>NC_090336.1:61530360-62730360 GCF_035084215.1 Heptranchias perlo | reverse complement strand
AAGGCAAGGGAATACACAATGAATGGGAGGACCCTAGGCAAGACAGAGGGTCAGAGGGATCTTGGTGTGCAAGTTCACAGATCCCTGAAGGCGGCGGAACAGGTAGATAAGGTGGTAAAGAAGGCATATGGGATACTTGCCTTTATTAGCCGAGGCATGGAATATAAGAGCAAGGAGGTTATGATGGAGCTGTATAAAACACTGGTTAGGCCACAGCTGGAGTACTGTGTGCAGTTCTGGTCGCCACACTACAGGAAGGATGTGATCGCTTTGGAGAGGGTGCAGAGGAGATTCACCAGGATGTTACCAGGGCTGGAGCGCTTCAGCTATGAAGAGAGACTGGGAAGATTGTGTTTGTTTTCCTTGGAGCAGAGGAGGCTGAGGGGGGACATGATTGAGGTGTACAAAATTATGAGGGGCACAGATAGGATGGATACTAAGGAGCTTTTTCCCTTCGTTGAGGGTTCTATAACAAGGGGACATAGATTCAAGGTAAAAGGCGGGAGGTTTAGAGGGGATTTGAGAAAGAACTTTTTCACCCAGAGGGTGGTTGGAGTCTGGAACTCACTGCCTGAAAGGGTTGTGGAGGCAGGAACCCTCACAACATTCAAGAAGGATTTGGATGAGCACTTGAAATGCCATAGCATACAAGGCTACGGACCAAATGCTGGAATATGGGATTAGAATAGACAGGGCTGATGGCCGGCGCGGACACGATGGGCCGAAGGGCCTCTATCCGTGCTGTATGGCTCTATGACTCTATGACTCTATTATTGCAGTCTTTAACCTGGGTGGGCAGGAATTTATGCAAACGCATTAGCGAGTGCACTAACACTACCACACAGAGGGAATTAAACATACGAGTGCTTTTTAATATTGAAGTGGTCTCCTATCACTGCCCTTCACTTTGAATATATCTTTAATTGAACGGCTGAAAAATTGCATATAGAAATCCAACTTTAAATGGTAAAAAATGTTTTATATTGTGCCATATGTTGGTTGTTGACTTTTGCTACCTCTTAAAAATCCGATTACAAATCTCGCCCATATGACTGTCTTCCTCAGTCTCTCGGATGAGATGTTAAACCAAGGCCCCGTCTGCCCTTTCAGGTGGATGTAAAGATCCCACGGTCACGATTTGAAGACAAGCAAGGAACTTATGCCTGGTGTACTGGCCAATATTTATCTGACAACCAACACCTAACAACAACATTCCACCACACCTTGCAATGAAAATTCCTGTCAGGCTCAGTTAAGATTAGTTCTGACTGTAGGTGTTGTTATGATTGGTATTTATAAGACCTGTCACGAAACATTATTACTGATCCACTGACTGGCAAAAAACAGCAACAACTCGCATTTGTACAGCACCTTTAACATAGTAAAATGTCCCAAGGCGGTTCACAGGAACGATTAGCAAACAAAATTTGACACCAAGCCACATAAGGAGATATTAGGACAAGTGACCAAAAGCTTGGTCAAAGAGGTAGGTTTTAAGGAGCATCTTAAAGGAGGAGAGAGAGGGAGACAGGGGGACATTTAGGGAGGAAATTCCAGAGCTTAGGGCCGAGGCAGCTGAAGGCATGGCCGCCAATGGTAGAGCGATGAAAATCAGGGATGCACAAGAGGCCAGGATTGAAGGAGTGCAGGGATCTCAGAGAGTTGTAAGGCTGGAGGAGGTTACAGAAATAGATATGCCCCTCCTGCAAGATGTGGGAAGTCATGGACACGACCAGTATCCCTGCCGACCATGTGTGCAGGAAGTGTGTCCACCTGCAGCTACTGACCGATCGTATCTCGGAGCTGGAGCTGCGGGTGGACTCACTGTGGAGCATCCGCGATGCAGAGAAACTCGTGGATAGCACGTTTAGCGAGTTGGTCACACCGCAGGTAAAGGGACTACAGGCAGGAAGTGAATGGGTGACCACCAGGCAGAGTAAGAGGTGCAGGCAGGTAGTGCAAGGATCCCCTGTGGCCATCCCACTCTCAAACAGGTATACCGTTTTGGATACTGTTGGGGGTGATGGCTCACTAGGGGAAGGTGGCAGCGGCCAGGTTCATGGCACCATGGCTGGCTCTGCTGCACAGGAGGGCAGGAAAAAAGAGTGGCAGAGCTATAGTGATAGGGGACTCGATTGTAAGGGGAATAGACAGGCGTTTCTGCGAACGCAACCGAGACTCCAGGATGGTATGTTGCCTCCCTGGTGCAAGGGTCATGGATGTCTCGGAGCAGCTGCAGAACATTCTGGAGGGGGAGGGTGAACAGTCAGTTGTCGTGGTGCATATAGGTACCAACGATATAGGTAAAAAACGGGGTGAGGTCCTACAAGCTGATTTTAGGGAGTTAGGAGTTCAACTAAAAAGTAGGACCTCAAAGGTAGTAATCTAATGATTGCTACCAGTGCCACGGGTTAGTCAGAGTAGGAATGACAGGATAGCTAGGATGAATACGTGGCTTGAGAGATGGTGCAAGAGGGAGGGATTCAAATTCCTGGGACATTGGAACCGGATCAGGGGGAGGTGGGACCAGTACAAATTGGACGGTCTGCATCTGGGCAGGACTGGAACCAATGTCCTAGGGGGAGTGTTTGCTAGTGCTGTTGGGGAGGGTTTAAACTAATGTGGCAGGGGGATGGGAATCGATGCAGGAAGACAGTGGGAAGTAAAGTGGTGACAGAAACAAAAGGCAGTAAGGGAGAGTGTACAGAACATGACCGGACAGATGGTCTGAGAAAGCAGGGCAAAGACCAAGGGAAGTCGAGATTAAACTGCATTTATTTCAATGCAAGAAGTATGATGGGCAAGGCAGATGAACTCAGGGCATGGATGGGCACATGGGACTGGGATGTTATAGCTATTACTGAAACATGGCTAAGGGAGGGGCAGGACTGGCAGCTCAATGTTCCAGGGTACAGATGTCAAAGGAAAGATAGAGCAGGAGGTAAGAGAGGAGGGGGAGTTGCATTCTTGATTAGGGAGAACATCACGGCAGTAGTGAGAGGGGATATATCCGAGGGTTCGCCCACGGAGTCCATATGGGTAGAACTGAAAAGTAAGAAGGGAGAGATCACTTTGATAGGATTGTACTACAGACCCCCAAATAGTCAACGGGAAATTGAGGAGCAAATATGTAAGGAGATTACAGACAGCTGCAAGAAAAATAGGGTGGCAATAGTAGGGGACTTTAACTTTCCCAACATTGACTGGGACAGCCATAGCATTAGGGACTTGGATGGAGAGAAATTTGTTGAGAAATTTGTTGTTATTCAGGAGGAATTTCTCATTCAGTATGTGGATGGCCCGACTAGAGAGGGGGCAAAACTTGACCTCCTCTTGGGAAATAAGGAAGGGCAGGTGACAGAAGTGTTAGTGAGGGATCACTTTGGGACCAGTGATCATAATTCCATTAGTTTTAGGATAGCTATGGAGAATGATAGGTCTGGCCCAGAAGTTAAAATTCTAAATTGGGGAAAGGCCAATTTTGATGGTATTAGACAGGAACTTTCAGAAGTTGATTGGGAGAGTCTTTTGGCAGGCAAAGGGACGTCTGGTAAGTGGGAGGCTTTCAAAAGTGTGTTAACCAGGGTTCAGGGTAAGCACATTCCTTATAAAGTGAAGGGCAAGGCTGGTAGAAGTAGGGAACCTTGGATGACTCGGGAGATTGAGGCCCTAGTCAAAAAGAAGAAGGAGGCATATGACATGCATAGGCAGCTGGGATCAAGTGGATCCCTTGAAGAGTATAGAGATTGCCGGGGTAGAGTTAAGAGAGAAATCAGGAGGGCAAAAAGGGGATATGAGATTGCTTTGGCAGATAAGGCAAAGGAGAATCCAAAGAGCTTCTACAAATACATAAAGGGCAAAAGAGTAACTAGGGAGAGAGTAGGGCCTCTTAAGGATCAACAAGGTCATCTATGTGCGGAACCACTAGAGATGGGTGAGATCCTAAATGACTACTCGCATCGGTATTTATGGTTGAGAAAGGCATGGATGTTAGGGAACTTGGGGAAATAAATAGTGATGTCTTGAGGAGTGTACATATTACAGAGAGGGAGGTGCTGGAAGTCTTAACGCGCATCAAGGTAGATAAATCTCCGGGACCTGATGAAATGTATCCCAGGACGTTATGGGAGGTTAGGGAGGAAATTGCGGGTCCCCTAGCAGAGATATTTCAATCATCGACAGCTACAGGTGAGGTGCCTGAAGATTGGAGGGTAGCAAATGTTGTGCCTTTGTTTAAGAAGGGTGGCAGGGAAAAGCCTGGGAACTACAGACCGGTCAGCCTGACATCTGTAGTGGGTAAGTTGTTAGAGGGTATTCTGAGAGACAGGATCTACGGGCATTTGGAGAGGCAGGGACTGATTAGGAACAGTCAGCATGGTTTTGTGAGAGGAAAATCATGTCTCACAAATTTGATTGAGTTTTATGAAGGGGTAACCAAGAAGATAAATGAGGGCTGTGCAGTAGACGTGGTCTACATGGACTTTAGCAAAGCCTTTGACAAGGTACCGCATGGTAGATTGTTACATAAGGTTAAACCTCACGGGATCCAAGGTGAGGTAGCCAATTGGATACAAAATTGGATTGACGGCAGAAGATAGAGGGTGGTTGTAGAGGGTTGTTTTTCAAACTGGAGGCCTGTGACCAGCGGTGTGCCTCAGGGATCGGTGCTGGGTCCGCTGTTATTTGTTATTTATATTAATGATTTGGATGAGAATTTAGGAGGCATGGTTACTAAGTTTGAAGATGACACCAAGATTGGTGGCATTGTGGACAGTGAAGAAGGTTATCTAGGATTGCAACGGGATCTTGATAAATTGGGCCAGTAGGCCGATGAATGGCAGATGGAGTTTAATTTAGATAAATGTGAGGTGATGCATTTTGGTAGATCAAATCGGGCCAGGACCTACTCCGTTAATGGTAGGGCGTTGGGGAGAGTTATAGAACAAAGAGATCTAGGAGTACAGGTTCATAGCTCCTTGAAAGTGGAGTCACAGGTGGATAGGGTGGTGAAGAAGGCATTCAGCATGCTTGGTTTCATTGGTCAGAACATTGAATACAGGAGTTGGGATGTCTTGTTGAAGTTGTACAAGACATTAGTTCGGCCACACTTGGAATACTGTGTACAGTTCTGGTCACCCTATTATGGAAAGGATATCATTAAACTAGAAAGAGTGCAGAATAGATTTACTAGGATGCTACCGGGACTTGATGGATTGACTTATAGGGAGAGGTTGGATAGGCTGAGACTTTTTTCCCTCGAAGTCTATAAAATAATGAGGGGCATAGATAAGGTCGATAGTCAAAATCTTTTCCCAAAGGTAGGGGAATCTATAATGAGGGGACATAGATTTAAGGTGAGAGGGGAGAGATACAAAAGGGTCCAGAGGGGCAATTTTTTCACTCAAAGGGTGGTGAGTGTCTGGAACGAGCTGCCAGAGGCAGTAGTAGAGGCGGGTACAATTTTGTCTTTTAAAAACCATTTGGACAGTTACATGGGTAAGATGGGTATCGAGGGATATGGGCCAAGTGCAGGCAATTGGGACTAGCTTAGTGGTATAAACTGGGCGACATGGACATGTTGGGCCGAAGGGCCTGTTTCCATGTTGTAAACTTCTTTGATTCTATGATTCTATGAGAGGGGGCACTGCCATGGAGGGATTTGAAAACAATGATGAGAATTTTAAAATTGAGGTGTTGTCGGACCGGGAGCCAATGTAGGTCAGCGAGCACTGGGGTGATGGGTGAACGGGACTTGGTGCGAGTTTGGATACAGGCAGCAGAGTTTTGAATGAGCTCAAGTTTATGGAGGGTGGAAGATGGGAGTCTGGCCAGGAGAGCATTGGAATAGTCGAGTCTGGAGGTAATAAAGGCACGGGTGATGATACGAAGGTCGAAGTAGGCGGTTTTGTTGATGGAGCGGAAATGGGGTCATAAGCTCATCTCAGGGTCAAATAGGATGCCAAGGTTGTGAATAGTCTGGTTTAGCCACAGGCAGTGGCCAGGGAGAGGAATGGAGTTGGTGGCTAGGGAATGGAGATTGTGACAGGGACCAAAGACAAAGCAGAATAAAGGTATGTATGAAAACATCTCTCGCCTGCTCTACGAAGTTATGCTATAAACTTCAGTCCGTCCAAAACTCTGCTGCCCATATCCAAATTTGCACCAAGTCCCATTCACCCATCACCACTGTGCTCGCTGGCCTATGTTAGTTCCCCGTCCAGCAATACCTCGAACTTAAAATCCTGATCCTCGTGTTCAAATCTTTCCACTGCCTCGCCCCTCCCTGTCTCTGTAATCTCCTCCAGCCCTACTACCCTCCGAGAACTCTGCATTCTTCCAATTCTTGCCTCCTGCGCATTCCTGATTTCCTTCGCTCCACCATTGGCGGCCGTGCCTTCAGCTGCCGAGGCCCTAAGCTCTGGAATTCCTTCCCCATACCTCTCCACCTCTCTATGTCTCTCCTCTCCACTCTTTAAAACCTACCCCTTTGACCAAGTTTTTGGTCACTATTATCTCCTTAAGTGGTTCGGTGCAAATTTTGTTTGATTACGCTCCTGTTAAGCGCCTTGGGATGTTTTATGACGTTAAAGGCGATATATAAATGCAAGTTGTTGTTGAATGTATTTTTTTTAAACCTCCACATGCTGAGAGCGTTGAATCCATTTCCATCCTCAAAGATGGCGCCACGACCCCACCCGCAAAGAACACCCCCTCCCCAACCCCCCACAGATGATGCCACGACCCCACCCGCAAAGAACACCCCCTCCCCAACCCCCCACAGATGATGCCACGACCCCACCCGCAAAGAACACCCCCTCCCCAACCCCCCACAGATGATGCATCAATTTTTATGATCCATCCCGTTTCATTGATGGCCTTATCCTCCCCAGATCTATCCGCTCGCTTCCTGCCTGCCCACTCAGGACCTTGCCCACCTCAGTGCCCTCCTTTGGAACTGGGCCCTCCTGACTCCCACACCATTGGCAGTGAATGGAGCATAGGAATCTCCCACTCCCCACACTGAGCTGCACGTCAGGCATTTCCACCCTAAGCATCTAATCCACCGCTGTTTCAGTTGCCCAGATGCTGGATTCCCCTCCTCTAGGATTGTAAAATGGGTGCAATGAGGTCCAATTTCTACCCCAATATATCTTTTAATTCAACACAAGCAATATCATGAAAGCTCTGGGGTGTCTTTTTTAAAATTCATTCATGGGATGTGGGCATCGCTGGCAAGGCCGGCATTTATTGCCCATCCCTAATTGCCCTTGAGAAGGTGGTGGTGAGCCGCCTTCTTGAACCGCTGCAGTCCGTGTGGTGACGGTTCTCCCACAGTGCTATTAGGAAGGGAGTTCCAGGATTTTGACCCAGCGACGATGAAGGAACGGCGATATATTTCCACGTCAGGATGGTGTGTGACTTGGAGGGGAATGTGCAGGTGGTGTTGTTCCCATGTGCCTGCTGCTCTTGTCCTTCTAGGTGGTAGAGGTCGTGGGTTTGGGAGGTGCTGTCGAAGAAGCCTTGGCGAGTTGCTGCAGTGCATCTTGGAGATAGTACACACTGCAGCCACTGTACGCCGATGGTGAAGGGAGTGAATGTTTAGGGTGGTGGATGAGGTGCCAATCAAGCGGGCTGCTTTGTCCTGGATGGTGTCGAGCTTCTTGAGTGTTGTTGGAGCTGCACTCATCCAGGCAAGTGGAGAGTATTCCATCACACTCCTGACTTATGCCTTGTAGATGGTGGAAAGGCTTTTGGGAGTCAGGAGGTGAGTCACTCGCCGCAGAATACCCAGCCTCTGACCTGCTCTTGTAGCCACAGTATTTATATGGCTGGTCCAGTTAAGTTTCTGGTCAATGGTGACCCCCAGGATATTGATGGTGGGGGATTCGATGATGTTAATGCCGTTGAATGTCAAGGGGAGGTGGTTAGACTCTCTCTTGTTGGAGATGGTCATTGCCAGGCATTTGTCTGGTGCGAATGTTACTTGTCACTTATCAGCCCAAGCCTGGATGTTGTCCAGGTCTTGCTGCATGCGGGCTCGGACTGCTTCATTATCTGAGGGGTTGCGAATGGAACTGAAAACTGTGCAATCATCAGTGAACATCCCCATTTCTGACCTTATGATGGAGGGAAGGTAATTGATGAAGCAACTGAAGATGGTTGGGCCTAGGACATTGCACTGAGGAACTCCTGTGTGTGTGTGTGTGTGTGTGTGTGTGTACGTGTGTTTCTGGGTGCATGTGTACATGTGTCTGTGTGTTTCTCTGTGTGCCTATTTGTGTGTTTCTGTGTATATGTATATGTGTGTTTCTATGTGTGTGTGTTTCTGTGTTTCTCTGTGTGTGTTTCTGTGTTTTTCTGTGTATGTGTTTCTCTGTGTGTGTTTCTGTGTTTTTCTGTGTGTGTTTCTGTGTTTTTGTATGTGTGTGTTTCTGTGATTTTCTGTGTGTGTGTTTCTGTGTGTGCATCTGTGTGTGTCTGTTTCTGTGTGTGTGTTTCTGTGTGTGTGTTTCTGTGTTTTTCTATGTGTGTGTTTCTGTGTTTTTCTGTGTGTGTTTCTGTGTTTTTCTGTGTGTGTGTTTCTGAGTGTATCTGTGTGTGTGTGTATCTGTGTGTGTGTTTCTGTGTGTGTGTGTTTCTGTGTGTGTTTCTGTGTTTTTCTGTGTGTGTGTTTCTGTGTTTTTCTGTGTGTGTTTCTGTGTTTTTCTGTGTGTGTTTCTGTGTGTATCTGTGTGTGTGTGTTTCTGTGTGTGTGTGTTTCTGTGTGTGTTTCTGTGTTTTTCTGTGTGTGTGTTTCTGTGTTTTTCTGTGTGTGTTTCTGTGTTTTTCTGTGTGTGTTTGGTTCTGTGTGTGTGTTTCTGTGTTTCTCTGTGTGTGTGTGTTTCTGTGTTTTTCTGTGTGTGTGTTTCTGTGTTTTTCTGTGTGTGTGTTTCTGTGTTTTTCTGTGTGTGTGTTTCTGTGTGTGTATCTGTGTGTGTCTGTTTCCGTGTGTGTGTTTCTGTGTTTTTCTGTGTGTGTGTTTCTGTGTTTTTCTGTGTCTGTTTCTGTGTGTGTATGTTTCTGTGTGTGTGTGTGTTTCTGTGTTTTTCTGTGTGTGTGTGTTTCTGTGTTTTTCTGTGTGTGTCTGTATCTGTGTGTGTGTGTGTGTGTGTGTGTTTCTGTGTTTTTCTGTGTGTGTCTGTTTCTGTGTTTTTCTGTGTGTGTGTGTTTCTGTGTTTTTCTGTGTGTGTGTGTTTGTGTTTTTCTCTGTGTGTCTGTTTCTGTGTGTGTGTTTCTGTGTTTTTCTGTGTGTGTGTTTCTGTGTTTTTCTGTGTCTGTTTCTGTGTGTGTATGTTTCTGTGTGTGTGTGTGTTTCTGTGTTTTTCTCTGTGTGTGTGTTTCTGTGTTTTTCTGTGTGTGTCTGTATCTGTGTGTGTGTGTGTGTGTTTCTGTGTTTTTCTGTGTGTGTCTGTTTCTGTGTTTTTCTGTGTGTGTGTGTTTCTGTGTTTTTCTGTGTGTGTCTGTTTCTGTGTTTTTCTGTGTGTGTGTGTTTCTGTGTTTTTCTGTGTGTGTGTGTTTGTGTTTTTCTCTGTGTGTCTGTTTCTGTGTGTGTGTTTCCGTGTTTTTCTGTGTGTGTGTTTCTGTGTTTTTCTGTGTCTGTTTCTGTGTGTGTATGTTTCTGTGTGTGTGTGTGTGTGTGTTTCTGTGTTTTTCTGTGTGTGTGTGTTTCTGTGTTTTTCTGTGTGTGTCTGTTTCTGTGTGTGTGTGTGTGTTTCTGTGTTTTTCTGTGTGTGTCTGTTTCTGTGTTTTTCTCTGTGTGTCTGTTTCTGTGTGTTTGTTTCTGTGTGTGTGTTTCTGTGTTTCTCTGTGTGTGTGTGTTTCTGTGTTTTTCTGTGTGTGTGTTTCTGTGTTTTTTTGTGTGTGTGTTTCTGTGTTTTTCTGTGTGTGTGTTTCTGTGTGTGTATCTGTGTGTGTCTGTTTCTGTGTGTGTGTTTCTGTGTTTTTATGTGTGTGTGTTTCTGTGTTTTGCTGTGTCTGTTTCTGTGTCAGTATGTTTCTGTGTGTGTGTGTGTTTCTGTGTTTTTCTGTGTGTGTGTGTTTCTGTGTTTTTCTGTGTGTGTCTGTTTCTGTGTTTTTCTCTGTGTGTCTGTTTCTGTGTGTGTGTTTCCGTGTTTCTCTGTGTGTGTGTGTTTCTGTGTTTTTCTGTGTGTGTGTGTTTGTGTTTTTCTCTGTGTGTCTTTTTCTGTGTGTGTGTGTTTCTGTGTTTTTCTCTGTGTGTCTGTTTGTGTGTGTGTGTTTCTGTGTTTTTCTCTGTGTGTCTGTTTCTGTGTGTGTCTGTTTCCGTGTTTTTCTCTGTGTGTCTGTGTTTCTGTGTTTTTCTCTGTGTCTCTGTTTCTGTGTGTGTGTGTTTCTGTGAGTGTTTCTGTGTTTTTCTGTGTGTCTGTTTCTGTGTGTGTGTGTTTATGTGTTTTTCTCTGTGTGTCTGTTTGTGTGTGTGTGTTTCTGTGTTTTTCTCTGTGTGTGTTTTTCTGTGTGTGTCTGTTTCTGTGTTTTTCTGTTTGTGTCTGTTTCTGTGTGTGTGTGTTTCTGTGATTTTCTGAGTGTGTCTGTTTCTGTGTGTGTGTGTTTCTGTGTTTTTCTGTGTGTGTCTGTTTGTGTGTTTTTCTGTGTGTGTCTGTTTCTGTGTGTGTTTCTGTGTTTTTCTCTGTGTGTCTGTTTCTGTGTGTGTGTGTTTCTGTGTTTTTCTCTGTGTGTGTGTTTCTGTGTGTGTGTGTTTCTGTGTTTTTCTGTGTGTGTCTGTTTCTGTGTGTGTGTGTTTCTGTGTTTTTATGTGTGTATCTGTTTCTGTGTTTTTCTGTGTGTGTCTGTTTCTGTGTGTGTGTTTCTGTGTTTTTCTGTGTGTGAGTGTTTCTGTGTTTTTCTGTGTGTCTGTTTCTGTGTGTGTGTGTTTCTGTGTTTTTCTGTGTGTGTCTGCTTCTGTGTGTGTGTTTCTGTGTGTCTGTTTATGTGTTTTCCTCTGTGTGTCTGTTTCTGTATGTCTGTTTCTGTGTCTTCTGTGTGTGTCTCTTTCTGTGTTTTTCTGTGTGTGTCTGTTTCTGTGTTTTTCTGTGTGTGTATGTTTCTGTGTCTGTGTTTCTGTGTTTTTCTGTGTGTGTCTGTTTCTGTGTGTGTGTCTGTGTTTTTCTCTGTGTGTCTGTTTCTGTGTGTGTGTTTTTCTCTGCATGTCTGTTTCTGTGTGTGTGTTTCTGTGTGCCTGTTTATGTGTTTTTCTCTGTGTGTCTGTTTCCGTGTGTCTGTTTCTATGTTTTTCCGTGTGTGTCTGTTTTTGTGTTTTTCTGTGTGTGTCTGTTTCTTTGTTTTTCTGTGTGTGTCTTTTTCTGTGTTTTTCTGTGTGTGTCTGTTTCTGTGTTTTTCTGTGTGTGTGTGTTTCTGTGTTTTTCTGTGTGTGTTTTTCTCTGTGTGTGTGTTTCTGTGTTTTTCTGTATGTGTCTGTTTCTGTGTGTGTCTGTTTCTGTGTTTTTCTGTGTGCGTCTGTTTCTGTGTTTTTCTGTGTGTGTCTGTTTTTGTGTTTTTCTGTGTGTGTCTGTTTCTGTGTTTTTCTGTGTGTGTCTGTTTCTGTGTGTGTGTTTTTGTGTTTTTCTCTGTGTGTCTGTTTCCGTGTGTCTGTTTCTATGTTTATCCGTGTGTGTCTGTTTCTGTGTTTTTCTGTGTGTGTCTTTCTCTGTGTTTTTCTGTGTGTGTCTGTTTCTGTGTTTTTCTCTGTGTGTGTGTTTCTGCGTTTTTCTCTGTGTGTCTGTTTCTGTGTGTGTCTGTTTGTGTGTTTTTCTGTGTGTGTCTGTTTCTGTGTGTGTTTGTGTGTTTTTCTGTGTGTGTCTGTTTCTGTGTGTGTGTGTTTCTGTGTTTTTCTCTGTGTGTGTGTTTCTGTGTTTTTCTGTGTGTGTTTTTCTGTGTGTGTGTTTCTGTGTTTTTCCGTGTGTGTCTGTTTCAGTGTGTGTGTGTTTCTGTGTTTTTCTCTGTGTGATTGTTTCTGTGTGTGTGTGTTTCTGTGTTTTTCTGTGTGTATCTGTTTCTGTGTTTTTCTGTGTGTGTCTGTTTCTGTGTGTGTCTCTTTCTGTGTGTGTGTTTCTGTGTTTTTCTGTGTGTGAGTGTTTCTGTGTTTTTCTGTGTGTCTGTTTCTGTGTGTGTGTGTTTCTGTGTTTTTCTGTGTGTGTCTGCTTCTGTGTGTCTGTTTCTGTGTGTGTCTGTTTCTGTGTTTTTCTGTGTGTGTCTGTTTCTGTGTTTTTCTGTGTGTGTCTGTTTCTGTGTTTTTCTCTGTGTGTCTGTTTCTGTGTGTGTTTCTGTGTTTTTCTGTGTGAGTGTTTCTGTGTTTTTCTCTGCGTGTCTGTTTCTGTGTGTGTGTTTCTGTGTTTTTCTCTGCGTGTCTGTTTCTGTGTGTGTGTGTTTCTGTGTTTTTCTCTGCGTGTCTGTTTCTGTGTGTGTGTGTTTCTGTGTTTTTCTCTGCGTGTCTGTTTCTATGTGTGTGTGTTTCTGTGTTTTTCTCTGCGTGTCTGTTTCTGTGTGTGTGTGTTTCTGTGTTTTTCTCTGTGTGTCTGTTTCTGTGTGTGTGTGTTTCTGTGTTTTTCTGTATGTGTCTGATTCTGTGTGTGTGTGTGTTCCTGTGCTTTTCTCTGTGTGTCTGTTTCTGTGTTGTCTGTTTCTGTGTTTTTCTCTGCGTGTCTGTTTCAGTGTTTTTCTATTTCTGTGTTTTTCTGTGTGTGTGTTTCTGTGTTTTTCTGTGTGTGTGTTTCTGTGTGTGTGTGTTTCTGTGTTTTTCTGTATGTGTCTGATTCTGTGTGTGTGTGTGTTCCTGTGTTTTTCTCTGTGTGTCTGTTTCTGTGTTGTCTGTTTCTGTGTTTTTCTCTGCGTGTCTGTTTCTGTGTTTTTCTATGTGTGTCTGTTTCTGTGTTTTTCTGTGTGTGTGTTTCTGTGTTTTTCTGTGTGTGTGTTTCTGTGTGCGTGTTTCTGTGTGTGTATCTGTGTGTGTCTGTTTCTATGTGTGTGTTTCTGTGTGTGTGTTTCTGTGTTTTTCTATGTGTGTGTTTCTGTGTTTTTCTGTGTGTGTGTTTCTGTGTTTTTCTGTGTGTGTGTTTCTGTGTTTTTCTGTGTGTGTATCTGTGTGTGTATCTGTGTGTGTCTGTTTCTTTGTGTGTGTTTCTGTGTGTGTTTCTGTGTTTTTCTGTATGTGTCTGTTTCTGTGTTTTTCTCTGTGTGTTTCTGTGTTTTACTGTGTGTGTGTTTCTGTGTGTGTATCTGTGTGTGTCTGTTTCTGTGTGTGTGTTTCTGTGTTTTTCTGTGTGTGAGTGTTTCTGTGTTTTTCTGTGTGTCTGTTTCTGTGTGTGTGTTTTTATGTGTTTTTCTGTGTGTGTCTGTCTTTCTGTTTTTTTCTCTGTGTGTCTGTTTCTGTGTGTGTCTGTTTCTGTGTGTGTGTTTCTGTGAGTGTTTCTGTGTTTTTCTCTGTGTGTCTGTTTCTGTGTGTGTGTGTTTATGTGTTTTTCTCTGTGTGTCTGTTTGTGTGTGTGTGTTTCTGTGTTTTTCTCTGTGTGTGTGTGTTTTTCTGTGTGTGTCTGTTTCTGTGTTTTTCTGTGTGTGTCTGTTTCTGTGTGTGTGTGTTTCTGTGTTTTTCTGTGTGTGTCTGTTTCTGTGTGTCTGATTCTGTGTTTTTCTGTGTGTGTCTGTTTCTGTGTTTTTCTGTGTGTATCTGTTTCTGTGTGTGTTTCTGTGTTTTTCTCTGTGTGTCTGTTTGTGTGTGTGTGTGTTTCTGTGTTTTTCTCTGTGTGTGTGTTTCTGTGTTTTTCTGTGTGTGTTTTTCTGTGTGTGTCTGTTTCTGTGTTTTTCTCTGTGTGTCTGTTTCTATGTGTGTGTGTTTCTGTGTTTTTATCTGTGTGTGTCTGTTTCTGTGTGTGTGTGTTTCTGTGTTTTTCTGTGTGTGTCTGTTTCTGTGTTTTTCTGTGTGTGTCTGTTTCTGTGTGTGTCTGTTTCTGTGTGTGTCTGTTTCTGTGTTTTTCTGTGTGTGTCTGTTTCTGTGTTTTTCTGTGTGTGTCTGTTTCTGTGTTTTTCTGTGTGTCTGTTTCTGTGTTTTTCTGTGTGTGTCTGTTTCTGTGATTTTCTGTGTGTGTCTGTTTCTGTGTGTGTGTGTTTCTGTGTTTTTCTGTGTGTGTCTGTTTCTGTGTGTCTGATTCTGTGTTTTTCTGTGTGTGTCTGTTTCTGTGTTTTTCTGTGTGTGTCTGTTTCTATGTGTGTTTCTGTGTTTTTCTCTGTGTGTCTGTTTGTGTGTGTGTGTGTTTCTGTGTTTTTCTCTGTGTGTGTGTTTCTGTGTTTTTCTGTGTGTGTTTTTCTGTGTGTGTGTGTGTGTGTTTCTTTGTTTTTCTGTGTGTGTCTGTTTCAGTGTGTGTGTGTTTCTGTGTTTTTCTCTGTGTGTGTTTGTTTCTGTGTGTGTGTTTCTGTGTTTTTCTGTGTGTGTGTGTTTCTGTGTGTGTGTTTCTGTGATTTTCTGTGTGTGTGTGTTTCTGTGTGTGTCTGTTTCTGTGTTTTTCTCTGTGTGTCTGTTTCTGTGTGTGTGTTTCTGTGTTTTTCTGTGTGTGAGTGTTTCTGTGTTTTTCTGTGTGTCTGCTTCTGTGTGTGTGTGTTTATGTGTTTTTCTGTGTGTGTCTGTTTCTGTGTGTGTGTGTTTCTGTATTTTTCTGTGTGTGTCTGTTTCTGTTTGTGTGTGTTTCTGTGTTTTTCTGTATGTGTCTGATTCTGTGTGTGTGTGTTTCTGTGTTTTTCTCTGTGTGTCTGTTTCTGTGTTGTCTGTTTCTGTGTTTTTCTCTGCGTGTCTGTTGCTGTGTTTTTCTCTGTGTGTCTGTATCTGTGTGTTTCTGTTTCTGTGTGTGTGTTTCTGTGTGTGTGTTTCTGTGTTTTTCTATGTTTGTGTTTCTGTGTTTTTCTGTGTGTGTGTTTCTGTGTTTTTCTGTGTGTGTGTTTCTGTGTGTGTATCTGTGTGTGAGTGTATCTGTTTGTGTCCGTTTCTTTGTGTGTGTTTCTGTGTGTGTATCTGTGTGTGTGTGTATCTGTTTGTGTCCGTTTCTTTGTGTGTGTTTCTGTCTATGTTTCTGTGTTTTTCTGTGTGTCTGTTTCTGTGTGTGTCTGTTTCTGTGTGTGTGTTTCTGTCTGTGTTTCTGTGTTTTTCTCTGTGTGTCTGTTTCTGTGTGTGTGTGTTTATGTGTTTTTCTCTGTGTGTCTGTTTGTGTGTGCGTGTTTCTGTGTTTTTCTCTGTGTGTGTGTTTTTCTGTGTGTGTCTGTTTCTGTGTGTCTGTGTTTCTGTGATTTTCTGTGTGTGTCTGTTTCTGTGTGTGTCTGTTTCTGTGTGTGTGTGTTTCTGTGTTTTTCTGTGTGTGTATGTTAACGTGTTTTTCTCTGTGTGTCTGTTTCTGTGTGTCTGTTTCTGAGTTTTTCTGTGTGTGTCTGTTTCTGTGTTTTTCTGTGTGTGTCTGTTTCTGTGTTTTTCTGTGTGTGTCTGTTTCTGTGCTTTTCTGTGTGTGTCTGTTTCTGTGTGTGTGTGTTTCTGTGTTTTTCTGTGTGTGTGTTTCTTTGTGTGTATCTGTGTGTGTCTGTTTCTGTGTGTGTGTTTCTGTGTTTTTCTATGTGTGTGTTTCTGTGTTTTTCTGTGTGTGTTTCTGTGTTTTTCTGTGTGTGTGTTTCTGTGTGTGTATCTGTGTGTGTGTGTTTCTGTGTGTGTGTTTCTGTGTGTGTGTTTCTGTGTTTTTCTATGTGTGTGTTTCTGTGTTTTTCTGTGTGTGTGTTTCTGTGTTTTTCTGTGTGTGTGTTTCTGTGTGTGTCTGTTTCTGTGTGTGTGTTTCTGTGAGTGTTTCTGTGTTTTTCTCTGTGTGTCTGTTTCTGTGTGTGTGTGTTTATGTGTTTTTCTCTGTGTGTCTGTTTGTGTGTGTGTGTTTCTGTGTTTTTCTCTGTGTGTGTGTTTTTCTGTGTGTATCTATTTCTGTGTTTTTCTGCGTGTGTCTGTTTCTGTGTGTGTGTGTTTCTGCGATTTTCTGTGTGTGTCTGTTTCTGTGTGTGTGTGTTTCTGTGTTTTTCTGTGTGTGTATGTTAACGTGTTTTTCTCTGTGTGTCTGTTTCTGTGTGTCTGTTTCTGTGTTTTTCTGTGTGTGTCTGTTTCTGTGTGTGTTTCTGTGTTTTTCTCTGTGTGTCTGTTTGTGTGTGTGTCTGTTTCTGTGTTTTTCTGTGTGTGTCTGTTTCTGTGTTTTTCTGTGTGTGTCTGTTTCTGTGTGTGTGTTTCTGTGTTTTTCTGTGTGTGTGTTTCTGTGTGTGTATCTGTTTCTGTGTGTGTGTTTCTGTGTGTGTGTTTTTGTGTTTTTCTATATGTGTGTTTCTGTATTTTTCTGTGTGTGTGTTTCTTTGTTTTTCTGTGTGTGTGTTTCTGTGTGTGTATCTGTGTGTGTGTATCTGTGTGTGTCTGTTTCTGTGTGTGTGTTTCTGTGTGCGTTTCTGTGTTTTTCTGTGTGTGTGTTTCTGTGTTTTTCTGTGTCTGTTTCTGTGTGTGTATGTTTCTGTGTGTGTGTGTGTTTCTGTGTTTTTCTGTGTGTGTATGTTCCGGTGTGTGTGTGTGTGTGTGTGTTTCTGTGTTTTTCTGTGTGTGTATGTTTCTGTGTGTGTGTGTGTGTGTTTCTGTGTTTTTCTGTGTGTGTGTGTTTCTGTGTTTTTCTGTGTGTGTGTGTTTATGTGTTTTTCTCTGTGTGTCTGTTTCTGTGTGTGTGTGTTTCTGTGTTTTTCTCTGTGTGTCTGTTTCTGTGTGTGTCTGTTTCTGTGTTTTTCTGTGTGTGTCTGTGTTTCTGTGTTTTTCTCTGTGTGTCTGTTTCTGTGTGTGTCTGTTTCTGTGTGTGTGTTTCTGTGAGTGTTTCTGTGTTTTTCTCTGTGTGTCTGTTTCTGTGTGTGTGTGCTTCTGTGTTTTTCTTTGTGTGTGTGTGTTTCTGTGTTTTTCTCTGTGTGTTTGTTTTTCTGTGTGTGTCTGTTTCTGTGTTTTTCTGTGTGTGTCTGTTTCTTTGTGTGTGTGTTTCTGTGTTTTTCTGTGTGTGTCTGTTTCTGTGTTTTTCTGTGTGTGTCTGTTTCTGTGTTTTTCTCTGTGTGTCTGTTTCTGTGTTTTTCTCTGTGTGTCTGTTTCTGTGTTTTTCTCTGTGTGTGTGTTTCTGTGTTTTTCTGTGTGTGTCTGTTTCTTTGTTTTTCTGTGTGTGTCTGTTTCTTTGTTTTTCTGTGTGTGTCTGTTTCTGTGTTTTTCTGTGTGTGTCTGTTTCTGTGTTTTTCTCTGTGTGTCTGTTTCTGTGTTTTTCTCTGTGTGTCTGTTTCTGTGTTTTTCTCTGTGTGTGTGTTTCTGTGTTTTTCTGTGTGTGTCTGTTTCTTTGTTTTTCTGTGTGTGTCTGTTTCTGTGTTTTTCTGTGTGTGTCTGTTTCTGTGTTTTTCTGTGTGTGTCTGTTTCTTTGTTTTTCTGTGTGTGTGTGTGTTTCTGTGTTTTTCTGTGTGTGTCTGTTTCTGTGTTTTTCTGTGTGTGTCTGTTTCTGTGTTTTTCTCTGTGTGTGTGTTTCTGTGTTTTTCTCTGTGTGTCTGTTTCTGTGTTTTTCTGTGTGTGTCTGTTTCTGTGTTTTTCTGTGTGTGTCTGTTTCTGTGTTTTTCTGTGTGTATGTGTTTTTCTGTGTGTGTCTGTTTCTGTGTTTTTCTGTATGTGTCTGTTTCTGTGTGTGTGTGTTTCTGTGTTTTTCTCTGTGTGTGTTTTTCAGTGTGTGTCTATTTCTGTGTGTGTGTGTTTCTGTGTTTTTCTCTGTGTGTCTGTTTCTGTGTGTGTGTTTCTGTGTGTGTTTCTGTAATTTTTTCTGTGTGTGTGTTTCTGTGTTTTTCTGTGTGTGAGTGTTTCTGTGTTTTTCTGTGTGTCTGTTTCTGTGTGTGTGTTTCTGTGTGTGTTTCTGTATTTTTTTCTGTGTGTGTGTTTCTGTGTTTTTCTGTGTGTGTGTTTCTGTGTTTTTCTCTGTGTGTCTGTTTCTGTGTTGTCTGTTTCTGTGTTTTTCTGTGTGTGTCTGTTTCTGTGTTTTTCTGTGTGTGTCTGTTTCTGTGTTTTTATGTGTGTGTCTGTTTCTGTGTTTTTATGTGTGTGTCTGTTTCTGTGTGTGTGTGTTTCTGTGTTTTTCTGTGTGTGTATTTCTGTGTGTGTATCTGTGTGTGTCTGTTTCTGTGTGTGTGTTTCTGTGAGTGTTTCTGTGAGTGTTTCTGTGTGTGTGTTTCTGTGTTTTTCTGTGTGTGTGTTTCTGTGTTTTCTGTGTGTTTCCGTGTTTTTCTGTGTGTTTGTTTCTGTGTGTGTATCTGTGTGTGTCTGTTTCTGTGTGTGTGTTTTTTTGTGTCTGTTTCTGTGTTTTTCTGTGTCTGTTTCTGTGTGTGTATGTTCCTGTGTGTGTGTGTTTCTGTGTTTTTATGTGTGTGTGTGTTTCTGTGTTTTTCTGTGTGTGTCTGTTTCTGTGTGTGTGTGTTTCTGTGTTTCTGTGTGTGTGTGTGTTTCTGTGTTTTTCTCTGTGTGTCTGTTTCTGTGTGTGTCTGTTTCTGTGTTTTTCTCTGTGTGTCTGTGTTTCTGTGTTTTTCTCTGTGTGTCTGTTTCTGTGTGTGTCTGTTTCTGTGTGTTTGTTTCGGTGAGTGTTTCTGTGTTTTTCTCTGTGTGTCTGTTTCTGTGTGTGTGTTTCTGTGTTTTTCTGTGTGTGTTTCTGTGTTTTTCTCTGTGTGTCTGATTGTGTGTGTGTGTTTCTGTGTTTTTCTGTGTGTGTTTCTGTGTTTTTCTGTGTGTTTGTTTCTGTGTGTGTATCTGTGTGTGTCTGTTTCTGTGTGTGTATGTTTCTGTGTGTGTGTGTGTTTCTGTGTTTTTCTCTGTGTGTGTGTTTCTGTGTTTTTCTGTGTGTGTCTGTTTCTGTGTGTGTGTGTTTCTCTTTGTGTGTGTGTTTCTGTGTATTTCTGTGTGTGTATGTTTCTGTGTGTGTGTGTGTGTTTCTGTGTTTTTCTCTGTGTGTCTGTTTCTGTGTGTGTCTGTTTCTGTGTTTTTCTCCGTGTGTCTGTTTCTGTGTGTGTCTGTTTCTGTGTGTGTGTTTCTGTGAGTGTTTCTGTGTTTTTCTCTGTGTGTCTGTTTCTGTGTGTGTGTGTTTCTGTGTTTTTCTCTGTGTGTCTGTTTGTGTTTGTGTGTTTCTCTGTTTTTCTGTGTGTGTCTGTATCTGTTTGTGTGTGTTTCTGTGTTTTTCTCTGTGTGTCTGTTTGTGTGTGTGTGTTTCTGTGTTTTTCTCTGTTTCTGTGTTTTTCTGTGTGTGTCTGTTTCTGTGTTTTTCTGTGTGTGTCTGTTTCTGTGTTTTTCTGTGTGTGTGTGTTTCTGTGTTTTTCTGTGTGTGTCTGTTTCTGTGTTTTTCTGTGTGTGTCTGTTTCTGTGTGTGTTTCTGCATTTTTCTCTGTGTGTCTGTTTGTGTGTGTGTCTGTTTCTGTGTTTTTCTCTGTGTGTCTGTTTCTGTGTGTGTGTGTTTCTGTGTTTTTCTCTGTGTGTGTTTTTCTGTGTGTGTCTGTTTCTGTGTTTTGCTCTGTGTGTCTGTTTCTGTGTGTGTCTGTTTCTGTGTTTTTCTCTGTGTGTCTGTTTGTGTGTGTGTCTGTTTCTGTGTTTTTCTCTGTGTGTCTGTTTCTGTGTGTGTGTGTTTCTGTGTTTTTCTGTGTGTGTCTGTTTCTGTGTTTTGCTCTGTGTGTCTGTTTCTGTGTGTGTATTTCTGTGTTTTTCTGTGTGTGAGTGTTTCTGTGTTTTTCTCTGTGTGTCTGTTTCTGTGTGTGTGTGTTTCTGTGTTTTTCTCTGTGTGTCTGTTTGTGTTTGTGTGTTTCTCTGTTTTTCTGTGTGTGTCTGTATCTGTGTGTGTGTGTTTCTGTGTTTTTCTCTGTGTGTCTGTTTGTGTGTGTGTGTTTCTGTGTTTTTCTCTGTTTCTGTGTTTTTCTGTGTGTGTCTGTTTCTGTGTTTTTCTGTGTGTGTCTGTTTCTGTGTGTGTTTCTGCGTTTTTCTCTGTGTGTCTGTTTGTGTGTGTGTCTGTTTCTGTGTTTTTCTGTGTGTGTCTGTTTCTGTGTGTGTGTGTTTCTGTGTTTTTCTCTGTGTGTGTTTTTCTGTGTGTGTCTGTTTCTGTGTTTTTCTCTGTGTGTCTGTTTCTGTGTGTGTATTTCTGTGTTTTTCTGTGTGTGAGTGTTTCTGTGTTTTTCTGTGTGTCTGTTTCTGTGTGTGTGTGTTTCTGTGTTTTTCTGTGTGTGTCTGTTTCTGTGAGTGTGTGTTTCTGTGTTTTTCTCTGTGTGTGTTTTTCTGTGTGTGTCTGTTTCTGTGTGTGTGTTTCTGTGTTTTTCTGTGTGTGTCTGTTTCTGTGTTTTTCTGTGTGTGTCTGTTTCTGTGTGTTTGTTTCGGTGAGTGTTTCTGTGTTTTTCTCTGTGTGTCTGTTTCTGTGTGTGTGTTTCTGTGTTTTTCTGTGTGTGTTTCTGTGTTTTTCTCTGTGTGTCTGATTGTGTGTGTGTGTTTCTGTGTTTTTCTGTGTGTGTTTCTGTGTTTTTCTGTGTGTTTGTTTCTGTGTGTGTATCTGTGTGTGTCTGTTTCTGTGTGTGTATGTTTCTGTGTGTGTGTGTGTTTCTGTGTTTTTCTCTGTGTGTGTGTTTCTGTGTTTTTCTGTGTGTGTCTGTTTCTGTGTGTGTGTGTTTCTCTTTGTGTGTGTGTTTCTGTGTATTTCTGTGTGTGTATGTTTCTGTGTGTGTGTGTGTGTTTCTGTGTTTTTCTCTGTGTGTCTGTTTCTGTGTGTGTCTGTTTCTGTGTTTTTCTCCGTGTGTCTGTTTCTGTGTGTGTCTGTTTCTGTGTGTGTGTTTCTGTGAGTGTTTCTGTGTTTTTCTCTGTGTGTCTGTTTCTGTGTGTGTGTGTTTCTGTGTTTTTCTCTGTGTGTCTGTTTGTGTTTGTGTGTTTCTCTGTTTTTCTGTGTGTGTCTGTATCTGTTTGTGTGTGTTTCTGTGTTTTTCTCTGTGTGTCTGTTTGTGTGTGTGTGTTTCTGTGTTTTTCTCTGTTTCTGTGTTTTTCTGTGTGTGTCTGTTTCTGTGTTTTTCTGTGTGTGTCTGTTTCTGTGTTTTTCTGTGTGTGTGTGTTTCTGTGTTTTTCTGTGTGTGTCTGTTTCTGTGTTTTTCTGTGTGTGTCTGTTTCTGTGTGTGTTTCTGCATTTTTCTCTGTGTGTCTGTTTGTGTGTGTGTCTGTTTCTGTGTTTTTCTCTGTGTGTCTGTTTCTGTGTGTGTGTGTTTCTGTGTTTTTCTCTGTGTGTGTTTTTCTGTGTGTGTCTGTTTCTGTGTTTTGCTCTGTGTGTCTGTTTCTGTGTGTGTATTTCTGTGTTTTTCTGTGTGTGAGTGTTTCTGTGTTTTTCTCTGTGTGTCTGTTTCTGTGTGTGTGTGTTTCTGTGTTTTTCTCTGTGTGTCTGTTTGTGTTTGTGTGTTTCTCTGTTTTTCTGTGTGTGTCTGTATCTGTGTGTGTGTGTTTCTGTGTTTTTCTCTGTGTGTCTGTTTGTGTGTGTGTGTTTCTGTGTTTTTCTCTGTTTCTGTGTTTTTCTGTGTGTGTCTGTTTCTGTGTTTTTCTGTGTGTGTCTGTTTCTGTGTGTGTTTCTGCGTTTTTCTCTGTGTGTCTGTTTGTGTGTGTGTCTGTTTCTGTGTTTTTCTGTGTGTGTCTGTTTCTGTGTGTGTGTGTTTCTGTGTTTTTCTCTGTGTGTGTTTTTCTGTGTGTGTCTGTTTCTGTGTTTTTCTCTGTGTGTCTGTTTCTGTGTGTGTATTTCTGTGTTTTTCTGTGTGTGAGTGTTTCTGTGTTTTTCTGTGTGTCTGTTTCTGTGTGTGTGTGTTTCTGTGTTTTTCTGTGTGTGTCTGTTTCTGTGAGTGTGTGTTTCTGTGTTTTTCTCTGTGTGTGTTTTTCTGTGTGTGTCTGTTTCTGTGTGTGTGTTTCTGTGTTTTTCTGTGTGTGTCTGTTTCTGTGTTTTTCTGTATGTGTCTGTTTCTGTGTTTTTCTGTGTGTGTCTGTTTCTGTGTTTTTCTGTGTGTGTCTGTTTCTGTGTTTTTCTGTGTGTGTCTGTTTCTGTGTTTTTCTGTGTGTGTCTGTTTCTGTGTTTTTCTCTGTATGTCTGTTTCTGTGTGCGTGTGTTTCTGTGTTTTTCTCTGTGTGTGTTTTTCTGTGTGTCTGTTTCTGTGTATGTGTGTTTATGTGTTTTTCTGTGTGTGTCTGTTTCTGTGTGTGTGTGTTTCTATGTTTTTCTCTGTGTGTCTGTTTCTGTGTTGTCTGTTTCTGTGTTTTTCTCTGCGTGTCTGTTTCTGTGTTTTTCTGTGTGTGTCTGTTTCTGTGTTTTTCTGTGTGTGTGTTTCTGTGTTTTTCTCTGTATTTCTGTTTCTGTGTGTGTGTGTTTCTGTGTTTTTCCTTGTGTGTCTGTTTCTGTGTGGCCTCTTTATACTTTTAACTCCACAGTTTGTGCTTCCCATGAGCAGCCTCAAGAATGAAGACACATCCATTTGTCAAATGTGCCCCATCCATAAACGTCAATCATGTTTTGAAAAACTGTCACATTACAGCCAACCCAAACGACATTATCATGTGCAAACTCCACAGTTAATCAAATCCATATTTTTCCTGTCACTTATTCTGCCACCAACTCCAGCCTCGGACCAACCAAGAGGGAAAAAATTGGACCACATCACAACGATACTGCTCCACAGTTCAAGCAGTAAGCGAATTCAAAATGACATTTATACTGGAGATCACAGTCTGCACAGCATGCTCTGTTACAGATGCAAGATGATGCTTCTGATCTGCTAAAGTTTCCTGGCCTAACAACAATTAGTCCTGGTGGCTTTAAAGGGACACAGCTGCACATTAGCAGAATAATACATTGTGTATTACAAATCAATTGAGGAGCCGGCACGGGTTCGATGGGCTGGATGGCCTCCTTCTGTGCTGTAACCATTCTGTGAATCCATGATAAAGCTGCTGAACTGTACATTGCATTTTACAACTCTGGGCCAATTGACGCACAGGAAGTTACAAAGGGACACAGACAGATCAAATGAGTGGGCAAAACTGTGGCAGATGGAGTTCAATGTGGGGAAGTGTGAGGTCATCCATTTTGGATCCAAGAAACACAAATCAAAATATTTTCTTAATGGCGAGAGACTAGGAACTGTGGAGGAGCAAAGAGATTTGGGCATTCAGGTGCACAAATTACTACAATCTAGTGCACAGGTACAAAACACAATCCAAAAGGCTAATAGAATCTTGGCCTCCTCAAGAGGAGCTGGAATACAAAGGGGAGGAAGTGATGCTTCAGTTGTACAGAGCCTTGGTCCTAACTGAAGTACTGCATTCAATTTTTGTCACTACACTCAGGAAGGCGATATTGGCTTTGAAGGGTGTGCAGCACAGATTGAAGAATGAGACTAGGTCAGCTCTGAGGCCCAGAAAAATAACTCGAGACTTACCTTTGGCCGGGACTGTCCAGCTCCATCACCCATGGAACTGGTCCGAGTGGACACAGCCCAGGTTTCAACCAGCTCTGACCTAAAATGGTGATTGGGGCACTCTTTACGTCGTAAGGCTCCGGTTTCCATATTAAAAGGGGCCTATCGCCTGAAACAGGCTTTCACTTTGGACACCCGGGCAATAGGACCCTTTCAAAATGGAATCATCCACATCGTCAGTGTTAAGGGGAGTAAGAAGGCTTCCGACCTCATTTTTAGGCCGTTACCAACCCCGTTAACACCAAGCGAAGGCGATCAAAAATCGACCCCAAGGTGTTGATTCTTCCATCATAAACTGGTGTAGTCCATTGTTCCCAACTTTCTGGAAAGTTGCTAAAGTCTGAGTTTATCGGTTTGGCAGATGGGCGCAGAGAGTTGGGAGATGAGTCGTACAAAGTCCTTCCACTTGGAACTGCAAAACGAGATTTAAATTAAACTCTACTCTCTATCAGGGCAGCTCTTTCAGGGAGGGGATGGGAGTTGTGGGGGTAGGGGGCAGAATTTGTCCGAGGCATATGCAAATTTTAGAAAGAAATTCAGTTCCTCAACTCTGGTGCTGGTTATTTTGGTGCCAAGGTCCAATGTATCTCAGAAACATAGTTACGCAGAGTTACATACAGTCTGCAACACCAAAACAGGCCATTCAGTCCAACTGGTCCATGCCGGCGTTTATGCTCCACATGAGCCTCCTCCCACCCCTCTTCATCTAACCCTATCAGCATATCCTTCTATTCCTTTCTCCCTCATGTGTTTATCGAGCTTCCCCTTAAATGTATCTATGCTATTCGCCTCAACCACTCCTTGTGGTAGCGAGTTCCACATTCTAACCACTCTTTGGGTAAAGAAGTTTCTCCTGAATTCCCAATTGGATTTATTAGTCACTATCTTATAATTATAACCTTTAGTTTTGGTCACCCCACAAGTAGAAACATTTTCTCTACGTCTACCCTATTAAACCATTTTATTATCTTAAAGAGTTCTATCAGGTCACCCCTCAGCCATCTCTTTTCTAGAGAAAAGTGCCCCAGCCTGTTCAGCCTTTCCTGATAAGAATTTCAACTCAGTTCTGGTATCATCCTTGTGAATCTTTTTTGCACCTTCTCCAGTGCCTCTGTATCCTTTTTATAAAATGGAGACCAGAACTGTGCACAGTACTCCGAGTGTGGCCTAACACTTGGTACATGAACAACAATGAAATGCCAGGATAGGGAAAGGCATTAGGAAATCTTGAATGGTGAGAATTATGTCGATGGTGTTGTCATCATGCAGGCGATCCTGTCCTTTATATTGATTATCCTTAGAGAATCTCCTGAAACAGCTTCTCTTCCCACTCCCGCGCCATTACCTCTGGAGTCCCCCAAGAATCTATCCTCGGCTCCCTCCTATTTCTCATCTACATGCTGCCCCTCGGCGACATCATCCAAAAACACAACATCATATACGCTGACGACACCCAGCTCTACCTCACCAACACCTCTCTCATTCCTTCTACCGTCTCTTATTTGTCACTCTGCTTGTCTGACATCCAGTATTGGATAAGCGGAAATCTCTTCCAATTAAATATTAGGAAGACCGAAGCCATTGTCTTCGGTCCCCGCCACAAACTCCATTCCCTAGCCATCAATTCTGTATGTTACAAGATTAGTACATCCACCTGTAATCTACCAGTTGGTGGTTGTTATCAAAATGTTGTAATCTTTACAGACTCCTTGCAAGAAACCACAGGTTGAAATTAGAGCCAGACCGTTCAGGGGTGATGTCAGGAAGCACTTCTTCACACAAAGGGGAGTGGAAATCTGGAACTCTCTCCCCCAAAAGGCTGTTGAGGCTGGGGATCAATTGAAAATTTCAAAACTGAGATTGATAGGTTTTTTTGTTAGGTAAGGATATTAAGGGATATGGAATCAAGGCTGGTAGATGGAGTAAAAATACATGTCAGTCATGATCTAATTGAATGGCAGATCAGGCTCGAGGGGCAGAATGTTCCTAAAGACTGGTGGGATTTTTTGTGGGCTCTCTATACATAAATAATTGATTCCTTTAGGGATCAGTTAAAAAAGTCAATTCAGATAAATAAAATATAACTATGATATACTATACAATCTGGCAACTGTCCCACGAGGTTTAAAGCTATTTATACACTGAAGGTATCGCATCGACTATGCAAATTAATGAGAAGACAGTGAGGATTTCCTGAATCAGTGTCTCATAAAAGATGGATTTTATTAACAGATATATATCATTCCATGCCATCTGACACTAAAGTTTCATTTTGCTTATAAATTTCTTAAGTGTTGAGAAATATTTAATTACTGCTTAGAAAAATTTTGGCAGTTGACTTTTCATAAAGATAATGAAATATTGTTTTTAATACATAAATAAATATCACTCTGCATGTTTCTCATCAATTTTTTTCTGTGACAATTCTCAACATTGAATGAGAATGTGCCTGAAATCCAGTGCATTTATTTCCTGGATACGGAGAGCACTTAATGTCTGCCTGTGAAATACAATTTTTACGTCTCCTCTGTGGGGCTGGCTGGATAACTGACTGGAGAAAGGGGAAAAAAGAGAGAATAATGAAACAAAAGCAGCTTGCTGCTTGTATCGAGCTCTAGATTTATTACTAAGCCATCAGCCCATCTGTTTGTGTCACGTTGTAATAAGTGCAAATAGCTTGTCTATTAAGTAAATTGGAGTAACAGGGTTAAGACGTGGAGGACACAGACTGCAGCAGGACCATCTCCATTCAGTCTGCAAGCATGACCCTGACCTGCCGGTCGCTTGCCTCTTTAATTCTCCATCCCACTCCCACACTGACCTCTCTGTCCTTGGCCTCCTACACTGTTCCAATGAAGCTCACTCGTAAGCTCCAGGAATAGCACCTCATCTTTCAATTGGGCACTTTACAACTGGGGGTGGGGGGAGGAAATGTGGGTAGCTGTCTTCTCTCAGGAAGATGCACTATTTACCCGCCCAATCACCGTAGAAGAGAGATCTGCCTTATTCTCTTGTTAAAAGAGGTCTCTCATCACAATGGATAGCGCTAAGATTCTCCTCGCTTTTCCAATTTGAACGTAAGATACTCAACCACTTAGAGCGCACGGTTAATTTGTCTTTCGCAGTTGGTGCAAGGCAAAAGGAGGTGGTAATAGGACAAGTAAAGAAACAAAAGATGGGTCTATAGGAGCTGTGAATGGTAACAGCAGAACCATTACCAGCACCTGCTGTCTGAAAAAATGGGAACACTGGTTATGATCTGAAGTTATTCAAATCAATGTTGAAGGCTCATCACCACACCATCTTCTCAGGGCAACTAGGGGTGGACAATAAATGTAGCCTTGCCAGCTGAGGACAAAATAAAATGTAACTGGGCTACTGCCCCTATCAGGCATTTGTCATGGGGTGTCCTGGTACACGGTGCCCATGAATACTGGGTTCTATGGCCTATGTGAGGAAGGTGTACAGGGGCCTCGGGGGGCAGGCTGAAGACATGGAGGCAGAGCATGATGGCTCATTGAGGATCCCCCAATCCACACCCATCGCCAGGACAATTTCAGGCACATGGGAACCTTCTGGCTTCTAATCTCCATCAGCAGCCAGGAGGCCTCTTAGGCCTGCAGCTGTGCTCAAATTGCCTGCCCCAGTATTTAGGAGATGTTGTTAATACAAAGGAAGAATGCGACAAAATACAGCAAGACATTAATAAATTTGTAGAATGAATTTCAACAGAGATAAGTGTGAGGTGGTGCATTTTGGTAGGAAGAATAAGGAGGTCACATACTGCTTGGAAACTAAGAGTCTAAATGGGGTAGAGGAGCAGAGGGATCTGGGGGTACAGATATACAAATAACAAAAAGTAGCGACACAGGCCATAAAAATGCAAACCAAGCACTGGGGTTCATTTCTAAAGGGATAGAATTGAAAAGCAAGCAAGTTATGTTAAACTTGTATGGAACCTTGGTTAGACCACACTTTTGCACTTAGAGGATATACTTATCAGGAAAGGCTGAACAGGCTGGGGCCCTTTTCTCTAAAAAAGAAAAGGCTGAGGGGTGATCTGATAGAAGTCTTTAAGATAATGAAACAGTTTGATAGGGTAGATGTAGAGAAGATGTTTCCACTTGTGGAGAATTCAAAACTAGAGGTCATAAATATAATATAGTCACCAATAAATCCAATAGGGAATTCGGGAGAAACTTTTTTACCCATCGAGTGGTTAGAATGTGGAACTCGCTACCACAAGGAGTAGTTGAGGCGAATAACATAGATGCATTTTTTTCTTCATTCGTTCATGAGATGTGGGTGTCACTGGCAAGGCCAGCATTTATTGCCCATCCCTAATTGCACTTGAGAAGGTGGTGGTGAGCTGCCATCTTGAACCGCTGCAGTCCGTGTGGTGAAGGTTCTCCCACAGTGCTGTTAGGAAGGGAGTTCCAGGATTTTGACCCAGCGACAATGAAGGAACGGCGATATATTTCCAAGTCGGGATGGTGTGTGACTTGGAGGGGAACGTGCAGGTGGTGTTGTTCCCATGTGCCTACTGCCCTTTTCCTTCTAGATGGTAGAGGTCGCGGGTTTGAGAGGTGCTGTCGAAGAAGCCTTGGCGAGTTGCTGCAGTGCATCCTGTGGATGGTACACACTGCAGCCACTGTGTGCCGGTGGTGAAGGGAGTGAATGTTTAGGGGGTGGACGGGGTAACTATGTATTTAGGTGCAAGACCTAGCCCGGGGGAGGAAATGTGAGTCGTTGTCTTCTCTCAGGAAGGTGCTTTATGCACCTGCCCAGTCACTCACAGAGGGAGATCTGCCTTATGTTCTTGATAAAAGAG
Source organism: Heptranchias perlo (assembly GCF_035084215.1). NCBI lineage: Eukaryota > Metazoa > Chordata > Chondrichthyes > Hexanchiformes > Hexanchidae > Heptranchias > Heptranchias perlo. The sequence goes on along the minus strand of NC_090336.1, from coordinate 62,701,961 downwards.
GAATCTCATCACTCTGGATAGCACTCCTCACTTTTCCAATCTTAACGAACGATACTCAACCACTTAGAGCGCACGGTTAATTTTTTTTCCGCTGTTATTATTATAAATCTATCGGCCCCCTCGTGATTTGATTGCCCGAATGCACACTCAGCCCGCAGAACTTGAATAAATCACAACAAAACGTTTACACTTCTCTGTTAGTACAAGGGTGAGGAGAGGAGGTTAGATGTCAACTCTGTGCGATAGTGTGAAACAGGTAACAGCAAATCGACAGCTTGTTTCACATCTCTCCACAATGGAAATAAAAATCAGGAGAGATGTGAAACGGGCTGCAGACTTGCTATAACCTGTCTTTACACCATTGCACAAAGTCAAGATCTAAGCTTCCCCCTCACCACCCTCCCCCCCGCCCGAGGAGTCTCCTGGTGCTTGAGGGGGGCTTGATGTCTTGTTCTTGGCAGACATGCCGTTGCACAGCGAGTATTGTATCTTGCGAACACTGTACCTTCCTTCCCCCCAGAACAGTTGAACAAAACTCCCTCCCCTTCAATTTTCATTATTCAAAGCATGCGTTCAGAGTCTTAGAACAATGGTTTGCGTGAATTCAACTTCAAATTTCACAAGCCAGCGATCTCGTCATTTTTGTACGGGAAAGCAATTACTGCACTTGAGTTAGCACCCGAAACATTCTTATTAAAACAGGTCAACAAGCCACTCGATAGAAGAACGAATTCTGAGTTGATTTGCTGATGACATTGCAACGTTCCATTCTTGACGGGGAACTGAATGGGAAGACCAACAACATGACTTTTCTTTGTTGCAATGCTTGATTAAGAATATGTCTGTGTACGACATACACAGTGGGCTCGATATTACTAGGGCTGCGGGTTCGCGGCGGGGGAGCAATTGGGCGCATGCGTAATGCGCCCGGTGAAATCAGTCAGCCACCTGCGCGATCGCGGCCCAATTGGATCCACTTACCTGGTCTTCCGGGTTCCCCACTGCTGATCTGCGCATCGGGCGGGCTGCGCATGCGCAGTAAGATCTGTCAGCTGGAGGAGCTCTATTTAAAGGGGCAGTCCTCCATAGACAGATGCTGCAACAAATAGAAAAAATTACAGCATGGAGCAGGCCAGGGGGAAGGCTGCTCCCAGTTTAATGATGCCTCACTCCAAGTATCAATAGATGGGGTGAGGAGGAGGGGGAGGACAGAGATCTTCCCCCCGGTGGGCGGGAGGAAGCGGCCTGCCTCTGCCACCAGGAGAGCCTGGCTCGATGTGGCAGAGGAGGTCACCTGCACCACCAACATATCGCCCACCTGCATACAGTGCAGGAGGCGCTCCAATGACCTCAGTAGGTCAGCCAAAGTGAGTACACTTACTCTTTCCCCTACACTCCGTCTGCCACATCACCGCCCCCACCCCACACCTCCTTCTGCACTGCCAACACTACTCTGTCGCATCACCCCTCACACCCACTCAAAGCTCATCCTCATCTTACCTGCACTTACTCACCTCGCCAGTACTCATCCCGCCACTACCACTCAACCCAATCCTCATATAGTCTCATGGCTCTATCTCATACACACCCTCTCGTGCATCTCTTTCACAGTCAGCCTCACTCAACCTGCCACTACCTGTGCTGCAGCCACAGGGCATGCATCACATATGTGCAGTAGGAAGCGTAAGGCAAACGTGTCGTGAGCATGAAGGGGATGCACAAGGGTGTTTGAAGGTTTGTCATGGTTGTTACTTATATTTAATTTCTGAGCAACTCACATTACTTATTATACTGTCACCACTACTGCCACGTCTTTGCGAATCTTGTCTGGTTTGTGCAATAATGCCCTTTCCTGAGGATCACAATGAAGACCCACAACTGATGACACCCATTGTGTCACTGCAGAGTGTGTGTAGATGTATTTGCAGGGCTCTTTTGTGGAGACGTCGGCGATGTCCCCGGTGGCACCCTGGAAGGATGCGGAGGAGAAGTTGTTGAGGGCAGTGGTGACTTTGCCAGCAACAGGTAAGAAGATGGTGCTCGGGCCAGCCAGGAGCAGCTCGGCATGAATGAGGCTGCAGATCTCCACGACTAAATGTCGAGTGACTCTGATCCTCCGTGTGCACTGCTGCTCAGAGAGGTCCAGGAAGCTGAGCCTCGGTCTGTGGACCCTGTGGCGAGGGAAGTGCCCTCTGCGACGCAGCTCTCTCTGCGGTAGCCCTCCCTCCTGCTGTTCAGGTGGATGTATCACAGCACTGTGTTGTGGAGCTCCACGTGTCAGAGGTGGACGGCGTGGATGGCGAGGCTGGTGAGGCTGGTGATGCTGTTCGCCCTCCGAGGAGGTCATGACTGCAGCTACGGCGGCCCCCATCCCAAGATGTACATCTGAGGAGGTCCGCAAGGTAGGTACATGTCTCTGGACCCCGGGGTAAGTGTGCAAGTTGGTGAATTTGATTGTCAGGAGGAGGGTGGTGGAGGCCAAACTTTGTCCCAAGTGTCAGAGTGGCCTCCTGCAATGAGTGAGGGTCTCCCCCCCCACCTGTCAAATGGACCTTTGCAGCTGCCACAGGCTGATGGCTGCAACACGTCCATTTCAACTAGGAGTGTTTCCCCCAGTATGGGAAACAGTCCCAGTTGTTTCTAAAATCCCACCCCTCCTCACATATTCCCTTAATCAGGTCTGTTAATGACCTGAAATACCTCGGTAAATAGTCTCAAGTGGCACCCCGCTGGCTTTAATTGCCTGCGGGATTCCCACATGCGGGGGCTGCGCGCGCACGTTGTGCGTCTGCGGGGAACGCGGAAGTGGGCGGGTTGGAGCCGGGCTCCGGACCCGTTCCGGGATTCCCCGATTTTCGGAGCCCCCCCCGCCAGGAACGCACCCGATAGCGGGTGCTAAAATGAAGCCCAGTATGACAGAACTCTCTCAAGTTTGCAAACATTTTCTTTAGAGAAGGAATTGAACAGCTTTGGTATCGAAATGGATTTAATTTTTTTTTCTGCATACTGACATCCAATTAGAATTGGTCCTTGAATGCTGTTTTTGCATTTTATAGCTGGTGTAAAACCCTTCATTCTATAAAGAATTCAGGAGAAACTTCTTTGCCCAGAGAGTGGTTAGAATGTGGAACTCGCTACCACAAGGAGTCGTTGAGGCGAATAGTATCGATGCATTTAAGGGGAAACTAGATAAACACATGAGAGAGAAAGGAATAGAAGGGTATGCTGATAGGTTGAGATGAAGTCGGATGGGAGGAGGTTCGTGTGGAGCATAAACACCAGTTGGGCCGAATGGCCTGTTACTGTGCTGGAAATTCTATGTAATTCTATGTAACTATTCTATTTCTACTGAAACTTGTAAACCACTCAAGTGAGCAACAGGTCCAGAGATTTCATCCTCGATTCTCTGAAGCTTACCTTTAATAACAAGTACACCAGTGGGGAATTATTGATTTCATGCTTCATTGAGTTTGCTCCTCTTGGGGAACATGTTCTGCAGCGCACAAATGTTAGCTTACCATGTGCCACGCATAAGGTGGAGGTCCAATGTAAGGATCCTGTTGCGACCTTAGCCAGGGTAGTCGGTCTGAAGGACAACTGCCTGTGTGAAATGGGAGGTACCCGCTGTCGGCCGCTGAAATGTAAGCTGGTATAGCCCCATGGTTGAATAAACTCTATGGACAGAGACAGACATAGATATGAGTAAAATGTATCATTTCACTTATTCTATTTAAAGAAAGAACTTCCATTTATATAGCATCTTTCACAACCTAAGAACATCCCAAAGCGTGTCACAGCCAATGAAGTATTTTCGAAGTGTAGTCACTGTTGCAATGTAGGGAAATGCAGCAGCCAAATTGCGCACAGCAAGGTCCCACAAACAGCAATGAAATAAATGACCAGATCATTTTTTTTAGGTGGTGGTTGAGGGATAAATACTGACCGGGATGCCGGGGAGAACTAGCCTGCTCTTCTTCAAATAGTGCAGTGGGATCTTTTATGTCCACCTGAGAGGGCAGATGGGGCCATGGTTGATGCGAACATAGGATCATGCGTCGGCCATTCAGCCCCTCGAGCCTGTTCCGCTATTCAGTGAGATCATGCCTGATCTGTATCCTAACTCCATCCACCCACCTTGGCTCCACATCCCTCAATACCCTTGGCTAGCAAAAATCTATCGATCTCAGATTTAAAATTATTAATTGAGCTCGCATCTAGGGCTTTTTATGGGAGAGAGTTCCACATTTCTACCACCCTTTACGTGAAGAGATGTTTCCTAACTTCTCTTCTGAATGGCCTGGCTCTGATTTTAGAGTTATGTCCCCCTCTCCTAGATTCCTCCACCAGCGGAAAAAGTTTCTCTCTATCTACCCTATCAATTCCTTTCAAAATCCTAAAAAACTCAATCATATCACCCCTTAACCTTCTATATTCCAGGGAATTACAAGCCTAGTTTATGTAATTTATCCTCATAATCTAATCCTTGGAGCCTTCTGGTGAATCTGTGCTGCACTCCTTCCAAGGCCAATATATCCTTCCTAAGGTGCGGTGCCCAGAACTGTACACAGTACTCCAGATGTGGTCTAACCAGTGCTTTGTATAACTGGAGCAAAACTTCCTCCCTTTTATATTCTAGCCCTCTAATTATAAAGGCTAACATTCCATTAGCCTTTTTGATTATTTTTTGTACTTGACTACTACATTTCAGTGATTTTTGTACATAGACCCCTAAATCTCTTTGGACCTCCACTGTTACCAGCTTTTCACCATTTAGAAAATACTCGGACTTTTCCTTTTTTGATCAAAAATGGATGACCTCACACTTACCTGCGTTGAAATCCATCTGCCGCAGTTTTGCCCACTCACTTAATCTACCAATGTCTCTTTGAGTAGGGGGACTACAATTGTCCTTAATGCCCTTGCATGAGGGAAAGAAAAAAGATTAGTCAGGGTTCCCACTCCTGAATGGTATCCAGTGACAGCCACTGGAAGATGAACGCCATGATTGTCGTAAAAACCGAACTGGTTCACTAAGGTCCTTTAGGGAAGGAAACCTGTCGTCCTTACTCGATCTGGGCCTAAATGTGACTCCAGTCTCACCCCAATGTGGCTGACTCTTAACTGCCCTCTGAAGTGGCCTAGCAAGACAAGTTGTATCAAAACCATTACCAGTGGTTCAAGAAGGCGGCCCACCACCACCTTCGAAGGGCAAATAGGGATGGGCAATAAATGCCAGCGACATCCACATGCCAAGAATTAATTTTTTTAAATGTGCGTGAGTGTATGTGTGGACGGATATGAAGGTTTTTGTAGGATGGGAGAAGCCAAGGATAAGCTTCGCTGTAATGTTTTCGTATTCAGAATCTTTGAATCTTGTGAATCTTTGGAATTCTCTACCCCAGAGGGCTGTGGATGCTGAGTCGTTGATTATATTCAAGGCTGAGATCGATGGATTTTTGGACTCTATGGGGAATCAAGGGAAAGTGGAGTTGAGGTCAAAGATCAGCCATGATCTGATTGAACCGCGGAGCAGACTCAAGGGGCCGTATGGCCTGCTCCTGCTCCTATTTCTTCAGTTCTTATGTTCTTAGAAACCAAGCTGAGGAGTTAAGGCCCATAGTGTAGTACACCATGAAGACTGGTAACAGTGAAACAAAAGATAAGGTAAATCAAGATGTAATCAATGGACTCAGTGAAGCTTGAACTTTAAGACCTGAAGAGTGTATGAGCAATGGAAAAATTGAAGGAGGTGAGGAATTCCACAGATTAGAGGTTCTGGAAAACAGAAGGTATACTATATACTATAATCTCTTGAGTATAGAAGATTAAGAGGTAATCTAATTGAGGTGTTTAAGATGATTATAGGAGTTGATAGGTTAGATAGAGAGAAACTATTTCCTCTGGTGGGAGAGTCCAGAACAAGGGGGCATAACCTTAAAATTAGAGCTAGACCGTTCAGGGGTGATGTCAGGAAGCACTTCTTCACACAAAGGCTTATGGAACTCTATCCCCCAAAAAGTGGCTGAGGCTGGGGGTCAATTGAAAATGTCAAAACTGAGATCGATAGATTTTTGTTAGGTAAAGGTATTAAGTGTTATGGAACCAAGGCGGGTAAATGGAGTTAAGATACAGATCAATCATGATCTACTTGAATGCTGGAACAGGCTCGAGGGGCTAAATGGCTTATACCTGTTCCTACGTAAGAAGGAGGAGTAAGGGATCTCAACATGATGAGGAACGTAGGAGGAAGAAGAGCGTGTTTGCCTACAAAGCAGAAGACATGAAAGTTCAGAGCAGCACAAAGCATAATAGTATCGACAAGACAGAAAAAGAGAGAAGAAAATTTGAAACGGAAAGAGGTTGGAGGCTAAGAGTAAGAGAGGTGGTCTACATTCAGACATCAAGCTTTCTGAGGTGAGAGAGAGGTTCAAGGAATCTCTACCCCAGATATGGAGGTAAATCTTTAATTTGCGACCAGAACGTAAAACTGGCGGACTACAATGGGAATAAAAATCAGCCAATTGCACCAGGAATCATTTAATCCCTAAATGATTTCAGAATCTAATTGAAGAGTTGTTTAAAACAAGCAAAACTTTCAAATGGTAAGTCGTGGGTGTGACGTAAGAACCTTTTGTTGAGCTTTCTCCGGTTACCAGTGCTAACTGGAATAGTGTGTCCTTTTAACAGAGGATAAACAGAACAATTCAGCAGAGCAGAATGGAACACTCCAATATGTGTCTCTATACTCACAAGGAACATTGTCAATGAACGCTGCATATTCAGTGATCTTGGATAAGTGATGTTTCATATAAATGTGCCAAAAAGCAGGTTAAAGGAATCTCACTGTTGGTACTCAGGACATTATTTTTTTTTCTGTCTATTTCTGTTGGACATTGAAGAACATTGAAAAAAGATTTGCAATTAATATCACCTTATCACATCTCTCAGAAATATCTCCAAGCATTCTGAAGAATGACCTAATTTGAAATGTCGTGACTGCAACAGCCATTTCTTTACACAGAGAGATCCCATAAACTGCAATGAGATGAATGACCAATTCCTCTGTTACTGTTTGAGGGAAGAATGTTGGACAGGACACCAGGAGAATTCCCTGCCCTTCCTTAAATAGTGCCATGGGATCTTTAACATACACCTCCAAAATAAGCCAACACGGCCTTGGATTAACATTTCATCCAAAGGAAGCACCTCTAACGGTGCAGCACTCTCTGAGTACAGCACTGAACTGTGAGCACAGATTATGTGCTCAAGTCTTGGAGTAGGGCTTGAACCTACAACCTCAGTCAAAGACAAGAATGCTACCAACTGAGCCAACTGACACTAGACATCGGCATTTAATTAGCATTATCAGAGGAACAAATTGGAAAGAGTTGTGTTTTGACAATGGAAGGAAGGCAAATTATGAACTGCACAGTTGAATGACAATATCACTATGACATGACATGTGGTGAGTGTAACATGCTCGGGAGGAACAGGTGACTGTGAACCTGTGGTTCCCAAAGCTCTCCACCACTGGGGGTTTTCCTTGCCTCATGTTATGCTAGATATTTTTATAAAACACTGGTTAGGCCCCAGCTGGAGTATTGTGTCCAAATCTGGGCACCAGACTTTAGGAAGAATGTCAAGGCCTTGGAGAGGGTGCAGAGGAGATTTATCAGAATGGTACCAGTGATGAGGGACTTCAGTTATGTGGAGAGACTGGAGAAGCTGGGATTGTTCTCCTTAAAGCAGAGAAGGTTAAGGGGAGATTTAATAGAGGTGTTCAAAATTATGAAGGGATTTGATAGAGTAAATAGGGAGGAACTGTTCCCACTGGCAGGAAGGTCAATAACATGTTTTTAGTCATGTTGGTTGAGGGATAAATATTGGCCAGGACACCAGGGAGAACTCCCCTGCTCGTCTTCAAATAGTACCATCGGATCTTTTACATTGACCTGAGAGGGCAGGCAAGGCCATAGTTTAACGTTTCATCCGAAAGACGGCACCTCCAACAGTGCAGCACTCCCTCAGTACTGGCACTGGGAGTGTCAGCCTAAATTTTGTGCTCAAATCTTGGGAGTAGGCCTTGAACGCATGACCTTCTGACTCAGAGTCGAGAGTGCTGCCCACTGAGCCACATGAATAAGAACTTTGTTTTTCAAAAAAAGTCACCACGAAAGGTGGGGAAAACTCATGTTGAATTTAAAGAAGGTTATTTTTCTGAACTGTCAAAGAACTGCCATTCTGTTCATGATGCTACAGGAGCAGAATGCCACATGGGCGGGGAATTCATCACAAAGGAGACATATTACAAATTTGGCTCCAGGCGCGGAGCTTTCCCCTGCTGGAGTGCCCACTGAAAATTTGAAGGGTAGAGGTCACGGAAGCCCACTTTGCGTCCGTTAATCATCATTCGGGACGATCCCGGGAGTGGCAGAGAGCAGCGCTCAGGGGGGTCTGCGATTTGGGAAATGGGAGACCACGATGTTCCATCCATTAACTTTTAATGGCAGGCAGAGAAAGATCAGATAAAGGTGTCAAGCATTTGGCTGCTGATATCCACAGCATCATTTCCAGACCCTGACTCTTTGCAATTATGAATTTTTTAATTTTGGAAATGGGGAACGGATAGTGAGACTTTCATTGAGAAGTACGAATTGATTAGTCAGCTAATGACTTGTATGTCCCTTAGACTACCTCAGCGGTTTGTGAATGGCATTAAATTGATTACTTTGGCAATTACTGCCACTTTGGAAGGCCCTTAGGCTTTTCAATTCTTTACTCCCGCTCATACAGTAATATTTTTTCAGATCTGGTCACACTGTTCCCCTGTGTACTCGAACTCTATGTTCAGAATCACTATTGGAAACTGATGGACAGGGGATAGAGACAATTCCCCCCACTATACTTGCATGTTGGATGAGAGAGCAGTTTATAAGGAAAAGCAATTGAACAAAGGGTGGCAATTTAGCGTAAAACTAAAGTCGCCATTTCCAGAAGTAACTGGGGATGTTTTCAGAGCAAAAGGGGGGTTGGGATAGCAGAGGCAGGGTGCACATAAGCAGAGTCAGAACACAAAGGTGGCGACTGAAAAATCCTTTAAACTGGATATGGGCAGGGGACCAGCTGAGAGAGAGGTCGAGAGGTGGAGAGGTTTAGGGAGGGAATTCCAGAGCTTAGGACCTAGACAGCTGTAGGCACGGCTGCCAATGGTGGAACGAAAGAAGTGGGGGATGCACAAGAGGCCACGTGGAACACAGAGATCTTGGAGAGTTGTAAGACTGGAGGAGGTTACAGAGATAGGGAGGGGCGAGGCTGTGGAGGGATTTGAAAAACAACCTTTTATTCAAATCAAATTGGAACATAGAAACATGGAAAATAGGAGCAAGAGTAGGCCATTCGGGCCTGCTCCACCATTCAAAATGATCATGGCTGATCGTCTAACTCAGTACCCTGTTCTCGCTTTTTCCCCATATCCCTTGATCCCTTTAGCATTAAGAAATATATCTATCTCCTTCTTGAATACACCTAATGACTTGGCCTCCACTGCCTTCTGTGGTAGAGAATTCCACAGGTTCACCACCCTCTGAGTGAAGAAATTTCTCCTCATCTCGGTTCTAAATGGCACACCCCATATCCTGAGACTGTGACCCCTGGTTCTGGACTCCCCAGAAATCGGGAACATCCTCCCTGCAGCTAGTCTGTCTAAACCTGTCTGAACAGGTCCATCAGAGGTTGAAAACATTTCAAAAGTAATTCATTGGTTGTGTATCCCTTTGGAATGTGTGGTAAAGCACGAAATGAATGCAAGTTCTTTTTTTGTGCATGTGTGTTTGCAAATTGAAACGACTGCTCAGAATGAGGTAGGAAATGTAAAGTTGCATATATTGACACCACAAGTCCCGGCCACAATGGAGATGATTGGGTAATTCCCCCGTCAATCACGCCTGGAAACCGCACTGCTGTAAGTAACTGGGATTGATTTAAGGCACATAATTTGTATTGTGTAACTATCCTCCACTCATTGTATTTTGCTGGAGAAATAATCCTGCTTTTATCAGGAGAAGTTGCTGTGGTTTAGGTCATGAGTTCTGTTTGCTGTAGTTCATAGAGACTCTGTTTGCTGAGTAAATGGACTCTGCTGTAGTGCACTGTTTAAATAGACTTGGTTTGCTGTTTGCTGAGTAAATAGACTTTGTTTGCTGTAAAATAGACTGTTTGCTGTGAGTCCTGCCATAAGTCCCACCCCACCTCCAACTCATTGACTGCCCAGTGGTGTCAATACTCATTCCGCAAGAAGGACCAGGGACTGAGAAACCCTGCAGACAACCTCAAAAACCAGCAATGTCATAACTGAGGCACCAAAAAAAATGTCATTTTCTTTTTTATAGCAGATCTGGGGTTTATGAAAAGCTTCCACTTTAATCGGCTTTTACTGTAGAGATGACACGATAAGAGTAAATATCACATTTGAGAAGCTGGTATTGGAAGTACATTCTGTTTATTATATATTCAGCAATGGAATCTGAGTTTTTTTTCTTCCGATGTTTAAGTGATTCTAAAAGATTTATATTTTATCTTGAGCTCTGGAGCTTTAGGAAGATAGGAACAGGAGTAGGCCATTCCGCCCCTCGAGCGTGCTCTGCCATTCAATTGGAACATGGCTGATCTGTATCTTAACTCCATCTACCTGCCTTGGTTCCTTAACCTTTAATCCCCTTACCTAACAAAAATCTATCAATCTCAGTTTTGAAATTTTCAATTGACCCCCAACCTCAACAGCTTTTTGGGGGAGAGAGTTCCAGATTTCCACTCCCCTTTGTGTGAAGAAGTGTTTCCTGACATCACCCTGAAATGGCCTCGCTCTAATTTTAAGGTTACGCTCCCCTTGTTCTGGACTCCCCCACCAGAGGAAATAGTTTCTCTCTATTTACCCTATCAAATCCTTGAATCATCTTAAACACCTTGATTAGCTCACCCCTTAATCTTCTATACTCGAGGGAATACAAGCTGAGTCTGTGCAACCTGTCCTCATAATTTAACCCTTTTAGCTCCAGGTATCATTCTGGTGAATCTGCGGTGCACCCCCTCCAAGGCCAATGTATCCTTCCTGAGGTGCGGTGCAGCTTTAAAAAGCTGCTCCCTTTCTGAGTGGAGGTAGATAAAGTGTATCATAATGACTTAAACTCACTCCGTCAACTTAACAAATGTCACAGCCCATTAGTCACTACATGTCAGCCACGGCTTAGTGGGTAGCACTCTTGCCTCTGAGTCAGACAGTCATGGGTTCATAGTCCCACTCCAGGGACTTGAGCACAAAATCGACTGTCATACTCAGGGAGTGCTGCACTGTCGGAGGTGCCGCCTTTCAGGTGAGACGTTAATCCAAGGCCCCGTCTACCCTCTGAGGTGGATGTAAAAGATCCCACAGCCACTATTTCAAAGAAGAGCAGAGGAGTTCTCCCCGGTGTCCTGGCCAATATTTATCCTTCAACCAACATCACTAAAACAGATTATCTGGTCATTATCACATTGCTGTTTGTGGGAGCTTGCCGTGCACAAATTGGCTGCTGCGTTTCCTACATTAAAACAGTGACTGCACTTCAAAATTATTTAATTGGCTGTAAAGCGCTTTGGGTCATTCCGAGGTCGTAAAAGGTGTGATATAATTTGAAGGCTTTATTTTTACATAAAAGCTCCATACAGTAGCCCACCTGCATCTCCTATAAAGTTATATCATGACTGTTCACTTACAATATATCTTAATTTGCGATTAAAATGTCCTCAGTCACGATGAGCCAATAGCTCATAAAATATTACAAATAAAATTAGATTGAGATTAAAAAGAAATAAAATATTTCACCAGATATAAGCAGGACTTACAAACTGCATCTCCTGTAAGCTCGGGTCAGTGTCTGCGACTCGCGTTCCTCTGTCACAAGGATCCTGGGTCTTCAAAGCACTGTCGAAAGGCAATGGAACATTTGTACCACGTAGATTTTCAAATTAGCATTACCTTAACACTGGCTGTAGCCCAGGTGGGTTATCATCGGAGGTTATAATGGTGCTGGTCGAAAAATCTAAGCTTTCATATTTAGAACAATACGAAGCTTTTAAGTTTAAGGCACTGGGAGGGGAGAACGTAGATTTTTATCTTTACTGGCTGGGCGTTAAGCTTCCCCTGGGTGGACTGCAAAGCCGAATATCAGGCAGGGAGGACTGTAGGCCTGTAACGGATCCCATTCGATTTCCCCTGCCTTTAAATCACTGGAAGGAAAATTGGGCGAATTCTGTCACCAGCGTGAAATCCTTCCTATCCTGATGCAAAGAATTATATTACCGAGATTAAATGTGGGTTTAAGCGAGATCTGTCAGGGACATGTTTATAAAACTGGAACAATCCTGCTCCTAAAGAACACTTTTATGGATCCAGCATGGGATTTCTTTTTTTAAATTAATTCTCGGAATGTAGCCGTCGCTGGCAAGGCCAACATTTATTGCCCGTCCCTAGTTGCCGCTGAGAAGGTGTTGGTGGGCCTTCTTTGTGGCAATTTGATACAACCGAGTGGCTTGTTGGGCCACTTCAGAAGGCGGTTAAGAGTCAACCACGTTGGTGTGGGACTGGAGTCACATATAGGCCAGTTCGGTAAAGATGGCAGGTTTCCTTCTCTAAAGGACATTAGTGAATCAGTTGGGTTTTTATGACAATTTGATAGCTTCATCGTCACTTTTACGTCACTTAAAAGGTGTCATTAACTGAAAGTTCCTTACAGCAGCATACCTACATTCCCTATAAATTTATATAAAGAGTGTTCACTTACAATACATCTTAATTTGCTATTAAAATGTCCTCGGTCACAATGAGCCAATAGCATGTAAAATATTACAAATAAAATTAGACCGAGATTAAAAAGAAATAAAATATATTTCACCAGGTACAAGTGGGTCGTACAAACTGCACACAAACGTGGAATTCATTCATTACCCTCCGATAACGAGAGTCCTTTTCAGCTTTAAATGTCAGAGGATGGTTTGTCAAATGCTTCATGAAATGAAATGCTGATCTGCCTATTTAAGAGTGCATCTAATTTAGAGACCAATGTGAATCTTACAATAACAAGGCTGTTTGGATCACTTCAGAATACAGGCTGGAGTTTTGCTGTTTGCTCAAATCCCTGAAACTCTTCAACGACGCTTCTCAAATTCTGAATAGGCCCGGACTGAAGCCATCGCTATGGCAACAACTTAGTGAGCAGGAAGATGCTGACACTTGGTGGGTTCAGATGATGTCATAAATCGTGAGACCAGAGCCTGTGTACTTTACAACCAGCATAAAGACACTGAGACTGAATTACGGTTTTGATTATTTCTTGCTGCACATTCATTTTTATTATTTCTTCTAATAGTTGCACCTTTCCTTTTCTTGCCAGTTTCGATCCCCAGCTTTGTCACGAGATCGTTAGGACTGCCAAACTTTCCCTTCCATCCTTGGAAATAGAACTAAATGGTATAATTTTAAAGGGGTGCAGGAACAGAGAGACCTGGGGGCGTACGTACACAAATTTGAAGGTGGCAGGACAAGTTGAGAAGGCTGTTAAAAAAGCAGACGGGATGCTTGGCTTTATAAATATAGGCATGGAATACAAAAGCAAGGCAGTTATGCTGAACCTGTATAAGTCACTGGTTAGTCCTCAGCTGGAGTATTGTGTCCAATTCTGGGCACCACACTTTAGGAAGGATTTTAAGGCCTTGGAGAGGGTGCAGAAGAGATTTGCGAGAATGATACCAGGGGTGATGGACTTCAGTTAATGTGGAGAGACTGGAGAAGCTCGGATTGTTCTGCTTAGAGTAGAGAAGGTAAAGGGGACATTTAATAGCGGTTTTAAAATTATGAGGGGTTATGATAGAGTAAATAGGGAAAAACTGTTTCCACTGGCAGGAGGGTCAGTAACCAGAGGACACAGATTTAAGGTAATTGGCAAAAGAACCAGAGGGGAGATGAGGAGAATTTTTTTTTACGCAGTGAGTTACTATGATCTGGAATGCACAGCCTGAAAGGGCGGTGGAAGCAGATTCAATGTTAACTTTCAAAAGGGAATTGGATATATGCTTAAAGGGAAAAAATTTGCAGGGCTATGGGAAAAGAGCAGGAGAACGGGACTAATTGGATAGCTCTCTCAAAGAGCTAGCACAGGCACGATGGGCCAAATGGCCTCCTTCTGTTACGTATGATTCTATGATCCTTTGGCTAACCATCAGCATTTTGCTTTTCATCACATGACACTAGCTTTGTTTTTTACAAGATTATCGGGTAGAAATTCATCTTGAGATTGGAATGGAACCCAATGGAGGAAAAGAAATCGGGTGGAGTGTGTCGCGAGCAGCTGTTTTGCTATCGGCGTGCACCTCGAATTTCTAACCTTACAACTTTAAATCAGGATTGTCAAAGCAGATGTGGCAAAAAGGGTGTGTTTAACTGACAAAATAATACAGGCCAATCAACAGGGATGGGAAACTACAGCTTCGAGGAGGGACTTGAGATACTGGGACTATCGTCGTATCAAAGTGTGTTACAGCACAGAAGGAGGCCATTCGGCCCATTGTGCCTGTACGGGCTCTCTGGAAGAGCTATCCAATTAGTCCCACTCCCCCGCTCTTTTCCCATAGCCCTGCAAATTTTTCCCCTTCAAGTATTTATCCAATTCCCTTTTGAAAGTTATTATTGAATCTGCTTCCACCGCCCTTTCAGACAGTGCATTCCAGATCATTACTACTCGCTGCAAAAAAAAAACGTTTCCTCATGTCGCCTCTGGTTCTTTTGCCGATCACCTTAAATCTGCATCCTCTGGTTACCGACCCTTCTGCCACTGGAAACAGTTTCTCCTTATTTACTCTATCAAAAACGTTCATGATTTTGAACACCTCTATCAAATTTTCTCTTGACTTTCTCTGCTCTAAGGCTTTTTTTTACTCTTTTAATAAAGCCCAGGATCCCATGTGCTTTTTAACTGCCTTCTCAACTTGTCCTGCCACCTTCACTATATCCACTGGTTGCAGAGATGGCTAAGAGGCAATTCAATAGAGGTTCAATCTGGAGCCTAAGGGGACATGAGTGAATCCCAGGAGGGTCTCCAAAGTCATTACATATTTTTGTCCATCCCACAGCAAATTTCTGTATTTTTCAGTGCATTTTCTGTACGATTTTCCTTTGACATCCCTTTTCGGGTGTTGGGAAAAATGTCTTAGGAGTGTAGCTGTAAACAAACAGCAATAACAGAGTTGATCTTGAAGCATTCTCCACATGGGGTTTCTTACCATTAACATCTAAGCATCAAAAACAGTACAATGGAATCTTACAATTTCACAATCTTACAACTTTACCTTGGCCTCCTATCTGTGCTAAGTTAGCTGATCTCAGCAGGGTTTTCCGAGGGGTGTGCGGAGAGGGGTTTGCTGTGACTAGATCAGTATTTACAGGAAGCCCCCAACAGTGTGTCCGTATTTGCCAAGGGAGTGCGAACATGTGTATGAGTATTTATAGCGGTTGTTGGGAGTATGCCAATATTTAGGGGATGTCCCCAGGAGTGTATCAGTATTTTCAGGGAGTTTCAAGGGGGGTGATTTTAAACCCCAAGGGTGGGTTGGGGGCGGGTGGGAGATGAAAATTGTTGTTTTCTTGGGTCGCAACTGCAAACTTTTCGGACTTTGCATTCCCAGTGGGAAACCTGTACTTTTACACGCCGACGTTAAACCCGGAAATAAAGCTGGGTTGCGATCGCGACCCAAAAAAACAACTATTTTCAACTCTCCCGCCCCAACCCACCCGCTCTTGGGGTTTAAAATCACCCCCAAGAAGTCTGTCAGGGGCTACCGACAGTGTATCAATGAAGACAGGGCGGGGTTAAGGAGTACAACAGGGCAGGGCTAAGGAGGACAGGGGGGGTTAACGAAGAGAGGGCGGGGCCAATGAGACTAGTGTGGTGCCATTGTGACACTGGTGAGGCTTTGTGATTGAGTCAATATCTACATGGAGTACTCAGGAGTACATTAGTATTTACAGGGGATTCCTGAGTCTGTATCATCATTTATAGGGGGTTCCTGAGCACGTGTCAATATTTACAGGGGGTCCCTGGATGTCCGTCAGTATTTACAATATTTAAAAGTTACAACATAAAAACAGGCCATTCGGCCCAACTAGTCCAAGTTTACCCTCCACACTAGCAAATAGATCTAATCACGTTTACCCCCCCCCCGTTCCCATATCCCTCCAACCCCCTTTCCTTCATCCACCTATCCAATCTCATTTTAAATGTTGACATAGTTTCTGCCTCAGCCACTAACCCTGGAAGTGAATCCCACAGCCTCACAACTCTCTGTGTGAAGAGCTTTCTCCTGGTCTCTGTTCGAAATCTCTTACATTTAATCTTATATCTATGCTCCTCGTTCTTGACCCCTCAACCATTGGAAACAGTCTGCTTCTACCTACCTTGGCCCATCCTTTCAACACTTAAATGCTTCTTTCATAATGCCCCATAATCTACAGCGTTCTCATGTAAAAAAGGCCACACGGGGCAGAAATTGCTCAGAGCGGCAAACCAACAGTGCTCGCCGCTCCATAGATTTATACTAACCCACTAACTTACCGTGGTCTTTTCTTCAGCCACTTCCATCCAGAGGAGTCGGAGAAGATAGTCTCAGCATCACGGAGCATCCGTGATGCTGAGACTATCGTGGATAGCACGTTCAGTGAGGTGGTCACACCGCAGGTAAAGATTACGCAGGCAGAAAGGAAATGGGTGACTGCCAGGCAGAATAAAAGGACTAGGCAGGTAGAGCAGGGGTCCCCTGGGGCCATCTCCCTCTCAAACAGATATTCTGCTTTGGATGCTGTTGGGGGAGATGGCTTATCAGGGGAAAGCAGCAAGAGCCAGGTTCGGGGCACCACGGGTGGCTCTGCTGCACAGGAGGGGAGGAAGAAGAGTGGCAGGGCTATCGTGATGGGGGATTCAATTGTAAGGGGAACAGATAGGCGTTTCTGCGGCCGCAAACGTGATTCCAGGATGGTATGTTGCCTCCCTGGTGCTAGGGTCAAGGATATCACGGTGCGGCTGCAGGACATTCTGGAGGGGGAGGGTGAACAGCCAGTAGTCGTGGTCCATATTGGTACCAACGACATAGGTAAAAAAAGGGATGAGGTCATGCAAGGTGAATTTAAGGAATTAGGAGATAAATTAAAAAGCAGGACTTCAAAAGTAGTGATCTCAGGATTACTACCAGTGCCACGTGCTAGTGAGTATAGGAACAGGAGAATAGACAGGATGAATGCGTGGCTGCAGGGATGGTGTAGGGGGGAAGGATTTAGAATCCTGGGACATTGGGACCAGTTCTGGGGAAGGTGGGAACTGTACAAGCGGGACAGGTTACACCCGAGCAGGACCGGGACCAATGTCCTCGCAGGGGTGTTTGCTAGTGCTGTTGGGGAAGGTTTAAACTAGAGTGGCAGGGGGATGGGAACCTGAGCGGGGAGTCAGAAGGGAATAAAGTTGAGAGCAGCAAGAGAGGGGAAGACCCAGGGGAAATCTACAATACAAATAGTACAAACTGTTGTTCAAGAACAAGTGAAAGGGAAAAGCATAGAGCAGCGGAAAGAAAGTGTACTTTAGGCACGACAGATAAAATGAAAACTAGAAGGCGTAAGGCGATTAACACAGCATCAAAGCTGTGGCAGGGGGTTGGGAACCTGAGCAGGGAGACAGAGGAAAGCGTGTCAGGAAGGGACAGAAGGTATGGAGTAAAAGGTAAAGAGTTAAAAAAGGAAAAAGCAGGAACTAAGTGTCATAAAACATATTTGAAAGTTCTTTATCTGAATGCACGTAGCATTCGTAACAAAATGGACGAGTTAACGGCACAAATAACTACGTATGGGTATGATCTTGTGGCCATTACAGAAACATGGCTGCAGGGTGACAACGACTGGGAATTAAATATGCCAGGGTATTTAACAATCAGGAAGGACAGGCAGAAAGGAAGGGGAGGTGGGGTGGCTATGTTAATAAGGGAAGGAATCACTGTAATACAGAGAAAAGATATTGGGACAAAGGATCAGGATAATGAAACAGTTTGGGTAGAGATAAGGAATAATAAGGGGCAAAAAACACTCGTGGGCGTAGTATATAGGCCTCCTAATAGTTGCAACTCTGCTGGAAGAAGTATTAATCAGGAAATAGTCGGGGCATGTAATAAGGGAACAGCTATAATTATGGGGGATTTTAACTATCATATTAACTGGACAAATCAAGTTGGGCAGAGCAGCCTTGAGGAAGAGTTTATTGTGTGTATTAGGGATGGATTTCTTGAGCAGTATGTAACTGATCCTACAAGGGGGCAGGCAACCTTGGACCTGTCCTGTGTAATGAGCCAGGATTAATTAATAATGTCCTAGTTAAGGATCCCCTTGGAATGAGTGACCATAACATGGTTACATTCCATATCCAATTAGAGGGTGAGAAGGTTGGTTCTCAAACAAGCGTACTGAGCTTGAATAAAGGAGACTATGATGGTATGAGAGTGGAATTGATTAAAGTGGACTGGGAAAATAGATTAAAGGTGAAGACTGCACATGAGCAGTGGTGTTCATTTAAGGTGTTATTTTACAACTTTCAAAAAATATATATTCCAGTGAGGAAAAAAGGGTGTAAAAGAAATGACAGCCATCCGTGGCTAAGTAAAGAATTAAGGATAGTATCCGACTAAAAACAAGGACATGTAAGATAGCCAAACTTAGTGGGAGGATAGAAGATTGGGAAGTCTTCAAAAGACAGCAAAAAGTAACGAAAGGATTGATTAAGAAAGGGAAGATAGATTATGAAAAGAAATTAGCAAAAAATATAAAAACAGATAGCAAGGGTTTCTACAGTTATATAAAAAGAAAAAGGGTGGCTAAGGCAAACGTAGGTCCTTTAGAAATGAGACCGGGAAGTTAATGGTGGGAAACATGGAGATGGCAAAAATGCTGAACAAATATTTTGTTTCAGTCTTTACGGTAGAGGACACTAAGAATATCCCAACACTGGACAAACAGGGGGCTCTCGGGGGGGAGGAGCTAAATACGATTAAAATCACTAAGGAATTGGTACTCATTAAATTAATGGGACTCAAGGTGGATAAATCCCCTGGACCTGATGGCTTACATCCTAGGGTCTTGAGGGAAGTGGCAGTAGGGATTGTGGATGCTTTGGTAATAATTTTCCAAAATTCTCTGGACTCGGCAAAGGTCCCGGCAGATTGGAAAACTGCCAATGTAACACCCTTATTTAAAAAGGGTAGTAGGCAGAAGGCTGGAAATTATAAACCAGTTAGCTTAATATCTGTGGTGGGTAAAATTTTGGAGTCTATTATTAAGGAGACAGTAGCAGAACATTTGGATAAACATAATTTAATAGGACAAAGTCAGCATGGCTTTACAAAGGGGAAGTCATGTCTGACAAATTTGCTTGAGTTCTTTGAGGATATAACGTACAGGGTGGATAAAGGGGAACCAGTGGACGTAGTGTATTTGGACTTCCAGAAGGCATTCGACAAGGTGCCACATAAAAGATTATTGCTCAAGATAAAGAATCACTGGATTGGGGGTAATATTCTGGCATGGGTGGAGGATTGGTTATCGAACAGGAAGCAGAGAGTTGGGATAAATGGTACATTCTCGGACTGGCAACCTGTAGCCAGTGGTGTTCCGCAGGGGTCGGTGCTGGGTCCCCAACTCTTTACAATCTATATTAACGATTTGGAGGAGGGGACCGAGTGTAACATATCAAAGTTTGCAGATGATACAAAGATGGGAGGGAAAGTAGAGAGTGAGGAGGACATAAAAAACCTACAAGGGGATATAGACAGGCTGGGGGAGTGGGCGGAGATTTGGCAGATGCAATACAATATTGGAAAATGTGAGGTTATGCACTTTGGCAGGAAAAATCAGAGAGCAAGTTATTATCTTAATGGCGAGAAACTGGAAAGTACTGCAGTACAAAGGGATCTGGGGGTCCTCGTGCAAGAAAATCAAAAAGTTAGTTTGCAGGTGCAGCAGGTGATCAAGAAGGCCAACGGAATGTTGGCTTTTATTGCTAGGGGGATAGAATATAAAAACAGGGAGGTATTGCTGCAGTTATATAAGGTATTGGTGAGACCGCACCTGGAATACTGCATACAGTTTTGGTCTCCATACTTAAGAAAAGACATACTTGCTCTCGAGGAAGTACAAAGAAGGTTCACTCGGTTAATCCCGGGGATGAGGGGGTGGACATATGAGGAGAGGTTGAGTAGATTGGGACTCTACTCATTGGAGTTCAGAAGAATGAGAGGCGATCTTATTGAAACATATAAGATTGTGAAGGGGCTTGATCGGGTGGATGCGGTAAGGATGTTCCCAAGGATGGGTGAAACGAGAACTAGGGGGCATAAGGGGCTGCTCTTTCAAAACTGAGATGAGGAGAAACTTCTTCACTCAGAGGGTAGTAGGTCTGTGGAATTTGCTGCCCCAGGAAGCTGTGGAAGCTACATCATTAAATAAATTTAAAACAGAAATAGACAGTTTCCTAGAAGTAAAGGGAATTAGGGGTTACGGGGAGCGGGCAGGAAATTGGACATGAATTTAGATTTGAGGTGAGGTTCAGATCAGCCATGATCTTATTGAATGGCGGAGCAGGCTCGAGGGGCCGATTGGCCTACTCCTGCTCCTATTTCTGATGTTCTTATGTTCTTATGTTAAGAGCCCAGCGTCAGTTTAGGCGAAGCAAGGACCCTGGGAGAATGAGAGGAGTGATCTCTCCTCTCGACCAATCAGATCCCAGCATTTTTGACAAGTTGCGTTCACTATCTCTGCAGGCTTGTCGCGTTAAACCAGGATGTGAAAGGGACAACATTTTAATTCAATGTGAATTCACAGCGAAAAAAAGAAAGGGTAAGAAACAATTGAATTAAATAAAAGAAATAGAAGGCAAATGTAAAAAAAAAAGTTTTAATTTTTAAAAAATTGTTTTTTTAATGACCAAAACTATTAAAATAGGGAGTAATGAGACTCCAAGCTTAATTTTTAGTTATTTGGCAGTATTTAAGACTTGCCACAGAGCTGGTATTTTTAAGCACACCTGTTTTGTTACTTTCCAGCTGGGCAGATAGGCAAGCTTGCATTTTTTCAATGATTTCTCTGATTGCAGTGCGCGATGTCCCTTTAATCCGAAGCTGTCATATCGAACCAGTACGAGCCAGTTCCAGATTTCCACGTTTCACTGCTCATGTGCAAATGCCGGAACTTGCTCCTCCATTTTGCCACCAACAATCCAACAATGGTGCTCACTGTTATTTCACAAGCAATTTCTGCCCAAACATTTTTAAAGTCTTTCTTCATTTTTTTGTATTTCCTCACACCCGGCAGCATCCCAGTGAATCTGAGTTGCACCCTCTCTAAAGCCTCAGCATTTATCCTATACAGTGCAACCCAACACTGCACACAGTTCACGAACTGAGGTCTCATTAGGATTTTATTATCTCTTGGCTTTTATATCCAGTACCTCTTGAGATTAAACCGAGAATTCGATTAACTTTTTTTTTTAACAGCCTTATCAACCAGAGGTACTACTTTTAATGTCCTGTGTATCTGTATCCACAAATCCCTCTGCTGTTCCATTCAGTGTATAATTACTGCTGTTATTTTTTTTAACCAAAATGCATCACATTCACTGACATTGTATTTGTCGGAAGTCTCTGAGAATGTATTAATGTTTCCAGGGGGCCCTTGGAAGTCTGTTAATATTTATAGAGGCCCCCCCACCAGAAGTGTGCTAACACTTGCAGGGGATACCCGGGAGTGTGGCCATCCCCCTCTCAAACAGATATGCCACTTTGGATGCTGTTGGGGGGGATGACTTATCAGGGGAAGGCAGCAGCAGCCAACTTCCTGGCACCACGGGTAGCTCTGCTGCACAGGCTGGGAGGAAAAAGAGTGGCAGAGCTATAGTGATAGGGGACTCAATTGTAAGGGGAATAGACAGGCGTTTCTGCGGCCGCAACCGAGACTCCAGGATGGTGTGTTGCCTCCCTGGTGCAAGGATCAAGGATGTCTCGGAGCGGCTACAGAACATTTTGGAGGGGGAGGGCGAACAGCCAGCTGTCGTGGTGCACATAGGCACCAACGATATAGGTAAAAAAGGGGATGAGGTCCTAAAAGCAGAATATAGGGAGTTAGGAGGTAAATTAAAAAATAGGACCTCAAAGGTAGTAATCTCAGGATTGCTGCCAGTGCCACGTGCTAGTCAGAGTAGAAATAGGAGGATATTTCAAATGAATACGTGGCTAGAGGAATGGTGCAAGGGGGAGGGATTCAAATTCCTGGGACACTGGAAACGGTTCTGGGGGAGGTGGGACCAGTACAAACCGGACGGTCTGCACCTGGGCAGGGCCGGGACTGCTGTCCTAGGAGGAGTGTTTGCTAGTGCTGTTGGGGAGGGTTTAAACTAAAGTGGCAGGGGGTTGGGAACCTGAGCAGGGAGAGAGAGGAAAGCGTAACAGGAAGGGACAGAAGGTATGGAGTAATAGGTAAAGTGTTAAAAAAGGAAAAAGCAGGAACTAAGCGTCACAAAACAGATTTGAAAGTTCTTTATCTGAATGCACGTAGCATTCGTAATAAAATGGACGAGTTAACGGCACAAATAACTACGTATGGGTATGATCTTGTGGCCATTACAGAAACATGGCTGCAGGGTGACAACGACTGGGAATTAAATATGCCAGGGTATTTAATAATCAGGAAGGACAGGCAGGAAGGAAGGGGAGGTGGGGTGGCTATGTTAATAAAGGAAGGAATCACTGTAATACAGAGAAATGATATTGGGACAAAGCATCAAGATAATGAAACAGTTTGGGTGGAGATAAGGAATAATAAGGGAAAAAAAACATTAGTGGGCATAGTATATAGGCCTCCTAATAGTTGCAACTCTGCTGGAAGAAGTATTAATCAGGAGATAGTCGGGGCATGTAATAAGGGAACAGTCATAATTATGGGGGATTTTAATTATCATATTAACTGGACAAATCAAATTGGGCAGAGCAGCCTTGAGGACGAGTTCATTGAGTGCATCAGGGATGGATTTCTTGAGCAGTATGTAACTGATCCTACAAGGGGGCAGGCAACCTTGGACCTGGTCCTGTGTAATGAGTCAGGATTAATTAATAATGTCCTAGTTAAGGATCCCCTTGGAACGAGCGACCACAACATGGTTGAATTCCATATCCAATTAGAGGGTGAGAAGGTTGATTCTCAAACAAGCGTACTGAGCTTGAATAAAGGAGACTATGATGGTATGAGAGCGGAATTGATTAAAGTGGACTGGGAAAATAGATTAAAGGGTAAGACGGTACATGAGCAGTGGTGTTCATTTAGGGAGTTATTTTACAACTTTCAAAATAAATATATTCCACTGAGGAAAAAAGGGTGTAAAAGAAATGACAGCCATCCGTGGCTAAGTAAAGAAATCAAGGATAGTATCCGACTAAAAACAAGGACATATAAGGTAGCCAAACTTAGTGGGAGGATAGAAGATTGGGAATTCTTCAAAAGACAGCAAAAAGTAACTAAAGGATTGATTAAGAAAGGGAAGTTAGATTATGAAAAGAAATTAGCAAAAAATATAAAAACAGATAGCAAGAGTTTCTATAGTTATATAAAAAGAAAAAGGGTGGCTAAGGCAAACATAGGTCCCTTAGAGGATGAGACCGGGAAATTAATGGTGGGAAACATGGAGATGGCAAAAATGCT
Source organism: Heptranchias perlo (assembly GCF_035084215.1). Taxonomy (NCBI): domain Eukaryota; kingdom Metazoa; phylum Chordata; class Chondrichthyes; order Hexanchiformes; family Hexanchidae; genus Heptranchias; species Heptranchias perlo. The sequence goes on along the minus strand of NC_090336.1, from coordinate 62,678,155 downwards.
GAACAAATATTTTGTTTCAGTCTTTACAGTAGAGGACACTAAGAATATCCCAACACTGGACAAACAGGGGACTCTCGGGGGGGAGGAGCTAAATACGATTAAAATCACTCAGGAGATGGTACTCAGTAAAATAATGGGACTCAAGGCGGATAAATCCCCTGGACCTGATGGCTTCCATCCTAGGGTCTTGAGGGAAGTGGCAGTAGGGATTGTGGATGCTTTGGTGATAGTTTTCCAAAATTCCCTGGACTCAGGAGAGGTCCCGGCAGATTGGAAAACTGCTAATGTAACACCGTTATTTAAAAAGGGTAGTAGGCAGAAGGCTGGAAATTATAGGCCAGTTAGCTTAACATCTGTGGTGGGTAAAATTTTGGAGTCTATTATTAAGGAGACAGTAACGGAACATTTAGATAAGCATAATTTAATAGGACAAAGTCAGCATGGCTTTATGAAGGGGAAGTCATGTCTGACAAATTTGCTTGAGTTCTTCGAGGATATAACGTATAGGGTGGATAAAGGGGAACCAGTGGACATAGTGTATTTCGACTTCCAGAAGGCATTCGACAAGGTGCCACATAAAAGATTATTACTTAAGATAAAAAATCACGGGATTGGGGGTAATATTCTGGCATGGGTGGAGGATTGGTTATCGAACAGGAAGCAGAGAGTTGGGATAAATGGTTCATTTTCGGACTGGCAACCAGTAACCAGTGGTGTTCCACAGGGGTCGGTGCTGGGTCCCCAACTCTTTACAATCTATATTAACGATTTGGAGGAGGGGACCGAGTGCAACATATCAAAATTTGCAGATGATACAAAGATGGGAGGGAAAGTAGAGAGTGAGGAGGACATAAAAAACCTGCAAGGGGATATAGACAGGCTGGGTGAGTGGGCGGAGATTTGGCAGATGCAATATAATATTGGAAAATGTGAGGTTATGCACTTTGGCAGGAAAAATCAGAGAGCAAGTTATTTTCTTAATGGCGAGAGACTGGAAAGTACTGCAGTACAAAGGGATCTGGGGGTCCTAGTGCAAGAAAATCAAAAAGTTGGTATGCAGGTGCAGCAGGTGATCAAGAAAGCCAACGGAATGTTGGCTTTTATTGCTAGGGGGATAGAATATAAAAACAAGGAGGTATTGCTGCAGTTATATAAGGTATTGGTGAGACCGCACCTGGAATACTGCATACAGTTTTGGTCTCCATACTTAAGAAAAGACATACTTGCTCTCGAGGCAGTACAAAGAAGGTTCACTTGGTTAATCCCGGGGATGAGGGGGCGGACATATGAGGAGAGGTTGAGTAGATTGGGACTCTACTCATTGGAGTTCAGAAGAATGAGAGGCGATCTTATTGAAACATATAAGATTGTGAAGGGTCTTGATCGGGTGGATGCAGTAAGGATGTTCCCAAAGATGGGTGAAACTAGAACTAGGGGGCATAATCTTAGAATAAGGGGCTGCTCTTTCAAAACTGAGATGAGGAGAAACTTCTTCACTCAGAGGGTGGTAGGTCTGTGGAATTTGCTGCCCCAGGAAGCTGTGGAAGCTACATCATTAGATAAATTTAAAACAGAAATAGACAGTTTCCTAGAAGTAAAGGGAATTAGGGGTTATGGGGAGCGGGCAGGAAATTGGACATGAAGCTGAGTTCGGATCGGTCAATGCCCTGTGGGTGGCGGAGAGGGACCAGGGGCTATGTGGCCGGGTCCTGCTCCGACTTCTTGTGTTCTTTAGATTTGTGGTTGGGATCAGATCAGCCATGATCTTATTGAATGGCGGAGCAGGCTCGAGGGGCCGATTGGCCTACTCCTGCTCCAATTTCTTATGTTCTTATGTTCTAATACATAAAGGAACTCCCAAGGATGTATTGGTGATTACAGGGACTGTATCAATATTTACAGGGAGTCCCCAGAGTGTTTCAGTATTTACAGGGAGCCTCCCAGACAACATAAGAATGTAAGAACATACAAAATAGGAGCAGGAGTAGGCCATACGGCCCCTCGAGCCTGCTCCGCCTTTCAATAAGATTATGGCTGATCTTCAAACTCAACTCCACTTTCCTGCCCGATCCCCATATCCCTTGATTCCCTAAGATTCCAAAAATCTATCGATCTCAGTCTTGAATATACTCAATGACTGAGCACCCACAGCCCTCTGGGGTAGAGAATTCCAAAGATTCACAACTCTCTGAGCAAAGAAATTTTCCCTCATCTCGGTCCGACATGGCCGACCCCTTATCTTGAGACCATGACCCCTAGTTCTAGACTTTCCAGCCAGGGGAAACAGCCTCACAGCATCTACCCTGTCAAGCCCTCTAAGAATTTTATATGTTTCAATGAGATCACCTCTCATTCTTCTAAACTCCTGTGAATATAGGCCCATTCTACTCAATCTCTCCTCATAGGACAACCCTCTCATCCCAGGAATTAATCTAGTGAACCTTCGTTACCCCGTTTCTAAGGCAAACATATCCTTCCTTAGGTAAGGGGACCAAAATTGTACACAGTACTCCAGGTGAGGTCTCACCAGAGCCCTATATAATTGTAGCAAGACCTCCTTACTCTGATATTCCAACCCCCTTGCAATAAAGGCTAACATACCATTTGCCTTCCAAATTGCTTGCTGTATCTGCATGTTAACTTTCTGTGATTCATGTACGACACCCAAATCCTTCTGACTACCAACATTTCTTAGTCTCTCACCTTTTAAAAAATATTTTGCTTTTCCATTCTTCCAAGCAGAGTGGATAATTTCACATTTCCCCACACTATACTCCATCTGCCACCTTCTCGCCCACTCACTTAACCTGTCTATATCCCTAAGCAGCCTCTTTGCATCCTCCTCAATGCTTACTTTCCCACCTTGCTCTGTATCATCAGCAAACTTGGATACATTACACTCGATCCCCTCATCTAAGTCATTGACATATATTGTAAACAGCTGAGGCCCAAGCACTGATCCTTGCGACACCTCATTAGTTAAAAACTGCCAAACCGAAAATGTCGCTTTTGTTCCTACTCTCTGTTTTCTGTCTGTTAATCAATCCTCAATCCATGCTAATATATTACCCCCAATTCCATGAGCCCTAATCTTGTGTAACAACCTCTTGTGTGGCACCTAATCAAATGCCTTTTGAAAAGCCAAATATACTACATCCACTGGTTCCCCCTTAACTACCCTATTAGTTACATCCTCAAAAAGCTTTCATAAAACCATGTTGACTCTGCCTAATCATATTAAGATTTTCTAAGTGTCCTGTTATTACATCCTTAACAATAGATTCTAGCATTTTCCCTACGACTGACGTCAGGCTAATTGGCCTGTAGTTCCCTATTTTCTCTCTCCCTCCTTTCTTGCATAGCAGGGTTACATTTGCTACTTTCCAATCCGTGAGGACTGTTCCAGAATCTAAGGAATTCTGGAAGATTAAAACCAATGCATCCACAACTCTGCCATTTCTTTATTCCCCATTATAATTTCTCCTGTCTCTGCCTCTAAGGGACCCACGTTTACTTTTGCTAATCTCTTCCTTTTTACATACTTGTAAGAGTTCTTACAATCTGTTTTTATATTTCTTGCTAGTTTCATCTCATATTCAATTTTCTCCCTCTTTATCAATTTCTTGGTCATCCTTTGCTGATTTCTAAAACCCTCCCAATCCTCAGGTTTACTATTCTTTTTGGCAACACTATAAGCCTCTTTTTTTAATCGAATATTATTCTTAACTTCTCTAGTTAGCCACGTTAAAAGTTAATCACTTATCCTGTGGAGGTTTTATTCCTCAAGGGAGTGTATAGCATTGAGATTTATGAATTATTCCTTTAAATGTTCGCCATTGCTTATCGACTGTCACATCTTTTAATCAAATTTCCTAATCTGACTTAGCCAACTCGCCCCGACATAATTGGCTTTGTTTAAATTTAACACTCGAGTTTCGAACTTAATTACATCAATCTCAAACTCAATGGTCTACATGGACTTTAGCAAAGCCTTTGACAAGGTACCGCATGGTAGGTTGTTACATAAGGTTAAATCTCACGGGATCCAAGGTGAGGTAGCCAATTGGATACAAAATTGGATTGACGACAGAAGACAGAGGGTGGTTGTAGAGGGTTGTTTTGCAAACTGGAGGCCTGTGACCAGCGGTGTGCCTCAGGGATCGGTGCTGGGTCCGCTGTTATTTGTTATTTATATTAATGATTTGGATGAGAATCCAGGAGGCATGGTTAGGAAGTTTGCAGATGACAACAAGATTGGTGGCATTGTGGACAGTGAAAAGGTTATCTAGGATTGCAACGGGATCTTGATAAATTGGGCCAGTGGGCCGATGAATGGCAGATGGAGTTTAATTTAGATAAATGTGAGGTGATGCATTTTGGAAGATCAAATCGGGCCAGGACCTACTCCGTTAATGGTAGGGCGTTGGGGAGAGTTATAGAACAAAGAGATCGAGGAGTACATGTTCATAGCTCCTTGAAAGTGGAGTCACAGGTGGATAGGGTGGTGAAGAAGGCATTCAGCATGCTTGGTTTCATTGGTCAGAACATTGAACACAGGAGTTGGGATGTCTTATTGAAGTTGTACAAGACATTAGTAAGGCCACACTTGGAATACTGTGTACAGTTCTGGTCACCCTATTATAGAAAGGATATTATTAAACTAGAAAGATTGCAGAAAAGACTTACTAGGATGCTACCGGGACTTGATGGTTTGACTTATAGGGAGAGGTTGGATAGACTGAGACTTTTTTCCCTGGAGAGTAGGAGGTTAAGGGGTGATCTTATAGAAGTCTATAAAATAATGAGGGGCATAGATAAGGTAGATAGTCAAAATCTTTTCCCAACGGTAGGGGAGTCTATAACGAGGGGGCATAGATTTAAGGTGAGAGGGGAGAGATACAAAAGGGTCCAGAGGGGCAATTTTTTCACTCAAAGGGTGGTGAATGTCTGGAACGAGCTGCCAGAGGCAGTAGAAGAGGTGGGTACAATTTTGTCCATTAAAAATCATTTGGACAGTTACATGGGTAAGATGGGTGTAGAGGGATATGGGCCAAGTGCAGGCAATTGGGACTAGCTTAGTGGTATAAACTGGGCGACATGGACATGTTGGGCCATAGGGCCTGTTTCCATGTTGTAAACTTCTATGATTCTATGATTCTAACTTCTTGAATGAACACCACTGCTCATGTGCCGTCTTCACCTTTAATCTATTTTCCCAGTCCACTTTAATCAATTCCGCTCTCATACCATCATTGTCTCCTTCATTCAAGCTCAGTACGCTTGTTTGAGAACCAACCTTCTCACCCTCTAATTGGATATGGAATTTAACCATGTTATGGTCACTCATTCCAAGGGGATCCTTAACTAGGACATTATTAATTAATCCTGGCTCATTACACAGGACCAGGTCCAAGGTTGCTTGCCCCCTTGCAGGATCAGTTACATTCTGCTCAAAAAATCCATCCCTAATACACTCAATAAACTCTTCCTCAAGGCTGCCCTGCCCAATTTGATTTGTCCAGTTAATATAATAGTTAAAATCCCCCATAATTATAGCTGTTCCCTTATTACATGCCCTGACTATTTCCTGATTCATACTTCTTCCAGCAGAGTTGCAACTATTAGGAGGCCTACATACTACGCCCACTAGTGTTTTTTCCCCTTATTATTCCTTATCTCTACCCAAACTGTTTCATTATCCTCATCCTTTGTCCCAATATCATTTCTCTGTATTACAGTGATTTCTTCCTTTATTAACATAGCCACCCCATCTCCCCTTCCTTCCTGCCTGTCCTTCCTGATTGTTAAATACCCTGGCATATTTAATTCCCAGTTGTTGTCACCCTGCAGCCATGTTTCTGTAATGGCCACGAGATCATACGTAGTTAATTGTGCCGCTAACTCGTCCATTTTGATACGAATGCTACGTGCATTCAGATAAAGAACTTTAAAATATGTTTTGTGACACTTAGTTCCTGCATTTTCCTTTTTAACTCTTTACCTTTTACTCCATACCTTCTGTCCCTTCCTGACACGCTTTCCTCTGTCTCCCTGCTCAGGTTCCCAACCCCCTGCCACAGCTTTGATGATGGGTCAATCGCCTTACGCCTTCTAGTTTTTATTTTATCTGTTGTGGATAATGGGTAGGTACTCACATTGGCAGGATGTGACGAGTGGAGTCCCGCAGGGATCTGTCTTGGGGCCTCAATTATTCACAATATTTATTAACGACTTAGATGAAGGCATAGAAAGTCCCATATCCAAGTTTGCCGATGACACAAAGATTGGTGGCATTGTAAGCAGTGTCGATGGAAACATAAAATTACAAAGCGATATTGATAGATTAGGTGAATGGGCAAAACTGTGGCAAATGGAATTCAATGTAGACAAATGTGAGGTCATCCACTTTGAATCAAGAAAGGATAGAACAGGGTACTTTCTAAATGGTAAAAAGTTAAAAACAGTGGATGTCCAAAGGGACTTAGGGGTACAGGTACATAAATCATTGAAGTATCATGAACAGGGGCAGAAAATAATCAATAAGGCTAATGGAATGCTGGCCTTTATATTTAGAGGACTAGAGTACAAGGGGGCAGAAGTTATGCTGCAGCTGTACAAAACCCTGGTTAGATTGCACCTGGAGTACTGTGAGCATTTCTGGGCACCGCACCTTCTGAAGGACATTTTTTTTAATTCGTTCATGGGATGTGGGCGTCGCTGGCGAGGCCGGCATTTATTGCCCATCCCTAATTGCCCTCGAGAATGTGGTGGTGAGCCACCTTCTTGAACCGCTGCAGTCCGTGTGGTGACGGTTCTCCCACAGTGCTGTTCGGAAGGGAGTTCCAGGATTTTGACCCAGCGACAATGAAGGAACGGCGATATATTTCCAAGTCGGGATGTTGTGTGACTTGGAGGAGAACGTGCAGGTGGTGTTGTTCCCATGTGCCTGCTGCTCTTGTCCTTCTAGGTGGTAGAGGTCGCGGGTTTGGGAGGTGCTGTCGAAGAAGCCTTGGCGAGTTGCTGCAGTGCATCCTGTGGATGGTACACACTGCAGCTACTGTGCGCCGGTGGTGAAGGGAGTGAATGTTTAGGGTGGTGGATGGGGTGCCAATCAAATGGGCTGCTTTATCTTGGATGGTGTCGAGCTTCTTGAATGTTGTTGGAGCTGCACTCATCCAAGCAAGTGGAGAGTATTCCATCACACTCCTGACTTGTGCCCTGTAGATGGTGGAAAGGCTTTGGGGAGTCAGGAGGTGAGTCACTCGCCACAGAATACCGAGCCTCTGACCTGCCCTCGTAGCCACTGTATTTATATGGCTGGTCCAGTTGAGTATCTGGTCAATAATGACCCCCAGGATGTTGATATTGGCCTTTCAGGGAGTGCAGCGTAGGTTTATTAGAATGATACCCAGACTTCAAGGGTTAAGTTACGAGGAGAGATTACACAAATTGGGGTTGTATTCTCTAGAGTTTCGAAGGTTAAGGGGTGATCTGATCGAAGTTTATAAGATATTGAGGGGAACAGATAGGGTGGATAGAGAGAAACTATATCTGCTGGTTCGGGATTCTCGGAGCAGGGGGCACAGTCTAAAAATTAGAGCCAGACCTTTCAGGTGTGAGATTAGAAAACATTTCAACGCACAAAGGGTGGTCGAAGTTTGGAACTCTGTTCCAAAAATGGCAATTGATACTAGCTCAATTGTTAAATTTAATTCTGAGATAGGTATTAAGGGATATCTGCCAAAGGCAGGGAAATGGAGTTAGATCACCGATCAGCCATGATCTTATCAAATGGCGGAGCAGTCACGAGGGGCTGAATGGCCCACTCCTGTTCCTATGTTCCTATGAAGTGTCATGAACAGGTGCAGAAAATAATCAATGAGGCTCGATGAGGACTCGAGTACAAGGCGGCAGAAGTTATGCTGCAGCTATACAAAACCCTGATTAGATTGGGCGTAGTATATAGGCCTCCTAATAGTTGCAACTCTGCTGGAAGAAGTATTAATCAGGAAATAGTCGGGGCATGTAATAAGGGAACAGCTATAACTATGGGGGATTTTAACTATCATATTAACTGGACAAATCAAATTGGGCAGGGCAGACTTGAGGAAGAGTTTATTGAGTGTATTAGGGATGGATTTCTTGAGTAGTATGTTACTGATCCTGCAAGGGGGCAAGCAACCTTGGACCTGGTCCTGTGTAATGAGCCAGGATTAATTAATAATGTCCTAGTTAAGGATCCCAATGGAATGAGTGACCATAACATGGTTAAATTCCATATCCAATTAGAGGGTGAGAAGGTTGGTTCTCAAACAAGCGTACTGAGCTTGAATAAAGGAGACTATGATGGTATGAGAGTGGAATTGATTAAAGTGGACTGGGAAAATAGATTAAAGGTGAAGACGGCACATGAGCAGTGGTGTTCATTTAAGGAGTTATTTTACAACTTTCAAAAAATATATATTCCAGTGAGCAAAAAAGGGTGTAAAAGAAATGACAGCCATCCGTGGCTAAGTAAAGAATTAAGGATAGTATCCGACTAAAAACAAGGACATGTAAGATAGCCAAAATTAGTGGGAGGATAGAAGATTGGGATGTCTTCAAAAGACAGCAAGAAGTAACTAAATGATTGATTAAGAAAGGAAAGATAGATTATGAAAATAAATTAGCAAAAAATATAAAAACAGATAGCAAGAGTTTCGACAGTTATATAAAAAGAAAAAGGGTGGCTCAGGCAAACGGAGGTCCCTTAGAGGATGTGACCGGGAAATTAATGGTGGGAAACATGGAGATGGCAAAAATGCTGAACAAATATTTTGTTTCAGTCTTTACGGTAGAGGACACTAAGAATATCCCAAAACTGGACAAACAGGCGGCTTTAGGGGGGGAGGAGCTAAATACGATTACAATCACTTAGGAATTGGTACTCAGTAAATTAATGGGACTCAAGGCGGATAAATCCCCTGGACCTGATGGCTTACACCCTGGGGTATTGAGGGAAATGGCAGTAGGGATTGTGGATGCTTTGGTAATAATTTTCCAAAATTCTCTGGACTCGGCAAAGGTCCCGGCAGATTGGAAAACTGCTAATGTAACACCCTTATTTAAAAAGGGTAGTAGGCAGAAGGCTGGAAATTATAGACCAGTTAGCCTAACATCTGTGGTGGGTAAAATTTTGGAATCTATTATTAAGGAGACAGTAGCAGAGCACTTGGATAAACATAATTTAATAGGACAAAGTCAGCATGGCTTTATGAAGGGGAAGTCATGTCTGACAAATTTGCTTGAGTTCTTTGAGGACATAACGTACAGGGTGGATAAAGGGGAACCAGTGGACGTAGTGTATTTAGACTTCCAGAAGGCATTCGACAAGGTACCACATAAAAGATTATTGCTCAAGATAAAGAATCACTAGATTGGCGGTAATATTCTCGCATGGGTGGAGGATTGGTTATCTAACAGGAAGCAGAGAGTTGGGATAAATGGTTCATTCTCGGACTGGCAATCAGTAGCCAGTGGTGTTCCGCAGGGGTCGGTGCTGGGTCTCCAACACTTTACAATCTATGGTAACGATTTGGAGGAGGGGACTGAGTGTAACATATCAAAGTTTGCAGATGATGCAAAGATGGGAGGGAAAGTAGAGTGTGAGGAGGACATAACAAACCTACAAGGGGATATAGACAGGCTGGGTGAGTGGGCAGAGATTTGGCAGATGCAATACATTATTGGAAAATGTGAGGTTATGCACTTTGGCAGGAAAAATCAGAGAGCAAGTTATTATCTTAATGGCAAAAAACTGGAAAGTATTGCAGTACAAAGGGATCTGGGGGTCCTAGTGCAAGAAGATCAAAAAGTTAGTATGCAGGTGCAGCAGGTGATCAAGAAGGCCAATGGAATGTTGGCTTTTATTGCTAGGGGGATAGAATATAAAAACAGGGAGGTATTGCTGCAGTTATATAAGGTATTGGTGAGACCGCACCTGGAATACTGCATTCAGTTTTGTTGTCCATACTTAAGAAAAGACATGCTTGCTCTCGAGGCAGTACAAAGAAGGTTCACTCGGTTAATCCCGGGGATGAGGGGGTGGACATATGAGGAGAGGTTGAGTCGATTGGGACTTTACTCATTGGAGTTCAGAAGAATGAGAGGCGATCTTATTGAAACATATAAGATTGTGAAGGGGCTTGATCGGGTGGATGCGGTAAGCATGTTCCCAAGGATGGGTGAAACTAGAACTAGGGGGCATAATCTTAGAATAAGGGGCTGCTCTTTCAAAACTGAGATGAAGAGAAACTTCTTCACTCAGAGGGTGGTAGGTTTGTGGAATTTGCTGCCCCAGGAAGCTGTGGAAGCAACATCATTAAATAAATTTAAAACAGAAATCGACAGTTTCCTAGAAGTAAAGGGAATTAGGGGTTACGGGGAGCGGGCAGGAAATTGGACATGAATTTAGATTGAGGTTAGGATCAGATCAGCCATGCTCTTATTGAATGGCGGAGCAGGCTCGAGGGGCCGATTGGCCTACTCCTGCTCCTATTTCTTATGTTCTTATGTTCTTTGACCGCACATGGAGGACTGTGAGCAGTTCTGGGCACGACACCTTCGGAAGGACATATTGGCTTTGGAGGGAGTGCAGTGTAGGCCTACTGGAATGATACCCAGACTTCAAGGGTTCAGTTACGAGGAGAGATTACACAAATTGGGTTGTATTCTCTTGAGTTTGGATGGTTAAGGGGTGATTTGATCGACGTTTCTAAGATATTAAGGGGAACGGATAGGGTGGATAGAGAGAAACTATTTGCGCTGGTTGGGGATTTTAAGAGTAGGGGGCACAGTCTAAAAATTAGAGCCAGACCTTTCAGGAGTGAGATTAGAAAACATTTCTACACACAAAGGGTGGTAAAAGTTTGGAACTCTCTTCCACAAACGGCAATTGATACTAGCTCAATTGCTAAATTTAAATCTGAAATAGATAGCTTTTTGGCAACCGAAGGTATTTAGGGATGTGGGCCAAAGGCAGGTACATGGAGTTAGATCACAGATCAGCCATGGTCTCATCAAATGGCGCAGCAGGCACGAGGGGCTGAATGGCCTCCTCCTGTTCCTATGTTCCTCGAGTGTTTCACTATTTACAGGGAGTCTCCCAGAGTGTTTCAGTATTTACAGGGAGTCTCCCAGAGTGTTTCAGTATTTACAGGGATTCTCCCAGAGTGTCTCACTTTTTACAGGGAGTCTCCCAGAGTGTTTCAGTATTTACAGGGAGTCTCCCAGAGTGTTTCAGTATTTACAGGGAGTCTCCCAGAGTGTTTCAGTATTTACAGGGATTCTCCCAGAGTGTTTCAATATTTACAGGGTGTCTCCCAGAGTGTTTCAATATTTACAGGGAGTCTCCCAGAGTGTTTCACTATTTACAGCGAGTCGCCCAGAGTGTTTCAGTATTTACAGCGAGTCGCCCAGAGTTTTTCAATATTTACAGGGAGTCTCCCAGAGTGTTTCAATATTTACAGGGAGTCTCCCAGAGTGTTTCAGTATTTACAGGGAGTCTCCCAGAGTGTTTCAATATTTACAGGGAGTCTCCCAGAGTGTTTCAGTATTTACAGGGAGTCTCCCAGAGTGTTTCAGTATTTACAGGGAGTCTCCCAGAGTGTTTCAGTATTTACAGGGAGCCCCCCAGAGTGTTTCAATATTTACAGGGAGTCTCCCAGAGTGTTTCACATATTTACAGGGAGTCTTCCAGAGTGTTTCACTATTTACAGGGAGTCTCCCAGAGTGTTTCAATATTTACAGGGAGTCTCCCAGAGTGTTTCAGTATTTACAGGGAGTCTCCCAGAGTGTTTCAGTATTTACAGGGAGTCTCCCAGAGTGTCTCACTATTTACACGGAGTCTCCCAGAGTGTTTCAATATTTACAGGGAGTCTCCCAGAGTGTTTCACTATTTACAGGGAGCCCCCCAGAGTGTTTCAGTATTCACAGGGAGTCTCCCAGAGTGTTTCAGTATTTACAGGGATTCTCCCAGAGTGTCTCACTTTTTACAGGGAGTCTCCCAGAGTGTTTCAGTATTTCCAGGGAGTCTCCCAGAGTGTTTCAGTATTTACAGGGAGTCTCCCAGAGTGTTTCAGTATTTACAGGGAGTCTCCCAGAGTGTTTCAGTATTTACAGGGAGTCTCCCAGAGTGTTTCAATATTTACAGGGAGTCTCCCAGAGTGTTTCACTATTTACAGGGAGCCCCCCAGAGTGTTTCAGTATTTACAGGGAGTCTCCCAGTGTGTTTAAATGTTTACAGGGAGTCTCCCAGAGTGTTTCAGTATTTACAGGGAGTCTCCCAGAGTGTTTCAGTATTTATAGCGAGTCTCCCAGAGTGTTTCACTATTTACAGGGAGTCTCCCAGAGTGTTTCAGTATTTACAGGGAGACTCCCAGAGTGTTTCAATATTTACAGGGAGTCTCCCAGAGTGTTTCACTATTTACAGGGAGTCTCCCAGAGTGTTTCAGTATTTATAGCGAGTCTCCCAGAGTGTTTCAATATTTACAGGGAGTCCCCCACAATGTTTCACTATTTACAGGGAGTCTCCCAGTGTGTTTCAGTATTTACAGGGAGTCTCCCAGAGTGTTTCACTATTTACAGGGAGCCCCCATAGTGTTTCACTATTTACAGGGAGCACCCCCTGAGTGTTTCAGTATTTACAGGGAGTCTCCCAGAGTGTTTCAGTATTTACAGGGAGTCTCCCAGAGTGTTTCAATATTTACAGGGAGTCTCCCAGAGTGTTTCAGTATTTACAGGGAGTCTCCCAGAGTGTTTCAGTATTTACAGGGAGCCCCGAAGTGTGTCTCACTATTTACAGGGAGACTCCCAGAGTGTTTCAGTATTTACAGGGAGCCCCCCAGAGTGTCTCACTATTTACAGGGAGTCTCCCAGAGTGTTTCAGTATTTACAGGGAGTCTCCCAGAGTGTTTCAGTATTTACAGGGAGTCTCCCAGAGTGTTTCAGTATTTACAGGGAGTCTCCCAGAGTGTTTCTCTATTTACAGGGAGTCTCCCATAGTGTTTCAGTATTTACAGGGAGTCTCCCAGAGTGTTTCACTATTTACAGGGAGTCTCCCAGAGTGTTTCACTATTTACAGGGAGTCTCCCAGAGTGCTTCAGTATTTACAGGGAGTCTCCCAGAGTGTTTCACTATTTACAAGGAGTCTCCCATAGTGTTTCAGTATTTACAGGGAGTCTCCCAGAGTGTTTCACTATTTACAGGGAGTCTCCCAGAGTGTTTCAGTATTTACAGGGAGTCTCCCAGAGTGTCTCACGATTTACAGGGAGTCTCCCAGAGTGTCTCACTATTTACAGGGAGTCTCCCAGAGTGTTTCAGTATTTACAGGGAGCCCCCCAGAGTGTCTCACTATTTACAGGGAGACTCCCAGAGTGTTTCAGTATTTACAGGGAGCCCCCCAGAGTGTTTCAGTATTTACAGGGAGTCTCCCAGAGTGTTTCAGTATTTACACTGAGTCTCCCAGAGTGTCTCACTATTTACAGGGAGTCTCCCAGAGTCTTTCAGTATTTACAGGGAGTCCCCCAGAGTGTTTCAGTATTCACAGGGAGTCCCCCAGAGTGTTTCAGTATTTACAGGGAGTCTCCCAGAGTGTTTCAGTATTTACAGGGAGTCCCCCAGAGTGTTTCAGTATTTACAGGGAGTCTCCCAGAGTGTTTCAGTATTTACAGGGAGTCCCCCAGAGTGTTTCAGTATTCACAGGGAGTCCCCCAGAGTGTTTCAGTATTTACAGGGAGTCTCCCAGAGTGTTTCAGTATTTACAGGGAGTCTCCCAGAGTGTTTCAGTATTTACAGGGAGTCCCCCAGAGTGTTTCAGTATTTATAGCGAGTCTCCCAGAGTGTTTCAATATTTACAGGGAGTCCCCCAGAGTGTTTCAGTATTTACAGGGAGTCTCCCAGAGTGTTTCAGTATTTACAGGGAGTCCCCCAGAGTGTTTCAGTATTCACAGGGAGTCCCCCAGAGTGTTTCAGTATTTACAGGGAGTCTCCCAGAGTGTTTCAGTATTTACAGGGAGTCTCCCAGAGTGTTTCAGTATTTACAGGGAGTCTCCCAGAGTGCTTCAGTATTTACAGGGAGTCTCCCAGAGTGTTTCACTATTTACAGGGAGTCTCCCAGAGTGTTTCAGTATTTACAGGGAGTCTCCAAGAGTGTTTCACTATTTACAGGGAGTCTCCCAAAGTGTTTCAGTATTTACAGGGAGTCTCCCAGAGTGTTTCACTATTTACAGGGAGTCTCCCATAGTGTTTCAGTATATACAGGGAGTCTCCCAGAGTGTTTCACTATTTACAGGGAGTCTCCCAGAGTGTTTCAGTATTTACAGGGAGTCTCCCAGAGTGTTTCAGTATTTACAGGGAGTCTCCCAGAGTGTTTCAGTATTTACAGGGAGTCTCCCAGAGTGTTTCAGTATTTACAGGGAGCCCCCCCAGAGTGTTTCAGTATTTACAGGGAGTCTTCCAGAGTGTTTCAATATTTACAGGGAGTCTCCCAGAGTGTTTCAGTATTTACATGGAGTCTCCCAGAGTGTTTCAATATTTACAGGGAGTCTCCCAGAGTGTTTCAGTATTTACAGGGAGTCTCCCAGAGTGTCTCACTTTTTACAGGGAGTCTCCCAGAGTGTTTCAGTATTTACAGGGAGTCTCCCAGAGTGTTTCAGTATTTACAGGGAGTCTCCCAGAGTGTTTCAGTATTTACAGGGATTCTCCCAGAGTGTTTCAATATTTACAGGGTGTCTCCCAGAGTGTTTCAATATTTACAGGGAGTCTCCCAGAGTGTTTCACTATTTACAGCGAGTCGCCCAGAGTGTTTCAGTATTTACAGCGAGTCGCCCAGAGTTTTTCAATATTTACAGGGAGTCTCCCAGAGTGTTTCAATATTTACAGGGAGTCTCCCAGAGTGTTTCAATATTTACAGGGAGTCTCCCAGAGTGTTTCAGTATTTACAGGGAGTCTCCCAGAGTGTTTCAGTATTTACAGGGAGTCTCCCAGAGTGTTTCAATATTTACAGGGAGTCTCCCAGAGTGTTTCACTATTTACAGGGAGCCCCCCAGAGTGTTTCAGTATTTACAGGGAGTCTCCCAGTGTGTTTAAATGTTTACAGGGAGTCTCCCAGAGTGTTTCAGTATTTACAGGGAGTCTCCCAGAGTGTTTCAGTATTTATAGCGAGTCTCCCAGAGTGTTTCACTATTTACAGGGAGTCTCCCAGAGTGTTTCAGTATTGACAGGGAGACTCCCAGAGTGTTTCAATATTTACAGGGAGTCTCCCAGAGTGTTTCACTATTTACAGGGAGTCTCCCAGAGTGTTTCAGTATTTATAGCGAGTCTCCCAGAGTGTTTCACTATTTACAGGGAGCCCCCATAGTGTTTCACTATTTACAGGGAGCACCCCCAGAGTGTTTCAGTATTTACAGGGAGTCTCCCAGAGTGTTTCAGTGTTTACAGGGAGTCTCCCAGAGTGTTTCAATATTTACAGGGAGTCTCCCAGAGTGTTTCAGTATTTACAGGGAGTCTCCCAGAGTGTTTCAGTATTTACAGGGAGCCCCGAAGTGTGTCTCACTATTTACAGGGAGACTCCCAGAGTGTTTCAGTATTTACAGGGAGCCCCCCAGAGTGTCTCACTATTTACAGGGAGTCTCCCAGAGTGTTTCAGTATTTACAGGGAGTCTCC
This sequence comes from Heptranchias perlo, assembly GCF_035084215.1. NCBI lineage: Eukaryota > Metazoa > Chordata > Chondrichthyes > Hexanchiformes > Hexanchidae > Heptranchias > Heptranchias perlo. Next base: position 62,662,452 of record NC_090336.1, on the reverse strand, counting down.
CAGAGTGTTTCAGTATTTACAGGGAGTCTCCCAGAGTGTTTCAGTATTTACAGGGAGTCTCCCAGAGTGTTTCTCTATTTACAGGGAGTCTCCCATAGTGTTTCAGTATTTACAGGGAGTCTCCCAGAGTGTTTCACTATTTACAGGGAGTCTCCCAGAGTGTTTCACTATTTACAGGGAGTCTCCCAGAGTGCTTCAGTATTTACAGGGAGTCTCCCAGAGTGTTTCACTATTTACAAGGAGTCTCCCATAGTGTTTCAGTATTTACAGGGAGTCTCCCAGAGTGTTTCACTATTTACAGGGAGTCTCCCAGAGTGTTTCAGTATTTACAGGGAGTCTCCCAGAGTGTCTCACGATTTACAGGGAGTCTCCCAGAGTGTCTCACTATTTACAGGGAGTCTCCCAGAGTGTTTCAGTATTTACAGGGAGCCCCCCAGAGTGTCTCACTATTTACAGGGAGTCTCCCAGAGTGTTTCAGTATTTACAGGGAGTCTCCCAGATTGTTTCAGTATTTACAGGGAGTCTCCCAGAGTGTTTCAGTATTTACACGGAGCCCCCCAGAGTGTCTCACTATTTACAGGGAGACTCCCAGAGTGTTTCAGTATTTACAGGGAGCCCCCCAGAGTGTTTCAGTATTTACAGGGAGTCTCCCAGAGTGTTTCAGTATTTACACTGAGTCTCCCAGAGTGTCTCACTATTTACAGGGAGTCTCCCAGAGTCTTTCAGTATTTACAGGGAGTCCCCCAGAGTGTTTCAGTATTCACAGGGAGTCCCCCAGAGTGTTTCAGTATTTACAGGGAGTCTCCCAGAGTGTTTCAGTATTTACAGGGAGTCCCCCAGAGTGTTTCAGTATTTACAGGGAGTCTCCCAGAGTGTTTCAGTATTTACAGGGAGTCCCCCAGAGTGTTTCAGTATTCACAGGGAGTCCCCCAGAGTGTTTCAGTATTTACAGGGAGTCTCCCAGAGTGTTTCAGTATTTACAGGGAGTCTCCCAGAGTGTTTCAGTATTTACAGGGAGTCCCCCAGTGTGTTTCAGTATTTATAGCGAGTCTCCCAGAGTGTTTCAATATTTACAGGGAGTCCCCCAGAGTGTTTCAGTATTTACAGGGAGTCTCCCAGAGTGTTTCAGTATTTACAGGGAGTCCCCCAGAGTGTTTCAGTATTCACAGGGAGTCTCCCAGAGTGTTTCAGTATTTACAGGGAGTCTCCCAGAGTGTTTCAGTATTTACAGGGAGTCTCCCAGAGTGTTTCAGTATTTACAGGGAGTCTCCCAGAGTGTTTCACTATTTACAGGGAGTCTCCCAGAGTGTTTCAGTATTTACAGGGAGTCTCCAAGAGTGTTTCACTATTTACAGGGAGTCTCCCAAAGTGTTTCAGTATTTACAGGGAGTCTCCCAGAGTGTTTCACTATTTACAGGGAGTCTCCCATAGTGTTTCAGTATTTACAGGGAGTCTCCCAGAGTGTTTCACTATTTACAGGGAGTCTCCCAGAGTGTTTCAGTATTTACAGGGAGTCTCCCAGAGTGTTTCAGTATTTACAGGGAGTCTCCAAGAGTGTTTCAGTATTTACAGGGAGTCTCCCAGAGTGTTTCAGTATTTACAGGGAGCCCCCCCAGAGTGTTTCAGTATTTACAGGGAGCCCCCCCAGAGTGTTTCAGTATTTACAGGGAGACCCCCAGAGTGTTTCAGTATTTACAGGGAGTCTCCCAGAGTGTTTCATTATTTACAGGGAGTCTCCCAGAGTGTTTCAGTATTTACAGGGAGTCTCCCAGAGTGTTTCAGTATTTGCAGGGAGCCCCCCAGAATGTCTCACTATTTGCAGGGAGACTCCCAGAGTGTTTCAGTATTTACAGGGAGCCCACCAGATTGTTTCAGTATTTACAGGGAGTCCCCCAGAGTGTTTCACTATTTACAGGGAGTCTCCCAGAGTGTTTCAGTATTTACAGGGAGCCCCCCAGAGTGTCTCAGTATTTACAGGGAGTCTCCCAGAGTGTTTCAGTATTTACAGGGAGCCCCCCAGAGTGTTTCAGTATTTACAGGGAGTCTCCCAGAGTGTTTCAGTATTTACAGGGAGCCCTCCAGAGTGTCTCACTATTTACAGGGAGACTCCCAGAGTGTTTCAGTATTTACAGGGAGCCCCCCAGAGTGTTTCAATATTTACAGGGAGTCTCCCAGAGTGTTTCACTATTTACAGGGAGTCTCCCAGATTGTTTCAGTATTTACAGGGAGTCCCCCAGAGTGTTTCACTATTTACAGGGAGTCTCCCAGAGTGTTTCAGTATTTACAGGGAGCCCCCCAGAGTGTCTCAGTATTTACAGGGAGTCTCCCAGAGTGTTTCAGTATTTACAGGGAGTCTCCCAGAGTGTTTCAGTATTTACAGGGAGTCTCCCAGAGTGATTCTCTATTTACAGGGAGTCTCCCATAGTGTTTCAGTATTTACAGGGAGTCTCCCAGAGTGTTTCAGTATTTACAGGGAGTCTCCCATAGTGTTTCACTATTTACAGGGAGTCTCCCAGAGTGTTTCACTATTTACAGGGAGTCTCCCAGAGTGATTCTCTATTTACAGGGAGTCTCCCATAGTGTTTCACTATTTACAGGGAGTCTCCCATAGTGTTTCAGTATTTACAGGGAGTCTCCCAGAGTGTTTTACTATTTACAGGGAGTCTCCCATAGTGTTTCAGTATTTACAGGGAGTCTCCCAGAGTGTTTCAGTATTTACAGGGAGTCCCCCAGAGTGTTTCACTATTTACAGGGAGTCTCCCAGAGTGTTTCAGTATTTACAGGGAGTCTCCCAGAGTGTTTCAGTATTTACAGGGAGCCCCCCCAGAGTGTTTCAGTATTTACAGGGAGCCCCCCCAGAGTGTTTCAGTTTTTACAGGGAGTCCCCCAGAGTGTTTCAGTATTTACAGGGAGTCTCCCAGAGTGTTTCAGTATTTACAGGGAGTCTCCCAGAGTGTTTCAGTATTTACAGGGAGCCCCCCCAGAGTGTTTCAGTATTTACAGGGAGCCCCCCCAGAGTGTTTCAGTATTTACAGGGAGTCCCCCCAGAGTGTTTCAGTATTTACAGGGAGTCTCCCAGAGTGTTTCACTATTTGCAGGGAGTCCCCCAGAGTGTTTCAGTATTTACAGGGAGTCTCCCAGAGTGTTTCAGTATTTACAGGGAGCCCCCCCAGAGTGTTTCACTATTTGCAGGGAGTCCCCCAGAGTGTTTCAGTATTTACAGGGAGTCTCCCAGAGTGTTTCACTATTTACAGGGAGCCCCCCCAGAGTGTTTCACTATTTACAGGGAGCCCCCCCAGATTGTTTCAGTATTTACAGGGAGTCCCCCAGAGTGTTTCACATATTTACAGGGAGCCCCCACAGAGTGTTTCACTATTTCCAGGGAGTCTCTCAGAGTGTTTCACTTTTTACAGGGAGTCCCCCAGAGTGTTTCACTTTTTACAGGGAGTCCCCCAGAGTGTTTCACTTTTTACAGGGAGTCTCCCAGAGTGTTTCACATATTTACAGGGAGCCCCCCAGAGTGTTTCGCTATTTACAGGGAGTCCCCCAGAGTGTTTCAGTATTTACAGGGAGTCTCCCAGAGTGTTTCAGTATTTACAGGGAGTCTCCCAGAGTGTTTCAGTATTTACAGGGAGTCCCCCAGAGTGTTTCAGTATTTACAGGGAGTTCCCCAGAGTGTTTCAGTATTTACAGGGAGTCTCCCAGATTGTTTCAGTATTTACAGGGAGTCTCCCAGAGTGTTTCAGTATTTACAGGGAGTCCCCCAGAGTGTTTCAGTATTTACAGCGAGTCTCCCAGAGTGTCTCAGTATTTACAGGGAGTCCCCCAGAGTGTTTCAGTATTCACAGGGAGTCCCCCAGAGTGTTTCACTATTTACAGGGAGTCCCCCAGAGTGTTTCAGTATTTACAGGGAGTCCCCCAGAGTGTTTCAGTATTCACAGGGAGTCCCCCAGAGTTTTTCACATATTTACACGGAGACCCCCAGAGTGTTTCACTATTTCCTGGGAGTCCACCAGAGTGTTTCAGTATTTGCAGGGAGTCTCACAGATTGTTTCACTATTTACAGGGAGTCCCCCAGAGTGTTTCACTATTTGCAGGGAGTCTCACAGATTGGGCTCGAATTTAGCAGGCCTGCGGGTTCCCAGCGGGTGGTCCTCCGGGAGCGTCGAAAACGCGGACGGGTAATTGTGTGCGTCCCCCACGCGATCGCGGGATAATTGGACCCATTCAGGCCTGCTTCCGGGTTCTGCGCTCCCCAGCTGCGTGCCGGCCGGCTGCGCATGCGCAGTACCGTCGACGCGATGTAGGAGCTCCAGTTAAAGGGGCAGTCTCCCAAAGCCCCTCCTGCTGCAAGCAAGAGGTCTGGGAGAATGGCTCAACCAAGGGGAAAGGCTGCGCCCCGTTTTTCAGATCTGGCACTGCAGCTGATGCTGGAGGGCGTGAGGAGGAGGAGGGAAACACTCTTCCCTGAGGATGGGCGCAAGTTCCCTGCCGCCGCAACCAGGAAGGCATGGGCAGAGGTGGCGGCGGAGGTGAGCAGCAGGGGCAACACCCCAAGGACTTGGGAGCAGTGCCGCAAGCGCTCCAATGACCTGACTAGGTCTGGCAAGGTGAGTACACCAACGCACCCTCCCACATCCCGTCCCCACCATCACGCCAAGCAGATCACAACCCCTCCTGCACAGCCACCACTGCGCTCCATCAGCAATCCTCACAGCCACTCATTCACCATCCTCGCCGTGCACGCAAGTACCCACCGTCCCAGACCCCACCCGAACACTACCACACACCCCAATCCCCATGCAATGGGATGGGCACGTGGCCCACACTTCCTCCCATCCGTTCCGCGCCACGCTCAACCCAACCACACCGATGCTCGATGCGTCTCACGATGCAAGACGCACCCACTCACACATCTGTGTTTTGCCTTCACAGGAGAAGAGGAGCAAGAACAACCGCGAAAGGGCACGCACCGGAGGTGGGCCGCCGCAAGTGGTGGAGCTCACCGACGCAGAGGTGGAGGCGCTCGACCTCGCCCGCACGCGACATTGCCTGTCGGTGGCCGATGGCGAGTGTGTCGCTGCCGAAACGGCCGGTAAGGGAAAGCTGACACTCAACACCCATGATCGCGAGTGACCGTATCATCACCTGCCATCAGGCGCACTGTCAAGTTGGTCCACATGCCTCAAAGTGCCCTCTGTTCTCTTGCAGGTGCGTCTTTGGATCAAGCGAGCATGGAGGGCGATTCCTCAGACGACATGGCGGTCTCTGAGGGTGCATCGTCACATCAGAGCCAACCATCCACCAGCGCAGAGACACGCACCTCGGTGGGTCCCCCTCGCCAACTAGTTGGGGTAGCACTTGGTGAGTCACTGCGCACGAGTGAGCATGAGCAGACCCTGGTGGCAGGGGCAGCCGCGGAGGGTCCGCGACGGAGGGAGCACTCATCTCCAGGCTCTGCTCAGCCGGACCCAGATGCTGAACCCAGGGGGCCACCAGAGAAAAGGAGAGTCGTCGAGGGCCACCAGCTAATTGCTGAGGTGCTGGCAGAGGTGCCGCGCGCATTGTCCACAATAGCGCAGGCGATGGAGGAGTCCACCTCCTGCATGTGGGCATTGGTGGCGCAGGCACAGGAGGGTACCGGCGACACAGTGTCGCGGGTAGGTGCGGGACTGTCTGCGGTGGAGGACAGGCTGGCCTCCCTCGAGCGTCACGCACAGCTCCACTTCGAGTCCTTGCAGGCCCTCACAACGTCTGTACGGATTCAGGGTGAGCAACATTCCGACGCCACCAACAGGCTGAGGGATACACTAGGGGTGGCCTTGCAAGGCCTCACACATGCCATCCAAACTGCCGTCCAGCAGGGTGGAAGGGGTGATGTGGGCCGAGGCCAAGAGAGGGATGATGGTGACCGGGGACATGGAAGCGGGGACGCCTCTCAAGGCGTCCCCACGTCCCACCCGTCGCCCACCTCTCAACCAGCACCCGCAATGGTGCCTCCTCTCCAGGTGGCCGAGTCTGCCCCTGCCCCGGTGCAGGAGGAGCAGTCTGTGGAGGTGCCCTCACGGGCACCGAAACCCAGGGGCCGTCCGCCAAAAGCATCTACCCGGTCAAGGCAAGAAGACGAGCAACCTGCCACTACCTCTGCTGGAGCCACAGGGGTAGCACCACGTAGGGGTTCCCGGAGAAGAATTCCAAAGGCCTTATAATCACAAAGGGAATACACCAGGGTGTTTATTATTTTGTACTTTGTTTCTTAAATGATGTCACATTCCACATATTAAATAGTCTATTCTCACCACTCCTGCCACCTCTCGTCCATTCTTCCGCGGCCTGTGCAGTAGTTGCGTTCCGTGGAGGCCATCATGACGGCGAACACCTGCTGCCACCCATTGGGCACACTGCTGTGGGTGCAGGATTACTGGCAGCACTCTTCAGTGGAGGGGGCTGGTATGGCCGCTCGCATGTGCAGGTGAGGAGATGCAAGCGCCTCGCAGTGTCTGACTCTAGGAGAACCGTTGACGTATGAGTGCGTCCCTGGCCCGGCGACCATCCCGGTGAGTCGCGGCTCGGCGCATGGGTCGTCCAACATCCTCGGGCGCGTCCTCCTCCTCCGCCTCCTCCGCCTCCGCCTCCTCCTCCTCCTCCTCCTCGCCTTCCTCAATGTGGGTGGCGGGTGTGGATGGGGCCTCCTCCAGCGGCACCCCTCTCTGTTGGGCCATGTTGTGCAGGGCACAGCAGACAACTATGATTCGTCCCACTCTGAATGGTGTGTATTGGAGCGCTCCCCCAGAACGATCAAGGCACCTGAAGCGCATCTTGAGAAGCCCTATGGTCTGCTCAATTGTAGACCTGGTAGCAGTGTGGCTGTCATTGTACCGACGCTCCGGCTCGGTGATGGGGTTCCTCAGAGGTGTCATGAGCCACGTGTGGAGGGGATACCCCTTGTCGCCGAGGAGCCAGCCGTTGCCGGCGTTGGGTGCCTGCAGGATGGGCGGGACGGCGGACTCCCTGAGGACGAAGGCATCGTGGCAGCTGCCGGGGTATCTGGCGCACACGTGTAGGAATCTCTGGCGGTGGTCACAGATGAGCTGGGCGTTCATGGAGTGATACCCCTTCCTGTTGATGAACAGCCCTGGCTCATGCGGAGGTGCCCGTATTGCGATGTGGGTGCAGTCGATTACACCCTGCACCCGTGGGAAGCCGGCCATGGCATGGAATCCAACCGCCCTCTCCATCTGGCTGCGCTCGTCCATGGCGAAGTTGATGTAGTGGGAGGCCCTGCGGAACAACCCATCGGTGACCTGCCTTATGCACTTGTGTGCAGAGGACTGACAGACCCCGGTGATGTCCCCGGTGGCACCCTGGAAGGAACCGGATGCGAAGAAGTTGAGGGCAGTGGTGACTTTGACGGCGACAGGTAAGAAGATGCTGCTTGGTCCATCAGGGAGCAGCTCGTCGTCAAGGAGGCTGCAGATGTCGGCGACTACCTGGCGATTGACTCTGAGCCTCCGTATGCACTGCTCCTCGGAGAGGTCCATGAAGCTGAGTCTCGCTCTGTACACCCTGTGCGGAGGGTAGTGCCTCCTGCGACGCATCTCTCTCTGCGGTTGCCCTCCCTCCTGCTGTGCAGGTGGGTGTGCCGCAGCACCGTGTTGGGGGGCCCCACCTCTCCGAGGCGGACGGCGTGGACTGCGAGGCTGCTGGGGCTGGTCATCCTGTTCGTCCTCCGACGATGTCAACGCACCACCCATCTGGCAGGTGTTGGTGTGAGGGGTTGTGCAGGGTAGGTGGGTGGGTCCTCGGACTGGGGCTGTGGTTTCGTGTCGGTCTGTCCTCTGGCTTGGCGGGGGTTGGTGGAGGGCAGGGGTTGCCCTATGTGACGCGGTGGCCTCCTGCGTGGGTGAGGGCGCTCCCCCGTGGAGCGCACCTTGGCACCTGGCACAGGCTGCTGGCTGCAACACGCCTGGTTTGAAGGGTCCTGTTTCCCCCAGTGTGGGAAACTGACTGCTTTGAACCTAAAATCCCACACTTCCTCTTTTGACAGCTGCTTCAGCTCATTAACTGACCACAACGAGCAAGTTAAGTGCTCTCAAGTGGAACCCCGCTGGCTTTAATTGCCTGCGGGATTCCCACCAGCGGGGCTTGCGCGCGCAGCCCCGCACGTCAGCGCGGTACCCGGAAGTGGCCGGGATTTCGTCCGAATCCGGTCACGTGATCGGAGATCGGGATTTTCGGGGCCCCCCCGCTGGAAACCCGCAGGTAACCCGACCCTAAAATCGAGCCCATTGTTTCACTATTTACAGGGAGTCTCCCAGAGTGTTTCAGTATTTACAGGGAGTCTCCCAGAGTGTTTCAGTATTTACAGGGAGCCCCCCAGAGTGTCTCACTATTTACAGGGAGACTCCCAGAGTGTTTCAGTATTTACAGGGAGCCCCCCAGAGTGTTTCAATATTTACAGGGAGTCTCCCAGAGTGTTTCACTATTTACAGGGAGTCTCCCAGATTGTTTCAGTCTTTACAGGGAGTCCCCCAGAGTGTTTCACTATTTACAGGGAGTCTCCCAGAGTGTTTCACTATTTACAGGGAGTCTCCCAGTGTGATTCTCTATTTACAGGGAGTCTCCCATAGTGTTTCACTATTTACAGGGAGTCTCCCATAGTGTTTCAGTATTTACAGGGAGTCTCCCAGAGTGTTTTACTATTTACAGGGAGTCTCCCATAGTGTTTCAGTATTTACAGGGAGTCTCCCAGAGTGTTTCAGTATTTACAGGGAGTCTCCCAGAGTGTTTCAGTATTTACAGGGAGTCTCCCAGAGTGTTTCTCTATTTACAGGGAGTCTCCCAGAGTGTTTCAGTATTTACAGGGAGCCCCCCAGAGTGTCTCACTATTTACAGGGAGACTCCCAGAGTGTTTCAGTATTTACAGGGAGCCCCCCAGAGTGTCTCACTATTTACAGGGAGTCTCCCAGAGTGTTTCAGTATTTACAGGGAGTCCCCCAGAGTGTTTCAGTATTTACAGGGAGTCTCCCAGAGTGTTTCAGTATTTACAGGGAGTCTCCCAGAGTGTTTCAGTATTTACAGGGAGTCTCCCAGAGTGTTTCTCTATTTACAGGGAGTCTCCCATAGTGTTTCAGTATTTACAGGGAGTCTCCCAGAGTGTTTCACTATTTACAGGGAGTCTCCCAGAGTGTTTCAGTATTTACAGGGAGTCTCCCAGAGTGTTTCACTATTTACAGGGAGTCTCCCATAGTGTTTCAGTATTTACAGGGAGTCTCCCAGAGTGTTTCACTATTTACAGGGAGTCTCCCATAGTGTTTCAGTATTTACAGGGAGTCTCGCAGAGTGTTTCACTATTTACAGGGAGTCCCCCAGAGTGCTTCAGTATTTACAGGGAGTCTCCCAGAGTGTCTCAGTATTTACAGGGAGCCCCCCAGCGTGTTTCAGTATTTACAGGGAGCCCCCACAGAGTGTTTCAGTATTCACAGGGAGTCCCCCAGAGTGTTTCACATATTTTCAGGGAGTCCCCCAGAGTGTTTCACTATTTGCAGGGAGTCTCTCAGAGTGTTTCACTATTTACAGGGAGTCCCCCAGAGTGTTTCACTATTGGCAGGGAGTCCCCCAGAGTGTTTCACTATTTACAGGGAGTCCCCCAGAGTGTTTCAGTATTCACAGGGAGTCCCCCAGAGTTTTTCACATATTTACAGGGAGACCCCCAGAGTGTTTCACTATTTACTGGGAGTCCACCAGAGTGTTTCAGTATTTATAGGGAGCCCCCCCAGAGTGTTTCAGTATTTACAGGGAGTCTCCCAGAGTGTTTCAGTATTTACAGGGAGTCCCCCAGAGTGTTTCAGTATTTACAGGGAGTCCCCCAGAGTGTTTCAGTATTCACAGGGAGTCCCCCAGAGTGTTTCACATATTTACAGGGAGTCCCCCAGAGTGTTTCACTATTTACAGGGAGTCCCCCAGAGTGTTTCACTATTTGCAGGGAGTCTCACAGATTGTTTCACTATTTACAGGGAGTCCCCCAGAGTGTTTCACTATTTGCAGGGAGTCTCACAGATTGTTTCACTATTTACAGGGAGTCTCCCAGAGTGTTTCAGTATTTACAGGGAGTCTCCCAGAGTGTTTCAGTATTTACAGGGAGCCCCCCCAGAGTGTTTCAGTATTTACAGGGAGCCCCCCCAGAGTGTTTCAGTATTTACAGGGAGTCTCCCAGAGTGTTTCAGTATTTACAGGGAGTCCCCCAGAGTGTTTCAGTATTCACAGGGAGTCCCCCAGAGTGTTTCACATATTTACAGGGAGTCCCCCAGAGTGTTTCACTATTTACAGGGAGTCCCCCAGAGTGTTTCAGTATTTCCAGGGAGTCTCTCAGAGTGTTTCACATATTTACAGGGAGTCCCCCAGAGTGTTTCACTATTTACAGGGAGTCCCCCAGAGTGTTTCACTATTTACAGGGAGTCCCCCAGAGTGTTTCACTATTGGCAGGGAGTCCCCCAGAGTGTTTCGCTATTTACAGGGAGTCCCCCAGAGTGTTTCAGTATTTACACGGAGTCTCCCAGTGTGTTTCAGTATTTACAGGGAGCCCCCCCAGAGTGTTTCAGTATTTACAGGGAGTCCCCCAGAGTGTTTCAGTATTTACAGGGAGTCTCCCAGAGTGTTTCAGTATTTACAGGGAGTCTCCCAGAGTGTTTCAGTATTTACAGGGAGTCTCCCAGAGTGTTTCAGTATTTACAGGGAGCCCCCCAGAGTGTCTCACTATTTACAGGGAGACTCCCAGAGTGTTTCAGTATTTACAGGGAGCCCCCCAGATTGTTTCAGTATTTACAGGGAGTCCCCCAGAGTGTTTCACTATTTACAGGGAGTCTCCCAGAGTGTTTCAGTATTTACAGGGAGCCCCCCAGAGTGTCTCAGTATTTACAGGGAGTCTCCCAGAGTGTTTCAGTATTTACAGGGAGCCCCCCAGAGTGTTTCAGTATTTACAGGGAGTCTCCCAGAGTGTTTCAGTATTTACAGGGAGCCCCCCAGAGTGTCTCACTATTTACAGGGAGACTCCCAGAGTGTTTCAGTATTTACAGGGAGCCCCCCAGAGTGTTTCAATATTTACAGGGAGTCTCCCAGAGTGTTTCACTATTTACAGGGAGTCTCCCAGATTGTTTCAGTATTTACAGGGAGTCCCCCAGAGTGTTTCACTATTTACAGGGAGTCTCCCAGAGTGTTTCAGTATTTACAGTAAGCCCCCCAGAGTGTCTCAGTATTTACAGGGAGTCTCCCAGAGTGTTTCAGTATTTACAGGGAGTCTCCCAGAGTGTTTCAGTATTTACAGGGAGTCTCCCAGAGTGATTCTCTATTTACAGGGAGTCTCCCATAGTGTTTCAGTATTGACAGGGAGTCTCCCAGAGTGTTTCAGTATTTACAGGGAGTCTCCCAGAGTGTTTCAGTATTTACAGGGAGTCTCCCATAGTGTTTCACTATTTACAGGGAGTCTCCCAGAGTGTTTCACTATTTACAGGGAGTCTCCCAGAGTGATTCTCTATTGACAGGGAGTCTCCCATAGTGTTTCACTATTTACAGGGAGTCTCCCATAGTGTTTCAGTATTTACAGGGAGTCTCCCAGAGTGTTTTACTATTTACAGGGAGTCTCTCATAGTGTTTCAGTATTTACAGGGAGTCTCCCAGAGTGTTTCAGTATTTACAGGGAGTCCCCCAGAGTGTTTCACTATTTACAGGGAGTCTCCCAGAGTGTTTCAGTATTTACAGGGAGCCCCCCCAGAGTGTTTCAGTATTTACAGGGAGCCCCCCCAGAGTGTTTCAGTTTTTACAGGGAGTCCCCCAGAGTGTTTCAGTATTTACAGGGAGTCTCCCAGAGTGTTTCAGTATTTACAGGGAGTCTCCCAGAGTGTTTCAGTATTTACAGGGAGTCTCCCAGAGTGTTTCAGTATTTACAGGGAGCCCCCCCAGAGTGTTTCACTATTTGCAGGGAGTCCCCCAGAGTGTTTCAGTATTTACAGGGAGTCTCCCAGAGTGTTTCACTATTTACAGGGAGTCCCCCAGAGTGTTTCACTATTTACAGGGAGCCCCCCCAGAGTGTTTCACTATTTGCAGGGAGCCCCCCCAGATTGTTTCAGTATTTACAGGGAGTCCCCCAGAGTGTTTCACTATTTACAGGGAGTCCCCCAGAGTGTTTCACTATTTGCAGGGAGTCCCCCAGAGTGTTTCAGTATTTACAGGGAGTCTCCCAGAGTGTTTCACTATTTACAGGGAGTCCCCCAGAGTGTTTCACTTTTTACAGGGAGTCTCCCAGAGTGTTTCACATATTTACAGGGAGTCTCCCAGAGTGTTCAGTATTTACAGGGAGCCCCCCAGAGTGTTTCAGTATTTACAGGGAGTCCCCCAGAGTGATTCAGTATTTACAGGGAGTCTCCCAGAGTGTTTCAGTATTTACAGGGAGTCTCCCAGAGTGTTTCAGTATTTACAGCGAGTCTCCCAGAGTGTCTCAGTATTTACAGGGAGTCCCCCAGAGTGTTTCAGTATTCACAGGGAGTCCCCCAGAGTGTTTCACTATTTACAGGGAGTCCCCCAGAGTGTTTCAGTATTTACAGGGAGTCCCCCAGAGTGTTTCAGTATTCACAGGGAGTCCCCCAGAGTTTTTCACATATTTACAGGGAGACCCCAGAGTGTTTCACTATTTACTGGGAGTCCACCAGAGTGTTTCAGTATTTATAGGGAGCCCCCCAAGAGTGTTTCAGTATTTACAGGGAGTCTCCCAGAGTGTTTCAGTATTTACAGGGAGTCCCCCAGAGTGTTTCAGTATTTACAGGGAGTCCCCCAGAGTGTTTCAGTATTCACAGGGAGTCCCCCAGAGTGTTTCACATATTTACAGGGAGTCCCCCAGAGTGTTTCACTATTTACAGGGAGTCCCCCAGAGTGTTTCACTATTTGCAGGGAGTCTCACAGATTGTTTCACTATTTACAGGGAGTCCCCCAGTGTGTTTCACTCTTTGCAGGGAGTCTCACAGATTGTTTCACTATTTACAGGGAGTCTCCCAGAGTGTTTCAGTATTTACAGGGAGTCTCCCAGAGTGTTTCAGTATTTACAGGGAGCCCCCCCAGAGTGTTTCAGTATTTACAGTGAGCCCCCCCAGAGTGTTTCAGTATTTACAGGGAGTCTCCCAGAGTGTTTCAGTATTTACAGGGAGTCCCCCAGAGTGTTTCAGTATTCACAGGGAGTCCCCCAGAGTGTTTCACATATTTACAGGGAGTCCCCCAGAGTGTTTCACTATTTACAGGGAGTCCCCCAGAGTGTTTCACTATTTACAGGGAGTCCCCCAGAGTGTTTCAGTATTTCCAGGGAGTCTCCCAGAGTGTTTCACATATTTACAGGGAGTCCCCCAGAGTGTTTCACTATTTACAGGGAGTCCCCCAGAGTGTTTCACTATTTACAGGGAGTCCCCCAGAGTGTTTCAGTATTTACACGGAGTCTCCCAGTGTGTTTCACTATTTGCAGGGAGTCTCCCAGAGTGTCTCACTATTTACAGGGAGTCTCCCAGAGTATTTCAGTATTTACAGCGAGTCTCCCAGAGTGTTTCAGTATTTATAGCGAGTCTCCCAGAGTGTCTCACTATTTACAGGGAGTCTCCCAGAGTGTCTCACTATTTACAGGGAGTCTCCCAGAGTGTTTCACTATTTACAGGGAGTCTCCCAGAGTGATTCTCTATTGACAGGGAGTCTCCAATAGTGTTTCACTATTTACAGGGAGTCTCCCATAGTGTTTCAGTATTTACAGGGAGTCTCCCAGAGTGTTTTACTATTTACAGGGAGTCTCTCATAGTGTTTCAGTATTTACAGGGAGTCTCCCAGAGTGTTTCAGTATTTACAGGGAGTCCCCCAGAGTGTTTCACTATTTACAGGGAGTCTCCCAGAGTGTTTCAGTATTTACAGGGAGTCTCCCAGAGTGTTTCAGTATTTACAGGGAGCCCCCCCAGAGTGTTTCAGTATTTACAGGGAGCCCCCCCAGAGTGTTTCAGTTTTTACAGGGAGTCCCCCAGAGTGTTTCAGTATTTACAGGGAGTCTCCCAGAGTGTTTCAGTATTTACAGGGAGTCTCCCAGAGTGTTTCAGTATTTACAGGGAGTCTCCCAGAGTGTTTCAGTATTTACAGGGAGCCCCCCCAGAGTGTTTCACTATTTGCAGGGAGTCCCCCAGAGTGTTTCAGTATTTACAGGGAGTCTCCCAGAGTGTTTCACTATTTACAGGGAGTCCCCCAGAGTGTTTCACTATTTACAGGGAGCCCCCCCAGAGTGTTTCACTATTTACAGGGAGCCCCCCCAGATTGTTTCAGTATTTACAGGGAGTCCCCCAGAGTGTTTCACTATTTACAGGGAGTCCCCCAGAGTGTTTCACTATTTCCAGGGAGTCTCTCAGAGTGTTTCACTTTTTACAGGGAGTCCCCCAGAGTGTTTCACTTTTTACAGGGAGTCCCCCAGAGTGTTTCACTTTTTACAGGGAGTCTCCCAGAGTGTTCAGTATTTACAGGGAGCCCCCCAGAGTGTTTCAGTATTTACAGGGAGTCCCCCAGAGTGATTCAGTATTTACAGGGAGTCTCCCAGAGTGTTTCAGTATTTACAGGGAGTCTCCCAGAGTGTTTCAGTATTTACAGCGAGTCTCCCAGAGTGTCTCAGTATTTACAGGGAGTCCCCCAGAGTGTTTCAGTATTCACAGGGAGTCCCCCAGAGTGTTTCACTATTTACAGGGAGTCCCCCAGAGTGTTTCAGTATTTACAGGGAGTCCCCCAGAGTGTTTCAGTATTCACAGGGAGTCCCCCAGAGTTTTTCACATATTTACAGGGAGACCCCCAGAGTGTTTCACTATTTCCTGGGAGTCCACCAGAGTGTTTCAGTATTTATAGGGAGCCCCCCCAGAGTGTTTCAGTATTTACAGGGAGTCTCCCAGAGTGTTTCAGTATTTACAGGGAGTCCCCCAGAGTGTTTCAGTATTTACAGGGAGTCCCCCAGAGTGTTTCAGTATTCACAGGGAGTCCCCCAGAGTGTTTCACATATTTACAGGGAGTCCCCCAGAGTGTTTCACTATTTACAGGGAGTCCCCCCAGAGTGTTTCACTATTTGCAGGGAGTCTCACAGATTGTTTCACTATTTACAGGGAGTCCCCCAGTGTGTTTCACTATTTGCAGGGAGTCTCACAGATTGTTTCACTATTTACAGGGAGTCTCCCAGAGTGTTTCAGTATTTACAGGGAGTCTCCCAGAGTGTTTCAGTATTTACAGGGAGCCCCCCCAGAGTGTTTCAGTATTTACAGTGAGCCCCCCCAGAGTGTTTCAGTATTTACAGGGAGTCTCCCAGAGTGTTTCAGTATTTACAGGGAGTCCCCCAGAGTGTTTCAGTATTCACAGGGAGTCCCCCAGAGTGTTTCACATATTTACAGGGAGTCCCCCAGAGTGTTTCACTATTTACAGGGAGTCCCCCAGAGTGTTTCACTATTTACAGGGAGTCCCCCAGAGTGTTTCAGTATTTCCAGGGAGTCTCCCAGAGTGTTTCACATATTTACAGGGAGTCCCCCAGAGTGTTTCACTATTTACAGGGAGTCCCCCAGAGTGTTTCACTATTTACAGGGAGTCCCCCAGAGTGTTTCACTATTGGCAGGGAGTCCCCCAGAGTGTTTCGCTATTTACAGGGAGTCCCCCAGAGTGTTTCAGTATTTACACGGAGTCTCCCAGTGTGTTTCACTATTTGCAGGGAGTCTCCCAGAGTGTCTCACTATTTACAGGGAGTCTCCCAGAGTATTTCAGTATTTACAGCGAGTCTCCCAGAGTGTTTCAGTATTTATAGCGAGTCTCCCAGAGTGTCTCACTATTTACAGGGAGTCTCCCAGAGTGTCTCACTATTTACAGGGAGTCTCCCAGAATGTTTCAGTATTTACAGGGAGCCCCCCAGAGTGTCTCACTATTTACAGGGAGTCTCCCAGAGTGTTTCAGTATTTACAGGGAGTCTCCCAGAGTGTTTCAGTATTTACAGGGAGTCTCCCAGAGTGTTTCTCTATTTACAGGGAGTCTCCCAGAGTGTTTCAGTATTTACAGGGAGCCCCCCAGAGTGTCTCACTATTTACAGGGAGACTCCCAGAGTGTTTCAGTATTTACAGGGAGCCCCCCAGAGTGTCTCACTATTTACAGGGAGTCTCCCAGAGTGTTTCAGTATTTACAGGGAGTCCCCCAGAGTGTTTCAGTATTTACAGGGAGTCTCCCAGAGTGTTTCAGTATTTACACTGAGTCTCCCAGAGTGTTTCAGTATTTACAGGGAGTCTCCCAGAGTGTTTCTCTATTTACAGGGAGTCTCCCATTGTGTTTCAGTATTTACAGGGAGTCTCCCAGAGTGTTTCACTATTTACAGGGAGTCTCCCAGAGTGTTTCAGTATTTACAGGGAGTCTCCCAGAGTGTTTCACTATTTACAGGGAGTCTCCCATAGTGTTTCAGTATTTACAGGGAGTCTCCCAGAGTGTTTCACTATTTACAGGGAGTCTCCCATAGTGTTTCAGTATTTACAGGGAGTCTCGCAGAGTGTTTCACTATTTACAGGGAGTCCCCCAGAGTGCTTCAGTATTTACAGGGAGTCTCCCAGAGTGTCTCAGTATTTACAGGGAGCCCCCCAGAGTGTTTCAGTATTTACAGGGAGCCCCCACAGAGTGTTTCAGTATTCACAGGGAGTCCCCCAGAGTGTTTCACATATTTACAGGGAGTCCCCCAGAGTGTTTCACTATTTGCAGGGAGTCTCTCAGAGTCTTTCACTATTTACAGGGAGTCCCCCAGAGTGTTTCACTATTGGCAGGGAGTCCCCCAGAGTGTTTCACTATTTACAGGGAGTCCCCCAGAGTGTTTCAGTATTCACAGGGAGTCCCCCAGAGTTTTTCACATATTTACAGGGAGACCCCCAGAGTGTTTCAGTATTTACAGGGAGTCCCCCAGAGTGTTTCAGTATTCACAGGGAGTCCCCCAGAGTGTTTCACATATTTACAGGGAGTCCCCCAGAGTGTTTCACTATTTACAGGGAGTCCCCCAGAGTGTTTCACTATTTGCAGGGAGTCTCACAGATTGTTTCACTATTTACAGGGAGTCCCCCAGAGTGTTTCACTATTTGCAGGGAGTCTCACAGATTGTTTCACTATTTACAGGGAGTCTCCCAGAGTGTTTCAGTATTTACAGGGAGTCTCCCAGAGTGTTTCAGTATTTACAGGGAGCCCCCCCAGAGTGTTTCAGTATTTACAGGGAGCCCCCCCAGAGTGTTTCAGTATTTACAGGGAGCCCCCCCAGAGTGTTTCAGTATTTACAGGGAGCCCCCCCAGAGTGTTTCAGTATTTACAGGGAGCCCCCCCAGAGTGTTTCAGTATTTACAGGGAGCCCCCCCAGAGTGTTTCAGTATTTACAGGGAGTCTCCCAGAGTGTTTCAGTATTTACAGGGAGTCCCCCAGAGTGTTTCAGTATTCACAGGGAGTCCCCCAGAGTGTTTCACATATTTACAGGGAGTACCCCAGAGTGTTTCACTATTTACAGGGAGTCCCCCAGAGTGTTTCACTATTTACAGGGAGTCCCCCAGAGTGTTTCAGTATTTCCAGGGAGTCTCCCAGAGTGTTTCACATATTTACAGGGAGTCCCCCAGAGTGTTTCACTATTTACAGGGAGTCCCCCAGAGTGTTTCACTATTTACAGGGAGTCCCCCAGAGTGTTTCACTATTGGCAGGGAGTCCCCCAGAGTGTTTCGCTATTTACAGGGAGTCCCCCAGAGTGTTTCAGTATTTACACGGAGTCTCCCAGTGTGTTTCACTATTTGCAGGGAGTCTCCCAGAGTGTCTCACTATTTACAGGGAGTCTCCCAGAGTATTTCAGTATTTACAGCGAGTCTCCCAGAGTGTTTCAGTATTTATAGCGAGTCTCCCAGAGTGTCTCACTATTTACAGGGAGTCTCCCAGAGTGTCTCACTATTTACAGGGAGTCTCCCAGAGTGTTTCAGTATTTACAGGGAGCCCCCCAGAGTGTCTCACTATTTACAGGGAGTCTCCCAGAGTGTTTCAGTATTTACAGGGAGTCTCCCAGAGTGTTTCAGTATTTACAGGGAGTCTCCCAGAGTGTTTCTCTATTTACAGGGAGTCTCCCAGAGTGTTTCAGTATTTACAGGGAGACCCCCAGAGTGTCTCACTATTTACAGGGAGACTCCCAGAGTGTTTCAGTATTTACAGGGAGCCCCCCAGAGTGTCTCACTATTTACAGGGAGTCTCCCAGAGTGTTTCAGTATTTACAGGGAGTCCCCCAGAGTGTTTCAGTATTTACAGGGAGTATCCCAGAGTGTTTCAGTATTTACAGGGAGTCTCCCAGAGTGTTTCTCTATTTACAGGGAGTCTCCCATAGTGTTTCAGTATTTACAGGGAGTCTCCCAGAGTGTTTCACTATTTACAGGGAGTCTCCCAGAGTGTTTCACTATTTACAGGGAGTCTCCCAGAGTGTTTCAGTATTTACAGGGAGTCTCCCAGAGTGTCTCAGTATTTACAGGGAGCCCCCCAGAGTGTTTCAGTATTTACAGGGAGCCCCCACAGAGTGTTTCAGTATTCACAGGGAGTCCCCCAGAGTGTTTCACATATTTACAGGGAGTCCCCCAGAGTGTTTCACTATTTGCAGGGAGTCTCTCAGAGTGTTTCACTATTTACAGGGAGTCCCCCAGAGTGTTTCACTATTGGCAGGGAGTCCCCCAGAGTGTTTCACTATTTACAGGGAGTCCCCCAGAGTGTTTCAGTATTTACAGGGAGTCTCCCAGTGTGTTTCACTATTTTCAGGGAGTCTCCCAGAGTGTCTCACTATTTACAGGGAGTCTCCCAGAGTATTTCAGTATTTACAGCGAGTCTCCCAGAGTGTTTCAGTATTTATAGCGAGTCTCCCAGAGTGTCTCACTATTTACAGGGAGTCTCCCAGAGTGTTTCAGTATTTACAGGGAGCCCCCCAGAGTGTCTCACTATTTACAGGGAGTCTCCCAGAGTGTTTCAGTATTTACAGGGAGCCCCCCAGAGTGTCTCACTATTTACAGGGAGTCTCCCAGAGTTTTTCAGTATTGACAGGGAGTCCCCCAGATCGTTTCAGTATTTACAGGGAATCTCCCAGAGTGTTTCAGTATTTACAGGGAGTCTCCCAGAGTGTTTCAGTATTTACAGGGAGTCTCCCAGAGTGTTTCAGTATTTACAGGGAGTCTCCCAGAGTGTTTCACTATTTACAGGGAGTCTCCCATAGTGTTTCAGTATTTACAGGGAGTCTCCCAGAGTGTTTCACTATTTACAGGGAGTCTCCCATAGTGTTTCAGTATTTACAGGGAGTCTCCCAGAGTGTTTCACTATTTACAGGGAGTCTCCCAGAGTGTTTCAGTATTTACAGGGAGTCTCCCAGAGTGTTTCAGTATTTACAGGGAGCCCCCCCAGAGTGTTTCAGTATTTACAGGGAGTCTCCCAGAGTGTTTCAGTATTTACAGGGAGTCCCCCAGAGTGTTTCAGTATTTACAGGGAGTCTCCC
Source organism: Heptranchias perlo (assembly GCF_035084215.1). Lineage (NCBI taxonomy): Eukaryota > Metazoa > Chordata > Chondrichthyes > Hexanchiformes > Hexanchidae > Heptranchias > Heptranchias perlo. Next base: position 62,642,897 of record NC_090336.1, on the reverse strand, counting down.
AGAGTGTTTCAGTATTTACAGGGAGTCCCCCAGAGTGTTTCACTATTTACAGGGAGTCCCTCAGAGTGTTTCACTATTTACAGGGAGCCCCCCCAGAGTGTTTCAGTATTTACAGGGAGCCCCCCCAGAGTGTTTCAGTATTTACAGGGAGTCTCCCAGAGTGTTTCACTATTTACAGGGAGTCCCCCAGAGTGCTTCAGTATTTACAGGGAGTCCCCCAGAGTGTTTCAGTATTTACAGGGAGTCCCCCAGAGTGTTTCACATATTTACAGGGAGTCCCCCAGAGTGTTTCACTATTTACAGGGAGTCCCCCAGAGTGTTTCACTATTTACAGGGAGTCCCCCAGAGTGTTTCAGTATTTACAGGGAGTCTCCCATAGTGTTTCAGTATTTACAGGGAGTCTCCCAGAGTGTTTCACTATTTACAGGGAGTCTCCCATAGTGTTTCAGTATTTACAGGGAGTCTCGCAGAGTGTTTCACTATTTACAGGGAGTCCCCCAGAGTGTTTCAGTATTTACAGGGAGTCTCGCAGAGTGTTTCACTATTTACAGGGAGTCCCCCAGAGTGTTTCAGTATTTACAGGGAGTCTCCCAGAGTGTCTCAGTATTTACAGGGAGCCCCCCAGAGTGTTTCACTATTTACAGGGAGTCCCCCAGAGTGTTTCAGTATTTACAGGGAGTCTCCCAGAGTATTTCAGTATTTACAGCGAGTCTCCCAGAGTGTTTCAGTATTTATAGCGAGTCTCCCAGAGTGTCTCACTATTTACAGGGAGTCTCCCAGAGTGTTTCAGTATTTACAGGGAGCCCCCCAGAGTGTCTCACTATTTACAGGGAGTCTCCCAGAGTGTTTCAGTATTTACAGGGAGCCCCCCAGAGTGTCTCACTATTTACAGGGAGTCTCCCAGAGTTTTTCAGTATTGACAGGGAGTCCCCCAGATTGTTTCAGTATTTACAGGGAGTCTCCCAGAGTGTTTCAGTATTTACAGGGAGTCTCCCAGAGTGTTTCAGTATTTACAGGGAGTCTCCCAGAGTGTTTCAGTATTTACAGGGAGTCTCCCAGAGTGTTTCACTATTTACAGGGAGTCTCCCATAGTGTTTCAGTATTTACAGGGAGTCTCCCAGAGTGTTTCACTATTTACAGGGAGTCTCCCATAGTGTTTCAGTATTTACAGGGAGTCTCCCAGAGTGTTTCACTATTTACAGGGAGTCTCCCAGAGTGTTTCAGTATTTACAGGGAGTCTCCCAGAGTGTTTCAGTATTTACAGGGAGCCCCCCAGAGTGTCTCACTATTTACAGGGAGTCTCCCAGAGTTTTTCAGTATTGACAGGGAGTCCCCCAGATTGTTTCAGTATTTACAGGGAATCTCCCAGAGTGTTTCAGTATTTACAGGGAGTCTCCCAGAGTGTTTCAGTATTTACAGGGAGTCTCCCAGAGTGTTTCAGTATTTACAGGGAGTCTCCCAGAGTGTTTCACTATTTACAGGGAGTCTCCCATAGTGTTTCAGTATTTACAGGGAGTCTCCCAGAGTGTTTCACTATTTACAGGGAGTCTCCCATAGTGTTTCAGTATTTACAGGGAGTCTCCCAGAGTGTTTCACTATTTACAGGGAGTCTCCCAGAGTGTTTCAGTATTTACAGGGAGTCTCCCAGAGTGTTTCAGTATTTACAGGGAGCCCCCCCAGAGTGTTTCAGTATTTACAGGGAGTCTCCCAGAGTGTTTCAGTATTTACAGGGAGTCCCCCAGAGTGTTTCAGTATTTACAGGGAGTCTCCCAGAGTGTTTCAGTATTTACAGGGAGTCCCCCAGAGTGTTTCACTATTTGCAGGGAGTCCCTCAGAGAGTTTCACTATTTACAGGGAGCCCCCCCCAGAGTGTTTCAGTATTTACAGGGAGCCCCCCCAGAGTGTTTCAGTATTTACAGGGAGTCTCCCAGAGTGTTTCAGTATTTACAGGGAGTCCCCCAGAGTGTTTCAGTATTTACAGGGAGTCCCCCAGAGTGTTTCAGTATTTACAGGGAGTCCCCCAGAGTGTTTCACATATTTACAGGGAGCCCCCCCAGAGTGTTTCAGTATTTACAGGGAGTCCCCCAGAGTGTTTCACTTTTTACAGGGAGTCCCCCAGAGTGTTTCACATATTTACAGGGAGTCCCCCAGATTGTTTCACTGTTTGCAGGGAGTCTCTCAGAGTGTTTCACTATTTACAGGGAGTCCCCCAGGGTGTTTCAGTATTTACAGGGAGTCCCCCAGAGTGTTTCAGTATTTACAGGGAGTCCCCCAGAGTGTTTCACTATTTACAGGGAGTCCCCCAGATTGTTTCACTATTTACAGGGAGTCCCCCAGATTGTTTCACTATTTACAGGGAGTCCCCCAGAGTGTTTCACTATTTACAGGGAGTCCCCCAGAGTGTTTCACTATTTGCAGGGAGTCTCTCAGAGTGTTTCACTATTTACAGCGAGTCCCCCATGGTGTTTCAGTATTTACAGGGAGTCCCCCAGAGTGTTTCAGTATTTACAGGGAGTCGCCCAGAGTGTCTCAGTATTTTCAAGAGGTCCCTGGGAACGTTAATATTTGCAGGCGGTTGCTAGGTTTGAATCAGTATTTTCAGGGGGTTCGAGAAAGTGTATTTTAATATATACAGGAGTTCCCGGGAGTGTGTTCATATTTCCACAAATGTTCGTCTCCTATCATCACCAACTGCGATTTCTACCCTCAGTTCTTTGGAGTAAAGAACGTAGTTATTTCAAGTTCAGAAAAAGTTTGACCTTCTTCTATTTCAGATATGGCAATGGTGGCCACAGTCTCAATGATTTTGGTGAGTAACACTGGGTATTTTTCAGTCACGCTCATAGAAAATGATCCCAAATCTAACAGTCTCCTTTTTCACAAGGGGCAGTGGGCTAAGACAATAGCCTTGGACATTTGAGACCTGGGTTCAAATCCAACCCAGACTAATGGAAGTCTTCATTTGTCTGCTGGTTATCTGAAAATGATTCAGAGCATCTCCTGGTGGACAATGGTCTACAGGACAACAGCATTCGCAATCTAGCACTAACTGTAACTCAGAGAAGGCTGTGGGATGGGAAGTGAGAGCATAGCCGCATTGGCGCAGTGGGAAATCGCCTTTTGAAGCTTATTGTTGAGATGAGTAGAGGGGCCTATGATTGACCTCGTTGTGCTCAATACTGATCTCCTAGAATGAGCCCAGTATCTTTCCATTATACATCATCAAGTTGATGGGCACAAATCCTAAACTGGCCACTATACACTGCACAAATCACCCAATCAGGCATGTTACCATGTTAGCACTCAACATTTCAATTCTTCTTTTGTTGGGGTGAAGACACAAAAGCTGTTGATGTTTGGTCTTATTCGAAACTTATCCAACCTTCGTTATCTCAAGACACAACTTCCCGAAAGCCCTCCTCACCAGTCTCCTGCACTCCTCCTTACACAAGTTCCAACTTGACCAAAATTCTGTTGCCCGTATCCTGTCCCTAAGTCACGTTAGTTCATCACTCTTCTCCTCACCAACCTCCACTGGCTTCCTGTCTCCCAATACACCAAGTTCAAAATCCTCATCCTCATTCACAAATCTCTTCATGGTCTTACCCCCACCTTAATCCTGCAACTAATCTAAGTCCATCCTGCGGTCCTCCAACTCTGGCCTACTGTACAATCTCCCCTGCTCCCAACACACATACAAACCCCAATAACTCTCACTAAGAGGCAGATCTTTCAGATGTTTAAGTCTCCCTCCTCCTAGGACATCCTCCCTTAAACCCACTTCACCATGGAGAGACTGGAGAAGCTGGGGTTGTTCTCCTTAGAGCAAAGAAGGTTAAGAAGAGATTTAACAGAGGTGTTCACAATTATGAATGTTATGGATAGAGAAAATAGGGAGAAACTGTTTCCACTGGCAGGAGGGCCTGTAACCAAAGGACACAGATTCAGGTAATTGGCAAAAGAACCAGGGACGACATGAGGATTTTTTTTTAAACGCAACGAGATTTTATGGATCTGGAATGCACTGCCTGGAAGGGTGATGGAGGCAAATTCAATAGTACCTATCAAAAGGGAATTGGCTAAATACTTGAAGGGGAAAAATTTGCAGGGCTATGGGGAAAGAGTAGGGGAGTGGGAGTAATTGGATAGCTCTAACAAAGAGCCGGCACTGACACGATGGGCTGAATGGCCTCCTTCTGTGCTGCATGGTTCTATGATTCCAAGTGCCAATTCCCTCCCAACCTTTAATCAACCTCTTTAAAACCCATCTGAATGACCGTGTTTTCAGTCAGCTCTCCTAAACCTCCCACCTGACCTCAGTGTACAGAGGAAGCACCGATATATATATGTGCATATATATATTTTCCCCGTTAAATGCACAATACTAGTGAAAGTCGTTGACAGTCTCAGAGAAACTCCTTTCTGAGATTGACAGAGAATCTGGGATTGACACTCAGACGGTTAACTAAGGCAAAATCCTTACCTCAAGCCACGGTTAGAAATGATAGGCTTGGAATCCAAGAGAAACTCTATCTGTTTAAAAAAAAGACAGAAAAATCATGTCACTCGTATAACCTTAAGGTAAATTGTTTTTCACAGCTGTGCCAGTGGAAGCTGCTGGAAACCTCTGTGAAAGCAATTTCAGAGCGCAGTATGTTAAAAAACAGTTATGAATCATTAAGCAACTGTCTCCGCAATTACTTTGCCTCAAAAAGAGCTACTAATCTAATTAAAATAGTACTAATTGAGACTACAAATCAGAGATTTGTTTGGACCTGAGATTTCCAGAAATCCAACCCGCCCCCACTGTCATTGAGGAAGAGGCAAACATCAGTCTCAGCATCCATGATCCAACATCGCACTGTCTTTCCTGCCGAAACCAATTTAGAAGCAGAAGAATTTAAATGCTTGTTGAATTCACCATCTCTCTGTCTCAGCCTTCGTTCTATCTACCTGACACTGATAACTCCACATGCTGTCTGTTCTGCTGACCCATTAACGCAGATTTTTTTAAATGAAAACATTCTCTGAAGAGCTAAACACATGCAGAATCTGATATAATATATGTGGAATCTGACATAATACATGCAAAATCTGACATATGAATGCATGCAGAGTCTGACATATGAATGCATGTAGAATCTGACATAATACATGTAGAATCGGACTTATGAATGCATGTAGAATCTGACATATAAATGCATGCAGAATCTGACATAATACATGTAGAATCGGACTTATGAATGCATGTTGAATCTGATGTGACCGTGTGCAGAATTTGACACGAGCATATACAGGACCTGAGATCTGAATACACACAGAATTTGACATATCAGCATGCAGGATGTAACAGATGAACAGATACAGAACAGATAAACACATATGGAATCTGACATCTGAATACGCACAGAAAATCTGACATTTGAACGCACAGAGTATCAGGTTTATACATGCCTGAAATGTATATTTGCATGTACCCAGGACGTGGCTTTACATATAGGTTAAAACTGACCAGTTTAAAGGTTCTCTGCTGAGGGTTGACCAAGGTCCACTGCTTCCAAACCTTGACAAATGTAAGGAATCTTACAACACCAGGTTATAGTCCAACTGTGTTATTTGAAAATCACAAGCTTTCGGAGGCTTTCTCCTTCGTCAGGTGAGTGAAGGAGAAAGCCTCCGAAAGCTTGTGATTTTCAAATAAAACAGTTGGACTATAACCTGGTGTTGTAAGATTCCTTACATTTGTCAACCCCAGTCCATCACCGGCATCTCCACATCCAAACCTTGAGGAATTCCCAACTTTCATGGGAAAATGGAACTCGCCTCCATCTTCGGAATGTCCTCGACCTTCCTATGGTTCTCCAGCCCTTCCCACTCTCAAAACAGAAATTCTCAAGTAGAAAATAGGAAGGGGGTGGTGGTGGTGGGGGAGGGGCAATGTTAACTTCAGGCAGACAATGGGCAGGATGTGCTCCAGCCACTCGCCTGTTGTTGCTGGCCTGAGGCATTTCGAGGCCCGAGCCTCATATGTACGCCTGGGGTTGCCAACTTTGGTTGGACATATTCCTGGAGGTTTCATCACATGACTGCCTACCTTCAACCACCCACCCCCCTCACCGGTCACCCAACACGTCCACCCTCTCAGCGCACCACCTCCCCCACACCGATTGGATGATTCTTGACTGTCAGTCAAAACAACTTGTTTTCCCCATCTTCAATATATTTATAATTAATGGATGAAAGATATTCAAAGAAAATGGTACCAGGGATGTGGGAGGTTAGTCACGTGGGGAGACTAGAGAAGCTGGGGTTGTTCTCCTTCGAGCAGGGAAGGTTAAGAGAAGATTTGTTAGAGGTGTTCAAAATCATGAGGGGTTTTGATAGAGTAAATAATGAGAGGTCCCGGAAACCAGAGGACACAGATTTAAGGTAATTGGCAAAAGAACCAGAGGCAAAATGAGGAGAATTTTTTTTAACGCGGTGAGTTGTAATGATCTGGAATTCACTGCCTGAAAGGGCGGTGGAAGCAGATTCAATAATAACTTTCAAAAGTGAACTGGATAAATACTTGAAGGGGAAAAATTTGCAGGGCTTTGGGAAAAGAGTAGGGGCATGGGATAATTGGATAGCTCTTTTAAAGAGCCGGCACAGGCACAATGGGCCGAATGGCCTCCTTCTGTGTTGTATCATTCTATGATTCTATAGGGAAAAAAAGGTTTTTTTAACGCCCCTATGATTTTTCTCCCAAATGTTTTTCCCAGCAGTGTCCTGGAGATTACTCTTCAATTCCTGGAAACTCCAGGGCAATCCTGGAGGTTTGGTGATCCCTATTCACAGCACCTGTGACCTGCGGGAGCCAAGCAGGCTTCCTTGCTGCAGCTTTCCAGTTGCCGGGAGGGCTTGGGTGACCTCCGGCTGTCCCTTTAAGGACCTCCAGATGGGCTGCTCAACGCCTGGTACAGATGAGCAGGACGGCCTGTCGGTACCTGAAAATTGCAATCGTGGTCCTCTGTAAGTCATAGGACACCAATTTTCATATCATAAGTGCTCCCCACCCCCCACCTTCCATCCACTCGCCTGCCCGCCCCCTGAAACAGGCAGGTGCCCTGGCCACCCAACTCAGCACCTTATCCAAGATAGCGTCAGCTGGATCTCCAGCCTAAACAGGCCGGTAAGTCATGTGCCGCCATTTTCAGGCTGCTACCGCATCACTTATACTGGCAGAGTGAGTTAAAATCAGCCGTATGACAACTGAATCAAAATATTTTCTTGAAGAATCACAGAGAGTCTTAGTAACCAGTAAAATATTGAAAGGTTACTACTATTACATTTGGCAGCAGCCAATAGCAAGCACTGACATTTGCTGCATCTAGTATTTCGGTCATGACATCACAGAAACATAATCGCCAGTGAGGCTTTTTGGCCTCGATAGGTTGGCAACGCTCCTTAATAAGACACCTCAGCACTAAAAGTAAGAGGCTGAATTTGATTCTAGCCTCATTAGATCTTAAATTCCAGTAGGAAAGGCACAGGTGTCAAGGCACATAAAACATTAATTATTCAATCGTGTGTTATACAAAGTCATTACATAGAATTACACAGAATGTACAGCACGGAAACAGGCCATTCGGCCCAACAGGTCTCTGCCAGTATTTAAGCTCCACAGGAGCCTCCTCCCACCCTCCTTCATCTAACCCCATCAATATATCCTTCTATTCCTTTCTCCCTCATGTGTTTATCTAGCTTCCCCTTAAATGCATCTATGCTATTCGCCTCAACTACTCCTTGTGATAGTGAGTTCCACATTCTCACCACTCTCTGAGTAAAGAAGTTTCTCCTGAAATCTTTATTGGATTTATTAATGACTATTTTATATTTATGGCCCTTAGTTCTGGTCTCCCCCGCAAGTGGAAACATTTTCTCTACATCTACCCTATCAAACCCTTTCATAATCTTAAAGACCTCAATGAGGTCACCCCTCAGTCTTCTCTTTTCTAGAGAAAAAAGTCTTAGCCTGCTCAATCTTTCCTGATAGGTATAACCTCTCAGTCCATAGTGTGTGAAAAATTTTACTTCTCCCAGCATTTCCTGTCGACTTTTTCCATGATAAGTTCCTATGTCCACATTTATCCTGGAAACTGCCTCTGTAAACTTGTTGGGGTAGAAATTAGAGCATGCACACTTCCTGCCTTCCATTTTGGGGTGTTAGGAGGCCACATATCACCTGAAAAACAGGTGCCACATGGCCCAATTTATCCCTCCCGCCCACCCTCCGCAAATGCCCAGAAAGCAGCAAATTATTAGCTCAAGTAAGCAGTTCTCGGCTAAATTATCGATTAAAATATCTGATTGACTTGGCTAAATGTGCAAGAATTAAATGTGAGCATGCAAATCCCTTATTTTGTTCACATAGGAACCGGAGGAGGCCATTCTGCCCCTTGAGCCTGTTCCACCATTCAATTAGATCATGGCTGATCTGTATCTTAACTCCATTTACCTGCCTTGGTTCCATATCCCTTAGTACCCTTGCTTAACAAAAATCCATCAATCTCAGTTTTGAAAATTTCCATTGACCCCCAGCCTGAACAGCTTTTTCGGAGAGAGAGTTCCAGATTTCCACTACTCTTTTTTGTGAAGAAGTGCTTCCTGACATCACCCCTGAATGGCTTAGCTCCAAATTTAAGGTTATGCCCCCTTGTTTTGGAACCCCCTCACCAGAGGAAATATTTCTCTCCATCTACCAAATCCTTTGATCATTTTAAATTAGATCGCCCCTTAATCTTCCATACTCATGGGAATACAAGCCTAGTCTATGCAACCTGTCTGCATAACTTAACCCTTTAAGTCACATCAGCATACTCGCCCGAGTGAAGACTTCAATTTTGGGCAATCTGCCTTGCTGGCAGTAGCCCTGGGCTAACTCACGGGAGAGGGGTTTGGGAGTGGCGATCATGACTATCGTGCAGTCGGAGGAGCACTCCTGTTCCTCCTGGCTCCAAAGGAACATTTTTTTTTAAAGTAACAATGTTTTCAGAACGTAGCTATGGTTGGAAGCCCACGATTCCCGAGACAAATTTCTAAAAGAGGTCCTCAACAGGCGATACGCCCTGCCTCCTCCCACCCTACAGCCCTCCGAGATCTTGGCCTGGAATTCCCTCCTTAAACCTCTCCACCTCTTTCTCCACCTTTAAGACCCTCCTTAAAACCTACTTCTGACCAAACTTTTGGTCACCTGTCCTAATATCTCCTTATGTGGCTCGGTGTCAAATTTTGTTTGATGATCGCTCCAGTGAAGCATCTTGGGGCATTTTACTACATTAAAGGCGCTATATAAATGCAAGTTGTTGTTGTTGTCATCTGTCCGGGCACCTAAAAAATGGGGCACCATGAATTGAGCAGTGGGGAGTTGAGTGTTGAACTTCAATGTATTCAGCATTTGTACATATTCCAAGTCTTAATTTGAGAACCTCCGTTTTTTAACCGGTTCAAAAGAATTTTAATGCACCCACATGGTCCAAATGTAAGACTACTTTTAGAGGGAAAATGAATCAGTTTTACAGCACGTTTACATGTCATCTTCAGCCTTGGCTCAGTTGGTAGCACTGTTGTCCCAGAGTAAGAAGGTTGTGTGTTCAAGCCCCACTCCAGAGACTTCAACGCATAACCCAGGCTAACATTCCAGTGCAGCACTAAGGGAGTGCTGCATTGTCAGAGGTGCCATCTTTCAGATGAGACTTTAAACTGAGACCCCGTCTGCCCTCTCAGGTGGATGTAAAAGATCCCATCACACTATTTTGAAGCAGAGTAGGGGAGTTTTCCCAGCGTCCCGGCCAATATTTATCCCTCAACCAACATCACTAAAACAGATTATCTGGATATTACAGTTCTGATGAAAGGTCATCGACCTGAAACATTAACTCGGTTTCTTTCTCTACAGATGCTGCCTGACTTGCTGAGTACTTCGAGCATTATCTGGTTATTTATCTCATTGCTGCTTCTGGGATCTTGCTGAGTGCAAATCGGCTTTAACCTTTCTCTACATTACAATAGTGACTACACTTCAAATAGATTGTGAAGTGCTTTGGGACATCCTGAGGACATGAAAGGCAATTTCTACGTTAAATGAAGGCTTCAGGACCAACAGTTTATTGGTGGATACAGGGCACTTTCACATCATAGGGATTTCCCAAAGTGCTTTAAACCAATGAATCACTTTTTGAAATGTGGTCATTGTGATAGGGGAACGTGGCAGCTACACTGTCATGTGTTCCCTTCCCTGAAGGAAATCAGTGGGACCAGTTGAGTTTTTAATGACAGCTTTTCATAGTCATTTTTTCTGGTGTCAGCAAACAAATGACCAGATTCACTGAATTCAATCTCACGGTGGTATTTGAACCAGTACAATGGTCCAGTACAACACTATCATTCTCATTAAACCCCATATGAGATGCTTGAAAGGGTGGTGGAAGCAGATTCAATAATAACTTTCAAAAGGGAATTGGAGAAATACTTGAAAAGTAAAAATTTGCAGGGCTATGGGAAAAGAGCAGGGGAGTGGGACTAATTGGATAGCTCTTTCAAAGAGCCGGCACAGGCAGGATGGGCCGAATGGCCTCCTTCTGTGCTGTACGATTCTGTGCTTCCACGCAGCAAAAAGCTTCCGAATACCACTGACCGCTACCGAACACGTTTTCTTTCGGAACATATCAAAGCAAGGGACAGGAAGATCCCAATATATCAGCAACTTTAGCTAACAGCAAACTTGTTTTGTTTAAAAATCATACCAAAAAGGAACTGCCGATTTCTTTATAATAATTTTATCCCATTTTTTCTGTGTTAAGCTGTTAATGATTTTTGAGACAACCTTCTCACACCCCACAGCTGAGAGTTTGGGAAACCGAAAACAGCTTTTTAAAAATTATTCCTTGTTTAATGGCCATGAAATTGTCGAATTCAAGAGAAAGACACTAAAAATTAAACTAAAAAAAATTAAATTCATCCATCACTGTTTATGAGCCGTGGAAAAACAAAACGATGCGAATAAATCTCAGCACGAGAGACATTTGCTGGTCCAAGAAACCCAAATGCTCTTGGTCTGCACAGATAGCGCATTCTGCAAACAGACAGGATCCCTCACCCTCACTACCTTCGCCTCTCGCTTCTCTCATTGCTTTCTGAACTGCCGCTAGGCGTGACTTTCCCTTCAAGTGCAGTTGGTAATTTACAAGCCCCTTTTCGGATTGTACAGCAGTCCGTGAAATTTCTCCAGAAGGTCAGTGTGCGAAATGTGACAATTTTTTTTCATCACAAAACAAAACACTGCGGATCATCGAGAATGCTGAATTAATCACGGGCGCAAAGAAAAAAACTAGGGGAAGAAATATAAATGAGAGATCGTTTTACACACCGTGCACAGACCTTGTGTCGGGGGGGGGGGGGGTGGGGTGGGGCTGGAATAAGTCAGAGACACTCGGGTTGCACAGATACCACTGCTATTTAAAGGGGGTCTCATTTTTTCTGGGGAAAACTGCCAACACTGATGTTAAAAAAACAGCAAAACATCTGCCAAAAACCAGATTATAGAACTCAATCCTTTACCTTTTAAGGTACGATATTTGAGTCTTATCAAACACATCCAGTGACCAATATAGAATGGTTACAGCACAGAAGGAGGCCATTCAGCCCATCGAGCCTGTGCCGGCTCTTTGTAAGGGCAATCCAGTTAGTCCCATTCCCCCGCTCTTTCCCCGTAGCCCTGCAAATTTTTTCCCTTCAAGTATTTATCCAATTCCTTTTTGAAAGCCATGATTGAAAATGCTTCCACCGCCCTTTCAGGCAGCACATTCCAGTTCATAACTACTCACTGCTTATAAAAGTTTCTCCTAATGTTGCCTTTGGTTCTTTTGCCAATCACCTGAAATCTGTGTCCTCTGGTTCTCGACCCTTCTGCCAATGGGAACAGTTCCTCCTTATTTACTTTATCTAAACCTTCATGATTTTCAACACCTCTATCAAATCTCCTCTTAACCTTCTCTGCTTTAACGAGAATAACCCCAGCTTCTCCAGTCTATTCATTCCTGGAACCATTCTTTTCTGCACCCTCTCCAAGGCCTTCACATCCTTCCTAAAATGGGGTGCCAAGAATTGGACACAACACTCCAGCTGAGGCCGAACCAGTGTTTTATAAAGGTTCAACATAACTTCCTTGCTTTTGTACTCTATGCTTCTATTTATAAAGCCCAGGATCCCGTATACTTTTTTAACCGCTTTCTCAACTTGCCCTGCCACCTTCAAAGGTTTGTGTACATATACCCCCAGATCCTCTGTTCCTGCACCCCCTTTAGAATTGTACCATTTAGTTTATATTTCCTCTTCTCATACTTCCTGCCAAAATGTATCACTTCGCACTTCAATGCATTAATTTCATCTGCCATGTGTCCGGCTATTCCACCAGTCTGTCTATATCCTCTTGAAGTCTATTACTATCCTCCTCACTGTTTACTACACTTCCAGGTTTTGTGTCATCTGCAAATTTTGAAATTGTGTTCTATATACCAAGTCCAAGTCATTAATATATAGAAAAAAAAGCAGTGGTCCTAATATAGACCCCTGGGGAACACCACTGTACACCTTCCTCCAGTCTGAAAAACAACCATTCACCACTACTCTCTGTTTCCTGTCATTTAGCCAATTTTGTATCCGTGCTGCCACTGTCCCTTTTATTCCATGGGCTTCAATTTTGATGACAAGCTTATTATGTGGCACAACATCAACCATATTGCCCTCATTAACCCTCGCTGTTACGTCATCAAAAAACTCAATCAAGTTAGTCAAACACAATTTGCCTTTAACAAATCCGTGCTGGCTTTCCTTTACTTGTCCAAGTGACTATTAATTTTGTCCCGGATTATCCACCACTGAGATTAAACTGACTGGCCTGTAGTTGCTGGGTTTATCCTTATACCCTTTTTTGAACAAGGGTGTAGCATTTGCAATTCTCCAGTCCTCTGGCACCACCCCCATATCTAAGGATGATTGGAAGATTATAGTCAGAACCTCTGCAATTTCCACCCTTACTTCCCTCAGCAACCTAGGATGCATCGCATCCGGACGGGGTGACTTATCTACTTTAAGTACAGCTAGCCTTTCTAGTACCTCCTCTTTATCAACTATCTCCCCTTTTACTGTGACTTTGGCAGCATCTTCTTTCTTGGTAAAGGCAGATGCAAAGTATTCATTTAGTACTTCAGCCATGCCCTCTGTCTCCATGCATAGATCTCCATCTCCAAAAATCAGCCCCACCCTCCTCTTACTACCCGTTTACTATTTATATGCCTATAGAAGACTTTAGGAGTCCCTTTTATGTTCGCTGCCAGTCTATTCTCATACTCTCTCTTTGCCCCTCTTATATCCTTTTTCACTTCTCTTCTGTACTTTCTATGTTCAGCCTGGTTCTCACTTGTATTATCAACCTGACATCTGTCATATGCCCCTTTTTTCTGCTTCACCTTACTTTCTTTCTCTTTTGTCATCCAGAGAGCTCTGGCTTTGTTAGCCCTACCTTTCTCCCTTATGGGAATGTACCTCTACGGTACCTGAACCATCTCCTCTTTAAAGGCCACCCATTGTTCGATTACAGTTTTGCCTGACAATCTTTGATTCCAATATATTCAGGCCCGATCTGTTCTCAACCCATTGAAATTGGCCCTCTTCTAATTAAGTATTTTTACTCTAGATTATTCCTTGTCCTTTTCCATTATTAGTCTAAACCTTATAATAATATGATCACTGTTCCCTAAATGTTCCCCCACTGACACTTGCTCCAGTTGACCCATCTCATTCCCCAGAACCAGATCCAGCAATTCCTCCTCCCTCATTGGACCAGAAATATATTGATCAAAAAAATTCTCTTGAATACACTTCAGAAATTCTTCCCCTCCCTGCCCTTCACACTATTACTATCCCAGTCCATATTAAGATAGTTGAAGTCCCCCATTATCACTACTCTATAGTTCTTGCACCTCTCTGTAATTTCCCTGCAAATTTTCTCCTCTATATCCTTCCCACTGGTTGATGGCCCATAGAATACACCCAGTAGTGTAATGGCACCACTATTGTTTCTTAACTCTAACCAAATAGATTCAGTCCTTGACCCATCCAGGACATCCTCTCTCTCCAGCACTGCAATATTCTCCTTAATCAATAGTGAAACCACCCCTCCCTTTTTTCCTTCCCTATCTTTCCTGAACACCTTGTATCCAAATGTAAGGAGTCACATAACACCAGGTTATAGTCCAACAGCTTTATTTGAAATCACAAGCTTTCGGAGCTTTGCTCCTTCGTCAGGTGAAGCTGTTGGACTATCACCTGGTGTTGTGCCACTCCTTACATTTGTCCACCCCAGTCCATCACCGGCATCTCCACATCATGGCTACCTTGTATCCAGGAATAAGGAGTACCCAAACCTGACCTTTTTTGAACCAGGTCTCCGTTATTGCCACTACATCATCTATCTCTCAATCACTAAAACAGATTATCTGGTCCTTTCTCTCATTGCTGTCTGTGGGATCTTGCTGTGCGCAAACTGGCTGTCACGTCTCTTACATTACAACAGTGCCTACACTTCAAAAAGTACTTAATTGGTTGTAAAGTGCTATATAAATGCAAGTTCTTTCTTTCTTTCTTAGTGGTTTTGTTACTGGACATCATCCAGAGGTCTGACTATTATTCCAGAAAACGTGATGTTCAAATAGCAGGTATGGCCATGAAGCTGTCGGATTGTCGTAAAAACCCAACTGGTTCACTAATGTCCTTTAGGGAAGGAAACCTGCCGTCCTTACCCAGTCTGGACCATTATGTGCCTCCAGACCCAAACCAATGTGGTTGACTCTTTACTGCCCTCTGAAGTGGGCCTAGCAAACCACTTGGTCCGGACAACTAGGGATGGGCAATAAATGCCAGCCTTGCCAGCGACGCCCACATCCTGAGAATGAATTTTTTAAAAATTGAGCAAGCGTGAAATGCCCGTTGCCATGGTGACTAGCTGGATTAGATAGCATGTGCCTCAGCTGTCAAAAAGATCACCAGCCACCACTGGTGACACAACCTAACTGTGGCATATTCAGGATCCCTTGGAGATGTCAGTAGGCTTGATTCTTCCAGCCTTCTCATTCAGCAATTCAGCTCGTTAAAAACAAGTAAAGGACGAATTGCAAAAAAACCCTAAAAATAGACTTCACTTTTGAAGCTACAAACTATTCATGGCCCTACGGATAAGAGTTAACAGGCACTTCTGCATTATTTCAGTCGGCTGCATTTATTCGAAGTAGCTTCAGCACTACAGTCTACCTCTGAGATAAGATGTGTGGCTCTGTGAGTTGGAAATCATGTTGAATATGTATGACTCAATGCAGTGCGTAGAATGACTCTCCCACGCTGGGGACAACCATAATGTACTTTTCAGTTCTGCTGAAAGGAATTGAAGCTTTCCAAAAATGTTGAACCAGCAAAACTTTAACAAGCATTTCCCCCTGGTCTTACGGCAGAGAAAGAAGCTCAGATTTGATATTCGGTCAGTACCTGAGTCTATAATCCAGTGGGGATGGGAAGGTGCTGAGTGGCAAAAGACAGATAAGGCAAGAGGCTCTATTGGTAGGTACTTATAACCCAGCTAATCAGACCATGCCGATCCGTATGAGCGTCAAGGATTAACAGTAGAGAGGGTATATTCCATGCTTGCCCTTTTTAAGGTGGTGACAAGTGATGGCATGTGGCTAATTTATAACTTTGAATAGAATGATTGCAATTAAGTCCTGTCAAAGCTCCTGGTCCTTCATCACATTTGTAACACGGTGTTATATCCCTTTGATCATGGTCAACTTGAAGTTCCAAGGCAAGGAGAAGCACAATGACCTTATAGCCTTGGTTGGACCACGTCTGGAGTATTGTGTACAGTTCTGGGCACCGCATCTTAGAAAGGATATGTTGGCCTTGGAAGGAGTGCAGCGCAGATTCACCAGATTGTTACCAGGGCTCCAAGGGTTAGATTATGAGGAGAGGTTCATAGCACCATAGTATGGCACAGCACAGGAGGAGGCCTTTTGGCCCATCGTGCCTGTGCTTGCTCTATGAAAGAGCTATCATCAGTCCCACTCCCCTGCTCTTTTCCTTCCATTTTTTTCCTTTCAATTTTTTTCCCTTCAAGTATTTATCCAATTTCCTTTTGAAAGTTATTGTTGAATCTGCTTCCACCGCCCTTTCAGGCAGTGAATTCCAGATCATAACAACTCGCTGTGTAAAAAATGTTTCCTCATGTCGCCTCTGGTTCTTTTGCCAATTACCTTAAATCTGTGTCCTTTGGTTCCTGACCCTTCTGCCACTGGAAACAGTTTTTCCTCATTTACTCTATCAAAACTGTTAATGATTTTAAAGATTACATAAATAGATTACATATTCCTGGAATATAGAAGGTTAAGAGATGTTTTGATTGACATTTTTAGGATTTTGAAAGGAATTGATAGGGTAAATAGAGAGAAACTTTTTCCACTGGTGGGGGAGTCCAGGACGAGGGGACATAACCTTAAAATCAAACCCAGACAGGAGAGAAGTTAGGGAACACTTCCTCATGCAAAGGGTGGTAGAAGTGTGGAACTCTCTCCCACAAAAAGCAGTTGATGCTATCTCAATTAATAATTTTAAATCTGAAATTGATAGATTTTTGCTAGCCAAGGGTATTAAGTGACATGGAGCAAAGGCAGGTAAATGGAGTTAGGGTACAGATCAGCCATGATCTCATTGAATGGCAGAACAGGCTTGAGGGGCTGAATGGCCTACTCCTGTTCCTATGTTTCTATAGGAACAATGCCCTCGTTATCCCAATAATGGCCTATACGGATTGCAGCTCTTCCTTGGCCAAGAATTTGAGTGACTCTTGGATGTGCATTTACTCCATGTAGTCACCAGGTTGACCCTATCGAGCTGTAAATAATATCAAAGAGTTATACTTGGGGGGGGGGGGAAGTGAAAAAGGAACAAAGGAAGTTATTTGGAATGTACAGAGTGAACAGAGAATGACCCACAACAGTTGACAATACCTCCATTGACATAGGAACCAGAAGCTTAGATCTTCCTCGCTGGAAAGATTGCCAGTGTGAGTATGGTGGCCGGATTTCCCTCCTGCCTGAGGTAATGGTACTGAGCCGAGTGAATTTGCTAGAGTCAAGGTGCATTTATGATAATTGGCAAAAGAACCAGAGGGGAGATGAGGAGAATTTATTTTTTAACGCAGCGAGTTGTTATAATCTGGAACGCACTGCCTGAAAGGGTGGTGGAAGCAGATTCAACAGTAACTTTCAAAAAGGGAATCATATAAATATTTGAAGGGGAAAAATTTGCAGGGCCATGGGGGAAAAAAGAGGGAATGGGACTGATTGGATAGCTCTTTCAAAGAGCTGGCACAGGGTATGGTAGCATAGTGGTTATGTTACTGGGCTAGTAATCCAGAGGCCTGGACTAAATCCAGAGTCATGAGTTCAAATCCCGCCACGGCAGCTGGCGAATTTAAATTCAATTAATTAATTAAATTCAATTAATTAAATAAAAAATCTGGAATTAAAATGCTAGTATCAGTAATGATGGCCATGAAACTACCGGATTGTCGAAAAAACCCATCTGGTTCACTAATGTCCTTTAGGGAAGGAAGCCTGCCGCCCTTACCCGGTCTGGCCGACATGTGACTCCAGACCCACAGCAATGTGGTTGATTCGTAATTGCCCTCTGAAATGGCCGAGCAAGCCACTCAGTTGTAAAATCTCGCTACGAAAAGTCATAATAAGAATAAAACCGGACGGACCACCCGGCATCAGACCACGAGGCACCGGACACGACAACGGCAAAACACCAAGCCCAGTCGACCCTGCAAGGTCCTCCTTGTGCCAAAATTGGAAGAGCTGTCCCACAGACAAGTCAAGCAACAGCCTGACATAGCCATACTCACAGAATCATATCTTTCAGCCAACGTCCAAGACTCTTCCATCACCATCCCTGGGTATGTCGTGTCCCACCGGCAGGACAGACCCACCTAGAGGTGGCGGTACAGTGATATACAGTCAGGAGGGAGTGGCCCTGGGAGTCCTCAACATTGACTCTGGACCCCATGAAATCTCATGGCATCAGGTCAAACATGGGCAAGGAAACCTCCTGCTGATTACCACCTACCGTCCTCCCTCAGCTGATGAATCAGTCCTCTTCCATGTTGAACACCACTTGGAGGAAGCACTGAGGGTAGCAAGGGCACAAAATGTACTCTGGGTGGGGGACTTCAATGTCCATCACCAAGAGTGGCTCGGTAGCACCACTACTGACCGAGCTGGCCGTGTCCTGAAGGACATAGCTGCTAGACTGGGCCTGCGGCAGGTGGTGAGCGAACCAACACGAGGGAAAAACTTACTTGACCTCGTCCTCACCAATCTACCTGTCGCAAATGCATCTGTCCATGACAGTATTGGTAGGAGTGACCACCGCACTGTCCTCGTGGAGATGAAGTCACGTCTTCGCACCGAGGACACCATCCAATGTGTTGTGTGGCACTACCACCGTGCTAAATGGGCTAGATTCAGAACAGATCCAGCAGCTCAAAACTGGGCATCCATGAGGCACTGTGGGCCATCAGCAGCAGCAGAATTGTATTCCAGCACAATCTGTAACCTCATGGCCCGGCATATTCCTCACTCTACCATTACCAACAAGCCAGGGGATCAACCCTGGTTCAATGAGGAGTGTAGAAGAGCATGCCAGGAGCAGCACCAGGCGTACCTAAAAATGAGGTGCCAACCTGGTGAAGCTGCAACTCAGGACTACATGCATGCTAAACAGCGGAAGCAACATGCTATAGACAGAGCTAAGCGATTCCACAACCAACGGATCAGATCAAAGCTCTGCAGTCCTGTCACATCCAGTCGTGAATGGTGGTGGACAATTAAACAACTAACGGGAGGAGGAGGCTCTGCAAACATCCCCATTCTCAATGATGGCGGAGTCCAGCACGTTGAGTGCAAAAGACAAGGCTGAAGCGTTTGCAACCATCTTCAGCCAGAAGTGCCGAGTGGATGATCCATCTCAGCCTCCTCCCGATATCCCCACCATCACGGAAGCCAGTCTTCGGCCAATTCGATTCACTCCACGTGATATCAAGAAACGGCTGAGTGCACTGGATACAGCAAAGGCTATGGGCCCCGACAACATCCCAGCTGTAGTACTGAAGACTTGTGCTCCAGAACTAGCTGCGCCTCTAGCCAAGCTGTTCCAGTGCAGCTACAACACTGGCATCTACCCGACAATGTGGAAAATTGCCCAGGTATGTCCTGTCCACAAAAAGCAGGACAAATCCAATCCGGCTAATTACCGCCCCATCAGTCTACTCTCAATCATCAGCAAAGTGATGGAAGGTGTCGTTGACAGTGCTATCAAGCGGCACTTACTTACCAATAACCTGCTCACCGATGCTCAGTTTGGGTTCCTCCAGGACCACTCGGCTCCAGACCTCATTACAGCCTTGGTCCAAACATGGACAAAAGAGCTGAATTCCAGAGGTGAGGTGAGAGTGACTGCCCTTGACATCAAGGCAGCATTTGACCGAGTGTGGCACCAAGGAGCCCTAGTAAAATTGAAGTCAATGGGAATCAGGGGGAAAACTCTCCAGTGGCTGGATTCATACCTACCACAAAGGAAGATGGTAGTGGGTGTTGGAGGCCAATCATCTCAGCCCCAGGGCATTGCTGCAGGAGTTCCTCAGGGCAGTGTCCTTGGCCCAACCATCTTCAGCTGCTTCATCAATGACCTTCCCTCCATCATAAGGTCAGAAATGGGGATATTCGCTGATGACTGCACAGTGTTCAGTTCCATTCGCAACCCCTCAAATAATGAAGCAGTCCGAGCCTGCATGCAGCAAGACCTGGACAACATCCAGGCTTGGGCTCCGAAGTGGCAAGTAACATTCGCGCCAGATAAGTGCCAGGCAATGACCATCTCCAACAAGAGAGAGTCTAACCACCTCCCCTTGACCTTCAACGGCATTACCATCGCTGAATCCCCCACCATCAACATCCTGGGGGTCACCATTGACCAGAAACTTAACTGGACCAGCCATATAAATACTGTGGCTACGAGAGCAGGTCAGAGGCTGGGTATTCTGCGGCGAGTGACTCACCTCCTGACTCCCCAAAGCCTTTCCACCATCTACAAGGCACAAGTCAGGAGTGTGATGGAATATTCTCCACTTGCCTGGATGAGTGCAGCTCCAACAACACTCAAGAAGCTCGACACCATCCAAGATAAAGCAGCCCGCTTGATTGGCACCCCATCCACCACCCTAAACATTCACTCCCTTCACCACCGGCGCACTGTGGCTGCAGTGTGCACCATCCACAGGATGCACTGCAGCAACTCGCCAAGGCTTCTTCGACAGCACCTCCCAAACCCGCGACCTCTACCACCTAGAAGGACAAGAGCAGCAGGCGCATGGGAACAACACCACCTGCACGTTCCCCTACAAGTCACACACCATCCCGACTTGGAAATATATCGCCGTTCCTTCATTGTCGCTGGGTCAAAATCCTGGAAGTCCCTTCCTAACAGCACTGTGGGAGAACCTTCACCACACGGACTGCAGCGGTTCAAGAAGGTGGCTCACCACCACCTTCTCGAGGGCAATTAGGGATGGGCAATAAATGCTGGCCTCGCCAGCGACGCCCACATCCCGTGAACGAATAAAAAAAAAGGCATGATGGGCCGAATGGCTTCCTTCAGTGCTGTATGATTCTATGATTTAAATATTGTCATAAGGCTCCCGATGGTATTATTGCCTGCTTCTGGGAGCTCACCATCAGGTCTCTAATGCCTGCTGCTGCTTCAAGGGCCAGGCTGCTGCTGAAGAATCAGAAAATGAAGCAAAGTGAAAATGTCCATCGATGGTCCCTTGATTCATTTACATGCCTGGCTGTGGCCATTTAAATGTTCTACCACATTTTGTATTGCCTAGCAACACTGGACGCCTGTTGTGTCCAGATGTTTCTTACAATCGATGGGGTAGATTTTGACTTTGTGCAATAGTGTAAAACGGGTGATAGCGAGTCAGCAGCTCATTTTTACATCTCTCCCTATTCTTATTTCCATCGACTTTTGTAACAAATGATAACATCTGGAGTGTGACAGTTGGCATGTGACATCCACATGCACCAGATTTACCATCAGGTAGATTAAACTGATTCCAGAATATTACACCAAGGTGAACTCTGGCCAGTAGAGGAAAAGAACATAAACTTAATTTTAAGAAAAATAAATTCAAAACTGATCCTAAAGGATAAATAAAAGACTTCATTCACAAGGTGATAAACATTTGGAATAATCTATCAGTGACATCAGCTGTGTGAGCTCGAATCCTAGAAGGTTAAGGTTCATTCAGCCGAATTACCTTTTCTCATCCCAACTTTTTTCTTATGTCCTTCCTGATTGGTAAGGTGCATTGCAGGTCCATCTGATGGCCCCTACCAATACCATTCTATAACTGACTTCAGGAGGTTCAGAAGGACAACTTGTGATGACTCTCCCTCCTATCTCCTTTCTTCCTTTGTTGTGGAGGGTCTCTTGGCCATTCTACTTGTCAGCTCTTCACGCTGGTATGATTGGGACTCACTGCCTGGGTCTTCTCAGGTGCATCCTGCTATTCCCTTACGCACCGCAGCTTTGGAACTCTGTGCCACTCATTCCTGATAGATGTAGGAATATTGGAAATAGGGAAATATTGATAACTTTTTCTTAAAGCTACTAGCCACCATGCCCTGCAGGCTGTGCTGAGTGTGCGGCTTTATTTTGCTGAATTGTAAACTGTTAACCTTTTAATAGTGACTGACCCTTGTCATCCTCACTGTGAGGCAAGGCAGCTACATGATAAAAGAGGAACAATGACCCAAAAAGCGGAACAATAATCCAAAGATAGCGATAAGACCAGGACCATGACAAGCTAGCATGACGAGTGCGGTCAAGCAAATTGGCCACATTGAGAATCAAACAACGTTGTGAAGGGTCTTGTGGTTAGATGAGTAATGTTAAAACAAGCTGACCATCTTGAATTCTTTGAAAAATAACTTTGTTACCCGATAAGGGTCTTATGAATATTGTTCCATATAAGGTGTGAGGTTCCTGCCAGGGGGGATATAAAAACCCAACGGTTTTTGAGTTCAGAGCAGAGGAATCAGCGAAGGTCACCCAGCTGTCAAAAGTACACCTGACTATCAGAAGTCTACCTCACTGACGGAAAACTTCAAACGACCACGTCGCCAACTTAATTACGAACTCTACCCAGAGATCAAGTGTAGTAATATTGTTTTGATCTTTGTTGTCTAATATTTGATACTTTTACATGTTTGATATAACTATTAATAAATAAGTCAATGATTACCATTTGGCATCACGTCCGAATCTGTTACACAGAATTTCCATGCAAACACTACAAAATACTCAATGCAGTTGGGGTGACCATTTACCAGCCAAACACAAACCATAGTAATCCGATACTATATTAATATAGACTTTACAACAGAGTATCTAGGACTCCACAGTATAAGCAGTCCTTCAAACAGCACAGCTCAGCATTCAGTCCAGAAACCACACAGCCTAACTCAGGCTTGCAGCCCTCTCGCATGACAATAAAGATGCTCACTCCTCAGTGAACTAACCCTTTGGTCCCCGTTTTAAAAAATAAACTCTTGAACAGCTCTTCTGCGAGTGCTTCATTAAATATTCATTAAATCAACCCTAATGAGTTTTCCAATATAATATTCATTTTTTTCTGTGACTAATGAATTATCCAAATTGAGTCCCTTGTGCTTAAAATATTATGAATGTTTCAAGCAGCTGGTACTCTAAAACCACCCAGTCTGTTCGCCCTTTAGAGGCTTCCAACTCTCATGCACTTCTCAGAAATTCCTTCAAAAAAATGAGGAGTGAGGTTTCCCTGTTGATGTCACCTGACAGCAGTGTTACAGTCAGCAAGTGTCTGGTTCATGGACAGATTCCAGCAGTACTGTCACAAGAGCTCTTCCTATATATTCCCGAGTGCCAGTGATCAAAGAACAGCAAACTTCACCAGCTGACAAGGGGAATAA
This sequence comes from Heptranchias perlo, assembly GCF_035084215.1. Classification (NCBI taxonomy): domain Eukaryota; kingdom Metazoa; phylum Chordata; class Chondrichthyes; order Hexanchiformes; family Hexanchidae; genus Heptranchias; species Heptranchias perlo. The sequence goes on along the minus strand of NC_090336.1, from coordinate 62,619,735 downwards.
GGATAGGACTGGACTTGTCAACCAATTCTTTCTATTCCATGGTGGTGCCAGCATTGCCAGAGATGAGGCCAGTAGAGATTGATCCAGTTCCCAGGGCACTGGGCGTCTTTGTTCTGTCCTTATTTGTGGTACTGTCCTTATTCGGTGCCACTTTCTGTGTAATTGATTCTGTGCAATAGTCATAATAGTTCAACAACTTGTATTTATACAGCACCTTTAACACAGTAAAACATCCCGAGGTAGGAATTGCTGGATGAAAAAAGGCCAAGGTCCATCTAGTTCACCTTCTACCTTCCTGGTAGACACAAAATGCAATGATAATGGAGTTGTTGATTAATCAGAGCAATCAATCTCTGTCAATTAGTCTACAACAGACCCAGACATGAGGTGAGGAAAACCCCCAGTGGTGGAGAGCTGTGGGAACCAGAGGTCCAAAGTCACCTGTTCCTCCCGAGCCTGTTACACTGACCACATGTCATGTCTCAAATTACTCATATACTGTGTCCAAAAATGTTATTTTCTGAGAGAAATCTTTCCAATTTGTATTTGAATGAATCAATACTAACTGCTTCTATCGTCTCCCTCGGGAGCCTGTTCCATAGATTGACCACTCACTCACTGAAATAAAGGCCTCGATTCTTGCGGGGGAGGAGGATCGCAGTAGCGGGTGGCATACCTGGACAGGCTGGGGACATGAAGGCCCTGCCGATAGCAACGAGGGTGGGCAATTTTTGCCGGTCTTGCCAGCGATGCCCATTTCCCAAAGGATGATAAAAGATAAAGCAACTTTGTGATAGTTCACTTGACATGTATAATCACCATAGCAACTTCAGAGCAAGCCTTAATCCCAGCTCCATAGCTTTAGAATAGGGCACAGAGTGAAGATATTTTGGATATGGGAAATCTTTGTCAAACTTGCCCCCTGTATATGGAGGCTTCACAGAGCAACTCCATGTTGATTGTAAAGTCTGCTTTGTGTTGATTGATCCTGTTGTCAAGTTTAATGCCTTACTTTTATGCATGATGTGGAGATGCCGGTGATGGACTGGGGTGGACAAATGTAAGGAATCTTACAACACCAGGTTATAGTCCAACAATTTTATTTTAAATTCACAAGCTTTCGGAGATTATCCCCTTCGTCAGGTGAGTGAGTGAATAAGAGGTTCTCAAATCGCATATCTTATATTAGGCTGGGACACCATCACACCAATCAAAAGGTGTCGTTGGTGTTCAGACAGGTTAGCCATGGAAAACAGTAGGTCCCAGTATGCTGAATACACATTGTGTCAAATTACACAGACAGAGAGAAAGAGACCCAAAAGGCAGAGAGAGAGAGAAAGAGAGAATATTAAAAACAGATAACTTTTTTTTTCCCCTTGCTGGTGGGGTTACATGTAGCGTGACATGAACCCAAGATCCCGCTTGAGGCCGTCCTCATGGGTGCGGAACTTGGCTATCAATTTCTGCTCGATGATTTTGCGTTGTCGTGTGTCTCGAAGGCCGCCTTGGAGAACGCTTACCCGAAGATCGGTGGCTGAATGTCCTTGACTGCTAAAGTGTTCCCCGACTGGGAGAGAACCCTCCTGTCTGGCGATTGTTGCGCGGTGTCCGTTCATCCGTTGTCGCAGTGTCTGCATGGTCTCGCCAATGTACCATGCTCCGGGGCATCCTTTCCTGCAGCGTATGAGGTAGACAACGTTGGCCGAGTCACAGGAGTATGAACCATATACCTGGCGGGTGGTGTCCTCTCGTGTGATGGTGGTATCCGTGTCGATGATCTGGCATGTCTTGCAGAGTTTGCCGTGGCAGGGTCAAACAGACCATCGTTTGCAGCAAATTACCCAGCTTTCAGGAGAACAGCGTCCACGACATAATGCAACCCTGCCACGGCAACCTCTGCAAGACATGCCAGATCATCGACACAGATACCACCATCACACGAGAGGACACCACCCACCAGGTACATGGTTCATACTCCTGTAACTCGGCCAACGTTGTCTACCTCATACGTTGCAGGAAAGGATGCCCCGGAACATGGTACATTGGCGAGACCATGCAGACACTGCGACAACGGATGAACGGACACCGCGCAACAATCGCCAGACAGGAGGGTTCCCTCCCAGTCGGGGAACACTTTAGCAGTCAAGGACATTCAGCCACCGATCTTCGGGTAAGCGTTCTCCAAGGCGGCCTTCAAGACACACGACAACGCAAAATCGTCGAGCAGAAATTGATAGCCAAGTTCCGCACCCATGAGGACGGCCTCAACCGGGATCTTGGGTTCATGTCACGCTACACGTAACCCCACCAGCAAGGGGAAAAAAAAAGTTATCTGTTTTTAATATTCTCTCTCACTCTCTGCCTTTTGGGTCTCTTTCTCTCTGTCTGTGTAATTTGACACAATGTGTATTCAGCATACTGGGACCTACTGTTTTCCGTGGCTAACCTGTCTGAACACCAACGACACCTTTTGATTGGTGTGATGGTGTCCCAGCCTAATATAAGATATGCGATTTGACAACCTCTTATTCACTCACTCACCTGACGAAGGAGATAATCTCCGAAAGCTTGTGATTTAAAAATAAAATTGTTGGACTATAACCTGGTGTTGTAAGATTCCTTACATTTACTTTTATGCAGCATTAACTAAGCCAATTTTCAGGCACTGGCAATTAGCCACCGATTAAACCAGCTTGGGCCACCCCATCATGAAGCGTTGCCATTCAGGTCATGGGTGATGATAAACTGATCAGGGTACACAGTTTGGGAAAGTCATACTACACAATTATAGTTTCAGTTTGGCTCTGTCAAGCTGATTTAGGCGTTATCAAATTGTCAGCGTACTTTGTTGCTGTTACTTGATTTGAATGAGTTTCTTTCCCTTTTTAAATGAAGCATGTGGTCCTTTGTGTTTTGTGACAGTAGCTCAGGAATGAAGTGACTCGATAATAAAATGGATGGCAGTGCTCTTTAAGCCAAATCGAGAAACAAAAGTAAAGTAGCAACTGCAAACAGAATAACCAAAATCACAATGGATTTTTATTTTAAATCAACCTATTCTTTGATAGAGGTACAGGAAGAGGAGTGTGTGACTGACAGTCAGCAGGGTAAGGGGAAATCGAGTGTGTGACTGACAGTCAGCAGGGTAAGGGGAAATCGAGTGTGTGACTGACAGTCAGCAGGGTAAGGGGAAATCGAGTGTGTGACTGACAGTCAGCAGGGTAAGGGGAAATCGAGTGTGTGACTGACAGTCAGCAGGGTAAGGGGAAATCGAGTGTGTGACTGACAGTCAGCAGGGTAAGGGGAAATCGAGTGTGTGACTGACAGTCAGCAGGGTAAGGGGAAATCGAGTGTGTGACTGACAGTCAGCAGGGTAAGGGGAAATCGAGTGGAGGCAGGGAAAGAGGGCCAGCAGAAACAAGTCCTGCCCAATAGGTGTGATGTATTTGCTACCTGTGAGGATAGGGAAGGCGGCTGCAGGGAGGATGGCCAGAATGCTCACCAAGGCACTGTGGAGTAGGAAGAAGTCCAAGGAGGGGATGAGTGAGAGAGAGAAAGAGAGAAAGAGAGAAAGAAAGAAAAAAGATAAAAGAAAGAAAGATAAAAGTAAGAATTTGCATTTATATTGCGCCTTTCACAACCTCAGGATGTCCCAAAACGCTTTATAGCCAATGAAGTGCTTTTGAAGTGTAGTCGCTTTTGTAATGTAGGAAAGGTCGTAGTTATAAGGGATTTGATAATTAGGCGGAGAGAGGGTATCCTTTGCTGTCGTGACTGAGGGTCCAGGCGGGTGTGTCTCTACCCAGTTCCAATGTAAGGGATATCTCAAAGCGGCTAGAAAGGAACTTGGAAAGGGAGGGGGAAGTGTTAGTTGTTGTGGTCCACGTTGGAACCAACATAGGAAAGAACAGGGAAGAGGTCCTGCTAAGGGAGTATCAGGAGATAGGCAGTAAATTAAAAAGCAGGACCTCGAGGGTGATAATTTAGGTATTATTGGCATAGGGACAAACAGATCAGGAAAATGAATACATGGCTGAAAGGTTGGTGTGGGAAGGAGGGGTTCCATTTCACGGGACACTGGCACCAGTACTGGGACAGGAAGGATCTGTACTGCTGGGAAAGGCTGCACCTGAACCGGGCTGGGACCAAGATCCTAGTGGAAAGGATAAACAGAACTGTGGAAAGGACTTTAAACCAATAAAGGTGACTGGGGTGGAGGGTTCAGATAGAAATAATACTAATCTAAAGATAAGGAAAAGAAGGGTAAGAGCAAAGGTCAGAGTATGAAAAGAGATAAAGAAAATATAAATACTCCGGAAACAGTAAAGGTTATAGGAAGTAATAATAAAAAACCTGATAAAAAATAAAAGCAGGAGTGATGGAAAACCAAAATGTATTAAATTGCCTGTACAGCAATGTGCAGAGCATCAGCAATCAAAAGTGTGACAGGTCAAAAAGTGTGAGAAATACACCATCAGGGCATATGTGCAGGATGGGGCAAATAAGAGTTCTGTACACAAATTCACGTAGCATAAGAAATAAAACAATTGAGTTAGAAACTCAAAATCAGATTAAAGGGTACGATGTGGTTGCCATGACTGAGACCTGGTTACAAGCTGGGCTTGACTAGGAGTTAAATATTCCAGGCTATAAGATTTTTAGAAAGGACAGGGAAATTGAGAAAGGAGGGGGAGTAGCAATATTGGTAAAAGACACAATTACAGCAGTAGAAAGAAAGGATGTCAGTAAGGGTGACCAGGCAGTGGAAACACCATGGGTAGAATTAAGTAACAGCAAAGGATGCAAGATTCTGGTGGGAGTTGTCTACAGACCTGACAATAGTGATGTAGTGGGAGGATGTATAAATACGGAGATCAGGGAAGCAGGTAGCAAAAATAATGTGGTTATAATGAGAGATTTTAATTTTCACATAGACTGGGAGAAGCAGAACAGCTCAAGTACTAAAGGCAGCGAATTTCTAGAATTTGTTCAGGAGAGTTTTCTGGAACAATACGTTTTAGAATCAACAAGGGAACAGGCCATACCAAATTTAGCAATGCGTAACGAGCCAGAATTACTTGACAATCTGATGGTAAGGGAACACCCTGCAAACAGTGACCAGAATATGATTGAATTTGATATTAGGTTTGAGAGGGAGATGGGAGAGTCACAAACCAAGGTTTTAAATTTAAGTAAGGCAAATAAAATGGATAAATAGCGGGATGTACTCAAAGATGTTTTTGGTTCAATTCAAAACCAATACCTGCCCCTAAAAGGCAAAGGCTTCACTTGTATAGTTAACCAATCGTGGTCAACAAATGAGGTGATGTCAGGGAGCACGTCTTCACACATAGGGGAATAGAAATCTGGAACTCTCTCCCCCAAAAGGCTAGGTCAATTGAAAATTCAAAACTGAGATTAACAAGAGTTTTGTTGAGCAAGGGTATTAAGGGATATGGAACCAAGGCGGATAAATGGAGTTAAGGTACAGATAGGCATGATCTAATAGAATGATGGAACAGGCTTGAGGGGCTGAATGGCCTACTCCTGTTCCTATGTTCCTCTGAGATAAGTGACGGTATCAAGCGAAAAGAAAAGGCTTACACAAATGCAAAGAAAAATGGAAATCCAGCAGACTGGGAGAGCTACAAAACACAACAAAGGGATACAAAGAATGTAATAATAGGTGCATAAAGAGAAATTTAAAAAACTTACAAGGCATATCAAAGTTAACAGTAAAAGCTTTTATAAATATATTGAGAGTAAGAGAATGGTAAAGGGGAATATGGGCCCATTAAAGACAAGTGCCGGTGAGACTATAATGGATAATAAGGAAATGCAGGCATGTTAAGCAAATATTTTGTATCCGTTTTCACAGTGGAGGAAGAGGACATAATTCCAGCAGTATAAGGGAACTGAAAAATAAATCAAGGGGAGGAACTTAGTGGATTTAATATAAGTAAAAAAAAAGGCAATGGAGAAAATAATGGGACTTAAGACAGACAAGTCTCTAAGACCTGATGGTTTCGGCCCCAGTGTATTAAAGAAATAGGTCAGGAAATTGGAGGGTCATAATTTTGATTCAATAAGGTTCTGCACAAGAGATTATTAGCAAAAATAAAAGCACATAAAATTGGAGGTAACTTTGTGACGTGGATTGGTAATTGGTTGGGAGATCGGAGTCAGAGAATAGCGATAAAGGAAATGTCCTCTGATTGGCAGGATGTGACAAGTGGTGTTCCCCATGGATCTGTATTGGGGCCTCAGCTTTTCACTGGATTTATCAATGATTCGAATAAAGGAATAGAGAACCATATATCCAAGTTTGCTGATGATACTAAGTTAGGAAGCACAGTATTGTGTAGACAGGAGCAGAAAGTTGCAAAGTGAGATAGACAGATTAAGTGAGTGGGCAAAACTGTGGCAAATGTTGGGAAGGTGAGATCATTAACTTTGGATCCAAGAATGAGAAATCAGAATATTTTGTCATGGTGAGAGACTAGGAACTGTGGAGGAGCAGAGAGATTTGGGCGTCCAGGTACAGAAATCACTAAAAGTTGGTGCACAAAGTAATCAAAAAGGATATTGAGCACATAATCTGACCTATCACTTCAGTGCAGTACTGAGGGAGTGCTGCACTGTTGGAGGTGCTGTCTTTCAGATGAGACATTAACCCAAGGCCTGGTCTGCACTCTCAGGTGGATGTAAAAGATCCCACAGCCACTATTTGTAGAAGAGCAGGGGAGTTCTCCCCGGTGTCATGGCCAATATTTATCTCTCAACCAACAGCACTAAAAAACGGATTATCTGGTCATTTATCTCATTGCTGTTTGTGGGAGCTTGCTATGCACAAATTGGCTCCTGTGTTTCCCTACATTACAACAGTGATTACATTTCAAATCAGTACTTAATTGGCTGTAAATTGCTTTGGGATGTGCTGAGGTCACAAAAGGCGCTGTATAAATGCAAGTTCTTTCTGTTGATCAGGTTTTGGTAGTTTCCTAACTTTGCATCCATGGCTACTCCTGTAACCTTCTCTGGGCCTAAGCACCAACATGTGGCCCCACTCTTCTGATTCTGGCCTCCTCTGCGACCCTTCCTCCCTCTGCCCCCTTCCTTTGTGTCAAGATCTTCAGCTGTTACACTCTAGACCGCTCTCCCCAAACCTCCCTGCCTTGCTACTTCTTTGCCCTCCTTCAAAAGTCCTCTTTGACCATTCCTTGGATTCTGATACCCCCTCAGCTCTTCCCCCATCACTGCTTGGTGTCCGTTTTTTTTCCCCCTCTGTAATGTTTCACTATGTTAAAGGTGCTGTATAAATGCAGGGATAGCAGGTGAATGTGAACACCATCACCTCCAAGTCACACATCGTCCCGACTTGGACATATATCGGCCATTCCTTCATCGTCATTGTGTCAAAATCCTGGAACGCCCGACCTAATGGCACTGTGGGAGCATCCTCACCACACGGACTGCAGCGGTTCAAGAAGAAGGCCCACCACCACCTTCTCAAGGGACAACAAGGGATGAGCAATAAATGCAGCTTTTGCCAGAGACGCCCACATGCCAAGAATGAATTATTTAAAAGTTTGCCATAAATGACAGCAGCAGGTGGAGGAGGGAGTGGTCCACAGAGATAGGGCAGCAGTGGGGATTTAGAATTTTGGATTGAAAAGGCCCGCAGTCTCAGAGTTACAGTCATTCTAATGACAAGCTGTAGCGAGCGAGGGCCTCAGCTGTGTTATATATAACGAATCAGCTCTAGGGTTTCATTGTAATCACCCATGTACACTTGATGGCACATAGCAGGGATCAAAGTCAGGGGTTTCATTAAAAGTGAGCAGGCAGCAGGAGAATTTCCGAGCCTAGACTTGAGCCTAGTTTCAGCAAAGCACATTATTACATGTCTCCTGTTAGTTTTCTCATTTTTTTAAACTTAATTAAAGCCCCTGAGATTGCTTGTTCTACTTGCCTCCCCCTGTTTTTTACATCTTATCGTTGCGGGATGGTGAAAAGAAAGAACTTGCATTTATATAGCGCCTTTCACGGCCTCAGGACATCCCAAAGCACTTGACAGCCAATGAAATACATGTTTTGAAGCCACAGTAGGAAATGCAGCAGTCAATTTGCACACAGCAAGGTCCCACAAACAGCAAGGAAATAATGACATAGGAACGTAGGACATAGGAACAAGAGTAGGCCATTCAGCCCCTCATGCCTGCTCCGCCATTTGATAAGATCATGGCTGATCTGTGATCTAACTCCATATACCTGCCTTTGGCCCATATCCCTTAATACCTTTGGTTGCCAAAAAGCTATCGATCTCAGATTTAAATTTAGCAATTGAGTTAGTATCAATTGCCATTTGCGGAAGAGAGTTCCAAACTTCTACCACCCTTTGTGTGTTGAAATGTTTTCTAATCTCGCTCCTGAAAGATCTGGCTCTAATTTTTAGACTGTGCCCCCTACTCCTAGAATCCCCAACCAGCGGAAATAGTTTCTCTCTATCCACCCTATCTGTTCCCCTTAATATCTTATAAACTTCGATCAGATCACCCCTTAACCTTCTAAACTCCAGAGAATACAACCCCAATTTGTGTAATCTCTCCTTGTAACTTAACCCTTGAAGTCCGGGTATCATTCTAGTAAACCTACGCTGCACTCCCTCCAAGGCAGCCTAGATTTTGTGCTTAAGTCTCTGGAGTGGGACTTGAACCTACAACCTTCTGACTCAAAGGTGAGAGTGCTACCCACTGAGCCAATGGGAAATGGTGTTCTTTTCGACCTCACAACGAACCAACATTTGAAAGGGGTTTTGCACAATCTTATGAAAGAAGCCAACAAGAAGAAAACTTCTCGGGCCCACGTTGAGAGTTTCTAATACGGCAAGGGCTGAGGAGTCGATTCTGATTGTCACAGCAAATTACGTTCATTGACGAGAATTAAAGACGAGGGCCTCCCAATTTCCTGCTGTAACTTCAGTGAAGGACCGGCGGAAAACCTGGAGAAACAGCTGTTTTTTTGGCTTCCACCAATCTCCCACCCGAGGATCCCCCGGGAATGTTCCAGACAATGACCTACGCTGTTGAAAATCATTAGCTTAGCATCTACTGTGAAGAGACTTGCCTTTGTTTAGCACCTTATCACACCGCTCAGAAGCGTCCCAAAATGCTTCACGTACAGTGAATTACAGCGACCGTTGCTGTGCAGGGAAACGAGCCAGTCCCCTTTGCGCTCAAAAAGATCTCACATACGGCGGTTAGATTAACAGCCAGCGTGAGCCTGTCTTTTGGGTGACACTAACAAGGGACACACCGGCTTCCTCTTTGAATCGTGCCATGGGATCTTTACCATTGACCTGAACAGGCAGATGGCGTCTCACTCAAAGGACAGCATCTCTGAAAATGCATCATTCCCTCAGCACTGCACTAGATAATGTGCTCAGGTCCTGGAGTGGAATTTCAACTCACAATGCCTTCTGAGTTAGGGGCAAGAGTGTTACCAACTGAGCCAAGCTGACAAGGTGAATGATAATAGCGGACAAAGTTTAACCCCCTCGTATGACATTCCTCTGACCGCTATTTTAGTGGAGCTGTTACCTGTTTAAACTAAACAGGTTAATAGCTGCATTCGTATCAGCTGTGGCTCAGTGGTATCATTCTTGCTTTTGAGTCAGAAGGTTGTGGGTTCAAGTCCCACTCCAGAGGCTGAAGCACATAATTTAGGCTGACACTCCCAATGCAGTACTGAGGGGGCGCTGCACTGTCGGAGATGCTGTCTTTCAGAGGAGATGTTAAATCAAAGTCCCGTTTGCCCTCTCAGGCGGAGGTAAAAGATCCCAAGGCACTATTTTGAAGAACAGCAGGGGAGCTCTCCCCTGTGTCCTGGCCAAGATTTATCCCTCAAACAACATCACGGCAAAAAAATGATCATAGAATCATGGAAAGGTGACAGCACGGAAGGAGGCCATTCAGTCCATTGAGTCCGTGCCGGCTCAATGCAAGAGCAATCCAGCTAGTCCCACTCCATATCCCTGCAAATTTTTTCCTTTCAAGTCCTTATCCAGTTCCCTTTTGAAGGCCATGATTGAATCTGCCTCCACCACCGCTTCGGGCAGTGCATTCCAGATCCTAACCACTCGCTGTGTAAAAAAGTCTTTCCTCATGTCACCTTCAGTTCTTTTGCCAATCACCTTAAATCTATGACCTCTGTTTCTTGACCCTTCTGACAATGGGAACAGTTTCTCTCTATCTACTCTGTTTAGACCCTTCATGATTTTGAACACCTCTATTAAATCTCCTCGCAACCTTCTCTGCTCCAAGGAGAACAACCCCAGCTTCTCCAGTCTATCCATGTAACTAAAACCCCTCATCCTTGGAATTATTCTAGTAAATCTCTTCTGCACCCTCTCTAAGACCTTCACATCTTCCCTGAAGTGCGGTGCCCGGTACTGGATACAATACTCGAGTTGTGGCCGAAATAGTGTTTTATAAAGGTTCATCATGACTTCCTTGCTTTTGTACTCTATGCCTCAATTTATAAAGCCCAGGATCCCGTTTGCTATTTTAACTGGTTTCTCAACCTATCCTGCCACCTTCAATGATTTGTGTACACATACCCCCTTTTTCTATTTTCAGACCCAACCAGCCGGGCTCAGCCCTGCCCCCAACCTAACCCATCATCTGGTCATTATCTCATTGCTGTTTGCGGGACCTTGCTGTGCCCAAATTGGATGCCGTGTTTCTGACATTACAACAGAGACTACACTTCAAAAGTACTCAATTGGTTTTAAAGCATTTTGGGATGTCCTGAGGATGTGAAAGGTGCTATAGAAATGCATGTTTTTCTTTCTTTATCCCATATTATGGGGACAGGTTAATATCTCGCTAATATCTCCATCAGTAGCTTTGAGACCACTGCCATGAAAATAATTACAGGTAACTTCATGATAAGTGCCACATTAGATACACCCATTTGTCCTTACACAGCAAAACTGTTTTAGAAGAGGGCAGAGCCTCTCCTTCTGATCTTGCATGTATCAGCTCAGTACCAGCAGCCAGATTATAGGGAGCTTGCGAGAACATTCTGCAGGTAGTGCATGGTTACTTCTCATTATAACTTCAGAAATCTGACGTTTTAAGGGCAGCTCACACTCAGCTAAATGTTCCAGTACATTACGTCTCCTTCACCTAGCTTCTTCCAGCTACCGACCTCCCTACCTTTTATGCTTACAGCATCTCGGCTCCAGCAAACTGATTATTTCTCGTACAGAAGTACATTTCATTCCCCAAAGCTGTCTTTCCCACCCTCAGACACAGCTCAGCTCAGCTCTCAATGTCACCTCACCAACTCCCTGAGCATCTGTCTCTTCACTGTTGTTTCTTTTAAAATCAATTTTTAAAGCGCATCGACATGATGTCGAAACTTGCGAATCAATTTTTCAAATGAACAATAAATGACATACCAGTTGGCAAATATACATTATGCAGCAGTAATAGTGCAAAGCCCGAGTTGAAACAGGCTGGGTTTAAGTGACATTGTGCGCTCAACTTTTCATTCCTTAATTGGATAAATTTCCTCCCCAACTCCATTGATTCCAACTAGTGTGTGCTCCATTATCTCATATTAAATGGTTCATCGCTGGTGGTTTTAACCGTTACAGCTGCATGAGGTACCTCTTCAAACAGGATATTCCAGAACAACTCCATTTCTGCTAAGACCACATTTCCTTCAGAAAATGAGACGTTCAAAGGAGAATAAAGTAAAACAAAAGACAGAGTTGAGAGAGGAGTAGTTAAGATGGCCCAATCCTTTGGAAAAATTGGCCTCTCTTTGCCCTCTTTTAAATCATCCTATTGAGCCAGTACAGTAGTGTAGTGGTTATCCTCAGCTGCCGCGGCCCTAAGCTCTGGAATTCCCTCCCTAAACCTCTCCATCTCTCTACCTCTCTCTCCTCCTTTAAGACGCTCCTTAAAATCTACCTCTTTGACCAGGCTTTTCGTCACCTGTCCTAATATCTCTTTATGTGGCTGGGTGTTAAATTTTGTTTGATAATCGCTCCTGTGAAGATTTTTACTATGTTAAAGGCGCTATACAAGTGCAAGTTCTTGTTGTTGTTACTGGACTAGTAATGCAGAGGCCTCAACTGATAATCCAGAGCATGTGAGTTCTGGGAAGATGCGTCTGAAGAAGGCGGTAGTATTTTCCCACCCATCTTGATCTCGGAGTCATGTTTACAGGCCCAGGGTGCAGCATCCCATGATTAAGGTTGGCTGTGTGCCACTCAGGTGAGAAAAATGCAGCCCAATGATCACTTCTTGCAACATTTTATTCTTCACATGTTAAGTGGAGACGGCCTCATTTTTTCATGGCTCATGAATTAGGCCACAAATTTACCCCTACAGATGGAACAGGAATGCTGCTCATTCTCAACAGAGCTTTTACCTCCCACCTCCTCAACTGCTGTACAACGCTTCATTGAAGTGCTCACCGAGTTTAGGTTAATACCAGAGCACAGCTTAGACACAAAACATAAGTTTCGCCATTGACTCATCTCCAATGCTACCTCCTTTAATTTTTAAGCCTGCTTTTTTCTTCCCAGTATGATAAAGTCAGCTGTTGATGGTATCAATGCAATGAAATGCACAATGGGACATTTAAGAGGATATAAATGACCTCAAATTCTTCGCCAAAGATTCAGTCTGTATTTTCTGATCTCATCTTGATTGCATTTTCTAAAGAAGGAGCTAGGAATTACTCATAAATGGGTTTTTATTGTACAAAAAAAAAATCAGAGTTTGGTGTTGAACTGGTTTGGGGAGAGGCTGACTGAGATCTGGGAGCGATAGATTGTGCAGTGACCAAGTGTCCAATCATTGAAGCAATTCACGAAGCAAACAGACTGCCAAGTTATATTGCCAAATAAGAAAATAAATCACTGGTTAGGCCTCAGCTGTGTCCAATTCTGGGCAGTGCACTTTAGGAAGGATCTCAAGGCCTTGGAGAGGGTGAAGAGGAGATTTACCAGAATGATACCAGGAATGTGGGATTTCAGTTACGTGGAGAGACTGGAGAAGCTGGGATTGTTCTCCTTAGAGCAGAGAAGTTTAAGGGGAGATTTGATAGAGGTGTTGAAAATTATGAGGGTTTTTGATAGAATCATAGAAAGGAGGTAGGCCATTCAGTCCATCGAGTCCGTGCCGGCTCAATGCAAGAGCAATCCAACTAGTCCCACTCCCCCGCTCTTTCCCCGTTTTCCTGCATTTTTTTTCCTTTCAAGTACTTATCCAATTCCCTTTTGAAGGTCATGATTGAATCTGCCTCCACCACCCCCTCGGGCTGTGCATTCCAGATCCTAACCACTCGCTGTGTAACAAAGTTTTTCCTCATGTCACCTTTGGTTCTTTTACCAATCACCTTAAATCTATGTCCTCTGGTTCTTGACCCTTCCACCAATGGGAACAGTTTCTCTCTATCTACTCTGTCTGGACCCTTCTTGATTTTGAATACCTCTGTCAAATCTCCTCGCAACTGTCTCTGTTCCAAGGAGAACACCGCCAGCTTCTCCAGTCTATCCACTTAACTAAAACCCCTTATCCCTGGAATCATTCTAGTAAATCTCTTCTGCACCCTCTCTAAGGCCTTCACATCTTTCCTGATGTGCAGTGCCCAGAACTGGACACAATATTCCAGTTGTGGCCGAACCAGTGTTTTATAAAAGTTCATTATGACTTCTATACTTTTGTACTCTATGCCTCTAATTATAAAGCCCAGGATCCTGCATGCTTTTTTAACCGCTTTCTCAACCTGCCCTACCACCTTCAATGATTTGTGCACATATACCCCCGGATCTCTCCGTTCCTCTATCCCTTTTAGAATTGTGCCCTCTAGTTTATATTGCCTCTCCTCGTTCTTCCTACCGAATTGTATCACTTCGCATTTTTCTGCGTTAAATTTCATCTGCCATGTGTCCGCCCATTCCACCAGCCTGTCTAAATCCTCTTGAAGTCTATCACTAGTGATAGCGAGTGACTCACCTCCTGACTCCCCAAAGCATTTCCACCATCTACAAGGCACAAGTCAGTAATGTGATGGAATACTCTCCACTTGCCTGGATGAGTACAGCTCCAACAACACTCAAGAAGCTCGATACCACCCAGGACAAAGTAGCCTGCTTGATTGGCACCCCATCCACCACCCTAAACATTCACTCCCTCCACCACCAGCGCACAGTGGCTGCAGTGTGTAGCATCCACAGGATGCACTGCAGCAACTCGCCAAGGCTTCTTCGACAGCACCTCCCAAACCCTTGACCTCTACCATCTAGTAGGACAAGGGCAGCAGGCACATGGGAACAACACTTCCTGCACGTTCCCCTCCAAATCACACACCATCCCGACTTGGAAATATATCCCCATTCCTTCATTGTCGCTGGGTCAAAATCCTGGAACTCCCTACCTAACAGAGCTGTGGGAGAACCTTCACTACACGGACTGCAGCGGTTCAAGAAGACGGCTCATCACCACCTTCTCAAGGGCAATTAGGGATGGGCAATAAATGCTGGCCTTGCCAACGATGCCCACATCCCATGAACGAGAAAAAAACTATCCTCCTCGCTGTTTACTACCCTTCCAAGTTTTGTGTCATCTGCAAATTTGGAAATTGTGCCCTGTACACCCAAGTCCAAGTCATTAACATGTATCAAGAAAAGCAGTGGTCCCAGCACCAACCCCTGGGGAACACAGTGTACACCTCCCTCCAGTCCGAAAAACAACCGTTCACCACTTCTCTCTGTTTCCTGTCCCTTAGCCAATTCTGTATCCATGTTGCTACTGTCCCCTTTACTCCATGGGCTGCAATCTTGATGATAAGCCTACCATGCAGTATTTTATCAAACGCCTTTGGAAAGTCTATATACACCACATCAACTGCATTGCCCTCATCTACCCTCTCTGTTACCTCATCAAAAAACTCTATCAGGATACTTAAACACGATTTGCCTTTAACAAATCCGTGCTGGCTTTCCTTAATCAATCCACACTTGTCCAAGTGACTGTTAATTCTGTCCCGGATTATCGTTTCTAAAAGTTTCCCCACCACCAAGATTAAACTGACTGGCCTTTGGTTGCTGGGTAGAGTAGATAGGGAGAACTGGCAGGAAAGTCAGAACTGGAGGTCACAGATTTAAGATAATTGGCAAAAGAACCAGCGGGGAGATGAGGAGTGCATAGAACAGCCACGGGGCTGACCCCTAGGGTCAGAGGGATTGTGAGTGATGAATAAAAGTGACAAAGGTTTAGACTCTTCAGCCTTCAAAGAAGGCAAATGAAAGGGGGCCTTACAGAGGCATACAAATCCCCCTCCCCACTACTATCTCTGTAATCTCCTCCAGCCATACAAGCATCCGAGATCTCTGCGTTCCTCCAATTCTGGCCTCTTGCACATCCCGGATTTTCATCGCTCCACCAGTGGTGGCCATGCCTTCAGCTTGCTAGGTCCCAAACTCTGGAATTCACTTCCGAAACCTCTCTCCCTCTCTCCTCCTTTGAGACGCTCCTTAAAACCTACCTCTTTGACCAAGCTTTCGATCACCTGTCCTAATATCTTCTTATGTGGCTCAGTGACAAATTCTGTTTGATAATACTCCTGTGAAACGCCTTGGGACATTTTACTACGTTAAAGTCGCTAACTAAATGCAAGTTGTTGTTGTTATGTAAGATAGTTTAAATGGAACAGAAAAGAATTATATAGAATCTACAGGTCATTCGGCCCAACTGGTCCATGCCTTGTGTTTAGACTCCACACGTGCCTCCTCCTGCTCTAATTGCCTCTTCCCAACCTGGCCCTGTCTCCCTCTATTCCCCTTCTCTCTCATGTATGGATCAAGCCCTCCCCTTAAATGCGTCAATACTATCTGTGTCAACCACTCCATGTGGCAGCATCCTCACCACTCTCTGTGTAAAGAAATTCCTTCTAAACTTGGGGATGTGGGTCCAAACTGGTGAAAGGCAGGATCAAGATTGATGTCAGGAAATTTGTCTTCACACAAGGAGTGACCAATTCTTGTGATGGGCTGTGATTAGGGGAGCAGAAATAAAGATTCTGGACTCATTCAAGAGGCAGTGGGATGTGGTGATGAAAGGACCACGTGTTTCTATAGAAGCATGAGTTAGATGGGCCAAATGGTCTTCTTCACCTGTACTTATCTTTGCGATTCTCTTATATTTACCCTAATGGTGATACACCTGCAAAGAAAAGTCTGTTTCCTGATGGAAATTGCTACCTGCCCAGTTTCTCAGCATCCAACCAGGGTTCAGAAATTGCTGCCAATCATCAGTTGCCCATGAACGCTTTTACCCAGTCATAGAGCGGCGGTTTATTTTGGTGTCAGCCATGGCTCAGTGGGTACCACTCTCACCTCTGAGTCAGAAGGTCGTGCACCTGAGAGGTTTAACGCCTCATCCGAAAGATGGCATCTCCGACAGTGCGGCACTCGCTCAGCACTGCACTGCACTGGGAGTGTCAGCTTAGATTTTTGCACTCATGTCTCGGAAACATAAGAAGATAAGAAATAAGAGCAGGAGTAGGCCATACGGCCCCTTGAGCTTGCTCCGCCGTTCAATAAGATCATGACTGATCTTCTACCTCAACTCCACTTTCCTGCCCTATCCCCCCCTAGCATCCAAAAATCTATTGATCTCGATCTTGAATCTACTCAACGACTGAGCATCCACAGCCCTCTAGGGTAGAGAATTCCAAAAATTCACAACCCTCTGAGTGAGGAAATTTTTTCTCATCTCTGTCCTAAATGGCCGACCCCTTATCCTGCGACTGTGCCCCCTCATTCTTGGCTCACCAGCCAAGGGAAACAGCCTCTCAGCATCTACCCTGTCAAGCCCTTTAAGAATTTTATATGTTTCAATGAGATCACCTCTCATTCTTTTAAACTCCAGAGAATATAGGCCTAGTCTACTCAATCTCTCCTCATAGGACAACTCTCTCAACCCAGGAATCAATCTAGTGAACCTTCGTTGCACCACCTCTAAGACAAGTATATCCTTCTTTAGGTAAGGAGACCAAAATTGCACACAGTACTCCAGGTGTGGTTTCACCAGGGCCCTATATAATTGCGGTAAGATCTCCTTCCTCTTATATTCCAACCCCTTGCAATGAAGGCTAACATAACATTTGCCTTCCTAACTGCTTGCTGCACCTGCTTGTTAACTGTCTGTGATTTGTGTACAACAACACTGAAATCACTCTGAATATTACAGGAGTGGAACTTGAACTCGCAATCTTCTGACTCAGAGGCGAGAGTGCTACCCACTGAGCCACGGCTGACACCTAAAAAGCCAAATTGATTTATAATCCCCTCTCTGCATAAGAGCCCACTTTGCTGAAATGCTGTTGGATAAACGATTTTTTTTTTTGCATTCCTGTTCAGTTAATGGACAGTCTCGGCTGAGTAAGGAGCTGCCCTTTAGAGTAATGCTACCCCAGAATTAATTGGCTGTACGACAGTAGTTTGGGGTTTGAATCTCTCCTCTATTCACCTTATGACTGATTTGTCCGCCACATTCTCTCGCTGCCTCACACTGAATTGTACCAATTTCAAATAAATAAGTAATAAAATATGACGCTGACTGCAGGCAGAACTAACGATTTCCCTTCAGATTAATTCCATTCGTTCAGTGCCAAGGCCACAAATCAGAATCGCTGGCTGTGACTGTAATTCACCAGTGAAGTCTGTTCTGAAAACACCCTTCCCCTTTTTATCTTGAAAGAAATGGCTAAGGGTTTGTTTTTGCTCTATAAATAAATGGAAATTGCTTCCCAAAAGGACTCTTTTCTCATTGAAACATTTCAACTCTGCCGAAGGCATTGCTAACTTTCAAGCTCCGAAGCTTTTGTAATAAATGGTTTGTTTTTTCCTTTCTTTGAGTGGGGGCAGGCTCTTTAACATTTATACTTACTGCCCTCGAGTGTTAGCCCTTTTCTTGCTTAGCCTCTTTTCTCAAGAGATCTTCCCAACGTCTTTCGGATGAGACGTTAAACCAAGGCCCCGTCTGCCCTCTCAGGTGGCAGCCACTATTTCGAAGCAGAGCAGAGGAGTTCTCCCCGGTGTCCTGCGCCAATATTTATCCCTTAAACCAACATCACTAATTAAAAACAGATGATCTGGTCATTATCACATTGCTGTTTGTGGGACCTTGCTGTGAGCAAATTGGCTGCCACGTTTCCTACATAACAACAGTGACTACACTTCAAAAGTACTTAATTGGCTGTAAAGCACTTTGGGACGCCGAGGTTGTAAAAGGCACTATATAAATGCAAATCTTTTTTTTCCTGTTACACTTGGCATCTTGTAGACCTCCATAAGGTCCCCTCAGATGCATCTTTCGTTGCTAAATAGCCCAAGTTTTCCTAACCTTTTCCTTTAACTCAATGCTCTGACATTAAGAGTTCGTCTCTCCATCCTTTTTCTCCATCGCTTTCAGAGCTCGAGTGTTTCCCTTGTGCCTCAGTCACCAGGACTGAAAGCAATATTCAAGATATGGCTTCATTGGCTGTGAAGTACTTTGGGACATTCTGAGGTCGTGAAAGGCGCTATATAAATGCAAGTTTTTTCCTGAGGCATAATTTGCAAACTCTTAATAGAACATTTTCAAGGACAAAAATACTAGCACCTTAGCCTGGCAATAAATTTGCTACCTCGTGCATTAATCCTCATGCTGCTTGTAGTGTGCAATTACTAAGGGGGTTGCATTAAGGCTAATTGAATAGGCATAATAGAAGGTAAAGCGTGTGGGACTGCTAGCTGCAGCTTCTAATTATAAAAATATACACGACACAATTATGGGGCGATTTTTTCATTTCCCACCAACAGTAAAACATTTTCCGTCACGTTGTCCTTCCCTGTCATGCCCTGCAGTGAGATATTCATCGGTGTAAATTGCTCTTTGTTAATGATTTACTTGCCATAAGCGAAGCTCTTTCTGCGCGCACAGAGAGTAAGGAAAGGACTCTTGAGAATAAGTGCACAGCAAATTTTACTCAGAGGGTGGTGAGAATGTGGAGTGGTTGAGGCAAATAGCATAGATACATTTAAGGGGAATCGAGATAGGTAAATGAGGGAAAAAGGAATAGAAGGTTATGCTGATAGGTTAAGATGAAGTAAGGTGGGAAGAGGCTCGTGTGGGGTATAAACAACGGCATGAACCAGTTGGGCCGAATGGCCTGTTTCTATGCTGTACATTCTTATGTAATTCTACGTATTTTCAATCTATATTCCAAACTTGTCTGATTTACCTACCTACTATCTCCTGTGATCGCCCTTTTGTATTTCAACCAGTACTGTATCATTGGAGTATACGAGCATACGAACATATGAATTAAGAGCAGGAGTAGGCCATTCGGCCCCTCAAGCCTGCTCTGCCATTTGATAAGATCATGGCTGATCTGATTGTGACCTCAACCCTACTTTCCCATTTACCTACCATAACCTTTGATTCCCTTGTTAATCAGGAATCTATCTTACTCAGCCTTAAAAATATTCAATGACCCTGCCTCCACCATCTCTGGGGAAGGGAGTTCCACAGACTGACAACACTCAGAGAAAATATTTCTCCTCATCTCCGTCTTAAATGGGAGACCCCTTATTTTTAAACTGTGGCTCTTAGTTCAAGTCTTAGGTTGTTTATCAATTTTCCATCGATTGCAAATCCAGTTTCCAAGGCTCTTCCACCAAAGTTGCGTAGATGAGCGTGAGAAACCTCCACAGTAATTTACCCTCCAAGAGTATCTGTTGAAAGGATTGGGTGATATCACACACCCTTGTCTGACCACTTCCTCTGAAATTTCTCCAACTCTTTAGCTTGCTTAACTTAAGGGCTTTGGTAAATATTTAAGCATGAGATGGGTAGGGCAGACTTCTGACCAGAGGTTGCATCGCAGGCTCGAGTTCCATGGATAGATAAGAAGATTAACTCAATAGTGAAGTCTAAGAAGGAGGAACTTGAAAGCGGCCTAGCCAGCAGCCTTCAGTAAAAAAGGTAAGTAACACATATTTCATCTTTTACAGCTTGAAGCCATTCCACAGCACTCCTGAGAGCCATTGCAGGTCTGCAATCAGCCACCTTCCCTCCCGTTGCCCTTCCCCCACTCCAACCCCATGTCTTACCCTGAATCCAGTTGTCCTTCCCCCGACCCAACCCCGTGACTTACATGAAAGCCGTTGCCGGCGAGGCAAGTGAGCCGAAATTGAATTCTTGGAAATGGGCAGAGGGAGCTCACTCAGAGTAGTCAAATAAGGCCCAAGTCCCAATTTAGGATGAGCCTCGGGCCTTCCTGTTGGGGTCACCATTGACCAGAAACTTAACTGGACCAGCCATATAAATACTGTGGCTACGAGAGCAGGTCAGAGGCTGGGTATTCTGCGACGAGTGACTCACCTCCTGACTCCCCAAAGCCTTTCCACCATCTACAAGGCACAAGTCAGGAGTGTGATGGAATACTCTCCACTTGCTTGGATGAGTGCAGCTCCAACAACACTCAAGAAGCTCGACACCATCCAATATAAAGCAGCCCGCTTGATTGGCACCCCATCCACCACCCTAAACATTCACTCCCTTCACCACCGGCGCACTGTGGCTGCAGTGTGTACCATCCACAGGATGCACTGCAGCAACTCGCCATGGCTTCTTCGACAGCACCTCTCAAACCCGCGACCTCTACCACCTAGAAGGACAAGGGTGGCAGGCACATGGGAACAACACCACCTGCACGTTCCCCTCCAAGTCACACACCATCCCGACTTGGAAATATATCGCCGTTCCTTCATTGTCGCTGGGTCAAAATCCTGGAACTCCCTTCCTAACAGCACTGTGGGAGAACATTCACCACACGGACTGCAGGGGTTCAAGAAGGCGGCTCACCACCACCTTCTTAGGGATGGGCAATAAATGCCGGCCTCGCCAGTGATGCCCACATCCCATGAACGAATAAAAAAAAACATGCCATGACCGAACTTCTACCCCTGGGAGCGGCCGAAGATGCGGTTGAAGAGGTCGGTTTTATCAAAGATTTCTGAAGGCGGGATAAAGCGAGACAGAAGAGTTGGGAAGAATGTGGTGGGCAAGCTAGTTGAAGACTGTGCCAACGATTATGGGGCAGCGGGCGGGGGGGTGGGTGAAGAGCATAAAGTCGATCAAAGTGAAGAGGCCAATCTTGGGTAGTGCTCTGAGCCAAGACATGTAAAATTACCGACACAATCTCCTCAGGTTTGTTGACAGAGCTTCTGATCAATGCTCAATAGCCTCACTGCATTGAATTTCATTTTTTTCTTGGCGAATGTCAACCATGTTAATTTTGATTTACATTTGTTCTGCACATTATTTAGATTGTTGCACATTTATTTCTCTTCAGTCTCCTCATGTTTATGAAGACAAATAATTTCTTCAGATCAAGCATTATGCATGCAACAAATTGATGCAATCATAAAACACTTTACAGCTGCTGCAATCAGAATTGGTGGAAGAAGAGGTTTAAAGTGCAGAATATATTAACCGGTTTTAATAACAGCAGATAAAAGCTTCAAGTGAAGAGAAATCTGGGTCTTCGACAGAAACACTTCTCCACAGTGCCCAGTAATGAAGGTAATTGCCATTTTCTGAATGCGAGATCCTTATTATTATTCTATTCGCTGCTACTGCTGTGCCTTGCACTATCCTGCAACTTCGCAGATAGCTAAACACTCAAATGTTAATCATGCTTTAAAGGAACAAACACTATACAGTGCCTGTGGAGCGTGATTCAGTCATCACCAAATCATCAGCATTAGACTAAGTGACAATGAAGAATTGAAATCTGTGCACTGTGTACTGTGCACAGTTCTGGTCTCCACATTACAAAAAGGATACAGAAGCTCTGGAGAGACTGAACAAGCTGGGGGTCTATTCTCTAGAAAAGAGAAGGGCTGAGGGCACTTTAAACTTATAAAGGGGTTTGATAAGGTAGATGTAGAGAAGATGTTTCCACTTGAGAGGGTGTCCAAAACTTGGGATCATAAATATAAGATAGTCACCAATAAATCCAATAAGGAATTCAAGAGAAACTTCTTTATCCAGAGAGTGGTTAGAATGTAGAATTTGCTACCACAAGGAGTAGTTGAGGCGAATAGTATCGATGCATTTAAGGCGAAGCTCGATAAACACATGAGGGAGAAAGGAATAGAAAGATATGTTGATAGGGTTAGATGAACTAAGGTGGGAGGAGGCTCGAGTGGAGCATAAATACTGAATGGCCTGTTTCGGTGCTGTGGCTCAGGGGGTAGCACTCTTGCCTCTGAGTCAGAAGCTTGTGGGTTCAAGTCCCACTCCAGAGATTTGAGCACAAAATCCAGGCGAATACTCCACTGTAGTACAGAGGGACTGCTGCACTGTCGGAAAATGCTGTCCTTCCAATGAGACATTAACACCGAGGCCCCATCTGCACTCTCAGATGGATGTTAAAGATCCCATGGCACTATCTTGAAGAAGAGCAGGGGAGTTCTCCTCAGGAGTCCTGGCCAATATTTATCCCTCAATCAACACCACGATAAAAAACAGATTCTCTGGTCATTATCACATTGCTGCTTGTGGGACCTTGCTGTGTGCAAATTGGCTGCCATGTTTCCTATATTTCAACAGTGCCTACACTGCAAAAAAAAAGTAGTTAATTGACTGTAAACCGCTTTGGGACATCCTTAGGTCGTGAAAGGTGCTAAATAAATGCAAGTTTTTCTTTTTTTCTGTGCTGTAAAATTCCATGCAATACAATGTGTGTTCGTCTCTCTTTCTGCGCAGAATTTTCATCCCACTTTGGAACTTCCCAGAAAGCAGTACCTTATAGAAACCACAGAACTGAGGCAGCCAGTCTTTCGAACAGCCAATCCCTTAGGCGGAGCACTGAAGACTCATTTTTTAATGCTGACTATACTTCTGAAGATTGGCCTACAATTGAAAATACTTTCCTATTCGAAAGTTTCATTAATATGCTAATTGAGTTCAGTGAATCTTCTGTTCAATATGTAACGTTGATTTGGCATTTTACTTGCTGAGGACAATAAGTGTCTTCAGTGTATAGACTGAGACAGCCTAGAACGGCACTTTCAAATTCCCAACTGTCTAGCCTTTGGCCCTCCATTCACCATGACATTTCTGCAGCTACCTATCTGCTCAATCGCACCCTCACCTCCCCCTTTGATGTTCTTGTCCACATTAAAACCATTACTCTCTCTCACCCTGGTTGTTCCCCCTGGTGTGGCCCTCATTTCCACTCCCTTAAATCCAAAGGATTCAGGCTTGAACGTTTATGGCGGACAATGGTTAAGCCATTCATTGCTAGATCTGGCTAGACCACATAAAGCACAATTGGGTGCTGCTCTCCTCTGCCAAAACTGCTCACTATTCCGGGATCATCCTGGAATGTAAAGATAACCTCTGGCTTCTCTTCTCCACTACAAACAAACGGTATAACTAGCAGGTAGATAAAGGGGAACCAGTAGATGTCGTATATAGACAGGCTGGGTGAGTGGGCGGAGATTTGGCAGATGCAATACAATATTGGAAAATGTGAGGTTATGCACTTTGGCAGGAAAAATTGGAGAGCAAGTTATTATCTCAATGGCGAGAAACTGGAAAGTACTGCAGTACAAAGGGATCTGGGGGTCCTAGTGCAAGAAAATCAAAAAGTTAGTATGCAGGTGCAGCAGGTGATCAAGAAAGCCAACGGAATGTTGGCTTTTATTGCTGGGGGATAGAATATAAAAACAGGGAGGTATTGCTGCAGTTATATAAGGTATTGGTGAGACCGCACCTCGAATACTGCATACAGTTTTGGTGTCCATACTTAAGAAAAGACATACTTGCTCTCGAGGCAGTACAAAGAAGGTTCACTCGGTTAATCCCGGGGATGAGGGGGTGGACATATGAGGAGAGGCTGAGTAGATTGGGACTCTACTCATTGGAGTTCAGAAGAATGAGAGGCGATCTTATTGAAACATATAAGATTGTGAAGGGGCTTGATCGGGTGGATGCGGTAAGGATGTTCCCAAGGATGGGTGAAACTAGAACGAGGGGGCATAATCTTAGAATAAGGGGCTGCTCTTTCAAAACTGAGATGAGGAGAAACTTCTTCACTCAGAGGGTGGTTGGTCTGTGGAATTTGCTGCCCCAGGAAGCTGTGGAAGCTACATCATTAAATAAATTTAAAACAGAAATAGACAGTTTCCTAGAAGTAAAGGTAATTAGGGGTTACGGGGAGCGGGCAGGAAATTGGACATGATTTTAGATTTGAGGTTAGGACCAGATCAGCCATGATCTTATTGAATGGCGGAGCAGGGCTCGAGGGGCCGATTGGCCTACTCCTGCTCCTATTTCTTATGTTCTTATGTTCTTATATTTGGATTTTCAAAAGGCATTTGATAAGGTGCCACATAAAAGGTTGTTACACAAGATAAGGGTTCATGGGGTTTGGGGTAATATATTAGCATGGATAGAGGATTGGTTAATGGACAGAAAACAGAGAGTCGGGATAAACGGGTCATCCTCAGGTTGGCAGGCTGTAACTAGTGGGGTGCCGCAAGGATCGGTGCTTGGGCCTCAGCTATTTACAATCTATATTAATGACTCAGATGAAGGGACCGAGTGTAATGTATTCGAGTTTGCTGATGATACAAAGCTAGGTGGGAAAGTAAGCTGTGAGGAGGACAAGAGTCTGCAAAGGGATATAGATAGGTTAAGTGAGTGGACAAGAAGATGGCAGATGGAGTATAATGCATGGAAATGTGAGTTATTCACTTTGGTAGGAAGAATATTGCATTTTAAGATCACAATTAATAGCCAAGTTCCGCACCCATGAGGACGGCCTCAACCGGGATCTTGGGTTCATGTCACACTACACGTAACCCCACCAGCGAACAAATGTTATCTGTTTTTAATATAACGGGTCATTGACTGTCTTCCTTATCTCTCTTTCTCTCTTTTTTTTTTTGGGGGGTTGTATATTCAGTGGCCTTTTAGATGACACCTTTCTGTCTGCTCACTGTGATTGCCTTGGCAACGGGCAGTAATCACCAGGCTTTGTTCTGTGATCTTAAAATGCAAAGGATTCAAAATTGTCTTTTCCACACCGCCTGAGGAAGGGGAAAGCCCCCGAAAGCTTGTGGGATTAAAAATAAAATCGTTGGACTATAACTTGGTGTTGTAAAATTGGTGTTGTAAAATTGTTTACAATTGTTAACCCCAGTCCATCACCGGCATCTCCACATCATTACTACAATTGTGCAGGGCTTTGGTGAGGCCACACCTGGAGCACTGTGTACAGTTTTGATCTCCTTATCTAAGGAAGGATACTTGCCTTAGAGGCGGTGCAACAAAGATTTACTCGATTAATTCCTGGGATGAGAAAGTTGTCCCATGAGGCGAGATTGAGTAGAATGGGCCTACACTCTCTGAACTTTAGAAGAATTAGAGGTGATCTAATTGAAACATATAAGATTATGGGGGGGCTTGACAGGGTAGATGCTGAGAGGTTATTTCCCATGGCTGGAGAGTCCAGAACTAGGGGGCATAGTCTCAGGATAAGGGGTCGGCCATTTAGAACAGAGATGAGGAGGAATTTCTTCACTCAGAGGATTGTGAATCTTTGGAATTCTCTTTCCCAGAGGGCTGAGGATGCTGAGTCATTGAATATATTCAAGGCTGAGATAGATAGATTTCTGTACTCCAGGGGAAACAAGAGATATGGGGATCGGGCAGCTAAATGAAGTTGAGGTTGAAGATCAGCCATGATCTGATTGAGTGGCGGAGCAGGCGTGAGGGGCCATGTGGTCTACTCCTGCTCCTATTTCTTGTGTTCTTATGTTCTTATATTAATAATAGATTTCAGCATTTTCCCGACTACTGATTTCAGGCTAACTGACCTGTAGTTTCCTGTTTTCTCTCTCCCTCCTTTCTTGAATAGCGATGTTGCATTTGCTGCCTTCCAATCAACTGGGACCATTCGAGAATCTATGGAATTCTGGAAGATCACAACCAATGAATCCACTATCTCTGCAGCCACCTCTTTTAGAACCCGAGGATGTAGGCCATCAGGTCCAGGGGATTTGTCGGCTTTAAGTCCCATTAATTTCTCCAGTACTTTTCTTTACTAATATTAATTACTTTAAGTTCCTCACTCTCATTAGACTCTTTGTTCCCCACTATTGCTGGTATGTTTTTTGTGTCTTCTACTGTGAAGACAGATAAAAAATAATCTGCCATTTCCTTATTCCCCATTATAATTTCTCATGTCTCAGCCTCTAAGGGACCCACATTTACTTTCGCTACTCTCTTCCTTTTTATATACTTGTAGAAGCTCTTACAATCCCTTTTTATATTTTTTGCTAGTTTACTCTCACATTCAATTCTTTCTCTCGATCAACTATTTGGCCATCCTTTGCTACTTTCTAAAACTCTTCCAATCCTCAGTCTCACTACTCTTCTTGGCAACATTATAAGCCTCTTTGTTTAATCTAAAGCTATCCTTAACTTATTTAGTTAGCCACGGATGAATCACTTTTCCAGCGGAGTTTTTATTTCTCAATGGAATGTATATTCTTTGAGAATTATGAATTATTTCTTTAAATGTTCACCATTGCTTATCTACCATCATATCATAGGAACATAGGAACAGGAGTAGGCCATTCAGCCCCTCGTGCCTGCTCCGCCATTTGATAAGATCATGGCTGATCTGTGATCTAACTCCATATACCTGCCTTTGGTCCATATCCCTTAATACCTTTGGTTGCCAAAAAGCTATCTATCTCAGATTCAAATTTAGCAATTGAGCTGGTATCAATTGCCGTTTGCAAAAGAGAGTTCCAAACTTCTACAACCCTTTGTGTGTAGAAACGTTTTCTAATCTCGCTCCTGAAAGGTCTGGCTCTAATTTTTAGACTGTGCCCCCGACTCCTAAAATCCCCAACCAGCGGAAATAGTTTCTCTCTATCCTCCCTATCTGTTCCCCTTAATATCTTATAAACTTCGATCAGATCACCCCTTAACCTTCGAAACTCCAGAGAATACAACCCCAATTTGTGCAATCTCTCCTTGTAACTTAACCCTTGAAGTCCGGGTATCATTCTAGTAAACCTACGCTGCACTCGCTCCAAGGCCAATATGTCCTCCGAAGGTGTGGTGCCCAGAACTGCTCACAGTACTCCAGGTGCGATCTAACCAGGGTTTTGTATAGCTGCAGCATAACTTCTGCCCCCTTGTACTCTAGTCCTCTAGATATAAAGGCCAGCATTCCATTAGCCTTATTGATTATTTTCTGCACCTGTTCATGACACTTCAATGAACTATGTACCTGAACCCCGAAGTCCTTTTGGACATCCACTGTTTTTAACTTTTTACCATTTAGAAAGTAACCTGTTCTGTCCTTTTTTGATCAAAGTGGATGACCTCACATTTGTCTACATTGAATTCCATTTGCCACAGTTTTGCCCATTCACCTAATCTATCAATATCGCTTTGTAATATTATGTTTTCATCTATACTGCTTACAATGCCACCAATCTTTGTGTCATCGGCAAACTTAGATTATGAGACTTTCTATGCCTTCATCTAAATCGTTAATAAATATTGTGAAGAATTGAGGCACCAACACAGATCCCTGCGGGACTCCACTAGTCACATCCTGCCAATGTGAATACTTACCCATTATCCCTACTCTCTGTCGCCTTTCGCTCAGCCAACTTCCTATCCAAGTCCGTACTTTTCCCTCGATTCCATGGGCTTCTATCTTAGCTAACAGTCTCTTATGTGGGACCTTATCAAATGCCTTCTGGAAGTCCATATAAATAACATCCATTGACATTCCCCTGTCCACTACTTTAGTCATCTCTTCAAAAAATTCAGTCAGGTTTGTCAGGCACGACCTACCTTTCACAAATCCATGCTGACTCTCTCTGATTAACTGAAAATTCTCGAGGTGTTCAATCACCCTATCCTTAATTATAGACTCCAGCATTTTCCCCACAACAGATGTTAGGCTAACTGGTCTACAATTCCCCGGTTTCCCTCTCTCTCCTTTCTTAAAAAGCAGAGTGACATGTGCAATTTTCCAATCCAGAGGGACAGTTCCTGAATCTAGAGAACTTTGAAAGATTGTAGTTAGGGCATCTGCAATGTGCTCACCTACTTCCTTTAAAATCTGGTCCTGGGGAT
Organism: Heptranchias perlo; assembly: GCF_035084215.1. Classification (NCBI taxonomy): domain Eukaryota; kingdom Metazoa; phylum Chordata; class Chondrichthyes; order Hexanchiformes; family Hexanchidae; genus Heptranchias; species Heptranchias perlo. The sequence goes on along the minus strand of NC_090336.1, from coordinate 62,591,488 downwards.
TTGTCACTCTTTAGTGCTGTTATTTTCTTCATTACTGTTGCTTTACTTATGTTAATTTTATAGCGTCCTTGTCCCCGATTCAATATTCGTTTTCTTGGGATTTCCGGCATGCTATCCTCTTTTTCGACTGTAAATACTGACGTAAAGTAATTGTTCAACATGTCCGCAATTTCCCTATTGTCAATGACAATATCCCCACTTTCAGTTTTTAAGGGGCCAACACTGCTCCTGACCACCCTCTTTTTCCTAATATAACTATAAAAGTTCTTCGTATTGGTTTTGATATTCCTTGCGAGTTTCTTTTCATACTCTCTTTTTGTAGCCCTTACTATTTGTTTTGTGACCCTTTGTTGATCTTTGTATCTTTCCCATTCGCCAGGATCTGTGCCATTTTTTGCCTTTTTGTATGCCCTTTTCTTATGCCTAAAACTGTCCCTTACCTCTTTAGTTGTCCATGGCTGTTTCTTTTGGCAAGTAGAGTTCTTGCCCCTCAGGGGTATAAACCGATTCTGTATCACGTTAAGTGTTTCTTTAAACATTTCCCACTGATCATCAGTCGTTTTACCCATTAACAGATTTGCCCAGTTTACTGTGGACAGTCTCTGTCTCATCCCATTGAAGTCAGCCTTGCCCAAGTCTAGAATCTTAGCAGCTGATTCACTTTTTTCCCTTTCAAACACTACATTGAACTCGATCATGTTATGATCACTATTGGATAGATGTTCACGCACAGTTAAGCCATTAACTAAATCTGGTTCATTACTCATTACTAAATCTAGTATGGCTTGCCCCCTTGTTGCCTCCAGGACATACTGGTGTCGAAAACTATCCCTGACACACTCAAGAAATTCAATACCTTTCTGACAGTTGCTCGTCTGCTTTTCCCAATCTGTGTGAAGGTTAAAGTCCCCCATTAAGACCACTATGCCTTTCTTACATGCTTGTCTAATCTCTGCATTTATACAATCTAGCACTTCAGAGCTGCTGCCAGGGCTCCAATATACAACTCCCACTACAGTCTTAGATCCTTTCCTATTTCTCAATTCAACCCATAAGGTCTCTGTTGGCTGCTTACCTCTCGATATATCCCCCTTTATCATTGAAGTGATTTCATCTCTAATCATCAAGGCTACTCCTCCCCCTCTTCCATTTTCCCTATCTCTCCTGTAGATCTTATAACCTGGTATATTTAGTTCCCAATCCTGACCATCCTGCAGCCAAGTCTCAGTAATAGCTATCATGTCATACCCTCCAATTTGAATTTGAACCTGTAGTTCATTTAATTTATTCCTTACACTCCGTGCATTTGTATATCGAACTCTTAGTTGGGCCACACACCCTAGCCTGACATTCAGCTTTGATGCTGGGTTAATCGCCTTCCGCCTTCTAGTTTTTATTTTATCTGTCGTGCCTAAAGTACATATCTTTTAATCTAATTTTTCAACTGCGCATACCTATATAATTCACTCTCATACCTATATATTTGGCTTTGTTTAAGTATAAGTCTCTGATTTCGGACTCAAGTATGCCACTCTCGAACTCAATGTGAAATTCTATCATATTATGATCACTCTACCCCAGAAGACCCCTTACTATGAGATTACTAATTAACCCTGTCTCATTACACAATACAAGATCTAAAATAGTCTGTTCCCTGGTTGGATCCATGTCGTATTGTTCTCGGAAACAGTCTCGAATGCATTCCATGAACTCATCCTCCCAAATTCTTTTGCCAATTTGATTTGTCCATTCTATATGAAGATTAAAGTCCCCCACGATTATTGCATTACCTTTGTTACAAGCTCCTCTTATTTCTTGATTAATATTTAGTCCAACAGTATAACTACTGTTAGGGGGCCTATAAACTACTCCCACCAGTGTTTTCTGTCCCTTGTTATTTCTTATCTCTACCCATACTGATTCTACTTCCTGATCTTCCGAGCCGAGATCCTTTCTCGTTACTGTCTTTATCTCATCCTTTATTATCAGGGCCACCCCTCTCCCCCCTCTCCTTTTCCATTTTGCCTATCTTTTCGAAAAGTCAAGTACCCTGGAATATTTAGTTCCCAACCTTGGTCACCCTGCAACCACGTCTCAGTAATGGCTACCAGATCAAACCCATTTATCTCTATTTGTGCCGTTAATTCGTCTATCTTGTTACGAATGCTTTGTGCATTCAGATAGAGTGCCTTTAATTTTAACTTTTTACTATTTTTCCCTGATTTGACCTTATTCACTGATGCACTATTACCGTTAAACTCTCTGTCCCTTCCTGACACACTCTGCTTATCTTCACCCAAATCGCTACACTGCTCTATGGCCTTGACTTTTCTCTTTAGATTTATAAATTTACTCTTCCCTGAACCCTCCCGCCACTCCCACCACCACGCACCCCCCCCAACTTTTTAGTTTAAAGCCCTACGTCTCACCCTAGTTATTCGATTCGCCAGGACACTAGTCCCGGCCTGGGTTAAGTGGAGCCCGTCCCAACGGAACAGCTCCCTCTTTTCCCAGTACTGGTGCCAGTGCCCCATGAATTGAAACCCCTGTCTCCTACACCACTCTTTGATCCACGCATTTCACTCTCTGATCTGTTTGACCCGATGTCAATTTACGCATGGTTGAGGTAGTAATCCAGAGATTATTACTTTTGAGGTTCTGCTTATTAATTTGGACCTTAGCTCCTCAAACTGCCTCAGCAGAACCTCATTCCTAGTTCTACCGATATCTTTGGTTCCTACATGGACCACAACAATCGGATCGTCCCCCTCATGCCCCAAGTTCTTCTCCAGCCGTGAGGAGATATCCTTAACACTCACACCGGGCAGGTGCCTTCGGGACTCCCAATCATAACCGCAGAGAGCAAAAAAAGGGTAATATTCACCAACCAATCACCGACCTGCTGTCCTATGACGTTACTCCTTGATTTCTTTTTTTGTTTTTGTTTGGTTTTTTTTGTTTTTGATTTCACCCTTTTACAGGGAGAGTTTCCGAGGCCACCCGCTCAGGTCCACTCTCTTGTGCTACTCCAAGACCGAAGCCATTGTCTTCGGTCCCCGCTACAAACTCCATTCCATAGCCACCGACTCCATCCCTCTCCCTGGCCACTTTCTGAGGCTGAACCAGTCCGTTCACAACCTCGGCATCCTATTTGACCCTGAGATGGGCTTCCAATCACATATCCACTCCATCACCAAGACCGCCTACTTCCACCTCCGTAATGTCATCCGTCTCCACTCCTGCCTCAGCTCATCTGCTGCTGGAACCCTCATCGATGCCTTTGTTACCTCGAGACTTGACTTTTCCAATGCTCTTCTGGCTGGCCTCCCATCTTCCACCCTTCATAAACTTGAGCTCATCCAAAACTCTGCTGCTCTTATCCTAACTCGCACCAAGTCCTGTTCACCCCTCATCCCTGTGCTCGCTGATCTACATTGGTTCCCGGTCTGAGAATGCCTTGGTTTTAAAATTCACATCCTTGTTTGCAAACCCTCCATAGCCTCGCCCCTCCCTATCTCTGTAACCTCCTCCAGCCTTCAACCCTTCGAGATCTCTGCACTCCTCCAATTCTTGCCTCTTGCGCATCCCTGATTTTCATCGCTCCACCATTGGCGGCCGTGCCTTCAGCTGCCTAGGCTCTAAGCTCTGGAATTCCCTCCATAAACCTTTCCGCCTCTCTACCTCTCTCTCCTCCTTTAAGACTTTTTAAAACCTACCTCTTTGACCAAGCTTTTGGTCACCTGTCCTAATATCTCCTTATGTGGCTCGGTGTCAAATTTTGTTCGAAAATCGCTCCTGTGAAGCACCTTGGGACATTTCACTATGTTAAAGGCGCTATATAAATGCAAGTTCTTGTTTTTAGAAGTAAAAAAATGTAAGTGACTCCTCCTAATTAACTAAATCCATTATCCTGCTATTTCAATGGCAAAAGAAATACAGGGGTCAAATAAATCTGTAGCAAATAGCTACCACTTGTTCCAATACTTATTATTGATTCCTTATTCAGCTGTATCTTTGTACACACATATATGTATATATATGCTTCCTTGCTATATATATACATATAGCAAGGAAGTTATGCTAAACCTTTATAAAACACTGGTTAGGCCTCAGCTGGAATATTGTGTCCAATTCTGGGCACCACACTTTAGGAAGGATGTCAAGGCCTTGGAGAGGGTGCAGAAGAGATTTACGAGAATGGTACCAGAGATGAGGGACTTCAGTTATGTGGAGAGACCGGAGAAGCTGGGATTGTTCTCCTTAGAACAGAGAAGTTTAAGGGGAGATTTGATAGAGGTGTTCAAAGTCGAACAGTTTAGATAGAGTAAATAAGGAGAAACTATTTCTATTGGCAGAAGGGTCGGTGACCAAAGGTCACAGATTTAAGGAGATCGACAAAAGAGCCAGAGGTGAGATGAGGAAACATTTTTTTACGCAGCAAGTTGCAATGATCTGGAATGCGCTGCCTGAAAGGGCGGTGGAAGCAAATTCAATAGTAACTTTTGAAAGGGAATTAGATAAATACTAGAAGGGAAAAAAATTGCAGGGCTATGGAGAAAGAGCCGGGGAATGGGACTAATTGGATAGCTCTTTCAAAGGGCCGGTAGGGGGGCATTGGGGCGAATGGCCTCCACCTGTGCTGTACCCACTATGATACTGATATGAGGTGGAAGATTTTAAGATGACTGAGATGTGTCGTAGGAACATATAATGCAGGAAAGGATGGTTGAGATCACTCAGGACTGCCCCAGTGATATAATTATACTTACATTTACTTTTTTTTTGTAGGCCAATCAAGGATGATTTTTTTTTTGCTTAGACTCTTTTGGCTGCTTCTATAGTGTGCTGGTGCCTGGTTAGGGTCACCCGCTGTTGAATCCCAGGTCTTGTGCCACCACTGTGCGACCTAGTTTATCCAGATTGAGTTTCTCTTGAACTGGTCTGGGTTAGTAACACTAAGGCCTGCATCCGGCTTCAGGTTCTGAGATGCATCCAGTTAAGACACATGGGGACTATCCATTACTTGCACCTTCTCCTGCTCACAGCATCTGTTACATCCACCAACAGCTGCTCTTTACAAAGTCCCATGGTTTTGACTCGTTGTCCACGGAAGGTGTCAACCAAGAAAACCCTGGGCTTGTTCAATCGCCAGCCTTGTGACAAGACCCTGGGTCTTCTGAGCCATTGGCCTTAGTAAGTCTGGCTGCTAGTGTATTTGACACTCTCGTGACTTATTAGATAGTTTTGATTGTAGCAGCTGGAGACCAGTGTTGTATGTCACAGATTGGGCATGAGCCAGATTGCTTAAAAAGACTTTGGGTTGATCTTGCCCCTTTCCTCCAGGACAAATTCCAGATGAAGTTTTTGGTCTATGGACAGAAAGATAACCCTTCCCGGGAGGCCTGTCCAAAAACTCCTGCAAACGCAAAATTCTGCTTCTGCATCAGTGGGACGGGTGCCAGGAACCGATAGTCGAGCAGTGACTTGATACCACAACAGTACTCCATTAGAGTGAGGGGTTTCTCATTCCCTCTCCTCCCCTCTCAGGATTAAAACCCTACCCACCTCTGGACTGAAAGACAGGGAACAGAGGCAAAGAACCATAAACATCACAGCACAGAAGGAAACCATTTGACCCATTGTGCCTGTGGCACTGCTACTTCTTCAGCGGGAGCTACCTATGCTGATCCCATTTCCCTGACCTTCCCCCATATCCTTTTATATTCATTCTTTACAAATACTTATCCAGTTCCCTTTTGAATGATGTTATCCTCTCTGTCTCAAATAGGCATTTGTGGTAAAGCCTCCTATATCCTAATAAACTTATATTTAAAAAAAGATTTTTTTCTAATTTCCCCGATGTTCTACTGGTGATAATCTTCAGTCTCTGTCCCCTTGTTACCAATTTGCCAACCAGTGCAAACAATCTTTCACTATTCGCCCTTTCATAACTTTAAAAACCTCTGTGAGATTAACCTTCTCTGCTCCAGTGAAAACGCTCCAAGTTTTTGAGCCATCCTTCATAACTGCCATAGTATCATAGCAGGTACAACACAAGAGGAGGCCATTCGGGCCATCATGCCTGTGCCGGCTCTTTTAAAGAGCTATTCAATGACTCCCATTCCCCTGGCTCTTTCCCCACAGTCCTGTCAATTTTTTCCCTTCAAACTTTTATCTAATTCCCTTTTGAAAGTTACGATTGAATCTGCTTCCACCGCCCTTTCAGACAGTGCATTCCAGATCGTTACAACTCGCTGTGTAAAAATATGTTTCCTCATGTCGCCTCTGCCTCTTTTGCCAATCACCTTAAATCCATGTCCTCTGGTTACCATCCCTTCTGCCACTGGAATCAGTTTCACCTGATTTACTCTATCAAAATCATTCATGATTTTGAACACCTCGATCAAATCTCCCCATAACCTTCTCTGTTCGAAAGAGAACAATCCCAGCTTCTCCAGTCTCTCCACAAAACTAAAAAAAAATTCCTTGCTTTTGTACTCTACGCCTCTATTAATAAAGCCCAGGATCCCATATGCATTTTTATCAGCCTTCTCAACTTGAAAGAAGAAAGATTTGTATTTATGTAGCGCCTTACATGACCTCAGGATGTCCCAAAGCACTTTAGAGCCAATGAAGTAATTTTGTAGTGATGTCACTGTTGCAATGTAGGGAAATGCAGCAGCTAATTTGAGCACAGCAAGATCCCACTTGTCCTGCTGTAACCTTTCACATTCCTAGTATCATTCCAATGAATCTTCACTGTATCATTTCCAGGGCTTTTATCTCCTTCTTATAACATGGAGTCCAGAACTGCACACTGAACTCCACCTGTAGCCCAGCCAATGATTTGTACAAATTTTTAAATCACTACCTTGCTTTTCCATTCAACTCTCATGTATAAAACCTAGAATCCTCTTAGGCTTTTTATAACCCTTTTCTACCTGCTCTTTAACACTGATGTATCTGCACCCACAGATCTCGATCTGCCTCCATTTTGTTAAGAATTTTTGTGTTTAGGGTATATTAGTTTTCTGTGTAAAATTCTTTGACTGAATTTAGACTTCATTTACAGATCAATTCTCTTTTTAAATAAGCACCCTGAAAAGTTTCCCAACATTGCAGAGGTGACTACACTTCACCAATGAGTATTTTGTTGCCTTTGAAACACTTTTGAACATCCTTGGAGGTTGTGAAAGATACCATATAAAAATACAGGTTTGTTCTTTCTTACATCTTTATCCTTGGGTTCACAGGGAAAGGGAAAAAGAGGAGAGATTGAAATAAATTGCTCTGTTAGTTTAAAGAAAGAACTTACATTAATATAGCATCTTTCATGACCTCAGGACATCCCAAAGCGCTTTACAACCAATGAGAATCAGGTGGAAAACTCTCCAGTGGCTGGAGTCATACCTAGCACAAAGGAAGATGGGAGTGGTTGTTGGAGGCCAATCATCTCAGCCCCAGGACATTGCTGCAGGAGTTCCTCTGGGCAGTGTCCTAGGCCCAACCCTCTTCAGCTGCTTCATCAATGACCTTCCCTCCATCATAAGGTCAGAAATAGGGATGTTCGCTGATGATTGCACAGTGTTCAATTCCATTTGCAACCCCTCAGATAATGAAGCAGTCCATGCCCGCATGCAGCAAGACCTGGACAACATCCAGGCTTGGGCTGATAAGTGGCAAATAACATTCGCACCAGACAAGTGCCAGGCAATGACCATCTCCAACAAGAGAGAATCTAACCACCTCCCCTTGACATTCAATGGCATTACCATCACCGAATCCCCCACCATCAACATCCTGGGGGTCACCATTGACCAGAAACTTAACTGGACCAGCCACATAAATACTGTGGCTACAAGAGCAGTTCAGAGGCTGGGTTTTCTGTGGCGAGTGACTCACCTCCTGACTCCCCAAAGCCTTTCCACCATCTACAAGGCACAAGTCAGGAGTGTGATGGAATACTCTCCACTTGCCTGGATGAGTGCAGCTCCAACAACACTCAAGAAGCTTGACACCATCCAGGACAAAGCAGCCCGCTTGATTGGCACCCCATCCACCACCCTAAACATTAATTCCCTTCGCCACTGGTGCACCGTGGCTGCAGTGTGTACCATCCACAGGATGCACTGCAGCAACTCGCCAAGGCTTCTTCGACAGCGCCTCCCAAACCTGCGACCTCTACCACCTAGAAGGACAAGGGCAGCAGGCACATAGGAACAACACCACCTGCACGTTCCCCTCCAAGTCACACACCATCCCGACTTAGAAATATATCGCCGTTCCTTCATCGTCGCTGGGTCAAAATCCTGGAACTCCCTTCCTAACAGCACTGGACTGCAGCGGTTCAAGAAGGCGGCTCACCGCCACCTTCTCAAGGGCAATTAGGGATGGGCAATAAATGCCGGCCTTGCCAGTGATGTCCACCTCCCATGAACGAATTTTTTAAAAAGTAGTTTTGAAGTGTAGTCACTGTTGTAATGTCGGAAATATGGCAGCCAATTTGCGCACAGCAAGGTCCCACAAACAGCAATGAAATAAATGACCAGATAATCTGTTTTAGTGGTTTTGGTTGAGGGATAAATATTGGCCACGAAACCAGGAAGAACTCCCCTGCTATTCTTTGAAATAGTGCCATAGGATCTTTTACATCCACCTGAGAGGGCAGGCGGTGCCTCGGTTTACTATCTCACCCGAAAGACAGCATCTCTGACAGTGCAGCACTCCCTCAGTACTGTAGTGGGAATGTCAGCCTAGATTTTGTGCTCAAGTCTCTAGAGTGGGGCTTGAACCCACAACCTTCTGACTCAGAGGTGGGCATGCTACCAATTGAGCCACGGCTGAAATGGAAGCTGTGTGTGCTTTAATCTGCCCATACTACGCACCCATCCTCATTCAGCAGTGTTCCTTACAAATCTCTAAACAAGAAGCTGTAGGTAGGTCCCCCTCGGGCTCTGCTCTCCATGTTCCTTGGGTCCCTGCACTCGACTGCTGTAGGTGATTGACAGTACCAATGCCCAACTCGCGATGGTCGGGTCAAAATGGAAATGCTGCAGTCAAACCCCATCCAATAAACGTGTGGACAAAATCATTCTCTAATGATCATTTCTGTTTTGGAGCTAGGAGGAAGAAAAAAAAATTTGTTCACTTAAAGGGCAAAGAATAAAAGGTTAACGTAGACAGCGAAAATGAATTTTGACACTCAGCTTCCTCCTGCATGATTGATGCATGTACAGTTTAACAAAGGCTGTAATATCATTTAACTCCCAGTTGTCATCGGTTTGAGGTTGCACAATAAATGGAATGAAACGCTCTTCACAAACCAGCCAACCACTCCGTGATTAAGCTGAATGACAGCAGCTAATCAGAACTAGCACTGAAGCAGCACATCCAGTAACATGCTGTCTGAATACTGAGTGCAGCCTGCAGCAAGGAAACTAGACTGGAGGGTCAAACACAGCACTGATTTAGGTTACTTCTGGTGTGGCTTCAGAAAGGGCTGACTACAAACATCTAATTGAATCGCCGATAACCCTGTCAAGCCTCATCAGCAGTAAACCTGATATGAGGAACCCTGTCTAAAATTAGTGAAATCTGCATGCCCTGCCTAGGATTTAAGCAGATCGGGTTCCATACTTTTCTGGGTCCGACATGGCGCCTAGAATCAGCGTCCTAACCGGGCGGCCCAGAGCCAGTCTGAAATTGGGCCTCGGACCTCATTCCAATAAATTTAAGTGAGCTGCTGCCACCTGTCGCACTTCCATAGATGGATTTTGGGGGGCACTTGCCTCGCCGGCAGTGGCCCTCAGTTAAGACTCGAAGATGGATGGGGGGGTGTTATGGGACGAGGGTGGGGGGGGGGGGGCACACGATTGTGAGTCAGCAGCGGCTCTTAGGAATGCTGTGGAACTGGGCGAAGCACACCTGCTCCTTCCTGGCTTCATAACAACCTTACATACATATAAAAAAATGACCTACCATTTTTGGTAGCGGCCAAAAGCTTGCTCGGCCTCATCCACCTGCAATACCCGAGCGGGGCAGGGCCGAGGCCTACTCCGCTCAGGGCAGCCCAATTTCTCAGAGGAGACCTAAAAGAGGCATTTGGCCTGTCGTTGGCACATGGAAGGGGCCTAACGCTTGTTTTAGGCGGCTGTCCCGGACGCTTGAAAAATGTCCCAGGCCAATATTGGGCGCAGGGGACAGCCCTGTAAAATTGGTCATTTTTTCGCCCGTTTTCCATCTGAAAATGGGTGCAATGATGACCAATTTCTACCCCTATAGTCTGGGCACAGATTTACAAACAGATCTCCATCCGTATTAATATAGCACCTTTCACTCCTTCAGGACTTTTGAAGTGTGGTCGCTGTTTTAATGTGGGAAACACGGCAGCCAAATTGCACATGGCAACGCCCCACAAACAGCAAGGTGTTCGTTGAGGGATAAATATTGGCCAGGACACCAAGGAGAACTCCCCTGCTCTTCTTCAAAATAATCGCCGTGGGAACTTTTACATCTACCTGAGAAGGCAGCCAGAGCCTCAATTTAACCTCTCATCCGAAAGACGGCACCTCCGATAGTGCAACACTCCCTCAGTACTGCACTAAAATGTCAGCTGAGATTATGTGATCAAGTCTCTGAAGTGGGACTTGAACTCACAACCATTCTGATTCAGAGGCAAGAGTGCTAACAACTGAGTCACAGCTGACACCTAAAGGTCCAAAGGCTGCAATTTTCAAAATATATGAAAATGCAACTCTTGTGAAAATTATGGTGATCTTAATCTTATTAATCTTTTGTCATCTTCAAACATGATCTTATAAGCATCCTCATTTCTACATAAAACCTCAGGTCTTTGTCTACATTGAGACTGATAAGCAGTTTATCAACGCAACTGACAACTACTCAGCAAATCCTGGGAGATGGATGGCTTTGAATATCTCAGGAGAACGATGACTCATTTTGCAGCACTCCTTCCTAAATATTACATTGAATTAACAGCACAGAAACAGGCCATTCAGCCCAACTGGTCCATGTCGGAGTTTATGCTCTGCACGAGCCTCCTCCCACCCCTCTTCATCACGCTCTATCAGCATATCCTTCTATTCCCTTCTCCCTCATGTGTTTATCCAGCTTCCCCTTAAATGCTTCTGTACTATTCGCCTCAACTATTCCTTGTGGTAGTGAGTTCCACATTCTAACCACTCTCTGGGTAAAGAAGTTCCTCCTGAATTCCCTATTGGATGTATTAGTGACTGTCTTATATTTATAAACATACAACTACTAATTTTACAAAATCAGTAAACTAGTTGGATAGAAATGAAAGTTCAATGTGTCGATACTGAGTTTCCGCTGGGAGTGTGCAGTTAGCCATGTTGAAGATCAATGGAACCAGTTAAAATTTATTACAGTATATTTAATCAAAGAAAGTAATGAAGAATGCAGAAGAGCAAAATCTTACCATTAAGGGAATTCTCAAAGAGATGCAGTAGGTTTACTGAGACGTGAAATTACAAGCTCATTGAACATCTGAATGATTTGTTTCTCTGGATATATGTCAAGTCCATTACTCTCACATTCGGTCAAATATTTACTAAAGGTGCAATTGAATACATTTAAAAAGAAGAACTTGCATTTATATAGAGCCTTTCATGACCTCAGGACGTCCCAAAGCACTTCACTGTCAATGAAGTACTTTTGAAGTGTGGTCACTGTTGTAATGTAGGAATCGAGGCAGCTAATTTGCGCACAGCAAGATCCCACAAACAGCAATGTGATAATGACCAGATAATCTGTTTTTAATGATGTTGGTTGAGGGATAAATATTGGCCAGGACGCCGAGGAGAACTCCCCTGCACTTCTTCGAAATAGTGACTGTGGGATGTTGTGAGGTCTTATTGTTCTTGCCAAGCAGTTTGCTTGACAGAGGTGCCAAGCCACACAATTTATACCCAAACAAGCTGTGCGATTTGTTCAAATAATTCAAAATGGAAGCCCATGGGAATAAAGGTGCAGGGGCAGCATGGATACAAAATTGGCTAAGAGACAGAAAGAAGAGAGTGGTGGTGAATGGTTGTTTTTCAGACTGGAGGGAAGTATAGAGTGGTGTTCCCCAGGAGTCTGTATTAGTGTCAAGTAATGCATTTTGGAAGGAAGAACAAGTACTGTGGAGGCAATATAAACTAAATGGTACAATTTTAAAGGGGGTGCAGGAACAGAAAGGCCTGGGGCTCACATACACAAACCTTTGAAGGTGGCAGACAAGTTGATATGGTTGTTAAAAAAAAGCAGACGAAATCCAGGGCTTTATAAATAGAGGCATAGCGTATAAAGGTAAGGAAGTTATGCTAATCCTTTATAAATCGCTGCATAGGCCTCAGCTGGAGAACTGTGTCCAATTCTGGGCACCACCCACTTAGGAAGGATGTCAAGGCCTTAGAGAGGGTGCAGATGAGATTTACTAGAATTATACCAGGGATGAGGGACTTCAGTTACGTGGAGAGACTAGAGAAGCTGGGATTGTACTCCTTAGAACAATTTTTGTCTGATTACGTGCCTGTGAAGCACCATGGGACGTTTTACTACATTAAAGGCGCTATATAAATGCAAGTTGTTGTTGATGTTGTAGTGCAGAAAAGGTGAAGAGGAGATTTAATAGAGGCACAGTCTAGATACATTCTCACGAGGGAGAAAGGTAGAGGAACTGAAGCCAGAGCTCCCCCGGATGACAAGAGAGATAGAGAGTAAGATGAAGTGGAAAAAAGGGGCATATGACAGATGTCAGGTTGATAACACAAGTGAGTCGTGAGTCTGTGGAACTGCCTTCCCCAGAGAGCGGTGGAGGCAGGGTCATTGAATATTTTTAAGGCTGAGTTAGATAGATTCCTGATTAACAAGGGAGCCAAAGGTTATCGTAGGTAGACGGGAAAGTAGGGTTGAGGTCGCAATCAGATCAGCCATGATCTTATCAAATGGCAGAGGAGGCTCGAGGGGCCGAATGGCCTACTCCTGCCCTTAATTCCTATGTTCGTATGTTCATGAGAATCAGGCTGAATATAGGAAGTTCAGAGGGGAAGCGAAAAAGGAAATAAGAGGGCCAAAAAGAGAGTATGAGAATAGACTGGCAGCCAACATAAAAGGGAATCCAAAAGTCTTCTACAGGCATGTAAACAGTAAACGGGTAGTAAGAGGAGGGGTGGAGCCGATTAGGGACCATAAAGGAGATCTACTTAAGGAAGCAGAGGGGATGGCCGAGGTACTAAGTAAGTACTTTGCATCCGTGCAAGAAAAAAGATGTTGCCAGAGTCTCAGTAAAGGAAGATATGGTTGAGATACTGGATGGGCTAAAAATTGACAATAGAAAGGCTAGCTGCACTTAAAGTAGATAAGTCACCAGGTCCGGATGGGATGCACCCTAGGTTGCTGAGGGAAGGAAGGGTGGAAATTGCAGAGGTACTGGCCATGATCTTCCAAACATCCTTAGATACGGGGGTGGTGACAGAGGACTGGAGAATTGCAAATGTTACACTCTTGTTCAAAAAAAGGGTATAAGGATAAACCCATCAACTACAGGCCAGTCAGTTTAATCTTGGTGGTGGGGAAACTTTTAGAAACGATAATCCGGGACAGAATTAACAGTCACTTGGACGAGTGTGGATTGATTAGGGAAAGCCAGCACGGATTTGTTAAAGGCAAATTGTGTTCAACCAACCTGATAGAGTTTTTTGATGAGGTAACAGAGAGGGTAGATGAGGGCAATGCAGTTGATGTGGTGCAAATGGACTTTCAAAAGGCGTTTGATAAAGTACCACATGGTGGGCTTATCATCAAGATTGCGGCCCATGGAATAAAGGGGGCAGTAGCAACATGGATACAGAATTGGCTAAGTGACAGGAAACAGAAAGTAGTGGTGAACGGTTGTTTTTCGGACTGGAGGGAGGTGTACAGTGGTGTTCCTCAGGGGTTGGTGCTGGAACCACTGCTTTTCTTGATATATATTAATGACTTGGACTTGGGTGTACAGGGCACAATTTCCAAATTTGCAGTTAACATGAAACTTGGAAGGGTAGTAAACAGTGAGGAGAATAGTGATAGACGTCAAGAGGATATAGACAGGCTGGTGGCATGGGCGGACACGTGGCAGATGAAATTTAACGCAGAAAAATGCGAAGTGATACATTTCAGTAGGAAGAACGAGGAGAGGCAATATAAACTAGAGGGCACAAATCAAAAAGGAGTACAGGAACAGAGAGATCTGGGGGTATATGTGCACAAATCATTGAAGGTGGCAGGGCAAGTTGAGAAAGCGGTTAAAAAAGCATAAGAGATCCTGAGCTTTATAAATAGAGGCATGGAGTACAAAAGTATGGAAGTCATGATGAACCTTTATAAAATACTGGTTCGGCCACAACTCGAGTATTGAGTCCAGTTCTGGGCAACGCACTTTATGAAAAATGTAAAGGCCTTATAGAGGGTGCAGAAGAGATTTATTAGAATGATTCCAGGGATGAGGGACTTTAGTTATGTGGATAAACTGGAGAAGCTGGGGTTGTTTTCCTTGGAACAAAGAAGGTTGAGAGGAGATTTGATAGAGGTATTTAAAATCATGAAGGGTCTAGACAGAGTAGAGAGAGAGAAATTGTTCCCATTGGTGGAAAGGTCAAGAAACAGAGGGCATAGATTTAAGGTGATTGGCAAAAGAACCAAAGGTGACATGAGGAAAAACTTTTTTACACAGCGAGTGGTTAGGATCTGGAATGCACTGCCCGATTCAATCATGGCTTTCAAAAGGGAATTGGATAAATACTTGAAAGTAAAAAAATTTGCAGGACTATGGGGAAAGAGTGGGGGAGTGGGACTAATTGGATAGCTCTTAGAACTAAAGAACCATAGAAAAGAGACAGCATAGAATGGGGCCATTCGGCCCATCATATCCGCACCGGCTCCAAGAACAACCAGGTGCCCATTCTAATCCCATCTCGCAGCACCCGGTCCATAGCCCGGTAGCTTACAGCACTTTAGGTGCAGGTCCAGGTACTTTTTAAAAGAGTTGAGGGTCCCTGCCTCTACCACCAAAGGACTGACAGAGGCATGATGGGCCAAATGGCCTCCTTCTTTGCTGGACAATTCTATGTTTCTATACCGACAGCTGCGTAAATTCTGCCTGCTCCAGTAATGATTGTCAGTTTGCTCCTTTTAGAATCTTAAAGTCGAGCTGTGTCTTTCATACAAGCTCCTTTAAAAAGAATTGGATCAATTCCTGATTTCAGACTTGGGTCCTGAAGCAGTCCTGAATAATGGAGCAAGCAAGGCATTCTGATTTCTGATTTTTCACGTTGAAATGCAAAGTGTCCCCATTGAAATAATCGACTTTTGACAATCTTAAAGGATATATTTTCCTCAACTTGCTGATGTTAATGAGTGGCAGAAAATATATCCTATTGTCTCCTGTAAAAATCGTCATAATTAGCTCTCCCCGCTATTGCATCAGAAGCTAAACGTGCGCTATATCCTCAGAGGAGGGAGGGAGGGAGGGATGAAGGAAGGAAAGAAAGAAAGAAAGTCTTGAATTTATATAGTGCCTTGGGACATCCCAAAGTGCTTTACAGCCAATGGAATACTTTTGAAGTGTGGTCACTGTTGTAATATAGGAAGCACAGCAGTCAATTTGAGCACAGCAAGATCCCACAAATAGCAATGTGATGATGACCAGATAATCTGTTTTGGCGGTGTTCGTTGAAGGATAAATATTGGGCAGGACACCGGGGAGTACTCCCCTACTCTTCTTCAAAAATGTGCCATGGAATCCGAAGTATGTCTGCCTGAGAGGGCAGACGGGGTCTCGGTTTAACGTCTCATCTGAAAGACGGCACCTCCGACAGTGCAGCACTCCCTCAGTACTGCATTGGAATGTCAGCCTGGATTTTGAGCTCAAGTCTCTGTTAGGTTGTCAAAATGGGGCTACCAGACCGTTGGGCAGCCTGTGAGTGAGCCTCAAGGTCATAATATTTTTGTTTGTCTATTATTACAATTTCTGAACTTGAGATGTATTGGATTATTAGCATATTATTTCTGTTACTACATATAACAAAACAAATTTACCTGCAATGATAGCACTGTTTTCCTTTGGGTACTGGTAGTGAATTTCGGACTTTCGGAGAGGAGTGTGCAATATTCTTATGAAGGGATGCACCCCTAAGAGTGTATAGATATTCCCAGTTTTTATAGGGGGTTCTTCCATACAGAAAGGTTTGAAAACCATTGGTCTAGGTAGACTAAGTTCACAAGCTCACTCCCAGAGTAAATGCATTAACATTCCCAACGAACATCCCCGCCTCAGTCCATAGTTATAGAACAAAGAGATCGAGGAGTATAGGTTCATAGCTCCTTGAAAGTGGAGTCACAGGTGGACAGGGTGGTGAAGAAGGCATTCAGCATGCTTGGTTTCATTGGTCAGAACATTGAATACAGGAGTTGGGATGTCTTGTTGAAGTTGTACAAGACATTAGTAAGGCCACACTTGGAATACTGTGTACAGTTCTGGTCACCCTATTATAGAAAGGATATTATTAAACTAGAAAGAGTGCAGAAAAGATTTACTAGGATGCTACCGGGACTTGATGGTTTGACTTATAGGGAGAGGTTGGATAGACTGGGTCTTTTTTCCCTGGAGAGTAGGAGGTTAAGGGGTGATCTTATAGAAGTCTATAAAATAATGAGGGGCATAGATAAGGTAGATAGTCAAAATCTTTTCCCAAAGGTAGGGGAGTCTATAACGAGGGGGCATAGATTTAAGGTGAGAGGGGAGAGATACAAAAGGGTCCAGAGGGGCAATTTTTTCACTCAAAGGGTGGTGAGTGTCTGGAACGAGCTGCCAGAGGCAGTAGTAGAGGCGGGTACAATTTTGTCTTTTAAAAAGCATTTGGACAGTTACATGGGTAAGATGGATATAGAGGGATATGGGCCAAGTGCAGGCAATTGGGACTAGCTTAGTAGTATAAACTGGGCGACATGGACATGTTGGGCCGAAGGGCCTGTTTCCATGTTGTAAACTTCTATGATTCTATGATTCTATAAGCATAGTTTGTGAAAATGCCCATTCAAAATAAATGGATCAGCTTAATACACAGTCGTAGCTGTGGACTGTTCATTCTATTCTGGTGCATGGTGAGTGAGCGGGAAATATTGCCATCGTTTCCACTGCAAATGGAGTTTTATTACGTCTAAGTGTTAAGCAGTAGCAACTTTTAAAAGCAGATCAGGAGATTGCTAAAGTGAGAGATCCATTCTGTGGTGAGGTTATGTGAAATGGTATCACTGTTTGCTCAGCATTCACTGGAAGTCACTCATCATCAGCTCAGGGATAATGAAGCTTTATTAATGTGAAAACTTCCAATTCTAAATTCACTTATTATGCAAATTACATCCCCCTTAGTTAAATATTGACAGCTGAACAATTACGGTTTTACCAGTTGCCCAGTTATAAAAGCTTTTGGCCTGTGTGACAAAAATAAGGTATTTTTGTCTAGTTTTAGCTTGGCTATTGGCTGCTTAAATTCACTCATGGCGCATAAGCAGTTAAAAAAAATACTGCCCTCATAGATATCATATCCCATTCTAACTTACAATAACAACAACAACTTGCATTTATATAGCGCCTTTCATGTAGTAAAACGTCCCAAGGTGCTTCACAGGAGCGATTATCAAACAAAATTTGAAACCGAGCCACATAAGGAGATATTAGGACAGGTGACCAAGAGCTTAGTCAAAGAGGTAGGTTTTAAGAAGCGTGTTAAAGAAGGAGAGAGAGGGCTCGAGAGGCGGTCGGGTTTAGGGAGGGAATTTCAGAGCTTAGGGCACAGGTAGCTGAAGGCATGGTCACCAATAGTGGTGCGATTAAAATCGGGGATGCGCAAGAGGCCAGAATTGGAGGAGTGCAGAGATCGCGGAGGGTTGTAGGGCTGGAGGAGGTTACAGGGATAGGGAGGGGCGAGGCCATGGAGGGATTTGAAAACAAGGATGGGAATTTTAAAATCGAGGCGTTCCCGGACCGGGAGCCAATGTAGGTCAGTGAGCGCAGGGGTGATGGGTGAGCGGGACTTGGTGTGAGTTAGGATACGGGCAGCAGAGATTTGGATGAGTTCAAGTTTATGGAGGGTGGAAGATGGGAGGCCGGCCAGGAGAGTATGGGAAGAGTCAAGTCCAGAAGTAACAAAGGCACGGATGAGGGTTTCAGCAGCAGATGAGCAGAGGCGGGGCGGAGACGGACGATGTTATGGAGGTGGAAGTAGGCGGTCTTGGTGATGGAGAGATCTCGGAGGGTTGGAAGCTCACCTCGGGGTCAAATAGGACGCCACGGTTGCGAACAGTCTGGTTCAGCCTCAGACAGTCGCCAGGGAGAGGGATGGAGTTGGTGGCGAGGGAACAAAGTTTCTACAAATGCTGCAAAGACTTACCAGTTCTTGCTGATTACTCTCCTGCGAAGCGCCTTGGGATGTTTCACTCTGTTAAAGACACTATATAAATGCAAGTTATTGTTGTTGAACAGTTTTCTTGATGAAGGAGCCAAGCCACACAATTCAAAACCTAAGCACGCTGTGTGATTTGTTCAGACTTGCTGCCAGCTTTTTGAATGAACAGACACTAATGTTAATTCTGCCCAGTTGCTGTTACCAGATTGTTCCATTTAAAATCTTTGACTAGATCTGGGGCAAGAAGCATTTACCGCTGTGAAACTGTCCTAAACAATCCAAGTATCACCTAGCCAAATACCCCTGGTGTTTGTAAAAATATAAAAAGAACAATAATATCTCAATTCCGATCAGTAATATCTCGATTCCTATCAGTAATATCTTAATTCCTATCCACAATATCTCGATTCCTATCAGTAATATCTCGATTCCTATCAGTAATATCCCGATTCCTTTCAGTAATATCTCGATTCCTATCAGTAATATCCCGATTCCTTTCAGTAATATCCCGATTCCTTTCAGTAATATCTCAATTCCTATCAGTAATATCTCGATTCCTATCAGTAATATCCCGATTCCTTTCAGTAATATCCCGATTCCTTTCAGTAATATCCCGATTCCTTTCAGTAATATCTCGATTCCTATCAGTAATATCTCGATTCCTATCCACAATATCTCGATTCCTTTCAGTAATATCTCGATTCCTATCATTAATATCTTAATTCCTATCCACAATATCTCGATTCCTTTCAGTAATATCCCGATTCCTTTCAGTAATATCCCGATTCCTTTCAGTAATATCCCGATTCCTTTCAGTAATATCTCGATTCCTATCAGTAATATCCCGATTCCTTTCAGTAATATCCCGATTACTTTCAGTAATATCTCGATTCCTATCAGTAATATCCCGATTCCTTTCAGTAATATCTCGATTCCTATCAGTAATATCTTAATTCCTATCCACAATATCTCGATTCCTTTCAGTAATATCCCGATTCCTTTCAGTAATATCTCAATTCCTTTCAGTAATATCCCGATTCCTTTCAGTAATATCTCGATTCCTATCAGTAATATCTCGATTCCTTTCAGTAATATCTCGATTCCGATCAGTAATATCTCGATTCCTTTCAGTAATATCCCGATTCCTTTCAGTAATATCTCGATTCCTATCAGTAATATCTCGATTCCTTTCAGTCATATCTCGATTCCTTTCAGTAATATCCCGATTCCTTTCAGTAATATCTTAATTCCTATCCACAATATCTCGATTCCTTTCAGTAATATCCCGATTCCTTTCAGTAATATCTCGATTCCTATCAGTAATATCTCGATTCCTTTCAGTCATATCTCGATTCCTTTCAGTAATATCCCGATTCCTATCAGTAATATCTTAATTCCTATCCACAATATCTCGATTCCTTTCAGTAATATCCCGATTCCTTTCAGTAATATCTCAATTCCTTTCAGTAATATCCCGATTCCTTTCAGTCATATCTCGATTCCTTTCAGTAATATCTCGATTCCTTTCAGTAATATCCCGATTCCTATCAGTAATATCTCGATTCCTTTCAGTAATATTGATTCCTTTCAGTAATATTGATTCCTATCAGTAATATCTCAATTCCTATCAGTTATATCTCGATTCCTTTCAGTAATATCTCAATTCCTATCAGTAATACCTCAATTCCTTTCAGTAATATCTCAATTCCTTTTAGTAATATCTCAATTCCTTTCAGTAATATTGATTCCTTTCAGTAATATCTCGATTCCTATCAGTAATATCTCGATTCCTTTCAGTAATATCTCAATTCCTATCAGTAATATCTCAATTCCTATCAATAATATTGATTCCTATCAGTAATATCGAGATTCCTTTCAGTAATATCTCAATTCCTTTCCGTAATATCTCAATTCCTTTCCGTAATATTCTGATTCCTACCAATAATATCTCAATTCCTACCAATAATATCTCGATTTCTACCAGTAACATCTCGATTCCTATTCGCGATATCTCGATTCTTATCGGTGATATAACAACTCTCATTGGTAATATTTCAATACCTACTAGTCACATCACAATCCTATGCATATCCTGATGAGAGTATTTTATTGGGAATCTGAAAATATCATCATTTATTTTCTGATGAGGGACATTGGTGCAATAAATCACAGATGTAATTTATTGATGTCAGGAGATTAATGGGATATACAGTGTACACAGTAAACATGTAAAAAGTAATTTATCATTTAAAGTGATGATACCATTATATGCAGATTCATTTGGATATAGCACCTAAATTATTGTTGTACTCATTGAGATGAACCACTCTGATTCGATTCCCACACACCCACATGCTAATAGGAAAAATAATTTCAGCTCTTGGACACATACCTTACAAAAATTCATTTATTTAACTGAAATTAATAACAATACTTTAAGCTAGGCACATGACCCTCTGTAATATGAAATGTAATTTTACCGTAATGCTAATTATTGTAGTTGGCTATTATTAGGTGTCCCAACTCAATCTGTTTCAGTGCTTTAGGATAAAAGCCTCATATTCTGTACTTCAGATGTTCCTTTGTATTTCTTTTGATGCTCTGCTGGGTGTCCGAAACCCACCACCATATTTTAGAGTCCCCAAATTAAGCTTCTAAGATATGCACACATTTTTGGGTTGCCAACTCTTGTTGGGCCTATTCCTGGAGGTGTCATCACATGACCTCCCACCTCCAGCACCCCCCCTCCCCCACACTCCCACCATTGGTCGCCCGACATGTCCGGCCTTGCGGTGCTCTGCCTTCCCAAGTCATTTGGAAAGCGAACAGACTCTTCGTTACCTGATTGGATGATTCTTGACTGTCAGTCAAACAGCCTTTTGTCCCCTATGTCCAATACTTTTATAACTAATAAACAAAATTGTTCAAAGACTTTTAAAAATAAACACAATTTTTTACTGCCCCTATGATTTATCTTCCATGTGTTTGCTCGTAGCTGTGTCCTGGAGATTAGTCTTTAATTCCTGGAGAACCCTGGAGGGTTGGCAACCCCGAAGTTCAGGCCCTTTTATTGAATCTACTAGATGGGTGGAGCAGATGCACCGTTGACTTTGTGTCTGTTTTGGGCAAAAAGTTGAAAATCACCCCCAATAACCTTCAATATTTACTTCAGTTTACTGAAGAGTGTCAAGTATTTACAACATTAATGTAAATGCTTTGCAATTTTGTTTAACATGTTTTGTTTCTCTCGTTTTGCAAGTGGTTTCTTTCCTGTGCTCCATATTTCTTCCCAAGTTTAGCGACTTTACCATGCCCTAGGACCACTGCTGAGGTGCAGCTGCCCACTGGGAGGTGTGTAGAAATGGCATCTCACCCCGCAACAGGACATCCCTTCATCCCTGTGCGAAGTGCCTTGCTTCCACTAAGATCAGGATCTCACCACATGAGAATCTGTGAGGTTGAGGCCTCGGCCTACAGATCAATAAAGTGAGGCCTCGGCCTACAGATCAATAAAGTGAGGCCTCGACCTACAGATCAATAAAGTGAAACCTCGGCCTACAGATCAATAAAGTGAGGCCTCGGCCTACAGATCAATAAAGTGAGGCCTCGACCTACAGATCAATAAAGTGAGGCCTCGACCTACAGATCAATAAAGTGAAACCTCGGCCTACAGATCAATAAAGTGAAACCTCGGCCTACAGATCAATAAAGTGAAACCTCGGTCTACTGATCAATAAAGTGAAACCTCGGTCTACTGATCAATAAAGTGAGGCCTCGACCTACAGATCAATAAAGTGAAACCTCGGCCTACAGATCAATAAAGTGAGGCCTCGACCTACAGATCAATAAAGTGAAACCTCGGTCTACTGATCAATAAAGTGAGGCTTCGGCCTACCGATCAATAGGGCAAAGCCTCGGCCTACCGATCAATAGGTTGAAGTCACAACCTACCGATCAAAAGGGTGAAACTTCGGCCTACTGATCAATAAAGTGAGGCCTCGGCCTACCGATCAATAGGGCAAAGCCTCGGCCTACCGTACAATAGCACGGTGGATGAACACACTGGCCCATTACTCTGAGCTGTGCTTTTCAACTTCCCTCCAGGAAATTGATTAGATTGTACAAAATCAGTAGTGAGGCAAAGCTCATGTGCAATTAAAAATGAATTGTTTGACACCGCAGAAAACATAAATAAAATAAAGCCACTTTTCCGAATGAAATAATTGGTAGGCAGGTTTACAGAGAAAGGCAATACAGCACTTTTTCGGGTTTCTTGCTTTGCTTCATTTCATTACATGACAGTTCAATGATAAATTTGTTCCAGATGTTCTAAGTTAACTTTTGTTTTAACAGCAGAATTAGGCATTTACGTGCCGATCAGAGCGACTTGAAGCGCTGTATTTCAATAATAATAAATAATTCATATCATGTTAAATTGGAGTACACAGTAACAACACAGATAGGCCAGAAGATTCTTTCACAGTATCATCTGACAAGCAGTCAGTATCTCATTTTGGTAATCGTATCAGCAATCTTTAATGAGCCTAACACCAACAGCATACATTTAAGCCTTAGCGCTAACATTAATTTTTAATTTTGGAACATTTACAAGCCAATGAGTCATGGAGATGGAAAAGTAAATTCAGGGGCTCACTAACAACTTGTTAAACACTGAATTCTGTAATCTGTGTCAAATTCATACTCCACTCTTTTCCACTGAGGGGATTTTCAACATGGCAGTCGAACGCCTCTTAAAGAGAGATTCCAGTTGCCAAACATAAATCAATGGGAGAGGGGGAATTAAGGTGTCCTTCAAACTTATAATGCTCCCCTACAGGATAACTTACAACGTGACACTGATACATAGATGCTTGAAGAGTCAATAGTAACTTTTAAAAGGGATTGGATATATACTCATAATGGAAAAATTTGCAGGTCCATGCCGGGCAGAGGGACTAATTGGATAGCTCTTTCAAAGAGCCGGCACGGGCATGATGGGCTGAATGGCCTCCTTTTGTGTTGTGTGATTTTATGATTTAAAATATAACGTGGTAAGGAAAATATTTGTATCTTTAACCAAAGATTACATAGCTTTACGTAGAATCACATAGAATGTACAGCACAGAAACAGGCCATTCAGCCCAACTTGTCCGTGCTGGTGTTTATGCTCTACACGAGCCTCCTCCCACCCCTCTTCATCCAACCCTATCAACATAACCTTCTATCCCTAAATATGGAGATGAAGAGAAAATAATTAGAAGCAGCCAACATGGATTGCAGGGAGGAAGACCGTGCTTGGCAAACCTAAGAGAGTTCTTTGAGGAGGTAAGGGATATGGTGGATGGAAGAAATGCAGCGGATGTAGGGTGTATGGACTTTCAGAAAAGCCTTTGACAAGGAGTAAATTAAGGAGTATAGAATTAGGGAGAGGGTAGGAAATTGGATTAAAAGTTAGCTAGAAGGAAACAGAGAGCAGGAGTTCAGGGCAGTTTCTCAGAGTGGTTGGACGTAGGTAGTGGTGTCCCACAGGGTTTCTGTTCTGGGACCACTTCAGTTCACTGTATACATTTATAGGACTAGCGGGAGTGGTGTCCAAAATTGCAGAGGGAACTAAAATAGGAGGCACAGTAAATAATTCTGAGGGCCAAAGGAAGCAATGAGCGGCTATCCATACGATGGCAGAGTTTGCAATAAAAAAAAGAAGCAGGTAGAATGTCAGTAAATGTGATGTGGTACATCATTGGTAAAAATAAAAATAATAATTATACTTGATGTGGAAGAGCAGAGGGATTTGGGGGTTCAGGATCACAAGACATTAAAGTGTTGCGATTCTATAAAACATTTGCAGGGCTGCGGGGGAATGGGACTAACTGGATTGCTCTTACAAAGAGCCGGCATGGGCTCGATGGGCCAAATGGTCTCCTTCTGTGCTGTAATGATTCTATGATTCTATAAAAGCAGCACCTCAAGTCGATAAAAAAAAGCTATCAGAATATGGCACGCGGTATAGGATACAAAAGACAAGATGTAATGTGATACATGACCATAGTAAGACTACACTTGGATTACCGTGTGCAGTTTAGGCCTCCACACTATAAAAAGGACGTTGCAGCAATAGAGAGGGTACAGCACCGATTCACCAGGATGCTGCCTGGTACATGGAAATACAATTGTGAAGAAAGACTCGAGAAGTGGAGCTTTTTTTGTAGGACCACAGGTGATTATGGGGTTATTTGACATAAAATTATGGAGGGATGGGACAGAGTAGAATGCAACAGTCTTTCCAATGATCGAGGGGGTCTAGAAAGAGGGGGCAAAGATAGAATCATAGAATCTAACAGAACAGAAGGAGGCCATTCAGCCCATCGTGCCTGTGCTGGCTCTTTGGAAGAGCTAAAAAAATGAGTCCCACTCTCCTGCTCTTTCCCTGAAGCCCTGCAAATTTCTTCCCTTCAAGTATTTATCCAATTCCCTTTTGAAAGTTACTATTGAATCTGCTTCCATCACCCTTTCAGGCCGTGCATTCCAGATCATAACAACTCTCTGTGTAAAAAAATGTTTCCCCATGTCCCTCTGGCTATTTTGGTAAATCACCTTAAATTGTGTCCTCTGGTTATCGACCCTTCTGCCACTGGAAACAGTTTCTCCTTATTGACTCTATCAAAATGCCACTTGATTTTGAACACCTCGATTAAATCTCCCCTTAACCTTCTCTGCTCTGAGGAGAATATATAAGCAGAAGATGTAAGAGTAATCGTAAGGGATTTAGAACAGAGAGCAGGAGAAATATCTTTTACACAGAGGGTTGTAGAATGCAATTTCGAGGCAATTAAAATACAAGTAGGAAAAAAAACAAGGGTGTGCCATTGTAAAATGAAGAGAGCTGTGATGGTCTTCTTATCAGTAGAAAGACTGCTCTTGTATTTTGACTCCTACTGTTTCTTTCTGTTATAGGATTATTGTTTTCTGTATTGAAGTCTTGCGTTCTGGCCTCTTACGCATCACTTATTTTAATCACTCCACCATTGCTGGCCGTTCCTTCAGCTGCCTAGGCCCTAAGCTCTGGAATTCCCTCCCTAAACCTCTCCGCCTCTCTACCTCTCTCTCCTCCTTGAAATTGCTCCTTAAAACCTACCTCTTTGACCAAGCTTTTGGTCACCTGTCATAATATCTCCTCATGTGGTTCAGTGTCAAATTTTGTCTGATAATCTCTCCTGTGAAACGCCTTGGGATGTTTTACTATGTTAAAGGCGCTATATAAATGCAAGTTGCTGTTATTGTTGTTCTGGTGAAACATTAACTTTGTTTCTTTCTCCACAGATGCTGCTAGAACAGATATACTTCAGTGTCAAAAGTCCAAAATATTGCTTTAGGCCCTGAGAGATCAATGATTTTAAAACAAACAAACAATTAACTAATGCAATACAACAAGTCAAATTTGCCAGACTCATGCTGAATTGCTAAGCACCTCACCAAGGGCAGCTGAAGACTTACCTGAGCCTGGGCTCTCTGCCAGGCCAGAATTTCTCGTTCCTTTCTGGTCAGTTTCCTCTTCTTTCTGCTTCTCTTGTTGGAGTGTTCCTCTCCCCTCGTAACAGTCTGATCCTCCTCACGTGCTTGTCTGGTTGGGACTTCTTCCAACTTTCCTTCATCTTTAGGCTTTTGACTGTTTCGTTTTGATCTAACAGCACAAAGGTAAGGAAAGAAAGGTATAACTTGCATTTATATAGCGCCTTTCATAACCTCAGGACGCCCCAAGCACTTTACAGGCAATTATGCACTTTTTAAAGTGCAGTCACTGTTGTAATGTAGGAAATGCTGCAGTCAATTTGCGCACAGCAAGCTCCCACAAACAGCAATGTGATAATGACCAGCTAATCTGTTTTTAGTGATGTTGGTTGAGGGATAAATATTGGCCAGGGCACCAGGGAGAACTCTCCTGCTCTTCTTCAAAATAATACTGTGGGATCGGTTGGAGGGGCCCTGAGAAGGCAGACGGGGCCTTGGTTTAACATCTCATCCGAAAGACAGTACCTCCAACAGTGCAGCACTCTCTCAGTAACAGCACAGATAAGCAATCAAACCTAGGGTCTCCCTGATCTGTGACACTCAGTCACACACTGAACAGGTGAGCGAAAGGTTGGGTATGGTTTAATTTAATAGCCAGACACTGCACAAACTGCGAGACAGGAAGCAGCCTCACTGCCCCTTAATAATAGGATTTTATGTACGTTTACGAATGAATGAATCAAAGTATTTGTAAAATTCAGTCTTCTAGCTCCAACTTTCCTGAATCAGATAACAAGAAAGTTACAGAGTGGTTCCTTATACATCAGAACAGCAGAGTCAGCATAACAGAGTAATTGTAAAGTATGAACTAAAAGTTGCAATGAGGCTACTTTGTACTTTTGAGTAATGATCTGGACTGTGTCTTAGGATTTCTATAGTACCACGATATCACACCAACGACTCCTACAGATAGTCAGCACAATGTAATACCCTGCAGAGAAATCATTTGGAAGCAGGTTCCTGTTAGGACTGAGGTTCATTAAAATATAGTTTGAAACGCAATCGTGGACATTATGAGGTTAAACCTTAAAAACAGAACGGGCTAGATACGGAATCCTTATGACCTGGACAGGGACAAAAAGCTCTCGTCTCCAATTAGATTGATGTCAACACGACCTTTGATGCTATAGATCTGCCCATCAGTTGCGGTCTTACTCTACTGAGATACCAAATAATCAGAGCCTGTCTTAGGAATCAGAGCCAAAGCTTGGGCAGGTTTTAATTGAATAGTTAAAACACCACATCAACTCTCCCACTGCGATCGATTGCTGTTTGGATTAACCAGCAGGGGGCTAATTGGACAGCTCTTTCAAAGAGCTGGCACAGGCACGACGGGCCGAATGGCCTCCTTCCATGCTGAAATCAGGAACAATGACATTTCTTGCTCAATTTCAAACTGTGAAACGGAAGCTATTTCAATTCAAGTTTCCAGAGAGAGAGAGAAAAAAAAAATCTTTAGCCCAGCAGTTTATCACCGTTTTCTCCATTACAGGAAGACTGCAAATTCAGAGAGGGAGCTGAGACTATTTATCATACCCGACAGTGACAGCATGCTTATGTCAGTTTTAATACCTGTGCACATCACTGGGTTTATAAGACTTACTGCAGCCCTACATCAGCACAAGTTTGTAGTGTGTTCGATCAATGCGGTCAAAAATGAAGTCTGCACACCTTGCAGGCTTCAATTTCCAAAAACAACAACCACCTGCATTGATATAGCACCTTTAACATAGTAAAACGTCCCAAGGCGCTTCATGGTAACGTATTCGGACAAAATTTGACATCGAGCCATATAAGGAGATATTAGGACAGGTGACCAAAAGCTTGGTCAAAGAGGTAGGTTTTAAGGAGCATCTTAAAGGAGGAGAGAGAGGTAGAGAGGCGGAGAGGTTTAGGGAGGGAATTCCAGAGATGAAGGCCTAGGTAGCTGGAGGCACGGCCGGCAATGGTGGAGCGAAGAAAATCAGGGATGCACAAGAGGCCAGAATTGGAGGAACGCAGAGATCTCGGAGGGTTGCAGGGCTGGAGGAGGTTACAGAGATAGGGAGGGGCGAGGTCATGGAGAGATTTTTAAAATCGAGTCGTTGCCGGACCAGGGCCAATGCAGGTCAGTGAGAAAGAAACGGCCACCAATGGTGGGGCGAAGGAAATCAGGGATGGACAAGGAAACATCCAGCATCAAGGCAAAGTTAATCAATACATGCAGCAATTTTCCTTAAAACATTTCTTCACCTGAGAGTGCAGCAATAAGTAAGCAAAACAAAAATATAAGAAGCTACTTATAGCCAAAATATTACCTCTCAATACTCAATCTAGACATCTGTAAATAAAGAAAGAAAAATAGAGAACTTGCATTTATATAGCGCCTTTCATGATCTCAGGGCGGTCCCAAAGTGCTTTACAGCCAACAAAGTACTTTTTGAAGTGTAGTCACTGTTGCAATGTAGGAAATGCAGCAGCCAATTTGCACACAGCAAGATCCCACAAATAGCAATGAGATAATAACCAGATAATCTGTTTCAGTGATGTTGGTTGAGGGATAAATATTGGCCAGGAGACCGGGGAGAACTCCCCTGCACTTCTTTGAATAGTGGCCATGGGAACTTTTACATTCGCCTGAGAGGGCAGACGGGGCCTCGGTTTTACGTCTCATCCAAAAGACAGCACCTCCGACAGTGCAGCACTCCCTCAGTACTGCACTGGGAGGGTCAGCCTGGTTTTTGTGATCAAGTTCTGCTCAAAAGTTATATCAATGCAGGGTCACATTTGAATGAGAAATAGAGTAAAGCAGCTAGCTTTATTTTACATATCGACAACCAGCCCCAAAAGTAGCTGCAAAGAAATTAAGATTGTGGCAGGCTCCGGATTCTTTAAACAAGGACTCCAAAGAACATGTCAAGTCTGAACCATCAGTTCACACAGTACACTGAGAGATATTGTCCTTACAATGCAATTAATTTTCATTGTCACTCTCACTCCCTGGTATAAACAGCCAGCTCAGCAAGGAAGATAGGAACAGGAGTAGGCCTTTCAGCCCCTCGAGCCTGTTCCGCCATTCAATTAGATCATGGCTGATCTGTATCTTAACTCCATTTACCTGCATTGGTTCCATATCCCTTAATACGCTTGCCCAACAAAAACCTATCGATCTTAGTTTTTAATTGACCCCCAGCCTCAACAGCTTTTTGGGGAGAGGGTTCCATATTTCCACTACCATTTATAGAATAGAATCATAGAAAGATTACAGCACGGAAGGAGGCCTTTCGGCCCATCGAGTCCGTGCCGGCTCTATGCACAAGCAATCCAGCTAGTCCCACTCCCCCGCCCTATCCCTGTAGCCCTGCACATTTTTTCATTTCAAGTACTTATCCAGTTCCCTTTTGAAGGCCATGATTGAATCTGCCTCCACCACCCCCTCAGGCAGTGCATTCCAGATCCCAATCGCTGTGTGAAGAAATGCTTCCTGACATCACCACTGAACGGCCGAGCTCTAATTTTAAGTTTATGTCCCCTTTGTTCTGGACTCCTCCACCACAGGAAATAGTTTCTCTCTCTCTATCCTATTAAATCCATTAATCATCTTAAACACCTCAATTAGATCACCCCTTAATCTTCTATACTCGAGGGAATACACGCCTAGTCTATGCAACCTGTTCTCATCATTTAATCCTTTTAGCACAGCCGTGGCAAGCGAATGCAAAGTTTGGAGCTGCAGTTTACAATGATATTGTCAGCGAACACAGTGTTGATGAGAGAACGGGACTCGGTGCGAGTTAGGATACGGGCAGCAGAGTTTTGAATAAGCTGAAGTTTACAGAGGGTGCAAGATGGGAGGCCGGCCAGGAGAGCTTTGGAATAGTCAAAACTAGAGGTAACAAAGGCATTGATGAGGGTTTCAGCAGCAGATGAGCTGAGGCAGGGGCGGAGGCAGGTGATGGTACAGAGGCGGTCTTGGTGATGCAGCGGATAAGGGTCCGGAAGCTCATCTCAGGGTCAAATAAAGTTAAAAGTAAAATGGAATCAGATACAACATAAAAATGATAACATCTTTATGCCTAAAGGGAAAACCCCCAACAACAGCTTGTAAAAACAAAACGATAATTCAGCCATTCTGAATGGGTGTGAGTATATCAGATATAACTGGCAATGGAATTCTTCCAAACCATTTGCAAGTCTGGCATAAAAAAATGTTAAACTATGAGGAGGGCTTGCATAAATTTGCCTTGTATTCCCTTGAGTATAAGAGACTGAGGAGTGATCTGATCGTGGTGTTTAAAATGTAGGGGAGAGACGGAGAAACTCTTTCCTCTGGTGGGAGAACCAAGAACAAGGGGACAGAACCTTAAAATTAGAGCCAGGCCTTTCAGCAGCAAAATGAGGAAGCACTTTTTTCACACAAAGTGCAGTAGAAATCTGGAACTCACTCCCCAACAGGCTGTGGTTGCCGGGACAATTGGAGCTTTCAAGACTGAAATTGATAGACTTTTGTTGACTAAGGGTATCAAGGGATTTGGAGCTAGGGCAGGAAAATGGAGTTGAGGTGCAGATCAGCGATGATCTAATTGAATGGCGGAGCAGGCCTGAGGGGCTGAATGGACTCCTCCTGTTCCGAAGCTAAGAGGAACTAATCACCAAAGGTGAAGACACACTTTTATCTGTAAAATAATCTTTATGTGGACTCAGCCTTCTGAGAAGATGACTAAAGCTTTCTGATATATTCGGCTCATTACAGCAGTAGCGAACACTCCAGTATGTTTACGCTCTAATAGAGGACAACCAACCAACCAAAGCACGAAGGACATTATGAGAAAGTCAGCTCAGGGTCTCCACTTTCAATATTCAGCTCACTGGGATGGTCATTTTAGGACTATGCACTATTATCATACTTCTGAGGGAAAAGTGAATGCCGCAGATCAAGAAGAAGGCCCACCACCAACTTCTCGAAGGCAACTAAGGGATAGGCAGTAAATGCCGGCCTTGTCAGTGACACCCACATCCCGAGAATGGGTAAAGAGAAAAGTATATATATTTGAAGCCGAAGGAAGGTAAGAGCATGGCAGAGGGATTAGTGTTGGATTTTTCTAACAAAGAACCAGACACAGAAAACAGTGGGCCTAATGGCCTCCTTCTGTGTTGTAGACATCCACAACTTTCAGGTTAATGATGATATCCTGAGCAATCTGATCATCCATTTAACTTTGTACTGCTGGAAGCTACGACTTTCTTTCCAGTAAAAACTGTCGTGCCAGTATGTCAAATTAAATTCTTTAAAGTTAGAAAATAACCACAGTGTCTCGCTTGATCCTTGACCTTTTGTATTCTGAACAAGAAAGAGAGGAGAAACCTGACAGACTTCAAGGCCTTGACATCTTTCCTCAAGTGTGGTGCCCAGATTTGGACACACTATTCCAGCTGAGGCCGAACCAATGATTTATAAAGGTTTAGTATAAATTACCTTCTTAAATTTGCAGAGCTACGGGGAACGGGCGGGGGAATGGGACCAACTGGATTGCTCATACAAAAAGCCGGTACAGGCTCGATGGGCCGAATGGCCTCCTTCTGTGCTGTAACGATTCTATGATTCTGGGTGACTTTCTCTTCTGACAGGCCTTTGAAAAGCTGTGTTTGTTTTGATGACAGAAGAAATACTTAGTTCCATCTTGTTCCATGCAGCAGATTATTTTGATATGGAGGCTGCTATTGCACATGTTTCCTTAGTTTCTTTATCAGCCTTTCCTACAATAGGGGACATTTCCCAATTGATGGGTATCATCAATTGCCTTAAATATTGTCTCATGCACAGTGATGCTAGTCACTCCTGCAAGTGGTCTGAGTACCTGTACTGCGCAACATGAGACTATACGATAGCCATATCACGGGTGCATAACAATAGCACCTCCTTGTGATCTGAACCGAATATTTGTGTCCTTCACATGTGCCCCGCGTGGCTCTCCAAACTTTTTGAAGGCTGATAGAGAAAACACTTGATGAGACGAGGCCAGTGTTCAGTTCCATTCGCAACCCCTCAGATAATGAAGCAGTCCGTGACCGCATGCAGCAAGACCTGGACAACATCCAGGCTTGGGCGAATAAGTGGCAAGTAACATTCGCGCCAGACAAGTGCCAGGCAATGACCATCTCCAACAAGAGAGAGTCTAACCACCTCCCCTTCACATTCAATGGCATTACCATCGCCGAATTACCCACCATCAACATCCTGGGGGTCACCATTGACCAGAAACTTAACTGAACCAGCCACATAAATACTGTGGCTACAAGAGCAGGTCAAAGGCTGGGTATTCTGCGGCGAGTGACTCACCTCCTGACTCCCCAAAGCCTTTCCACCATCCACAAGGCACAAGTCAGGAGTGTGATGGAATACTCTCCACTTGCCTGGATGAGTGCAGCTCCAACAACACTCAAGAAGCTCGACACCATCCAGGACAAAGCAGCCCGCTTGATTGGCACCTCATCCACCCACCCTAAACATTCACTTCCTTCACCACCGGCGCACTGTGGCTGCAGTGAGTACCATCCACAGGATGCACTGCAGCAACTCGCCAAGGCTTCTTTGACAGCACCTCCCAAACCCACGACCTCTACCACCTAGAAGGACAAGGGCAGCAGGCACATGGGAACAACACCACCTGCACGTTCCCCTCCAAGTCACACACCATCCCAACTTGGAAATATATCGCCGTTCCTTCATTGTCGCTGGGTCAAAATCCTGGAACTCCCTTCCTAACAGCACTGTGGGAGAACCTTCACCACACGGACTGCAGCGGTTCAAGAAGGCGGCTCACCACCACCTTCTCAAGGGCAATTAGGGATGGGCAATAAATGCTGGCCTCACCAGCGACGCCCACATCCCATGAACGAATAATAAAAAAAAGATAAGAATTGCTTTATTTCACAGCAAGGGAATACACTGAGCAAAAGTTTTGGTCAGATTCACTTAATTTGATACGTGATAATACAAAAATAATGAACACGCTATTTTACCCCATATCAGTGGGCCATCTTAAATGACTAAAGCAAAATACCTCCTGACTATCCTCCTGCATGCTAAACCTTGTGATATTCTGTTTAAAGACCTGACTGGCTGCATGTGCTTCCATCAATGCCTTTGATCACAACCTGAAATGAAGGCCCAGGTCAAACAACTCCGACAAGTGACAGGGATCAGCCGGGCAAGAAAGCAGATGAAAGCGAAGGGCTATTTTCTTTCCCGTTGAAGTCAATGGAAGAGAAAATCGAGCGGTTTGTGAATCGGGGAGGGGTGTAAAACAGGCGGGGTGTGAATCGCGGAGGGGTGTAAAACAGGCGGGGTGTGAATCAGGGAGGAGTGTAAAACAGGCGGGCTGTGAATCGGGGAGGGGTGTATACAACATCCGAGGTGTGAATCGGGGAGGGATGTCTCTAACAGGCAAGGTGTGATTCGGGGTGGGGTATGTAGAACAGGCGGAGTGTGAATCGGGGAGGGGAGTATGTAACAGGCGAGGTGTGAATCTGGAATGGGTGTAAAACAGGCGGGTTGTGAATCAGGGAGGGGCATATATAACAGGCGACGTGTCAATCGGGAATAGGTGTAAAACAGACAGGTTGTGAATCAGGCAGTGGTGTATATAACAGGCGAGGTGTGAATCGGGGAGGGGTGTAGATAACAGGTGAGGTGTGAATCAGGGAGGGGTGTAAAACAGATGGGTTGTGAATCAGGAAGGGGTGTAAAATAGGCGGGATGTGATTCAGTGAGGTGTGTATATTACACGCGGGGTGTGAATCGGGGAGGGGTGCATATAACAGGCAAGGTGTGAATCGGGGAGGGGTTTAAAACTGGCAGGGTGTGAATCAGGGAGGGGTGTAAAACAGGTGGGTTGTGAATCAGTGAGGGGTGTAAAACAGGCGGATTGAGAATTGGGGAGGGGAGTATATAAAAGTGGAGTGTGAATCGGGGAGTGGTGTAAAACAGGCAAGGTGTGAATTGGGGAGAGTCGTACAACAGGCGGGCTGTGAATCGGGGTAGGGTGTCCAACAGGCGGATTGTCAATTGGAGAGGGGTGTAAAACAGGCGGGATGTGAATCAGGGAGGGGTGTAAAACAGGCGAGGTGTGAATCGGGGAGGGGTGTAAAACAGGTGGGGTGTGAATCGGAGAGGGGTGTAAAACAGATGTGTTGTGAATCAGGGTGGGGTGTAAAACAGGAGGGTTGTGAATCAGGGAGGGGCCTAAAACAGGAGGGTTGTGAATCAGGGAGTGGTCTAAAACAGGAGGGTTGTGAATCAGGGTGGGGTGTAAAACAGGCAGGGTGTGAATCGGGGAGGGGTGTAAAACAGGCGAGGTGTGTATCTGGGAGCGATGTAAAACAGGCGGATTGTGAATCAGGGAGTGGTCTAAACCAGATGGGTTGTGAATCAGGGATGGGTGTAAAACAGGCGGGGTGTGAATCAGGGAGGGGCTTAAAATAGGCAGGGTGTGAATCGGGGAAGGGTGTAAATAACAGGCGTGTTGTGAATCTGGGAGGAGTGTACATAACAGGCGAGGTGTGAATCGGGGAGGTGTGAATCAGGGAAGTGTGCAAAACAGGCGAGGCGTGAATCGGGGACTGGTGTAAAACAGGCGGGCTGTGAATCGGGGAGGGGTGTAAAACAGGGGGGATGAGAATCGGGGAGGGGTGTAAAACAGGCGGAGAGTGAGTCGGGGAGGCGTGTAAAACAGGCGAGGTGTGAATCAGGGAGGGGTGTAAAACAGGCGAGGTGTGAATCGGGGAGGGGTGTAAAACAGGTGGGGTGTGAATCGGAGAGGGTGTAAAACAGGCGGGGTGTGAATCAGGGAGGGGCTTAAAATAGGCAGGGTGTGAATCGGGGAAGGGTGTAAATAACAGGCGTGTTGTGAATCTGGGAGGAGTGTACATAACAGGCGAGGTGTGAATCGGGGAGGTGTGAATCAGGGAAGTGTGCAAAACAGGCGAGGCGTGAATCGGGGACTGGTGTAAAACAGGCGGGCTGTGAATCGGGGAGGGGTGTAAAACAGGGGGGATGAGAATCGGGGAGGGGTGTAAAACAGGCGGAGAGTGAGTCGGGGAGGCGTGTAAAACAGGCGAGGTGTGAATCAGGGAGGGGTGTAAAACAGGCGAGGTGTGAATCGGGGAGGGGTGTAAAACAGGTGGGGTGTGAATCGGAGAGGGTGTAAAACAGGCGGGGTGTGAATCAGGGAATGGTGTAAAACAGGCGGGGTGTGAATCAGGGAGGGGTGTAAAACAGATGTGTTGTGAATCAGGGTGGGGTGTAAAACGGGCAGGATGTCAGTCAGGGAGGTTTGTTAAACAGGCGGGTTGTGAATCAGGCAGGGGTTTGAAACAGGCGGGATGTGAATCAGGGACGGGTGGAAAACAGGCAAGGTCTGTATCAGGGAGAGTGTGAAACAGGCGGGGTGTGAATCGGTGTGTGGTGTAAAACAGGCGAGGTGTGAATCTGGGAGGGGTGTAAATTACAGGCAAACTGCGAATCGGGGAGGGGTGTAAAGCAGGCGGGGTGTGAATTTGGGAGGGGTGTAAAACAGGCGAGGTGTGCATCAGGGAGGGGTGTAAAACAGATGGGTTGTGAATCAGGGAAGAGTGTAAAACAGGCAGGGTGTGAATCTGGGAGGGGTGTAAATAACAGGCGAACTGTGAATCGGGGAGGGGTGTAAAACAGGCCGGTTGCAAATCAGGGAGGGGTGTAAAACAGGCGAGGTGTGAATTGTGGAGGTGTCTAAACCAGATGGGTTGTGAATCAGGAATGGGTTGTTAAACAGGCGGGTTGTGAACCAGGGAGGTGTTTAAAACAGGCGGGTTTGCATCAGGGAGAGGTGTATCTAACAGGCGAGCTGTGAATCAGGGAGGGGTGTATTTAACAGGCGAGGTATGAATCGGGAATGGATGTAAAACATGTGGGTTGTGAATCAGGGAGGGGTGAAGATAACAGGCGGTTTGTGAATCAGGGAAGTGTGCAAAACAGGCGAGGTGTGAATCGGGGAAGGGTGTCAAACAGGCGGGGTGTGCATCAGGGAGGGGTGTAAAACAGGCGGGTTGTGAATGGGGGAGGGGTGTAAAACAGATGGGTTGTGAATCAGGGAGAGGTGTAAAACAGGTGGGGTGTGAATCAGCGAGGTTTGTTAAACAGGCGGGGTGTGAATCAAGGAAGGGTGTAAATAACAGGCGAGCTGTGAATCGGGGAGTGATGTAAAACAGGCGTGTTGTGAATCTGGGAGGGGTGCACATAACAGGCGAGGTGTGAATCGGGGAGGGGTGTAAAACAGGGGGGATGAGAATCGGGGAGGGGTGTAAAACAGGCGGAGAGTGAGTCGGGGAGGCGTGTAAAACAGGCGAGGTGTGAATCAGGGAGGGGTGTAAAACAGGCGAGGTGTGAATCGGGGAGGGGTGTAAAACAGGTGGGGTGTGAATCGGAGAGGGTGTAAAACAGGCGGGGTGTGAATCAGGGAATGGTGTAAAACAGGCGGGGTGTGAATCAGGGAGGGGTGTAAAACAGATGTGTTGTGAATCAGGGTGGGGTGTAAAACGGGCGGGATGTCAGTCAGGGAGGTTTGTTAAACAGGCGGGTTGTGAATCAGGCAGGGGTTTGAAACAGGCGGGATGTGAATCAGGGACGGGTGGAAAACAGGCAAGGTCTGTATCAGGGAGAGTGTGAAACAGGCGGGGTGTGAATCGGTGTGTGGTGTAAAACAGGCGAGGTGTGAATCTGGGAGGGGTGTAAATTACAGGCAAACTGCGAATCGGGGAGGGGTGTAAAACAGGCGGGGTGTGAATCCGGGAGAGTGTAACACAGGTGAGGTGTGCATCAGGGAGTGGTTTTAAACAGATGGGCTGTGAATCAGGGAGGGTGCAAAACAGGCGAGGTGTGTATCAGGGAGAGTGTAAAACAGGCAGAGAGTGAATCGGGAAAAGGTGTAAAACAGGCGGGGTGTGAATCCGGGAAGAGTGTAAAACAGGCAGGGTGTGAATCTGGGAGGGGTGTAAATAACAGGCGAACTGTGAATCGGGGAGGGATGTAAAGCAGGCGGGGTGTGAATCTGGGAGGGGTGTAAAACAGGCGAGGTGTGCATCAGGGAGGGGTGTAAAACAGATGGGTTGTGAATCAGGGAAGAGTGTAAAACAGGCAGGGTGTGAATCTGGGAGGGGTGCAAATAACAGGCGAACTGTGAATCGGGGAGGGGTGTAAAGCAGGCGGGGTGTGAATCTGGGAGGGGTGTAAAACAGGTGAGGTGTGCATCAGGGAGGGGTGTAAAACAGATGGGTTGTGAATCAGGGAAGAGTGTAAAACAGGCAGGGTGTGAATCTGGGAGGGGTGTAAATAACAGGCGAGCTGTGAATCGGGGACGGGTGTATTTAACAGGCGAGGTGTGAATCGGGAATGGGTGTAAAACATGTGGGTTGTGAATCAGGGAGGGGTGAAGATAACAGGCGGTTTGTGAATCAGGGAAGTGTGCAAAACAGGCGAGGTGTGAATCGGGGACGGGTGTCAAACAGGCGGGGTGTGGATCAGGGAGGGGTGTAAAACAGGCGGGTTGTGAATGGGGGAGGGGTGCAAAACAGATGGGTTGTGAATCAGGGAGGGGTGTAAAACAGGTGGTGTGTGAATCAGGGAGTGGTGTCAAACAGGCGGGGAGTGAATCAGCGAGGTTTGTTAAACAGGCGGGGTGTGAATCAAGGAAGCGTGTAAATAACAGGCGAGCTGTGAATCGGGGAGTGATGTAAAACAGGCGTGTTGTGAATCTGGGAGGGGTGCACATAACAGGCGAGGTGTGAATCGGGGACGGGTGTCAAACAGGCGGGGTGTGGATCAGGGAGGGGTGTAAAACAGGCGGGTTGTGAATGGGGGAGGGGTGCAAAACAGATGGGTTGTGAATCAGGGAGGGGTGTAAAACAGGTGGGGTGTGAATCAGGGAGTGGTGTCAAACAGGCGGGGAGTGAATCAGCGAGGTTTGTTAAACAGGCGGGGTGTGAATCAAGGAAGCGTGTAAATAACAGGCGAGCTGTGAATCGGGGAGTGATGTAAAACAGGCGTGTTGTGAATTTGGGAGGGGTGCACATAACAGGCGATGTGTGAATCGGGGAGGGGTGTAAAACTGGGGGATGAGAATCGGGGAGGGGTGTAAAACAGGCGGAGAGTGAATCGGGAAGGGGTGTAAAACAGGTGGGGATAGATTCGGGGAGGGGTGTAAAACAGGCGAGTTGTGAATCGGGGAGGGGAGTAAAACAGGTGAGGTGCGAATCGGGGAGGGGTGTAAAACAGGCGGGGTGTGAATCGGAGAGGGGTGTAAAACAGGCGGGGTGTGAATTGGGGAGGGGTGTAAAACAGGCGGGTTGTGAATTGGGGAGGGGTGTATATAACAGGCGAGGTGCGATTCGTGGAGTGGTGTATATAACAGGTGGGGTCTGAATAAGGGAGGGGTGTATATAATAGGCGAGCTGTGAATCGGGGTGGGGAGTATATAACAGGCGACGAGTGAATCGGGAATAGGTCTAAAACAAACAGGTTGCGAATCAAGGAGGTGTGTATATAAAAGGCGAGGTGTGAATCGGGGAGGGGTGTATATAACAGGCGATTTGCGAATCGGGGAAGTGTGCAAAACTGGCGAGGTGTGAATCGGGGAATGGTGTCAAACAGGCGGGGTGTGAATCAAGGAATGGTGGAAAACAGGCGGGGTGTGAATCGGGGAGGGGTGTAAAACGGGCGGGATTTGAATCTGGGAGGGGTGTAAAACAGGCGGGGTGTGAATCCGGGAGGGTGTAACACAGGTGAGGTGTGCATCAGGGAGTGGTTTTAAACAGATGGGCTGTGAATCAGGGAGGGTGCAAAACAGGCGAGGTGTGTATCAGGGAGAGTGTAAAACAGGCAGGGAGTGAATCGGGAAATGGTGTAAAACAGGCGGGGTGTGAATCCGGGAAGAGTGTAAAACAGGCAGGGTGTGAATCAGGGAGGGGTGTAAATAACAGGCGAACTGTCAATCGGGGAGGGGTGTAAAACAGGCCGGTTGCAAATCAGGGAGGGGTGTAAAACAGGCGAGGTGTGAATCTGGGAGGGATGTAAATAACAGGCGAACTGTGAATCGGGGAGGGGTGTAAAGCAGGCGGGGTGTGAATCTGGGAGGGGTGTAAAACAGGTGAGGTGTGCATCAGGGAGGGGTGTAAAACAGTTGGGTTGTGAATCAGGGAAGAGTGTAAAACAGGCAGGGTGTGAATCTGGGAGGGGTGTAAATAACAGGCGAGCTGTGAATCGGGGACGGGTGTATTTAACGGGCGAGGTGTGAATCGGGAATGGGTGTAAAACATGTGGGTTGTGAATCAGGGAGGGGTGAAGATAACAGGCGGTTTGTGAATCAGGGAAGTATGCAAAACAGGCGAGGTGTGAATCGGGGAAGGGTGTAAAACAGGCGGGTTGTGAATGGGGGAGGGGTGCAAAACAGATGGGTTGTGAATCAGGGAGAGGTTTAAAACAGGTGGGGTGTGAATCAGGGAGGGGTGTCAAACAGGCGGGGAGTGAATCAGCGAGGTTTGTTAAATAGGCGGGGTGTGAATCAAGGAAGGGTGTAAATAAGAGGCGAGCTGTGAAACGGGGAGTGATGTAAAACAGGCGTGTTGTGAATCTGGGAGGGGTGCACATAACAGGCGATGTGTGAATCGGGGAGGGGTGTAAAACAGGGGGATGAGAATCGGGGAGGGGTGTAAAACAGGCGGAGAGTGAATCGGGGAGGGGTGTAAAACAGGTGGGGATAGATTCGGGGAGGGGTGTAAAACAGGCGAGTTGTGAATCGGGGAGGGGAGTAAAACAGGTGAGGTGCGAATCGGGGAGGGGTGTAAAACTGGTGGGTTGTGAATCGGGGAGGGGTGTAAAACAGGCGGGTTGTGAATTGGGGAGGGGTGTATATAACAGGCGAGGTGCGATTCGTGGAGTGGTGTATATAACAGGTGGGGTCTGAATAAGGGAGGGGTGCACATAACAGGCGAGGTGTGAATCGGGGAGGGGTGTAAAACAGGGGGATGAGAATCGGGGAGGTGTGTAAAACAGGCGGAAAGTGAATTGGGGAGGGGTGTAAAACAGGTGGGGATAGATTCAGGGAGGGGTGTAAAACAGGCGAGTTGTGAATCGGGGAGGGGAGTAAAACAGGCGAGGTGTGAATCGGGGAGGGGTGTAAAACAGGCGGGGTGTGAATCGGAAAGGGGTGTAAAACAGGTGGGGTGTGAATCGGGGAGGGGTGTAAAACAGGCGAGGTGTGAATCTGGGAGGGGTGTAAAACAGGCGGGGTGTGAATCGGGGAGGGGTGTAAAACTGGTGGGTTGTGAATCGGGGAGGGGTGTATATAACAGGCGAGGTCTGAATAAGGGAGGGGTGTATATAATAGGCGAGCTGTGAATTGAGGTGGGGAGTATATAACAGGCAACGAGTGAATCGGGAATAGGTCAAACAAACAGGTTGCGAATCAAGGAGGTGTGTATATAACAGGCGAG
Organism: Heptranchias perlo; assembly: GCF_035084215.1. Classification (NCBI taxonomy): domain Eukaryota; kingdom Metazoa; phylum Chordata; class Chondrichthyes; order Hexanchiformes; family Hexanchidae; genus Heptranchias; species Heptranchias perlo. The sequence goes on along the minus strand of NC_090336.1, from coordinate 62,550,947 downwards.
GTGTGAATCGGGGATGGGTGTATATAACAGGCGATTTGCGAATCGGGGAAGTGTGCAAAACTGGCGAGGTGTGAATCGGGGAATGGTGTAACACAGGCGGGGTGTGAATCCGGGAGGGTGTAACACAGGTGAGTTGTGCATCAGGGAGGGGTTTTAAACAGATGGGCTGTGAATCAGGGAGGGTGCAAAACAGGCAGGGTGTGAATCCGGGAGGGGTGTCAAACAGATGGGTTGTGAATCTGGGAGGGATGTAAAAGAGGCGAAGTGAGATTCGGGGAGTGGTGTAAAACAGGCAGTGTGTGAATCGGAGAGGGTTGTAAAACAGGCGGGGTGTGAATTGGGGAGGGGTGTAAAACTGGTGGGTTGCGAATCAGGGAGTTGTGTATATAACAGGCGAGGTGTGAATCGGGGAGGGGTGTATATAACAGGCGATTTGCGAATCGGGGAAGTGTGAAAAACAGGCGAGGTGTGAATCGTGGAATGGTGTAAAACAGGCGGGGTGTGAATCGGGGAGGGGTGCAAAACAGGCGGGGTGTGAATCGGGGAGGAGTGCAAAACACGTGCGATGTGACTCGGAGAGGGGTGTAAAACAGGCGAGTTGTGAATCGGGGAGCGGAGTAAAACAGGCGGGGTGTGAATCGGAAAGGGGTGTAAAACAGGTGGGGATAGATTCGGGGAGGGGTGTAAAACAGGCGAGTTGTGAATCGGGGAGGGGAGTAAAACAGGCGGGGTGTGAATCGGAAAGGGGTGTAAAACAGGTGGGGTGTGAATCGGGGAGGGGTGTAAAACAGGCGAGGTGTGAATCGGGGAGGGGTGTAAAACAGGCAGGGTGTGAATCAGATAAAGGTGTGAAACAGATGGGTTGTGAATCGGGGAGGTGTGTAAAACAGGCGGGTTGTGAATCAGGGAGGGTGTAAAGCAGGCGGGATGTGAATCGGAGAGGGGTATAAAACAGGCGGGATTTGAATCAGGGAGGGGTGTAAAAGAGGCAGGGTGTGAATCCGGGAGAGTGTAACACAGGTGAGGTGTGCATCAGGGAGTGGTTTTAAACAGATGGGCTGTGAATCAGGGAGGGTGCAAAACAGGCGAGGTGTATATCAGGGAGAGTGTAAAACAGGCAGGGAGTGAATCGGGAAATGGTGTAAAACAGGCGGGGTGTTAATCCGGGAAGAGTGTAAAACAGGCAGGGTGTGAATCGGGGAGTCGTGTAAAATAGGTGATAATCCGGGAAGAGTGTAAAACAGGCAGGGTGTGAATCGGGGAGTCGTGTAAAATAGGTGAGGTGTGAATCTAGGAGGGGTGTAAATAACAGGCGAACTGTGAATCGGGGAGGGATGTAAAGCAGGCGGGGTGTGAATCTGGGAGGGGTGTAAAACAGGCGAGGTGTGCATCAGGGAGGGGTGTAAAACAGATGGGTTGTGAATCAGGGAAGAGTGTAAAACAGGCAGGGTGTGAATCTGGGAGGGGTGTAAAACAGGCGAGGTGTGAATCTGGGAGGGATGTAAATAACAGGCGAACTGTGAATCGGGGAGGGGTGTAAAGCAGGCGGGGTGTGAATCTGGGAGGGGTGTAAAACAGGTGAGGTGTGCTTCAGGGAGGGGTGTAAAACAGATGTGTTGTGAATCAGGGAAGAGTGTAAAACAGGCAGGGTGTGAATCTGGGAGGGGTGTAGATAACAGGCGAGCTGTGAATCGGGGACGGGTGTATTTAACAGGCGAGGTGTGAATCGGGAATGGGTGTAAAACATGTGGGTTGTGAATCAGGGAGGGGTGAAGACAACAGGCGGTTTGTGAATCAGGGAAGTGTGCAAAACAGGCGAGGTGTGAATCGGGGAAGGGTGTCAAACAGGCGGGGTGTGGATCAGGGAGGGGTGTAAAACAGGCGGGTTGTGAATGGGGGAGGGGTGTAAAACAGGGGGATGAGAATCGGGGAGGGGTGTAAAACAGGCGGAGAGTGAATCGGGGAGGGGTGTAAAACAGGCGAGGTGTGAATCTGGGAGGGGTGTAAATAACAGGCGAACTGTGAATCGGGGAGGGGTGTAATGCAGGTGGGGTGTGAATCTGGGAGGGGTGTAAAACAGGTGAGGTGTGAATAGGGGAGGGGTCTATACCAGATGGGTTTTGAATCAGGGATGGGTTGTTAAACAGGCGGGTTGTGAACCAGGGAGGGGTTTAAAACAGGCGGGTTTGCATCAGGGAGAGGTGTATCTAACAGGCGATCTGTGAATCGGGCAGGGGTGTATATAACAGTCGGTTTGTGAATCAGGGAGTGGTGTGAAACAGGCGCGATGTGAATCAGGGAGTGGTGTAAAACAGGCGAGATGTGAATCTGGGAGGGGTGTAAATAACAGGCGAACTGTGAATCGGGGAGGGGTGTAAAACAGGCCGGTTGCTATTCAGGGAGGGGTGAAAAACAGGCGAGGTGTGAACTGGGGAGGGGTGTAAAATAGGCGGGTTGTGAATTGGGGAAGGGTGTAAAACAGGCGGGTTGTGAATCAGGGAAGGGTCGAAACCAGATGGGTTGTGAATCAGGGAGGGGTTTAAAACAGGCGGGTTTGCATCAGGGAGAGGTGTATCTACCAGGCGAGCTGTGAATCGGGGACGGGTGTATTTAACAGGCGAGGTGTGAATCGGGAATGGGTGTAAAACATGTGGGTTGTGAATCAGGGAGGGGTGAAGATAACAGGCGGTTTGTGAATCAGGGAATTGTGCAAAACAGGCGAGGTGTGAATCGGGGAGGGGTGTCAAACAGGCGGGTTGTAAATGGGGGAGGGGTGTAAAACAGGGGGATGAGAATCGGGGAGGGGTGTAAAACAGGCGGAGAGTGAATCGGGGAGGGGTGTAAAACAGGTGGGGATAGATTCGGGGAGGGGTGTAAAACAGGCGAGTTGTGAATCGGGGAGGGGAGTAAAACAGGTGAGGTGCGAATCGGGGAGGGGTGTAAAACAGGCGGGGTGTGAATCGGAGAGGGGTGTAAAACAGGCGGGGTGTGAATTGGGGAGGGGTGTAAAACTGGTGGGTTGTGAATCGGGGAGGGGTGTAAAACAGGCGGGTTGTGAATTGGGGAGTGGTGTATATAACAGGCGAGGTGCGATTCGTGGAGTGGTGTATATAACAGGTGGGGTCTGAATAAGGGAGGGGTGTATATAATAGGCGAGCTGTGAATCGGGGTGGGGAGTATATAACAGGCGACGAGTGAATCGGGAATAGGTCTAAAACAAACAGGTTGCGAATCAAGGAGGTGTGTATATAAAAGGCGAGGTGTGAATCGGGGAGGGGTGTATATAACAGGCGATTTGCGAATCGGGGAAGTGTGCAAAACTGGCGAGTTGTGAATCGGGGAATGGTGTCAAACAGGCGGGGTGTGAATCAAGGAATGGTGGAAAACAGGCGGGGTGTGAATCGGGGAGGGGTGTAAAACGGGCGGGATTTGAATCTGGGAGGGGTGTAAAACAGGCGGGGTGTGAATCCGGGAGGGTGTAACACAGGTGAGGTGTGCATCAGGGAGAGTGTAAAACAGGCAGGGAGTGAATCGGGAAATGGTGTAAAACAGGCGGGGTGCGAATCCGGGAAGAGTGTAAAACTGGCGGGGTGTGAATCGGGGAGTGGTGCAAAACAGGCGAGGTGTGAATCTGGGAGGGGTGTAAATAACAGGCGAACTGTGAATCGGGGAGGGGTGTAATGCAGGCGGGGTGTGAATCTGGGAGGGGTGTAAAATAGGCGAGGTGTGCATCAGGGAGGGGTGTAAAACAGATGGGTTGTGAATCAGGGAAGAGTGTAAAACAGGCAGGGTGTGAATCTGGGAAGGGTGTAAATAACAGGCGAACTGTGAATCGGGGAGGGGTGTAAAACAGGTGAGGTGTGAATTGGGGAGGGGTCTATACCAGATGGGTTGTGAATCAGGGATGGGTTGTTAAACAGGCGGGTTGTGAACCAGGGAGTGGTTTAAAACAGGCGGGTTTGCATCAGGGAGAGGTGTATCTAACAGGCGATCTGTGAATCGGGCAGGGGTGTATATAACAGTCGGTTTGTGAATCAGGGAGTGGTGTGAAACAGGCGCGATGTGAATCAGGGAGTGGTGTAAAACAGGCGAGGTGTGAATCTGGGAGGGGTGTAAATAACAGGCGAACTGTGAATCGGGGAGGGGTGCAAAACAGGCCGGTTGCGAATCAGGGAGGGGTGAAAAACAGGCGAGGTGTGAATTGGGGAGGGGTGTAAAATAGGCGGGTTGTGAATTGGGGAGGGGTGTAAAACAGGCGGGTTGTGAATCAGGGAAGGGTCGAAACCAGATGGGTTGTGAATCAGGGAGGGGTTTAAAACAGGCGGGTTTGCATCAGGGAGAGGTGTATCTAACAGGCGAGCTGTGAATCGGGGACGGGTGTATTTAACAGGCGAGGTGTGAATCGGGAATGGGTGTAAAACATGTGGGTTGTGAATCAGGGAGGGGTGAAGATAACAGGCGGTTTGTGAATCAGGGAATTGTGCAAAACAGGCGAGGTGTGAATCGGGGAAGGGTGTCAAACAGGCGGGGTCTGGATCAGGGAGGGGTGTCAAACAGGCGGGGAGTGAATCAGCGAGGTTTGTTAAACAGGCGGGGTGTGAATCAAGGAAGGGTGTAAATAACAGGCGAGCTGTGAATCGGGGAGTGATGTAAAACAGGCGTGTTGTGAATCTGGGAGGGGTGCACATAACAGGCGAGGTGTGAATCGGGGAGGGGTGTAAAACAGGGGGATGAGAATCGGGGAGGTGTGTAAAACAGGCGGAAAGTGAATTGGGGAGGGGTGTAAAACAGGTGGGGATAGATTCGGGGAGGGGTGTAAAACAGGCGAGTTGTGAATCGGGGAGGGGAGTAAAACAGGCGGGGTGTGAATCGGAAAGGGGTGTAAAACAGGTGGGGTGTGAATCGGGGAGGGGTGTAAAACAGGCGAGGTGTGAATCGGGGAGGGGTGTAAAACAGGCGGGGTGTGAATCGGGGAGGGGTGTAAAACTGGTGGGTTGTGAATCGGGGAGGGGTGTATATAACAGGCGAGGTCTGAATAAGGGAGGGGTGTATATAATAGGCGAGCTGTGAATTGAGGTGGGGAGTATATAACAGGCGACGAGTGAATCGGGAATAGGTCAAACAAACAGGTTGCGAATCAAGGAGGTGTGTATATAACAGGCGAGGTGTGAATCGGGGATGGGTGTATATAACAGGCGATTTGTGAATCGGGGAAGTGTGCAAAACTGGCGAGGTGTGAATCAAGGAATGGTGTAACACAGGCGGGGTGTGAATCCGGGAGGGTGTAACACAGGTGAGGTGTGCATCAGGGAGGGGTTTTAAACAGATGGGCTGTGAATCAGGGAGGGTGCAAAACAGGCAGGGTGTGAATCCGGGAGGGGTGTAAAACAGATGGGTTGTGAATCTGGGAGGGATGTAAAAGAGGCGAGATGAGATTCGGGGAGGGGTGTAAAACAGGCAGTGTGTGAATCGGAGAGGGTTGTAAAACAGGCGGGGTGTGAATTGGGGAGGGGTGTAAAACTGGTGGGTTGCGAATCAGGGAGTTGTGTATATAACAGGCGAGGTGTGAATCGGGGAGGGGTGTAAATAACAGGCGATTTGCGAATCGGGGAAGTGTGAAAAACAGGCGAGGTGTGAATCGTGGAATGGTGTAAAACAGGCGGGGTGTGAATCGGGGAGGGGTGCAAAACAGGCGGGGTGTGAATCGGGGAGGAGTGCAAAACACGTGCGATGTGACTCGGAGAGGGGTGTAAAACAGGCAGGGTGTGAGTCAGATAAAGGTGTGAAACAGATGGGTTGTGAATCGGGGAGTTGTGTAAAACAGGCGGGTTGTGAATCAGGGAGGGTGTAAAACAGGCGGGATGTGAATCGGAGAGGGGTATAAAACAGGCGGGATTTGAATCAGGGAGGGGTGTAAAACAGGCAGGGTGTGAATCCGGGAGAGTGTAACACAGGTGAGGTGTGCATCAGGGAGTGGTTTTAAACAGATGGGCTGTGAATCAGGGAGGGTGCAAAACAGGCGAGGTGTGTATCAGGGAGAGTGTAAAACAGGCAGGGAGTGAATCGGGAAATGGTGTAAAACAGGCGGGGTGTTAATCCGGGAAGAGTTTAAAACAGGCAGGGTGTGAATCGGGGAGTGGTGTAAAATAGGTGAGGTGTGAATCTAGGAGGGGTGTAAATAACAGGCGAACTGTGAATCGGGGAGGGATGTAAAGCAGGCGGGGTGTGAATCTGGGAGGGGTGTAAAACAGGCGAGGTGTGCATCAGGGAGGGGTGTAAAACAGATGGGTTGTGAATCAGGGAAGAGTGTAAAACAGGCAGGGTGTGAATCTGGGAGGGGTGTAAATAACAGGCGAACTGTGAATCGGGGAGGGGTGTAAAACAGGCCGGTTGCAAATCAGGGAGGGGTGTAAAACAGGCGAGGTGTGAATCTGGGAGGGATGTAAATAACAGGCGAACTGTGAATCGGGGAGGGGTGTAAAGCAGGCGGGGTGTGAATCTGGGAGGGGTGTAAAACAGGTGAGGTGTGCATCAGGGAGTGGTGTAAAACAGATGTGTTGTGAATCAGGGAAGAGTGTAAAACAGGCAGGGTGTGAATCTGGGAGGGGTGTAAATAACAGGCGAGCTGTGAATCGGGGACGGGTGTATTTAACAGGCGAGGTGTGAATCGGGAATGGATGTAAAACATGTGGGTTGTGAATCAGGGAGGGGTGAAGATAACAGGCGGTTTGTGAATCAGGGAAGTGTGCAAAACAGGCGAGGTGTGAATCGGGGAAGGGTGTCAAACAGGCGGGGTGTGGATCAGGGAGGGGTGTAAAACAGGCGGGTTGTGAATGGGGGAGTGGTGTAAAACAGGTGGGTTGTGAATCAGGGAGAGGTGTAAAACAGGTGGGGTGTGAATCAGGGAGGGGTGTCAAACAGGCGGGGAGTAAATCAGCGAGGTTTGTTAAACAGGCGGGGTGTGAATCAAGGAAGGGTGTAAATAACAGGCGAGCTGTGAATCGGGGAGTGATGTAAAACAGGCGTGTTGTGAATCTGGGAGGGGTGTCAAACAGGCGGGGAGTGAATCAGCGAGGTTTGTTAAACAGGCGGGGTGTGAATCAAGGAAGGGTGTAAATAACAGGCGAGCTGTGAATCGGGGAGTGATGTAAAACAGGCGTGTTGTGAATCTGGGAGGGGTGCACATAACAGGCGAGGTGTGAATCGGGGAGGGGTGTAAAACAGGGGGATGAGAATCGGGGAGGTGTGTAAAACAGGCGGAAAGTGAATTGGGGAGGGGTGTAAAACAGGTGGGGATAGATTCGGGGAGGGGTGTAAAACAGGCGAGTTGTGAATCGGGGAGGGGAGTAAAACAGGCGGGGTGTGAATCGGAAAGGGGTGTAAAACAGGTGGGGTGTGAATCGGGGAGGGGTGTAAAACAGGCGGGGTGTGAATCGGGGAGGGTGTAAAACAGGCGGGGTGTGAATCGGGGAGGGGTGTAAAACTGGTGGGTTGTGAATCGGGGAGGGGTGTATATAACAGGCGAGGTCTGAATAAGGGAGGGGTGTATATAATAGGCGAGCTGTGAATTGAGGTGCGGAGTATATAACAGGCGACGAGTGAATCGGGAATAGGTCAAACAAACAGGTTGCGAATCAAGGAGGTGTGTATATAACAGGCGAGGTGTGAATCGGGGATGGGTGTATATAACAGGCGATTTGTGAATCGGGGAAGTGTGCAAAACTGGCGAGGTGTGAATCAAGGAATGGTGTAACACAGGCGGGGTGTGAATCCGGGAGGGTGTAACACAGGTGAGGTGTGCATCAGGGAGGGGTTTTAAACAGATGGGCTGTGAATCAGGGAGGGTGCAAAACAGGCAGGGTGTGAATCCGGGAGGGGTGTAAAACAGATGGGTTGTGAATCTGGGAGGGATGTAAAAGAGGCGAGGTGAGATTCGGGGAGGGGTGTAAAACAGGCAGTGTGTGAATCGGAGAGGGTTGTAAAACAGGCGGGGTGTGAATTGGGGAGGGGTGTAAAACTGGTGGGTTGCGAATCAGGGAGTTGTGTATATAACAGGCGAGGTGTGAATCGGGGAGGGGTGTATATAACAGGCGATTTGCGAATCGGGGAAGTGTGAAAAACAGGCGAGGTGTGAATCGTGGAATGGTGTAAAACAGGCGGGGTGTGAATCGGGGAGGGGTGCAAAACAGGCGGGGTGTGAATCGGGGAGGAGTGCAAAACACGTGCGATGTGACTCGGAGAGGGGTGTAAAACAGGCAGGGTGTGAATCAGATAAAGGTGTGAAACAGATGGGTTGTGAATCGGGGAGTTGTGTAAAACAGGCGGGTTGTGAATCAGGGAGGGTGTAAAACAGGCGGGATGTGAATCGGAGAGGGGTATAAAACAGGCGGGATTTGAATCAGGGAGGGGTGTAAAACAGGCGGGGTGTGAATCCGGGAGAGTGTAACACAGGTGAGGTGTGCATCAGGGAGTGGTTTTAAACAGATGGGCTGTGAATCAGGGAGGGTGCAAAACAGGCGAGGTGTGTATCAGGGAGAGTGTAAAACAGGCAGGGAGTGAATCGGGAAATGGTGTAAAACAGGCAGGGTGTTAATCCGGGAAGAGTGTAAAACAGGCAGGGTGTGAATCGGGGAGTGGTGTAAAATAGGTGAGGTGTGAATCTAGGAGGGGTGTAAATAACAGGCGAACTGTGAATCGGGGAGGGATGTAAAGCAGGCGGGGTGTGAATCTGGGAGGGGTGTAAAACAGGCGAGGTGTGCATCAGGGAGGGGTGTAAAACAGATGGGTTGTGAATCAGGGAAGAGTGTAAAACAGGCAGGGTGTGAATCTGGGAGGGGTGTAAATAACAGGCGAACTGTGAATCGGGGAGGGGTGTATTTAACAGGCGAGGTGTGAATCGGGAATGGATGTAAAACATGTGGGTTGTGAATCAGGGAGGGGTGAAGATAACAGGCGGTTTGTGAATCAGGGAAGTGTGCAAAACAGGCGAGGTGTGAATCGGGGAAGGGTGTCAAACAGGCGGGGTGTAGATCAGGGAGGGGTGTAAAACAGGCGGGTTGTGAATGGGGGAGGGGTGTAAAACAGGTGGGTTGTGAATCAGGGAGAGGTGTAAAACAGGTGGGGTGTGAATCAGGGAGGGGTGTCAAACAGGCGGGGAGTAAATCAGCGAGGTTTGTTAAACAGGCGGGGTGTGAATCAAGGAAGGGTGTAAATAACAGGCGAGCTGTGAATCGGGGAGTGATGTAAAACAGGCGTGTTGTGAATCTGGGAGGGGTGCACATAACAGGCGAGGTGAGAATCGGGGAGGGGTGTAAAACAGGGGGATGAGAATCGGGGAGGGGTGTAAAACAGGCGGAGAGTGAATCGGGGAGGGGTGTAAAACAGGTGGGGATAGATTCGGGGAGGGGTGTAAAACAGGCGAGTTGTGAATCGGGGAGGGGAGTAAAACAGGCGAGGTGCGAATCGGGGAGGGGTGTAAAACAGGCGGAGTGTGAATCGGAGAGGGGTGTAAAACAGGCGGGGTGTGAATTGGGGAGCGGTGTAAAACTGGTGGGTTGTGAATCGGGGTGGGGTGTAAAACAGGCGGGTTGTGAATTGGGGAAGGGTGTATATAACAGGCGAGGTGCGATTCGTGGAGTGGTGTATATAACAGGCGGGGTCTGAATAAGGGAGGGGTGTTTATAATAGGCGAGCTGTGAATCGGGGTGGGGAGTATATAACAGCCGACGAGTGAATCGGGAATAGGTCTAAAACAAACAGGTTGCGAATCAAGGAGGTGTGTATATAAAAGGCGAGGTGTGAATCGGGGAGGGGTGTATATAACAGGCGATTTGCGAATCGGGGAAGTGTGCAAAACTGGCGAGGTGTGAATCGGGGAATGGTGTCAAACAGGCGGGGTGTTAATCAAGGAATGGTGTAAAACAGGCGGGGTGTGAATCGGGGAGGGGTGTAAAAAGGGCGGGATTTGAATCTGGGAGGGGTGTAAAACAGGCGAGGTGTGAATCAGGGAGGGGTGTAAAACAGGCAGGGTGTGAATCCGGGAGAGTGTAACACAGGTGAGGTGTGCATCAGGGAGTGGTTTTAAACAGATGGGCTGTGAATCAGGGAGGGTGCAAAACAGGCGAGGTGTGTATCAGGGAGAGTGTAAAACAGGCAGGGAGTGAATCGGGAAATGGTGTAAAACAGGCGGGGTGTTAATCCGGGAAGAGTGTAAAACAGGCAGGGTGTGAATCGGGGAGTCGTGTAAAATAGGTGAGGTGTGAATCTAGGAGGGGTGTAAATAACAGGCGAACTGTGAATCGGGGAGGGATGTAAAGCAGGCGGGGTGTGAATCTGGGAGGGGTGTAAAACAGGCGAGGTGTGCATCAGGGAGGGGTGTAAAACAGATGGGTTGTGAATCAGGGAAGAGTGTAAAACAGGCAGGGTGTGAATCTGGGAGGGGTGTAAATAACAGGCAAACTGTGAATCGGGGAGGGGTGTAAAACAGGCCGGTTGCAAATCAGGGAGGGGTGTAAAACAGGCGAGGTGTGAATCTGGGAGGGATGTAAATAACAGGCGAACTGTGAATCGGGGAGGGGTGTAAAGCAGGCGGGGTGTGAATCTGGGAGGGGTGTAAAACAGGTGAGGTGTGCATCAGGGAGTGGTGTAAAACAGATGTGTTGTGAATCAGGGAAGAGTGTAAAACAGGCAGGGTGTGAATCTGGGAGGGGTGTAAATAACAGGCGAGCTGTGAATCGGGGACGGGTGTATTTAACAGGCGAGGTGTGAATCGGGAATGGATGTAAAACATGTGGGTTGTGAATCAGGGAGGGGTGAAGATAACAGGCGGTTTGTGAATCAGGGAAGTGTGCAAAACAGGCGAGGTGTGAATCGGGGAAGGGTGTCAAACAGGCGGGGTGTGGATCAGGGAGGGGTGTAAAACAGGCGGGTTGTGAATGGGGGAGGGGTGTAAAACAGGTGGGTTGTGAATCAGGGAGAGGTGTAAAACAGGTGGGGTGTGAATCAGGGAGGGGTGTCAAACAGGCGGGGAGTAAATCAGCGAGGTTTGTTAAACAGGCGGGTTGTGAATCAAGGAAGGGTGTAAATAACAGGCGAGCTGTGAATCGGGGAGTGATGTAAAACAGGCGTGTTGTGAATCTGGGAGGGGTGCACATAACAGGCGAGGTGTGAATCGGGGAGGGGTGTAAAACAGGGGGATGAGAATCGGGGAGGGGTGTAAAACAGGCGGAGAGTGAATCGGGGAGGGGTGTAAAACAGGTGGGGATAGATTCGGGGAGGGGTGTAAAACAGGCGAGTTGTGAATCGGGGAGGGGAGTAAAACAGGCGAGGTGCGAATCGGGGAGGGGTGTAAAACAGGCGGAGTGTGAATCGGAGAGGGGTGTAAAACAGGCGGGGTGTGAATTGGGGAGCGGTGTAAAACTGGTGGGTTGTGAATCGGGGTGGGGTGTAAAACAGGCGGGTTGTGAATTGGGGAGGGGTGCATATAACAGGCGAGGTGCGATTCGTGGAGTGGTGTATGTAACAGGCGGGCTCTGAATAAGGGAGGGGTGTATATAATCGGCGAGCTGTGAATCGGGGTGGGGAGTATATAACAGGCGACGAGTGATTCGGGAATAGGTCTAAAACAAACAGGTTGCGAATCAAGGAGGTGTGTATATAAAAGGCGAGGTGTGAATCGGGGAGGGGTGTATATAACAGGCGATTTGCGAATCGGGGAAGTGTGCAAAACTGGCGAGGTGTGAATCGGGGAATGGTGTCAAACAGGCGGGGTGTGAATCAAGGAATGGTGTAAAACAGGCGGGGTGTGAATCGGGGAGGGGTGTAAAACGGGCGGGATTTGAATCTGGGAGGGGTGTAAAACAGGCGAGGTGTGAATCAGGGAGGGGTGTAAAACAGGCGGGGTGTGAATCCGGGAGGGTGTAACACAGGTGAGGTGTGCATCAGGGAGTGGTTTTAAACAGATGGGCTGTGAATCAGGGAGGGTGCAAAACAGGCGAGGTGTGTATCAGGGAGAGTGTAAAACAGGCAGGGAGTGAATCGGGAAATGGTGTAAAACAGGCGGGGTGTGAATCCGGGAAGAGTGTAAGTAAAACAGGCGGGGTGTGAATCGGGGAGTGGTGCAAAACAGGCGAGGTGTGAATCTGGGAGGGGTGTAAATAACAGGCGAACTGTGAATCGGGGAGGGGTGTAATGCAGGCGGGGTGTGAATCTGGGAGGGGTGTAAAATAGGCGAGGTGTGCATCAGGGAGGGGTGTAAAACAGATGGGTTGTGAATCAGGGAAGAGTGTAAAACAGGCAGCGTGTGAATCTGGGAGGGGTGTAAATAACAGGCGAACTGTGAATCGGGGAGGGGTGTAAAACAGGCCGGTTGAAAATCAGGGAGGGGTGTAAAACAGGCGAGGTGTGAATTGGGGAGGGGTCTAAACCAGATGGGTTGTGAATCAGGGGTGGGTTGTTAAACAGGCGGGTTGTGAACCAGGGAGGGGTTTAAAACAGGCGGGTTTGCATCAGGGAGAGGTGTATCTAACAGGCGAGCTGTGAATCAGGGAGGGGTGTATTTAACAGGCGAGGTGTGAATCGGGAATGGATGTAAAACATGTGGGTTGTGAATCAGGGAGGGGTGAAGATAACAGGCGGTTTGTGAATCAGGGAAGTGTGCAAAACAGGCGAGGTGTGAATCGGGGAAGGGTGTCAAACAGGCGGGGTGTGCATCAGGGAGGGGTGTAAAACAGGTGGGTTGTGAATGGGGGAGGGGTGTAAAACAGATGGGTTGTGAATCAGGGAGAGGTGTAAAACAGGTGGGGTGTGAATCAGGGAGGGGTGTCAAACAGGCGGGGAGTGAATCAGCGAGGTTTGTTAAACAGGCGGGTTGTGAACCAGGGAGGGGTTTAAAACAGGCGGGTTTGCATCAGGGAGAGGTGTATCTAACAGACGAGCTGTGAATCGGGCAGGGGTGTATATAACAGTCGGTTTGTGAATCAGGGAGTGGTGTGAAACAGGCGCGATGTGAATCAGGGAGTGGTGTAAAACAGGCGTGTTGTGAATCTGGGAGGGGTGCACATAACAGGCGAGGTGTGAATCGGGAATAGGTCAAACAAACAGGTTGCGAATCAAGGAGGTGTGTATATAACAGGCGAGGTGTGAATCGGGGATGGGTGTATATAACAGGCGATTTGCGAATCGGGGAAGTGTGCAAAACTGGCGAGGTGTGAATCGGGGAATGGTGTCAAACAGGCGGGGTGTGAATCAAGGAATGGTGTAACAAAGGCGGGGTGTGAATCCGGGAGGGTGCAACACAGGTGAGGTGTGCATCAGGGAGGGGTTTTAAACAGATGGGCTGTGAATCAGGGAGGGTGCAAAACAGGCAGGGTGTGAATCCGGGAGGGGTGTAAAACAGATGGGTTGTGAATCTGGGAGGGGTGTAAAAGAGGCGAGGTGAGATTCGGGGAGTGGTGTAAAACAGGCGGGGTGTGAATTGGGGAGGGGTGCAAAACTGGTAGGTTGCGAATTAGGGAGTTGTGTATATAACAGGCGAGGTGTGAATCGGGGAGGGCTGTATATAACAGGCGATTTGCGAATCGGGAAAGTGTGAAAAACAGGCGAGGTGTGAATCGTGGAATGGTGTAAAACAGGCGGGGTGTGAATCGGGGAGGGGTGTAAAACAGGCGGGGTGTGAATCGGGGAGGAGTGCAAAACACGTGCGATGTGACTCGGAGAGGGGTGTAAAACAGGCAGGGTGTGAATCAGATAAAGGTGTAAAACAGATGGGTTGTGAATCGGGGAGGTGTGTAAAACAGGCGGGGTGTGAATCGGGGAGTGGTGTAAAACTGGCGGGGTGTGAATCAGGGAGGGGTGTAAAACAGGCAGAGTGTGAATCAGGGAGGAATTTAAATCAGGTGGGGTGTGAATCAGGGAGTGGTTTTTAAACAGGCGGGGTGTGAATCAGGGAGGGGTGTAAAACAGACGGGTTGTGAATCAGGGAGGCTTGTAAAACAGGCGGGGTGTGAATCGGGGAGGGGTGTAAAACAGGCGGGGTGTGAATCAGGGAGGGGTGTAAAACAGGCGGGATGTGAATCGGAGAGGGGTATAAAACAGGCGGGATTTGAATTGGGGAGAGGTTTAATACTGGTGGGTTGCGAATCAGGGAGGTGTGTATATAACAGGCGAGGTGTGAATCGGGGAGGGGTGTATATAACAGGCGATTTGCGAATCGGGGAAGTGTGCAAAACAGGCGAGGTGTGAATCGGGGAATGGTGTAAAACAGGTGGGGTGTGAATCGGGGAGGTGTGTAAAACAGGCGGGTTGTGAATCAGGGAGGGTGTAAAACAGGCGGGGTGTGAATTGGGGAGAGGTGTAAAACAGGTGGGGTGTGAATCTTCGAGTGGTGTAAAACAGGCGGTGAGTGAATCAGGGAGGGGTGTAAAACAGGCGGAGTGTGAATCAGGGAGGAGTGTAAATCAGGCGGGGTGTGAATCAGGGAGGGGTGTAAATAACAGGCGAACCGTGAATCGGGGAGGGGTGTAAAACAGGCCGGTTGCAAATCAGGGAGGGGTGTAAAACAGGTGAGGTGTGAATTGGCGAGGGGTGTAAAACAGGCGGGTTGTGAATCTGGGAGGGGTGTAAATAACAGGCGAACTGTGAATCGGGGAGGGCTGTAAAACAGGCGGGGTGTGAATCTGGGAGGGGTGTAAAACAGGCGAGGTGTGCATCAGGGAGGGGTGTAAAACAGATGGGTTGTGAATCAGGGAAGAGTGTAAAACAGGCAGGGTGTGAATCCAGGAGGGGTGTAAAACAGGCGAGGTGTGAATCTGGGAGGGGTGTAAATAACAGGCGAACTTTGAATCGGGGAGTGGTTTAAAACAGGCAGGGAGTGAATCGGGAAATGGTGTAAAACTGGCGGGGTGTGAATCCGGGAAGAGTGTAAAACAGGCAGGATGTGAATCGGGGAGGGGTGTAAAACAGGCGAGGTGTGAATCTGGGAGGGGTGTAAATAACAGGTGAACTGTGAATCGGGGAGGGGTGTATAACAGGCGAGGTGTGAATTGGGGAGGGGTGTAAAACAGGCAGGTTGTGAATCAGGGAGGGGTCTAAACCAGATGGGTTGTGAATCAGGGATGGGTTGTTTAACAGGCGGGTTGTGAATCAGGGAGGGGTTTCAAACAGGCGGGTTTGCATCAGCGAGAGTTGTATCGAACAGGCGAGCTGTGAATTGGGAAGGGGTGTATATAACAGTCATTTGGTGAATCAGGGAGTTGTGTGAAACAGGCGCGATGTGAATCGGGAGTGGTGTAAAACAGGTGGGGTGTGAATCAGGGAGGGTGTATAGAACAGGCGACGTGTGAATTGGGAATGGGTGTAAAACAGACAGGTTGTGAATCAGGGAGGGGTGCAAATAACAGGCAAGCAGTGAATCAGGGAATGATGTAAAACAGGCAGGTTGTGAATCTGGGAGGGGTGTACATAACTGACGAGGTGTGAATCGGGGAGGGGTGTGTATAACAGGTGGGTTGTGAATCAGGGAGGGGTGTATATGACAGGCGAGGTTTGAATCGGGGTGGGTTGTAAAACAGGTGAGGTGTGTATCAGGGAGGGGGTGTAAAACAGGCGGGTTTGAATCAGGGAGGGGTGTATTTAAAAGGGGAGGTGTGAATTGGGAATGGGTGTAAAACATGTGGGTTGTGAATCAGGGAGGGGTGAAGATAACAGGCGGTTTGTGAATCAGGGACGTGTGCAAAACAGGCGAGGTGTGAATCGGGGATGGGTGTCAAACAGGCGGGGTGTGGATCAGGGAGGGGTGTAAAACAGGCGGGGAGTGAATCAGGGAGGGGTGTAAAACAGGCGGGTTGTGAATCAGGGAGGGGTGTAAACCAGATGGGTTGTGAATCAGAGAGGGGTGTAAAACAGGCGGGTTGTGAATCAGGGAGGGGTGTAAACCAGATGGGTTGTGAATGAGGGAGGGGTTTAAAACAGGCGGGGTGTGAATCAGGGAAGGGTGTAAATAACAGGCGAGCTGTGAATCGGGGAGTGATGTAAAACAGGCATGTTGTGAATCTGGGAGGGGTGCACATAACAGGCGAGGTGCGAATCGGGGAGGGGTGTAAAACAGGGGGATGAGAATCGGGGAGGGGTGTAAAACAGGCGGAGAGTGAATCGGGGAGGGGTGTAAAACAGGCGGAGAGTGAATCGGGGAGGGGTGTAAAACAAGTGGGGATAGATTCGGGGAGGGGTGTAAAACAGGCGACTTGTGAATCGGGGAGGGGAGTAAAACAGGCGAGGTGTGAATCGGGGAGCGGTGTAAAACAGGCGGGGTGTGAATCGGAGAGGGGTGTAAAACAGGCGGGGTGTGAATTGGAGAGGGGTTTAAAAGAGCTGGGGTGTGAATCAGGAAGGGGTGTAAATCAGGCGAGGTGTGAATCGGAGAGGAGTGTAAAACGGGCAGGGTGTGAATCAGGGAGTTGTGTAAAACAGGCGGGGAGTGAATCAGGGAGTGATGTAATACAGGCGGGGTGTGAATACAGGAGGGGTGTAAAACAGGCGGGTTGTGAATCAGGGAGTGGTGTAAAACAGGCAGGGTGTGAATCACGGAGTGGTGTAAAACAGGCAGGGTGTGAATCAGGGAGGGGGGTAAAACAGGCGGGGAGTGAATCAGGGAGTGGTGTAAAACAGGCGGGTTGTGAATCAGGGAGTTGTGTAAAACAGGCGGGATATGCATTGGGGAGCGGTGTAAAACAGGTGGTGTGTGAATCAGGAAGGTTTGTCAAACAATCGGGGTGGGAATTGGGGAGGGGTTTAAAAGAGCTGGGGTGTAAATCAGGAAGTGGTGTAAATCAGGCGGGGTGTGAATCGGAGAGGAGTGTAAAACGGGCAGGGTGTGAATCGGGGAGGGGTGTAAAACTGGCGGGATTTGAATTGGGGAGGGGTGTAAAACTGGTGGGTTGTGAATCGGGGAGGGGTGTATACAACAGGCGAGGAGTGAATCGGGGAGGGGTGTATATAACAGGCGAGGTGTGAATCGGGGAAGTGTGCAAAACAGGCGAGGTGTGAATCGTGGAATGGTGTAAAACAGGCGGGGTGTGAATCGGGGAGGGGTGTAAAACAGGCGGGGTGTGAATCGGGGAGGGGTGTAAAACTGGCGGGATTTGAATTGGGGAGGGGTGTAAAACTGGTGGGTTGTGAATCGGGGAGGGGTGTATACAACAGGCGAAGTGCGATTCGTGGAGGGGTGTATATAACAGGCGGGGTCTGAATAAGGGAGGGGTGTATATAATAGGCGAGCTGTGAATCGGGGAGGGGAGTAAAGAACAGGCGACAAGTGAATCGGGAATAGGTCTAAAACAAACAGGTTGCGAATCAGGGAGGTGTGTATATAACAGGCGATTTGCGAATCGGGGAAGTATGCAAAACAGGCGAGGTGTGAATCATGGAATGGTGTAAAACAGGCGGGGTGTGAATCGGGGAGGGGTGTAAAACAGGCGGGATCTGAATCTGGGAGGGGTGTAAAACAGGAGAGCTGTGAATCAGGGAGGGGTGTAAAACAGGCGGGGTGTGAATCAGGGAGGAGTGCAAAACACATGCGATGTGACTCGGAGAGGGGTGTAAAACAGGTAGGGTGTGAATCAGATAAAGGTGTAAAACAGATGGGTTGTGAATCGGGGAGGTGTGTAAAACAGGCGGGTTGTGAATCAGGGAGGGTGTAAAACAGGCGGGGTGTGAATCGGGGAGTGGTGTAAAACAGGCGGGGTGTGAATCAGGGAGGGGTGTAAAACAGGCAGAGTGTGAATCAGGGAGGAATTTAAATCATGTGGGGTGTGAATCAGGGAGTGGTTTTTAAACAGGCGGGGTGTGAATCAGGGGGGGTGTAAAACAGGCGGGGTGTGAATCAGGGAGGGGTGTAAAACAGGCGGGTTGTGAATCAGGGAGGTGTGCAAAACAGACGGGTTGTGAATCAGGGAGGGTTGTAAAACAGGCGGGATGTGAATCGGAGAGGGGTGTATACAACAGGCGAGGTGCGATTCGTGGAGGGGTGTATATAACAGGCGAGCTGTGAATCGGGGAGTGGAGTAAAGAACAGGTGACGAGTGAATCGGGAATAGGTCTAAAACAAACAGGTTGCGAATCAGGGAGGTGTGTATAAAACAGGCAAGGTGTGAATCGGGGAGGGGTGTATATAACAGGCGATTTGCGAATCAGGGAAGTGTGCAAAACAGGCGAGGTGTGAATCGGGGAATGGTGTAAAACAGGTGGGGTGTGAATTGGGGAGGGGTGTAAAACAGGCGGGATTTGAATCTGGGTTGGGTGTAAAATAGGCGAGCTGTGAATCAGGGAGGGGTGTAAAACAGGCGGGGTGTGAATCGGGGAGGGGTGTAAAACATGCGGGGTGTGAATCGGGGAGGAGTGCAAAACACGTGCGATGTGACTCGGAGAGGGGTGTAAAACAGGCATGGTGTGAATCAGGTAAAGGTGTAAAACAGATGGGTTGTGAATCGGGGAGGTGTGTAAAACAGGCGGGTTGTGAATCAGGGAGGGTGTAAAACAGGCGGGGTGTAAATAGGGGAGTGGTGGAAAACGGGCGGTGAGTGAATCAGGGAGGGGTGTAAAACAGGCGGAGTGTGAATCAGGGAGGAGTGTAAATCAGGCGGGGTGTGAATCAGGGAGGGGTGTAAATAACAGGCGAACTGTGAATCGGAGAGGGGTGTAAAACAGGCCGGTTGCAAATCAGGGAGGGGTGTAAAACAGGCGAACTGTGATTCGGGGAGGGGTGTAAAACAGATGGGTTGTGAATCAGGGAAGAGTGTAAAACAGGCAGGGTGTGAATCCGGGAGGGGTGTAACACAGGTGGGGTGTGAATCAGGGAGGGTTGAAAACAGGTGGGGTGTGAATAAGGGAGTGGTGTATAACAGGTGGGGTGTGATTTGGGGAGGGGGGTAAAACAGGTGGTGTGTGAATCAGGGAGGGGTGTATAAGAGGCGGGGTGTGAATCAGCGAAGGTTGTAAAATAGATGGGATGTGAATAAGGGAGGGGTGCAAAACAGGCGGGGTGTCATACATGTCGTGGTGTTAAACTGGCGGTTTGTGAATCAGGGAGGGGTGTACCTTGCAGGTGGTGTGTGAATCAGGGAGGGGTGTAAAACTGGCGGGTTGTGAATCAGGGAGCGGTGTATATCACAGGCCAGGTGTGAATCGGGGAGGGGTGTACGACAGGCTGGGTGTCAATCAGTAAGGGGTGTATATAACAGGCGAGCTGTGAATCGGGGAGGGGTTTAAAACAGGCGGGTTGTGAATCAGGGAGGGGTATAAAACAGACAGGATGTGAATCAGGTCGGGGTCTAAAACAGGCGAAGTGTGAATCAGGGAGAGTGTAAAACAGGCGAAGTTCGAATCAGGGAGGCATGCAAAACAGATGGGTTGAAAATCAGGGAGGGGTGCAAAACAGGCGAATTTTGAATGAGGGAGGGATGTAAAACAGGCAGGGTGTGAATCAGGGAAGGTTGTAAAACACGGGGCTTTGAATCCGGGAGGGTGTAAAACAGGCGGGGTGTTAATCAGGGAGGGGTATAAAACAGGCAGGGTGTGAATCAGGGATGGGTGTAAAACAGGCAGGGTGTGAATCAGGGAGGGGTGTAAAACAGGTGGGGTGTTAATCAGGGAGGGGTGCAATACAGACGGATTGTGAATCGGGGAGGGGTGTAAAACAGGCGAAGTTTGAATCAGGGAGGCATGGAAAACAGATGGGTTGAGAATCAGGGAGGGGTGTAAAACAGGTGAATTTTGAATCAGGGAGGGATGCAAAACAGGCAGGGTGTGAATCAGGGAAGGGTGTAAAACAGGCGGGGTGTTAATCAGGGAAGGGTATAAAACAGGCGAATTCTGAATCAGGGAGGGGTGTAAAACAGGCGGGGTGTTAATCAGGGAGGGGTGTAAAACAGGCAGGGTGTGAATCAGGGAGTGGTGTAAAACAGGCAGGGTGTGAATCAGGGAGGGGTGTAAAACAGGCGGGGTGTTAATCAGGGAAGGGTATAAAACAGGCGAATTCTGAATCAGGGAGGGGTGTAAAACAGGCGTGGTGTGAATCAGGGAGGGGTGTAAAACAGGCGGGGTGTTAATCAGGGAGGTGTGTAAACCAGGCGGGGAGTGATACGGGGAGGGTTGTTAATCTGGCGGGTTGTGAATCAGGGAGCGGTGTATATAATAGGCCAGGTTGTGAATCAGGGAGGGGTGTGAAACAGGCGAACTTTGAATCAGGGAGGGATGTAAAACAGGCTGTGTGGGGATTGGGGAGGGGTGTAAAACAGGTGGGGTGTGAATCAGGGAGAGTGTAAAACAGGCGAATTTTGAATCAGGGAGGCGTGGAAAACAGATGGGTTGAGAATCAGGGAGTGGTGTAAAACAGGCGGGGTGTGAATCAGGGTGGGGTGTAAAATAGGCGGGGTGTGAATCAGGGAGGGGTGTAAAATAGGCGGGGTGTGAATCAGGGAGGGGTGCAAAACAGGAAGGATGTGAATCAGGGAGGGGTGTAAAACAGGTGGGGTGTTAATCAGGGAAGGGTGTAAAACAGGCGGGATGTGAATCAGCAGGGGTTTAAAATAGCCAGCGTGTGGATTGGGGAGGGGTGTCATACAGACGGGTTGTGAATCGGGGAGGGGTGTAAAACAGATGGGATGTGAATCAGGGAGGGGTGTAAAACACGCAAATTTTGAATCAGGGAGGGATGTAAAACAGGCAGGCTGTGAATCCGGGAGGGTGTAAATCAGGCGGGGTGTGACTCAGGGACGGGAGTAAAACAGGCAGGGTGTAAATCAGGGAGGGGTACAAAACAGATGGGATGTGAATCAGGGAGGGGTGTAAAACACGCAAATTTTCAATCAGGGAGGGATGTAAAACAGGCAGGCTGTGAATCCGGGAGGGTGTAAAACAGGCGGGGTGTGAATCAGGGACGGGTGTAAAACAGGCATGGTGTGAATCAGGGAGCAGTGTGAAACAGGCAGGGTGTGAATCATGGAGGGGTGTAAAACAGGCGGGGTGTGAATCAGGGAGGGGTGTATATAACTTGAGGGGTGTGAATTGGGAATGGGTGCAAAACATGCGGGTTATGAATGAGGGAGGGGTGTATATAACAGGCGAGCTGTGAATCGGGGAGGGGTGTAAAACAGACGGGTTGTGAATCAGGGAGAGGTGCAAAACAGCCGAGGTGTGAATCAGGGTGGGGTGTAAAACACCCGGGATGTGTGTAAGGAAGGGGTGTAAAATGGACGGGGTGTGAATCAGGGAGGGGTGTAAAACAGGTGGGGTGTGAATCGGAGAGGGGTGTAAAACAGGCGGGGTGTGAATCAGGGAGGTGTGCAAGACAGGCAGGGTGTCATACATGTAGGGGTGTTAAACTGGCGGTTTGTGAATCAGGGAGCGGTGTATATCACAGGCCAGGTGTGAATCGGGGCGTGGTGTATATAACAGGTGAGCTGTTAATCGGGGAGGGGTACAAAACAGGCGGGGTGTTAATCAGGGATGGGTGTAAAACAGGCGGGGTGTGAATCGGCAGGGGTTTAAATCAGACGGGGTGTGAATCAGGGAAGGCTGTACAACAGGCAAGGTGTTAATCAGGGAGGGGTGTAAAACAGGCTTGGTGTGAATCGGGAAGGGTTTAAAACAGGCGGGTTGTGAATCAGGGAGGGGTGTTACACAGGCGAATTCTGAATCGGGGAGGGGTGTAAAACAGACGGGGAGTGATACGCGGAGGGTTGTTGAACTGGCGGGTTGTGAATCAGGGAGGGGTGCACCTAACAGGCAGGGTGTGAATCAGGGAGGGGCTTCAAACAGTTGGTTGTGAATCAGGGAAGGGTGTAAAACAGGCGGGGTGTTAATCAGGGAGGGGTGTAAAAGAGGCAGGGTGTGAATCAGGGAGTGGTGTTAAACAGGCGGGGTGTTAATCAGGGAGGGGTATAAACAGGCGTGGTGTGACTCAGGGAGGGGTGCAAAACAGGCGTGGTGTGACTCAGGGAGGGGTGTAAAACAGACGGGGTGTTAATCAGAGAGGGGTGTAAAACAGGCGGGCTGTAAATCAGGGAGGGGTGCTACACAGGCGAATTCTGAATCGGGGAGGGGTGTAAAACAGACGGGGAGTGATACGGGGAGGGTTGTTAATCTGGCAGGTTGTGAATCAGGGAGGGGTGCAAAACAGGCGAATTTTGAATCAGGGAGGGATGTAATACAGGCTGTGTGGGGATTGGGGAGGGGTGTAAAACAGTCAGGGTATGAATCAGGGAGAGTGTAAAACAGGCAAATTTTGAATCAGGGAGGCGTGGAAAACAGATGGGTTGAGAATCAGGGAGGGGTGTAAAACAGGCGGTGTGTGAATCGGTAGGGGTTTAATACAGGCGAATTTTGAATAAGGGAGGGATGTAAAACAGGCAGGGTGTGAATCAGGGAAGGTTGTAAAATAGACGGGATGTGAATCAGGGAGGGATGCAAAACAGGCGGGGTGTGAATCAGGGAAGGGTGTAAATAACAGGCGAGCTGTGAATCGGGGAGTGATGTAAAACAGGCATGTTGTGAATCTGGGAGGGGTGCACATAACAGGCGAGGTGCGAATCGGGGAGGGGTGTAAAACAGGGGGATGAGAATCGGGGAGGGGTGTAAAACAGGCGGAGAGTGAATCGGGGAGGGGTGTAAAACAGGCGGAGAGTGAATCGGGGAGGGGTGTAAAACAAGTGGGGATAGATTCGGGGAGGGGTGTAAAACAGGCGACTTGTGAATCGGGGAGGGGAGTAAAACAGGCGATGTGTGAATCGGGGAGCGGTGTAAAACAGGCGGGGTGTGAATCGGAGAGGGGTGTAAAACAGGCGGGGTGTGAATTGGAGAGGGGTTTAAAAGAGCTGGGGTGTGAATCAGGAAGGGGTGTAAATCAGGCGAGGTGTGAATCGGAGAGGAGTGTAAAACGGGCAGGGTGTGAATCAGGGAGTTGTGTAAAACAGGCGGGGAGTGAATCAGGGAGTGATGTAATACAGGCGGGGTGTGAATACAGGAGGGGTGTAAAACAGGCGGGTTGTGAATCAGGGAGTGGTGTAAAACAGGCAGGGTGTGAATCACGGAGTGGTGTAAAACAGGCAGGGTGTGAATCAGGGAGGGGGGTAAAACAGGCGGGGAGTGAATCAGGGAGTGGTGTAAAACAGGCGGGTTGTGAATCAGGGAGTTGTGTAAAACAGGCGGGATATGCATTGGGGAGCGGTGTAAAACAGGTGGTGTGTGAATCAGGAAGGTTTGTCAAACAATCGGGGTGGGAATTGGGGAGGGGTTTAAAAGAGCTGGGGTGTAAATCAGGAAGTGGTGTAAATCAGGCGGGGTGTGAATCGGAGAGGAGTGTAAAACGGGCAGGGTGTGAATCGGGGAGGGGTGTAAAACTGGCGGGATTTGAATTGGGGAGGGGTGTAAAACTGGTGGGTTGTGAATCGGGGAGGGGTGTATACAACAGGCGAGGTGTGAATCGGGGAGGGGTGTATATAACAGGCGAGGTGTGAATCGGGGAAGTGTGCAAAACAGGCGAGGTGTGAATCGTGGAATGGTGTAAAACAGGCGGGGTGTGAATCGGGGAGGGGTGTAAAACAGGCGGGGTGTGAATCGGGGAGGGGTGTAAAACTGGCGGGATTTGAATTGGGGAGGGGTGTAAAACTGGTGGGTTGTGAATCGGGGAGGGGTGTATACAACAGGCGAAGTGCGATTCGTGGAGGGGTGTATATAACAGGCGGGGTCTGAATAAGGGAGGGGTGTATATAATAGGCGAGCTGTGAATCGGGGAGGGGAGTAAAGAACAGGCGACAAGTGAATCGGGAATAGGTCTAAAACAAACAGGTTGCGAATCAGGGAGGTGTGTATATAACAGGCGATTTGCGAATCGGGGAAGTATGCAAAACAGGCGAGGTGTGAATCATGGAATGGTGTAAAACAGGCGGGGTGTGAATCGGGGAGGGGTGTAAAACAGGCGGGATCTGAATCTGGGAGGGGTGTAAAACAGGAGAGCTGTGAATCAGGGAGGGGTGTAAAACAGGCGGGGTGTTAATCAGGGAGGAGTGCAAAACACATGCGATGTGACTCGGAGAGGGGTGTAAAACAGGTAGGGTGTGAATCAGATAAAGGTGTAAAACAGATGGGTTGTGAATCGGGGAGGTGTGTAAAACAGGCGGGTTGTGAATCAGGGAGGGTGTAAAACAGGCGGGGTGTGAATCGGGGAGTGGTGTAAAACAGGCGGGGTGTGAATCAGGGAGGGGTGTAAAACAGGCAGAGTGTGAATCAGGGAGGAATTTAAATCATGTGGGGTGTGAATCAGGGAGTGGTTTTTAAACAGGCGGGGTGTGAATCAGGGGGGGTGTAAAACAGGCGGGGTGTGAATCAGGGAGGGGTGTAAAACAGGCGGGTTGTGAATCAGGGAGGTGTGCAAAACAGACGGGTTGTGAATCAGGGAGGGTTGTAAAACAGGCGGGATGTGAATCGGAGAGGGGTGTATACAACAGGCGAGGTGCGATTCGTGGAGGGGTGTATATAACAGGCGAGCTGTGAATCGGGGAGTGGAGTAAAGAACAGGTGACGAGTGAATCGGGAATAGGTCTAAAACAAACAGGTTGCGAATCAGGGAGGTGTGTATAAAACAGGCAAGGTGTGAATCGGGGAGGGGTGTATATAACAGGCGATTTGCGAATCAGGGAAGTGTGCAAAACAGGCGAGGTGTGAATCGGGGAATGGTGTAAAACAGGTGGGGTGTGAATTGGGGAGGGGTGTAAAACAGGCGGGATTTGAATCTGGGTTGGGTGTAAAATAGGCGAGCTGTGAATCAGGGAGGGGTGTAAAACAGGCGGGGTGTGAATCGGGGAGGGGTGTAAAACATGCGGGGTGTGAATCGGGGAGGAGTGCAAAACACGTGCGATGTGACTCGGAGAGGGGTGTAAAACAGGCATGGTGTGAATCAGGTAAAGGTGTAAAACAGATGGGTTGTGAATCGGGGAGGTGTGTAAAACAGGCGGGTTGTGAATCAGGGAGGGTGTAAAACAGGCGGGGTGTAAATAGGGGAGTGGTGGAAAACGGGCGGTGAGTGAATCAGGGAGGGGTGTAAAACAGGCGGAGTGTGAATCAGGGAGGAGTGTAAATCAGGCGGGGTGTGAATCAGTGAGGGGTGTAAATAACAGGCGAACTGTGAATCGGAGAGGGGTGTAAAACAGGCCGGTTGCAAATCAGGGAGGGGTGTAAAACAGGCGAACTGTGATTCGGGGAGGGGTGTAAAACAGATGGGTTGTGAATCAGGGAAGAGTGTAAAACAGGCAGGGTGTGAATCCGGGAGGGGTGTAACACAGGTGGGGTGTGAATCAGGGAGGGTTGAAAACAGGTGGGGTGTGAATAAGGGAGTGGTGTATAACAGGTGGGGTGTGATTTGGGGAGGGGGGTAAAACAGGTGGTGTGTGAATCAGGGAGGGGTGTATAAGAGGCGGGGTGTGAATCAGCGAAGGTTGTAAAATAGATGGGATGTGAATAAGGGAGGGGTGCAAAACAGGCGGGGTGTCATACATGTCGTGGTGTTAAACTGGCGGTTTGTGAATCAGGGAGGGGTGTACCTTGCAGGTGGTGTGTGAATCAGGGAGGGGTGTAAAACTGGCGGGTTGTGAATCAGGGAGCGGTGTATATCACAGGCCAGGTGTGAATCGGGGAGGGGTGTACGACAGGCTGGGTGTCAATCAGTAAGGGGTGTATATAACAGGCGAGCTGTGAATCGGGGAGGGGTTTAAAACAGGCGGGTTGTGAATCAGGGAGGGGTATAAAACAGACAGGATGTGAATCAGGTCGGGGTCTAAAACAGGCGAAGTGTGAATCAGGGAGAGTGTAAAACAGGCGAAGTTCGAATCAGGGAGGCATGCAAAACAGATGGGTTGAAAATCAGGGAGGGGTGCAAAACAGGCGAATTTTGAATGAGGGAGGGATGTAAAACAGGCAGGGTGTGAATCAGGGAAGGTTGTAAAACACGGGGCTTTGAATCCGGGAGGGTGTAAAACAGGCGGGGTGTTAATCAGGGAGGGGTATAAAACAGGCAGGGTGTGAATCAGGGATGGGTGTAAAACAGGCAGGGTGTGAATCAGGGAGGGGTGTAAAACAGGTGGGGTGTTAATCAGGGAGGGGCGCAATACAGACGGATTGTGAATCGGGGAGGGGTGTAAAACAGGCGAAGTTTGAATCAGGGAGGCATGGAAAACAGATGGGTTGAGAATCAGGGAGGGGTGTAAAACAGGTGAATTTTGAATCAGGGAGGGATGCAAAACAGGCAGGGTGTGAATCAGGGAAGGGTGTAAAACAGGCGGGGTGTTAATCAGGGAAGGGTATAAAACAGGCGAATTCTGAATCAGGGAGGGGTGTAAAACAGGCGGGGTGTTAATCAGGGTGGGGTGTAAAACAGGCAGGGTGTGAATCAGGGAGTGGTGTAAAACAGGCAGGGTGTGAATCAGGGAGGGGTGTAAAACAGGCGGGGTGTTAATCAGGGAAGGGTATAAAACAGGCGAATTCTGAATCAGGGAGGGGTGTAAAACAGGCGTGGTGTGAATCAGGGAGGGGTGTAAAACAGGCGGGGTGTTAATCAGGGAGGTGTGTAAACCAGGCGGGGAGTGATACGGGGAGGGTTGTTAATCTGGCGGGTTGTGAATCAGGGAGCGGTGTATATAATAGGCCAGGTTGTGAATCAGGGAGGGGTGTGAAACAGGCGAACTTTGAATCAGGGAGGGATGTAAAACAGGCTGTGTGGGGATTGGGGAGGGGTGTAAAACAGGTGGGGTGTGAATCAGGGAGAGTGTAAAACAGGCGAATTTTGAATCAGGGAGGCGTGGAAAACAGATGGGTTGAGAATCAGGGAGGGGTGTAAAACAGGCGGGGTGTGAATCAGGGTGGGGTGTAAAATAGGCGGGGTGTGAATCAGGGAGGGGTGTAAAATAGGCGGGGTGTGAATCAGGGAGGGGTGCAAAACAGGAAGGATGTGAATCAGGGAGGGGTGTAAAACAGGTGGGGTGTTAATCAGGGAAGGGTGTAAAACAGGCGGGATGTGAATCAGCAGGGGTTTAAAATAGCCAGCGTGTGGATTGGGGAGGGGTGTCATACAGACGGGTTGTGAATCGGGGAGGGGTGTAAAACAGATGGGATGTGAATCAGGGAGGGGTGTAAAACACGCAAATTTTGAATCAGGGAGGGATGTAAAACAGGCAGGCTGTGAATCCGGGAGGGTGTAAATCAGGCGGGGTGTGACTCAGGGACGGGAGTAAAACAGGCAGGGTGTAAATCAGGGAGGGGTACAAAACAGATGGGATGTGAATCAGGGAGGGGTGTAAAACACGCAAATTTTCAATCAGGGAGGGATGTAAAACAGGCAGGCTGTGAATCCGGGAGGGTGTAAAACAGGCGGGGTGTGAATCAGGGACGGGTGTAAAACAGGCATGGTGTGAATCAGGGAGCAGTGTGAAACAGGCAGGGTGTGAATCATGGAGGGGTGTAAAACAGGCGGGGTGTGAATCAGGGAGGGGTGTATATAACGTGAGGGGTGTGAATTGGGAATGGGTGCAAAACATGCGGGTTATGAATGAGGGAGGGGTGTATATAACAGGCGAGCTGTGAATCGGGGAGGGGTGTAAAACAGACGGGTTGTGAATCAGGGAGAGGTGCAAAACAGCCGAGGTGTGAATCAGGGTGGGGTGTAAAACACCCGGGATGTGTGTAAGGAAGGGGTGTAAAATGGACGGGGTGTGAATCAGGGAGGGGTGTAAAACAGGTGGGGTGTGAATCGGAGAGGGGTGTAAAACAGGCGGGGTGTGAATCAGGGAGGTGTGCAAAACAGGCAGGGTGTCATACATGTAGGGGTGTTAAACTGGCGGTTTGTGAATCAGGGAGCGGTGTATATCACAGGCCAGGTGTGAATCGGGGCGTGGTGTATATAACAGGTGAGCTGTTAATCGGGGAGGGGTACAAAACAGGCGGGGTGTTAATCAGGGATGGGTGTAAAACAGGCGGGGTGTGAAACGGCAGGGGTTTAAATCAGACGGGGTGTGAATCAGGGAAGGCTGTACAACAGGCAAGGTGTTAATCAGGGAGGGGTGTAAAACAGGCTTGGTGTGAATCGGGAAGGGTTTAAAACAGGCGGGTTGTGAATCAGGGAGGGGTGTTACACAGGCGAATTCTGAATCGGGGAGGGGTGTAAAACAGACGGGGAGTGATACGCGGAGGGTTGTTGAACTGGCGGGTTGTGAATCAGGGAGGGGTGCACCTAACAGGCAGGGTGTGAATCAGGGAGGGGCTTCAAACAGTTGGTTGTGAATCAGGGAAGGGTGTAAAACAGGCGGGGTGTTAATCAGGGAGGGGTGTAAAAGAGGCAGGGTGTGAATCAGGGAGTGGTGTTAAACAGGCGGGGTGTTAATCAGGGAGGGGTATAAACAGGCGTGGTGTGACTCAGGGAGGGGTGCAAAACAGGCGTGGTGTGACTCAGGGAGGGGTGTAAAACAGACGGGGTGTTAATCAGAGAGGGGTGTAAAACAGGCGGGCTGTAAATCAGGGAGGGGTGCTACACAGGCGAATTCTGAATCGGGGAGGGGTGTAAAACAGACGGGGAGTGATACGGGGAGGGTTGTTAATCTGGCAGGTTGTGAATCAGGGAGGGGTGCAAAACAGGCGAATTTTGAATCAGGGAGGGATGTAATACAGGCTGTGTGGGGATTGGGGAGGGGTGTAAAACAGTCAGGGTATGAATCAGGGAGAGTGTAAAACAGGCAAATTTTGAATCAGGGAGGCGTGGAAAACAGATGGGTTGAGAATCAGGGAGGGGTGTAAAACAGGCGGTGTGTGAATCGGTAGGGGTTTAATACAGGCGAATTTTGAATAAGGGAGGGATGTAAAACAGGCAGGGTGTGAATCAGGGAAGGTTGTAAAATAGACGGGATGTGAATCAGGGAGGGGTGCAAAACAGGCGGGGTGTCATCCATGTCGGGGTGTTAAACTGGCGGTTTGTGAATCAGGGAGGGGTGTACCTAGCAGGCGGAGGGGTGTAAAACAGTTAGTTGTGAATCAGGAAAGTGTTTAAAACAGGCGGGGTGTGAATCAGGGAGTGGTGTAAAACAGGCGGGGTGTTAATCAGGGAAGGGTGTAAAACAGGCGGTGAGTGAATCAGGGAGGGGTATAAAACAGGCGAATTCTGAATCAGGGAGGGGTGTAAAACAGGCGTGGTGTGAATCAGGGAGGGGTGTAAAACAGGCGGGGTGTTAATCAGGGAGGTGTGTAAACCAGGCGGGGTGTTAATCAGGGAGGTGTGTAAACCAGGCGGGGAGTGATACGGGGAGGGTTGTTAATCTGGCGGGTTGTGAATCAGGGAGCGGTGTATATAATAGGCCAGGTTGTGAATCAGGGAGGGGTGTGAAACAGGTGAATTTTGAATCAGGAAGGGATGTAAAACAGGCTGTGTGGGGATTGGGGAGGGGTGTAAAACAGGTGGGGTGTGAATCAGGGAGAGTGTCAAACAGGCGAATTTTGAATCAGGGAGGGGTGTAAAACAGGTGGGGTGTGAATCAGGGAGGGGTGTAAAATAGGCGGGGTGTGAATCAGGGAGGGGTGCAAAACAGGAAGGATGTGAATCAGGGAGGGGTGCAAAACAGGCGGGGTGTCATACATGTCGGGGTGTTAAATTGGCGGTTTGTGAATCAGGGAGGGGTGTACCTTGCAGGCGGTGTGTGAATCAAGGAGGGGTGTAAAACTGGCGGGTTATGAATCAGGGAGCGGTGTATATCACAGGCCAGGTGTGAATCGGGGAGGGGTGTACGACAGGCTGGGTGTCAATCAGTAAGGGGTGTATATAACAGGCGAGCTGTGAATCGGGGAGGGGTTTAAAACAGGCGGGTTGTGAATCAGGGAGGGGTATAAAACAGACAGGATGTGAATCAGGTCGGGGTCGAAAACAGGCGGAGTGTGAATCAGGGAGAGTGTAAAACAGGCGAAGTTCGAATCAGGGAGGCATGCAAAACAGATGGGTTGAAAATCAGGGAGGGGTGCAAAACAGGCGAATTTTGAATGAGGGAGGGATGTAAAACAGGCAGGGTGTGAATCAGGGAAGGTTGTAAAACACGGGGCTGTGAATCCGGGAGGGTGTAAAACAGGCGGGGTGTTAATCAGGGAGGGGTATAAAACAGGCAGGGTGTGAATCAGGGAGGGGTGTAAAACAGGCAGGGTGTGAATCAGGGATGGGTGTAAAACAGGCAGGGTGTGAATCAGGGAGGGATGTAAAACAGGCGAATTCTGAATCAGGGAGGGGTGTAAAACAGGCGTGGTGTGAATCAGGGAGGGGTGTAAAACAGGCGGGGTGTTAATCAGGGAGGTGTGTAAACCAGGCGGGGAGTGATACGGGGAGGGCTGTTAATCTGGCGGGTTGTGAATCAGGGAGCGGTGTATATAATAGGCCAGGTTGTGAATCAGGGAGGGGTGTGAAACAGGTGAATTTTGAATCAGGAAGGGATGTAAAACAGGCTGTGTGGGGATTGGGGAGGGGTGTAAAACAGGTGGGGTGTGAATCAGGGAGAGTGTAAAACGGGCGAATTTTGAATCAGGGAGGGGTGGAAAACAGATGGGTTGAGAATCAGGGAGGGGTGTAAAACAGGCGGGGTGTGAATCAGGGAGGGGTGTAAAATAGGCGGGGTGTGAATCAGGGAGGGGTGCAAAACAGGAAGGATGTGAATCAGGGAGGGGTGTAAAACAGGTCGGGTGTTAATCAGGGAGCGGTGTAATACAGACGGGTTGTGAATCGGGGAGGGGTGTAAAACATGCGAAGTTTGAATCAGGGAAGGGTGTAAAACAGGCGCGGTGTTAATCAGGGAAGGGTGTAAAACAGGCGGGGTGTTAATCAGGGAAGGGTGTAAAACAGGCGGGGTGTTAATCAGGGAAGGGTGTAAAACAGGCGGGGTGTTAATCAGGGAAGGGTGTAAAACAGGCGGTGTGTGACTCAGGGAAGGGTGTAAAACAGGCGGGCTGTGAATCAGGGAGGGTGTAAAACTGGCGGGATGTGAATCGGCAGGGGTTTAAAATAGCCAGGGTGTGAATTGGGGAGGGGTGTAAAACAGGCGTGGAGTGAATCAGTGAGGTGTCTAAAACAGGCAGGGTGTGAATCAGGGAGGGGTGTAAAACAGGCGGGGAGTGAATTGGTGAGGGTTGTTAAACTGGCGGGTTGTGAATCAGGGAGTGGTGTAAAACAGGCGAATTTTGAATCAGGGAGGGATGTAAAACAGGCGAATTTTGAATCAGGGAGGGATGTAAAACAGGTGTGGTGTGAATCGGGGAACGGTGTAAATCAGGCGTGGTGTGACTCAGGGACGGGAGTAAAACAGGCAGGGTGTAAATCAGGGAGGGGTACAAAACAGATGGGATGTGAATCAGGGAGGTGTGTAAAACACGCGAATTTTGAATCAGGGAGGGATGTAAAACAGGCGGGGTGTTAATCAGGGAGGGGTATAAAACAGGCATGGTGTGAATCAGGGAGCAGTGTGAAACAGGCAGGGTGTGAATCAGGGAGGGGTGTAAAACAGGCGGGGTGTGAATCAGGGAGGCTGTATATAACGTGAGGGGTGTGAATTGGGAATGGGTGCAAAACATGCGGGTTATGAATGAGGGAGGGGTGTATATAACAGGCGAGCTGTGAATCGGGGAGGGGTGTAAAACAGGTGGGGTGTGAATCGGGGAGGGGTTTAAAACAGGCAGGGTGTGAATCAGAGAGAAGAGTAAAACAGGCGGGGTGTTAATCAGGGAGGTGTGTATAACAGGTGGGGTGTGAATCGGGAGGGGTGTAAAACAGGTGGGGTGTGAATCGGGGAGGGGTGTAAAACACGCGGGCGGTGAAACAGGGAAGGGTGTAAAACAGGCGGGGTGTGAATCGGGGAGGGGTGTAAAACAGGCGGGGTGTGAATCGGGGAGGGATGTAAAACAGGCAGGGTGTGAATCAGGGTGGGAGTAAAACAGGCGGGGAGTGAATTGGGGAGGGGTGTAAAACAGGTGGTGTTTGATTCGGGGAGGGGTGTAAAGCAGTCGGGGTGTGAATCGCCAGGGGTGTAAAATAGTCAGGGTATGTATTGGGGCGGGGTGTATTACAGACGGGTTGTGAATCGGGGAGGGGTGTAAAACAGGCGTCGAGTGAATCAGGCAGGTGTGTAAAACAGGCGAATTTTGAATCAGGGAGCTATGTAAAACAGGCAGGGTGTGAATCAGGGAGGGGTTTAAAACAGGCGGGATGTTAATCAGGGAGGGGTGTAAAACAGGCGGGATGTTAATCAGGGAGGGGTGTAAAACAGGCGTGGTGTGAATCAGGGAGAGGTATAAAAAAGGTGAGGTGGAAATCGGGGAGGTGTGTAAAACAGGCGGGGTGTGAATCAGGGAGGTGTGTAAAACAGGTGGGGTGTGAATCGGGGAGTGGTGTAAAACAGGCGGGTTGTGAATCGGGGAGGGGTGGAAAACAGGCGAGGTGTGAATCGGGGAGGGGTTCAAAACAGGCAGGGTGTGAATCGGGGAGGGGTGTGAAACAGGCAGGGCGGTGAATCAGGGAAGGGTGTAAAACAGGCGGGGTGTGAATCGGGGAGGGGTGTAAAATAGGCGGGGTGTGAATTGGGGAGGGGTGTAAAACAGGCTGGGTGTGAATCGGGGGGGGTGTAAAACAGGCAGGGTGTGAATCGGGGAGGGGTGTAAAACAGGCGGGGTGTGAATCGGGGAGGGGTTCAAAACAGGCAGGGTGTGAATCGGGGAGGGGTGTGAAACAGGCAGGGCGGTGAATCAGGGAAGGGTGTAAAACAGGCGGGGTGTGAATTGGGGAGGGGTGTAAAACAGGCAGGGTGTGAATCGGGGAGGGGTGTAAAACAGGCAGGGTGTGAATCGGGGAGGGGTGTAAAACAGGCGGGGTGTGAATCGGGGAGGGATGTAAAACAGGCGGGGTGTGATTCAGGGAGGGGTGTAATACAGGCGAGATGTGAATCAGGGATGCGTGTTAAACAGGCGGGGTGTGAATCAGGGTGGGAGTAAAACAGGCGGGGAGTGAATTGGGGAGGGGTGTAAAACAGGTGGTGTTTGATTCGGGGAGGGGTGTAAAGCAGTCGGGGTGTGAATCGCCAGGCGTGTAAAATAGTCAGGGTATGTGTTGGGGCGGGGTGTATTACAGACGGGTTGTGAATCGGGGAGGGGTGTAAAACAGGCGTCGAGTGAATCAGGCAGGTGTGTAAAACAGGCGAATTTTGAATCAGGGAGCTGTGTAAAACAGGCAGGGTGTGAATCAGGGAGGGGTTTAAAACAGGCGGGATGTTAATCAGGGAGGGGTGTAAAACAGGCGTGGTGTGAATCAGGGAGAGGTATAAAAAAGGTGAGGTGGAAATCGGGGAGGTGTGTAAAACAGGCGGGGTGTGAATCAGGGAGGTGTGTAAAACAGGTGGGGTGTGAATCGGGGAGTGGTGTAAAACAGGCGGGTTGTGAATCGGGGAGGGGTGGAAAACAGGCGAGGTGTGAATCGGGGAGGGGTTCAAAACAGGCAGGGTGTGAATCGGGGAGGGGTGTGAAACAGGCAGGGCGGTGAATCAGGGAAGTGTGTAAAACAGGCGGGGTGTGAATCGGGGAGGGGTGTAAAATAGGCGGGGTGTGAATCGGGGGGGGTGTAAAACAGGCAGGGTGTGAATCGGGGAGGGGTGTACAACAGGCGGGGTGTGAATCGGGGAGGGGTTCAAAACAGGCAGGGTGTGAATCGGGGAGGGGTGTGAAACAGGCAGGGCGGTGAATCAGGGAAGGGTGTAAAACAGGCGGGGTGTGAATCGGGGAGGGGTGTAAAACAGGCGGGGTGTGAATTGGGGAGGGGTGTAAAACAGGCAGGGTGTGAATCGGGGAGGGGTGTAAAACAGGCAGGGTGTGAATCGGGGATGGGTGTAAAACAGGCGGGGTGTGAATCGGGGAGGGATGTAAAACAGGCGGGGTGTGATTCAGGGAGGGGTGTAATACAGGCGATATGTGAATCAGGGATGCGTGTTAAACAGGCGGGGTGTGAATCAGGGTGGGAGTAAAACAGGCGGGGAGTGAATTGGGGAGGGGTGTAAAACAGGTGGTGTGTGAATCGCCAGGGGTGTAAAATAGTCAGGGTATGTATTGGGGCGGGGTGTATTACAGACGGGTTGTGAATCGGGGAGGGGTGTAAAACAGGCGTCGAGTGAATCAGGCAGGTGTGTAAAACAGGCGAATTTTGAATCAGGGAGCGATGTAAAACAGGCAGGGTGTGAATCAGGGAGGGGTTAAAAACAGGCGGGATGTTAATCAGGGAGGGGTGTAAAACAGGCGTGGTGTGAATCGGGGAGAGGTATAAAAAAGGTGAGGTGGAAATCAGGGAGGTGTGTAAAACAGGCGGGGTGTGAATCGGGGAGGTGTGTAAAACAGGTGGGGTGTGAATCGGGGAGAGGTGTAAAACAGGCGGGTTGTGAATCGGGGAGGGGTGGAAAACAGGCGGGTTGTGAATCAGGGTGGGAGTAAAACAGGCGGGGAGTGAATTGGGGAGGGGTGTAAAACAGGTGGTGTTTGATTCGGGGAGGGGTGTAAAGCAGTCGGGGTGTGAATCGCCAGGGGTGTAAAATAGTCAGGGTATGTATTGGGGCGGGGTGTATTACAGACGGGTTGTGAATCGGGGAGGGGTGTAAAACAGGCGTCGAGTGAATCAGGCAGGTGTGTAAAACAGGCGAATTTTGAATCAGGGAGCTATGTAAAACAGGCAGGGTGTGAATCAGGGAGGGGTTTAAAACAGGCGGGATGTTAATCAGGGAGGGGTGTAAAACAGGCGGGATGTTAATCAGGGAGGGGTGTAAAACAGGCGTGGTGTGAATCAGGGAGAGGTATAAAAAAGGTGAGGTGGAAATCGGGGAGGTGTGTAAAACAGGCGGGGTGTGAATCAGGGAGGTGTGTAAAACAGGTGGGGTGTGAATCGGGGAGTGGTGTAAAACAGGCGGGTTGTGAATCGGGGAGGGGTGGAAAACAGGCGAGGTGTGAATCGGGGAGGGGTTCAAAACAGGCAGGGTGTGAATCGGGGAGGGGTGTGAAACAGGCAGGGCGGTGAATCAGGGAAGGGTGTAAAACAGGCGGGGTGTGAATCGGGGAGGGGTGTAAAATAGGCGGGGTGTGAATTGGGGAGGGGTGTAAAACAGGCTGGGTGTGAATCGGGGGGGGTGTAAAACAGGCAGGGTGTGAATCGGGGAGGGGTGTAAAACAGGCGGGGTGTGAATCGGGGAGGGGTTCAAAACAGGCAGGGTGTGAATCGGGGAGGGGTGTGAAACAGGCAGGGCGGTGAATCAGGGAAGGGTGTAAAACAGGCGGGGTGTGAATTGGGGAGGGGTGTAAAACAGGCAGGGTGTGAATCGGGGAGGGGTGTAAAACAG
The DNA here is from genome assembly GCF_035084215.1 of Heptranchias perlo. Taxonomy (NCBI): domain Eukaryota; kingdom Metazoa; phylum Chordata; class Chondrichthyes; order Hexanchiformes; family Hexanchidae; genus Heptranchias; species Heptranchias perlo. The sequence continues at coordinate 62,515,521 of NC_090336.1, read as the reverse complement.
GCAGGGTGTGAATCGGGGAGGGGTGTAAAACAGGCGGGGTGTGAATCGGGGAGGGATGTAAAACAGGCGGGGTGTGATTCAGGGAGGGGTGTAATACAGGCGAGATGTGAATCAGGGATGCGTGTTAAACAGGCGGGGTGTGAATCAGGGTGGGAGTAAAACAGGCGGGGAGTGAATTGGGGAGGGGTGTAAAACAGGTGGTGTTTGATTCGGGGAGGGGTGTAAAGCAGTCGGGGTGTGAATCGCCAGGCGTGTAAAATAGTCAGGGTATGTGTTGGGGCGGGGTGTATTACAGACGGGTTGTGAATCGGGGAGGGGTGTAAAACAGGCGTCGAGTGAATCAGGCAGGTGTGTAAAACAGGCGAATTTTGAATCAGGGAGCTGTGTAAAACAGGCAGGGTGTGAATCAGGGAGGGGTTTAAAACAGGCGGGATGTTAATCAGGGAGGGGTGTAAAACAGGCGTGGTGTGAATCAGGGAGAGGTATAAAAAAGGTGAGGTGGAAATCGGGGAGGTGTGTAAAACAGGCGGGGTGTGAATCAGGGAGGTGTGTAAAACAGGTGGGGTGTGAATCGGGGAGTGGTGTAAAACAGGCGGGTTGTGAATCGGGGAGGGGTGGAAAACAGGCGAGGTGTGAATCGGGGAGGGGTTCAAAACAGGCAGGGTGTGAATCGGGGAGGGGTGTGAAACAGGCAGGGCGGTGAATCAGGGAAGTGTGTAAAACAGGCGGGGTGTGAATCGGGGAGGGGTGTAAAATAGGCGGGGTGTGAATCGGGGGGGGTGTAAAACAGGCAGGGTGTGAATCGGGGAGGGGTGTAAAACAGGCGGGGTGTGAATCGGGGAGGGGTTCAAAACAGGCAGGGTGTGAATCGGGGAGGGGTGTGAAACAGGCAGGGCGGTGAATCAGGGAAGGGTGTAAAACAGGCGGGGTGTGAATCGGGGAGGGGTGTAAAACAGGCGGGGTGTGAATTGGGGAGGGGTGTAAAACAGGCAGGGTGTGAATCGGGGAGGGGTGTAAAACAGGCAGGGTGTGAATCGGGGATGGGTGTAAAACAGGCGGGGTGTGAATCGGGGAGGGATGTAAAACAGGCGGGGTGTGATTCAGGGAGGGGTGTAATACAGGCGAGATGTGAATCAGGGATGCGTGTTAAACAGGCGGGGTGTGAATCAGGGTGGGAGTAAAACAGGCGGGGAGTGAATTGGGGAGGGGTGTAAAACAGGTGGTGTGTGAATCGCCAGGGGTGTAAAATAGTCAGGGTATGTATTGGGGCGGGGTGTATTACAGACGGGTTGTGAATCGGGGAGGGGTGTAAAACAGGCGTCGAGTGAATCAGGCAGGTGTGTAAAACAGGCGAATTTTGAATCAGGGAGCGATGTAAAACAGGCAGGGTGTGAATCAGGGAGGGGTTAAAAACAGGCGGGATGTTAATCAGGGAGGGGTGTAAAACAGGCGTGGTGTGAATCGGGGAGAGGTATAAAAAAGGTGAGGTGGAAATCAGGGAGGTGTGTAAAACAGGCGGGGTGTGAATCGGGGAGGTGTGTAAAACAGGTGGGGTGTGAATCGGGGAGAGGTGTAAAACAGGCGGGTTGTGAATCGGGGAGGGGTGGAAAACAGGCGGGTTGTGAATCGGGGAGGGGTTCAAAACAGGCGGGGTGTGAATCAGGGAAGGGTGTAAAACAGGCGGGGTGTTAATCAGGGAGGGGTGTAAAACAGGCAGGGTGTGAATCAGGGAGTGGTGTAAAACAGGGGGGGTGTTAATCAGGGAAGGGTATAAAACAGGCGAATTCTGAATCAGGGAGGGGTGTAAAACAGGCGGGGTGTTAATCAGGGAGGTGTGTAAACCAGGCGGGGAGTGATACGGGGAGGGTTGTTGATCTGGCGGGTTGTGAATCAGGGAGCGGTGTATATAATAGGCCAGGTTGTGAATCAGGGAGGGGTGTGAAACAGGCGAATTTTGAATCAGGAAGGGATGTAAAACAGGCTGTGTGTGGATTGGGGAGGGCTGTAAAACAGGTGGGGTGTGAATCAGGGAGAGTGTAAAACAGGCGAATTTTGAATCAGGGAGGCGTGAAAAACAGATGGGTTGAGAATCAGGGAGGGGTGTAAAACAGGCGGTGTGTGAATCAGGGAGGGGTGTAAAACAGGCGGGGTGTGAATCAGGGAGGGGTGTAAAATAGGCGGGGTGTGAATCAGGGAGGGGTGCAAAACAGGAAGGATGTGAATCAGGGAGGTGTGTAAAACAGGTGGGGTGTTAATCAGGGAGGGGTGTCATACAGACGTGTTGTGAATCGGGGAGAGGTGTAAAACAGGCGAAGTTTGAATCAGGGAAGGGTGTAAAACAGGGGCGGTGTTAATCAGGGAAGGGTGTAAAACAGGCGGTGTGTGACTCAGGGAAGGGTGTAAAACAGGCGGGCTGTGAATCCGGGAGGGGTGTAAAACTGGCGGGATGTGAATCGGCAGGGGTTTCAAACAGGCAGGGTGTGAATCAGGGAAGGGTGTAAAACAGGCGTGGAGTGAATTGGGGAGCGTTGTTAAACTGGCGGGTTGTGAATCAGGGAGTGGTGTATATAATAGGCCAGGTTTGAATCAGGGAGGGATGTAAAACAGGCGAATTTTGAATCAGGGAGGGATGTAAAACAGGTGTGGTGTGAATCGGGGAACGGTGTAAATCAGGCGTGGTGTGACTCAGGGACGGGAGTAAAACAGGCAGGGTGTAAATCAGGGAGGGGTACAAAACAGATGGGATGTGAATCAGGGAGGGGTGTAAAACACGCGAATTTTGAATCAGGGAGGGATGTAAAACAGGCAGGCTGTGAATCCGGGAGGGTGTAAAACAGGCGGGGTGTGAATCAGGGACGGGTGTAAAACAGGCATGGTGTGAATCAGGGAGCAGTGTGAAACAGGCAGGGTGTGAATCATGGAGGGGTGTAAAACAGGCGGGGTGTGAATCAGGGAGGGGTGTGAAACAGGCGAATTTTGAATCAGGGAGGCGTGGAAAACAGATGTGTTGAGAATCAGGGAGGGGTGTAAAATAGGCGGGGTGTGAATCAGGGAGTGTTGTTTCTAACAGGCAAGGTGTGAATTGCGGAGGTGTGTAAAACAGGCAGGGTGTGAATCAGGGAGGGGTGTAAAACAGGCGGGGTGTGAATCAGGAAGGGTTTAAAACAGGCAGATTGTGAATCAGGGAGGGGTGTTACACAGGCAAATTATGAATCGGGGAGTGGTGTAAAACAGGCGGGGAGTGATACGGGGAGGGGTGTAAAACAGGCGAATTTTGAATCAGGGAGGGGTGTAAAACAGGCAGGGTGTGAATCAGGGAGAGTGTAAAATAGGCAGGGTGTGAATCAGGGAGAGTGTAAAATAGGCAGGGTGTGAATCAGGGACAGTGTAAAATAGGCAGGGTGTGAATCAGGGAGAGTGTAAAATAGGCAGGGTGTGAATCAGGGAGAGTGTAAAACAGGCAAATTTTGAATTAAGGCGGCGTGGAAAACAGATGAGTTGAGCATCAGGGAGGGGTGTAAAACAGGCGAATTTTGAATGAAGGAGGGATGTAAAACAGGCGGGCTGTGAATCCGGGAGCGTGTAGAACAGGCGGGGTGTGAATCAGGGAGGAGTGTAAAACAGGCGGGGTGTGATTCGGGGAGGGGTGTAAAACAGGCGGGGTGTGAATTTGGGAGGGGTGTAAAACAGGCGGGGTGTGAATTGGGGAGGAGTGTAAAACAGGCGGGGTGAGATTCGGGGAGGGGTGTAAAACAGGCGGGGTGTGAATTTGGGAGGGGTGTAAAACAGGCGGGGTGTGAATCAGGGAGGGGTGCAAAACAGGCGAATTTTGAATCAGGGAGGGATGTAATACAGGCTGTGTGGGGATTGGGGAGGGGTGTAAAACAGTCAGGGTGTGAATCAGGGAGAGTGTAAAACAGGCAAATTTTGAATCAGGGAGGCGTGGAAAACAGATGGGTTGAGAATCAGGGAGGGGTGTAAAACAGGCGGTGTGTGAATCGGTAGGGGTTTAATACAGGCGAATTTTGAATAAGGGAGGGATGTAAAACAGGCAGGGTGTGAATCAGGGAGGGATGTAAAACAGGCAGGGTGTGAATCAGCGAAGGTTGTAAAATAGACGGGATGTGAATAAGGGAGGGGTGCAAACCAGGCGGGGTGTTAATCAGGGAGGGGTGCAAAACAGGCGGGGTGTCATACATGTCGGGGTGTTAAACTGGCGGTTTGTGAATCAGGGAGGGGTGTACCTTGCAGGCGGTGTGTGAATCAGGGAGGGGTGTAAAACTGGCGGGTTGTGAATCAGGGAGCGGTGTATATCACAGGCCAGGTTTGAATCGGGGAGGGGTGTACGACAGGCTGGGTGTCAATCAGTAAGGGGTGTATATAACAGGCGAGCTGTGAATCGGGGAGGGGTTTAAAACAGGCGGGTTGTGGATCAGGGAGGGGTATAAAACAGACAGGATGTGAATCAGGTCGGGGTCTAAAACAGGCGGAGTGTGAATCAGGGAGAGTGTAAAACAGGCGAAGTTCGAATCAGGGAGGCATGCAAAACAGATGGGTTGAAAATCAGGGAGGGGTGCAAAACAGGCGAATTTTGAATGAGGGAGGGATGTAAAACAGGCAGGGTGTGAATCAGGGAAGGTTGTAAAACACGGGGATGTGAATCGGGGAGGGTGTAAAACAGGCGGGGCGTTAATCAGGGAGGGGTATAAAACAGGCAGGGTGTGAATCAGGGAGGGGTGTAAAACAGGCAGGGTGTGAATCAGGGATGGGTGTAAAACAGGCAGGGTGTGAATCAGGGAGGGGTGTAAAACCGGCGAATTCTGAATCAGGGAGGGGTGTAAAACAGGCGGGGTGTTAATCAGGGAGGTGTGTAAACCAGGCGGGGAGTGATACGGGGAGGGTTGTTAATCTGGCGGGTTGTGAATCAGGGAGCGGTGTATATAATAGGCCAGGTTGTGAATCAGGGAGGGGTGTGAAACAGGTGAATTTTGAATCAGGAAGGGTTGTAAAACAGGCTGTGTGGGGATTGGGGAGGGGTGTAAAACAGGTGGGGTGTGAATCAGGGAGAGTGTCAAACAGGCGAATTTTGAATCAGGGAGGGGTGTAAAACAGGTGGGGTGTGAATCAGGGAGGGGTGTAAAATAGGCGGGGTGTGAATCAGGGAGGGGTGCAAAACAGGAAGGATGTGAATCAGGGAGGGGTGCAAAACAGGCGGGGTGTCATACATGTCGGGGTGTTAAATTGGCGGTTTGTGAATCAGGGAGGGGTGTACCTTGCAGGCGGTGTGTGAATCAGGGAGGGGTGTAAAACTGGCGGGTTATGAATCAGGGAGCGGTGTATATCACAGGCCAGGTGTGAATCGGGGAGGGGTGTACGACAGGCTGGGTGTCAATCAGTAAGGGGTGTATATAACAGGCGAGCTGTGAATCGGGGAGGGGTTTAAAACAGGCGGGTTGTGAATCAGGGAGGGGTATAAAACAGACAGGATGTGAATCAGGTCGGGGTCGAAAACAGGCGGAGTGTGAATCAGGGAGAGTGTAAAACAGGCGAAGTTCGAATCAGGGAGGCATGCAAAACAGATGGGTTGAAAATCAGGGAGGGGTGCAAAACAGGCGAATTTTGAATGAGGGAGGGATGTAAAACAGGCAGGGTGTGAATCAGGGAAGGTTGTAAAACACGGGGCTGTGAATCCGGGAGGGTGTAAAACAGGCGGGGTGTTAATCAGGGAGGGGTATAAAACAGGCAGGGTGTGAATCAGGGAGGGGTGTAAAACAGGCAGGGTGTGAATCAGGGATGGGTGTAAAACAGGCAGGGTGTGAATCAGGGAGGGATGTAAAACAGGCGAATTCTGAATCAGGGAGGGGTGTAAAACAGGCGTGGTGTGAATCAGGGAGGGGTGTAAAACAGGCGGGGTGTTAATCAGGGAGGTGTGTAAACCAGGCGGGGAGTGATACGGGGAGGGCTGTTAATCTGGCGGGTTGTGAATCAGGGAGCGGTGTATATAATAGGCCAGGTTGTGAATCAGGGAGGGGTGTGAAACAGGTGAATTTTGAATCAGGAAGGGATGTAAAACAGGCTGTGTGGGGATTGGGGAGGGGTGTAAAACAGGTGGGGTGTGAATCAGGGAGAGTGTAAAACGGGCGAATTTTGAATCAGGGAGGGGTGGAAAACAGATGGGTTGAGAATCAGGGAGGGGTGTAAAACAGGCGGGGTGTGAATCAGGGAGGGGTGTAAAATAGGCGGGGTGTGAATCAGGGAGGGGTGCAAAACAGGAAGGATGTGAATCAGGGAGGGGTGTAAAACAGGTGGGGTGTTAATCAGGGAGCGGTGTAATACAGACGGGTTGTGAATCGGGGAGGGGTGTAAAACATGCGAAGTTTGAATCAGGGAAGGGTGTAAAACAGGCGCGGTGTTAATCAGGGAAGGGTGTAAAACAGGCGGGGTGTTAATCAGGGAAGGGTGTAAAACAGGCGGGGTGTTAATCAGGGAAGGGTGTAAAACAGGCGGGGTGTTAATCAGGGAAGGGTGTAAAACAGGCGGTGTGTGACTCAGGGAAGGGTGTAAAACAGGCGGGCTGTGAATCAGGGAGGGTGTAAAACTGGCGGGATGTGAATCGGCAGGGGTTTAAAATAGCCAGGGTGTGAATTGGGGAGGGGTGTAAAACAGGCGTGGAGTGAATCAGTGAGGTGTCTAAAACAGGCAGGGTGTGAATCAGGGAGGGGTGTAAAACAGGCGGGGAGTGAATTGGTGAGGGTTGTTAAACTGGCGGGTTGTGAATCAGGGAGTGGTGTAAAACAGGCGAATTTTGAATCAGGGAGGGATGTAAAACAGGCGAATTTTGAATCAGGGAGGGATGTAAAACAGGTGTGGTGTGAATCGGGGAACGGTGTAAATCAGGCGTGGTGTGACTCAGGGACGGGAGTAAAACAGGCAGGGTGTAAATCAGGGAGGGGTACAAAACAGATGGGATGTGAATCAGGGAGGTGTGTAAAACACGCGAATTTTGAATCAGGGAGGGGTATAAAACAGGCAGGGTGTTAATCAGGGAGGGGTATAAAACAGGCATGGTGTGAATCAGGGAGCAGTGTGAAACAGGCAGGGTGTGAATCAGGGAGGGGTGTAAAACAGGTGGGGTGTGAATCGGGGAGGGGTTTAAAACAGGCAGGGTGTGAATCAGAGAGAAGAGTAAAACAGGCGGGGTGTTAATCAGGGAGGTGTGTATAACAGGTGGGGTGTGAATCGGGAGGGGTGTAAAACAGGTGGGGTGTGAATCGGGGAGGGGTGTAAAACACGCGGGCGGTGAAACAGGGAAGGGTGTAAAACAGGCAGGGTGTGAATCGGGGAGGGGTGTAAAACAGGCGGGGTGTGAATCGGGGAGGGATGTAAAACAGGCAGGGTGTGAATCAGGGTGGGAGTAAAACAGGCGGGGAGTGAATTGGGGAGGGGTGTAAAACAGGTGGTGCTTGATTCGGGGAGGGGTGTAAAGCAGTCGGGGTGTGAATCGCCAGGGGTGTAAAATAGTCAGGGTATGTATTGGGGCGGGGTGTATTACAGACGGGTTGTGAATCGGGGAGGGGTGTAAAACAGGCGTCGAGTGAATCAGGCAGGTGTGTAAAACAGGCGAATTTTGAATCAGGGAGCTATGTAAAACAGGCAGGGTGTGAATCAGGGAGGGGTTTAAAACAGGCGGGATGTTAATCAGGGAGGGGTGTAAAACAGGCGGGATGTTAATCAGGGAGGGGTGTAAAACAGGCGGGGTGTGAATCAGGGAGAGGTATAAAAAAGGTGAGGTGGAAATCGGGGAGGTGTGTAAAACAGGTGGGGTGTGAATCAGGGAGGTGTGTAAAACAGGTGGGGTGTGAATCGGGGAGTGGTGTAAAACAGGCGGGTTGTGAATCGGGGAGGGGTGGAAAACAGGCGAGGTGTGAATCGGGGAGGGGTTCAAAACAGGCAGGGTGTGAATCGGGGAGGGGTGTGAAACAGGCAGGGCGGTGAATCAGGGAAGGGTGTAAAACAGGCGGGGTGTGAATCGGGGAGGGGTGTAAAATAGGCGGGGTGTGAATTGGGGAGGGGTGTAAAACAGGCTGGGTGTGAATCGGGGGGGGGGTGTAAAACAGGCAGGGTGTGAATCGGGGAGGGGTGTAAAACAGGCGGGGTGTGAATCGGGGAGGGGTTCAAAACAGGCAGGGTGTGAATCGGGGAGGGGTGTGAAACAGGCAGGGCGGTGAATCAGGGAAGGGTGTAAAACAGGCGGGGTGTGAATCGGGGAGGGGTGTAAAACAGGCGGGGTGTGAATTGGGGAGGGGTGTAAAACAGGCAGGGTGTGAATCGGGGAGGGGTGTAAAACAGGCGGGGTGTGAATCGGGGAGGGATGTAAAACAGGCGGGGTGTGATTCAGGGAGGGGTGTAATACAGGCGAGATGTGAATCAGGGATGCGTGTTAAACAGGCGGGGTGTGAATCAGGGTGGGAGTAAAACAGGCGGGGAGTGAATTGGGGAGGGGTGTAAAACAGGTGGTGTTTGATTCGGGGAGGGGTGTAAAGCAGTCGGGGTGTGAATCGCCAGGCGTGTAAAATAGTCAGGGTATGTATTGGGGCGGGGTGTATTGCAGACGGGTTGTGAATCGGGGAGGGGTGTAAAACAGGCGTCGAGTGAATCAGGCAGGTGTGTAAAACAGGCGAATTTTGAATCAGGGAGCTATGTAAAACAGGCAGGGTGTGAATCAGGGAGGGGTTTAAAACAGGCGGGATGTTAATCAGGGAGGGGTGTAAAACAGGCGGGATGTTAATCAGGGAGGGGTGTAAAACAGGCGTGGTGTGAATCAGGGAGAGGTATAAAAAAGGTGAGGTGGAAATCGGGGAGGTGTGTAAAACAGGCGTGGTGTGAATCAGGGAGGTGTGTAAAACAGGTGGGGTGTGAATCGGGGAGTGGTGTAAAACAGGCGAGTTGTGAATCGGGGAGGGGTGGAAAACAGGCGAGGTGTGAATCGGGGAGGGGTTCAAAACAGGCAGGGTGTGAATCGGGGAGGGGTGTGAAACAGGCAGGGCGGTGAATCAGGGAAGTGTGTAAAACAGGCGGGGTGTGAATCGGGGAGGGGTGTAAAATAGGCGGGGTGTGAATCGGGGGGGGTGTAAAACAGGCAGGGTGTGAATCGGGGAGGGGTGTAAAACAGGCGGGGTGTGAATCGGGGAGGGGTTCAAAACAGGCAGGGTGTGAATCGGGGAGGGGTGTAAAACAGGCAGGGTGTGAATCGGGGATGGGTGTAAAACAGGCGGGGTGTGAATCGGGGAGGGATGTAAAACAGGCGGGGTGTGATTCAGGGAGGGGTGTAATACAGGCGAGATGTGAATCAGGGATGCGTGTTAAACAGGCGGGGTGTGAATCAGGGTGGGAGTAAAACAGGCGGGGAGTGAATTGGGGAGGGGTGTAAAACAGGTGGTGTTTGATTCGGGGAGGGGTGTAAAGCAGTCGGTGTGTGAATCGCCAGGGGTGTAAAATAGTCAGGGTATGTATTGGGGCGGGGTGTATTACAGACGGGTTGTGAATCGGGGAGGGGTGTAAAACAGGCGTCGAGTGAATCAGGCAGGTGTGTAAAACAGGCGAATTTTGAATCAGGGAGCGATGTAAAACAGGCAGGGTGTGAATCAGGGAGGGGTTAAAAACAGGCGGGATGTTAATCAGGGAGGGGTGTAAAACAGGCGTGGTGTGAATCGGGGAGAGGTATAAAAAAGGTGAGGTGGAAATCAGGGAGGTGTGTAAAACAGGCGGGGTGTGAATCGGGGAGGTGTGTAAAACAGGTGGGGTGTGAATCGGGGAGTGGTGTAAAACAGGCGGGTTGTGAATCGGGGAGGGGTGGAAAACAGGCGGGTTGTGAATCGGGGAGGGGTTCAAAACAGGCGGGGTGTGAATCAGGGAAGGGTGTAAAACAGGCGGGGTGTTAATCAGGGAGGGGTGTAAAACAGGCAGGGTGTGAATCAGGGAGTGGTGTAAAACAGGGGGGGTGTTAATCAGGGAAGGGTATAAAACAGGCGAATTCTGAATCAGGGAGGGGTGTAAAACAGGCGGGGTGTTAATCAGGGAGGTGTGTAAACCAGGCGGGGAGTGATACGGGGAGGGTTGTTAATCTGGCGGGTTGTGAATCAGGGAGCGGTGTATATAATAGGCCAGGTTGTGAATCAGGGAGGGGTGTGAAACAGGCGAATTTTGAATCAGGAAGGGATGTAAAACAGGCTGTGTGTGGATTGGGGAGGGGTGTAAAACAGGTGGGGTGTGAATCAGGGAGAGTGTAAAACAGGCGAATTTTGAATCAGGGAGGCGTGAAAAACAGATGGGTTGAGAATCAGGGAGGGGTGTAAAACAGGCGGTGTGTGAATCAGGGAGGGGTGTAAAACAGGCGGGGTGTGAATCAGGGAGGGGTGTAAAATAGGCGGGGTGTGAATCAGGGAGGGGTGCAAAACAGGTGGGGTGTTAATCAGGGAGGGGTGTCATACAGACGGGTTGTGAATCGGGGAGAGGTGTAAAACAGGCGAAGTTTGAATCAGGGAAGGGTGTAAAACAGGGGCGGTGTTAATCAGGGAAGGGTGTAAAACAGGCGGGGTGTTAATCAGGGAAGGGTGTAAAACAGGCGGTGTGTGACTCAGGGAAGGGTGTAAAACAGGCGGGCTGTGAATCCGGGAGGGGTGTAAAACTGGCGGGATGTGAATCGGCAGGGGTTTCAAACAGGCAGGGTGTGAATCAGGGAAGGGTGTAAAACAGGCGTGGAGTGAATTGGGGAGCGTTGTTAAACTGGCGGGTTGTGAATCAGGGAGTGGTGTATATAATAGGCCAGGTTTGAATCAGGGAGGGATGTAAAACAGGCGAATTTTGAATCAGGGAGGGATGTAAAACAGGTGTGGTGTGAATCGGGGAACGGTGTAAATCAGGCGTGGTGTGACTCAGGGACGGGAGTAAAACAGGCAGGGTGTAAATCAGGGAGGGGTACAAAACAGATGGGATGTGAATCAGGGAGGGGTGTAAAACACGCGAATTTTGAATCAGGGAGGGATGTAAAACAGGCAGGCTGTGAATCCGGGAGGGTGTAAAACAGGCGGGGTGTGAATCAGGGACGGGTGTAAAACAGGCATGGTGTGAATCAGGGAGCAGTGTGAAACAGGCAGGGTGTGAATCATGGAGGGGTGTAAAACAGGCGGGGTGTGAATCAGGGAGGCTGTATATAACGTGAGGGGTGTGAATTGGGAATGGGTGCAATACATGCGGGTTATGAATGAGGGAGGGGTGTATATAACAGGCGAGCTGTGAATCGGGGAGGGGTGTAAAACAGGTGGGGTGTGAATCGGGGAGGGGTTTAAAACAGGCAGGGTGTGAATCAGAGAGAAGAGTAAAACAGGCGGGGTGTTAATCAGGGAGGTGTGTATAACAGGTGGGGTGTGAATCGGGAGGGGTGTAAAACAGGTGGGGTGTGAATCGGGGAGGGGTGTAAAACACGCGGGCGGTGAAACAGGGAAGGGTGTAAAACAGGCGGGGTGTGAATCGGGGAGGGGTGTAAAACAGGCGGGGTGTGAATCGGGGAGGGATGTGAAACAGGCAGGGTGTGAATCAGGGTGGGAGTAAAACAGGCGGGGAGTGAATTGGGGAGGGGTGTAAAACAGGTGGTGTTTGATTCGGGGAGGGGTGTAAAGCAGTCGGGGTGTGAATCGCCAGGGGTGTAAAATAGTCAGGGTATGTATTGGGGCAGGGTGTATTACAGACGGGTTGTGAATCGGGGAGGGGTGTAAAACAGGCGTCGAGTGAATCAGGCAGGTGTGTAAAACAGGCGAATTTTGAATCAGGGAGCGATGTAAAACAGGCAGGGTGTGAATCAGGGAGGGGTTTAAAACAGGCGGGATGTTAATCAGGGAGGGGTGTCAATCAGGCGTGGTGTGAATCAGGGAGAGGTATAAAAAAGGTGAGGTGGAAATCGGGGAGGTGTGTAAAACAGGCGGGGTGTGAATCAGGGAGGTGTGTAAAACAGGTGGGGTGTGAATCGGGGAGGGGTGGAAAACAGGCGAGGTGTGAATCGGGGAGGGGTTCAAAACAGGCAGGGTGTGAATCGGGGAGGGGTGTGAAACAGGCAGGGCGGTGAATCAGGAAAGGGTGTAAAACAGGCGGGGTGTGAATCGGGGAGGGGTGTAAAACAGGCGGGGTGTGAATTGGGGAGGGGTGTAAAACAGGCAGGGTGTGAATCGGGGGGGGTGTAAAACAGGCAGGGTGTGAATCGGGGAGGGGTGTAAAACAGGTGGGGTGTGAATCGGGGAGGGGTTCAAAACAGGCAGGGTGTGAATCGGGGAGGGGTGTGAAACAGGCAGGGCGGTGAATCAGGGAAGGGTGTAAAACAGGCGGGGTGTGAATTGGGGAGGGGTGTAAAACAGGCAGGGTGTGAATCGGGGAGGGGTGTAATACAGGCGGAGTGTGAATTGGGGAGGGGTGTTGCACAGATGGGTTGTGAATCGGGGAGGAGTGTAAAACAGGCGTGGTGTGAATCAGGGAGGGGTGCAAAACAGGCGTGGTGTGAATCAGGGAGGGTGTAAAACAGGCGGGGTGTAAATCGGGGATGGGTGTAAAACAGGCGGGATGAGCATCGGTGAGGGGTGTAAAACAGGCGGGGTGTTAATCAGGGCGGGGTGTAGAACAAGCCTGGTGTGAATCAGGGAGGGGTATAAAACAGACGAGATGTGAATCAGGGTGGGAGTAAAACAGGCGGGGTGTGAATCCGGGAGGGGTGTAAAACAGGTGGTGTGTGATTCGGCAGGGGTGTAAAATAGTCAGGGTATGTATTGGGGCGGGGTGTACTATAGACGGGTTGTGAATCGGGGAGGGGTGTAAAACAGGCGGGATGTGAATCAGGAAGGGTGTATAACAGGCAGTGTGTGAATTGGGGAGGTGTTTTAAACACGCGGGATGTAAATCAGGGAGTGGTGTAAAAGAGGAAGGATGTTAATCAGGGAGGGGTATAGAACAGGCGGGGTGTGATTCAGGGAGGGGTGTAAGACAGGCGGGGTATGGATTGGGGAGGGGAGTAAAACAGGCGAGGTGTAAATCGGGGAGGTGTGTAAAACAGGCCTGGTGTGAATCAGGGAGGGCTATAAAACAGACGGGATGTGAATCAGGGAGGGGTGTTAAAGAAGCGGGGTGTGAATCAGGGTGGGAGGAAAACAGGCGGCGAGTGAATTGGGGAGGGTCGCAAAGCAGTTTGATGTGAATCGGGGAGGGGTGTAAAACAGGCGGGGTGTGAATCGGGGAGGGGTGTAAAACAGGCGGGGTGTGATTCGGGGAGGGGTGTAAAAGAGGCGGGGTGTGATTCGGGGAGGGGTGTAAAAGAGGCGGGGTGTGATTCGGGGAGGGGTGTAAAAGAGGCGGGGTGTGATTCTGGGAGGGGTGTAAAACAGGCGGGGTGTGATTCGGGGAGGGGTGTAAAAGAGGCGGTCTGTGATTCGGGGAGGGGTGTAAAGCAGTCGGGGTGTGATTCGGGGAGGGGTGTAAAACAGGCGGGGTGTGATTCGGGGAGGGGTGTGAAGCAGTCGGGGTGTGAATTGGCAGGGGTGTAAAATAGCCAGGGTATGTATTGGGGCGGGGTGTATTACAGACGGGTTGTGAATCCGGGAGTTGTGTAAAACAGGCGCGACGTGAATCAGGGAGAGGTATAAAAAGGTGAGGTGGAAATCGGGGAGGTGTGTAAAACAGGCGGGGTGTGAAACAGGGAGGGGTGCAAAACCGGCGAATTCTGAATTAGGGAGGGGTGTAAAACAGATGCTTTGTGAATCAGGGAGAGGTGTAAAACAGGCGAGGTGTAAATCGGGGAGGTGTGTATAACAGGCGGGGTGTGAATCAGTAAGGGTTGTATATAACTGGCAAGGTGTGAATCCGGGAGTGTGTCAAACATGCAGCGTGTTAATCAGCGAAGGGTGTAAAACAGGTGGGGGGTTCATCAGGGAGGGGTGTAAAACAGACGGGGTGTGAATCAGGGAGGGGTGTAAAACAGGCAGGGTGTTAAGCAGGGAGGGGTGTAAAACAGGCAGGGTTTGAATCAGTGAAGGTTGTGAAACAGGCCGGTTGTGAATCAGTGATGCGTGTAAAACAGGCGAATTCTGAATCGGAGAGGGATGTCAAACAGGCCGGTTGTGAATCAGGGAGGGGTGTAAAACAGGCGAATTTTGAATCAGGGAGGCGTGAAAAACAGATGGGTTGAGAATCAGGGAGGGGTGTAAAACAGGCGGTGTGTGAATCAGGGAGGGGTGTAAAACAGGCGGGGTGTGAATCAGGGAGGGGTATAAAACAGGCGAATTTTGAATCAGGGAGGGGTGTAAAACAGGCAGGGTGTGAATCAGGGAAGGGTGTAAAACAGGCATGGTGTGAATCGGGGATGAGAGTAAAACAGGCGGGGTGTGAATCAGGGAGGTGTGTAAAACATGCCTGGTGTGAATCGGGGATGAGAGTAAAACAGGCAGGGTGTAAATCAGGGAGGGGTGTAAAACAGACCTGGTGTGAATCAGGAAGGGGTGTTAAACAGGCAGGGTGTGAATTGGTGAGGGGCGCAAAAGTGTTGGTTGTGAATCAGGAAGGTGTGTGAAACAGGCGGGGTGTGAATCAGTGAGGGTGTAAAACAGGCGTGGTGTGAATCAGGGACGGGTGTAAAACAGGCATGGTGTGAATCGGGGAGGGGTACAAAACAGGTGAATTTTGAATCAGGGAGGGATGTAAAACAGGCGGGGTGTGAATCAGGGAGGCTGTATATAATGTGAGGGGTGTGAATTGGGAATGGGTGCAAAACATGCGGGTTATGAATGAGGGAGGGGTGTATATAACAGGCGAGCTGTGAATCGGGGAGGGGTGTAAAACAGACGGGTTGTGAATCAGGGAGTGGTGGAAACAACAGGCAAGGTGTGAATTGGGGAGGGGTGTAAAACAGGTGGGTGTGAATAGGAGAAGGGTTTGAAACAGGCGAGGTATGAATCAGGGAGCGGTGTAAAACAGGCTGTGTGTGAATCAGGGAGGGGTGTGAAACAGGCGGGGTGTGAATCAGGGAGGGGTGAAAAACAGATGGGTTGTGAATCAGGGAGGGGTGTATATAACAGGCGAGGTGTAAATCGGGGAGGGGTGTAAAATGGACGGGGTGTGAATCGGGGAGGGGTATTAAACAGGCGGGTTGTGAATCAGGGAGGGGTGTAAAACAGGTGGTTTGTGAATCAGGGAGAGGTGTAAAACAGGCGGTTTGTCAATCAGGGTGGGGTGTAAAACAGACGGGGTGTGAATCAGGGAGCGGTGTAAAACAGGCGGGTTGTGAATCAGGGTGGGGTGTAAAACAGACGGGGTGTGAATCGGGGAGAGGTGTAAAACAGGCGGGTTGTGAATCAGGGAGCGGTGTATATAATATGCCAGGTGTGAATCGGGGATGGGTGTACAACAGGCAGAGTGTCAATCAGGAAGGGGTTTATACAATGGGCGGGGTGTGAATCGGGAATCGGTGTAAAACAGACAGGTTATGAAGGAGGTGGGGGTGTATATAACAGTCGAGCTGTGAATCGAGGTGGGGTTTAAAACAGGCGGGGTGTGAATCAGGGAGTGGTGTATATAACAGGCGGCGTGGGAATAGGAGAGGTATGTAAAACAGGCGGGGTGTGAATCAGGGAGGGGTGTAAAAAAGGCGGGTTGTGAATCAGGGAGTGGTGTAAAACAGGCTCTATGTGAATCAGGCAGGGTGTGAAACAGGCAGGGGTGTAATACAAGCAGGGTGTGAATCATGGATTGGTGTAAAACAGGCGGGATGTAAATCAGGGAGGGGTGTAAAACAGGCGGGTTGTGAATCAGGGAGGGATGTAAAACAGGCGGGTTGTGAATCAGGGAGCGGTGTCTCTAACAGGCCAGGTGTGAATCGGGGAAGGGTGTACAACAGGCGGGGTGTCAATCAGGAAGGGGTGTATATAACGGGCGGGTTGTGAATCGGGAATGGGTGTCAAGCAAGCGGGATGTGAATCAGGGAGGTGTTTAAAACAGGCGAGCGGTGAATCGGAGAGGGGTTTAAAACAGGCGGGGTGTGAATCAGGGAGGGTTTTATGTTACAGGCCAGGTGATAATAGGGGAGGTGTGTAAAACAGGCGGGGTGTGAATCAGGAATGGGTGTAAAACAGATGGGTTATGAATGAGGGAGGGGTGTATATAACAGGCAAGGTGTGAATCGTGGAGGGGTGGAAAACAGTTGGGAGGTGAATCAGGGAGGGGTGTAAAACAAGCAGGGTGTGAATCAGGGAGGGGTGTAAAACAGGCAGGGTGTGAATCAGGGAGGGGTGTAAAACAGGCAGGGTGTGAATCAGGGAGGGGTGTAATACAAGCAGGGTGTGAATTATGGATTGGTGTAAAACAGGCGGGTTGTGAATCAGGGAGGAGTGTAAAACAGGCAGGTTGTGAATCAGGGAGGGGTGTAAAACAGGCGGGTTGTGAATCAGGGAGGAGTGTAAAACAGGCAGGTTGTGAATCAGGGAGGGGTGTAAAACAGGCGGGTTGTGAATCAGGGAGCGGTGTCTCTAACAGGCCAGGTGTGAATCGGGGAGGGGTGTGAAGCAGTCGGGGTGTGAATCGGCAGGGGTGTAAAATAGCCAGGGTATGTATTGGGGCGGGGTGTATTACAGACGGGTTGTGAATCAGGGAGGTGTGTAAAACAGGCGAATTTTGAATCAGGGAGCGATGTAAAACAGGCGTGATGTGAATCAGGGAGAGGTATAAAAAAGGTGAGGTGGAAATCGAGGAGGTGTGTAAAACAGGCGGGGTGTGAATCAGGGAGGGGTGCAAAACAGGCGGGGTGTGAATCAGGGAGGGGTGCAAAACAGGCGGGGTGTGAATCAGGGAGGGGTGTAAAACAGATGCTTTGTGAATCAGGGAGAGGTGTAAAACAGGCGAGGTGTAAATCGGGGAGGTGTGTATAACAGGTGGGGTGTGAATTGGGGAGGGGTGTAAAACAGGCGAATTCTGAATCGGGGAGGGATGTAAAACAGGCGGGTTGTGAATCAGGGAGGGGTGTTAAACAGGCGAATTCTGAATTGGGGAGGGGTGTAAAACAGGCGGGGTGTGATACGGGGTGGGTAGTTCAACTGGCGCGTTATGAAACAGGGAGTTTTGTACTTAACAGGCGGGGTGTGAATCAGGGAGGGGTACAAAACAGGCGAATTTTGAATCAGGGAGGGATGCAAAACAGGTAGGGTTTGAATCAGGGAAGGGTGTAAAACAGGCAGGGTGTGAATCGGGGAGGGGTGTAAAACAGGCGTGGTGTGAATCGGGGACGGGAGTAAAACACGCGGGGTGTGAATCAGGGAGGGGTGTAAAACAGGCGGGATGTGAATCAGGGAGGGGTGTAAAACAGACCTGGTGTGAATCAGGGAGGGGTGTTAAACAGGCAGGGTGTGAATTGGTGAGGGGCGCAAAACAGTTGGTTGTGAATCAGGAAGGTGTGTGAAACAGGCGGGGTGTGAATCAGGGAGGGTGTAAAACAGGCGGGGTGTGAATCAGGGAGGGTGCAAAACAGGCAGCGTGTGAATCAGGGAGGCTGTATATAATGTGAGTGGTGTGTATAACAGGCGAGCTGTGAATCGGGGAGGGGTGTAAAACAGATGGGTTGTGAATCAGGGAGTGGTGGAAACAACAGGCAAGGTGTGAATTGGGGAGGGGTGTAAAACAGGTGGGTGTGATTTGGGAGGGGTTTGAAACAGGCGAGGTGTGAATCAGGGAGCGGTGTAAAACAGGCTGTGTGTGAATCAGGGAGGGGTGTGAAACAGGCGTGGTGTGAATCAGGGAGGGGTGTAAAACAGATGGGTTGTGAATCAGGGAGGGGTGTATATAACAGGCGAGGTGTGAATCGGGGAGGGGTGTAAAATGGACGGGGTGTGAAACGGGGAGGGATGTAAAACTGGCGGGCTGTGAATCGGGGAGGGGTGTTAAACAGGCGGGTTGTGAATCAGGGAGGGGTGTACAACAGGCGGTGTGTCAATCAGGGTGGGGTGTAAAACAGACGGGGTGTGAATCGGGGAGGGGTGTAAAACAGGCGGGTTGTAAATCATGGAGCGGTGTATATAATATGCCAGGTGTGAATCGGGGAGGGGTGTACAACAGGCAGAGTGTCAATCAGGAAGGGGTTTATATAATGGGAGGAGTGTGAATCGGGAATCGGTGTAAAACAGACAGGTTATGAATGAGGTGGGGGTGCATATAACAGTCGAGCTGTGAATCGAGGTGGGGTTTAAAACAGGTGGGTTGTGAATCAGGGAGGGGTGTAAAAAAGGCGGGTTGTGAATCAGGGAGTGGTGTATATAACAGGGAAGGTGTGAATTGGGGAGGGGTGTAAAACAGGTGGGTGTGAATAGGGTAAGGGTTTGAAAAAGGCGAGGTGTGAATCAGGGTGCGGTGTAAAGCAGGCTCTATGTGAATCAGGGAGGGGTGTGAAACAGGCGGGATGTGTATCAGGGAGGGGTGTATATAACAGGCGAGGTGTGAATCGGGGAGGTGTGTAAAATGGACGGGGTGTGAATCGGGGAGGGGTGTAAAACTGGCGGGGTGTGAATCGGCCAGGGGTGATAAACAGGCGGGTTGTGAATCGGGGAGGGGTGTCAAAAATGCTGGGTGTGAATCAGGGAGGGGTGTAAAATAGATGGGTTGTGAATCAGGGAGAGGTGTAAAACAGGCGGTGTGTCAATCAGGGTGGGGTGTAAAACAGACGGGGTGTGAATCAGGGAGGGGTGTAAAACAGGCAGGTTGTGAATCAGGGAGGGGTGTAAAACAGGCAGGTTGTGAATCAGGGAGGGGTGTAAAACAGGCAGGTTGTGAATCAGGGAGGGGTGTAAAACAGGCGGTGTGTCAATCAGGGTGGGGTGTAAAACAGGCAGGTTGTGAATCAGGGAGGGGTGAAAAACAGGCAGGTTGTGAATCAGGGAGGGGTGTAAAACAGACGGGGTGTGAATCGGGGAGGGGTGTAAAACAGGCGGGTTGTGAATCAGGGAGGGGTGTAAAACAGGCAGGTTGTGAATCAGGGAGGGGTGTAAAACAGGCAGGTTGTGAATCAGAGAGGGGTGTAAAACAGGCGGGTTGTGAATCAGGGAGCGGTGTCTCTAACAGGCCAGGTGTGAATCGGGGAAGGGTGTACAACAGGCGGGGTGTCAATCAGGAAGGGGTGTATATAACGGGTGTGTTGTGAATCGGGAATGGGTGTCAAGCAAGCGGGGTGTGATTCAGGGAGGGGTTTAAAACAGGCGAGCGGTGAATCGGGGAGGGGTTTAAAACAGGCGGGGTGTGAATCAGGGAGGGTTGTATGTTGCAGGCAAGGTGTGAATCTGGGAGGGGTGTAAAACAGGCGGGTTGCGAATCAGGGAGGGGTGTAAAACAGGCTGGTTGTGAATCAGGGCGCGGTGTATATAACAGGCGGGGTGTGAATCAGGAATGGGTGTAAAACAGACGGGTTATGAATGAGGGAGGGGTGTATATATCAGGCAAGGTGTGAATCGTGGAGGGGTGGAAAACAGTTGGGAGGTGAATCAGGGAGGGGTGTAAAACAAGCAGGGTGTGAATCAGGGAGGGGTGTAAAACAAGCAGGGTGTGAATCAGGGAGGGGTGTAAAACAGGCAGGGTGTGAATCAGGGAGGGGTGTAAAACAGGCAGGGTGTGAATCAGGGAGGGGTGTAAAACAGGCAGGGTGTGAATCAGGGAGTGGTGGAAACAACAGGCAAGGTGTGAATTGGGGAGGGGTGTAAAACAGGTGGGTGTGATTTGGGAGGGGTTTGAAACAGGCGAGGTGTGAATCAGGGAGCGGTGTAAAACAGGCTGTGTGTGAATCAGGGAGGGGTGTGAAACAGGCGTGGTGTGAATCAGGGAGGGGTGTAAAACAGATGGGTTGTGAATCAGGGAGGGGTGTATATAACAGGCGAGGTGTGAATCGGGGAGGGGTGTAAAATGGACGGGGTGTGAAACGGGGAGGGATGTAAAACTGGCGGGCTGTGAATCGGGGAGGGGTGTTAAACAGGCGGGTTGTGAATCAGGGAGGGGTGTACAACAGGCGGTGTGTCAATCAGGGTGGGGTGTAAAACAGACGGGGTGTGAATCGGGGAGGGGTGTAAAACAGGCGGGTTGTAAATCATGGAGCGGTGTATATAATATGCCAGGTGTGAATCGGGGAGGGGTGTACAACAGGCAGAGTGTCAATCAGGAAGGGGTTTATATAATGGGCGGAGTGTGAATCGGGAATCGGTGTAAAACAGACAGGTTATGAATGAGGTGGGGGTGCATATAACAGTCGAGCTGTGAATCGAGGTGGGGTTTAAAACAGGTGGGTTGTGAATCAGGGAGGGGTGTAAAAAAGGCGGGTTGTGAATCAGGGAGTGGTGTATATAACAGGGAAGGTGTGAATTGGGGAGGGGTGTAAAACAGGTGGGTGTGAATAGGGTAAGGGTTTGAAAAAGGCGAGGTGTGAATCAGGGTGCGGTGTAAAGCAGGCTCTATGTGAATCAGGGAGGGGTGTGAAACAGGCGGGATGTGTATCAGGGAGGGGTGTATATAACAGGCGAGGTGTGAATCGGGGAGGTGTGTAAAATGGACGGGGTGTGAATCGGGGAGGGGTGTAAAACTGGCGGGGTGTGAATCGGCCAGGGGTGATAAACAGGCGGGTTGTGAATCGGGGAGGGGTGTCAAAAATGCTGGGTGTGAATCAGGGAGGGGTGTAAAATAGATGGGTTGTGAATCAGGGAGAGGTGTAAAACAGGCGGTGTGTCAATCAGGGTGGGGTGTAAAACAGACGGGGTGTGAATCAGGGAGGGGTGTAAAACAGGCAGGTTGTGAATCAGGGAGGGGTGTAAAACAGGCAGGTTGTGAATCAGGGAGGGGTGTAAAACAGGCAGGTTGTGAATCAGGGAGGGGTGTAAAACAGGCGGTGTGTCAATCAGGGTGGGGTGTAAAACAGGCAGGTTGTGAATCAGGGAGGGGTGAAAAACAGGCAGGTTGTGAATCAGGGAGGGGTGTAAAACAGACGGGGTGTGAATCGGGGAGGGGTGTAAAACAGGCGGGTTGTGAATCAGGGAGGGGTGTAAAACAGGCAGGTTGTGAATCAGGGAGGGGTGTAAAACAGGCAGGTTGTGAATCAGAGAGGGGTGTAAAACAGGCGGGTTGTGAATCAGGGAGCGGTGTCTCTAACAGGCCAGGTGTGAATCGGGGAAGGGTGTACAACAGGCGGGGTGTCAATCAGGAAGGGGTGTATATAACGGGTGTGTTGTGAATCGGGAATGGGTGTCAAGCAAGCGGGGTGTGATTCAGGGAGGGGTTTAAAACAGGCGAGCGGTGAATCGGGGAGGGGTTTAAAACAGGCGGGGTGTGAATCAGGGAGGGTTGTATGTTGCAGGCAAGGTGTGAATCTGGGAGGGGTGTAAAACAGGCGGGTTGCGAATCAGGGAGGGGTGTAAAACAGGCTGGTTGTGAATCAGGGCGCGGTGTATATAACAGGCGGGGTGTGAATCAGGAATGGGTGTAAAACAGACGGGTTATGAATGAGGGAGGGGTGTATATATCAGGCAAGGTGTGAATCGTGGAGGGGTGGAAAACAGTTGGGAGGTGAATCAGGGAGGGGTGTAAAACAAGCAGGGTGTGAATCAGGGAGGGGTGTAAAACAAGCAGGGTGTGAATCAGGGAGGGGTGTAAAACAGGCAGGGTGTGAATCAGGGAGGGGTGTAAAACAGGCAGGGTGTGAATCAGGGAGGGGTGTAAAACAGGCAGGGTGTGAATCAGGGAGTGGTGTAAAACAGGCGGTGTGTCAATCAGGGAGGGGTGTAAATCTAGCAGGGTGTGAATCAGGGAGGGGTGTAAAACAGGCAGGGTGTGTATCAGGGAGTGGTGTAAAACAGGCAGGATGTAAATCAGGGAGGGGTGTATGTATCGGGAGGCGTGTGAATTGGGAATGGGTGTAAAACAGGCGGGTTATGAATGAGGGAGGGGTGTATATAACAGGCGAGCTGTGAATCGAGGAGGGGTGTGTTGGCTCGGGGCTGCAGAAGGTAACCTGAGACGTCAGCTGCTGATGCACACAGGCAGGAATTACTTTTGAACGAAAGTAACCTGAGTTCAGTCCTGGCCTTGGGTGGCTGGAACCGCTTTGAATTAAACAAGTTTTGTGAAAGACAAAGGAGATGTGATAAGACACAAGTCCTTATTTAGAAAAAGAGTAATGAGGTCATGATACCTAAGTCCTTGGGACAGAGCCAATGAGGAGAAGACACAGACTAGGCGAGCAAGCCTAAACCAATGGGAGAGAGAGACAACACAGCTTGAAGAGATAAGATTCGGAATAAGAATGAAGGATCTGGGGCGTGGAGCCAGAGCGAAGACTCCGGAGACCAGCCATCGCGGAAGTGGAAGAACCTACGTCAGGGACATAGAGACGACGTCGAGAGAGAAAGAGAACGGAACGCCTGGCCAGCGTCAGCTCTCCTTTTCGGGTATTATCCTTTATATTCTGTGACCACTCAGGGAGTGTCAGAGAAACCTAGTGGGTGTGCGTTTAGATCTTAGTTTGGGAATAAGACTGTATTACCTGGTGCAAACTGCATGCCTACATCTAAACAGATGTATAAGCTATATGTATATGATCTAACGGCCTGAATAAAGTGAATTGAGAGTGAAGAGAGAATTGACTCTTCTCCTCTGTGTACTAAGCCAGTAACCGTAACCGGTGACCTCCGGTCAACAGGTGTAAAACAGACGGGTTGTGAATCAGGGAGTGGTGTAAAACAGGCGGGTTGTGAATCAGGGATCGGTGTATATGATAGGCCAGGTGTGAATCAGGGGGGGTATAAAACAGGCGAATTTTGAATCAGGGAGGGATGTAAAACAGGCAGGGTGTGATTCGGGGAGGGGTGTAAAACAGGCGGGGTGTGATTCGGGGAGGGGTGTAAAACAGGCGGGGTGTGATTCGGAGAGGGGTGTAAAACAGGCGGGGTGTGATTCGGGGAGGGGTGTAAAACAGGCGGGGTGTGATTCGGGGAGGGGTGTAAAACAGGCGGGGTGTGATTCGGGGAGGGGTGTAAAACAGGCGGGGTGTGATTCGGGGAGGGGTGTAAAACAGGCGGGGTGTGATTCGGGGAGGGGTGTAAAACAGGCGGGGTGTGAATCGGCAAGGGTTAAAGACAGGCAGGGTGTAAATCAGGGAGGGGTGTAAAACAGGCGGGGTGTGATACGGGGTGGGTTGTTAAACTGGCGCGTTGTGAAACAGGGAAGGTTGTACGTAACAGGCGGGGTGTGAATCAGGGAGGGTTGTAAAACAGGCGTGGTGTGAATCAGGGTGTGGTGTAAAACAGGCGGGGTGTGAATCAGGGAGGGGTGTAAAACAGGCAGGTTGTGAATCAGGGAGGGGTGTAAAACAGGCGGTGTGTCAATCAGGGTGGGGTGTAAAACAGGCAGGTTGTGAATCAGGGAGGGGTGAAAAACAGGCAGGTTGTGAATCAGGGAGGGGTGTAAAACAGACGGGGTGTGAATCGGGGAGGGGTGTAAAACAGGCGGGTTGTGAATCAGGGAGGGGTGTAAAACAGGCAGGTTGTGAATCAGGGAGGGGTGTAAAACAGGCAGGTTGTGAATCAGAGAGGGGTGTAAAACAGGCGGGTTGTGAATCAGGGAGCGGTGTCTCTAACAGGCCAGGTGTGAATCGGGGAAGGGTGTACAACAGGCGGGGTGTCAATCAGGAAGGGGTGTATATAACGGGTGTGTTGTGAATCGGGAATGGGTGTCAAGCAAGCGGGGTGTGATTCAGGGAGGGGTTTAAAACAGGCGAGCGGTGAATCGGGGAGGGGTTTAAAACAGGCGGGGTGTGAATCAGGGAGGGTTGTATGTTGCAGGCAAGGTGTGAATCTGGGAGGGGTGTAAAACAGGCGGGTTGCGAATCAGGGAGGGGTGTAAAACAGGCTGGTTGTGAATCAGGGCGCGGTGTATATAACAGGCGGGGTGTGAATCAGGAATGGGTGTAAAACAGACGGGTTATGAATGAGGGAGGGGTGTATATATCAGGCAAGGCGTGAATCGTGGAGGGGTGGAAAACAGTTGGGAGGTGAATCAGGGAGGGGTGTAAAACAAGCAGGGTGTGAATCAGGGAGGGGTGTAAAACAAGCAGGGTGTGAATCAGGGAGGGGTGTAAAACAAGCAGGGTGTGAATCAGGGAGGGGTGTAAAACAGGCAGGGTGTGAATCAGGGAGGGGTGTAAAACAAGCAGGGTGTGAATCAGGGAGGGGTGTAAAACAAGCAGGGTGTGAATCAGGGAGGGGTGTAAAACAGGCAGGGTGTGAATCAGGGAGGGGTGTAAAACAGGCAGGGTGTGAATCAGGGAGGGGTGTAAAACAGGCGGGGAGTGAATCAGGGAGTGGTGTAAAACAGGCAGGGTGTGAATCAGGGAGGGTTGTAAAACAGGCAGGGTGTGAATCAGGGAGGGGTGTAAAACAGGCAGGGTGTGAATCAGGGAGTGGTGTAAAACAGGCAGGGTGTGAATCAGGGAGGGGTGTAAAACAGGCAGGGTGTGTATCAGGGAGTGGTGTAAAACAGGCAGGATGTAAATCAGGGAGGGGTGTATGTATCGGGAGGCGTGTGAATCGGGAATGGGTGTAAAACAGGCGGGTTATGAATGAGGGAGGGGTGTATATAACAGGCGAGCTGTGAATCGAGGAGGGGTGTGTTGGCTCGGGGCTGCAGAAGGTAACCTGAGACGTCAGCTGCTGATGCACACAGGCAGGAATTACTTTTGAACGAAAGTAACCTGAGTTCAGTCCTGGCCTTGGGTGGCTGGAACCGCTTTGAATTAAACAAGTTTTGTGAAAGACAAAGGAGATGTGATAAGACACAAGTCCTTATTTAGAAAAAGAGTAATGAGGTAATGATACCTAAGTCCTTGGGACAGAGCCAATGAGGAGAAGACACAGACTAGGCGAGCAAGCCTAAACCAATGGGAGAGAGAGACAACACAGCTTGAAGAGATAAGATTCGGAATAAGAATGAAGGATCTGGGGCGTGGAGCCAGAGCGAAGACTCCGGAGACCAGCCATCGCGGAAGTGGAAGAACCTACGTCAGGGACATAGAGACGACGTCGAGAGAGAAAGAGAACGGAACGCCTGGCCAGCGTCAGCTCTCCTTTTCGGGTATTATCCTTTATATTCTGTGACCACTCAGGGAGTGTCAGAGAAACCTAGTGGGTGTGCGTTTAGATCTTAGTTTGGGAATAAGACTGTATTACCTGGTGCAAACTGCATGCCTACATCTAAACAGATGTATAAGCTATATGTATATGATCTAACGGCCTGAATAAAGTGAATTGAGAGTGAAGAGAGAATTGACTCTTCTCCTCTGTGTACTAAGCCAGTAACCGTAACCGGTGACCTCTGGTCAACAGGTGTAAAACAGACGGGTTGTGAATCAGGGAGTGGTGTATATAACAGGCAAGGTGTGAATTGGGGAGGGGATAAAACAGGTAGGTGTGAATCGGGGAGGGGTGTAAAACAGGCGGGGTGTGAATCGGGGAAGGGTGTAAAACCGGCGAGGTGTGAATCGGGGAAGGGTGTAAAACAGGCGGAGTGTGAATCAGGGAGGGGTGTAAAACAGGCGGGGTGTGAATCAGGAAGGGGTGTAAAACAGGCAGGGTGTGAATCGGGGAAGGGTGTAAAACAGGCGAGGTGTGAATCGGGGCAGGGTTTAAAACAGGCGAGGTGTGAATCGGGGCAGGGTTTAAAACAGGCGAGGTGTGAATCGGGGAAGCGTGTAAAACAGGCGAGGTGTGAATCGGGGCTGGGTTTAAAACAGGCGAGGTGTGAATCGTGGAGGGTTATAAAACAGGCGAGGTGTGAATTGGGGAGGGGTGTAAAACAGGCAGGGTGTGAATCGCGGAGTGGTCTAGAACAGGCGGGATGTGAATCAGTGAGGGTTGTAAAACAGGGGAGGTATGAATCGGGTAGGTGTTTAAAACAGGCGGGGTGTGAATCGGGGAGGGGTGTAAAACAGACGAGGTGTGAATTGGGGAGGGCTGTAAAACAGGCGGGGTATAAAACAGACAGGATGAGAATCAGGGAGGGGAGTAAAACAGGTGAGGTGTGAATGAGGGAGGTGTGTACAACAGTCGGAGGGTGAATCGGGGAGGTGTGCAGAACAGGCGGGGTGTGAAACAGAGAGGGGTGTAAAAGAGGTGGGGTGTGAATCAAGGAGGGGTTTGAATCAGGAAGTGGTGTACAACGGGCGGGTTGTGAATCAGGGATAGGTGTAAAACAGGCAGGGTGTGAATCAGAGCGAGGTGTAAAACAGACGGGGTGTGAATTGGGGAGGGGTGTGAAACAGGCGGGGTGTAAATCAGGGAGGGGTGACTATAACGGGCAAGGTGTGAATCGGGGAGGGGTGTAAAACAGGCAACGTGTGAAACGGGGAGGGGAGTAAAAAAGGCAGGGTGTGAATCATGGAGGGGTGCAAAACAGTCGAGGTGTGAATCACGGAGGGGTGTAAAACAGGCGAGGTGTGAATCGGGGAAGGGTGTGAAACAGGCAACGTGTGAATCGGGGAGTGGTGTAAAACAGGCGAGGTGTGAATCGGGGTAGGGTGTAAAACAGGCGGGGTTTAAAACAGGCGGGGTGTGATTCAGGGAGGGGTGTATAAAACGGGCGTGGTGTGAATCGGGAATGGGTGCAAAACAGGCGGGTTGTGAATGAGGGAGGGGTGTATATAACAGGCAAGGTGTGAATCGGGGAGGGGTGTAAAACAGGCGGCTTGTGAATCAGGGAGGGGTGTATATAACAGGCAAGGTTTGAATCGGGGCAGGATGTAAAACAGGCGGGTTGTGAATCAGGGAGGGGTGTAAAACAGGCAGGATGTGAATCAGGGAGCGGTGTAAAACAGGTGGGCTGTGAATCAGGGAGGGGTGTATATAACAGGCAAGGTGTGAATCGGGTAGGGTTGTACAACAGGTGAGGTGTGAATCAGGGAGGGTTGTAAAACAGGCGAGGTGTGAATCGGGGAAGGGTGTAAAACAGGCAAGATTTCAATCGGGGCAGGGTGTAAAACAGGCGGGTTGTGAATCAGGGAGTTGTGTAAAACAGGCGGGATGTGAATCAGGGAGGAGTGTAAAACAAGCGAGGTGTGAATCGGGGCAGGGTGTGAAACAGGCGGGTCGTGAATCAGGGAGGGGTGTAAAACAGGTGGGGTGTGAATCAGGGAGGGGTGTAAAACACGTCAGGTGTGAATCAGGGAAGGGTATAAAACAGGCGAGTTGTGAATTGGGGAAGTGTGTAAAACAGGCAAGGTGTGAATCGGGGAGGGGTGTAAAACAGGCGAGTTGTGAATTGGGGAAGTGTGTAAAACAGGCAAGGTGTGAATCGGGGAGGGGTGTAAAACAGGCGGGTTGTGAATCAGGGAGTTGTGTAAAACAGGCGGGATGTGAATCAGGGAGGAGTGTAAAACAAGCGAGGTGTGAATCGGGTCAGGGTGTGAAACAGGCGGGTCGTGAATCAGGGAGGGGTGTAAAACAGGTGGGGTGTGAATCAGGAAGGAGTGTGAAACAGGCGAGGTGTGAATCGGAGCAGGGTGTAAAACAGGCGGGTCGTGAATCAGGGAGGGGTGTAAAACAGGTGGGGTGTGAATCAGGGAGGGGTGTAAAACACGTCAGGTGTGAATCAGGGAAGGGTATAAAACAGGCGAGTTGTGAATTGGGGAAGTGTGTAAAACAGGCAAGGTGTGAATCGGGGAGGGGTGTAAAACAGGCGAGTTGTGAATTGGGGAAGTGTGTAAAACAGGCAAGGTGTGAATCGGGGAGGGGTGTAAAACAGGCGAGTTGTGAATTGGGGAAATGTGTAAAACAGGCGAGGTGTGAATCGGGGAAGTGTGTAAAACAGGTGAGGTGTGAATCAGGGAGGGGTGTAAAACAGGCGAGTTGTGAATTGGGGAAGTGTGTAAAACAGGCGAGGTGTGAATCAGGGAGCAGTCGAAAACAAGCGAGATGTGAATCAGGGAGGGGTGTAAAACAGACGATTTGTGAATCAAGGAAGGGTGTCAAACAGGCGAGATGTGAATCGTGGAGGGGTGCAAAACAGGCGAGGTGTGAATCGGGAAGAGGTTTAAAATGGGAACCTGAGCAGGGAGTCAGAAGGGAATAAAGTTGAGAGCAGCAAGAGAGGGGAAGACCCAGGGGAAATCTACAATACAAATAGTACAAACAGTTGTTCAAGAACAAGTGAAAGGGAAAAGCGCAGAGCAGCGGAAAGAAAGTGTACTTTAGGCACGACATATAAAATAAAAACGAGAAGGCGCAAGGCGATTAACCCAGCATCAAAGCTGAAGGTCAGGCTCGGGTGT
Organism: Heptranchias perlo; assembly: GCF_035084215.1. Taxonomy (NCBI): domain Eukaryota; kingdom Metazoa; phylum Chordata; class Chondrichthyes; order Hexanchiformes; family Hexanchidae; genus Heptranchias; species Heptranchias perlo. The sequence goes on along the minus strand of NC_090336.1, from coordinate 62,487,158 downwards.
GTGGCCCAACTAAGAGTTCTATATACAAATACACGGAGTATAAGGAATAAATTAAATGAACGACAGGTTCAAATTCAAATTGGAGTGTATGACATGACAGCTATTACTGAGATATGGCTGCAGGATGGTCAGGATTAGGAACTAAATATACCAAGTTATAAGGACAACAGGAGAGATCGGGAAAATTGAAGAGGGGGAGGAGTAGCCTTAATGATGAGAGATGAAATCATTTAAATGATAAAGGAGGATATAACGAGAGGCAAGCAGCCAACAGAGACCTTATGGGTTGAATTGAGAAATAGGAAAGGATCTAAGACTATAGTGGGAGTTGTATATAGGAGCCCTGGCGGCAGCTCTGAAGTGCTAGATTGTATAAATGCAGAGATTAGACAAGCGTGTAACAAAGGCATAGTGGTCTTAATGGGGGACTTTAACCTACACATAGATTGGGAAAAGCAGACTAGCAACTGTCAGAAAGGTAGTGAATTTCTTGAGTGTGTCCGGGATAGTTTTCTGCAGCAGAATGTCCGAGAGGCAACAAGGGGGCAAGCCATACTAGATTTAGTAATGAGTAATGAACCAGATTTAGTTAACAGCTTAACTGTGCGTGAACATCTATCTAATAGCGATCATAACATGATCGAGTTCAATGTAGTGTTTGAAAGGGAAAAAAGTGAATCAGCTGCCAAGATTCTAGACTTGGGCAAGGCCGACTTCAATGGGATGAGACAGAGACTGTCCACAGTAAACTGGGCAAATCTGTTAATGGGTAAAACGACTGATGATCAGTGGGAAATGTTTAAAGAAACATTTAACGTGATACAGAATCTGTTTATACCCCTGAGGGGCAAGAACTCTACTTGCCAAAAAAAACAGCCATGGACAACTAAAGAGGTAAGGGACAGTATAAGACATAAGGAAAGGGCATACAAAAAGGCAAAAAATGGCACAGATCCTGGCGAATGGGAAAGATACAAAGAGCAACAAAGGGTCACAAAACAGATGTTAAGAGCTACAAAAAGAGAGTATGAAAAGAAACTCACAAGGGATATCAAAACCAATACGTAGAACTTTTATAGTTATATTAGGATAAAGAGGGTGGTCAGGAGCAGTGTTGGCCCCTTAAAAACTGAAAGTGGGGTTATTGTCATTGACAATGGGGAAATGGCGGACATGTTGAACAATTACTTTGCATCAGTATTACAGTCGAAAAAGAGGATAGCATGCCGGAAATCCCAAGAAAACTGATATTGAATCGGGGACAGGGACTCGATAAAATTAACATAAGTAAAGCAACAGTAATGATAGCACTCGAAGAAAATAATAGCACTAAAGAGTGACAAATCCCCAGGACCAGATGGTTTCCATCCCAGGGTTTTAAAGGAAGTAGGTGAGCACATTGTGGATGCTCCAACGATAATCTTTCAAAGTTCTCTAGATTCAGGAACTGTCCCTCCAGATTGGAAAATTGCACGTCACTCCGCTTTTTAAGAAAGGAGAGAGAGGGAAACCAGGGAATTATAGACCAGTTAGCCTAACATCTGTTGTGGGGAAAATGCTGGAGTCTATAATTAAGGATAGGGTGACTGAACACCTCGAGAATTTTCAGTTAATCAGAGAGAGCCAGCATGGATTTGTGACGGGTAGGTCGTGCCTGACAAACCTGATTGAATTTTTTGAAGAGGTGGCTAAAGTAGTGGACAGGGGAATGTCAATGGATGTTATTTATATGGACTTCCAGAAGGCATTTGATAAGGTCCCACATCAGAGACTGTTAGCTAAGTTAGAAGCCCATGGAATCGAGGGAAAAGTACGGACTTGGTTAGGACGTTGGCTGAGCGAAAGGCGACAGAGTGTAGGGATAATAGGTAGGTACTCACATTGGCAGGATGTGACTAGTGGAGTCCCGCAGGGATCTGTCTTGGGGCCTCAATTCTTCACAATATTTATTAACGACTTAGATGAAGGCATAGAAAGTCTCATATCTAAGTTTGCCGATGACACAAAGATTGGTGGCATTGTAAGCAGTGTAGATGAAAACATAAAATTACAAAGCGATATTGATAGATTAGGTGAATGGGCAAAACTGTGGCAAATGGAATTCAATGTAGACAAATGTGAGGTCATCCACTTTGGATCAAAAAAGGATAGAACAGGGTACTTTCTAAATGGTAAAAAGTTAAAAACAGTGGATGTCCAAAGGGACTTAGGGGTTCAGGTACATAGATCATTGAAGTGTCATGAACAGGTGCAGAAAATAATCAAGAAGGCAAATGGAATGTTGGCCTTTATATCGAGAGGACTAGAGTACAAGGGGACAGAAGTTATGCTGCAGCTATACAAAACCCTGGTTAGACCGCACCTGGAGTACTGTGAGCAGTTCTGGGCACCGCACCTTCGGAAGGACATATTGGCCTTGGAGGGAGTGCAGCGTAGGTTTACTGGAATGATACCCGGACTTCAAGGGTTAAGTTACGAGGAGAGATTACACAAATTGGGGTTGTATTCTCTTTGAGTTTAAAAGGTTAAGGGGTGATCTGATCGAAGTTTATAAGATATTAAGGGGAACAGATAGTGTGGATAGAAAGAAACTATTTGCGCTGGTTGGGGATTCTCGGAATAGGGGGCACAGTCTAAAAATTAGAGCCAGACCTTTCAGGAGCGAGATTAGAAAACATTTCTACACACAAAGGGTTGTAGAAGTTTGGAACTCTCTTCCGCAAACGGCAATTGATACTAGCTCAATTGCTAAATCTAAATCTGAGATAGATAGCTTTTTGGCAACCAAAGGTATTGAGGGATATGGGCCAAAGGCAGATATACGGAGTTAGATCACAGATCAGCCATAATCTTATCAAATGGCGGAGCAGGCACGAGGGGCTGAATGGCCTACTCCTGTTCCTATGTTCCTATGTTCCTAAAACAGGCGAGGTGTGAATCGGGGAGGGGTGTAAAACAGGATGGGTGATAATCGGGGAGGGTCGTAAAACAGGAGGGGTGTGAATCGGGGAGAGGTGTAAAACAGGCGGGTTGTGAATTGGGGAGGGGTGTAAAACTGGCAGTGTGTGAATTGGGGAGGGGTGTAAAACTGGCGGTGTGTGAATCGGCACGGGGTGTAAAACAGGCGGTTTGTGAATCGGGGAGGGGTGTAAAACAGGCGGGGTGTGAATCGGGGAGGGGTGTAAAACAGGCGGGGTGTGAATCGGGGAGTGGTGTGAATCGGGGCGGGGTGTGAATCAGGGAGTGTGTAAATCATGTGGGGTGTGAATCGAGGAGAGGTGTAAAACAGGCGACCGATTTGTTATCGCCCATTTTCACTTGTCAATAAAAGTTGAAATTAACCGCAATGAGTATGAGGTGTTTATCGATCGCATGAGAAATGTTAATGATTTTCTCATCATTTATCATCTTTGGCGAATCTTCATTAAAAGCTCAGCTCATTAGCATTTCAACCACCTTTCACCTCAACTCCTATTGTTTTAAACTTGTGTGAATACACTATTCTTTCAAAGAAAACCCTTTAAATTTTATTGTTCCTAAGAATGTACATACGAACATAACAAATATGAGCAGGAGTTGGCCATACAGCCCTCGAACCTGCTCCGCCATTCACTAAGATCATGGATGATCTTTGACCTCAACTCCACTTTCCCATTGATCCTCATGTCCCTCGATTCCCTTAGCTTCCAAAAATCTATCGATCTCAGCCTTGAAAATACTCAACGACTGAGCATCCACAGCCCTCTGGGGTAGAGAATTCCAAAGATTCACAACCCTCTGAGTGAAGAAATTTCTCCTCATCTCAGTCTTAAATGGCCGATCCCTTATCCAGGGATTATGACCCCTAGTTCGAGACCCTCCAGCCAGAGGAAACAGCCTCTCAGCACCTACCCTGTCAAGCCCCATCAGAATCTTATATCTTTCAATGAGATCACCTCTCATTCTTCTAAACTCAAGAGAGTATAAGCCTGTTCTACCCAAATTCTCCTCATAACACAACCCTCTCATCCCAGGAATCAATCTAGTGAACCTTCATTGCACCGCCTCTAAGGTAAGTATATCCTCCCTTAGATAAGGAGACCAAAACTGTACACAGGTACTCCAGGTGTGGTTTCACTAAGGCCCTCTACAATTGTAGCAAATCTTCCTTACTCTTGTACTCCAACCCCTTGCAATAAAGGCCAACATACCATTTTCCAAATCCTTTCTCTGGAAAAAAAACCCATAATAGGCCAAGATGGGACATCGGGGCTCGTCTTGTAGTGCTTGTTTTCCAGGCTCTGGGAGTCTATTACAATCAGCACGAGAAATCGTCTCACAATTATTGGCTGGTCCAGTCCTTCCTACTGCCAATGTGGGTGTGGTGTCACCATTAGAGGGCCCAATGCCAATATTGCCAACAATGCAACTTCAGGGGTTATTTCCCCAGTCTCAGCTCTGTGTGATCTTCAGGTCTGACTGCTGCTTCACCATTGAACCCAAGTAGGACAGATCTTACCGTTGCTTTTCTCGCTGCCATTCTTTGTTGTGCATTCTTTCAACGTTTGCTTTCCTCCGCATTTCACTATCAATCAGCTTTGCCCATGCGTCAGCTTTCGAAACCTAAAAGAAAACAAGAAAATTAAATCTTTGAGTCTTGGCCATAAAAATAATCCAGCCCAAACCTATGGTCCATTCACACAACAGGTTACATCGAATTACGTAGAATATGCAGCACAGCAACAGGCCATTCAGCCCAACTGGTCTATGCTGGTGTTTATGCTCCACACGAGCCTCCTCCCACCCTACTTCATCTCACCCTCTCAACATATCCTTCTGTTCCTTTCTCACTCATGTGTTTATCTAGCTTCCCCTTAAATGCATCTATAATATTCACCTCAACCACCCCTAGTTTAGTGTCAATGTGAAGCAGTTTCGAATGCAAACCAACTCTAGACTTGTGATGGGCCAGAACTGACTCCAAACAAAACAGTGTCTCACATGCTATTTGTTCTTACTCTGAATCCAGATTCAGGCTGAATTCACAGCATCACTACAGCGTCAGTACAAAACAAAATCACTTCACACCAACACTGCCATTATAATTTCAAGATAGCTGCTAAAACTCTGCACAACTAATTATCCATTTGGCACATCTTATACATGGAGAGAAATATGACAACGCGCACATTTTTTTCTTTGACAACGAAGCACAAATAATCAGCAACAAATTCCAGAGGAAATTAGATAATGGGGCATAATTAGAGAACAACAACCCAATCAATGAATCCGCAAGCATCTGATCCCATGGGACCAAAGCTCACACGGTCTGTAACTTTCCTCTGCATCTTTCGATGAGATTGCAGCTTTGCATCATTCATTATTCTATTGTGATTCTGGTGGAGATGAGGGTTTTGTTCTACTTCTGGTTAGCTTATCCCTCAACAATGGCTGTCCAATGCTTGGCAACATTCACGCAAGTGGATTAATGATGTACGTTTATCTAGAAATAGTCTGCAGTTGCCTGCCGGAAAATTCTTTCTGTAATGTATATTTTAACAGGACATGGTTGAGTGCCGTTGAGCACAATTTAAATTAAGTGCACACTTCAAGATCTTTACACACTTGTGAGTTTCAACGTCGTTCAGTCCTAACTTATAAGATTACAGAACTCATTCTTTGTCAGCCGTGGTGGCTCTGTGGGGAGCTCTCTTGTCTCTGAGTCAGAAGATTATGGGTTCAAGTCTCACTCCAGAGACTTGAGCATGTAATCCAAGCTGACACTCCCTGTGCAGTGCTGAGGGGGTGCTGCACTGTCGGAGGTGCCATCTTTTGGATGAGACATTAAACCGAGGCCCTATCTGTCCTTTCAGGTGGACGTAAAAGATCCCAGTGCACTATTTCAAAGAAGAGCAGGGGAGTTAGAGGGTGAGGGATAATTTTACCAGGGAGCACAGATGTAATGCAATCCCCATTCTGTCCTTATTTGTAATACTTCGATTTAATATTATCATTTACAGTTAAATAGCAAAATGTGTGGCAATTTGGGAAACAGAGAAGTAGAGTTGGTAAATGCAAGGGATTTCTCTGCAGTACAGGCTAAGGAATTGATTCAAAACTGAAGCACTACAGCAACACTACTGGTGGGAGGCTGTAATTACATCGACCGTTACCATCACTGAACAACGTTGCTGACCCTGAACAGCATGCAGTTTCCTCTCCTGGAAACTGGGCCTGTGGGGGCAGGAGGTAACAGTGAGGTCAAGTTAGGCCCCTCAGTCAAATAGTCCCCCAACGCTCATGTGAATGGTCACTTGGGTGGGTGGCTGGTAGTCATGGTACTGGAGCAAAGGAGATCTGGGGCAAGTGGGAGAAAACTGGAGGTAAATATCAAGGGAGGATTTTTTAAAATTAAAGCATAATGTTCTTTTCCAGCAATCGAGTTGTCAATTTTATGGTTGTATATCGAGATAACCAGTTTGTGTCTGTACAGAAGCACAGCTTGAATTACATAGAATGTACAGCACAGAAACAGGCCATTCGGCCCAATTGGTCTATGCCAGTGTTTATGCTCCACATGAGCCTCCTCCCTCCCTACTTCATCTAACCCTAGCAGTATATCCTTCTATTCCTTTCTCTCTCATGTGTTTATCTAGCTTCCCTTTAAAGGCATCTATGCTAATCGCCTCAACCATTCTATGTGGCAGCAAGTTTCTCATTCTCACCACTCTCTGGGTAAAGAAGTTTCTCCTGAATTCCTTATGGGATTTATTAGTATTAGCATCTTACATTTATGACCCCTAGTTCTGGTCTCCCCCACAAGTGGAAACATCTTCTCTACATCTACCCTATCAAACCCCATCGTAATTTTAAAGACCTCTATCAAGTCACCCCTCAGCCTTCTCTTTTTGAGAGAAAAGAGCCCCAACCAGGACAATCTTTCCTGATAGTTATAACATCTCAGTTCTAGTATCACCCTTGCTGAATCAGAATGTGCTATTGGTGCTGGAAGACAGGGCCTTGAGTCAAAATTAAAATAAATAAGAATAATGACATTTCTCCCCAGATACTACCCATCAAAGTCTATCTCTGGTGGAACTCTGAGCAGATATTTGATATACCGAATTTGCCTAACAGATAATGGCATTAAAATTAGGATTTAGATACTCATCAAACACCCATTAATCTACGGTGCAACTAATTAGTGCTTAAATCACTGATGAAGTAAAACCTAATGAACAAAGAATCTGACAGGTGGTCAGTTTTGATATCGTACCCATAACACATCCTGATCCTTTGGCTCCATATTCCTCTTCTCCTTGACATTCTCAGCAGCAGTGGACTTCTTCCAATTTGAACTCCTGGTTTCCTCCTCGCTCTCGCTGCGACAGGCTGGAGGGGTGGGAAACAAAACAAGTCCAACATTGAATAAAGTAGCGACCAACCAGACAGCTCCAAGGGATTCTGGCTGGAATGTGTTTCACTAACAGCCTTATATGGCACTTATAAACAATGAGGACAGAGATCTGTGGCCCTTCTGGGGCACCCGTTTCATAAAAAATGAATTCTCAGGATGTGGGCATTTATTGCCCATCCCTAGGTGCCAGTTTTGGTTGATACAACTAAGTGGCTTACCAGACCACATTGGTGTGGGACTGGGGTCACGTATAGACCAGAACATGTAAGGACGGCAGGTTTCCTTCCCCAAAGGACATTAGTGAACCAGGTGGGTTTTAAACGAGAATCCAACAGCTTCATGGTCACTGATGCCAGCTTTTTAATTTAACTCAATTCAAATTCTCAATCTGCCGTGGTGGGATTTGAATCATAGAATCATGGAATGGTTACAGCAGAGAAGGAGGCCATTCGGCCCATCAAGCCTGCGTCGGCTCTCTGCAAGAGCAATCCAGCTCGTCCCTCTCCCCCGCCCTTTCCCCGTGGCCATGCAAATTTTTTCCTCAATTTCCTTTTGAAGGCCACGATTGAATCCGCCTCCACCATCACCTCAGGCAGTGGATTTCAGATCATAATCACTCGCTATATAAAAAAGTTTTTCCTTATGTCACAGTTGGTTCTTTTGCCAGTTACCTTAAATCTATGTCCTCTGGTTCTCGACCCTTCTGCCAATGGGAACAGTTTCACTCTATCCACTCTGTCTAGACCACTCATAATTTCGAACACCTCTATCAAATCTCCTCTCAAACTTCCCTGCTCTAAGGAGAACAACCCCAGCTTCTCCAGTCTATCCACATAACTGAAGTACCTCATCCCTGGAATCATTCCAGTGAATCTTTTCTGCATCCTCTCTAAGGCCTTCACATCCTTCCTTTTTTTTTATTCGTTCACGGGATGTGGGCATCGCTGGCGAGGCCGGCATTTATTGCCCATCCTTAATTGCCCTTGAGAAGGTGGTGGTGAGCCGCCTTCTTGAACCGCTGCAGTCCGTGTGGTGAAGGTTCTCCCACAGTGCTGTTAGGAAGGGAGTTCCAGGATTTTGACCCAGCGACGATGAAGGAACGGCGATATATTTCCAAGTCGGGATGGTGTGTGACTTGGAGAGAACGTGCAGGTGGTGTTGTTCCCATGCGCCTGCTGCCCTTTTCCTTCTAGTTGGTAGAGGTCGTGGGTTTGGGAGGTGCTGTCGAAGAAGCCTTGGCGAGTTGCTGCAGTGCATTCTGTGGATGGTACACACTGCAGCCACAGTGCGCCGGTGGTGAAGGGAGTGAATGTTTAGAGTCATAGAGTTATAGAGTTATACGGCACGGATAGAGGCCCTTCGGCCCATCGTGTCCACGCCGGCCATCAAGCCCTGTCTACTCTAATCCCATATTCCAGCATTTGGTCCGTAGCCTTGTATGCTATGGCATTTCAAGTGCTCATCCAAATGCTTCTTGAATGTTGTGAGGGTTCCTGCCTCCACAACCCTTTCAGGCAGTGAGTTCCAGACTCCAACCACCCTCTGGGTGAAAAAGTTCTTTCTCAAATCCCCTCTAAACCTCCCGCCTTTTACCTTGAATCTATGTCCCCTTGTTATAGAACCCTCAACGAAGGGAAAAAGCTCCTTAGTATCCATCCTATCTGTGCCCCTCATAATTTTGTACACCTCAATCATGTCCCCCCTCAGCCTCCTCTGCTCCAAGGAAAACAAACCCAATCTTCCCAGTCTCTCTTCATAGCTGAAGCGCTCCAGCCCTGGTAACATCCTGGTGAATCTCCTCTGCACCCCCTCCAAAGCGATCACATCCTTCCTGTAGTGTGGCGACCAGAACTGCACACAGTACTCCAGCTGTGGCCTAACCAGTGTTTTATACAGCTCCATCATAACCTCCTTGCTCATATATTCTATGCCTCGGCTAATAAAGGCAAGTATCCAATATGCCTTCTTTACCACCTTATCTACCTGTTCCGCCGCCTTCAGGGATCTGTGAACTTGCACACCAAGATCCCTCTGACCCTCTGTCTTGCCTAGGGTCCTCCCATTCATTGTGTATTCCCTTGCCTTGTTAGTCCCTCCAAAGTGCATCACCTCGCAATTTTCCGGGTTAAATTCCATTTGCCACTGTTCCGCCCATCTGACCAACCCATCTATATCGTCCTGCAGACTGAGGCTATCCTCCTCGCTATTTACCACCCTACCAATTTTTGTATCATCAGCGAACTTACTGATCATACCTTTTACATTCATATCCAAGTCATTAATGTAGACCACAAACAGCAAGGGACCCAGCACCGATCCCTGTGGTACCCCACTGGCCACAGGCTTCCAGTCACAAAAACAACCTTCGACCATCACCCTCTGCCTTCTGCCACTAAGCCAGTTTTGTATCCAAAGTGCCAAGGCACCCTGGATTCCATGGGCTCGTACCTTCTTGACCAGTCTCCTGTGCGGGACTTTATCGAAGGCCTTACTGAAATCCATGTATACCACATCCACTGCGTTACCCTCATCCACACGCCGAGTCACCCCCTCAAAAAATTCAATCAAATTAGTCAGACATGATCTTCCCTTGACAAAGCCATGTTGACTATCCCTGATTAACCCTTGCTTCTCCAAGTGGAGACTAATTTTGTCCTTCAGAATTTTTTCCAATAATTTTCCTACCACTGATGTTAGGCTCACTGGCCTGTAGTTCCCCGGTTTTTCCCTACTCCCCTTCTTGAATAATGGTACTACATTAGCGGTTCTCCAGTCCTCTGGCACATCCCCTGTGGCCAGAGAGGTTCTGAATATATGTGTTAGAGCCCCCGCAATCTCCTCCTTTGCCTCACACAGTAGCCTGGGATACATTTCGTCCGGGCCTGGGGATTTATCCATTTTTTGGCCTGCTAAAACCACCAATACCTCCTCCCGCTCGATGTTAATATGTTCGAGTATATCACAGTCCCCCTGCTGTATTTCTATGTCTACATCGTCCTTCTCCATAGTGAAAACAGATGCAAAAAATTCATTTAGAACCCCTCCTACATCTGCCGGCTCCACACACAGATTGCCATTTTTGTCCCTAATGGGCCCTATTTTTTCCCTAGTCATCCTCTTACCCTTAATATACTTATAAAACATCTTAGGATTTTCCTTTATTTTGCTCGCCAGTGTTATTTCATGGCCCCTCCTTGATCTCCTAATTTCTTTTTTAAGTATCCCCCTGCACTTTTTGTACTCCTCTAGGGCTTCCTCCGTCTTTAGCCTTTTCTATCTGCCAACAGCCCTCCTTTTTTTCCTAATCCATTCTCGTATATCCCCTGATATCCAAGGTTCCCTGGAGTTCTTGGAACCACCCTTGACCTTTACGGGAACATGTTGCCATTGTATGGTCTCAATCTCCCTTCCGAAAGACTCCCATTGCTCCGATGCGGATTTTCCTACAAGCAGCTGATCCCAGTCCATTTTGGCCAGATCCTGCCTTATCCTATTAAAATCGGCCTTCCCCCAATTTAGAACCTTTATTTCCGGCCCCTCCCTGTCCTTTTCCATGACCACCTTAAATCTCACCGAATTATGGTCACTGTCACCAAAGTGCTCACCTACTGGCACTTCCTCCACTTGGCCGGCCACATTCCCTAGAATTAGGTCCAGTACCGCCCCCTCTCTTGTAGGACTTGCTACATGCTGGCTCAAAAAGCTCTCCTGGATGCACGTTAAGAATTTTGTACCCTCTAAGCCTTTTACACTCTGAGTATTCCAGTTAATATTGGGGAAGTTGAAATCCCCCACTATTATTACCCTATTATTTGCACAATTTTCTGAGATTTGCCTACATATCTGTTCCTCTATCTCCCCCTGACTGTTTGGGGGCCTATAGTACACTCCCATCAAAGTGCTTGCCCCCTTTTTGTTTTTAAGCTCCACCCATATGGCCTCATTAGAGGAACCTGCTAATATATCATCCCTCCTTATGGAAGTAATTGATTCTTTAATTAATATTGCGACCCCCCCTCCTCTTATACCTCCCCCTCTGTCTCGCCTGAAGATTCTGTACCCCGGAATATTGAGCTGCCAGTCTTGCCCCTCCCTCAACCATGTCTCTGTGACAGCAACAATATCATACTCCCATGTGTTTATCAACACCTTCAGTTCATCCACCTTATTCGCAAGACTCCTTGCATTAAAATAGATGCCATCCAGCCTTGCCCTCACATATTTGCCCTGTCTTCCAAGCTGACTTGTTTTTTTCTCTATATTTGTCTGCACATCACCCCCTATTGTAGCTCCACTCTGTATCCCATCCCCCTGCCAAGTTAGTTTAAACCCCCCCAACAGTGCTAGCAAACCTCCCCGCAAGGATATTTGTCCCGCTCTGGTTCAGATGCAACCCGTCCGATTTGTACAAGTCCCACCTTCCCCAGAAGCAGGCCCAGTGATCCAGGAAACTGAAACCCTCCCTCCTGCACCAACTCTTTAGCCACGCATTCATCTGTTCTATCCTCCTATTTCTATACACACTAGCCCGTGGCACTGGGAGTAATCCATAGATTACAACCTTTGAGGTCCTGCTCTTTAATCTGCTGCCTAGCTCCCTAAATTCTTGATGCAGGACCTCATCTCCCTTCCTACCTATGTCGTTGGTCCCAATGTGGACCACGACCTCTGCCTGCTCACCCTCCCCCTTGAGAATGCCCTGTAGCCGCTCAGTGACATCCATGACCCTGGCACCAGGGAGGCAACAAACCATCCTGGAGTCACGTTTACGGCAACAGAAACGCCTGTCTGTTCCCCTTACGAGAGAATCCCCTACCACTATAGCTCTTCCACTCTTTTTCCTCCCAGCCTGTGCAGCAGAGCTACCCCTGGTGCCAGGAAGTTGGCTGCTGCTGCCTTCCCCTGATAAGTCATCCCCCTTTAGGGTGGTGGATGGGGTGCCAATCAAGCGGGCTGCTTTGTCCTGGATGGTGTGGAGCTTCTTGGGTGTTGTTGGAGCTGCCCTCATCCAGGCAAGTGGAGAGTATTCCATCACACTCCTGACTTGTGCCTTGTAGATGGTGGAAAGGCTTTGGGGAGTCAGGAGGTGAGTCACTCGCCGCAGAATACCCAGCCTCTGACCTGCTCTTGTTGCCACAGTATTTATGTGGATAGTCCAGTTAAGTTTCTGGTCAATGGTGACCTGCAGGATGTTGATGGTGGGGGATTCGGCAATGGTAATGCCGTTGAATATCAAGGAGAGGTGGTTAGACTATCTCTTGTTGGAGATGGTCATTGCCTGGCACTTGTCTGGCGCTAATGTTACTTGCCATATATCAGCCCAAGCCTGGATGTTGTCCAGGTCGTGCTGCATGCGGGCAAGGACTGCTTCATTATCAGAGGGGTTGCAAATGGAAGTGAACACTGTGCAATCATCAGCGAACATCCCCATTTCTGACCTTATGATGGAGGGAAGATCATTGATGAAGCAGCTGAAGATGGTTGGGCCAAGGACACTGCCCTGAGGAACTCCTGCAGCAATGTCCTGGGGCTGAGATGATTGGCCTCCAACAACCATTACCATCTTCCTTTGTGCTCGGTATGACTCCAGCCACTGGACAGTTTTCCCCCTGATTCCCATTGACTTCAATTTTACTAGGGCTCCTTGGTGCCACACTCGGTCAAATGCTGCCTTGATGTCAAGGGCAGTCACTCTCACCTCACCTCTGGAATTCAGCTCTTTTGTCCATGTTTGGACCAAGGCTGTAATGAGGTCTGGAGCCGAGTGGTCCTGGCGGAACCCAAACTGAGCATCGGTGAGCAGGTTATTGGTGAGTAAGTGCCGCTTGATAGCACTGTCGACGACACCTTCCATCACTTTGCTGATGATTGAGAGTAGACTGATGGGGCGGTAATTGGCCGGATTGGATTTGTCCTGCATTTTGTGGACAGGACATACCTGGGCAATTTTCCACATTGTTGGGTAGATGCCAGTGTTGTTGCTGCACTGGAACAGCTTGGCTAGAGGCGCGGCTAGTTCTGGAGCACAAGTCTTCAGCATTACAGCCGGGATGTTGTCGGGGCCCATAGCCTTTGCTGTATCCGAAAGTGCAGTGCCCAGAATTGGACACAATACTCTAGCTGTGGCTGAGCCAGTGTTTTATAAAGGTTCATCATGACTTCCTGGCTTTTGTACTCTACGCCTCTATTTATAAAGCCCAGGGTCCCGCATGCATTTTTAACCACTTTCTCAACCTGCCCTGCCGCCTTCAGTGATTTGTGCACATATACCCGCAGTTCTCTCTGTTCCTGCACCCTCTTTAGAATTGTACCTTTTAGTTTATATTGCCTCTCCTCACTCTTCCTACTGAAATGTATCACTTCGCATTTCTCTGTGTTAAATTTCATCTGCCATTCCACCAGCCTGACTATATCCTCTTGAAGTCTATGACTGTCCTATTCACTGTTCATTACACTTCCAAGTTTTGTGTCATCTGCAAATTTGGAAATTGTACCCTGTACACCCAAGTCCAAGTCATTAATATATATCAAGAAAAGCAGTGGTCCTAGTACCGACCCCTGGGGAACACCACTGTACACCTTCCTCCAGTCCAAAAAACAACCGTTCACCACTACTCTCTGTTTCTTGTCACTGAGCCAATTTCGTGTCCATGCTGCCACTGCCCCAGTTATTCCATGAGCTTCAACTTTGCTGACAAGCCTATTATGTATCACTTTATCAAATACCTTTTGGATGTCCATATACACTACATCAACCACTTTGCCCTCATCAACCCTCTCTGTTACTTCATCAAAAAACTCAATCAAGTTAGTTAAACACAATTTGTCTTTAACAAATCCGTGCTGGCTTTCCTTAATTAATCCACACTTATCCAAGTGACTGTTAATTTTGTCCCGGATTATCGTTTCTAAAAGTTGCCCCACCGCCCAGGTTAAACTGACTGGCCTATAGTTGCTGGGTTTATCCTTACACCCTTTTTTGAACAAGGGTGTAACATTTGCAAATCTCCAGACCTTTGGCACCACCCCCTCTGTATCTAAGGATGTTTGGAAGATTACGGCCAGCACCTCCGCAATTTCCACCCTTACTTCCCTCAGCAACTTAGGATGCATCCCATCCGGACGTGGTGACTTATCTACTTTAAGTACAACCAGCCTTTCTAGGACCTCCTCTTTATCAATTTTTAGCCCATCCAGTATCTCAACTACCTCCTCTGGGATGTTCAGCTGGATTTTCTGGCCTCACCAGCATGGTGGGTCCCCCAGATTCACCCTCGTTGGAGTGGGGTGCCCACTATCCCAATGGAGAAGTGTATGCTGGGGTCAGCAGCAGAGGTTCCTGCCGATCGCAATCCCAGAGTATGTACCAGGATCGCTACCTCACGCCTGCCTCAACTGTCCAAAATTACTCTCACCTGAAAAACTGTTACATTCTGCGAAACACTGAGAATATGGCTGAGTAGCAGAGTGTATCATCAAAAAAAACAAATAAAAATATTAATAACAATTTAGGATTTTTAGTCATTGAGACAGTTAGTTCTTAACCTTAAAATGTGAAATAAAGACAATGGTCAGATATGTTTAATGGTTTGATAGAATGACAAATGTCATCTTGTTTTGAAATAAACAGAGGACTGGTATTAATGGCATGCATGGAGATGGAAACTAGATAGGTGCCTGAAACCTTAGCCCTTCCAGTGCAGTCACAGTATAACTCGAGCAGGAGTACTGTGGAATGGCTGTAAGCTATGTCGGGACCCAGATATGATATATCCTTACCTAGAGTCGCAGTTGTTAATTATCTTGTTTGGGACCACCCCAAACAAGGCCAATGACATGGAGGGGTGGGGGGTGCTCCCCACTTTGGGGGTTTCTGCTTCTTCCACCTCTCTCAGAGCTCCACTCATTCCTTGGCCAGTATGCCCAGAAGAAAAAGGTTGATTGGCCATTTTAATGGTGGAAGTGGGACACACCGAAATGATGTGACTTTAGCACCCTTACAAAGGGGCCTCAGGGGATGAGAGGGGGCCGGGGCCGGGGGCGGAGCAAGCAGTTGAATATTTCCAGGGGGGCTTCCAATACACTGCCCCTTGGCCCGGGTGTCAAGGTCACAGCCGGGTGCCTGAGAAGTATTCCCTAGTGACTCAGGCGCCCATCGCCCGTATACAGCTGAGGAGACCTCCCAATGACCCCGCATACTCTGGTTTGGTCAGCGGCAGAGGTCAATGGCAGGTGCAATCCCGACATAATTGCCAGGATCACGGCCGGAGTGATGGCAGTACCAGGACCTTTTTCGAGAACGAAAGGGTACGATGGAGGAATATATCACAGCTTTAACAAAGCTCCCAGGGTCAGCATTGCTAGTGGTCGACAAAGGTAGTGCACAGGGCTGCATTGACCGATGCATCAGGTGAGTGTTGAGGGGCCTGATGGTCTTCAACCACCTTTCTTTTTGTACATACTGAAAATAGAAAGATCCCGACAGCTACAGAAATCCATAGAAGGGAACCTATTCAAACTAAAGCAACAAAACTGCAAGCCAAGACCAATTTGGGCTTGAAAGACTTGTCAAATTATTCAATGAGAACCTGTTGTGAGTCAAGAAATAAAGTCATTTGGATCGGAGCCAAGCTCTTGTTTTACTATTGATATGGGCAGTAGCTTTAGTGATTTGGATCTGGCACAGAGCTGGATATGTTTCAGTTGGTTTGGAAGGAATCAAACCAAACACTCCAAGTTTGCTCATCCTTGACAAATAGCCTTCCATTGATCAAACATCTCACTGATAAATGGTGGGACTTGAACATCATCAATAGAATATGCAACAGTCGGCTGTTTAAAACAAAGCGTATTTAACTCGTGATGATACGGTTTCCACAATCCGCTTCCCACTCCTCTATCTTGCACCTAGTCATATGACGGCAGAATGGTTCCATTACAGTAGTGAGGAGTCGAGATACTAGGAACATAGCAGTAGGCCATTCAGCCAATCAAGCCTGTTCTGCCATTCAATGAGATCATGGCTGGTCTGTATCTTAACTCCATTTACCAGTCTTGGTTTCATATCCCTTAATACCCTTACCTTACAAAAATCTAACAATCTCTCTTTGACATTTTCAATTGACTCCCAGCCTCAATGGCTTTTTTGGGGGGAGAGAGTTCCAGATTTCCACTACCCTTTGTGTGAAGAAGTGTTTCCTGACATCACCCCTGAACAGCCTAGCTCTTTTAGTATATGCCCCCTTGTTCTGGATTCCCCCACCAGAGGAAATAGTTTCTCTCTATCTCATGATCATCTTAAACACCTCAATTAGATCATCCCTTTAATCTTCTAAACTCAAGAGAATACAAGCCCAGTCTGTGCAACCTGTCCTCGTAATTCAAACTTTTTAGCCCCATTGTCATTCTGGTGAATCTGCACTGCACCCCCTCCAAGGCCAATATATTCTTCCTGAGGTGCGGCACCCAGAACTGAACACAATACTCCAGATGTGGCTTAACCAGAACTCTATACAACAGAAGCTTAACTTCCAGCCCATGTATTCCAGTCTCTTAGTTTGACACGTGATAAAGCAGAACGATCCAAACTATTAAATACAGAATTCCATTTCAAATATTTCTGTAACTGTACTCTGAATATTCTAAAAAACATTAATTAAATCCAGCTGCACTGTCAGAGATGCCATCTTTCGGATGAGACGTTAAACCTGTCTGCCCTCTCAGGTGGACAGACAAGATCCCACTGCCACTATTTCGAAGAAGAGCAGGGGAGTTCTCTCTGGTGTCCTGGCCAATATTTATCACCGCAACCAACATCACCCAAAAAACCCCAGATTATCTGGTCATTGTCTCATTGTTGTTCGTGGGATCTTGCTGTGTGCAAATTGGCTGCCACGTTTCCCTACATTACCACAGTGACTACACTTCAAAAAGTATTTCATTGGCTGTAAAGTGCTTTGGGACGTCCTGAGTTACATTGAGGCACATCGAAACTACAGCACAAAAACAGGCCATTCAGCCCAACTGGTCAATGCTGACGTTTATGCTCCACACGAGCGTCCTCCCCACCTCCTTCATCTAACCCGATGAGCATATCCTTCTATCCTTTCTCCCTCATGCTTATGTAGCTTCCCCTTAAATGCATCTATGCTATTTGCCTCAACTACTCCTTGAGGTAGCACGTTCCACATTCTCACCATTCTCTGGGTAAAGAAGTTTCTCCTGAATTCCCTATTGGATTTATTCACAACTATTTTATATTTATGATCCCTAGTTTTGGACTCCCCACAGTGGAAACATTTTTTGTACGTCTTCCCTATCAAACCCTATCTTTATCTTAAAGACCTCTATGAGGTCACCCCTCAGCCTTCTCTTTTATAAGACCATAAGAGGTAGGAGCAGGAGTAGGCTATTCGGCCCCTCAAGCCTGCTCCGCCATTTAATGAGATCATGGCTGATCTGATTCTAGAGAAAAGAGTCCCAGCCTGTTCAATCTTTCTTGGTAAGGATAGCCTCTCAGTTCTGGTCTCATCCTTGTGAATCTTTTTTTGCACCTTTGCACCTATAGTGAAAGGCGCTATATAAATGCAAGTCCTTTTGTTTCTTTTCAGTGTGGTAAAATGGCGAACTGTTTCAGCTGTAATATTTTTTGGTGCCGATGAAGAGCTGTGCCTGAAACGTTAAAATGTTTTCCTTTCTTCACAGATACTCCCTGGTTCGATGAATGTTTCTGGCACTTTCTGTTTCTTGTTTCAGATTTCCAGGATCTGCAGTACTTTGTTTATATTTTTGTATTGAGGTATCAATGGCAGACCCATATTCCTAACACGCAGCCACTAACAGCTCGTCACTCACGATGAGTCTATAAAGCCTTATGAAATAATGCGGCAAATAGCCCATTTTTCATGATTATATATGCATTGAAAAACTAATTTGCAGTCGCTCCTTTTCTATCAGGTCTGAAAATGACTACTTTTTTTTTTAAGGTTCATTTTCTTGTTTATCCAGAGGCAGAATGGGATGGAGAATAATATTTTCACCGTTTTGTGCAAAGTGGCAGTAAACGACACTTGTAGGAATTGCTGGCCTTATGTCAGCTTTGAAATTACAGTGTTCATAAGGACAAATTACAATCAAATCCAGTAGCTGTAAAAAAAATCATTAGAACTCTTGTCAAGCATTTTCTTCCTAAGGGGCTAAATATGCTAATATTCAAATGAAAAAGCAGTTCAGCATCTCAACTATTTCTCAACATATCTTTTTGCAAACTGTGGCTAATCAATTATAATATGATTTATGGCTGTCACTTCTGACAACCAATACCATTGGTTCCCATTCAAGTGTTGACTGACATGGAAACCTGTGTTAATGGGCCGTAATTGAAATGGAGTGATTTGATTGGATGCCCAGTGGGCACTACTAGTTCCAGGTAAAGTTGCACATTCTTGGAAGCTAATTTAAATATTAAAATGATGTGGTGCGTGTTCTCAGAGTGTCACGGTCATTTGAAGTAGTTGTACTGGATGAGCACGGACTTTTTTTTGGCTGGAAGAGGAGACAGACAGCTCATTAAAATTTGAGTTGCAGCTCACTGCCCTCTGTTCCGACACAGTGTTCACGCACCGTAGCCAAGATCAGGGCTACATCAAAGTGAAGGGCTGAGGGCCGAGTGGTTTCTTCAGTATTCAGCTTATGACAGTTGAGCTCAAATTAAAGGCACCATAATGACACAGTAACAACAACAACTTGCATTTATATAGCGCCTTTAACGTGGTAAAACATCCCAAGACGCTTCACAGGAATGGAAATTTGACACCAAACCATATAAGGAGATATCAGGACAGGTGACCAAAAGCTTGGTCAGAGAGGTAGGTTTTAAGGAGTGTCTTAAAGGAGGAGAGGTAGAGATGTGGAGAGGTTTAGGGAGGGAATTCCAGAGCTTAGGGCCTAGGCAGCTGAAGGCACGGCCACCAATCAATCTTGGGAAGAGGCGGAGTTATAAATAGGTCATTGGGAATTTCCTTGACCAGTCTAGGAGGGTCAGTAAAAGCTGGGAGAGTCATAGGCTGAGGTCGACAAGCTTCTTTCTTTTCTCCTTCCACCAGACTCCCAGGACACAGGTACCTGCTCTGCTTTGCCGGTTTTCTGGGCTTCCCTTTTTACCTATCTCCCTTTAGCTATTCACAGGCACACTCAGTCTAGTATACATCTTCTATTTCTTTGATTCCTCTCATTAGGCCTCCTTTTGTCTCCTGCTAACCTCACGCTTGCCATGCGATCACCTCCTGTCCTCCACCCAATTATTTCAGCATTCTCTAGGGACTGTTCCCTCCGAGGCACCCTGGTCTACTCTTCCATCACCTCCAACACCCGCTCTCCTCCACACAGCACCCTCCTGTGCGAGTGCAGGAGATGCAACACCTGCCCTTTCACCTCCTCCCTTCCCACCATCAAGGGCCCCAAACACTCCTTCCAGGTGAAACAGCGATTTACTTGTACTTCTTTCAATTTAGTGTACTGTGTTCACTTTACATGATGCGGTCTCCTCTACACAGGGGAGGCCAAACACAAATTGGGTGATCACTTTGCTGAACACCTCTGCTCAGCCCGCAAGCATGTGATGGAATACTCTCCACTTGCCTGGATGAGTGCAGCTCCAACAACACTCAAGAAGCTCGACACTATCCAGGACAAAGCAGCCCACTTGATTGACACCCCATCCACCACCCTAAACATTCACTCCCTTCACCACCGGCGCACCGTGGCTGCAGTGTGTACCATCCACAGGATGCACTGCAGAAACTCGCCAAGGCTTCTTCGACAACACCTCCCAAACCCGCGACCTCCACCACCTAGAAGGACAAGGGCAGCAGGCACATGGGAACAACACCACCTGCACATTCCCCTCCAAGTCACACACCATCCCAACTTGGAAATATATCACCATTCCTTCATCGTCGCTGGGTCAAAATCCTGGAACTCCCTTCCTAACAGCACTGTGGGAGAACCTTCACCACACGGACTGCAGCGGTTCAAGAAGGCGGCTCACCACCACCTTCTCAAGGACAATTAGGGATAGGCAATAAATGCTGGCCTCGCCAGCGACGCCCACATCCCATGAACGAATTTTTTAAAAAGCGTGACCTAAGCTTTCGGTCACTTGCCATTTTAATTCTCCATCTCACTCCCACTCTGACCTTGGCCTCCTACACTGTTCCATTGAAGCTCCACGGACTCTCCATTAGGCACTTTACAACCCTCCAGACTCAACCTGGATTTCAGATCAAAACCACTGCTCCCATTTTCTCCAGACAGCAGGTGCTGGTAATAGTTCTGCTGTTGCCATTTATAGCTCCTCTAGACCCATCTTTTGTTTCTTCACTTGTCCCATTACCACCCTCCTTGCCTTGCACCATCATCCCTTTTATCATTTAATCACTCCTGCCCTCTACCTGATCACAAACCTTCCCTTTTATTCTTTCCTTCCATCCCCCCCGCCCCACATCCCCAACGCCCCCCACCCCCCACACCCTCTCCTTGCCTGGCTCTGTACCTGTTTATAAAGTGTTAAATCTCTTACTTCTTCCAGTTCTAACGAAAGGTCATCGACCTGAAACGTTAACTCTGATTCTCTCTCTACAGATGCTGCCTGACCTGCTGAGTATTTCCAGCATTTTCTGTTTTTATTTCAGATTTCCAGCATCCGCAGTATTTTGCTTTTGGTATAATTAAAAAACAGATGATCTGGTCATTATCACATTGCTGTTTGTGGGAGCTTGCTGTGCACAAATTGACTGCTGCGTTTTCTACATTACAACAGTGACTACACTTCAAAAGTACTTCATTGGCTGCAAAGCGCTTTGGGATGTCCTGAGGCCATGAAAGGCACGATATAAATGCACGTCTTTCTTTCTATGTATTTCGAGGGCTCCTTTATCCAATCTATTAACACAAGCGTTGACCCTTTTATCGTAACTGGGTTAACGACTCCACTAAAACAGCAGACCAATAAACATCACACAAATACATTACACACGTTTTCCTTCTAATATTGCCGACCATCGCTCCTAGGCTCCAACTCTCGCAGATGTGAGAGGGAATTAGGATCTGCAAGATACCTTGGAACAACCTTGCAGTCTTACCTTAAACTTTTGTTGTGCTGGCGATATCAGATAAAGCCTCTCCCTGGCCTCTTTAACCTTTTCTTGTTGCAGTAGATATTGCTTTTGCTCAAGATTACATACACTGGACCTGGCATTATGTGATTATCATATCAGATACCAAGTAGGAGCTGTAACCACCTGAGTATAATTCCAGTCTGAACTGGAGATAGATTAGTGTGAGTGTACTTACGTACAGGTCAAGTGCAAAAGATGCACAAATCAAATATAGATAGGCAGTCACTGGACTAAATACCACTACTTTAATGGAATGCCAGTATTTTTTCTCACCTTCGCTATATTGAAATGTAATAACTTCAGAATGTTTTGATTCACAGTATTGAATCTTTTTTATTGGTAATAAGATTCAAAATGTTCCAGAGTTACAGAGGAATCTTTGGATGGTTCTTATGGCAAGATTGCATTCTGAGAATTATAAATGAAGCTCTGGAAAGAATCATGGATTCATAGAAACCGTGCTTGTGGTTGACAGATACAGATATAAATCCTGTGATCCCGCATTCTCAGCGTTGAGCTATGCTCGTGTTAAGTGTGGTTCAGAAATAGGGCTGTACTGTAGCCCTACTTCTCTGACTAGCTGTCAGCCATGGCTCAGTGGGCAGCACTCTCAGCTCTGAGTCAGCAGGTCAGGGGTTCAAACCTCACTCCAAAGACTTGAGCACAAAATTTATGCTGACACTTCAGTGCAGTACTGAGGGAGTGCCATGGCACTATTTGAAGAGGAGCAGGGGAGTGCTCCCCAATGTCCTGGCCAATATTTATCTCTCAACCAACACCAAAAAAACAGATGATTTGACCATTTATTTCAATGCACAAATTGGCTGCTGCGTTTCCTACTTTACAATAGTGACTTCACTTCAAAAGAAGTACTTCATTGGCTGTAAAGTGCTTTGGGACATTGTGACAGGCGCCAGATAAATGCAATCCTTCCTTCCTTTCTCCCTTCCTGCCTTCCTTACCTTAAGCTGTTAAAGAGTGATAAGCCTGGATGCCTTTGAAAGAATTGAGATACCAGACGTTCACTGAGACACAAGGCTTTTAATTACATAGATATGCAAGTGTCTATTGTAAAGCTCTGGAACCTCAGGCAGTGAGAATTGAAAATGACAGCAACCAAATGAAATACCAGTTTAAAAGGTTCACTGCTTCCGATAAATAAAATCTGAAAAGTAGTGACTGGTGCTTCAATGAGGTCAACAGTACCAGGCAATTGAATGCTCTGCTCAGATGCATTCAAAGTTCATACCCAACAGTACCAGATACCATTTTAGAACTGAAACTTGTTCCTCATTTAACTGATCCTATAACTCATAACTTGGGAGCATTTCAACATCAAGCCCTGTTTTAATTTGAGGATGAAAAATGGGATGTTAGTTGAACAATGTGGTGCATAAGAATGATGATACACAAGAGAAATAATGGAACTAAAAAGACAAATACCCCTGTCATTTTCTTAGGAATTTTATTAACTGGGGCCTGTCTTTTAGTCAGAAAGTAGGTCTCCGAATAAAAAGTGGTGTAACGTCAGTAGAAAATGCACGCTGACTATTCAACTCTGGTTGGTAGCATTCCAGGATTCAAACTCCTCCCAAAAAAGGAGTAGAAGAGGCTAGTGGAAAAGTGAGCCCTTCTTGAAGTCATTAACGTTGAAAAACAAGAAAAATCTGCAAAGCTGGAAATCCAGAACAAAAATAGGAAATGCTCGAAATAAACAGTAGGCTGATCAGATGTTACGTAGAATTACATCAAATTTACAACACAGAAACTGGCCGATGCTGGTGTTTATGCTCCACACGAGCCGCATCCCATTCTATTTACTTCATCTAACCCTGTCAGCATATCCTGCTATTCCTTTCTCCCTCATGTACTTATTTAACGTCCCCTTAAATGCATCTATGCTATTCACCTCAACCACTCCATGTGGTAGTGAGTTCCACACTCTAACCACTCTCTGGGTAAAGAAGTTTCTCCTGAATTCCTTATTGGATTTATTAGTCACTATCTTATATTTATGACCCCTAGTTTTGGTCTCCCCCACAAGTGGAAACATCGTCTCTACATCTACCATATCAAACCCCTTCATAATTTTAAAGACCTCTATCAGGTCACCCCTCAGCCTTTTTTCTAAAGAAAAGAGCCCCAGTCCGTTCAGCCTTTCCTGATAGAACTGAAAGGGTAGAACTGTTATCATCCTTGTAAATCTTTTTTGCATTTTTGCCAGTGCCTCTATATCCTTTTTAGGTTACCTAAAGAAGGATATACTTGCCTTAGAGGTGATGCAATGAAGGTTCACTAGATTGATTCCTGGGATAAGAGGGTTGTCCTATGAGGAGAGATCGAATAAAATGGGCCTATACTCTCTGGAGTTTAGAAGAATGAGAGGTGATCTCATTGAAACGTATAAAATTCTTAGAAGGCTTGACAGGGTAGATGCTGAGAGGATGTTTCCCCTGGCTGGAGAGTCGAGAACTAGGAGGCATAGTCTCAGGATAAAGGGTCGGCCATTTAGGACTGAGATGAGGAAAAATTTCTTCACTCAGGAAGTTGTGAACCTTTGGAATTCTCTTCCCCAGAGGGCTGTCGATGTTCAGTCGTTGAGTATATTCTAGGCTGAGATAGATAGATTTTTGGTCTCTAAGGGAATCAAGGGATATGGGGATTGGGCGGGAAAGTGGAATTGAGATAGAAGATCAGCCATGATCTTATTGAATGGCGGAGCAGGCTCGAGGTGCCATATGGCCTACTCCTATTTTTTATGTTCTTAGAGAGCGACAACAGCCATGGGGTCGATGAGAAGTAGAGCTGAACCTTGTAAGCATATGTGTGGAAGCTAAGGATGGAAACATACAGTGAACCGCAGGTGACTGTGATGCAACAGGTAAGAATGGGCTCGGAGAAGGAGGAGTTCAGAGGAGGTGGAAGCAAACAGAATGGATGAAATCCTTGAGTAACTCACATTTGGTGTCCAGGATGAAGAGGAAAGGCAAAGAGGAAGGTAGCTGATCGAGATGGTTTGGTTAAAGAGTAGAGGAATTTAGAGTTCGTCCTGCTTTCCAGGATGACCTCAGAGTATGAAGCTCCATATTCCGGTTATTGCCAAGCCCTTATTTTCAAACCTGTCCATGGCCTCGCCCCCTCCCTATCTCTGTAACCTCCTCCAGCCCTATAACTCTCCGAGACCCCTGCGCTCCTCCAATTCTGGCCTCTTGCGCATCCCCGATTTTCATTGCCCCATCATGGGGGCCCTGCCTTTAGCTGCCAAGGACCTAAATTCTGGAATTCCCTCCGTAAACCTCTCCATCTCTCTACCTCTCTCTCTCCTTTAAGACACTCCTTAAAACCTACCTCTTTGATCAAGCTTTTGGTCACCTGTCCTAATAACACCTTCTATGGCTCGGTGTCAAATTTTGTTTGATAATCGTTCCTGTGAAGTGCCTTGGGATGTTTTTACTATGTAAAAGACGCTATATAAATGCGAGTTTTTGTTGCATTGTGATTTTATACTTCATTCCTACTTCACTCCAAAGTGCTACCGCAATTTCACATAAAAAGCTTCCAATAACTTTTAACGCAGTCTACATAGAGCATTTTCAATGTTCATGGGCTGCACAGATACATAAATACAGAGTCTTAGAACCACATAATAGATCTCGGGATCACATATTGGATCTTGGGACCACATACTAGATCTCGGGACCATGTATTAGATCTTGGGACTACAAAATAGATCTCGGGATCATATATTAGATCTTGGGACTACAAAATAGATCTCGTGATCATATATTAGATCTTGGGACTACATAATAGATCTCAGGGCCACATATTAGGTGGATTTTCCTCTTTACTGTGCAATTTGCATTCCCCAGGAAGAGGAACACTGGGTACAGCTTGTAATGTAATGTTGGGACTCTGCCCCCAGGAAACTGCCAAAGCATTTGCTAGGATTTTCACTGACGTTGTATCTGGGCCTTACATCCATAGCAACCATAAGGTCAATGTTGCCATTATAATGAGGCGGGAGGCCACCCCTACCTCATTCTTTCTCGATGCATGCTCATTGAGTGAAGGGCGCTTGAATAACCTTGGTGCAGTGGCCTGTCTCCGGACCCCCATGGTGGTTCCGGCGGTGGGGAGGGAGAGGGTTTGGGAGAAACTGAAGATATTTCAGGCAAGTTCTCAGAATCATATAGCACAGAAGGAGGCCATTCGGCCAATTGTGCCTGTGCCAACCAAGTTAGAAAAGTTATTCCACATGTTCCCCCCCACACCCCGCCCCACCCACCTCCCAGGACAATCGGAAACTTAGGTGCCGGGAATTTCTTCGGAGCTGTTCCCGCTCTGCCACTGTAACGTGGACAGAAGTGCAATAGAAGCCCCGACTCACAGAGGTGAACATGGTTTCCGTCGCAATTCCATCGAATGGTGTCTTCCGACGGCTGCCCACCAGCAGCAACCAGAGGGGCCCCAATGTCAAGAGCACAGGTGTAGGCCTCTCAGCCTGGAGATGGCCGCACATTTTCTCCCAGCCGTGGAGCGGAGGGGGTCGGGAGGCCTGTGCCCGGAGTGCGCCTGGTCCATGCAAGTGGTTTGGAAGGAGGAAATCCATGGGCAGCTTCTCCCCTCACTGGTGCAGCACCCAAGGAGTGACTGCTTGTTTTCCCCCAGTGTCCAGTGGTTGTCCATAGAGGATAAATTTACTCTATAAGCTTTAAATCCACGGCCGGGAATTTCCTCAGAGATATTCCCGCTCTATGCACCACGGTTTTGCCCACTCATTTAATCTCAGTCCCTTTGTAATTTCCTGCTCCCATCCACACAACTTACTGTGCCTCCTAACTTAGTGTAAGAATACCATAGGATATGGATCAAAGGTGGATAAATGGAGTTGAGGTGCAGATCAGCCATGATCTGATTGTTACATCGAGTTACATCAAAAGTACAGCACAGAAACAGGCCATTCGGTCCAACTGGCCTATGTCAGCATTTATGCTCCACACGAGCCTCCTCCCTTCCTCTTTCATCTAACCCTATCAACAGATCCTTCTATTCCTTTCTCCCTCATGTGTTTATCCAGCTTTCCCTTAAATGCATCTATGCTATTTGCCTCAACTATTCCCTTGTGGTAGTGCATTCCTACCACCCTTTGAGTAAAGAAGTTTCTCCTGAATTCCCTTTTGGATTTAATAGCAACTCGTTTATATTTCTGTCCTCTAATTTTGGACTCCCCCACAATTGAATGGCAGAACAGCCTTGAGGGGCTGAATGGCCTACTCCTGTTCCTATGTCCCTATGAATACATTCTAGAAATTTGCTGCCTTTAGTACTTGAGCGGTTCTGCTTCTCCCGGTCTATATGAAAATTAAAATCTCCCATTATAACTACATTATTTTTGCTACCTGTTTCCCTGATCTCCTTGTTTGTACATCCCCCCAATTACATCACTACAATCAGGAGGCCTGTAGTCAACTCCCACCAAAGTCTTGCATCCCTTACTGTTCCTTAATTCTGCCCATAGTATTTCCACTGCCTGATCACCCCTACTGACGTCTTTTCTTTCTATTGCTGTAAATGTATCTTTTGCCAATATCGCTCCTCCTCCTCCTTTCCCAATTTCCCTGTCCTTTCTAATGATCCTACAGCCTGGAATATTTAGCTGCCAATCATGCCCAGCATGTCTCTGTAAAGACGAGAAAAGACCAAGGTCCATCTACTTC
This sequence comes from Heptranchias perlo, assembly GCF_035084215.1. NCBI lineage: Eukaryota > Metazoa > Chordata > Chondrichthyes > Hexanchiformes > Hexanchidae > Heptranchias > Heptranchias perlo. The sequence continues at coordinate 62,459,868 of NC_090336.1, read as the reverse complement.
ATCTTCTCCCATTCTGGTAGTAGCATGTTACAATGATAATGGAGTTGTTGACTAGTCAGAGCAATCAATCTCTATCAACAGACCCACACACGAGGTGAGGAAAACCCCCAGTGGTGGAGAGCTTTGGGGACCATAGGTCCAAAGTCACCTGTTCCTCACAAGCATGTTACACTTACCACAAGTCATGTCTCAAATTACTCATACGCTGTATCGCAAAATGTAATTTTCTGAAAGAAATCTCTCCAAAAATTGGGCAGGGAGCAGTGCAGACCGAGAGGAGAGTCCACCCAACTTTGCATCCGTGTGCTTAAATGGACAGAAAAATCAGGCAGGCTCCCAGTATCCCAGGATCAGGACAAGTCGCCTCAAGATATCGCAATGTATATTTCCAGCGTTCCTCCCCTCACTTACGATTATTTTTCCCATCTGATAGGAAAGAAATCAATAACTTTGTCTAACATAATCATCCCATTGATGTAGGGTGACCTTTACCTTTCAAGAGCATGTGGTATAAAAAGCATGTGGTATCTTTATAAATGCAAATGCACACTGCAATCACTCCCAGTGTCAAAACAGGCAAAGACTAATTTTGCTCTGTCAGCATGTTGCAGCTGACATCACTTCCCTCTGCACCAAGACGTACATACGAAACTGATGGGCCATCAGGCCTGCCCCACACACCTAATGGCCAGATTATCCTGACTAGGCACTTCCTAGCTCACCACAGCCATGTAAACTCCTGGGAGAGGAAAAAAATCCAGGGCCAATAAGGGAAAAAAATACTCTGGGAAATTCCTCTCTGACCCCCTCAGGCGATTGAAAGCAGTCCAGGAGATTGCACGGACCGAGTGTTATCTATAAAGACACTTACATTCAATATGATGCAATCTCTGCCCCAGTCAGGAACCAGTCCAGCTCCCTCTTGAAGGCAGAGAGTCAGCACCCACCACACCAGCCGGCAATGTATTCCAGAGACTCACTACTCTCTGGGAAAAGAGGAACCGCCCAACATCCAGTCTATTCCCACTCTTCCATAGTTTGAACGTATAGAAGGGAATCTTCTCCAACTGTCAATCACCAGAAGATCACCAATCACCAAATTCATAAGTTAAAAACACTCTACTAACCGAATAAACGAGCTCCATTCAAAGACCATTATTCTTTTAAGCAGCCCATATTTCAACATTATTAAATACAAGTAGACTCAATGATCCCATTAACATGCCTCTGCAATTTTTCATTTTTATGATAATATCTAATATCGCTGTCCTGAAATATTTATTACACATGTATATTAAACTGTACCACAGTTAACTACATTACGTTGCTAACAGGGAAAAGAAATGGTAATTTTTTTAAAATTAATTTTATAAACCCCAGTAGACCTTGTCTATGCTGTAATTCAGATATAGAAACACATAGTTATATCTTTCATTCCAATATGAATTGTGATCATAGTGGTATAAAGTACAGTATTTCTAATCCATGCATTTAAAATTGGATAACTTTGTACCAGAGGAGTTTAAATTGCTGCAGATGTTCCTGATCACACTTTCTGAATCAATTTGGATGAACTATTGCTCCATTAAACAACATCTGGAATTTACAAGGTTTGTTACTGCCTTAACAAGATGCTAAAAAAAAAGACGGGGCATTTCTGGATTACAACCCGAGAGCAATGTTTGAGCTGGAAAGAATTAAAAGCATATCAGTGACAACATTTTTAAAAGGTTAAACCTATGAGTTCATAAAGCAGCACTAGATGCATTTATATAGCTCCTTTCATGACCTCAGGATGTCCCAAAGCACTTTACAGCCAATTAAGTACTTATGAAGTGTAGTCACTGTTGTAATATAGAAAACGCAGCAGCCAATTTGTGCACAGCAAGGTCCCACAAACAGCAACGTGATAATGACCAGATAATCTGTTTTGGTGATGTTATTAGTCAGGACACCGGGTAGAACTCCCCTGCTGTTCTTCAAAATAATGCCAGGGGATCTTTTACTTCCACCTGAGAGGGCAGACAGGGCCTCGGTTTAACGTCTCATCCAAAAGTCAGAACCTCTGACCGTGCAACACTCCCTCAGTACTGCACTGGAGTGTCAGCCTAGATTTTTATGCTCAAGTCTCTGGAATGGGAAGTGTAAAGTATGTGCTTGTCAGTGACTTAACGTTAAGAGATGAATTTTGGAATTTTGTCTACTGGATGTTGAATATCCATTTCTACAGCATTGGATATCCATTTAGTGATCCAACAGCAAAGCCCAATGTGGTGCAGCAAGGGGCCAAAATAGGTTACATTCTAAAACAGAGTTAACAAACAGGTGATTCCTTCACAGGTAAATGTATATATATATATACAGGACTTGATTTCCACTTGGTGTTAGAAGTCTGACCTTAGTAGCAGTGTACTTTATATTCTTTTTAAAAACAATTGCAAGTAATGCTTCACTAAGCGCTCATCCGGAATTGCCATTAAGTTCTGTAAGACTGTCTGCCACAACTTAATACCTTCAATTTAGACATTAATCAGTGGCAGAACTGCTTTAATAATTCCATGTGTCAAGGCTTCCTTCATCATCTGCCTGACTTCATTAAGAGCAGCATTGACTCGGGGCTGCCCGTCATCAAAGCACTCTGAAAGATAAGACACGAGCACATTTCTCTCTCAGCCAGTGGAAACAACAGAGGGAGTTGTAACTCCTTGATAAAGTAAATAAGGAGAGACTGTTTCCAGTGGCAGAAGGGTCGGTAACCAGAGGACACAGATTTAAAGTGATCGGCAAAAGAACCAGAGGCGAGATGAGGAGAAATGTTTTACACAGTGAGTTGTTGTGATCTGGAATGCACTGCCTGAAAGGGTGGTTGAAGCAGATTCAATAGAAACTTTCAAAAGGGAATTGGATAAATACTTGCAGGAGAGAAATTTGCAGGGCTATGGGGAAAGGGCCTAATTAGTTAGCTCTTTCAAAGAGCTGGCACAGGCATGATGGGCTGAATGGCCTTCTGTGCTGTATGAAAAGAAGAAAAGCCAGTTCCTATTTTAGACATAATGAAAAAAGGGTAGTAGTTGTGGTACATGGGGAACATAGGAATAGGAGTAAACCATTCTGCCATTCAAGTAGATCAGGGCTCATCTGCATCTCAACTCCATTTATTCACCTTTGCTCCAAATCCCTTGATATCCTTACCAAACAAAAATCTATCACTCTCAGTCTTGAAAGCTTCAATTGGCCCAGCATCCACAACCTTTTGGGGGAGAGATTTTCACTGCCCTTTGGGAGAGAAGTGCTTCCTGATTTCACTTCAGAATGGCCTAGATTGTGTTCCCTTGTTCTAGATTCCCTCACCATGGTTGATCTGAACCTCAACTCAATTTACCCATCTTTTCCCCATATCCCTTGAAACCCCTTACCCAACAAAAACCTTGTGGTTGACGACTTAATGCCCCATAATGTCTAAAAAGCCAGTCGGTTATAAAATAGAAAGCATTGACCTACACTGGAAGAGATAGTAAACTTGATAAACTTGAAGGAAATTCTCCATCTGCATGTCCACAAAGGTGTGAGAAGAGCTCGATCTACACAAGCCCAAGCAATAGAAGAGCTCTCGCTTATCTAGTGGACTCTATTTCAGTGGACGTACATCCCTCTGTGTGTTCTTGTCACAAAAGGAACCAGTTCTTCTGATCTGCTGGGTGTCCCATTCCTTAAGCACGGTTTCAATGATTGAGAGGGGCCGACTGCCTTTTGACTGAGGGTCTGCCATGGTCTCCTGGAATCTTCAGCATGAGTGATCTGTGGCATCCAGGGTTAAATTATGAGGACAGGTTGCACAGACTAGGCTTGGTCTCCCTCGAGTAGAGAAGATTAAGGGGTGATCTAATTGAGATGTTTAAGATGATTCAAGGATTTGATAGGGTTGATAGAGAGAATCTTTCCTCTACTGGGGGAGTCCAGAACAAGGGGGACATAATCTTAAAATTAGAGCTAGGCTGTTCAGGAGTGATGTCAGGAAGTACTTCTTCACACAAAGGGTAGAAAAAATCTGGAACTCTCTCCCCCAAAAAGCTGTTGAGGCTGGGGCTCAATTGAAAATGTAAAAACTGAGATTGATAGATTTTTGTTGGGTAAGGGTATTAAGGGATACAGAACCAAGGAGGGTAAATGGAATTGAGGTACAGATCAGCCATGACCTAATCAAATGGTGGAACAGGCTCGAGGGCCTGAATGGCCTCCTGCCTTTCCTATGTTCCTATTGCCTCTCAGGGCTGCATGGTGTTGCTCTGAGATTCCACTGGTTATGCTGGGTAGGTTTCGCTGTTATACCTCAATAGGCAAAGGCCCAATACACAAATTAATCCCTCCCTGTGATTTGGGACAGGGTCGTGCGGAGGCCAAAGTAGCGGACGGAATTACTGCCCTGTATTTTTTTTTTTAAAAACGTGCAGGTAACCCTCTTTTCTCAGCCTGGTCACGTGGAGGGAAAGCAGAAAAATAGTTGGCTCCTGATATTTAACTTTCTAAGCCACATGCAACAATTGCCCTCAGCACCCTTAAGTTGAGAAGGGGAAAACTGGCCAGGGTTCCAGCCCCTGCTGACTATCCAGCGACCCCTGCTGGGAATTGTGGCTTGGGGAGGGGGGGGTGGGGGGGGTGGGGAAAGAGAGGATAGGATTGAGTTAGCGCGCGTTCTCCTTAAACTTGATGACCACAAGTGAGATACCAGAGTGTAATAGTGCCCGTGGAACTGTCCCCTTAGCAAGGACTCAACATTTTCATGAGAGGAAGGGAGTATAGATAATTAGAAAGAAAAGAGACATCAGTAGCTTGCTTCCTAACTCAGCACATAAATGTCCGAAACCTACAGCGGTATTAGCAGCGATTTGTTGAGTTTTTTTTCCACTTAGTTGTGATGCATGCCATTCACCAAGATTAGAGGGAAAGAGGAGATGAGTTTCCCATCTCTCTTCAATTCCTGGCAAAAGCGATCATTAAAGTGAAACTTAATAAATCGGTAATGAAATCCCGATCGTAAGCCATGCTGAATCCTGCGCTGAAACAAATAAAATTGCTTTTCCATATTCAGAGAGTATTGTGAGTGAAGGAGTTCTCCAGTTCTGTGCTTTGCTTTGATTCTCCTTTAAGGCTACGATCTGCTCCTCTTAATTCAAAGTTGCTTAATTTGAGTGATGTTTTTTTTTCCATTCGTTCATGGAATGTGGGCGTCGCTGGCGAGGCCGGCATTTATTGCCCATCCCTAATTGCCCTCGAGAAGGTGGTGGTGAGCCGCCTTCTTGAACCCCTGCAGTCCGTGTGGTGAATGTTCTCCCACAGTGCTGTTAGGTAGGGACTTCCAGGATTTTGACCCAGCGACAATGAAGGAACGGCGATATATTTCCAAGTCGGGATGGTGTGTGACTTGGAGGGGAACATGCAGGTGGTGTTGTTCCCATGTACTTGCTGCCTTTGTCCTTCTAGGTGGTAGAGGTCGCGGGTTTGGGAGGTGCTGTCGAAGAAGCCTTGGCGAGTTGCTGCAGTGCATCCTGTGGATGGTATGCGCTGCAGCCACTGTGCGCCCGCGGTGAAGGGAGTGAATGTTTAGGGTTGTGGATGGGGTGCCAATCAAACTATCTGCTTTGTGCTGGATGGTGTTGAGCTTCTTGAGTGTTGTTGGAGCTGCACTCATCCAGGCAAGTGGAGAGTATTCCATCACACTTCTGACTTGTGCCTTGTAGATGGTGGAAAGGCTTTGGGGAGTCAGGAGGTGAGTCACTCACTGCAGAATACCCAGCCTCTGACCTGCTCTTGCAGCCACAGTATTTAAATTGCTGGCTCCAGTTAAGTTTCTGGTCAATGGTGAACCCCAGGATGTTGATGGTGGGTTATTCTGCGATGGTAATTCCGTTGAATGTCAAGGGGAGGTGGTTAGACTCTCTCTTGTTGGAGATGGTCATTGCCTGGCACTTGTCTGGCACGAATGTTAATTGCCACTTATCAGCCCAAGCCTGCTGTTGTCCAGATCTTGCTGCATGAGGGCACAGACCCCTCATTATCTGAGGGGTTGCGAATGGAACTGAACACTGTGCAATCATCAGCGAACATCCCCATTTCTGACCTTATGATGGAGGGAAGGTCATTGATGAAGCAGCTGAAGATGATTAGGCCTAGGACACTGCCCTGAGGAACTCCTGCAGCAATGTCCTGGGGCTGAGATGATTGGCCTCCAACAACCGCTACCATCTTCCTTTGTGCTATCATATATAGATGATAAGTGTCTTTATAGATAATACTAGGTCCATGCGATCTCCTGGACTGGTTTCGATCACCTGAGGGGGTCTGAGAGGTATTTTCCAGTGTATTTTTTTAAATCTATTTCTCTGCTGACCTCTCCACCTCTCCCTCCACCTTTAAGATGCTCCTTAAAACCTGCCCCTGTCACCTGTCCTAATATCTCCTTCTCAGCGTCAAATTTTGTTTGATAGTCACTCCTGTGAAATGCCTTGGGATGTTTTACTACATTAAAGGCGCTATATAAATGCAAGTTGTTGTTTTTGGCCCTGGGTTTTTCTCTGTTTTTTTGCCTCTCCCAGGAGATTACGTGCTGTGGGAGGGGTGGGAAATGTTTAGTCACGATGTTCTGGCCATCATGGTGCGAGGCAGGCTTGGTGGACCATCTGGTCTTTCCCTGCCCATCATTTTCGTATGAAGGTAGAAAAAGAAATTGTGTGTAGAAAGAGTTAACACTCGGGTGAAATGGAAGAAAAATGCACCGAGTAATTTTAATACTCGGTTAATGATTAATTATGCAATTTTCACATTTTGCCAATACCAGTGGTGCATGTAACTAAGCCACAAAAACATCACATTAAGATTTTCTCAAATTCACTCTACCAATACAGTTATTAGCTACAATTAGTACTTGGCTGGCAGCAAACTCACTGAGTGATTAATTTACTTAGCAACTTTCAAAATGCAGAAATTTCCCAGTAAATATCTTCAGTAAGTATCTTTCTTGGGGGAGGGGAGTGGCATCTGTTCACATTTAATATTTAAATTTGGTATTGGAAATTATGACATATTATGTTCATTTGCACAATGTCCCCCACAAAAGCAATTCTCTCAGGCAAACGTGGTCCACTGAGGACTCTGTACTCCTCAAAGTCTCCTCAGGCCACAATGTCTTGATTCTCTAAGCAATTGGTCAAAAGTGGCTGGAAACAATTCAGAGAAATCGGAGAAAAAAAAAGGGTGGTTAAGAGTTTCGAATGATTTTTCAGAAGTCATTCGAGAATTACTTCCCGCAGTGCCCGCCACTTACGCAGTCAAACTAATCACAGGCAGCCGCCTATATCGGGCAAATACGAACATACGAAAACGACAGGCAGGGAAAGACCAGCTCGACCATCAAGCCTGCCCCACACTCATGAGCACCATGACTCGACACTCCCCCCGCCACTCCCAGCAGCCACGTAATCTCCTGGGAGAGCCAAAAAAAAAGGAAAATCCAGAGCCAATAAGGGGGGGAGAAAACACTTAAAAATCCCTCTCCGACCCCCTCCGGGAGATCACATTGACAGTGCGTACGTTAACTGTTACTTACCTTCTATATGATATAATCTCTGCCCCAGTCAGGAACCAGTCCAGCTCCCTCTTGAAGGCAGAGAGTCAGCACCCACCACACCAGCCGGTAACACATTCCAGAGACTCATTACTATCCGAGGCAAGAAGAACCGCCCAACACCCAGTCTAATACTACTCCTACGTAGTTTAAATGCATGGCCACTGGTCCTCCCCCAAACGGTGCTAACCATTCACCATTACCACTACAATATAATACAAAGGCGTCACTTGTAACACAATAAGCGTGTTGGTGATTTTGGGCTCTATGGGAGGTGGAAGCTTTGTCATTTTAATGTTCACAAGTTGCCAGCAGCTTCCTTTTAATGCTCTTGAATTGGGCACAAGGCACTTATTGAATTACTCCGATGTGTTGTAGCAGCAAATGGAGTCCACGGGGGGATCCAGAGCCATAGGGAGAATCCCAACGATCCAGAGATGGAGACAATCCACGATTTTGTAAACGTCGCGCAGTAAAACACTGCCCCCCCCCCCACACCGAGTCCAACTCATTGTTTCAGTCACACCCTTAATTTCAGTCGCTCCTCCCCCTCACACCCCCCACCCCGGTCTTGTCCCTCTCACCATGAGCAATGCCACAGAGGATCAACTAAATTCACATAGAATATATATTGAATGCATCGAGACCCAGACAAGCATCAAGGAACCTCACCTCAGTCATGCGCTTATATTTTCCATGACAGACCAGTTCTCAAGCATAGCTTTCATTTAGATGAACACATCACATTCATGTCATTCACTTACCCCTCTACGCTTCTGTAGGAAAGAAGCTAACCAAATTTATTAATCGCAAATGGGTGAAGCAGGTCTACTTAGTTCACTCAATAACTTAATTGTCGGTGAGTCAATAGGCCAGTCTCGTGAGTACAATAATCTCATGGGATATTACTTTCATTCCCATCGAGTGTCCTCTATTTAACCTACTTCAAATATAGCTCACGTGAAGTGTAGAGATCACTGTACTGTGGGTATGTTTTCATGAAACGGCAAGAGATATCATACTTATGCATAACCATGCTGGGCATAGCATAAAATCCATGCTGTTCAATTACATTTTCTATGCTCTAATCTCATTACCCAAATAAAGAAGACCAAATTATTCCGGTTTATCTAATATGAAAGTAGAAATGACATAATCTTTCTCAAAGCATTCTCGCTAAGACAATCCATAGAGCAGCCACAGGGGGGAATTCAAATTTATTTCAAGACTTGGCTTTGGTATGTTTCAAGACTGAAGGACTCACAATTACAAATACTTGGAAACCTCGAGAGGAAAGGCACTGATGCCAGGAAATACAAGTGCAATCTCTCATAGGAACATAAGAACAGAAGAAATAGAAGCAGGAGTAGGCCATACGTCCCCTCGAGCTTGCTCTGCCATTCAATAAGATCATGGCTGATCTTTGACCTCAACTCCACTTTCCCGCCCTATCCCCATATTTCTTAATTCCCTTAGTGTCCAAATATCTATCGATCTCAGCCTTGAATATACTCAATGACTGAGCATTCACAACTCTCTGGGGTAGAGAATTCCAAAGGTTCACAACCCTCTGAGTGTAGAAATTTTTCCTCATCTCGGTCCTAAATGGTTGACCCCTTATCTTGAGACTATGACCCCGAGTTCTAGACTCTCCAGCCTGGGGAAATAATCTCTCAGCATACTGTCAACCCCTCTAAGAATTTTATACATTTCATTGAAATCACCTCTCATTCTTCTAAACTCCAGGAAGTATAGGTTCATTCTACTCAATCTCTCCTCACAGGACAACCCTCTCATCCCAGGAATCGATCGATCTCACTGCACTGGAAGGATGTCATAGATCTATATACCAACTGAGAACAAATATAGGCACACCCCTACAATTCTCAGGCCAATGAGCTCATCGGTGGAGAAAATGGGTACATATTATGCGACTGTACCTCAAATAACATCCTCACCTCCCACAACAAAAGCAGAAGTTTGCGTTGCAAGGGGGTGGAGGGAGAACAGCTAATCCTGTCATTAGTCACCTAAGGGAACTAAATGCAAAGTGAGCTTTATTGCTCGCTCAATTTGACACGGCTCTGCTTTAAGAGAAAGTGAAGTCTTGGCTGCGTACACGCACGGAGGAAGAAATTCAACACACAAACGTCAATTATGCAGCTGAAAAACAGGTGAACAGAAGTTAAGAATCGGAGGCGGTGATGGTGGGTTGGGGGGGGGGGGCCATTGATGTCCAAGACCCGCCTGATGCCATATTCAGGTGCGTTTGTAAATAGTCGAGCAACCCGCCCATCTGAAACAGGCGTGAAGCTGCTTTACTGTGCAAATTGGGGGACTTACACTGGTTGTAGGACTTCTAATGTAACATCCAGGGTCCGATGGAGGTAGCTCAGATAAAATGGCTACAAAACCTTTTCAATGTTAGATTTTTGTAGAGCCAAATGGAGCATAAATACCGCAGACCACTGCCAGCCCGAGGTCCTCTGCAAACCCCAACCAACACTCCCCCCAACCCCTGCCGCCCAACCCATCCCCCAGGACCTACCTGCAAACCAGCAGCAATTCATCAGGCCACGAGCGGCGAGCTGCATGGAGACGCTCGTTTTTCACCCGCAGCTCAGCGCTGCCACTGAAATGAGACCCTTTGCCAAGTTTGGGTCGAGCACTCCGCCCACTTGCCGCCCATTTTAGGTGCGTGGTGTCAGCCATTGGCTCAGTGGGTGGCACTCTCGCCTCTGAGTCAAAAGGTCATGGGTTCAAGTCCCACTCCAGAGACTCGAGCACATATTCTAGGCTGGCACTCCCAGTGCCAGTACTGAGGGGGTGCTGCACTGTCAGATGTGCTGTCTTTTGGATGAGACGTTAAACCGAGGCCCCGTCTGCTCTCTCAGGTGGATGTAAAAGATCCCATGGCCACTATTTTGAAGAAGAGCAGGGGAGTTCTCCCTGATGTCCTGGGCAATATTTATCCCTCAAGCAACATCACTAAAAATAGATTATCTGGTCATATATTTCATTGCTCGATTTTAAAATTCTCATCCTTGTTTTCAAGTTCCTCCATGGCTTTGCCCCTCCCTATCTCTGTAACCTCCTCCAGCCCTACAGCACTCCCTGATCTCTTCACCTTGGCTCAGTGGGTAGCACTCTCACCTCTGAGTCAGAAGATTGTGGGTTTGAGTCCCAGTCCAGAGACTTGAGCACATAATCCAAGCTGACACTTCAGGGCCGTACTTAGGGAATGCTGCAGTGTCAAAAGTGCTGTCTTTCGCATGCGAGGTTCCATCTGCCCTCACAGGGCGATGCAAATGTCCCATCGCATTGTTCAAAGAGCAGGGGAGTTCTCCCTGGTGTCCTGGTCAATATTTATCCCTCAACCAACACCACTAAAACAGATTTTCTGGTTATTCCTCTCATTTCTGTTTGTGGGACCTTGCTGTGCGCAAATGGCTGCCACATTTCTCGACATTACAACAATGACTACATGTCAAAAAAGTACTTAATTGGTTGTAAAGTGTTTTGGGATGTCCTGAGGTTGTGAAAGGCACCATAAAAATGCAAGTCTTCCTTTCTTTTAATGTATGTGTCCAGTCCCTCGCTCATGCCTCTTCCAAGCTGCTCATTTTTTAGAAGCTCTGCTCGAGGTGCACCCAGAGCAACATTGGTGACGTTTATGTGAGGCTGTGCAATTTGTGCTCGCAAGAAAATGGGGCCCTAAGATCCCAGCACAATTTAGGAAAAGCAGCACTCTGCTGTAGCAAAAGACACCAATCAACAAGAGCGGCTGGTAAAATGGATAGGATTGGAGACTGACTAATGCTACATTTTAGTCCTTGAAACAAGGGAAATGATCCTTTAACCGTTCAGTAAATGTGATTCTGGTCGGCTACGTATGCTGAATTTTAAAATAATCTTTTCTTTGGCATCAAATGAATAGCAACAAGCCCATTCCGAGGTTGCACATTAAAGATCTCTCTACCTGTCACAAAAATGAGCAGTCGCCTGTTGCTTCATTGCAAACCAGAGGGGAGGGTTTTCTCCGTGCACGACATGGAAACAAAATCATCAACAAGAGAAAAAAACCTACTGATAAAGAATGGGGGAGGGGCGCGGGAAGAGGTGGGGGGGATCGTTCTTCCATCGCGTTTGTGCACGGAGTATTCGCGTGAGTGGAGGGCATACGAGAAACCCAGATGCGGGGGAGGAATTAACGGACAGAAAATTGGTCAGGTGACATTACAGGCCTGCGATGCGCCAGGCCAGATTTTCCCATATCCGCTCTACGGACGTGATGCACAAAGCCCAAGTACAACAGCAGAAGAATTACCCGAGACATGTGCGATTCCGCAGCAGACACACACAGAGGGAATCTCTCCTGTTACAAACTGGATAGCCAGATGGTGAAGGACAGAATACTAAAGCCTGGTCTTCACTTGCTTCCAAGCCTTTATTCAACCAGCTCAACATTACACACCCTCCGAAAAATGGATACAAAAGCCTCCCAATTGATACCCACCACCTGAAAACAATTACCACTAATTGATATAAATCACAGATACAATTAACACCTCCCTCACACCAGTAATGGAGTGCTTCTTCTTTACCCTTGTACGAATGTGAAGACTCCGCTATATCACCTTGTAGATTTGTCTCAGTACTTCCCTCAAAAAGAAAGTTTCGAGCAATTTAGTGACGACTGAGTAAAGGATTATTGTTTAGAGTGAGGCGGGTGCCGCAACAGCAGGTGTCTACAGTGTTATACTGTCATTAAAATATTCCAAGGTGTTTCACAAATGCAGGGTTGGGGAGTGAACAGACATTGAAAAGAAAGGACTTGCATTTATTTAGCACCTTTCATGACCTCAGGACATTCTAAAGTGCTTTACAGCCAATGAAGTACTTTTGAAGTGTAGTCATTGTTGCAATGTAAGAAACATGGCAGCCAATTTGTGCACAACAAGGTCCCACGACCAGCAATGTGATAATGACCAGATAATCTATTTTAGTGATATTGTTTGAGGGATAAATATTGGCCAGTACACCGGGGAGAACTCCCCTGCTTTTCTTCCAAATCGTGCCTTGGGATCTTTTACGTCCACCTCAGAGGGCAGATGGGATCTCGGTTTAACATCCAAAAGACGCCACCTCCAACAGTGCAACACCCCCCTCAGTATTGCACTGAAGTGTTGCCTGGATTATGTGTAAGTCTCTGGAGTGGGACTTGAACCCACGACATTCTGACTCAGAGACAAGAGTGCTGCCCACTGAACCATGGCTGTCACACACACAAGAGCAGGAGTTAGACGAGGCAAACGAAGGCACGGGTAAAGAGGCAAGTTTTGAAGAGGCTTTAGAAGGTGGGGAAAGGTTTTACAAGGCAGAGAGGGTTTCCCATGATGGTTGAAGGTTCTGCCACTGATGGTGCAGAAGAGAATGGCGGTGGACAGGATATATATTCAGCCAGAGGTATAGAAAGTTGGAGATTTACGGTGGGGCCTGAACTGTGGTGCCAGTCCATAAATTACTGAATTCAATTTCCCAACTTGTCATGCATCACTAGTCCATTACCACTGGGCTACCACACCCCTGCACAGTGTGTATGTTACATGCTTTTTATGTCTAATTATTATAAGCAACAAGTACCTAATGGGAATGAGATGCACGGCTCAATTCTTTATGCACCTACATTATATATGCAAATTTATTTTGGTGGTCCATGAGGGGCATAAGTTTATTCATCCACCTGCCATGGGTGAGAGAAACAGTATCGATTCATGGGTCCCAGCTAACATTCCTCTCTTAAGCAAAAGGACCGAGAACACATTGGCCAGTCATTTGTCCCATTGCTGTTTGTGGGAGATTGCTGTACATAAAAATGTAGCTAGTAGTCTATGACTGCACTGCTAAAATTCAATTCTGGAGTACAGGTGATTGAAAAATCACTTTCTCACATTGTCATGTTTGAAAGTCCTCCAGAACTTGAGCCTTATTGCTCACTCCCATCATTTTACACTAACGAACAAGTTTCAAAATCCAGAAACTGGGAAAAGCGAATGGTTTCTCAAAAACCAAGCGCAAATTTGGAATAAGTGCGGACATTGGGTGTGGTCCAAACATGTCACTGCAAGAAAATTCTGAAAATGCAACCAGCATAGGAACAATAACTAATTCACCTTCTGAGAAATAAAACAGAAGATAATGAGGCCTATGGCAACACATTTGAATATGTCTATGTTTTGGCCCCATACTCTGGAATTCCCTCTGCCTCTTCAGCTCCCTCTCCTTTAAGTCCCTCCTTAAAAGCCACATATATGACCAAGCTTTATAAACACCCTGTTTCATTGTCTCTGTGTCCATTTTTGTTTGATTACATCTCTATGAAGCGCCTTGGGATTTCTTTTACATTAAAGATACTATATAAATTCAAGTTGCTGTTGCTATATATGAAGTGGAAGATGATGAGAGTGGACTATTGACAGTTGTATGTATCCAACTAATCTGCCTTCCTACATCTTCTGCAGCACTATTTATCACTTACATCAAGTTACATTGAAACTACAGCATAGGAACAGGCCATTCGGCCAAACTGCTCGATGCCGGTGTTCATGCTCCACATGAGCATCCTCCCTCCCTACTTCATCTAACCCTATCAGGATACCCTTCTATTCCTTTCTCCCTTATGTGCTTAACAACTTCCCCTTAAATGCATCTATGCTATTTGCCTCAATTACTCCATGTTTTTTTTTATTTGTTCATGGGATGTGGGCGTCGCTGGCGAGGTCGGCATTTATTGCCCATCTCTAATTGCCCTTGAGAAGGTGGTGGTGAGCCGCCTTCTTGAACCACTGCAGTCCGTGTGGTGACGGTTCTCCCACACTGCTGTTAGGTGGGGAGTTCCAGGATTTTAACCCAGCAACGATGAAGGAACGGCGATATATTTCCAAGTCGGGGTGGTGTGTGACTTGGAGGGAACGTGCAGGTGGTGTTGTTCCCATGTGCCTGCTGCACTTGTCCTTCTAGGTGGTAGAGGTCGCGGGTTTGGGAGGTGCTGTCAAAGAAGCCTTGGCGAGTTACTGCAGTGCATCCTGTGGATGGTACACACTGCAGCCACAGTGCGCCGGTGGTGAAGGGAGTGAATGTTTAGGGTAGTGGATGGAGTGCCAATCAAGCAGGCTGCTTTGTCCTGGATGGTGTTGAGCTTCTTGAGTGTTGTTGGAGCTGCCCTCATCCAGGCAAGTGGAGAGTATTCCATCACACTCCTGACTTGTGCCTTGTAGATGGTGGAAAGGCTTTGGGGAGCTTTTTCCCTTCGTTGAGGGTTCTATAACAAGGGGACATAGATTCAAGGTAAAAGGCGGGAGGTTTAGAGGGGATTTGAGAAAGAACTTTTTCACCCAGAGGGTGGTTGGAGTCTGGAACTCACTGCCTGAAAGGGTTGTGGAGGCAGGAACCCTCACAACATTCAAGAAGCATTTGGATGAGCACTTGAAATGCCATAGCATACAAGGCGACGGACCAAATGCTGGAATATGGGATTAGAGTAGACAGGGCTGATGGCCGGCGCGGACACGATGGGCCGAAGGGCCTCTATCCGTGCTGCATAACTCTATGACTCTATGAGTCAGGAGGGGAGTCACTCGCCGCAGAATACCCAGCTTCTGACCTGCTCTTGTAGCCACAGTATTTATGTGGCTGGTCCAGTTAAGTTTCTGGTCAATGGTGACCCCCAGGATGTTGATGGTGGGGGATTCGGCGATGGTAATGCCGTTGAATGTCAAGGGGAGGTGGTTAGACTCTCTCTTGTTGGAAATGGTCATTGCCTGGCACTTGTCTGGTGCGAATGTTACTTGCCACTTATGAGCCCAAGCCTGGATGTTGTCCAGGTCTTGCTGCATGCAGGCTCGGACTGCTTCATTTTCTGAGGGGTTGCGAATGGAACTGAACACTATGCAATCATCAGCGAACATCCCCATTTCTGACCTTATGATGGAGGGAAGGTCATTGATGAAGCAGCTGAAGATGGTTGGGCCAAGGACACTGCCCTGAGGAACACCTGCAGCAATGTCCTGGGGCTGAGATAATTGGCCTCCAACAACCACTACCATCTTGCTTTGTGCTAGGTATGACTCCAGCCACTGGAGAGATTTCCCCCTGATTCCCATTGACTTCAATTTTACTAGGGCCCCTTGGTGCCACACTCGGTCAAATGCTGCCTTGATGTCAAGGGCAGTCACTCTCACCTCACCTCTGGAATTCAGCTTTTTTGTCCATGTTTGGACCAAGGCTGTAATGAGGTCTGGAGCCGAGTGGTCCTGGCGGAACCCAAACTGAGCATCGGTGAGCAGGTTATTGGTGAGTAAGTGCCGCTTGATCGCACTGTCGACAACACCTTCCATCGCTTTGCTGATGATTGAGAGTAGACTGATGGGGCGGTAATTGGCCAGATTGGATTTGTCCTGCTTTTTGTGGACAGGACATACCTGGGCAATTTTCCACATTGTCGGGTAGATGCCAGTTTTGTAGCTGCACTGGAACAGCTTGGCTAGAGGCGCAGCTAGTTCTGGAGCACAAGACTTCAGCACTACAGAATGAATGTTGTCAGGGCCCATAGCCTTTGCTGTATCCAGCGCACTCAGCCGTTTCTTGATATCACGTCGAGTGAATCGAATTGGCTGAAGACTAGCTTCTGTGAAGGTGGGGATATCGAGAGGAGGCCGAGATGGTTCATCCACTCGGCACTTCTGGCTGAAGATCGTTGCAAACGCTTCAGCCTTGTCTTTTGCACTCACGTGCTGGGCTCCGCCATCATTGAGGATGGGGATGTTTGCAGAGCCTCCTCCTCCCGTTAGTTGTTTAATTGTCCACCACCATTCACGACTGGATGTGGCAGGACTGCAGAGCTTTGATCTAATCCGTTGGCTGTGGCATCGCTTTGCTCTGTCTATAGCATGTTGCTTCCGCTGTTTAGCATGCATGTTGTCCTGTGTGTTAGCTTCACCAGGTTGGCACCTCATTTTTAGTTACACCTGGTGCTGCTCCTGGCATGCTCTTTTACACTCCTCATTGAATCAGGGTTGATCCCCTGGCTTGTTCGTAATGGTAGAGTGAGGAATATGCCGGGCCATTAGGTTACAGATTGTGCTGGAATACAATTCTGCTGCTGCTGATGGCCCACAGCGCCTCATGGGTGCCCAGTTTTGAGCTGCTAGATCTGTTCTGAATCTGTCCCATTTAGCACAGTGATAGTGCCACACAACACGTTGGATGGTGTCCTCAGTGCAAAGACGGGATTTCATCTCCACGAGGACAGTGCGGTAGTCACTCCTACCAATACTGTCATGGACAAATGCATCTGCGACAGGTAGATTGGTGAGGACAAGTAGGTTTTTCCCTCGTGTTGGTTTGCTCACCACCTGCCGCAGGTCCAGTCTGGCAGCTATGTCTTTCAGGACTCAGCCAGCTCGGTCACTCTTGGTGATGGACATTGAAGTCCCCCATCCAGAATACATTCTGTGCCCTTGCTACCCTCAGTGCTTCCTCCAAGTGGTGCTCAACATGGAGCAGGACTGATTCATCATCTGACGGAGGGTGGTAGGTGGTAATCAGCAGGAGGTTTCCTTGCCCATGTTTGCCCTGATGCCATGAGATTTCATGGGGTCCGGAGTCACGTGGTAGCGTGTTCCACATTTCAACCACTCTTTGGGTAAAGAAGTTTCTCCTGAATTCCCTATTGGATTTATTAGCGACTATTTTATATTTATGACCTCTAGTTTTGGACTCCACCACAAATGGAAACATTTTCTCTATGTCTACCCTATCACACCCTTTCATTATCTTAAAGACCTCGATCAGGTCGCCCCTCGGCCTTCTCTTTTCTGGAGAAAAGAGCCCCAGCCTGTTCAGCCTTTCCTGATGAGGATATCCTCTCAGTTCTGATGTCATCCTTGTGAATCTTTTTTCACCCTCTCCAATGCCTCTGTATCCTTTTTATAACATGGAGACCAGAACTGTGCACAATACTCCAAGTGTGGTCTAACCAAGGTTCTATACATATTTAACATAACTTCTTTGGTTTTCAATTCTATCCCTCTAGAAATGAACCCTGCTGCTTTATTTGCCTTTTTTATGGCCTTATTCACCTGCATTGCTACTTTTAGTGATTTGTGTATCTGTACCCCTGGATCCCTTTGCTCCTCTATCCCGTTTAGACTCTTATTATCCAAACAGTGTGTGGCCTCCTTATTCTTCCTTCCAAAATGCACCACCTCACACCTATCTATATTGAAATTCACTTGCCAATTATATGCTCATTCTGCAAGTTTATTAACGTCCTTTTACATTTTGACACATTCTTCCTTTGTATTAACTGCACCCCCCAGTTTATGTCATCCACAAATTACTTTTGATTCCCAAATCCAAATCGTTAATGGTCCCAGCACCGATCCTTGTGGAACACCACTTCCCACCTTTTGCCAGTCTGACTAACTACCTTTAACCCCTACTCTCTGTTTTCTGTTTTGGAGCTAGCTTGATATCAATTCTGCTACTTGACTCCTGACTCCACATGCTCTGAACTTAGTCATGAGTCTAAAATGCAATACATTATCAAAGGCATGACCTTCCCTTCTGAAATCTGTGCTGACTATTCTTTATTATATTTTCACTCTCTAGATGTTTTTCTATTACATCTTTGAGTAAGGATTCCACTATCTTTAACCGACGTTAAGCTAATTAGTCTATAGTTCTCTGGACTTGTTCTATCTCCCTTTTTAAATATAGGAATAACCTTTGCTGTCCGCCAGACCCCTGGCACCATTCCCTTTTCTAATGGATTTTTATATATATGTAATAGTGCCTCTGCTATCACTTCCCTAACTTCTTTTAATATTCACAGGTGCAATCCAGGGTTCTTACCATCCCGAAGTTTGATTAGTTTATTATCTCCCCTCTTTCTAACTTAAATGTTTTAATATCTTTTTCAATCACTTCTTTTAATGTCCTGCCCACCTTGTTGGTCTCCCTGGTAAATAATGAGGCAAAGTAACTATTCAATATTTCTGCCATTACGCTATTGTTACCTGTGAGTTTATCGTGTATATCCCTTAGTGGCCTCATCCCTATTCTGCTTGTTCTTTTGTTATTTATGTGTCTGTGGAATACTTTACTTTTTTTGATATTCCTTGCTAATTTAATCTCATAGTTCCTCTTTGCCTTCCTAATTGTTTTTATGACTTCTTTCCTAACCTTTTCATATTCCCTTTTGTCATCATCTCTTTTATTGTCTATATAATTGTAAACAATTTTACAACACCAAGTTATAGTCCAGCAATTTTATTTTAAATTCACAAGCTTTCGGAGGCTTCCCCCTTCGTCAGGTGAACGATGTGAAATGAAGTCCTCGAAATGAAATCGCATTTATAATTCACAGAACAATGCTTGGTGAGTACAGACAGTTTTTTCAACTGCCCGTTGCCAAGGCAATCAGTGTGCAGACAGACAGGTGTTACCTGCCAGGTCTCACAGAATATACAAATCACCAAAAAAAACCAAAAAAAAAACAACAAACAAAAAAAAACAGAGATAGAGAAGTAGAAACATAGAAAAGACAGCAACTGACCCGTTATATTAAAAACAGATAACATTTGTTCGCTGGTGGGGTAACGTGTAGCGTGACATGAACCCAAGATCCCGGTTGAGGCCGTCCTCATGGGTGCGGAACTTGGCTATCAATTTCTGCTCGACGATTTTGCGTTGTCGTGTGTCTCGAAGGCCGCCTTGGAGTACGCTTACCCGAAGGTCGGTGGATGAATGTCCATGACTGCTGAAGTGTTCCCCGACTGGGAGGGAACCCTCCTGTTTGGCGATTGTTGCGCGGTGTCCGTTCATCCGTTGTCGCAGCGTCTGCATGGTCTCGCCAATGTACCATGCTCTGGGGCATCCTTTCCTGCAACGTATGAGGTAGACAACGTTGGCCGAGTCACAGGAGTATGAACCATGCACCTGGTGGGTGGTGTCCTCTCGTGTGATGGTGGTATCTGTGTCGATGATCTGGCATGTCTTGCAGAGGTTACCGTGGCAGGGTCGTGTGGTGTCGTGGACGCTGTTCTCTTGAAAGCTAGGTAATTTGCTGCAAACGATGGTCTGTTTGAGGTTGGGTGGCTGTTTAAAGGCGAGTAGTGGAGGTGTGGGGATGGCCATAGCGAGGTGTTTGTCCTCATTGATGACATGTTGAAGGCTGCGGAGAACATGGCGTAGTTTCTCCGCTCCGGGGAAGTACTGGACGACAAAGGGTACTCTGTTGGTTGCATCCCGTGTTAGTCTCCTGAGGAGGTCTATGCGATTTTTTGCTGTGGCCCGTCGGAACTGTCGATCGATGAGTCGAGCGTCATATCCCGTTCTTACTAGGGCGTCTTTCAGCGTCTGTAGGTGTCCATCGCGTTCCTCCTCGTCTGAGCAGACCCTGTGTATTCGCAGGGCCTGTCCATAGGGGATGGCCTCTTTGACGTGGTTAGGGTGGAAGCTGGAAAAGTGGAGCATCGTGAGGTTGTCCGTGGGCTTGCGGTAGAGTGAGGTGCTGAGGTGCCCGTCTTTGATGGAGATTCGTGTGTCCAAGAAAGAAACTGATTCTGAGGAGTAGTCCATGGTGAGCTTGATGGTGGGATGGAACTTGTTGATGTTATCGTGTAGTCTCTTTAGTGATTCCTTGCCGTGGGTCCATAGAAAGAAAATATCGTCGATGTATCTGGTGTATAGTGTTGGTTGGAGGTCTTGTGCAGTGAAGAAGTCCTGCTCGAACTTGTGCATGAAAATGTTGGCGTATTGGGGTGCGAATTTGGTCCCCATGGCTGTTCCGTGTGTTTGGGTAAAGAACTGGTTATCGAAGGTGAAGACATTGTGATCCAGGATGAAACGGATGAGTTGTAGGATGGCGTCTGGAGATTGGCTGTTGTTGGTGTTGAGTATTGATGCTGTCGCAGCGATGCCGTCATCGTGGGGGATACTGGTGTAGAGTGCCGAGACGTCCATCGTGGTGAGAAGTGTTCCTGGATTTGAAATGTATACACATTGTCTATATACTCAGTGTATGTCTTCTTCTTTAGTTTCAATTTTACCCTTAACTCTTTATTCATCCATGGTGTATCATTACTGGCTGGTTTGTTCTTGTTATTTAGTGGGATATATTTCTCCTGGACTCTATTGATCACCGTTTTAAATGTTTCTCACCACTGTTCTATTTCTTTGTCTGTAAAAATTTTTTTCCAGTTTACCTTCCCAAGTTCCATTCTCATCCCCTCAAAATCAGCTTTTTTCCAATCTATTACTTTGGTCTTTGTCTTACTTATGTCTTTCTCAATCATTATTTTAAACCTTATTACATTATGATCATTATTGCCTAGATGTTCCCCTACACTTACTGTTCTTTTTTGTTCTGGTTAATTTCCCATTACTAGATCCAGCAGTGATTCCTCCCTTGTTGGGCTTCTCACACACTGGATAAGAATGAAAACATGTACAAACTGTAAAAACTCCATTCTCCTTTCCCTACCACTCCTTGCTAGTTTATTTGGGGGCAGTTGAAATCTCTCATGATTATTATTCGATTTTTAAAAATCATTTCATACATGTGTATACATTTCATCCTCCACTTCCCTTCCACTATTAGGTGGTCTGTAGAATACACCCACTTATTCCCTCTATCAATACTTCAAACCAGTTCATAGCCAAGTAGCAACTGTAACATGTACCATTGAAACAAATTGCTCTCCATTATGTCAGTGCATGAACTGTCTTTTACATGAAAAGGTGTCATTTCTGAAGTGAAGAGATGAATGTGTGACAGCTTAGCTGACTTTTAGACAAGGCGGTAATTATACTTCATTTCAGTGGTGAGATCCAACTTTACTGAGGGAAATCAACGGTCAATCAAGAACAGTTAGAGCTCATTTCAGAATGCCTCGTCGATCTCGTCGCAGTTCTGTCATGGTAGATTGGAGCACTGGCAGTGCGAGAACCATACAAACAGCACATACCTTGTTTTCAATACTTGTACTGAAATAAAAATGTCTTTGAGGGCAAATTTACACAGCGGGCTCAGCATTCCCAGAGCTGAGGAAGGCAGAAAGCCAGAAAGACCAGGAATTTGGGACTGAGCATGTTTCCATCAGATTTCTCCCCATTTGTAGCGGCCCTTTAAATTCTGGTGGGCAGCCCACTGGCAGATGTTTCACTCATCGCCCTCCCACCTCACCTCAATTTCAAGAGGGCGCATCTGGGGGAGTTCCTGGGCTTCCCTGTGAATTCAGCCCATTACGTCTTCAGTAGGCCTCAAAGGAGCTCAGACCAACTGAGAGCCTTTAAAGAGGCCCCGAACTCTTCATTAGACCAAGGTTGTTGATCCAGAAGGAGAACAATTATCTTATTTTTAAGGGACAATGACTCAGCTCGTGGCAAAAACTCTGGCAAAAACGCCCAGAACAGGTCAATGTGCCAACTCCATGTCATGCAATCGACCTCATGCCCAGGGTCTCCAAGTCTGAACTCCAGTGGACAGGGGGTTCTGCTCCACCAAACTTGTGCCAGTGGAGCTGGCCCCAAGGAATTGGGGACCACAAGTCTAGCATTGATGCAACATTAAACGTATGTGTGTTGCAAATACAGAAATAAGTCCCGACTCCAGACTGAAGCAGACTGAGACTGAGAATGACCCCTGCGCAGGCAAGATGCAAGTTTCAGCCGGCCGGAGGACTCACCTGCAATCAGCGTTCCATTCCAGGCCTTGCATGTGGAATAATTGCAATTTGCACTTTCCACCACCAGTGGGAGCTCAATCTCTTAAAGGGAGGCTGTTTCTTCAAAATCTCTTAAAGGTAGCTGATACCTGTTATTTTCTGAAAATAACAGTCTACTGTCTGCACGGAGTCTGAACGGAGATCAGACATCGGACATGTAAAACACAGATGCAGGTCTCATCCCTATGTTTACACACTGATGAGTTATGTTAAAACATTGAATAAAGGTTGAGCACTACTAAATCCCACATCCTCCAATCTGCAAGCCAGACCTCACCAATCTGCCAAACTGAGTTGGTACCAGGCCTGCGATAGTGCATGCACCAAGGTTCTCTGCTGATGTACTATAGACCTTGATGCAAGAGGTGGACAGAAGGAGGGACATCCTTTTTCTGCAGGGGGGCTGGGGGGGGGGGGGGGGGAAGGGGAGGGGGGGCAAGAGGCCCGCCAGACATATATCCAAAAGGCAGTGGGAGGAACCGGGGGACAAAGTCAATGCCAGGCGCACAGCATCATGAACATGGATGCAGTGCAGGAAGAAGTTCAATGCTTTGACATGCGTGGTCAAGGTGAGTGAGGTCAACTGTCACGTGGCATCTCCTACCAACTGCACCACACACTACACGCCCCATCATCCACATACCAACAAACTCACTCTTTCCATCAGTACTCAACTCTTCCAACCAGGTGCTTCCTCTCACCCTTACACATTACCACTGTTGCAAGCCGCAACTCATAGGCCACACACACTGGTAGCTATTCAACCATGACAGGCACATCACCCAGACACGTCCCACTTTCTTGCAGGAGAAGGTGGCGCATATCAGGAGACAGCAAGTGACAGTGGCATTTAGCCCCTTGAGCCTGTTCCACCTTTCAATGAGATCATGGTGGACCTGTGACCTAACTCCATATACCCGCCTTAGCCCCATATCCCTCAATACCCTTGCTTCACAGAAATCTCTCAGTCTCAGATTTAACATTCACAAGTTAGCTAGCATCAACTACCGTCTGCAGAAGAGCGTTCCAAACCTCTCCCACCCTTTGTGTGTCGAACCATTTCCTAACTTCAGTCCTGCACGTCCTGGCTCTAAATGTTAGGCTATGTCGCCGCGTCCTAGTGTCCAAGTTGAGGAGACCTCCAAAAACAGTTACAAATGTCTCGGCAGCCAGACGCAATAATCCAGCCACTAACCTGTTAATCCTGCATGGTCCCTTTAAATAGCATTGGTGGGGGGTCCTCCAGGCACTCTAAGATACGTTCAGGTGGTCGGGGTTAAGACTGTGCGCTGAGTTGAGCGTTAAGTCCCAAAATGGCGTCTATCACTTTAAATCAGTGCTGCACACTGATTGAAGCCATTTTCTCCCTACTTTACGTGATTCCAGCGTTCGTTATCTGCGCCTGCGCTAACTCCTATACCGAGATGGCGTCACACTGGAAATGTGCGAGCGCATCTGAGACGCCATCTTGGATGTCGGAAAGGCCGTATAGCGCCAAAACAACGGGCATTACACGGCCCAATTTAGCGCCCTGAGAGTTTTAAAAATGGGAAAAATCCAGGTGCCTGTGGCATATTCATTGCTTTCCAGCCACCAACATCCAGTAAATATGGACGTTAACTTTTGCAAAGCAGCAATCCAACTGCATAACCACAAACCAGTAGACTGCCCCAGTGGGTGCCTGGAGCCTGATCTTTTCAAAGGAACAAGATGGATCCATATTGTGCAATAATTTGGGATGTCCTAAAAGACAAATTCTGGGCTAATTTCTGTTGATTCCCATTCTGAAGATGACTTGCCATTCATCCTTATCTGCAAACAGAATCAGTAGTGGATTGATGGAAATATTCAAGCTTTATTCTTATTTAAGGATTTAGTTGTTAAAAATGTTTTGATCAGTAACTTATTTTAAAAACTATCCATTACATTTTTTGGGGAGTTGCTTTAATCATTTCATAGCCTCTTAAGAATGTGAAGAAATGCTTAGCTTGCCAGCTGTCTTTTGAAGTCATTGAATAGTGTCCGGTAGTATAGTGGCACTGGACGAATAATTCTGAGAACGTGAGTTCAAATCCCACCATGGCAGTTTGAGAATTTGAATTCAGTTTTAAAATTTGGAAATAAAAAGCTGGTGTCAGTAAAAGTGACCAAGAAATTGTCAGATTGTTGTAAAAACCCACTGGTTCACGAATGTCCTTTGGGGAAGTAAGCCTGCTGTCGTTACCCAGTCTGGGTCTATACCTGACTCCAGTCCCACACCAACTTGGTTGACTCATAACTGCCCTCTGTCATGGCCTAGCAAGTCTCTCAGTTGTATCAAACCACTATGAAGATGAAGGCCCACCACCATCTTCTCAGGGTAACTAGGGATGGGCAATAAATGCCTTGCTAGTGATGCCCACATTCCTAGAATATATGTGACTCCAGTCCTACACCAACATGGTTGACTCTTAACTGCCATATGCGGTGGCCTAGCAAGACATTTAGTTGTATCAAACCCGCAACCAGCGTTTTAAGAAGGCCCACCACCACCTTCTCAGGGTAACTAGGGATGGGCAATAAACGCTGGCCTTGCCAGCGCCACCCACATCCTGAGAATGAATCACAGTCAGTGTTATGAATGAGACAACTAGCAGCTACAGCCAGATATCAAAACAGGTCCTTCAATAATTCAAGAATAAAAAATTGTTTTCAAAATATTGCTCAGTGCATGTCACTGTGAAGCACTTAGTGCAGATGGGATGTCTTTCGAAACCAACTAAATTGTAGCTTTGTAAGTACTTCATCAAAAATGTGAGCTAAAGAGTGCAGCAAATCATTTCAATATTTTTGGTTTCATTACTGTTTCAATCGATTGTACATTAGGCCCTTCCTTTAATGGCCTTTCAGTGGCACATACAAGTAGCATCTTATGAACAGTTTGTTTTTAAAGAAGTTCTCCATTAAGGGGGAACCTGTGCAATATCAAAGGTTGTGACATATCAAGGAGTATTACAGTGAAAGGCTACTGCATCTGCTAGAGAGATTATATCTCTTTTGACCTTTAGAAACCGACCATCAACTTGCCAAAAATGAAGAGCTCTATTATCTTGTCAATGAGATGTCTAAAAGGTCAAACTCATGCCACATGGAATGAATCGAAAAGGCTGCACAACACAAAAGACTGAAAGACAATGCTTGTGGAATAACATCAATAAATAAAATATTGTTCAAAGAAATTTAGATGAGCTTCAATTATGGTTCAATACCAATTCATCAGTATAGAGTTTATGCCAATTTTATAAATGGATAGTGCAATAAATTACCTACAGACACAAACATATCAACAAAGAACATCTGAGCCTCATTACAGTTCAATGGACAGCTCTTTAAGCAGAAATTGTCAAACGCTGCACATCTTCCCAACTGATAACAGCACTAAAATCTAACCTGAAGTTAAACACATCTACAAATAACCACCAGACTGAGTGGGTTCAAGAAAGAAAAAACTTGAATTTATACAGCAATTTTCAATAACTCAGCGTGTCCCAAAATGCTTCACAGCCAATGAAGTGCTTTGGAAGTGTAGTCACCTGTTTATTTACCTGTTTAATGTTCAATAAATTTCAGCCCAGACTGATGGGATAAAAATCTCTTCTGTCCGTTGGCTGTAAGGATCTGGTGGGAGAACTCCCCTGCCCTTCTTTAAATAGTGTCACGGGATCTTTTACATCTACCTCAACAGAGAGACGAGGCTGCGGTTTAATGTTTCATCTGAAAGACAGCACCTTTGACCATACAGAACTCCCTCAGGGCTGCATTGAAGTGTCAACCTAGATTTTGCGCTCAACTCCTTCAGTCGCATTAGCAGCGGAATAATACATCGGCCTCAAAATTCCAGGGTCCTACTCCACCAACTGAGGTGGGGACAGAGCAGGGTTTCTGGCTGTTTGCGGTCTAAGATGTAACCCAGTCCCAAACCGTGGGGAGGGGGTCATTTCCATAATTGGGGCAGGCAGCCTCCCTACACCTGTACGCATGCATCTCCCCCCTCTCCGCTGGTGGAGCTTAGTGTGATCCTGATTGTGGGACCTCAAGATCGAGAAAGGTCCAAAGAAATGAGCCAGCAAATTTCCTTTGCTTCAAACAAGAGAAAATGACCATCTTTTCTTAAGGTAATCAATCCCCTCTGGGAGAGGTTACCTTTCTCTTGGGGCAGTCTTTCTTAAGACCCCGTACAGAACTCTCAGCTGATGTGAGTCCTGCTAGGCACATCAGTGGCATACTGAGGAGAATTCCCAGGTTTCACCTCTAAATGCCCCCAGACATGACCCCTTAGGGAGAAAAGGTGGGAGGAAGACTTGTCCACCCCCCATCTGCTTCCCGGGATGGAATTTGGGCCCCAGGATACACGGGGCAAAAACTTTCTGGTTCCGGGATCCGCTCCCGAATTCCAACCCTCTCCGCAAGCAATCCGACTGCTCCCTCCCACAGATTTCGACTCGACGCGTTGTTACGTGGTACAATGTTCTTGTTCACCCTCTAGCTTACCCTGAGCCACACTGTGAGAGGAAACAGATAAAATATACATGTCTCAAGGGCGAAAATTCAATTTTCATTCTGAAAGAGTACGAATACGCTGAAAGATGATCCTTTTCGACTAATGCTTAATGCAAGACTCATTAAGAATGAATGACTGGAATTACAGCAATGCACAGTGACTAAAAAAACACTGACATTATATCGGTATTACTGAAATGTGACTGAGTGGAAGATGGAGCTAACATTGTGCAAAGATAGAATTATTAAGCTAGGTGAAAGAGTGGCACTAGCTGTAACTGCCAGCAAAGAACGTGGCGAGATAATTAAAGAAAGAACAAACTTGAATTTATACAGCACTTTTCATGACGTCAAGATGTCCCAAAGTGCTTCACAGCCAATGAAGTACTTTCTGAAGTGTAGTCACTGTTGTAATGTAGGAAACGCAGCAGCCAAATTGTGCACAGTAAGGTCCCACAAACAGCAATGAGATAATGAGCAGATAACCTGTTAATGGTGATGTTGGTTGAGGGATGAATATTGGCCAGGACACCAGGAAAACTCTCCTGCTCTTTTTCGAATAGTATCACGTGTCATAAACTGGATAGCCATGTGGTGAAGGATGGAATACCACAGCCTGGTCTTCAGTTGTTTCCCAGCCTTAATTCCTAGAGATTCCCCTTACACACCCCACACCCGAGCTAAGCTCTCCTATAAAAAGGATACAAGAGAGTCCCCAATCGATACCCACCACCTGAATTCAATTAACACCAATTGATACAAATCATACAATTAACATCATGGGACCTGTTATGTCCACCTGAGAGGGCAGATGGGGCCTTAGTTTAACGTCTCATCTGAAAGACAGAAATAAAAATGGGGCGAGATGTAAAATGGGCTGCCGACTCACTGTCACCCATTTTATAGTATTGCACAAAGTCAAGATCTATCGCCATGGTAGTGAAAGATGAAGAAGAAAGAACTTGCATTGTTAGAGCTTTTCTCACACCCCCAGGACATCCCAAAGCGCTTCACAGGCAATGAAGTACTTTTTGAAGTGTACCCACAGTTGTAATATAGGGAAACACGGCAGCCAATTTGTGCACAGCAAGGTCCCACAAATAGTAATGCAATAAATGACCAGATCATCTGTTATTGGTGATGTTGGCTGAGGGATAAATGTTTGGACAGGACACGAGAAGAACTACCTACTCTTCTTCAAATTGTGCCATAGAATCTTTTACGTCGACCTGAGTAGGCCAAAGGAGTCTCAAGGTCTCATACAAGTGTGGCACTTCCAACAGTGCAGCACTCCCTCGGCATTGCACAGAAGTGTCACCCTGGATGATGTGCACAACTTGGGGCTTGAACCCACGACCTTCTGTCACAGAGGCAGGAGTCCTATCACTGAGACAAGGCTGGTATTTGAGAGGGTATGGGTAGGCAGACAACTATGGATATGTAAATGAATAGAGAAAGGAAGAGAGAGAAATTATAAAGGTATCTAGATTAAAATGATAGCAAAGAGGTTTGGAAATCAAGCAACTCAACCATTGAGCTATCAGATTTTATTGCTTGCACAGATGGCCTGAAAGAGTTTAATGTTTTATTGGTTCATCAGTACAGTACATAGAGAGCAAAGTCTATCTGTTTTATGAGTATTTTCCCTCACATTCATAAAATGAATCATAGTTACAATGTATCACATCTGAGCAGTCCAGCAAAATTTGTACTAACTCGCTGACGTAGGTTCCCATGGCGACAGCCTGGTTTTGTGATCATGGCCTGAAATGAAGCAAACTAGAATTCCCTTGAGCAGGAAGTTCAATCGGTATTTTTGCATAAACCGGGAGACTCCTCCTTACTCTTAGAGTCTTTGCTGCTAAAAGGGGCCTGAACCCTTACGACTGTACCAACTGTGGATTGTCCCATTATTTTGATGTTTCACTGATTCGCCAGCAAGCAATTTACAGCCAACCTCTTAAAGGTGCACTCCATCTGCCAGCACCGCCCATTTCTGTAGGGATAGATCCTAGCCTGCTGCCCAGATGGGTGTCCCCTTCACATCCCTTTGTATTTGCAGATTTTGGAGGAGGTGGAGAAAGTTGGACGAAAGGAGTCATGCCAATCCGATGCATTTTACACCTTAAGGCACTCAGATAGGAGCCACTCTTGTGCTGCCTATGTGTGCCTGGACGTATCCAAAGGCATCTGTGTGTGTGGAAATTATGATTCCCAAAGAAGGCCATCACCAATCTGATGAAGCCAGCTCAGGAAACCACTTCCAGAACAGGGACGAAAGACCCTGTCGTTGGGGGTGAAGATGACAGCTGAGTTGAGCTTTTATGCCACTGGGTCTTTCCAAACAACAGCAGGAGATATCTACTGAATCTCCCAACAATTTCTTTGTTTCTTCTGTTATTATTGGCATGTACATGGCCATAAATGCCTCTACATCAAATACTACCTCTTTCATGAACAGAAGCCAGGAAAGGTGCTCAAAATTGTTGTTGACTTTTATGTATTGCACGACTTTGCCCTTCAAAGGGCCAGTGCCATGGATCAGGGAGGAGAAAACAGAAAGGATGATTCTTCCTCTGTGCCTTGTTTCTGACAGTTTGCAAATTTGGAACCAATTCCCCTTTGTAAGGGTAAACAGCAGCCAGCTGCTGGTGCTAGATAATCCACCTGTTGTCCCCTGCACCATCCCAGCATGTTATGTACTGAATGTATTTAAATGAGACAACCTCACTTCATAGCATCAGGTCAGGAAAATTGATTGCAGGCACATGTAACACCCCAAGGAACAGCATTTCCTGGGCCCCTTTGTGCCAGGATTACATTCTTGGGCCCTACAGTTCACTCCATCCACACCCGCCAAACTCTACGAAGAAATTTTGGAGGATCTAAAGTAAGTATGAACTTTAAAGGCAGATGACAAAATGGCATAATTCTTGCCCCCCACCCCTTCTTTCTGTGCCTACATATCAAAACTGGACAATGATTCATGCAATAGTTTTTGTCAAAAGCTTTCAGGAAAAATTTCTTCAGTCAAGAGAGTTGGAATTCTCTAGCCCAGAGAGCTGTGGATGCTCAGTCGTTGAGTATATTCAAGACTGATATCAATAGACTTTTGGACACTAAGGGAATCAAGTGATATGGGGTTAGGGTGGGAAAGTGGAGTTGAGGTCGAAGATCAGCCATGATCTTATTGAATGGTGGAGCAGGCTCGAAGGGCCGTATGGCCTAATCCTGCTCCTATTACTTATGTTCTTAAGTTCTCCGATAAAATCCATTATATGCACGTATCCCAAATTAACGATAATTGTTTTTACAAATACTGTAATTTCCAGAACCCCACCACAGTTCTTGGTCTCCCTGGCATAGACTGTGCAACCAATTTGTTCATTGTATGTCCTCAACAGAGTGGAATAGCCCATTGTTATGCGACACTGTATTTAGAACAGTATTATCCTGTCGGGCTGCTGACTCGCTATCACCTGTTTTACACTGTCGCACAAAGTCTAAGATCTACCCCTCTTTCTAGTTTGCAGTAGCGACTTGGATTCAGAAGATCAGTGCAAACCGGCCATATTCAGTCAACAACAAATGAGGAAGAGGAACTGAATCTGACAAGGTAGGTCGGGAAGTAAAAAATGATTTGGAAAAACATTTAAATAAGAAGAGCAGCAGGTGAAATTTAATATGGGCAAGTGTTTAAGAAATGCATATAGGAAGAAGAAATAGGGTGACATCAGTTCTCTGTGAATGGTATTGAAATAGATAAAGAATGGAGAAAGTGCAGATTGGAAAGAGGTGCTCTAAACGATGAGGGGGTTTTGACAAGATAAATAAGGAAAATTTCTTTCCACTAGTCAGTGAGTCAGTAACTAGGGGACATAAATATAAGACCACCAAAAGAATAAAAGGAGAGGATAGGAGCAACATAGGACATGGAATGTCCTACCAGAAATGGGTAGTGGAAACAGGATGCATTACAGGTTTTAAAAGGGAGGTGGATAAATATTTTACAAAGAAAACGTTAAAATGGTGTGGGGAAAGGGCAAGGAAATGGAACACAGGGGATAGATCTCTGAGTGAACCAACACAAGATCGAATGGGCTGAACAGCCCCCATTGGTGATCTAAAATTCTATGAGGGTCTTGGATGTTATCACAAAACGGAGGGTATCAGATCAGCCAGGCTGATATTCAATTCCATATACTTCGATGGAGCCAATTATCGGGCGGGCCGTATAACAGGCGGCCGTTGTGATAACGTCTGTTTTGCGCCACCCCCCCGTCTCCCCCCCCCCCCCATTAATTTCTACCCCTTTGATTCTATATGTACCGTGTTACTGTTTCGTCATGTACATTAAGTGTTGAAATGGCTGTTAGGTGCTTGAAAGCTTTGGAGTGAGAAGAAGGGTAATGGATTCTGAGGGCATTGTTTGTGATGTGTATACTTGGGACAGGTACTCTCTATAGGAATCTGCTGGCTGGCATCATCCCTCAGGCCTACCATCTTCTTCCACATTCTTCCATAATGGAATCTTTACTCAAAGATGTAATAGAAAAACATCTAAAGAATGAAAATATGATAAAGAATTGTCAGCATGGATTTCAGAAGGGAAAGTCATACTTGACCGACCTTATTAAATTCTTTGAAGAAGTAACAGAAAGGGTAGACAAGGGTAATCCAGTAGATGAAATATATTTGGATTTTCAAAAGGCCTTCAATAAGGTACCGCCTTGTAGACGCATGACTAAGTTCAGAGCATGTGGCATTAGGGGACAGGTAGCAGAATGGATAGCAAGCTGGCCACAAATAGAAAACAGAGAGTAGGGATTAAGGGTAGCTACTCATACTGGCAAAAGCTGGGAAGTGATGTTCCACAAGGATCGGTGCTGGGATCACTTTTGTTCGTAATTTACAGTAACGATTTGGACTTGGGAATCGGAAGTAGAACTTCAAAATTTGCAGTGGACACCAAATTTGGGGTGTAGTTAATACAAAGGAAGAATGCAACAAGATATTAATAAGCTTGCAGAATGGGCGGGTAATTGGCAAATTAATTTCAATATAGATAAGTGTGAGGTGGTGCATTTTGTAAGGAAGAGTAAGGAGGCCACATACTACTTGGAAAATAAGAATCTAAATGGTGCAGAGGAGCAAAGGGATCGGGGGGTACAGATACACAAATTACTAAAAGTAGCGATGCAAGTTAATAAGGCTATAAAAAGGCAAACCAGCATTGGGGTTCATTCCTAGAGGATAGAATTGAAAAGCAGAGAAGTTATGTTAAACTTGTATGGAACCTTGGTTAGACCACACTTGGAGTATTGTGAATAGTTCTGCTCTCCATATTATTAAAAAGGCTATAAAGGCATTGGAGAAGGTGCAAAAAAAATTCACAAGGATGATACCAGAACTGAGAGGATATACTTATCAGGAAAGGCTGCACAGGCTGGGGCTCTTTTCTCTAGAAAAGAGAAGACTGAGGGGTGACTTGATCGAGGTCTTCAAGATAATGAGAGGGTTTGATAGGGTAGATGTAGAGAAAATGTTTCCACTTGTGGGGGAGTCCAGAACTAGAGGCCATAAATATAAGATCGTCACTAATAAATCCAGTAAGGAATTCAGGAGAAACTTTTTTACCCAGAGAGTGGTGAGAATGTGGAACTCGCTACCAAAAAAGAATAGTTGAAGTGAATAGGATAGTTGCATTTAAGAGGAAGTTAGATAAGTACATGAAGGAGAAAGGAATAGAAGGATATACTGATAGGGTTAGATGCAATGGGGTGGGAGGAAGCTCTCGTGGAGCATAAACACCGGCATAGATCAGTTGGGCTGAATGGACTGTTTCTGTGCTGTGCATTCGATGTAATTCTATGTAATATTGTTAACAGCATTTTCTAGGCTGTAAATATCAATCATTTACAATTTCTGAAAACAACACTGCATCAAAATGACCTTGCAATAGTGGTGTGAAATGATCAGGTCTGTTGCTTAACCATTAAAGTTCGAAACAACAACAACAATAACAATTTGCATTTATATAACGCCTTTAACATAGTAAAACGTCCCAAGGCACTTCATTGGAGCGATTGTCAAACAAAATTTGACACTGAGCCACATAAGCAGATACTAGGGCAGGTGACCAAAAGCTTGGTCAAAGAGGTAGGTTTTAGGAGCGTCTTAAAGGAGGAGAGAGAAGCAGAGAGCCGGAGAAGTTTAGGGAGGGAATTCTAGAGCTTTAGGGCCTAAGGAGCTGAAGGCATTGCCACCAATGGTGGAGTGATTAAAATTGGGGATGCGCAAGAGCCAAGAATTGGAGGAGTGCAGAGATCTCAGAGGGTTGTAGGGCTGGAGGAGTTTACAGAGATAGGGAGGGGCGAGGCCATGGAGGGATTTGAAAACATGGATGAGAATTTTAAAAGCAATTACTGAACTATAAGTCCTACCAAACAATACGGTTTTGTCATTGAATCATAGAATCATATCATAGAATGATACAGCACAGAAGGAGGCCATTTGACCCATTGTGCCTGTGCCGGCTCTTTGAAACTGCTATCCAATTAGTCCCACTCCCCTGCTCTTTCCCCACAGCCCTGCAAATTCTTCCTTTTCAAATATATCTCCAATTCATTTTTGAAAGTTACTATTGAATCTGCTTCTACCACCCTTTCAGGCAGAGCATTCCAAATCATAACAACTCGCTGCATAAAAAAAAATTATAGAATCATAGAATGGTTACAACACGGAAGGAGGCCATTCGGTCCATTGAGTCCGCACTGGCTCTATAGAAGAGCAATCCAGCTGGTCCCACTCCCCTGCCCTATCCCCATAGCCCTGCAAATTTTTTATAGAATCGTAGAAAATTTCTCCTCCTCTTCTCCCCTGGTTCTTTTCCCAATTACGTGAAATCTGGGTTATCGACCCTCCTGTCGGTGGAAACAGTTCCTACTGCTGTATATTCCTACGACTGTGCTTTATTATTCTTGACAAATCAGTTTTGCCAGTGAGCCAGCTTTAGTAAGAAGAGGATCAGCTGAACACAGGATAAATCTGAAGATGTAGCAGTCTGGCCAGAGGTGGAAACATTCTGCTGTCACTTTTAACTGTTTCTTCAAAGGCGACATCATCATCGACCGACTTTCACCCGCCAATAATAAGTATAATCCAACAGAGGGTTGCTAAGCCCCTCAGGAATCAACTTTTAAACCTAGTGATTAGTGCTCTCAAAACCCTTCTGTTGGGAATCGATGCTGCAGGTTTTGTGCCTTTGTTTTCTCTAATTTAAGTCAAACTCTCACTTCAAATGAATCACTTCTATTGCCCACCTTTGTGATGTTACCCGATACTTTTCTTTAAGCCAGAAGCTTCTTTTTATTCTTGGTTGTTCCTTTCACAGTCTTTGAAAGCGAGCTATGTTTGCTTTCTCGACTTACTTCCGTTTGTGTTTTCCCCAGACTTCTATCCCAAGCTTGTACAAAGGAAACGAACAGCCTTACATTTAATTTAACACAACGGAAGTAAAAAGGAGTACAAGTTCAAAGGTATTTTTCCCTTCATACCTCCAATCAGGTACAAATGCATCAGCAGCCAGAAGCAATAATCCAGCAACTAACCTTTAAATCCTGCATGATCCCTTTAAATAGCGCTGGTGGGAGGGTCCTCCATGCTGTTTATGACCTGTTCAGCTGTGCGAGGTTAAGAGAATGAGTTGGCTGGAGCGTTGCGTTCCAAAATCGCGTTGCACACTGATCCACCGCATAATCTCCCTACTTTACATGGTGCCGATGTTCGTTATCTGTGCGTGCGCAAACATCTTTACCAAGATGACGTCCGGCGCACGTCATGCTAGAAGTGTGTGCGTGCATTCCAGACACCAGTTTGGGTCCTTAGGAGGCCATGTAGCACCTACAAAACGGGTGCTACATGGCCCAATTGAGAGCCCATGATCCGTTAATCTGTTTTTTTGGTTGTGTTAGTTGAGGGTGGAAACTTGACCAGGGCACTGGGAGAATTCCCTGTTCTTCTTTGACTAGGGATTAAATGCTCAAGTCCTGGGTAAGGATATCAAGGGATATGAATCAAACAACATTACAATATGAGCGAAGGTGAAATACAATAGAAGCCACTTAATGTCGATAATGTTGAATACATGCATGACCCATTATGAACCTTATTTATCTTAATTACATTCGGTTCTGGGCACCGCACCTCAGGAAGGATATATTGGTCTTAGCGGGAGTACAGCGCAGATTTACCAAAATAATACCGGGGCTAAAAGGCTTAAATTAGGAGGACAGGTTGCATAAACTTGGCTTGTATTATCTTGAGTTTAGAAGATTCAGGGGTGATCTAATAACTGAGGTGTTTAAAATGATAAAATGATTGGTTAGAGTAGATACAGAGAAACTATTTCCTCTGGTGGGGGAGTCCAGAGCAAGGGGGCGTAACCTTAAAATTAGAGCTGGGCCGTTCAGGAAGGAAATCAGGAAGCACTTTATCACCCAGAGTACTGGAAATCTGGAACTTGCTCAACAACAACAACCACTTGCATTTATATAGCACCTTCAACATAGTAAAACGTCC
This sequence comes from Heptranchias perlo, assembly GCF_035084215.1. NCBI lineage: Eukaryota > Metazoa > Chordata > Chondrichthyes > Hexanchiformes > Hexanchidae > Heptranchias > Heptranchias perlo. The sequence continues at coordinate 62,424,339 of NC_090336.1, read as the reverse complement.
CAAGGCACTTCATTGGAGCGTAATCAGACAAAATTTGACACCAAGCCACATAAGGAGATATTAGGACAGGTCAAAGAGGTAGGTTTTAAGGAGCGTCTTAAAGGAGGAGAGAGAGGTAGAGAGGCGGAGAGGTTTAGGGAGGGAATTCCAGAGCTTAGGGCCCAGGCAGCTGAAGGCACGGACGCTAATGGTGGAGCGATGAGAATCGGGGATGCGCAAGAGGCCAGGAAAGGAGGCGCGCAGAGATCTCGGAGGGTTGTAGGGCTGAAGGAGGTTACAGGGATAGGGAGGGGCGAGGCCATGGAGGGATTTGAAAACAAGGATGGGAATTTTAAAATCGAGACTTTGCCGGACCGGGAGTCAATCAGTCGGTATGCAGCTGAATGCAGAGTCAGGGCCCAAACTGGCTCCAGAGTAAAGTCGAGTGAGACTGCCATGGGGCAGGCAATCTCACTTTGTCAGATTGAGCTGTGATTCCATACTTATTCTACACGAGTTAATTATCAGTGTGAAGTGAAAGCTCGCACCAACACTAGACCTGTAATGCAAATCAATTCAAAATCATGAAGGCAGATAAAATATTAAACTATCTCCTCAGATATCCTTTACGTAGCTCTAAGGATGTTCTGGACAAGAGAAGCAGAGACAGCTCAATCACAATGCCAAGTAAACATCCTTCACTGGCCCACAATTCTAGTACAGTCATTTGAACACTCCATCAACAGTCATCAAGGTAGGTCAACATAGATACTGTATATAATGCTTGCACTGCAGCTTAAGCAACGTCTTCTGAACCAGGAGTTTAAAAATATCTCCTCTAACTAGGGGACTGTTCTATTTTTAAATTTAAGTAGGTTAGACATTGAATTAATTATTTCTCTCTTCAAATTGCACTCCCACGTCTCAGGCTCACACTGACTTTTATAAGGATGGACAATGTAATCATTAATATTGACGCATTTCTCTTCACTGCATCTGAGTATCATCTCTCTCTCTCTTTCTCTCATGCACACAGTCACCCCCATCTACGTTTTATTAAAAGCAATACGTTAGTATCAGTACAGAGATGGGTGCAAGCCAAAAGAGCAATCCTGCCCTGGAGAGCAGGAATAGGGAATGGAGTAGAAAGAAGCCCAATTAAAAACATTAGGAACGTAGGAACAGGAGGAGGCCATTCAGTTCCTCAAGCCTTTTCTGCCATTCAATTAGATCATGGCCGATCCGAACCTCCATTCCATTTACCCGCCTTTGCTCCATATCCATTGATACCCTTACCCAACAAAAATCTATCGATTGTAGTCTTGAAAATTTTAATCGACCCCCAGCATCCAAGGCTATTTTGGGGAGTGAGTTCTACATTTCCACCACCCTTTGTGTGAAAAAGTGCTTCATGATTTCACTCATCAGTGGACTAGCTCTAATTTTAAGATTACGCCCCCTCGTTCTGGATTTCCCACCCCGACCCCACAGAGGAAATAGTTTCTCTACATCTACTCTATCAAATCCCTGAATCATTTTAAATACCTCAATTAGATAACCCAAAAAAAAAGTAGAACTGGCAGTAATATTAAAGATGGAACAACAAATAATATTTCTTTCAAACTGTTATTTTTTCATGAAGAACAATATTAAGAAGTTAACTTTCATTGACTGAAATGAATCACAGTATGCAAGGAGTGATATTTTATGATGTAGAGGAACCTACATAAATAGACAAAGGTTTATAACTAGAAGAATTGAAGGGAAAGTTAGAAGATTTTTCTTCACACAGAGGTTATTAGAATACAGAATGCTTTACCACAGGGGGATATCATGGCAGAAACTAGAACATCAATGTTAAAGGAATTGGATCAGTATTTGAAAACGAAGAATATAAAAGGATATGGGGAAAGGGAAAGGAAATGGGATGAGGTGGACAGCCCCAGTTAAAGACCTAGCACCATTCCAGGCGCAAAGGGCCGAATGGCCACTTTCTTTGCTTTAATTTCTATGATTCCAGGAACATAGGAACATCAGTCGGCCATTCAGCTCCTCGAGCCTTTTCCGCCATTCAATTAGATCATGGCTGATCTGTATCTTAACTCCGTCTAGCCGCCTAGGTCCCATATCCCTTAATACCCTTGCCCAACAAAAATCTATCAATCTCAGTTTTGAAATTTTCAATTGACCCCCAGCCTCAACAGTTATTTGGGGGAGAAAGTTCCAGATTTCCACTCCCCTTTGTGTGAAGAAGTGTTTCCTGACATCACCACTGAACGACCTAGCTCTAATTTTAAGGTTTGGCCCCTTGTTCTGGACTCCCCCACCATCTCGATCTACCCTATCAAAACCTTTAATCATCCTTTTCTGTGAAATATTTATTTTGTAGTCAGCTTTTCCAGTGTTTTACTGTTGATTTGTTGCTTTACAAAAACTTACAACTTAGAATCATAGCATGGTTACAGTATGGAAGGAGGCCATTCGGCCTGTCGAGCCTGTGCCGGCTCTCTGCCAAAGCAATCCAGCTAGTCCCACTCCCCCACCCTTTCCCCGTAGCCCTGCAAATTTTTTTCCCATCAAGTACTTATTCAGTTTCCTTTTGAAAGCTATGATTGGATCTGCCTCCACCACCCCCTCAGGCAGTGCATTCCAGATCATAAACACTCGCTGCGTAAAAAAGTTTTTCCTCATGTCGCCTTTGGTTCTTTTGCCAATCACCTTAAATCTGTGCCCTTTGGTTCTTGACCCTTCTGCCAAAGTTTCTCTCTTTCTGTTCTGTCTTGACCCCTCATGATTTTGAATACTTCTATCAAATCTCCTCTCAATCTTCTCTGCTCGAAGGAGAACAACCCCAGCGTCTCCAGTCTATCCATGTAGCTGAAGACTTTCATCCCTGGAACCATTCTAGTAAATCTTTTCTGCACCCTCTCTAAGGCCTTCACATCCTTCCTAAGTGCGGTGCCCAGAATTGGACACAATACTCCAGTTGTGGCCGAACCAGTGTTTTGTAAAGGTTCAAGGTAACTTCCTTACTTTTGTACTCTACGCCTCGATTTATAAAGCCCAGGATCCCATATGCTTTTATAACCACTTTCTCAACCTGCCCTGTCACCTTCAATGATTTGTGCACATATATCCCCAGATCTCTCTGTTCCTATACCCCTTTAGAATTGTACCATTTAGTTTATATTGCCTCTCCTCATTCTTCCTACCAAAATGTATCACTTCGCATTTCTCTGTGTTAAATTTCATCTGCCACTTGTCTGCCCATGCCACCTGCCTGTCTATATCCTCATGAAGTCTATCACTATCCTCCTCACTGTTTTGTGTTTCCACGTTTTGTGTCATCTGCAAATTTTGAAATTGTGCCCTGTGCACCCAAGTCCAAGTCATTAATATATATCAAGAAAAGCAGTGGTCCCAGTACCAACCCCTGGGGAACACCACTGTACACCTCCCTCCAGTCCAAAAAACAACCGTTCACATCTACTCGCTGTTTCTTGTCACTTAGCTAATATCGTATCCATGCTGCCACTGCCCCATTTATTCCATGGGCTACTACTTTGCTGACAAGCCTATTATGTGGCACTTTATCAACTGCCTTTTGGAAGTCCATATACGCCATGTCAACCGCATTGCCCTCATCAACTCTCTCTACAATCTCTTCAAAAAACTCCATCAAGTTAGTTAAACACAATTTGCCTTTAACAAATCCGTGCTGGCTTTCCCTAATCAATCCACACTTATCCAAGTGATTGTTAATTCTGTCCCGGATTATCATTTCTAAAAGTTTCTCCACCACCGAGGTTAAACTGACTGGCCTATAGTTGCTGGGTTTATCCTTACACCTTTTTTTGAACAAGGGTGGAACATTTGCAATTCTCCAGTCCTCAGGCACCACCCCTGTATCTAATGATGATTGTAAGATTATGGCCAGTACCTCCACAATTTCCACCCTTACTTCCCTCAGCAACCTAGGATGCATCCCATCCCGATCTGGTGATTCATTTACTTTAAGTACAACCAGCCTTTCTAGTACCTCCTCTTTATCAATTTTTAGCCCATCCAATATCTCAACCACCCCCTCGTTTATTGAGGCTTGGGCAGCATCTTCTTCCTTGGTAAAGCAGATGCAAAGTATTCATTTAATACTTCAGCCTTGCCCTCTGTCTCCATGCATAGGTCTCCTTTTGGTCCCTAATCGGCCCCACCCCCCCCCTTACTACCCGTTTACATTACTATAGCAGACGTTTATTTTACATAAGTTGCCAGTCTATTCTTATACTCCCTCTTTGTCTCTCTTATTTCCATTTTTCACTTCTCCTCTGTACTTTCTATATTCATCCTGGTTCTCACTTGTATTATCGACCTGACATCTATCATATGCCCCCTTTTTCTGTTTCATCTTACTCTCTTTCTCTTTCGTCATCCAGGGAGCTCTGGCTTTAGTTACCCTACCTTTCTCCCTTGTAGGAATGTATCTAGACTGTACCCAACCCATCTCCTCTTTGAAGGCCGCCCATTGTTCAGTTACAATTTTGCCTGCCAATCTTTGATTCCAATTTACTCCGGCCAGATCCGTTCTCAACCCACTGAAATTGTCCCGCCTCAAATTGAATATTTTTACTCTCGATTGCTCCTTGTCCTTTTCCATAGCTAATCTAAACCTTATGATACTATGATCACTGTTCCCTAAATGTTCCCCCATTGACACTTGCTCCATTTGACCCACCTCATTCCCCAGAACCAGATCCAGCAATTCCTCCTTCCTCGTTGGGCCGGAAACGTACTGGTCAAGAAAGTTCTCCTGAACACACTTCAGAAATTCTTCCCCTCTCTGCCCTTCACACTATTACTATCCCAGTCTATATTAGGATAGTTGAAGTCCCCCATTATCACTACTCTATGGTTCCTACACCTCTCTGTAATTTCCCTGCAAATTTGCACCTCTATATCCTTCCCACTAATTGATGGCCTATAGAATACACCCAGTAGTGTAATGGCACCACTATTGTTTCTTAACTCTAACCAAATAGATTCAGTCCTTGACCCCTCCAGGACATCCTCTCTCTCCAGCACTGCAATATTCTCCTTAATCAATACTGCCAACCCTCCTCCTTTCTTTCCTTCCCTATCTTTCCTGAACACCTTGTATCCAGGAATATTTAGTACCCAATCTTGCCCTTTTTCGAGCCAGGTCTCCATTATCACCACAACATCGTATTCCCATGTGACTATTTGCGCCTGCAGCTCACCAACCTTGTTTACCGCGCTTCGTGCGTTTACACAGATGCACTGTTAACCTATTTTATACCTTCTTGTATTTGCTCTTTGTCTGATCCCACCTAATACTGTATTATTTCTTACTCTATTTCTATTTTTCTCTCCCAATCCTTTGTGCACCTAGTTTCTCCTTTCCAATGCTACATCCTGGTGCTCACCCCCCTGCCAAATTAGTTTACACCCTCTCCCACAGCACTAGTGAACCTCCCTGCGAAGTCATTTGTCCCAGCTCTGTTGAGGAACAACCCGTCCATCTTGAAAAGGTCGCTCCTGCCCCAGAACTGGTCCCAATGCCCCTGGAATCTAAAACACTACCTCCTGCACCATCTCTCCAGCCATGCATTCATCTGTTCTATCCTATTTCTATACTTGCTAGCACGTGGCACCGGGAGTAATCCGGAGATTACTACCTTTGAGGTCCTGCTTCTTAATCTCTTTCCCAGCTCCCTAAAATCAGCCTGCAGGGCCTTATCACTCTTTCTACCTATGTCGTTGGTACTGATATGGACCACGACCTCTGGCTGTTCACCCTCCCCCTTCAGAGTGTTCTGCAGCCGCTCAGTGACATCCCTGACCCTGGCACCAGGGAGGCAACATACCATCCTGGTGGCTGCAGAAACGCCTGTCTGTTCCCCTAACTATTGAATCCCCTATCACTGTTGCTTTCCCAATCTTCATCCACCCCCCTGTACACTTGTGCCAATCTTAGTGCCGTGGACTTGGCTCTGGCTGCACTCCTCAGAGGAACCCTCTTCCTCACCAGTATTCAGAACTGAACACTGGTGAGGATTCACCAGCAGCCTTGCACTAAAAAAAAATCGATGCCTTAAATGTTAATTTTCCAGTCTACAGGTTTCATGACTATCCAAATTCACCTTCTCAGAAGTTGTCAGGCGTTGAAGTCATTATATTACTTGAGCAAACCAAACATCATTTCACAAGATCGCAATGTAAAGGTAGACTATTTGCCCTATCCGAGCTCATCCTTATAACCTGCAGTCCTCCGATCATGGCATTCAATGTACTAAATGATTCCAGGGTCTTTGGCTTCAGAAGAAGAAGGAGGCCCACCGCCACCTTATCAAGGGGCAACTAGGAATGGGGCAATAAATGCCTGCCTTGCTGGGAATGCCCACATCCCGTAAGATAGATAAAAAAAACAAATGCAATTGTGTGATTGAATGTACTTGGGACAAGTTGCTTTCTTTAAGGCTTCCATAATATTTTAGTGCTCAAATGATCAGATTCTCCTCAACCTTTAGGTCTGTAAGCCTGCAACAAGAAGATCATGCCCTGTTTCTTCTCCGTCGTTCCTCTGTTTCTTGCTCAATCCTTAAATCTCATTGTTTAAGGAGATAGACTGTTGGTCCCGTCATTCACTAAGATCCCAGATGCCCCGTTGCCCTCGCACTGTTATAAGCTCATACGTCCAGCAACTTGCAGGGCAAAACTTTTTCCAGCTGAAAGGGTGAGGGAAAAAGCCTAACTAATGGGGCATACTGTGAGATGCCCCACTCTGTTGTGTTATATAGGAAGCCGCTGTCTCCGAGCAATGGTGTCCCTAAGGTAGAGAGGGTCTTTCTCGGCGTAAATCAGTTTCAATGATGGCCGGCCATTTTCTCCAGGTTGATCTGAACCCTTACCTGCAAGTCCCTTGGGTTTCAATGGAGGCAGAGGAGCGATGGAGCTCTTGAAGCGGACTGGCATGTTCGTAGCTTTTGGAGAGGCCGCCATCGTGTTCATGTAGGCCGCGTGTTCGAATGCCGCAGCAGTGCCGTGCTCCTGCAAGAATCAGAATAGAGAACAGCCCATCCCATTAATGGTGGAAAACAATCCACAAATTGCGCAGTGTTTCTGGAAAGAAGGAAAGAAGGAAGGAAAGGCGGAAAGAAAGAAAAAAAGAAAGAACTTGCATTTCTATAGCACCTTTCACGACCTCAGGATGTCCAAGCGCTTTACAGCCAATGAAGTACTTTTGAAACGTAGCCACTGTTGTAATGTAGAAAATGCGGCAGCCAATTTGCACACAGCAAGGTCCCATAAACAGAAATGTGATAATGACCAGATCATCTGTTTTAGTGATGTTGGTTAAGGCATAAATATTGGCCAGGACACCGGGGGAGAAGTCCACAGGCTATGATTCATCTCCAATTTAATATCAGAGGAGCCGTCTTAGGAAGGGATGCTAAACTTAAGGCTCGATCTCTTGGCACTATTTTGAAGAAGAGCAGAGAGTTCTCCTGATGTCCTGGCCAATATTTATCACTACAACAGATTGACTGGTCATTTATCTCATTGCTGCTTGTGGGACCTGACTGTGTGCAAATTGGCTGGCACATTTGCCTACATTACAACCCTGCCCTGCTGTAGTATCCACGGCATTTATGTGGCAAGTCCAATTGAGTTTCTGGTCAATTGTGACCCTCAGGATATTGATGGTATCGGGGACTCGGTGATGGTAATGCCATTGAATGTCTTGGGGAGGTGGTTATTTGTGGAACTTAAGGTCCCTAAGACTCCATGGTACACACCTGAACAACCCATGAAGACAAAAGCTCCTCTACTCCACACTCTGATCTGTATTTACTTCTTGGGGGAGAAATTGGACATCGTTATGTTCGTATTTTGGGTGAAATAGTAAGGACCCCAATTTTGTGTCGGAATCTCTCCCATCCAATCTCCCTCAGAACATTCCAGCTGCCAAATTGGAAGCCAGCGACTTCCAAGGGTCCAGGGCCCCTGCCTGAAATAAGAGTTAGCGTCTTGACTATGCAAATTGCTGATGCAAAATTGCTCATCAACTGGCCAGAACTTGCTCCAGTCAGTTGTTCTGAATCTCCAACGGCCTCACCAGTGTTCCTTAAAGGGACTGCCAGAGGTGGTCCACAAAAACGTAGGGAAACTTTCATCTAGTTTCATTTCTGTGGAGCCAGGAGCTGCAAAACTACTGCTGCCAGCCCGAGCTCATCTCGTCCCCCCATCGCAACCCCCCCCACTCCCGTTGCCCGCCACGTTAGAGCTAGCTGAATTTCCTAAGGTCCCGACCGACGAGCTGTCTCGGGGAAGCCAGACTGCCATCCTCAGCTCGCCGGTTTCACACAGACAAGGCCCGCGGCCCAATTTCGATTGGGCCTCAGGACCAATACCCTCGGGTGCTCGTGCAATCCATTCCATGCCTGAAACGGGCGGGACTCAAATTTCTCCGCCCTTGTTTCCATGTAGAAATCCCCTGTGAGTAAAAGCCATCTATTCTACAGGACAAGGTCCCTGTAACCTCATCGATGCTAAAACAAAAATTGCTGTGAGGTGTTGGTGAAAGAACAGTAGACACGTGTCTTCAGCAGCGTCACTTGTGATGGATCAATGCTTTAAAATTACCTTTGAAGCCACTACTGCTAAATGAGGTACAAAAGGAACAAAGCTTTGGCCACAAGCTATTTTCCACAAATGGGAGTGCATTGTACTGTATTTTCTTGCAGTTTTACCAAAACCTTAGATGTCAACTTATTAAGATTAGCTTCGGGGTGGTCTAGGGTTTGTTGTTATTCTTGTTTATCTAGGCTGGAGTGGAGGTCCATGAAACATTTATTACACATGCATTAGTCACTGTCTACCGAGGCAATCAATGGTGCCTCTAGGAAATCACTGAAGATGGAAAAACTCCCTTAAAGGCATGAGCTGAAGCTCAGATCTACAAAATTAGGGACAGTCCTGTATTTTCAATTTTTAACACTTCTGCTATTTGCATGCAATTTTACGGCCTCATAACATTGTGACTTAAAATTAGACAAGTGCCAAATTTAGTAACATTAGGAACAGGAGTAGGCCATTCAGCCCCTCAGGCCTGCTCTGCCATTCAATTAGATCACAGCTGATCTGCACCTCAACTCCATTTACCCGCCATATCTCTTGATACCCTTAGCTGACAAAAATCTATCTATTTCAGTCTTGAAAGCTTAAATTGTCCACCAGCATCCATAGCCTTTAGGGGGAGAGGGTTCCAGATTTCTACTACCCTATTTGTGTAAAAAAGGGCTTCCTGATTTCACTCCTGAATAGCCTAGCTCTAATTTTAAAATTCTTGATTTCCCCCACCAGAGGAAATAGTTTCTCCGCATCTACCTTATCGAATCCTTTTAATATTTTAAAGACCTCAATTAGATCATCCCCTAATAAAACAAAAGGACTTGCATTTATATAGCACCTTTCATGGCCTCAATGAATTACTTGTGCAGTGTAGTCACTATTGTAATGTAGGAAACGCAGCAGCCAATTTGTGCACAGCAAGGTCCCACAACAGCAATGTGGTAATAACCAGAAAATCTGTTTTAGTTGGTTAAGGGATAAATATTGGCCAGAACACTGGGGAGAACGCCCCTACTCTTCTTCAAATAGTACCATGGGATCTTTTACATCCACCTGAGAGGGCAGACGAGGCCTTGGTCTCATCCAAAAGGCGGGACCTCCAACAGTGCAGCACTCCCTCAGTACTGGCACTGGGAGTGTCAGCCTTGATTATGTGCTCAAGTCTCTGGAGTGGGACTTGAACCCACATTCTTCTGACTCAGAGGTGAGAGTGCTACCACTGAGCCACGGCTGACACTTATACTCCTCAACTCAAAGGACTACAAGCCAAGTTTATGCAACAAATTTTTAGCACGTGATGAATGCCTGCTTTAAAATAGCAGGCAAACAAATGTCACATGAATTAATTAAACATTAGTCCACTAATGGCAACTCCAAAGTTGGCAAGTTCCTTGTCAGCTGGATTGTTTTAGGAGACACTTATGGGTGGATACTGAACCTTACAACTTGGTGTGGATCTGGGGAGAACATGCCTCCCTTAAAACAACAATTCACATTTATATAGCGCCTTTAACGTAGTAGAACATCCCAAGGCGCTTCACAGGAGCGTTATCAAAAAAATTTGACACCGAGCCACATAAGGAGACATTAGGACAGGTGACCAATATCTTGGTCAAAGAGGTAGGTTTTGAGGAGAGTCTTAAAGGAGGAGAGAGAGGTAGAGAGGCAGAGAGGTTTAAGGAGGGAATTCCAGAGCTTAGGGCCTAGGCAGCTGAAGGCACAGCAGCCAATGGTGGACTGATTCAAATCGGGGACGCACAAGAGGCCAGAATTGGAGGAGCACTGAGATCTCGGAGGGTTGTCAGGCTGGAGGAGATAGAGAACGGCGAGGCCACGGAGGGATTTGAAAACAAAGATGAGAATTTTATAATCGAGGCATTGCCGGACCAGGAGCCAATGTAGATCAGCGAGCAGTACTGTTTCCAGAGCTATGGTATAGATGCCATCTATTCTTAAAGCTGGTATTCTCAAGAAAGGACTTGATTTTTGACTTAAAATAATGCTTTTGCTGCTTCAGCACACATTGCGGAATGCTTGTAGTCCCTTAGCGGCTGTGTTCAATACTGCGAACATCAGCCCTCTTTTGTGATATGGCTATTTCATGGTGGAGAGAGAGGAAATAATACAGGTGCCTTTGATGGCTGATCGAATCCTTCACCTTGACCTTTGTGAAGCTGCCTGCAACAGTTGTCCAACCGTTGGGGAAGAATACCCTTCCCCCAACCGTACATCTGCTCCAACCCACCCGTTATAAAAAGAAAATCCTCACAATCGAACCAGCCCCCGTCATTCCTCATCCCCACACTTCAGCTCCCCTTTCCTCCACACACTGCTTGGTACCACGGCACTATGCTCTTACTAACTCTATACAAGGGCACTCGGATTCCCAGATCGGTTCCTGCTGCCACCCCGGCCATAGAACAAGAGCATCAACTCATTCCAAGTGCAAAAATCAGACAAATCGAAATATGGACAGAGATTCCAAGCAATGGGTCTCCGCCCAAATTTCCGATCGGGCTCCTCCAACTTAGGCCCAAAAACCAGGCGAACCCCAATCAGAAAAACTACCATGTTCAGGGGATTTGATGAAACTTCCATCCAAAAATAGGGTGGTAATAGTAGGGGACTTTAACTTTCCCAACATTGACTGGGACAGCCATAGCATTAGGGGCTTGGATGGAGAGAAATTTGTTGAGTGTATTCAGGAGGAATTTCTCATTCAGTATGTGGATGGCCAGACTAGAGAGGGGGCAAAACTTGACCTCCTCTTGGGAAATAAGGAAGGGCAGGTGACAGAAGTGTTAGTGAGGGATCACTTTGGGACCAGTGATCATAATTCCATTAGTTTTAAGATAGCTATGGAGAAGGATAGGTCTGGCCCAAAAGTTAAAATTCTAAATTGGGGAAAGGCCAATTTTGAAGGTATTAGACAGGAACTTTCAGAAGTTGATTGGGAGAGTCTGTTGGCAGGCAAAGGGACGTCTGGTAAGTGGGAAGCTTTCAAAAGTGTGTCAACCAGGGTTCAGGGTAAGCACATTCCTTATAAAGTGAAGGGCAAGGCTGGTAGAAGTAGGGAACCTTGGATGACTCAGGAGATTGTGGCCCTAGTCAAGAAGAAGAAGGAGGCATATGACATGCATAGGCAGCTGGGATCAAGTGGATCCCTTGAAGAGTATAGAGATTGCCGGAGTAGAGTTAAGAGAGAAATCAGGAGGGCAAAAAGGGGACATGAGATTGCTTTGGCAGATAAGGCAAAGGAGAATCCAAAGAGCTTCTACAAATACATAAAGGGCAAAAGAGTAACTAGGGAGAAAGTAGGGCCTCTGAAGGATCAACAAGGTCATCTATGTGAGGAACCACAAGAGATGGGTGAGATCCTAAATGAATATTTCACATCGGTATTTACAGTTGAGAAAGGCATGGATGTTAGGGAACTTGGGGAAATAAATAGTGATGTCTTGAGGAGTGTACATATTACAGAGAGGGAGGTGCTGGAAGTCTTAACACGCATCAAGGTAGATAAATTTCCGGGACCTGATGAAATGTATCCCAGGACGTTATGGGAGGTTAGGGAGGCATTTGAATCATCGACAACTACAGGTGAGGTGCCTGAAGATTGGAGGGTAGCAAATGTTGTGCCTTTGTTTAAGAAGGGCGGCAGGGAAAAGCCTGGGAACTACAGACCAGTGAGCCTGACATCTGTAGTGGGTAAGTTGTTAGAGGGTATTTTGAGAGACAGGATCTACAGGCATTTGAAGAGGCAGGGACTGATTAGAAACAGTCAGCATGGTTTCGTGAGAGGAAAATCATGTCTCACGAATTTGATTGAGTTTTTTGAAGGGGTAACCAAGAAGATAGATGAGGGCTGTGCAGTAGACGTGGTCTACATGGACTTTAGCAAAGACTTTGACAAGGTACTGCATGGTAGGTTGTTACATAAGGTTAAATCTCACGGGATCCAAGGTGAGGTAGCCAATTGGATACAAAATTGGATTGACGACAGAAGACAGAGGGTGGTTGTGGAGGGTTGTTTTTCAAACTGGAGGCCTGTGTCCAGCGGTGTGCCTCAGGGATCGGTGCTGGGTCCGCTGTTATTTGTTATTTATATTAATGATTTGGATGAGAATTTAGGAGGCATGGTTAGTAAGTTTGCAGATGACACCAAGATTGGTGGCATTGTGGACAGTGAAGAAGGTTATCTAGGATTGCAACGGGATCTTGATAAATTGGGCCAGTGGGCCGATGAATGGCAGATGGAGTTTAATTTAGATAAATGTGAGGTGATGCACTTTGGTAGATCGAATCGGGCCAGGACCTACTCCGTTAATGGTAGGGCGTTGGGGAGAGTTATAGAACAAAGAGATCTAGGAGTACAGGTTCATAGCTCCTTGAAAGTGGAGTCACAGGTGGATAGGGTGGTGAAGAAGGCATTCAGCATGCTTGGTTTCATTGGTCAGAACATTGAATACAGGAGTTGGGATGTCTTGTTGAAGTTGTACAAGACATTAGTAAGGCCACACTTGGAATACTGTGTACAGTTCTGGTCACCCTATTATAGAAAGGATATTATTAAACTAGAAAGAGTGCAGAAAAGATTTACTAGGATGCTACCGGGACTTGATGGTTTGACTTATAGGGAGAGGTTGGATAGACTGAGACTTTTTTCCCTGGAGAGTAGGAGGTTAAGGGGTGATCTTATAGAAGTCTATAAAATAATGAGGGGCATAGATAAGGTAGATAGTCAAAATCTTTTCCCAAAGGTAGGGGAGTCTATAACGAGGGGGCATAGATTTAAGGTGAGAGGGGAGAGATACAAAAGGGTCCAGAGGGGCAATTTTTTCACTCAAAGGGTGGTGAGTGTCTGGAACGAGCTGCCAGAGGCAGTAGTAGAGGCGGGTACAATTTTGTCTTATACATGGGTAAGATGGGTATAGAGGGATATGGGCCAAGTGCAGGCAATTGGGACTAGCTTAGTGGTATAAATTGGGCGACATGGACATGTTGGGCTGAAGGGCCTGTTTCCATGTTGTAAACTTCTATGATTCTATGATTCTAAGGGACACACCAGTGGCGGTGAGGTGTGGGAGAGAAATGGTTAAATCTGCAGGCCTCCCAGAAGAAAACCAAAGAAGCTGATTCAAGCGCAACACCGAGCAGTAGAACCATTCAATGGGTCCACTGATTTCCCATCAATATTGCCTCATTTTTCTTAACAATGTTATTGGACTAATAATCCAGAAAACTTGAGTTCAAATCCCACCATGGCAGTTTGAGAATTTGAATAAAGTTTTTAAAAATCTGAAAATAAAAAGGTGGTCTCAGTAAAAGTGACTGTGAAGCTGTTGGATTGTTTGTAAAATCTCAACTGGTTCACTAACATTCTTTAGGAAAGGAAACCTGCCGTCCTTACCTGGTCTGGGCCTATATGCGACTCCAGTCCTGTGCTAATGTGGTTGACTCTTAACTGCCCTCTGAAGTGGCCTAGCAAGACTCTCAGTGATTCAAGAAGAAGGCCCACCACCACCTTCTCACGGAGCAACTAGGGATGGGCCATAAATGCCGGCCTTGCCAGCGACATCCACATCCCGAGAATGAAATTTTAAAAAAATTACTGGCGGAGGATGGAATCGCTGGGTAACGATGATTAGCTTAAATTAGAGAAGAGTCGGTAAAAAGATCACGGTAAAGCTTCTTTAAAGACAGTGGCTGCCTGCAACAGACAGGAATACATACTGAAGGACGTTGCATTTTTGCTACTTGTTTTGAAGAAGGCTAAATCAATGGACATGGAATGAAACCTTCGCTTTCTTGGTGGTGAACACAGCTGCCAGCTTGACCGAGATCAGAATGCCTATTGTCCAGAATGCTAAGAGAGAGAGAGCGACGTGTGTGTTAACCAGACAAAATGGAGCCTTCGCAAGATTACACCTGAAGTAACTGATAACAAGAAACAATGCGGGCAGTTGCGGAGATAAGTAAGCAAATTCTGCAAACTGATAAAAGATTTGTTGATGTTTGATAATTAAACAGCAGATTTTGGAGAGGAAACCATATAGAACAGCTCATGCTACAAGGGTTTGGAGGAGAGCCACGGACAACATTAGAACACCTATGTCCACTTGGGAGAGGTAAGGGCTTACTTTCATGGGAAGAAACTAAATAACAGGCGAAAGTAACGCAAGATACACATCCTTTGCTGAAAATCACACCTCTACTATTACTTACAAGTTATCCAAAGCAAAATGAAAAGATCCCCATTAAAAGACTCGTTGATTGAATGAGTTGGCAGAATCCTTTAGCTTAAAGGGATCAGCCAAACCTGAGCCTATTCTAAGGTTGCCAACTCTCGTTGGAGGTATTCCTGGAGGTTTCATCATATGACCTCCCACCTCCAACCACCCCGCCCCCACCTCCCCATGCACTCGCCATTGGTCGCCCGACATGTCCATCCTCGCGGTGCACTGCCTTCTCCCGCTAATTGGAAAGCGAACAGACCCTTCGTTACCCAATTGTATGACTTTTGACTGCTGGTCAAACCTATAATTCCTGGAGACTTCAGGACAATCCTGAACGTTGGCAACCCTAGTCTATTCACTTGTTTCCTCCCTAAACTCCCTCCAAAGTTTTACAAATGTCACCAAAGACTTGGGGCCTTCTTGCATTTATTGCTACTTATTTTACATTTAACATCCACATTTACTAGTTGGCAATATAAATGCCTGCCTATTTCTCAGTGAGCAATCAATCTCCAGAAAAGTTTGGAGAGCTTCCGTCACACTTCAGGTGTCACACTCCAAAACGTCCGAAAGGAAGCCAGTCATTTCATGCTGTTTTTTCTGACCTGGATCCAGAAATTTACAAGCACTTTCCAATCATCAAACTTCTCGCACCAAACAGCAATTAAACCCTGATTGACCTTAAGCTATGTTTACTGACCAATTAAACTCTATAGACATAAAGGGACAGATCTACTTAATACAGCTGCACCCTAGTATTAGAATACTAATGCAGTATTGAGGGGGATGGAGGTGCTGTCTTTCGAATGAGATGTTAAACCGAGGCCCCGTCTGCCCTCTTAGGTGTAGTAAAAGATCCCATGGCCACTGTTTCGAAGCAAAGCAGGGGACTTCTCCTTGGTGTCCTGGGGCCAATATTTATCCCTCAACCAACATCACTAAAACAGATTATCTGGTCATTATCACATTGCAGTTTGTGGGACCTTTCTGTGCACAAATTAGCTGTCGCTTTTCTGACATTACAACAGTGACTACACTTCAAAAGTATTTCATTGACTAGAAAACGCTTTAGGACGTCCTGAGATCATGAAAGGCGCCACATGAATCCAAGTTCTTTCTTTACCCTTAATTAAACTTGTAATTAGCCGACAGGGGCCCAGAGTGGCACATGGTCAGGTTCTGCTACTTGTTGGGCAGCAGGTTTTTCTTTTCATTCTCTTCTTTCATGCCTTTTGTATTCTTTCATTCTCTCTCTGAAAGCTCTTTTCTGTTCCTCGAATCCAATCTAAACCTTCCCCATTACAAATAAAGCGGACTCAGCGCAGGCTCAGAGTCCCTCTGCTTCCAACTGTAGGAAGGTCAAAAGCACATTCTTTCCATACATATCCATGATTTTACTACAATAACAAACGAGGGAAATCTACCTACCCTCCTCTCCCACTCCCCCCGCAAGCCCTGTGCTGTCCATTGGAAGTGCAAAACAAGCTTTAAACTTTAAGAACATGTAAATTCCACAGCTCACGAACCATTCACGTCTTCCAAGGAGATCAACAACAACAACTTGCATTTATATAACGCCTTTAACGCAGTAAAAACACCCTAAAGCACTTCACTGAGGCACATTAGACAATATTTGACACCGAGCCACATAAGGAGGTATTAGGACAGGTGACAAAAAGCTTGGTCAAAGAGGTAGGTTTTAAGGAGCGTCTGAAAGGAGGAGAGAGGTAGAGAGGCGGAGAGGTTTAGGGAGGGAATTCCAGAGCTTAGGGCCTAGGCAGCTGAAGGCACGGCCGCCAATGGTGGAGTGATGTAGGTGAGCGAGCACAGAGGGTGATGGGGGAACGGGACTTGGTGCGAGTTAGGATACAAGATAGCAGTATCTTGGACAAGCTCAAGTTCACAGAGGGTGGAAGGTGGGAGGCCGGCCAGGAAAGCATTATAATTATCCATACACTTATATAAAGTCAGTGTTCTGACTTGTACAGGTTTTGTGTCAGATACGCACGACAACAGACTGCACTCACCTCGTTTTGATGAGATACATAATTCTGTCATTCATTTCATGGTACTTTTTATTGCAGCCTTGCAACTACAGTGCGAGAACAATGGTTCAACTAGGAAATGCAGGATATAACCTCAGTCTCGGCCATCACGTATATTTAGACTCTGATTTCATAGGTTTATGAAAATAGAACATTACTTGAAAGCGTAAATTGGATATGAACTCTGCACTAAAGGAAATAGCTGGGACATGCACAGTCAACCTAAAATACAGGAAAGAATCTCACAATACTTTGTAACCATAATTGCCTAATTAAGCACTTGCTGGCCATTACAGATAAATCAATGGTGTCACGGCCAAAAATGCTTCCTCGTTGTATTCTACTTTTGCTGTAGTGGCAATATCACCAGTACTTTTAGCTGTTGAGTCAGACTCAAGTTGAACCTTAAAGACCTGGGGGAATAAAAGCTTCACTTTTTTAAACATTTACTGAGAAACCTAGGTATCGGTCCAAGGCGTGAAAAGTGCAGGCATTACAAAGATTCAAAAGGACTGGAGGGAAAATGAGGTAAACCGAGAGGCATTCATGAAGTGGAGCCAAGCTTTGGTTTTAAAAGCCCAAAGACTGCAAGAGGAAGAGAAGCTTGAAGGGGACAAGGAGCTGCCCAGGTTTCAAGGTCTTGGGTAGGAATGAGGTAGAGATGGAGCAACAAGTCTTAATTTCAACACAATGAGGACGCAGGGAGGGGGGTGGAGCATATCTGGAGTTTGGAAGGAACAAGGGAGGAAAGCTGAGAGGTGCACTGACTGTAGTCATATTACATAAAATGTACAGCACAGAAACAGGCCATTTGGCCCAACAGGTCCATGCCGGTGTTTATGCTCCACACGAGCCTCCTCGCTCCCCACTTCATCTCACCCTATCAGCACAGCCTTCTATTCCTTTCTCCCTCATGTGCTCATCTAGCTTCCCCTTAAAGGCAAGTATGCTATTCGCCTCAACTACTCCTTGTGGTAGCAAGTTCCACATTCTCACCACTCTCTGAGTAAAGTGGTTTCTGCTAAATTTCTTATTGGATTTATTAGTGACTATTTTATATTTATGACCCCTAGTTTTGGTCTCCCCCACAAGCGGAAACATTTTTTCTACATCTACCCTATCAAACCCTTTCATAATTTTAAAGACCTCTATCAGGTCACCCCTCAGCCTTCTCTTTTCTGGAGAAAAGAGTCCCAGCCTGTTCAATCTTTCCTGATGGTTATAATCTCTCAGTTCTGGTATCATGCTTGCAAATCTTTTTTGCACCTTCTCCAGTGCCTCTATATCCTTCCTGTGATATGGAGAACCAGAATCAAGCACGTCAATAAAACGGCAAGAGAGGAGAAAGGGGATGATGGAGAGAGAGATGGCGGAGAATAGTGACGGGAGAAGTTTTGCCAATGAGATGATGAGCTTTATCTTATACCTTATCCATGAGATGCTAGAAAAGCAGCACAGCTACAGAAGCCCTGGATGGCTTTGACTTTATAAAGCAAGACCTGTTGAGAGGGAAGAAAACCATTTGGTACAAAAGCAGAAACCAAGCTTCTTGAAAGTGGCTTAGCAATGGAGCAGATATGGGACTTTGATTTGAGATCAGAGAAGATAGTATCTCCAATGGGACCTGCTGGATTCACAGTGGGTGAAAATATTTATGGTGTTATCAACTCTAGAGGACTGCCTCACAACGATCAGTTGCCCCCTCAGCAAAACTGAATCAGGGGTAATACTGAAGATAGCTGAAGGGTGTAACGGAAGCATTGGTTTTGCTTCGCACTGCAGTTTTGGTGCAAATACAGCCTGAATCCAGAGTCAGGGCCTGGGCAAAGGGAGGTGAGACTTCCTGGAGGAGGGAGTCTCACTCTGCTTCAGTGTGGAGTCAACTTGGATCTTGACACCTGATCTACACCACACAAGTTTAGTAGGAGTGCAAAGCCAAAACCACTTTGTGCCGACGATAGACCTGTTGTGTAAATGTATCCAAAGAGGAAAGGAGATGGCACATGAATATCAAATTACCTCTACTATACTTGCCTCTCTGCATTCTGGAGGCCATGCTGTGAGAGCAGTGCAATAAATCCTGAGCCATCTTGAGCCGGTTATTGTGGCCGCATGCATTGGTGTTCGGGGTGAGGGGGGGGCTCAGTAAAGAAAGAACTTGCATTTATATGGCACCTTTCGCGACCTCAGGATGTTCCAAAGAGATTTACAGCCAATGAAGCACTTTTAAAGTGTAGTCACTGTTGTAATGTAGGAAACGTAGCAGCTAATCTGTGCACAGCAAGCTCCCACAAACGGCAATGTGATAATGACCAGATCATCCGTTTTTAGTGATATTGGTTGAGGGATAAATGTTGGCCAAGACACCGGGAAGAACTCGCCTGCTCTTCTTCAAAATAGTGGCCATGGGATCTTTTACATCCACCTAAAAGGGCTGAGGTGTCCTCAGTTTAACGTCTCATCCAAAAGGCTGCACTGGGAGTGTCAGCCTGGATTATGTGCTCAAGTCTCTAGAATGGGACTAGAACCCACAACCTTCTGATTTGGAGGCAAGAGTGCTGCCCAGTGAGGCACAGTCAGGTGCATTCACATATACATTGTGACGTCCTGTACCTCAACTCTCCACAACGATCTCTTGGATCTGGTGTGAACACAGAATAAGCTCCGTGTCTTCCACTGCCACTGTGGCACATTTGGAGTTGTCATGGTAACAGGACTGACAGGAATCCAGACCCAAACAGATTTTCTTTTTTCCTTCTACCATTAGTTCTGGATAGTCATAATAGTAAGATCACAACATATATAGATAGATATATAAAAAAAACTATTTCTTAATACTTCTAATAACACACACTGAAATCCACCGCATGTATTCAGCTAATGAACAACACCTTGAATTAAAGGGGCGAGCACACTGCTGTCTGTTGTACGTCTGGCTGGCTTAATTCTGCAAATCTAAGTTTTCTGCTGCCACATAAATGCTGAACTCAGGGTCACAATCACAGTGATATGTCCCAGTGGAAGCAATTTGGATCGAGATTAAGCCGTTGGTGATGAGCAAAGCCTGGCATGTGCTGGATTTGGCTATCTAGAATGTCAAGACGTCTAAAACATCACAACTTGTGCAGTGTCACAACTTCCTAAATTCATTTTCTCCCCCTCTCTGATTGGTCCTGGTTTATTTTGCCTCTCCCAGGAGATTACATGGCTGCGGAAGTGTAGGAAGTGTCTAGTCAGGATGCTCCCTGAGCGTGGGGCAAGGCTTGATGGACCAGCTGGTCTTTTGCTGCCTATCATTTTCCTATGTTCCTATGAAGGGAGGTATCAGTCATGTCTCGCCAGTGAGGAAGCTCCCCCGAGTCTTGGGTTGGCAATTACGGGGCAGCTTTTTCTGGGAGCTGGGTATAAAAACACACGGGGCGTGACCTTCCCCGGAGATGCTCACAGTCCGCCACCGTAAATTCCCTGGACGTGCAGCAGAAATCCTGGTTACGCGCATAAACTGAGTTTTTGCAGCACTCGCAGCAGAGCCCAAAGGAAATTCCCAGCTATTATTGTTACCTCCAGCCTCGACTATTCCATTGTTCTCCTGGCCGGCCTCCCGCCTTCCACCCTCCGTAAACTTGAGCTCATCCAAAACTCTGCTGCCCGTATCCTAACTCGCAGCAAGTCCCATTCACCCATCACCCCTGTGCTCGCTGACCTACATTGGCTCCCAGTCCAACAACGCCTCGATTTTAAAATTCTCATCCTTGTTTTCAAATCCCTCCATGGCCTCGACTCTCCCTTGGCAGAGGGGTCAGTGACCAGGGGGCATAGATTTAAAGTGAGTGGTAGAGGATTAGAGGGGAGCTGTGGAAACATTTTTTCACCCAGAGGGTGATGGGGGTCTGGAACACACTGCCTGAAAGGGTGGCAGTAGCAGAAACCCTCAACTCATTTAAAAAGTACCTGGATTTGCACCTGAAGTGCTGTAACCTACAAGGCTACGGACCAACTGCTGGAAAGTGGGATTAGGCTGGGTGGCTCATTTTCGGTCGGCGCGAACACAATGGGCCAAATGGCCTCTTCTGTGCCGTACATTTTCTGTTATTCTATCTCTATAACCTCCACCAGCTCAAAAAAGCCTCTGAGATCTCTGTGCTTCTCCAATACTGGCCTCTTGCGCATCCACGATTTTCATCGTTCCACCATTGGTGGCCATGCCTTCAGCTGTGTAGGCCGTCAGCTCTGGAATTCACACCCTAAACCTCTCCTCTTCTCTCTCCTCCTTTGGGATGCTCCATAAAACCTACCTCTTTGACCAAGTTTTTGGTCACCTGTCCTAATATCTCCATATGTGGCTCAGTGCCAAATTTTGTTTGATAATCGCTCCAGTGAAGTGCCTTGGGACGTTTTACTACATTAAAGGCGCTATATAAATGAAAGTTGTTTTTGTTGTTGCCCTGGGGCTTGGCAGAGCTGGAGTGGGAACTGACAATAGTTTTCATCAGAAACATATTTACTCAGGCGAGTGACTCACCTCCTGACTCCCCAAAGCCTTTCCACCATCCACAAGGCACAAGTCAGGAGTGTGATGGAATACTCTCCACTTGCTTGGATGAGTGCAGCTCCAACAACATTCAAGAAGCTCGACATCATCCAAGATAAAGCAGCCCGCTTGATTGGCACCCCATCCACCACCCTAAACATTCACTCCCTTCACCATTGGCGCACAGTGGCTGCAGTGTGTACCATCCACAGGATGCACTGCAGCAACTTGCCAAGGCTTCTTCGACAGCACCTCCCAAACCCACGACCTCTACCACCTAGAAGGACAAGGGCAGCAGGCACATGGGAACAACACCACCTGCACGTTCCACTCCAAGTCACACACCATCATGACTTGGAAATATATCGCCATTCCTTCATCGTCGCTGGGTCAAAATCCTGGAAGTCCCTTCCTAAAAGCACTGTGGGAGAACCGTCACCACACGGACTGCAGCGGTTCAAGAAGGCGGCTCACCACAACCTTCTCAAGGGCAATTCGGGATGGGCAATAAATGCCGGCCTCGCCAGCGATGCCCACATCCCATGAACGAATTAAAAAAAAAGGTTTCAAAATCATGGAATCATAGAATGGTTAACACACAGAAGGAGGCCATTCAGCCCATCGAACCCTTGCCGGCTCTAAAAGCAATCCAGTTAGTCCCATGCTCCTGCCCTTTCCTCATAGCCCTGCAAATTTTTTCCTTCAAGTATTTATCCAGTTCCTTTTTGTAAGCCATGATTGAATCTGCTTCCACCACACATTCAGGCAGCACATTCCAGATCACAACTACTCGCTGCGTAAAAAAGTTGTTCTTCGTATCGTCTTTGGTTCTTTTGCCAATCATCTTAAATCTGTGTCCTCTGGCTCTCGACCCTTCTGCCAATTGGAACAGTTTCTCCATATTTACTTTATCTAAACTATTCATGATTTTGAACACTTCTATCTAATCTCCTCTCAACCTTGTCTGTTCCAAGGAAACATAGAAAATAGGAACAGGAGTAGGTCATTCGACTCTTCGAGCCTGCTCCGCCATTCAATATGATCATGGCCGATCCTCTATCTCAATACCATATTCCCGCTCTCTCCCCATACCCCTTGATGCCTTTTGTATCTAGAACAACCCCAGCTTCTCCAGTCTATCCATGTGACTGAAGTCCACCATCCCTGGAACCATTCTAGTAAATCTTTTCTGCACCCTCCCTAAGGCCTTCACATCCTTCCTATAGTGCGGTGCTCAGAATTGGACATGATCCAGCTGCGGCCGAACCATTGTTTTACAAAGGTTCAACATAACATCCTTGCTTTTGTACTCTATGGGGTCAATTTTAGAACGGCCGAGCGGGTGCGTTGGGGGCAGGGGGGCTCATAAAATCGGGGAATCCCAGAGCGGGTCCGGAGCCCGGCTCCAACCCACTGACTTCCGGGTTCCCCAGTGATGCGTTCGGGTGCGCGCGCAGCTCTCCCATGCGGGACTCCCACCGGCAATTAAAGCTGGCGGGATGCTGATTTAAATACTTACCTAGTTGAGGTAATTGACAGACCTCATTGACAGGAGATTTTGGCAGGGGTGCAATTTTGAAGGATCCTCAGTGTGTTTCCCGTGCTGTGGGAAACACTCCCTGTTGGAGCAGACGTGTTTCAGTCAGCAGCCAGTGGGAGATGCAAACGATTTTTTGACAGTTGGGGGGAAAACCTCATTTATTGCAGCAGGATGCTCTGTCACTTCAGACAAAGTTTTGGCTGTAACACCTTTGTCTTTCCACTCAAAATTATTAATTTATACCCTAAACTCTGCTGTGCAAACACATTTACCTACTTTGCAGACCCCCTCAAACTCACACCGTCAGGATGGGGGGGCACCATTGCTGCATTCATCACTTCATCCGAGGACGACCACATCACCAGCCTCGCCAGGCATGCCGTCCACCTCCGCCACGTGGAGCTCCACAACACAGTGCTGCGCCACAGGCACCTGCACAAAGTAGTCGTGCAACTACACATACACCCACTGTCGGGTGACCCAATGGGTGGCATCAAGTGTGGGTGTTCATGGAGAACCTCATGAAAGGGACTTATTGCACAAGCCAGTCAAGAATGGCCAAGATGTGGTAGTAGTGGTGCCAATATAATATTTAATGGGAGTTGAACCAAAATCAAATATAAATAAAAACATGACAAACCCTCAAACACCTTTATGCATCCCCTTTGTGCTCACGAAATCTTTGCCTTATGCTTCCTACTGCACATATGTGATGCATGCCCTGTGGCTGCAGCACAGGTAGTGGCAGGTTGAGTGAGGCTGACCGTGAAAGTGATGCACGAGAGGGTGAGTATGAGACAGAGCCATGAGATTGTATGAGGATTGGGTTGAGTGGTAGTGGTGGGATGAGTACTGGCGAGGTGAGTAAGTGCAGGTAAGATGAGGATGAGGTTTGAGTGGGTATGAGGGGTGATGTGACAGAGTAGTGTTGGCAGTGCAGAAGGAGATGTGGGGTGGGGGCAGTGATGTGGAAGATGGAGTGTATGAGAATGAGTAAGTGTACTCACTTTGGCTGACCTAGTTAGGTCATTGAAGCACTTCCTGCACTGTATGCAGGTGTGGGAGATGTTGATGGTGCTGGTGACCTCCTCTGCCACCTTCAGCCAGGCCTTCTTGGTGGCAGAGGCGGGCCGCATCCTCCCGCCCGCCGGGTAGAAGATCTCTTTCCTCCTCCTCACCCCATCCAGTAAGACCTGGAGTGAGGCATCATTAAACCTTTCCCCTGGGCTGCTCCATGCTGTAATTTTGCCTATTTTCTGCAGCATCAGTCAGTGGATGACTGCCCCTTTAAATAGGGTTTCTCCAGCTGACAGCCTGTGATGCGGGTGTGCATTCCGCCCAGTGCGCAGGTTTGCCCGGAAGCCAAGGTAAGTGGCTTCAATTTACTCGCGATCGCATGGGGAACACACCGATTTTACTGGGCGGGTTACCCACGCGCCCAGTCGACTCCCCGCTGCCAACCCGCCTCCCTGGTAATATCGGGGCCTATGTCTCTATTTATAAATCCCAGAATCCCATATGCTTTTTTAACCACTTTCTCAATCTGCCCTGCCACCTTGAAAGATTTATGTACATATACCCCCAGGTCTCTCTGTTCCTGTACCCCTTTAGAATTGTCCCATTTAATTTATATTGCCTCTCCTTGTTCTTCTTGGCAAAATGCATCACTTCGCACTTCTCTGCGTTAAATTTCATCTGCCATGTTCTTGCCCATTCTACCAGCCTGTCTATATCCTCTTGAAGTCTATCACTATCTTCCTTACTGTTCACTACACTTCCAAGCTTTGTGTCATCTGCAAATTTGGAAATTGCACCCTGTACACCCAAGTTATTAACATATATAAAAAAAACAATGGTCCTCGTACTGACCCCTGGGAAACGCCACGGTACACCTCCCTCCAGTCCTAAAAACAACCATTCACCACTATTCTCTGTTTCCTGTCTCTTAGCCACTTTCATATCCACACTGCCACTGCCCCTTTTATTCCAGGGGCTTCAATTTCGCCGACAAGCCTATTATGTAGCACTTTATCAAACACCTTTTGAAAGTCCATATGCACAACATTGTATTGCCCTCCTCGACCCTCTTTGTTACCTCATCAATAAACTCAGTCAAGTTAGTTAAACACGATTTGCCTTTAACAAATCCGTGCTGGCTTTCCTTTATTAATCCACACTTGTCCAAGTAACCATTAATTTTGTCCCGGATTATCGTTTCTAAAAGCTTCTCCACCACTGAGATTAAACTGACTAACCTGTAGTTGCTGGGTTTATCCTAACACCCGTTTTTGAACAAGGGTGTAACATTTGCTATTCTCCAGTCCTCTGGCACCACCCCCGTATCTAAGGATGTCTGGAAGATTATGGCCAGCACCTCTGCAATTTCCACCCTTACTTCCCTCAGCAACCTAGGATGCATCCCATCCGGACCAGGTGACTTATCTACTTTAAGTACAGCCAGCCTTTCAAGTACCTCCTTTTTATTAATTTTTAGCCCATCCAGTATCTCAAATACCTCTTCTTTTAATGTGACTCTGGCAGCATCTTCTTTCTTGGTAAAAACAGATGCAAAGTACTCATTTAGTCCCTCAGCCTCCATGAGTAGATCTCCTTTTTGGTCCCTAATCAGCCCTCCTCTTACTATCTGTCTATGCCTATAGAAGACTTTTGGATTCTCTTTTATGTTAGTTGCCAGTCTATTCTTGTATTCTCTCTTTGCCCCTTTTTCACTTCTCCTCTGTACTTTCTATATTCAGCCTGGTTCTCGCTTGTCTTATCAGCCTGACATCTATCATATGCCCCTTTTTCTCTTTCGTCATCCAGAGAGCTCTGGCTTTGTTTGCCCTACCTTTCCCCCTTATGGGAATGTACCTCGACCGTACCTGAACCATCGCCTCTTTAAAGGCCGCCTATTGTTTGATTACAGTTTTGCCTGACAATCTTTGATTCCAATTTACCCGGGCCAGATCGGTTCACAAACAACTGAAATTGGTCCTCCTCCAATTGGGTATTTTTACTCTAGATTGCTCCTTGTCCTTTTCCATAACTAATCTAAACCTTATAATAATATGATCACTGTTCCCTAAATGTTCCCTCACTGTCACTTGCTCCACTTGACCCACCTCATTCCCCAGAACCAGATCCAGCAATGCCTCCTTCCTCGTTGGGCTGGAAACGTACTGATCAAGAGAATTCTCCTGAACACACTTCAGAAATTCCTCCCCCTCTCTGCCCTTTACACTATTACTATTCCAGTCCATATTAGGATAGTTGAAGTCCCCCATTATCACTACTCTATAGTTCTTGCACCTCTCCGTAATTTCCCTGCAAATTTGCTGCTCTATATCCTTCCCACTAGTTGGTGGCCTATAGAATACATCCAGCAGTGTAATGGCACCTCTACTGTTTCTTAACAATAATCAAATAGATTCTGCCCTTGATCCCTCCAGGACATCCTCTCTCTCCAGCAATGCAATATTTTCTTAAATCAATACTGCCACCCCACCTCCTCTTTTTTTCCTTCCCTATCCTTCCTGAACACCTTGGCCAGGATTTTAACTCGGAGCCGGGAAGGGGTCGAATTGCAGATGGGAAACCCAGATGTACAGGTTTCCTGGTCCATCTTTATGATTTTGACATAAGGGTGTCTTATATTTTTTTGTTGGTTTCCCGTCTGACGGTTTGACTGATTGACAGGCTGGTCTCAGTCAGGACCAGGGCAAGGAAGTGGGCGTAAAAAGGCAAGTCTTCAGGTAAATTTTAGATTGTATGGATTGGGGGGGGCATGGGGGGCCATGATGGCATCAATGGGCATGGCGGCACAGGGTGGGGGAGATCAGTCATCAGGGGAGGGGAGGTCATTCTCTGGGGGAAGTCAGTCATGGTGGGAAGTCATCGGGTGTCAGTCACCGAGGTGGGGTGTCAGGGTTGGGGGTTATCGCGGAGGTCTGCGATTTTTGGGGGGGCAGGGGGTGGCAATTGTTGTGAGGGGTCATTGCAGATAGGCTTGTTGGGCCTGGGGAAAGCACTTCTGCTCCTCTGGGCCCACAAGCTGTGCCACAAAGACACCTGGCTGCTGTTTCCGGCATCCTCACCTCCTCTCCATGGCATGAAGGGGAAGGCCCGGGAATCCCAGCCCTCAGGGGTTGCAATCGCAAAACCTTTGGCATCAAGGGATATGGGGATAGTGCAGGAAAATGGCATTGAGGTAGAAGATCAGCCATGATCTTGTTGAATGGTGGAGCAGACTCGAGGGGCCGGATAACCTACTCCTGTATCTATTTCTTATATTTGTACGTTTTTTATGTTCAAAATGGAGGCCTGCAGCCTTCTTGAAAGGTTTTAGTGACCAGCCCGCCTCCTGTGAGCGGGTTGGTCGCCCGCCCCTCGTCCCACCCCGGTGAAAACCAGAAATGTGCAGGTTGGAGGCGGGTCTGAAACTGTTGCAATTTTCAATGCCTCCGCTGCCCCCAACCCACCCATTTTTCACAGTTAAAATCCTGTACCTTGTATCCAGGAATATTTAATGCCCAACTCTGCCCTTTTTTGAGCCAGGTTTCCGTAATTGCCATGCCATCATATTCCCATGTGGCTATTTGGGCCTGCAGCTCACCCACCTTGTTTACCACACTTTGTTGCATTTACACACATGCACTGTAAATCTATCCTCTTCGCTTCTTTTCCCTTATAGACATAGCTGCATTAATTAATCATCCTGAATGTAGAAACAGATCACAGCTGTTCATAATTCATCTTTGTACTTGTGAAACTTTCACCTGAAAAGTTTTCAGAATTTGATTGCAGTTTGTTTGTTTATTGTTTTGATTGGAATAAAATTTCAGAAATAATTTTGCAGCGTGAGAAAATAAGCTGAGAAAATGTATGTAAAATATTCTGTTAACTAAGATATTTTATTAACAGACCAGTTAATACTTCATCTAACCCTACCTGCATGTCCTTCTATTCCTTTCTCCCTCATGTACTTCCCGAATTTCCCCTAAAAGGAATCTATGCTATTCACCTCAACTACTCCATGTAGTAGCGAGTTCCACATTCTAACCACTCACTGGGTAAAAAAGTTTCTCCTGAATTCTTTATTGGATTTATTAATGACTATCTTAAATTTATGGCCCCTAGTTTTGGACTCCCCCACAAGAGGAAACATCTTCTCGATGTCTACCCTATCGAACCCCTTCATAATTTTAAAGACTTCTTATCAGGTCACCCCTCGGTCTTCTCTTTTCTAGAGAAAAGAGCCCCAGCCTATTCAGTCTTTCCTGATAAGTATAACCTCTCAGTTCTGGTATCATCCTAGTAAATCTTGTTTTTGCACCTTCTCCAGTGCCTCTATATCCTTTTTATAATATGGAGACCAGAACTGTGGGCAGTACTCCAAGTGTGGTCTAACCAAGGTTCTATACAAGTTTTACATAACTTCCCTGCTTCTCAATTCTATTTCTCCAGAAATGAATTCTATTCATTCAGTAGATTTAACCTCCGCTTGCATTGATAATCCTGCTGGTGAATGCTGGGGAAACTGTGCATTCTCACACTGCGGCAACTTCCTTCAGCCAAACTAGGCCCCACAAGAGCCTGAGGCTTTCATGTAATAATGTCAATGGCTACTGAAAGACACCAATGATAATTATATTGATCATTTTAATCATATTGTGAAATATGCAACTTTTAAGTTCCAACTCTTATTTTGACCTATAGTTGGCAGGAGTGGGGAGAAAAATAGGCCATTTATTTTTTTCTCTCCAAGTGTTTTGAATGATTTAATTGCTTTGCTAAGAAATTTTAACATGCATAAATCACTACCAATAAATCAGAATCGCAATGAATAAATTTGCATGCCGACCAATCAGGCAGAAGAAATTTGAACTGAAATAAGGGGGCAGCCATTTAGGACTGAGCTGAGGATGAATTTCTTCACTCAGAGGGTTATGAATCTTTGGAATTCTCTACCCCAGAGGCTGTGAATGCTCAGTCATTGAGTATATTCAAGGCTGAGATCGATAGATTTTTGGAATCTCAGGGAATCAAGGGATATGGTGATTGGGCAGGAAAGTGGAGTGCAGCCATGATCTGATTGAATGGTGGAGCAGGCTCGAGGGGCTGGATGGCCTACTCCTGCTCCTATTTCTTATGTGATGTAAGATGTCCTATTGATCACATAGATATTTGCATGCAATAGATAATTTTGAAAGATTCAACAATGGTATCTTTGTGCGTACATGATCAATTGTCACTTTGCAAATGCTTAAGTCTGGACTATGTAAGCGTCAGGTCTCCGAGTAGGAGGTGCAATTATATTTCTTTAAAATAAAAAGGGGAAAATTACTATTTCTCTTCAAGATACTGATGCCCTAAATAAATCGCATTCTCAAGAATTGCGCATTGCAAAGCAGCCCTGGGATTTTGGTTGCGCGTCATTAATTCCAGGGAAAACCCCAGGCGTTTTTCATTGAAAGGTGAATTTTGGGCCCTTTACTTAAGAGATTCATGGAGGGACATCTTGTGTGCCTGACAGATCGGTCACTTTCTTTCAGTGCTCCTAAATATCAGTCCACGCACAAAGATAAAATAAAGAAAAAAAATTATTTGTACGATTGAAATATAAACAAAGACATCTTGAAATTTAATTTGGGCAACTGCACGGTGCACAGTAACTATGCTCAGTGTTGGAAAGCTTTATTGCATGTATATGTCTTGCAAGGGCTTACTCAGCAACCCTACACTCCCATCATGGAACCTTACTTGGCAAGAACACAGCTCAGCACAGGTCAGAGTACTGTAGTCCTATCTCCAGCCTGTACTCTTGTCAGTGAAGCTCGTGCTGGGAAGTTTGCCAACCCTCCAGGATTGTCCTGTAGTCTCCAGGAATTGAAGGTTAATCTCCCGTGCACTGCAGTTATTGCCCATCCCTCAGTGCCCTGAGAAGGTGGCAGTAATTTTTTGTATCGGTTTGATACAACTGAGGGCTTGCTGGGCCACTTGGGGGGACGGTTAAAAGTCAACCACATTGGTGTGGGACTGGAGTAACATATAGGCCCAGACCGGGTAAGGACGGCAGGTTTCCTTCCCTAAAGGACAGTAGTGAACCAATTGGGTTTTTATGGCAAAAACTGACAACTTCATGATCACTTTTACTGATACCAGCTTTTTTAAAACGGAATTCAAATTCTCAAATGGCTATGGTGGGATTTAAACACACATTCTCTGGATTAGTGGTCCTGGCTTTAAGATTACTAGTCCAGTAACATAACCACTACACCATTGTATCCCTTTTCCACTTATCACAAGATGGATGTTATCAATAGAGTCACATCTAAATTTGAACTTCAGTTTAAAAATAACTCCTAGGAGGAACCAGAATGTTGTCTATAAAATCTTTACTGACAAGAGGTGTGGAAGCTTGAACGGTATTGTTGAAAGAAATATTGATTGGGTAGGGCCTAACTTTTGTTTCAGGCAATTAGCAGCACCTGTAATTACAGAATATTCAAATGAAAGAATAGCAAAAATCAATAAATATTTTGCAATTATGAGAAAATCTTTATATTAAAAAATTGATACTGAGGAATTTTAATATGGAATCACCTCTAAACAGCTCGATTGTGCTAAAGTCCTGGTGACCTGAGGTAAATTGAATTCACATCACAAAGGCTGAGGTTTGTTGGCGCGATATACATTATTGTTAAGTCAACGGTAGTTTTTCCACTTAGCTGCTCACTGGTTGTCAGTCTTCCTCATCTCGATGCAGAATAGCCTCCTGATAGGTTGCCATCCAACAACAACAACTTGCATTGACATAGCACCTTTAATGTAGAAATAACGTCACAACCCACATCTGGGACAAAGCAGTTCTCTTGAACAGCGTCCCTGCTACTGGACTCAGTATCTACCCCCTCCATTACCGGCACACTGTGGCTGTAGTGTGTACAATCTACAGGGCGCACTCTCGCAACTCGTCAAGCTCACTTCGACAGCACCTCCTGACCCTCGTGACCTCTACCATCAAGGACAAGAGCAATGTCATAAGAATACCATCACCAGCAAGTTCCCCTCCATGTCATGCATCACCCTCACCTGCAGATAGATCTCCATTTCTTCATCGTCACTGGGTCAAAACCCTGGAATTCCCTACCGAATACCAGAGTGAGGACGCCAATGCTACAAGGACCAAGGTACTTCAAAAAGGCAGCCCACCCCATCCTGTCGGGGAAACTAAGGGTGGGCAATCAATACGGCCTTGCCGGTATCCAAAGAGAGGTCCAAAGAGACTTAGGGGTCCATGTACATAGATCATTAAAATGTCATGGACAGGTACAGAAAAAATCAAAAAGGCTAATGGAATGCTGGTCTTTATATCTACAGGACTAGACTGCAAGGAGGTAGAAGCTATGCTGCAGCTATACAAAACCCTGGTTAGACCGCACCTGGAGTACTGTGTTCAGTTCCGGGCACCGTGCCTTAGGAAGGATATATTGGCATTGGAGAGAGTGCAGTATAGATTTACTAGAATGATACCTGCACTCCGAGGGTTAAATTACGAAGGGCAATTACAAAAACTAGGGTTGTAGTCCCTGGAATTTAAAAGATTAAGGGGTGATTTGATTGAAGTTTTCAAGATATTAAGGGGAACTGATAGGGTAGATAGAGAGAAACTATTTCCAATGGTTGGGGAGTTTAGGACTAGGGGACATAGCCTAAAAATTAGAGCCAGGACTTTCAGGAGTGAAGTTCGGAAACACTTCTACACGCAAAGGGTGGGAGATGTTTGGAATTCTCTTCCACAAACGGCATGTTGACGCGAGCTCAATTGTTCATTTTAAATCTGAGATTGATAGATTTTTGTTAACCGAAGGTATTAAGGGATATGGGACTCAGGTGGGTGTATGGAGTTAGGTCACAGATTTTTTATTTGCTCACGGGATGTGGGTAACGCTGGCAAGACCAGCATTTATTGCCCATCCCTAATTGCCCTTGAGAAGGTGGTGGTGAGCCGCCTTCTTGAACTGCTGCAGTCCGTGTGGTAAAGGTTCTCCCACAGTGCTGTTCGGAAGGGAGTTCCAGGATTTTGACCCAGCGACGATGAAGGAATGGCGATATATTTCCAAGTCGGGATGGTGTGTGACTTGGAGGGGAAAGTGCAGGTGGTGGTGTTCCCATGCGCCTGCTACCCTTGTCCTTCTAGTTGGTAGAGGTCGCGGGTTTGGGAGGTGCTGTCGAAGAAGCCTTGGCGAGTTGCTGCAGTGCATCCTGTGGATGGTACACACTGCAGCCACAGTGCGCCGGTGGTGAAGGGAGTGAATGTTTAGGGTGGTGGATGGGGTGTCAATGAAGCAGGTTGCTTTGTCCTGGATGGTGTCGAGTTTCTTGAGTGTTGTTGGAGCTGCACTCATCCAGGCAAGTGGACAGTATTCCATCACACTTCTGCCTTGTGCCTTGTAGATGGTGGAAAGGCTTGGGGAGTCAGAAGGGGAGTCACTCACTGCAGAGTACCCAGCCTCTGACCTGCTCTCGTAGCCACAGTATTTATATGGCTGGTCCAGTTAAGCTTCTGGTCAATGGTGACCCGCAGGATGTTGATGGTGGGGGATTCGGCGATGGTAATGCCGTTGAATGTCAAGGGGAAGTGGTTAGACACTCTCTTGTTGAAGAGGGTCATTGCCTGGCACTTATCTGGCGCGAATGTTACTTGCCACTTATGAGCCCAAGCCTGGATGTTGTCCAGATCATGCTGCATGCGGGCTCGGACTGCTTCATTATTTGAGGGGTTGCGAATGGAACTGAACACTGTGCAATCATCAGAGAACATCCCCATATCTGACCTTATGATGGAGGGAAGGTCATTGATGAAGCAGCTGAAGATGCTTGGGCGTAGGATACTGCCCTGAGGAACTCCTGCAGCAATGCCCTGGGGCTGAGATAATTGGCCTCCAACAACCACTACCATCTTCCTTTGTGCTAGGTATGACTCCAGCCACTGGAGAGTTTTCCCCCTGATTCCCATTGACTTCAATTTTACTAGGGCTCCTTGGTGCCACACTCGGTCAAATGCTGCCTTGATGTCAAGGGCAGTCACTCTCACCTCACCTCTGGAATTCAGCTCTTTTATCGATGTTTGGACCAAGGCTGTAATGAGGTCTAGAGCCGAGTGGTCCTGGCAGAACCCAAACTGAGCATCGGTGAGCAGGTTATTGGTGAGTAAGTGCCGCTTGATAGCACTGTCGACGACACCTTCCATCACTTTGCTGATGATTGAGAGTAGATTGATGGGGCGGTAATTGGACAGATTGGATTTGTCCTGCTTTTTGTGGACAGGACATACCTGGGCAATTTTCCACTTTGTCGGGTAGATGCCAGTGTTGTAGCTGTACTGGAACAGCTTGGCTAGAGGCGCAGCTAGTTCTGGAGCACAAGCCTTCAGCACTACAGCCGGGATGTTGTCAGGGCCCATAGCCTTTGCTGTATCGAGTGCACTCTGCCGTTTCTTAATATCACGTGGAGTGAATCGAATTGGCTGAAGACTGGCTTCCGTGATGGTGGGGATATCGGGAGGAGGCCGAGATGGATCATCCACTTGGCACTTCTGGCTGAAGATCGTTGCAAACGCTTCAGCCTTGTCTTTTGCACTCACGTGCTGGACTCTGCCATCATTGAGGATGGGGATATTTGCAGAGCCTCCTCCTCCCATTAGTTGTTTAATTGTCCACCACCATTCACGACTGGATGTGGCAGGACTGCAGAGCTTTGATCTGATCCGTTGGTTGTGGAATCACTTAGCTCTGTCGACAGCATGTTGCTTCCGCTAGCAGCAAAAAACAAGGCGGATGTCGAAGCCTGGTACCAGTCCCAGGTGCAGACTATCACAACTGAAGTACAGAAAAACACTAAAGCACTTGACAAGGCCAAGGCAGAACTCAGTAGTCCTGAGTTGTAGCTTCACCAGGTTGGCACCTCGTTTTTTGGTATGCCCGGTGCTGCTCCTGGCATGCTCTTCTACACTCTTCATTGAACCAGGGTTGATCCTCTGTTTTTTGGTAATGGTAGAGTGAGGAATATGCCGGGCCATGAGGTTACAGATTGTGCTGGAATACAATTCTGCTGCTGCTGATGGCCCACAGCACCTCATGGATGCCCAGTTTTGAGCTGCTAGATCTGTTCTGAATCTATCCCATTTAGCATGGCGGTAGTGCCACACAACACGTTGGATGGTGTCCTCAGTGCGAAGACGGGACTTCGTCTCCACAAGGACTGTGCGGTGGTCACTCCTACCAAGACAGATGCATTTGCAACAGGTAGATTGGTGAGGATGAGGTCAAGTAAGTTTTTCCCTCGTGTTGCTTCGCTCACCACCTGCCACAGGCCCAGTCTGGCAGCTATGTCCTTCAGGACTCGGCCAGCTCGGTCAGTAGTGGTGCTACCGAGCCACTCTTGGTGATGGACATTGAAGTCCCCCACCCAGAGTACATTTTGTGCCCTTGCTACCCTCAGTGCTTCCTCCAAGTGGTGTTCAACATGGAGGAGGACTGATTCATCAGCTGAGGGAGGGCGGTAGGTGGTAAGCAGCAGGAGGTTTCCTTGCCCATGTTTGACCTGATGCCATGAGATTTCATGGGGTCCAGAGTCAATATTGAGGACTCCCAGGGCCACTCCCTCCTGACTGTATATCACTGTACCGCCACCTCTGGTGGGTCTGTCCTGCCGGTGGGACAGGACATACCCAGGGATGGTGATGGAAGAGCCTGGGATGTTGGCTGAAAGGTATGATTCTGTGAGTATGGCTATGTCAGGCTATTGCTTGACGAGTCTGTGGGACAGCTCTTCCAATTTTGACACAAGTCCCCAGATGTTAGTGAGGAGGACTTTGCAGGGTCGACTGGGCTTGGTTTGCCATTGTCGTGTCCGGTGCCTAGTGGTCCGTCTGGTTTTATTCTTATTGTGACTTTTTTTAGCGAGATTGTACAACTGAGTGGTTTGCTCGGCCATTTCAGAGGGCAATTAAGAATCAACCACATTGCTGTGGGTCTGGAGTCACATATAGGCCAGACCGGGTAAGGACATTAGTGAAGCAGATGGGTTTTTACGACAATCCGGTAGTTTCATGGCCATCATTACTGATACTAGTATTTTCATTCCAGATTTTTATTTAATAATTGAATTTAAATTCCCCAGCTGCCGTGGCGGGGTTTGAACTCATGACTCCGGATTACTAGTCCAGTAACATAACCTCTGTGCTACCGTACCCTAACATCAATGAGCATCAATGATGACATCAGTTTACTATGTTAAGGAACATATTCATATTTGTTTAAAAAAAACTATCACTCATACCAGATCCAGTGGCCTGCATCCCTTTAAAAAATGTTTTCTCTTTTCTCTCCTGCCACCGTTCTCAGGCCTTTGAAGAGGAAACAAACATGCTCAGTCCTCTCATCTTTTTGGATGAGAAGATTTCGCACTTAAAGGAGTTATTGGGCCTATTGGGCTCACACTCAAAATAGCACCAAAATTTTTTTTTTTACTTGTCCAACCTGGAATTACTCAAAAGAATAGAACATTTGACGTTGAACATATAGATCTGGAGCTGTTAAGTCATGACTTCTCCCAGCTAGAAATGGGAACAATAGTCTCGTGTTTGTGGTACTGAACTGGTAACCCAGAGGTCATGAGTTCATAATCCCATCATGGTGTGAGGGAAAACCGAAGTGGTCTGCTGATGTCCTTCAGGGAAGGGAACACACCAGCCTTTCCCAGTCTGGCCTATGTGTGACTCCAGTCTCACGCTATACAGTTGACTCCAAATGCCTTCCGAGCTGCTCACTTGCCAAAACAATCACCGCTAAAAGTACTTCATTGGCTGTAAAGCGCTTTGGGATGCCCTGAGGTGGTGAAAGGTGCTATATAAATGCAAGTCTTTCCTTTTTACTATCCTTTAGGGCATTAAATGTGGCCTTTCCAATATTGTCAATGTCCCGAGAACAACTTTTTTTTTAAAAATCGACTGATTCAGGTGCTCATAAAGTTCAATTTGATGGTTATTGTAAAATCTCAGCAGAATTCCTCTGCTCATCATCATATTTACTAAACAGTCGGCTATCTCAACAACCTGTAATTATCATGTGGCTTATAAGGTGAATTTAAATTGACTTTTTTAAACTTTTGGTGGCACATCAAGTGGGAATGAACGAGGTTCATTACACTGAGTAAAATGAATGTTATTGCCTGGACAGGTGTGTGGAATATTTTGTGTTGTATATGCACAAGCTTGATCTTTGATGTTATGCTGGAAACAAACACTTATTGCTCAAATAACCTCACTAAGAAAACAGCTTTATCTCATTGCTGTTTGTGGGGCCTTGCTGTGTGAAATTTGGCTGTTTTCCTACATTACGGGGTGACCGGATTTTGGGAAGTCCTGAGGTTGTGACGGGTTCTGTGTGGATGCAAGTTCTTTCTTTCTTTAAGGGTGAGATAAAGTAGGGTAGGAGGAGGCTCGTGTGGAGCATGAACACCGGCGTAGACCTGATGGGCCGAATGGCCTGTTTCTGAGCTGTAAAATTCAATGTAATTCTATGTAATAAAAGTAAGTGCTTCAAATTCACCTGTCCAATTACTGGCAGTCAGTCACCTTCGCCAGCTTCGCAGATCAGGATCTTTTGTTTATTTTACACAAAGAAGTTTCAAGAGTGACATCTCATGAATGCTATCTGAAGAAGCTTGCAATCGTCGTTAAGGCTTTTCCAAAAAAAAATTGTTGCCAGCTATCACACTGCTCCTTAACAAATGGTGCATGGACCTCCCAGCTGGGGCACGGCTGGCATGTGAGATTTGCATCTTCACTTGTCATGGGAAATGGGAGTCAGGCCCACAACCCTTCGACCAATTGTTGCCCTAACCTCGGTCAGCTGCAATGTGTGAATTGGATGCACAAAAGAAGTGCCATTTGATCTGGCCCGGAGGTCTCCACAATCGGCCATGGCAACAACACAAACTGTTTCAGCTAAGGTACTGCAGCGGGTAAAGTCCTCGCAAATGGTTAATTTAACACCTAAATCAACTTTTATCTTGCTCAGTGCCACAGTCTAAATGGCAGCATCAGTGTTAAGGAACTTTAGCTCTTCCCTGCCCCCGACCAGCAGAATTTTAGCACTCAATCACCAGAAATTCTACAGTCAGTAACATTCAATTATTTTATAAACTGTTTGTCTCAGGAATTTTTCAAATGAATGGCTTTCACATCGCCTTCTAATCTCGAGTATTGCAACCAACAGGGTGTCAAAATTGAACAGTCCATGTAGGTTAGGGATTCAGTCTGCGTCCTTCTCACTAAGTTGACCGTTGCTCAGGCATAACCCCTGGTCTCAAAGGGGGAACTTTGAGCCGTGCAAGGTTTGGCAGATCCAGCTGATCTTTGCCACGAAGGTCACACTTTCTAGCAGAGTGAAATACGGCTGAACTTCCAGACAGCAGGCTTTCACACAGCGTCTAGACATTAAGGTGTCATTACACGCTTGCAAGGGAGCAACAGTTGCAAGGATTACATAGAATTATATCGAAATTACATTGCAGAAACAGGCCATTCGGCCCAACTGGTCTATGCCGGCGTTAATGCTTCACACGAGCCTCCTCCCTCCCTATTTCATCTAAGAAATGATCATCGAACATTTCGAGCCAATATTGTCCCTTCAGCAAGACCCAATATTAATGGTTGCCCACATGGCTCAAACAACATGTATTATTACTAGCACCTGGAATCCTGAGACATTTGCCCAAAAGGCAGGCTACTTCTGACTTATGCTTCTAATAACCTTGATACCCCAATTGTTGGCCTCCTGTTGGGCCTGCTTTCTACTGACTAGATCTAACCTTGCCTGTAAATCTTTGTTCTCGGCTTCCTGATGTGGGCTGCTCTTGCCATCATGTCAAAAGACCGTTTACAAGGGTCTCACGGCCTTGGTGAGAGCACAGAGGAGATTTACCAGAATGATACCAGGGGCAAGGGTCTTCAGTTATGTGGAGAGAAGCTAGGATGGTTCTCCTTAGTCATCCTCATGTTCAAATCTTAGTCTGAGCCACATAGTGAAATCTGAAGATGGGTGACCAAAAGCTTGGTCAAAGATACAGATTTTAAGGAGCATCTTAAAGGAGGAGAGGTAGAGAGGCAGACAGGTTTAGGGAGAGGATTCTAGAACTTAGAGCCTAAACGGCTGAAGGCTCGGCAGCCAAAGATGGGGTGAAGGATGTGGGGGATCCACAAGAGACCAGATTTGGAGGAACGCATAGTTCTTGGAATGTTGTAGGGCTGGAGGAGGTTACAGAGATCGGGAGGGGCGAAGCCAGAGAAGGATTTGAACACGAGGATGAACATTTTAACATCAGGCATTGATGAACCAAGAGCCAATGTAGGTCAGCAAGCACAGGGGTGATGGGTGAACGGGACTTGGTGCGAGTGAGGATACGGGCAGCAGAGTTTTGGATGAGCTCAGGTTTACGGAACGTGGAAGACAGGTGGCCGGCCAGGAGAGCATTGGAATAGTCTAGTCTAGAGGTAACAAAGGTATGGATGAGGGTTTCAGCAGCAGAATGGGCTGAGGCAGGGGCGGAGAAGGGAAAAATTACAGAGGTAGAAGTAAGCGACCTTGGTGATGGAGAGGATATAGGGAACCTGTTTCAAACCATCCGCATGCTTCCCAACACCCTTGCAACTGCCCTTTGCAAATGCAGCTGTAATTCCTCTTAATGCTTTTTTTTATTCATTCATGGGATGTGGGCGTCGCTGGCAAGGCCAGCATTTATTGCCCATCCCTAATTGCTCTTGAGAAGGTGGTGGTGAGCCGCCTTCTTGAACCGCTGCAGTCCGTGTGGTGAAGGTTCTCCCACAGTGCTGTTAGGAAGGGACTTCCAGGATTTTGACCCAGCGACGATGAAGGAACGGCGATATATTTCCAAGTCGGGATGGTGTGTGACTTGGAGGGAAACGTGCAGGTGGTGTTGTTCCCATGTGCCTGCTACCCTTGTCCTTCTAGGTGGTAGAGGTCGCGGGTTTGGGAGGTGCTGTCGAAGAAGCCTTGGTGAGTTGCTGCAGTGCATCCTGTGGATGGTACACACTGCAGCCACGGTGCGCCGGTGGTGAAGGGAGTG
Source organism: Heptranchias perlo (assembly GCF_035084215.1). Lineage (NCBI taxonomy): Eukaryota > Metazoa > Chordata > Chondrichthyes > Hexanchiformes > Hexanchidae > Heptranchias > Heptranchias perlo. Next base: position 62,385,207 of record NC_090336.1, on the reverse strand, counting down.
AACGTTTAGGGAGGTGGATGGGGTGCCAATCAAGCAGGCTGCTTTGACCTGGATGGCCTGCTTTCACTCTTCCTTGCTGGTAACCAATGTAAGGAATCTTACAACACCAGGTTATAGTCCAACTGTTTTATTTGAAAATCACCAGCTTTTGGAGGCTTTCTCCTTCGTCAGGTGAAGTGTGGGATTCCATGGAAGGTTACCGCATTTATAGTCAGAGAACAATACCTGGTGATTACAGATAATCTTTCCAACTGCCCGTTGTCAAGGCAATCAAAGTGATCAGACAGAGAGATGTTACCTACAGGACCACCGAATATACAAACGGCCAGAACAAAAGACAGACAGAGAGAGAGTGAAACATCCGAAAGGAAGAGAAAGACAGAGAATGACCCGTTGTATTAAAAACAGATAACTTTTTTTCGCTGGTGGGGTTACGTGTAGCGTGACATGAACCCAAGATCCCGGTTGAGGCCTTCCTCATGGGTGCGGAACTTGGCTATCAATTTCTGCTCGTTGATTTTGTGTTGTCGTGTGTCTCGAAGGCCGCCTTGGAGAACGTTTACCCGAAGATCGGTGGCTGAATGTCCTTGGCTGCTTAAGTGTTTCTCGACTGGGAGGGAACCCTTCTGTCTGGCAATTGTTGCGCGGTGTCCGTTCATCCGTTGTCGCAGTGTCTGCATGGTCTCGCCGATGTACCATGCTCCAGGGCATCCTTTCCTGCAACGTATGAGGTAGACAACGTTGGCCGAGTCACAGGAGTATGAACCATGTACCTGGTGGGTGGTGTCCTCTCGTGTGATGGTGGTATCTGTGTCGATGATCTGGCATGTCTTGCAGAGGTTGCCGTGGCAGGGTTGCGTGGTGTCGTGGACGCTCTTCTCCTGAAAGCTGGGTAATTTGCTGTGAACGATGGTCTGTTTGAGGTTGGGTGGCTGTTTGAAGGCGAGTAGTGGAGGTGTGGGGATGGCCTTAGCGAGGTGTTCGTCGTCATCGATGACATGTTGAAGGCTGTGGAGAACATGGCGTAGTTTCTCCGCTCTGTCTTTCTCTTCCTTTCGGATGTTTCTCTCTCTCTCTCTGTCTGTCTGTCTTTTGTTCTGGCCGTTTGTATATTTCAGTGGTCCTGTAGGTAACATCTCTCTGTCTGAACACTTTGATTGCCTTGACAACGGGCAGTTGGAAAGATTATCTGTAATCATCAGGTATTGTTCTCTGACTATAAATGCGGTAATCTTCCATGGAATCCCACACTTCACCTGACGAAGGAGAAAGCCTCCGAAAGCTTGTGATTTTCAAATAAAACAGTTGGACTATAACCTGGTGTTGTAAGATTCCTTACATTTGTCAACCCCAGTCCATCACCAGCATCTCCACATCATTGTTAGTAACCAGCAGTGAGCGGTGACTTTCAGTACAGACATCGCAACACATTATTTTCCTTTGCTTACAGAGAAATCTGATAGCAATATAGCAACAGCAACAAGGATGACCTATTACAATGGATACTGGTAACATGGTAATCATTATTCTGCAATCTTCAGAGCCAGATTTTCAATCATTATTTATCACCCCAGTTACATAACCTGTTTGATTTCCATGTATATTTACACAGGCAAATTTGCAACCATCCGAGACCGTATCAATGGCATGGAAGTATGAAAAGGAACATAAACGGCATGAGAATTATGACCTGCTGGGAACATTAATTGCAAAGCTCTCATTATATAAAACATCAATTAAATTCCCAGTCCCCGTTTGCTTCTATTATTTCCCTTACAACTTATCAGAATACAGTTTCACCACAGCTCTTGCATAATGAGCTTTTAATTTGTTTCTTCACAATGTTTGATTGTATTAGGACTTTCACTGTATTAGGAGCGAGAGAGTTGAATGTTTGATGAGGCTGATAAAAGTTACAGTCACAAGAAGCAGCTAAATTTGCTACAAGTAAAGGAGGATCTAGTTGTGACTCCACAATTATTTTTCTACAGGACTTATGGGCCTGATTTCCCTCTTTTGTTCCTGGAGGTTTTATAGTTCCTGAGTCGGAGGATCGAGGAACTAACCTGATATCAGTGGGTAGCACTCTCACCTCTGAGCCAGAAAGTCATGGGTTCAAACCCCATTCCAGGGCCCATAATTTAGGCTGTCACTTCAATGCTGCACTGTTGGAGGTGCCGCCTATTGAATGAGATGTTAAACCGAGGTTCTATCTGACATCTCAGGTGGAGGTAAAAGATCCCAACTATTCGAGGAGGTCAGGGAAAACTATTCGAAGAGGAGCAAGGGGAGTTCTCCTGGTGTCCTGGCCAACATTCTCCTTCAATCAACATAGTATTATAGTATGTTACAGCACTGAAGGAGGCCATTCGGCCCATCGTGCCTGTGCCGGCACTTTGATAGAGCTATCCAATTAGTTCCACTCCCCCTGCCCTTTCCCCATAGCCCTGCAAATTTTTACCCTTCAAGTATTTATCCAATTCCCTTTTGAAGGTTACTATTTAATCTGTTTCCACCACTTTTTCAGGCAGTGCATTCAAGATCATAACAACTTTCTGCGTAAAAAAATGTTTCCTCTTGTCGCCTCTGGCTCTTTTGGGAAACTACTTTAAATCTGTGTTCTCTGGTTACCAACCCTTCTGCCACTGGAAAAAGTTTCTCCTTATTTACTCGGATCAAAACCGTTCATTATTTTAAACACCGCCATTAAATCTCCTCTTAACCTTCTCTGCTCTCTGGAGAACAACCCCAGCTTCTACAGTCTCTCCACGTAAAAAAAGTATTATCTTATTGCTGTTTGTGGGACCTTGCTGCGTGCAAATTGGCTGTCGGGTTAAGATACAAGTGAATAATTTCTTCTCTTTTATTCTTATACTCAAACATGTCGGAGGATACAAATCATTTATTCTGATTAACATAGCAGACATGTGAGTGATACCAACTCTTATTTCTCGTCCCTGAAAGCCCACCGAGAAATAAACCATTTCGACCATCAACCTGGTATTGAAACCTTGATTATTTTTCATCTATTATACAAGTCCATTTTCTGATTGTCTGCACACAGGAGAACCAAGTACCAAAGACCTACAGAGTGCATGTGATCATTGACGGTGTGTGCACCAATAAGCACACTGCAATCAAGAAACGGGTCCACAGATATATTAATTATTTTCACTATAGGTTACTCATTTACACGGGCAGGATCCAAAAAGATGCACTAGACAAGCGAGTACTTGATAGGAATCTGATTGCAATTAAAAAGCAACTGCATTGTGGAAATGAAGTGTTGAATATAGGTCAGCACTCAATGAATGCAAATAGAATTCCAGAGCCATAGTCTGGCCGCGAATGGTGTAGAAGTTGTGGAATGACAGCATGTTAAAACTATCCTCTCGTAACACTCAGTGCTGGGAACTGTGGCCATAAAACTCACTTGCAACAGGAGCTGTGTTATGAGCTGCTCTTATTGGCACTATTTACCTATGACACAGTTGCCCCATGTTGCTTTCCTTCTCAAGACTATTTCAATCACTATTTTACTCCATCAAGTTGCCTGGACTGCTGCTCACCTTCAAGGTTAACTAGACCGGTTATCAGACTTTTCTGCGTGGGACATCTCTTTGACGCACTCTTGGGGAGCCCCCCCCCAGTCCCGTACTAACTTTCAAAGGATAGATCCCCCCTCTCTAAAGGAAAGTAGTGTTATGGTTTCCTACATTACAACAGTGACTACATTTCAAAAGTACTTCATTGGCTGTAAAGATTTGGGACATCCTGAGGTTGTGAAAGACTCTGTACAATTGCAAGTCGTTCTTTCATCTTTCTTAGAAACCAGATTAATTTAGTAAACAGCAATAGAAGTAACGTATTTTAAGTGAAAAAGAAATCCAGAAAGAGACAGATGGGTATAAATCTGATGGCCCTTGGACTCCCTAAAGCCCGGGACCTCCAGGTTGCAAACAGGGTTGAATCTCCCTTGACTTCAGTAATACTTATAGGATGTGTTTTAACCCTGCCCGCCTGGCAGAAATAGTGTGGGGAAAGGGGGTTAAAATAGTGGGGGAGGGGTCACAACACTTTCCCAATGGGCTCCCGCCCTCCACCATCTTAGCTGACCTCAGATCGAGTTACATCAAAACTACAGCACAGAAACTGGCCATTCGGCCCGACTAGTCTATGCAGGTGTTTATGCTCCACATGAGCCTCCTCCCACCCTACTTCAACTAACCCTGTCAGCATATCCTTCTATTCCTTTCTCCCTCATTTGTTTATCTAGCTTCCCCTTAAATGTATCTATGCTAGTCGCCTCAACTACTCCTTGTGATAGTGTGTTCCACATTCTGACCACTGTCTGGGTGATGAGGTTTCGCCTGAATTCCCCATTGGATTTATTAGTGACTATCTTATACTTATGGCTCTTAGTTCTCTTCTGCCTGCAAGTGGAAACATAGGAACATAGGAAATGAGGCCCGGGAGTTAAAAGGATCTGAGCCTCAGGCTGAACTCTTCATGGGGAGTTACCAAACTGCCACTTCCCTCGAGTCAAAATCGATGCAATCGGAAGCTGCAAAGAAAGAAAGAACTTGCATTTATATAGAGCACCATTCATAACCTCAGGACTTCCCAAAGCGCTTCACAGCCAATGAATTATTTCTGAAGTGTAGTCACTGTTGTAATGTAGGAAACGCAGCAGCAAATTTGCGCACAGCAAGCTCCCACAAACAGCACTGTGATAATGGCCAGATCATCTGTTTTAGTGATATTGGTTGAGAGATAAATATAGGCCAAGGACACCGGGGGAGAACTCCCCTGCTCTTCTTCAGAATAAATCTGTGGGATCTTTTACATCCAACCAAGAAGGCAGACAGGGCCTCGATTTAACATCTCATCTGAAAGACGGCACCTCCGACAGTGCAGCACTCCTTCAGTACTACACTGGGAGCATTAGCCGAGATTTTGTGTTCAAGTCTCTGGAGTAGGACTTGAACTCACGACCTGCTGACTCAGAGGCGTGAGTGTCTCCCACTGAGCCACGGCTAACACTAAGATCTTCTGGGAATCTAAGTTTGAAAAGGGTAAAATTGGCTTAAAAGTGCCTTTACTCAACTATTTACCAAAAGGTCCATTGATCGCTTGAACACATCCTCCTGTAACACGTCTTCCAGTGCAGCTTTGACATCTGTAGGACCGCTGCAATACTTAATTGAACCCCAGCCACCCACTGTAGCACTGACAACGCACTGATTTATCTATTGCTCTAAACAACCAAAGCAATTAAATGGTCCGTTACAACAGAGCTCTCATATAAATGCCACTGCATTTGAAATGTGGGCTGAGAAACAAAATGCCTTTCAAATGCTCGAGCAAAAGAGAGAAGTGAGCTGCGTTGCTGTGCAGCAAAACTTTATCTACAGCCGATCTCCCGAAGTCCAAGAGGAACACAACTACGTGCTTTACAGATACTGGAGGGGTTCCTACTGATATTGCTCTGAATCTCGGTATAAATATTTCCAATTTCTGAAAAGAATAGCATTTCTTACTCGCTTGCACACTGGGGTCGACTGTGACAAATTGTGAGCTGCTATCCAGCGACACTCATGCATCGAGCCGGGAGCCAATTGCATCAGCTGATGGGAAGGTCACGGGTTCAAATCTCACTCCCAAGACTTGAGTGCGTAATCCAGGCTGACACTTCAGCACAGTGCTGAGGGAGTGCTGCACTGTCAGAGGTGCCGTCTTTTGGATGAGACGTTAAACCAAAACCCCGTCGGTCCTCTCAGACGGACGTAAAAGATCTCACTGCACTATTGAGAGAAGGGTAAGGGAGTTTTCTCAGTGTCCTGGCCAATATATAACCCTCAGTATCAAACAGTATCAAAACTTGGTTGTTCATCTCATTGCCATTTGTGGGACCTTGCTGTGTGCAAATTGGCTGCCACGTTTGTCTTCATAACAACAGTGACTACACTTCAAAAAGTAAGGAATTGGCTGTAAAGTGCTTGAGAATGTGAAAGGCACTGTACAAATGCAAATTCTTTCTTTCTTCATCCATCAGCTGATCTGTTGGTTCACAGACAAATGAGATGAACACGGAGAGTAAACGGGGACGTTAACTCATTGACAATACCCTAGTTTCTTAATCCTAACTCACTGACAATACCCTAGTTTCTTAATCCTAACTCACTGACAATACCCTAGTTTCTTAATCCTAACTCACTGACAATACCCTAGTTTCTTAATCCTAACTCACTGACAATACCCTAGTTTCTTAATCCTAACTCACTGACAATACCCTAGTTTCTTAATCCTAACTCACTGACAATACCCTAGTTTCTTAATCCTAACTCACTGACAATACCCTAGTTTCTTAATCCTAACTCACTGACAATACCCTCGTTTCTTAATCCTAACTCACTGACAATACCCTAGTTTCTTAATCCTCTGAAAACACCTAAACACAAACGCATTTAGGAAAAAGATTCTCCTCCAATGGGTCCCATAGGTGATCGGCTTAATCTGCTGTTTTATTGGTTTGCTGCCATACGAGTGCCACCAGCTCAGTCTAGACCTGCCATAAAGGCGTCTGGGTCTCAATCAGTCAATGGCAATCCCAGCGTAAGGGTGCAGGATCCGCTAAAGCAGGTCACCGGAAAACCAGAGCTTCTTCGGGAATCATTGCGAGCTGGCGGTAAGAGCTCAGCATGAAACGGTAATGTTACACTGTGTTTTATATAAGGAATTAAGCTTGCATGTTGAAGTACTGAAATAATCTGTTGTAACTGATGACCCAGTGACCTCCAGGAGCATTCCGGCATTTAATGAATCTCGCTGACAACAGCCCTGAATTGATGATATTTTTAGTGATTGGTCAACAATCAGATTTAAGTATTTTTCCTTTCTCACCTAAGCTATTGGACGTCCATCCATTCTGTACACGTCCGCTGCTTCCTCCGCCAATGTGCATTGCCTTATAGTCAACCATGTCGATTTCCTCACATCCCTTTAAATGATAGCAGTCTTCCCCATACTAGACTGGACCCATAGATTGATAACATTTTTACGCAGCGAGTTGTTATGATCTGGAATGCACTGCCTGAAAGGGCGGTGGAAGCAGATTCAATCGTAACTTTCAAAAGGGGAATTGGATAAATACTTGAAAAGGAAAAATGTGCAGGACAATGGGGAAAGAGATGGGGGAGTGGGACTAATTGGATAGCTCTTTCAAAGAGCCGGCACAGGCTTGATGGGCCAAATGGCCTCCTTCTGTGCTGTATGATACTGCTTCCACCACTGTTTCTAGTAGGGCATTCCATGTGCATAGAATCCTCTGCGTAAAAAATAATTCTCCTAACCTCTCCCTTCTATCCTTTAGGTGATCAAGCCTCTCGTTACCAACTCACCAACCAGTGTTCATCCCTGTTCATCAAAATCCCTCATAATTTTAAACACCGCTATTAAATCTCCTCTTAACCTTCTTTGTTCCAACCAAAACAACCCTAATTTCTGTAGTCTCTAGATAACCAAGTCTCTCATCCCTTGTCCATTTATCATCTTGGAAAGCATCAGATATTGACGTAAGCACTGAGGTAAATATGTCGGCTATATCTCAATTATAAAATTAGAATAGATCATGTCCGGCTGTGATATACGATTTTGTCATGCATGAATTATCTAATTAGCTTCACTATGTAAAATGCTATTACATGGATCAAAACCTGCATTGCATTACCAGTCTTCATTTGTTAATTGTTATACCTTCATTACCATGGCAACAGAATTTTGGCTAAAGGAAGGAGCACACTTGAAAGGAGTGAGAAAAGGGTAGAGATAAAGACCCAACTTGAAATAATGCCCGGGAGGAGACCGGCACACAATACATTAGAACAATGTTCTTTCACTTCAAAGGCCTGCAAATGAAGCCAAGCCGAAGAGATGGGGTAAAATTCTCTTTGATGCAATTTATGTTCTTTCTTTCTTTCATTCATTCATGTGTTACATTAGCAGGAGGCTATTGCCACAAAAAAAAGCAAACCAAGCATTCGGGTTCATTTCTAGAGGGATAGAATTGAAAAGCAGAGAAGTTATGTTCAACTTGTATTGAACCTTGGTGAGACCACACTTGGAGTACTGTGAACAGTTCTGGTCTCCGTATTATAGAAAGGATATAGAGGCACTGGAGAAGGTGCAAAAAAAATTTACTAGGATGATACCAGAACTGAGAGGTTATAACTATCAGGAAAGATTGGCTGAGGCTCTTTTCTGTAGAAAAGAGAAGACTGAGGGGTGACCTGACAGAGATCTTTAAGATAATAAAAGGGTTTGATTGGGTAGACGTAAAGAAGATGTTTCCACTTGCGGGAGAGACGAGAACTACGGGTCATAAATATAAGATAGTCACAAATAAATCCAATAGGGAATTCAGGAGAAACTTCTTTACCCAGAGAGTGGAGAGAATGTGGAATTTGCTACCACAAGGAGTAGTTGAGGCAAATAGCATAGATGCATTTAAGGAGAAGCTAGATAAACACACGAGGGAGAAAGGAATAGAAGGATATGCTGATAGGGTTAGATGAAGTAGGGAGGGAGTAGGCTCGTCTGGAGCACAAATGCCAGTATGGACCTGTTGGGCCGAATGGCCTGTTTCAGCATTGTACATTCTATGTAATTCTATGTAAGGTACACCAGTTGCAAACGACATTACTGCCGGGGCTGATGCTGTTGGCCGAACAAGCATTCATAATAACCCTTCTCTTCGACGATAGACTTTATTTTTGCTAATTCCTGAACACATGAACCATGGCTATTCCTGCGGTCCGAGCATCCCAGGGCAGCCATTTTGAATTTAGCCAAGGAACAGCCTCCATTGTGAACTTAGCTACTCTTGCTCCTTAAGACTATATAAAAACCAAATTCAAAATTCCAATTCTTGTCACGCTGCTCCATCTTCCGGCTGCAAGGCGTCCAATGTAAAATTAGTTTAACTGTCTGGAATTGGCACTCTCATTCAGAGACCACGAGGATAGCCACAAAACAGAAAATGGAAAAACAAGATGCACGAGTGCAGTACCAGCTATTCTTTGGATGTTGGCGTTAGAACATAATTATTGAGACAGAATAGAGGGAGTGCTACTCAGCATCATGGCTACTAAATTACATCCTTTTCCTTGACAGTCAATAATATTCACCAGGTTTCCCCCACCAACAAAATTTACAAGTAATGACCCATTGCCAAAGCTTAAAGGTCATGAATTTTTATTTTAAGGTGCGGCACTTTATTTATGATGGCAGCCACAATAGATGGAATATCAACAGGCTCTCCAGCTTGTGATATTAATCCTCAGCCCATGTTCTTGGCCACATAACTGAAGCCCAATAAACAGTATGTAGGGTGTGTGTCAGCTGTGCTACCGAAGTAACCCATAATGGTCCATGGCAATTGTTTCATTCCACATGATTTATGCAGAGCATTCCCTCTCGCAGTCTAGTTCTTGGAAGAAATTTTCAGCAGAATTACTGAGGCAAACAGAGGGACAAAGAAGTGTTGAGAGAGGAGAGAGCAAAGAGACTGGCAACAATTTTTCAATCATCTTTAAATATGCAAATTACACTGTGGGACTGGAGTGCAGCCAATGTGAAATCTTTGTTCCAGTCCAGAGAGAGAGAGAGAATGATAAACTGTAGGAACCATAGACCAGTTAGTCGAACGTTAGTTGTGGGCAAACTCTTAGAATTCATAATTCGACATAAAATTAGAAAGCATTTCGAAATACAAGGGTTAATCAAGCACAGCCAGCACGGATTTATTAAAGGCAAGTCATGTTTGACAAATTTAAAGGAGTTTTTTTTTAAAGTAACTGATTGGAAAGATGAAGGGAATGCAGTAGATGTGTATGAATTTTCAGAAGGTCATTGATCAGATGTGTCATAAGACACTTGTTAGAGAACTTCAAGCTTACGGCATAACGTAGCAGGGCAGATAGGAAGTTGCTTGACGGGAAGGAAACAAAGAGTTTGGGCATATGGAAGTTGCTCAGATTGGAGAAAGGTTGGAAGTGGTGTACCCCCAGGGGACAGTGCTGAGTCCACTTTCATTCTTAGTACATATAAATCTTTGTTGCCTTGGGGATAAGGGAACACAGTCTCAAAATTTGTTGATGACACAAAAGTAGGGCGTTTGCCAGTGAGCAGGACTGTAATTCATGCTACTGGCGCATCCCCAATTTTCAATGCTTCACCATTGGTGGCCGTGCCTTCAGCTTCCTAAGCCCTAAGCTCTGGAATTCCCTCCATAAACCTCTCCACCTCTCTCTCCTTCTTCAAGACACTCATTAAAACCTACCTCTTTGACCAAGCTTTTGGTCACCTGTCCCAATATGCTAAATGGGATAGATTCAGAACAGATCTAGCAGCTCAAAACTGGGCATCCATGAGGTGCTGTGGGCCATCAGCAGCAGCAGAATTGTATTCTAGCACAATCTGTAACCTCATGGCCCGGCATATTCCTCACTCTACCATTACCAACAAGCCAGGGGATCAACCCTGGTTCAATGAGGAGTGTAGAAGAGCATGCCAGGAGCAGCACCAGGCGTATCTAAAAATGAGGTGCCAACCTGGTGAAGCTACAACTCAGGACTACATGCATGCTAAACAGTGGAAGCAACATGCTATAGACAGACCTAAGCGATTCCACAACCAACGGATCAGATCAAAGCTCTGCAGTCCTGCCACATCCAATCGTGAATGGTGGTGGACAATTAAACAACTAACGGGAGGAGGAGGCTCTGAATACATCCCCACCCTCAATGATGGTGGAGTCCAGCACGTGAGTGCAAAAGACAAGGCTGAAGCGTTTGCAACCATCTTCAGCCAGAAGTGCCGAGTGGATGATCCATCTCGGCCTCCTCCCGAAATCCCCACAATCACAGAAGCCAGTCTTCAGCCAATTCGATTCACTCCACGTGATACCAAGAAATGGCTGAGTGCACTGGATACAGGCTAAGGGCCCCGACAACATCCCGGCTGTAGTGCTGAAGACTTGTGCTCCAGAACTGGCTGCGCCTCTAGCCAAACTGTTCCAGTACAGCTACAACACTGGCATCTACCCGACAATGTGGAAAATTGCCCAGGTATGTCCTGTCCACAAAAAGCAGGACAAATCCAATCCGGCCAATTACCGCCCCATCAGTCTACTCTCAATCATCAGCAAAGTGATGGAAGGTGTTGTCGACAGTGCTATCAAGCGGCACTTACTCACCAATAACCTGCTCACCGATGCTCAGTTTGGGTTCCGCCAGGACCACTCGGCTCCAGACCTCATTACAGCCTTGGTCCAAACATGGACAAAAGAGCTGAATTCCAGAGGTGAGGTGAGAGTAACTGCCCTTGACATCAAGGCAGCATTTGACCAAGTGTGGCACCAAGGAGCCCGAGTAAAACTGAAGTCAATTGGAATCAGGGGGAAAACTCTCCAGTGGCTGGAGTCATACCTAGCACAAAGGAAGATGGTAGTGGTTGTTGGAGGCCAATCATCTCAGCCCCACGACATTGCTGCAGGAGTTCCTCAGGGCAGTGTCCTCGGCCCAACCATCTTCAGCTGCTTCATCAATGACCTTCCCTCCATCATAAGGTCAGAAATGGGGATGTTCGCTGATGATTGCACAGTGTTCAGTTCCATTTGCAGCCCCTCAAATAATGAAGCAGTCCGAGCCCGCATGCAGCAAGACCTGGACAACATCCAGGCTTGGGCTCATAAGTGGCAAGTAACATTCATGCCAGACAAGCGCCAGGCAATGACCATCTCCAACAAGAGAGAGTCTAACCACCTCCCCTTGACATTCAACGGCATTACCATCGCCGAATCCCCTACCATCAACAGCCTGGGGGTCACCCTTGACCAGAAACTTAATTGGACCAGCCATATAAATACTGTGGCTACAAGAGCAGGTCTGAGACTGGGTATTCTGTGGCAAGTGACTCACCTCCTGACTCCCCAAAGCCTTTCCACCATCTACAAGGCACAAGTCAGGAGTGTGATGGAATACTCTCCACTTACCTGGATGAGTGCAGCTCCAACAACACTCAAGAAGCTCGACACTATCCAGGACAAAGCAGCCCACTTGATTGGCACCCCATCCACCACCCTAAACATTCACTCCCTTCACCATCAGCGCACTGTGGCTGCAGTGTGTACCATCCACAGGATGCACTGCAGCAACTCGCCAAGGCTTCTTCGACAGCACCTCCCAAACCCGTGACCTCTACCACCTGGAAGGACGAGAGCAGCAGGTACATGGGAACAACACCACCTGCACGTTCCCCTCCAAGTCACACACCATCCCGACTTGGAAATATATCGCCGTTTCCTTCATCGTCGCTGGGTCAAAATCCTGGAACTCCCTTCCTAGTAGCACTGTGGGAGAACCTTCACCACACAGACTGCAGAGGTTCAAAGGCGGCTCACCACCAACTTCACAAGGGCAATTAGGGATGGGCAATAAATGCCGGCCTCGCCAGCGACGCCCACATCCCATGAACGAATAATAAAAAAAATCTCCTTAAGTAGCTCAGTGTCAAATTTTGTTTGAAAATCGCTCCTGTGAAGCGTTTGTCTATATTGTTACAAAAATACACATCCTAATGTGGTATTTCGAGAACTCCAACACCCTGATCCCAGTGCTCTCAAGCTCTGAGATCCCCCCTCAACACCAAAAGTATTATTCGACCACATTCCAGAACCTCCCTTTTGCCAGCGCTATCTTCAGTGTTGATAAACCAGTGTTCCCGAAAACACCACTTGGCATAATCCAACTGTTCTTATAAAATATCTAACAAAGTCACGGGAGATTTATTAGTTGTAAACTTAACATCTTGTGTATGGTGTGCACTTCCTTTATAAATTAACTTTACTTCCTGTGTCACAATTTTTGAGATACACTTTATGTGTTAACATACAGTGCGAACAATTCGTATCAACAATTTGTGTCAACATTTCATCATCGCACTTATGGGTTGACATAAAGTAAAACAGCAGAAGATCAGACCCGGAGAGGAAAGGACTGCAAGATAAGCAGTTAGAAAACTGCCATTGTGAAACGTCTAAGGGCTTGTGTGGACCAATCTTGACTGACCAGTCAGAATGACCTGATTAAAAAAAGTGAACTAATTCAGTCACTCAAAATGTTTCTGAAAAAAAGATTGTCCGCCATTTTTTTCTCAGCAACCTAAATTTCTTAAGTTCAAAGTAAGGTTTGAAACAAAATAAAAACATCAAAAATTATATCATTTGCAATATTATGATTAATTCTATACACTGAATTGCCTTTTGGGTCTTTTAATACCTTTATTAATTTTTTTATTTGAAGGCCTCAGATCTTGCCAACGGCCCGGACTTGGATTTGATAGATATGAATTTGTTCTACCATTCCAGTGGCCTCTTGCTGTAACTCTGGTTAAAATCCAGTGAAATGGTCACAAACTCCACTGGGACCCATTTCTGCCTGGTCCCAGACTTACACTGGAGTTTCCTGTAGCCCTATTTGGGGGCACAGCTTTCAACTGCCCCAAACAAAGCCTGACTGAGGGGGTGGGGACAAGGGTGATGAATTTGAGTAGATTTTCATATAACTGTTAAATAAAAGCTATTCATGTCTTTCTTCAGAAAGTGTATTAAGCTGAGAGAGTAAGAGAAGCAGTGTCTAAATTGGATATTTTTTTCTTAACAAATAGATTGAATTTTGAAATATTCTTAGGCAAATGGGCTGATTCACATCACCTCTGATTTGTTGATAGTTAGAAAATGTAAAAGTTTTAATTATTGACAGCTATGAGGCAGGGAGAGAGACAAAGACAGATATAGACACACAGAGACGTGTGCAGAATCCAGACACACAACACTAAATTCAATGTTTGCAAAGATCTCTTGAACATAAGAAATAGGAGCAGGAGTAGGTCACACGGCTGCTAAATGTCTGTTTTGCCAAACCCCAGGGTCATTGCTGCAGTGCGACGAAAGCCCAGGATTGTGCCCAGTGCAGCTAAACCCCACCTTTCCAAAATACCAACAACCTATATTCAACTGGGACATCTTGCTGTGTATCTTCAGTTTTAAAAATGTAAAGGGTTAAAAATTAAACACAGTAGTAAAGAAATATATCGAAAATAAAGGCCAATTGTTTATGGTTTTCACAGAGCCGTAGATTTCAATCTCCAATAAAAACCCCAGGGTACAATGTACCAAAAATGGAAGTTGACTTATTCAGTGACTAGAAATGAATGGTCCTTTGAATACATTGTGTGTTACACAGGGCAAGGCCAGTTATAAATCAGCATATCTTCCAACTTACTGCGAGCCATACTGTAGGAGATCTGCTCGTAATATTTTAAAAGTCTTGCAGCTACCGGTCACTTTTGGATTGTCACATTTACTTCCTGTTGTCACACCCTTGCCATCACAGTTTGTTGATTGGTTCAAAATAACACAGAATCAAATGAGAACTGAAGGGGTTGAGAACCAAAAGCAAGCGAAGCAATTAGAAATCTGCCAATGAGAATCTACAGAGACTGCGAGAAAACAACCAATCATGAACGACCAGTCAGGATTAATCCATTGATGAAACCAAAAGGTGAACCAATCAAATTGCTCAAAATGCTTCTTGAACATAAAATTTCCTCCCAAAGCACCAGAATAACTTAAAAAAAAAATAGAATTTAACTTATCCAGTCACTATAAATCAATTGCCCTAACGTTATGCCTTAGTTGTCAGAACACACCTATTATTAAAAGCAGTATATCCGCCAACTCACTGAGAACAATGCCAAAGGGGATCTGCCAACGATGCATTACATTTTAGTTGTTTAATGATAGATTTTCAACTCTTCAATTATTAGTGAACTCCCCACAGAAAACAATGAATAAAACTGTATAGAATCATATTTGGTTCTGTAACTCAATTTTAAATGGATCTTTACAACTGTTTTACATTAATATAATATCTGATGATGAATTTCGTACCTGCGGGCTATCATGCGTTTCTACAGCAGTAATGGTTCTGGGATGCTGTTTACAGGAATGCTGAGGTCTCTCTCCCAATCGAGGTATCGGAGGGCTGCTGACTCGAAGGCTCCCCGGTTTCTCTCTCGCACTCTCATTCGGGGCTGACTGCAGACAGGTGATCTTGTCAGTCCTGGAGAAAGAGGAGAGATTTGTGAGAAATTGAGCCAATTCCAAAACGCCTGCACGAAGCTTTCTGGCAAAAGCTTCCGGTGGGGATATTTCGCATGTTAAGAGCCGAAACCCTAAGCCCTGGCTGATTGTATAAAGACTGCAGGTAAAGGGATGTCCCCCATCACAGGGAGAATACCATTCCCATAAATAGCACTGCCCCCAGGATCAATCAAACAGCAAGATCAAAAAGATGAAAGTGAACAATGTGCTTTGCTCGTATCTAAATAATCAATCGCCGAGAAACTAAATTTCAAGTATCGTAACACACAACAGTTAGAATTTAGCAATACACGGACGGACGGAAGTGAGGAAGCAAGGGAGGAAGGAAGAGGAGTGAAGGGCGGACTTGAATTTACATTGAGCCTTTCACAACCACAGGAGGTCCCAGGTGCTTCACAGTCAAAGAAATGTTGTCACTGGTGTAATGTAGGAAACGCGGCATCCAGTTTGCACACAGCAAGATCCCACAAACAGCAATGAGATAAATGACCAAATTAGCTGTTTCTTTAGCAATGTTGATTAAGGGATAAATATTGGCCAGGAGAATGGGAGAATTCTCCTGCTCTTCTTCCAATAGTGCCATGGGATTTTTTTAATGTCCATCTGAGAGGGCAGACAAAGTTTGATGGTTTAATGACTCAACCAAGAGATGGCACCTCTGACAGTGCAGCACTCCCTCAGTACTGGCACTGCGAGTGTCAGCCTAGAATATCTGCTCAAGTCTCTAGAGACGGGTTTGAACCCACGACCCCTGGCTCAGAGATGAGCGTGTTACAACTGAGCCAAGGTTGATTCCATGAACAGAGATTTGAATTTGATCAGACTTTGGTACCAAATAATTACATGTAATATGACAAATGTTTTACAAAGGACAATGAGACTAAAGATCAATGCCTCTTAAAAGTTGTCAATAACTTGTATGAAATCGTTGTACTTATAAAAAAAAGTAGTGACATTTTTCATCAAGAGATTTAATTGTCCACCAGACAAGAATTACCACATTTGCCAATGTTTGAGAAAACTGAACTGAACACTTAATCTAGCGAGGTATATATCAATCTATAATCTATTAAAAAATCTTGCACATAGCATCATAGGATCATAGACTGGTGCAGCACAGAAGGAGGCCATACGGCCCATAGTGCTTGTGGCAGCTCTTTGAAATGCTACCAATTAGCCCCACTCCCCTGCTCTTTCTCCACAGCCCTGTGAATTTTTCCCTTTCATGTATTTGGAAGTTCTTGTTGAATGTGTTTCCACCACACTTTCAGGCGGTGCGTTCCAGATCCTAACAACTCACTGCATAAAACATTTTTTCCTCATGTCTTTAGAACATAAGAACATAAGAAATAGGAGCAGGAGTAGACCATACAGCCCCTCGAGCCTACTCCGATATTCAATCAGATCATGGCTGATCTTCAACCTCAGTTGCACTTTCCTGCCCAATCCCTATATCTCTTGATTCCCCTGGAATCCAACAGTCCAAAAATCTACCTATCTCAGCCTTGAATATACTCAATGACTCAGCATCCACAGCTCTCTGGGCTAGAGAATTCCAAAGATTCACAACCCTCTGAGTGAAGAAATTCCTCCTCATCTCAGTCTTAATTGGCCGACCCCTTATCCTGTGACTGTGCCCCCTAGTTCTAGACTCTCGAACCAGGAAAAAACCTCTCAGCATCGTCTCTGGTTCTTTTGCCAATTATCATAAATCTATGTCCTCTGGTTACCGACCCTTCTGCCACTGGAAACAGTTTCTCCTTATTTACTCTTTTGAACACATCTATCAAATCTCCCCTTAACCTGCTCTGCTCTAAGGAGAACAACCCCAGTTTCTCTAGACTCTCCACGTAACTGAAGTCCCTCATCCCTAGTATAATTCTAGTAAATCTCCTCTGTATCCTCTCTCAGGCCTTGACATCCATCCTATAGTGTGGTGCCCAGAATTGAACATAATACTCCAGCTGAGGCCTAACCAGTGTTTTATAAAGATTTAGCATAACTTCCTTGCTTTTGTACTCTATGCCTCTATCAATAAAGCCCAGGATCCCATATGCTTTTTTAACAGCCTTCTCAACTTGTCCTGCCACCTTCAAAGACTTGGGTACATACACCCCCAGGTCTCTGTTCCTGCACCCCCTTTAAAATTGGACCATTTAGTTTATTTTGCCTCACCTCATTCTTCCTACCAAAATGAATCACTTCACACTTCTCTGCGTTAAATTTCATCTGCCATGTGTCTGCCCATTTCACCAGTCTGTCTATATCCTCCTGAAGTTTGTTACTATCCTCTTCACTGTTTACTACATTTCCGAGCTTCGTGTCATCTGCAAACTTTGAAATTATGCCCTGTATACACAAGTTCAGGTCATCCATATATATCAAAAAGAGCAGTGGTCCTAATACTGACCCCTGGGGAACACCACTGTATACTTCCCTCCAGTCTGAAAAACAACTGTTCACCACTACTCTCTGCTTTCTGTCCCCTAGCCAATTTTATATCCACACTGCCACTGTCCCTTTAATCCCATGGGCTTTAATTTTGCTAACAAGTCTATTACATGTACTTTATCAAATGCCTTTTGAAAGTCCATTTACACAACATCAACCACATTACCCCCATCAACCCTCTCCGTTACTTCATCAAAGAACTCAATCAAGTTAGTCAAACATGATTTGCCTTTAACAAATCCGTGCTGGCTTTCATTTATTGACCTATATTTTTCCAATTGCCAATTAATTTTATCCCAGATTATTGTCTCTAAAAGTTTCCCCACCACTGACGTTAGGCTGACTGGTCTATAGTTGCCGGGTTTATGCCGGCACCATTCCCATATCGAAGGAGGATTGGAAGACTGTAGTCAGAGCCTCCACTATTTCCGCCATTACTTCCCTCAGCAACCTAGGATGCATCCCATCTAGACTGGGTGACTTTTCTACTTTGAGTGCTATCAACCTTTTTAGTACCTCCTCTTTATCTATTTTTATCCCATCCAATTTCTCTATATCCCCCCTTTTCACTGTGACATTGGCAGCATCCTCTTCTTTCGTGAAGATAAATGTAAAGTAATCATTTAGTACCTCAGCTATGCCCGCTGCCTCCACAATAAGATCTCCTTTTTGGTCCCTAATCAGCCCTTCCTTTGACTATCCTTTATATGTAGCATGCTTCATGCGATAACTGTGTTTAGAGCACTAAAAAAATCTGTTATGTTTTTCTGATTGGCTCAAAAAGAACTTCTAACACTTATGTCACCATCTGTGAGCAGATCTCTTAGATAGTTCCTTCTAAATTCTAGGTATGCCTGCTATTTCAGATCTCTCCTTGTTTCTCTGTACAACATAGACTGAACTTACACTGCTGTCCCGCAACTCCTCGTGAGCAACGTTACAGGAGATCCACTGATTATAGATTAGACGTTTTACGTACAGTGCAAGCCAACACTAATTCTACACAAATTTATGCTAATTCATGCACGCATCCAACTTTCCCCTGCAGCTAATTCACTCGCATTGATCAATACATAGCTAATTTGCCAAGGAATATTATATCGCCTGCATGTGATGGAAATCATGATTGAGATCGGTAGTTGTTTGAGCCATCCTGGATTGAATGATTCATTCTGCAAAAATGAAACAATACTTAAAACCATATTCATAATGTTATATATATTTATATTGAAATTGCAAACTTGATTGGAGTTCCAAAACGTGTTACTATTTCGAGGTACAATTTGGCGATGGGTTGACTTCGCTGAGCGATTTTGTGATAAAATTTTGCAAAATTATTGTTACGTTTGGAGCAGGAATTAATATATTTAAATGTTACACTTGGATCAGGTTGTCTCTGCATAATGGGAGTGAGAGGGACATGCCTTGGTATGCTGTCACTTCATCCTTGGATTACATTTATGCCAAGACCAATTCTACATTCGGTGGAGTTGAGGGTATTTACAGAAATTACCTTAAATCCTAGTTTACTTTTTATACTCTTTAAAATGTCTACAGCTCCAGCTGTATGCACAAAGTCACGACTATCTCCAAATCTGACTCCCCTTTTCGTTTTAGTCGGGAGTAATAAAATGTCAGACGTCTCCAACTGAATGAACCTCAATTGATTGGTCCTTTATTTCCATAATAAAAAGCAATAGATGATCGCACCCCTTCATGCTCCAAGGGAACAATCTGACAGATTGATACAAAACAACAGCTGTGCTCATCCAAAGGATTAAACAAACACACAATAAACATAGTGTTTGAAGCCTTAACGTGCTTGCTATTAACCCTCCGCTCACTCAACACGAGATACCTCCTCCAGCTTTACAACCCTCTGAGATCTCTGCGCTCCTCCAATTCTGACCTCTTGTGCATCCCCGATTTTCATCGCTCTACCATTGGCGGCCATGCCTTCAGTTGCCTAGGCCCTCAGCTCTGGAATTCCCTCCCTAAACCTCTCTGCCTCTCCACCTCTCTCTTCTCCTTTAAGACATTCCTTAAGACCTACCTCTTTGACCAAGGTTTTGGTCACCTGTCCTAATATCTCCTTATTGGCTCGGTGTCTGATAGCACTCCTGTGAAGCACCTTGGGATGTTTTTACTACATTAAAGGCACTATATAAATGTAAGTTGTTCTTGTTGTTGTTTCACTCGAGAATGAGGCAGCTGAAAGTTTTAAGAAAATAGTATCATAGGAGGTACAGCACAGGAGGAAGCCATTCGGCCCATCGTGCCTGTTCCGGCTCTTTAAAAGAGCTATCCAATTAGTCCCACTCCCACTGCTCTTTCCCTATAGCCCTGTAAATTTTTTCCCTTCAAGTATTTATCCAAAACCCTTTTGAAAGTTACTATTGAATCTGCTTCCACCACCCTTTCAGGCAGTGCATTCCAGATCATTACAACTCGCTGCGTAAAACAATGTTTCCTCATGTCGCCTCACGCTTTTTTGCCAATTACCGTAAATCTGTGTCCTCTGGTTACCGATCCTTCTGCCACTGGAAACAGTTTCTCCTTAATTACTCTATCAAAACCACTCATGATTTCGAACACCTCTAACAAATTTCCCTTTAACTTTCTCTGTTCTAAGGAGAACAACCCCAGATTCTCCAGTCTCTCCACATAACTGAAGTCCCTCATCCCTGGCACTATTCGAGTAAATCTCTTCTACATCATCTCAAAGGCCTTGACATCCTTCCTAAAATGTGGTGCCCAAAAATGAACACAATACTCTAGCTGTGGCCTAACCAGTGTGCATAACTTCCTTGCTTTTGGACTCTATGCCTCTATTAATAAACCCCAGGATCCTATATGCTTTTTTTTAAACAGCCTTCTCATCCTGCCACCTTCAAAGATTTGTGTACATACACCCCCAGGTCTCTCTGTTCTTGCACCCCCTTTAAAATGTACCATTTAGTTTGTATTACCTCACCTCATTCTTCCTCACAAAATGTGTCACTACATACTGCGTTAAATTTTATCTGCCATCTGTCTGCCCATTTCACCAGTCTGTCTATGTCCTCCTGAAGTCTGTTACTATCCTCCACATTGTTTACTACATTTCCAAGTTTTGTGTCATCTGCAAACTTTAAAATTATGCCCTGTATACCCCACTCCAGTTCATTAATATATATCAAAAAGACTAGTGGTCCTAATACTGACCCCTGGGGAATACCACTGTATGCTTCTCTCCAGTCTGAAAAACAACCATTCCCCACTACTCTCTGTTTTCTGTCCCTTGGCCAATTTGGTATCCATGCTGCCACTGTCCCTGTAATCCAATGGGCTTTAATTTTGCTAATAAGTATATTTGGTACTTTATCAAATGCCTTTTGAAAGTCCATATACACAACATCATGCTCAATACCCTCATCAACCCTTTCTGTTACTTCATCAAAGAATTCAATCATGTTGGTCAAACACAATTTTCCTTTAACAAATCCGTGCTGACTTTCATTTATTAGCCCATACTTTTCCAAGTGCCAATTAATTTTGTCCTGGATTATTATCTCTAAAAGTTTCCCCAGCAGCGACATTAGGCTGACTGTCTTGTAACTGTCAAGTTTATCCCTCTCGCCTTTTTTGAACGGGGCTGTAACATTTGCAATCCTCCAGTCCTCTGGCACCACCCCCACATCGAAGGAGGATTGGAAGATTGTGGCCAGAGCCTCTGCAATTTCCATCCTTACTTCCCTCAGTAACCTAGGTTGCATCCCATTGGACTGGGTGACTTTTTTTACTTTGAATACTGTCAATTTTTTAAGTACCTCCTCTTTATCTATTTTTATCCAATCAAATATTGCCACTACCGCCTCCTTTACAGCTACAATGACAGCATCCTCTTCTCCAGTGAAGACGGATGTGAAGTATTCATTTATTACCTCATCCATACCCTCTGCCTCCACAAGAAGATCTCCCTTTTTTGTCCCTAATCGGTCCCACTCTTCCTTTGACTACCCTTTTACTACTTATGTTTAGAAAAGACCTTTTGTTTCCCTTTTTTGTTAGCCACTAATCTATTTTCATACTCGCTCTTTGCCCCTCTTATTCCCTTCTTTAGATCTCCTCTGCACTTTCTGTATTCAGCCTGGTTCACTACTGTATTATGAACCTTACATTCATCATAAGCCTCCTTTTTCTGTTTCATTTTAATCTCTATCTCTTTTGTCATCCAGGGAATGTGTCGACTCTGTACCTGAACCATCTCCTCCTTGAAGGCCTCCCATTGTTCAATTACTGTTTTGCCTGCCAATTTTTGATTCCAATCCACCTGGGCAAGATTCCTTTTTAACTCACTGAAATTAGCCCTCCTCCAGCATTTTCAACTTTGATTTTTCCTTGTCCTTTTCTATAACTATTCTAAACCTAATGATATTATGATCACTGTTCTCCAAATGCTCCCCCACTGAAACATGCTCCACCTGCCCCACTTCATTCCCAAGAAGGAGATCGAGCCTGTTTCCTTCCTCGTTGGGCTGGAAACACACTGTTCCAGAAAGTTCTCTTGTACACATTTCAGGAATTTCTCCCCCCTCTTTGGCCTTTACACTTTTACTGTCCCAGTTGATATTGGGATAATTGAAGTTCCTCATTATCACTACTCTATAGTTCTTGCATCTTTCTGGTAATTTGTCTGTAAATTTGCTCTTCTATCTCCTTCCTGCTATTTGGTGGCCTATAGTATACACCCAATAGCGTAATAGCTCCTCTAGTGTTCCTTAATTCTAACCAAATAGATTCTATCTTTGACCCCTCAACTACATCATCCTTTCCAGTGCTGTAATAGTTTCTTTGATCAATACCGTCAAACTCCCTCCTTTCTTTCCTTCCCTATCTTTCCTGATTACCATGTAGCCAGGAATATTAAGTACCCAATCCTCCCCTTCTTTGAGCCAGGTCTCTCTTATTGCCACTATATCATAGTCCCAGGTGACTTGAGCCTGCAGCTCACCAACCTTATTTATCTCATTATGTGCATTTACGCACATGCACTCCAATCTCATCTTAGATTGACTCGCTTTCTCCCCCTGTCTGATTCCTCCTATTTTTGAACTATTCTTTACTCTCGTGCTACTTATCCCTCCCAGTCCTCTGTGCACCTTGTTTCTCCTCTCTAGTGTTTCATCCTGGTGCCCATCCTCCTGCCAAATTAGTTTAAAACCTCCTCCAAAACACTAGTGAACTTCCCCGTGAAGACATTGGTCCCAGCTCTGCTGAGGTGCAACCCATCCATCTTGAACAGATTCCTCCTGCCCCAGAACTGGTCCCAATGCCCCAGGAATCTGAAGCCCTTCTTTCTGCACCGTTGCTCCAGTGATGCATTAACCTGTCTTATCCTACCATTCCTATACTCACTGGCGTGTGGCACTAGGAGTAATCCAGTGATCACTGCCTTTGAGGTCCTGCTTTTTAACTTCCTCCCTAGCTCCTGAAACTCTGACTGCAGGACCTCGACCCTTTTCCTTCCTATGTTGTTGGTTCCCACATGGACCACAACTTCTGGCTGCTCGCGTTTCCCCCTCAAAATGTTCTGCATCGTCTCAGTGATGTCCTTTACCGTGGCACGAGGGAGGCATGCAGGACTCGTGTCAGCAGTTGCAGAAATGCCTGACAATCCCCTGACTATCAAATCCCCAATAACAAATTGCATTTCTTTTGCCCCCCTGTACAGCTGAGGAAGTGGGAAAGGCCTTTTCCCTTCCCAACACCATTCCTTTCAGTTTTCATTGTCACGAGCTGTCCTTAACTTTTTATTTTTTTCACAGAGTGCCAAACAAACACAGGTAAAACTTCAACAAGAATTCAGCCCTGGTTTATGGGCAGCTGTGTTTCTAATCTCAAGACGTGGCCATGACTCTTCTTGAATCCTTTCATCCATGCCCAGGCTAGGTATTAACAAATATATGTAGCTTGGGGATATTGAAGATGTGCTTCAGATATGTCGAGCAGCCAAGTGTTGCATTCCAATATGCCCCTCAGATGGCTTGTCAGAACTTTGTCAAAGTACTGTGACTGGCACAGCATTGCATTCAAGATGCATTAGGCTGGATATTTAAGAGTGACTGTGCAACTTAAGCGTGAAGCGCAAACAGCTGGGTTATTCTGGTGATACATGGTCAAGGCCTCGCTGCAGCCAAGACAGTGAGAAACATAGGAATGTAAGCCATTCAGTCCCTTGAGCCCGTTCTGCCATTCTATTAGATCTAGGCTGATCTGTACCACAACTCCATTTACCCACCCTTTGATCCATATTCCTTGCTATCCTTACCTAATAAAAATCCATCGATCTCAATCTTGAAAGCTTCAATTTAACCCCAGCATCCACAACCTTTTGGAGAAAGAGAGTTTCCGATTTCCACCACCCTTGATGCAAAAAAAAAATCATTTTTGATTTCACTCCGAAGAGGCCGATATCTAATTTTAAGGTTGTGCCCCTTTATTCTGGATTATCCGACTAGAGGGAATAGTTTCTCAGTGTCTACCCTATCGAATTCCTTCATCATTTTAAATACCTTGATTAGAGCATACCTGAACCTTCTAAACCCAAGTGAATGCAAACCAAATTTATGCAACCTGTCCTCATAATTTAAACCTTTCAGCCCAGGTATTGTTCTGGTGAATCTGCACTGGACCTCCTCCAAGGCCAATATATCCTTCCTGAGGTGCGGTGCCCAGAACTGAAGGCGGTACTCCAGATGGGGTCTAACCAAGGCTCTGTACAACTTAAGCATAACTTCCTTGCTGGTGTATCCCAAACGCATGAGGTAAAGGCCAAAATTCCATTAGCCTTTTTGATTACTTTATGTACCCGAGAAGACTTGACAAAATTATAGATTCCATAAGTGCAACGGAGCACCAAGTGGACAGCTGAGAGTTTGGTGAGTTAAGGGTTTAAGGTTAATCTCTTTAAAATCTAGTGTAAATTGCTATCAACTGTTTAAGTTCAATTTTAAAGTTTAAATTTTTAAGTTTCTGTCAGGCTTCAGCAGAGAGAGCTGCTGTAGTTAGCTAATTGGTTAGCTGGATTAAACTTGTTCCTGAAATAGGAGCAGGCCTGACTCATCTGAGTCACAAACAGTAGAAATACAGGGGCCTGTAGTGCAACCAGCACTGAGTGCAATGGAGCACCAAGTGAACAGCTGAGAGGTTAGTGAGTATGGGAGTTCGGTGAAGTGGGGGAAGGAGGTGCTGCTTTGCCTTGCTTTTCCTAACTTTTTCCACAGACCGGCGGCAGACCTGAGCAGCAGAAGCCTGAAAATGGGGATAAAAGCAGCAGCAGACCTGCAACAAGAGACAACTACTGTGCGACGTCGCAGGTGAGGCAGGAGAGTCCGAGAGGTGAGCACAGTATAAAAGGAGAGACCGAGAGCGGGAGGAGAATCTGAGAGGTGAACGCAGTGTAAATCTAAGGCAATTCATGGCAGCAGAGATCGCACCCGTGATATGCTCCTCCTGCACTATGTGGGAAGTCATGGACACGACAGGTGTCCTTGGCGACCATGTGTGCAGGAAGTGTGTCCAGCTGCAGCTACTGGCTAACCGCATTTCGGAGCTGGAGCTGCGGGTGGATTCACTGTGGAGCATCCGCAATGCTGAGACTATCGTGGATAGCACATTCAGTGAGGTGGTCACACCGCAGGTAAAGATTACGCAGGCAGAAAGGAAATGGGTGACTGCCAGGCAGAGTAAAAGGACTAGGCAGGTAGAGCAGGAGTCCCCTGGGGCCATCTCCCTCTCAAACAGATATACCGTTTTGGATACTGTTGGGGTCGATGGCTTATCAGGGGAAAGCAGCAAGAGCCAAGTTCGGGGCACCACAGGTGGCTCTGCTACAAAGGGGGGGAGGAATAAGAGTGGCAGGGCTATAGTGATAGGGGATTCAATTGTAAGGGGAACAGATAGACGTTTCTGCAGCCACAAACGTGACTCCAGGATGGTATGTTGCCTCCCTGGTGCTAGGGTCAAGGATGTCACGGAGCGGCTGCAGGGCATTCTGGAGGGGGGGGCGGTGAACAGCCAGTAGTCGTGGTCCATATCAGTACCAATGACATAAGTAAAAAAAGGGATGAGGTCCTGCAAGGTGAGTTTAAGGAATTAGGAGATAAATTGAAAAGCAGGACCTCAAAGTTGTGATCTCAGGATTACTACCAGTGCCACGTGCTAGTGAGTATAGGAACAGGAGAATAGACCAGATGAATGCGTGGCTGCAGGGATGGTGTAGGAGGGAGGGATTTAGATTCCTGGGACATTGGGACTGGTTCTGGGGAAGGTGGGACCTGTACAAGCGGGACAGGTTACACCCGAGCAGAACCAGGACCGATGTCCTCGTGGGGTGTTTGCTAGTGCTGTTGGTGAAGGTTTAAACTAGAATGGCAGGGGGATGGGAACCTGAGCAGGGAGACAGAGGAGGGGGAAACAAGGACAGAAACAAAAGACAGAAAGGGAAGAAGCAATAGTGGAAGGCAGAGAAAACAAGGGCGAAAAACAAATCGGGCCATAGTGCAAAATAATGATGACTAGCAATCTTAAAAAGACAAGTCTGAAGGCATTGTGTCTTAATGCGCGGAGCATTCGCAATAAGGTAGATGAATTAACAGCGCAGATAGATATTAACGGTTATGATATAGTTGCGATTACGGAGACATGGCTGCAGGATGACCAAGGATGGGAACTGAACATCCAGGGATATTCAGTATTTAGGAAGGACAGGCAAAAAGGGAAAGGGGGTGGGGTAGCGTTGCTCGTAAAGGAGGAAATCAATGCAATAGTGAGGAAGGATATTGGCTCGGAAAATCACAATGTGGAATCTGTATGGGTGGAGCTAAGAAACACCAAGGGGCAGAAAACATTGGTGGGGGTTGTCTATAGGCCCCCAAACAGTAGTGGAGATGTGGGGGAGGGCATTAAACAGGAAATTAGAAATGCATGCAAGAAGGGTACAACTATAATCATGGGTGACTTTAATTTACATATAGATTGGTCAAACCAAATTAGCAATAATACTGTGGGGGAGGAACTCCTGGAGTGTGTACGTGATGGATTTCTAGACCAATACGTTGAGGAACCAACCAGAGAACAGGCGATCCTAGACTGGGTATTGTGCAATGAGAAAGGATTAATTAACAATCTTGTTGTGCGGGATCCCTTAGGGAAGAGCGACCATAACATGCTAGAATTCCTCATTAAGATGGAGAGTGAAGTAGTTGAATCCGAAACTAGAGTCCTGAATCTAAATAAAGGAAATTACGAAAGTATGAGGTGTGAGTTGGTTTGGATAGATTGGGGAACTTTACTAAAAGGGATGATGGTGGATAGGCAATGGCTAATATTTAAAGAACATTTGCAGGAATTACAACAATTATTCATTCCTGTCTGGCGCAAAAATAAAACAGGAAAGGTGGCTCAACCGTGGCTTACAAAAGAAATTAGGGATAGTATTAGATCCAAAGAGGAGACATATAAAATTGCCAGAAAAAGCGGCAAGCCTGAGGATTGGGAGTAGTTTAGAATTCAGCAAAGGAGGACAAAGAGATTGATTAAGAGGGGGAAAATAGATTATGAGTGTAAACTAGCAAGGAACATAAAAACTGACTGTAAAAGCTTCTCTAAATATGTCAAGAGAAAAAGATTAGTCCCTTACAGTCAGAAATGGGGGAAATTATAATGGGGAACAAAGAAATGGCAGAACAATTAAACACATACTTTGGTTCTGTCATCACAAAGGAGGACACAAATAACCTCCCGGAAATGTTAGGGAACCAAGGTTCTAGTGAGAGGGAGGAACTGAAGGAAATCAGTATTAATAAAAAAAAAGTGCCAGGGAAATTAATGGGGCTAAAGGCTGACAAATCCCCAGGGCCTGATAATCTACATCCCAGAGTACTAAAGGAAGTGGCCCTGGAAATAATGGATGTATTGTTGATCATCTTCCAAAATTCTCTCGACTCTGGAACAGTTCCTACAGATTGGAGGGTGGCAAATGTAACCACACTATTTAAAAAAGGAGGGAGAGAAAAAACAGGGAATAACAGACCAGTTAGCCTAACATCAGTAGTGGGCAAAATGCTAGAGTCTATTATAAAGGATGTGATAACAGAACACTTAGAAGGCATTAACGGGATTGGACAAAGTCAGCATGGGTTTATGAAAGGGAAATCATGCTTAACAAATCTACTGGAGTTTTTTGAGGATGTAACTTATAGAATAGATAGGGGAGAACCAGTGGATGTGGTGTATTTGGATTTTCAGAAGGCTTTTGATAAGGTCCCACACAAGAGGTTAGTGTGCAAAATTAAAGCACATGGGATTGGGGGGAATATACTGGCATGGATTTAGAATTGGTTGACAGACAGGAAACAGAGAGTAGGAATATAACAGGTCTTTTTCCGGGTGGTAGGCAGTGACTAGTGGGGTACCGCAGGGATCAGTGCTTGGGCCCCAGCTATTCACAATATATATCAATGATTCGGATGAGGGAACGGAATGTAACATTTCCAGGTTTGCAGATGACACAAAGCTGGGGTGGAATGTGAGCTGTGAGGAGGATGCAAAGAGGCTGCAATGTGATTTAGACAAGTTGGGTGAGTGGGCAAGAACATGGCAGATGCAGTATAACGTGGATAAATGTGAGGTTATCCACTTTGGTTGTAAAAACAGAAAGGCAGATTATTATCTGAATGGCGATAGATTGGGAAAAGGGGAGGTGCAACGAGACCTGGGTGTCCTTGTACACCAGTCGCTTGTAGCGAGCATTCAGGTGCAGCAAGCAGTTAGGAAGGCGAATGGTATGTTGGCGTTCATTGCAAGAGGATTTGAGTACAGGAGCAGGGATGTCTTATTGCAGTTATACAGGGCCTTGGTGAGACCACATCTGGAGTATTGTGTGCAGTTTTGGTCTCCTTATCTGAGGAAGGAAGTCCTTGCCACGGAGGGAGTGCAACGAAGGTTTACCAGACTGATTCCTGGGATGGCAGGACTGACTTATGAGGAGAGATTGGGTCGACTCGGCCTATATTCACTAGAGTTTAGAAGAATGAGAAGTGATCTCATCGAAACATATAAAATTCAAACAGGACTAGACAGACTAGATGCAGGTGAAGATGTTCCCGATGGCTGGGGAGTCCAGAACCAGGGGTCACAGTCTCAGGATATGGGGTATGCCATTTACAACCGAGATGAGGAGAAATTTCTTCACTCAGAGGGTGGTGAACCTGTGGAATTCTCTACCACAGAAGGCAGTGGAGGCCAAGTCATTCGATGTATTCAAGAAGGAGATAGATATATTTCTTATTGCTAACGGGATCAAGGGATATGGGGAAAAAATGGGAACAGGGTACTGAGTTAGACAATCAGGCATGATCATTTTGAATGGCGGAGCAGGCCCGAATGGCCTACTCTTGCTCCTATTTTCTATGTTTCTATGTTATGTTTCTATTCCTTCCTTATGCAGCAAAACAAGAGTCAATTCATTAATACCACAATCCCAGAAGGGAGCCTCGCTCAAAGAGCACAGATCAAAGATCGCGGTCGACCCACACTCCTTTGAGTGCAGCTTCTCGCTGGCAGCATGTAAACTAGTGAATTTACGCTACAGTATGAGCATTTATAGATGTTCCCTTACTTCAGTGAGTGTCAATGTTATGTTCAGTTTGACTTTGTAAATCAGAAAAATTCCCTGAACAGTCAGTATCTGACCAGCTTTCAATTAACTAACTGACTTGAAGCAGACTGCTAGAGGCAAAGCACTGAAGATGAAGTTTATTTTCAGAGGCATTACTGCTGAAAATAATGCGGGGGGGGAGGGGTGGTGTTCAGATTTATTAAGTTATTCTTTCTCATTCAATGGTGGATTGTGCTGAGAGAAGCTTAAAGCATTTTACTTGAAATTCTACTCTGGGTGCACTGGGAGTTCTTTCAAAGAGCCTGCACCAGGCACGATGGGCCGAATGGCCTCCTTCTGTGCTGTAAGATTCATTGGGTCTGGCCAGGTTTTCTGCCACCCCACATTCGCATCATGTTAGTGGGGGCCAGCCTGATTGGCATCCTGCATTGGAATTTGAAATTTGGCATTTTCTTCTGTGTATGGTGTTCTGATAAAGCCAGTGGTCTGTCACCGTCCCAGGAGGGGCAGGGAGGGCAGACTACCTCAGGTAAAGTGTCGTCAATGGTCGCGGTGCAGCAGCAGTAAAGGCAAAAAGAAAGAACTTGTATTTATATAGCACCTTTCACAACCTCAGGACATCCCAAAGTGCTTTACAAGCAATTAAGTACTTTTTGAATTGAAGTCACTGTTGTAATGTAGAAAAGGCGGCAGTCAATTTGTGCACAGCCAATGAGATAATGCCCAGATCATTTGATTTTTGGTGATGTTGATTGAAGAATAAATCAGAGAATCAGAGAGCACAGAAGGAGGCCATTCGGCCCATCATGCCTGTGCCAGCTGTCTGAAAGAACTACCAATTAGTCCCACTCTCCCCTTTCCCCATCGCCCTGCAAATGTTTCCATTTCTAGTGTATATCCAATTCCCTTTAGAAAGTTACTATTGAATCTGCTTCCGCCACCCTTTCAGACAGTGCATTCCAGATCATAACAACTCACAGCTTAAAAAAAATTCTCATCTCCCCGCCTGTTTTCTTTGCCAATTACTTTAAGTCTGTTTCCTCTGGTTACCGCATCATGCGGTTTCTCGATGTGCACTCCTAATGGACAAGATTCCATGCCAGAGCTAATGAAGACCCTTCAGTATATTAAAACAAACATTGGACTCAGCTCTCTCACCCTTACACTTCACACCCTAGGACCCCTATTAATAAGAATCACCTTTTTTTTGGTCTTGGAATGTGGGCGTCGACATTTATTGCCCATATCTAGTTGCCTTGAGAAGGTGGTGGTGAGCCGCCTTCTTGAACCACTGCAGTCCGTGTGGTGAAGGTTCTCCCACAGTGCTGTTAGGGAGGGAGTTCCAGGATATTGACCCTGCTACGATGAAGGAACGGCTGATACATGCTGGTGACTTGTCGGGGGGGAGGGGGAGGGAACTTAGAAATTAGAAAAAAAAACTAAAGAAATGTGCTCTGAGACATGTTTAAAAAAGTGAAAGGTGGAATGGAAAGGTCTGGATAATCTTACTCTCCATCCCACCACACCAGAGAATATTGTAATCGATTCATTGTACTTGAAGACTTCATTGTAGGTGCTGCTTTTATTTGTGATCTCAAATTCAAAAGCATTTGACTCAGAACTGCAATTTCTTTTTTTAGTCTTAAAGGCTACAAACGCAACTGAAAGAGCTGAAAACATAAATTTCGTAGATTATTCCAACCGAGGGAGCATTGAACACATGGTAGGTTGTTTATACCAGCAAAAATCAAGAGATGACACAAATAGGGTGTCTTTAGTTCAAGATATCACTGTAGATCTACCGTAGAATTTTTCCCCCAAGAAAAGTTATTAAGCTTGTACTTTTACAGCAAAACATCAGAAAGAATAATTCCAACGCACCTGTATGTTGTATTGATTTTGGCTTTGTACGCTCTGGAGATAACTGAAGCAAAACGAATATGCTGAATAAAAAATAACGTGCATCGAGTATCCCGTATGAGAAGTAATGGGATCGGATAAATTCAGCGCTCAGTCTTCACTGAAACCAGAGGAGGCATCGCCATAGAAAGAAAAGTCACATATGGCAGAGGTGCAGGACCCCTCACTCATTGACCTGTTTTACTCTCTGCCCCCTAATCTGCCTAGTTCAGTCCTATTAAAGGTGCATGCTCAATTTCCAGTTCAGATGAAACCTGAATTGTTAACCTGTCTTTTCCCTGGTCCAGATGCTGATGGATTTGCTGTCTATTTCAGGTTTACCAACACTTGCACTGTTTTTAAAAAAGCAAAATGCTGCAGACGCTGGAAATCTGAAATAAAATTAGGAAATGCTGGAAACTCTCACAACATCTGTGGAGAGAGAAACAGAGTTAACGTTTCAGGGCGATGACCTTCCATCATCAACCTGAAACTCTCTCCCTACCTTCCTCTTTCTACAGAGGCTGCCTGACCTGCTGAATGTTTCCAGCATTCTCTGCTTTAATTTTTGCACTTTTTTAAAAAATGAATTGATTCATCATTAACACTGCATTGTGGAATAGATAAACATTCTCATCCTTGTGTTTAAATCTCTCAATGTCCTTGCCCCTCCCTATCTCTCAGTAAGCTCTCCAACTCTCCCCATCCAAACCCTTTGTTCCTCTGACTCCAGCCTCTGTTGCTCCCCCTCTCCCTTCGCCCCATTATTGGCGGCTATGCTTCCAATCGCTTTGGCTCCATGCTCTGCAATTCCCACCTTAAACCCCTCCACATCTCCAGCACCATCTCCTCCTTAAAGACCCTCCTCAATGAGCAAGTATTTAGTCACCTCTCCTAATCATCCCTTCCCTGGCTTTGTGTGCTCCATTTCATTGCGCCTCCATGAAGCGCCTTGTGATGCTCATCTAGGCATTGTGTCAGTGCAAGTTGCCGTCGTTTCACTTGGCATCACCTGTTTACTTGGACTTGGTGCCAATGAATGCAGTGGATGCGGAGTTCAGTGCCTTTAGCCAAGTAGAACTGAAAGTTCCTACAAGACCTCCAGCATACTCCAAAGGCGATCATTTGTACTCAACAGTTGAATATGAAATAGCTGCTTTCCTTCTGTGTGGAATTATGAATTTGATTCATCCTATCTCCCAGATGGAATGCAGATGATCCCTAATAGGATTGTTGTGTTGGCAGGAGAATCAGTCACAGTGAGTCCTAAAACTATTCATGTGTATTTAATTTCCCAGTATTCACAGATATTCCCCATCTGATTTCATGTCGCATTCTATGACATGGACTGTGAAAACCTCGAGATTTCCAGCTGAACTTTACTCCGATGGGATTTTATCTGAAGACGTACGGTTGCCTGGAGCAGAAACGCAATGTCACAGTAGCCTATGAATTTATTCTCATGACTGAGCAACTAATGTGATTACTAGGAACACAGGAACAGGAGGAGTCCATTCAGCCACTCAGCGAGCCTGCTCCGTCATTCAATTAGATCATGGCTGATCTGTACCTCAACTCCATTTACCAGCCTTTGCTCCATATCCCTCCATACCCTTACCAATAAAAATCTATCGATCTCAGTCTTGAAAGCTCCAATAGTCCCAGCAAGGGACCCATTAGGTCAATAGAGAGCCCTCTGCGTCTACAAGCATGCAAGAACCCCAAAGGGTTTTGTTTCCAAGGCCATTTGAAACAGACTCATCTATCTAGATTATATATCTCCCTAAGGTCATCCATTCAGCCACTCAGAAGACTCAGGAGATTCAGGAGACTGGGTTTCTCCAGTCTTTGATCGTAACTCAAGATCTCAAACACTAAAGATCAGTCTCAGCGTCCTTTGCTGTACTGCCTCCATTGCTGTACTGCCTCCTGGACTTTGCTGCAATGTGCTTTTATTTTTATTGCTCACAACATATAGTAAAATTAATACAGAATCACAGAATTTTACAAAACCAAAGGAGGCCATTTTGCCCATTAAGCCTGTGTCAGTTCTCTCAAAGACACCTCCCACCGAGGAGAGGAGCAGCATTGTCATGGAAACACCATCGCCTCAAAGTTTCCCTCCAAGTCACTCGCCAATCTGACTTGGGCAAATAATCACCTTTCCTTCATCGTCACTGGGTCAAAATCCTGGAATTGCCACCATAGTGGGAGCACCGTCATCACAAGGACGCAGCGGCTCAAGAAGCAGGCCTACTCACCACCACCTTCTCAAGGCAACTGGGGATGGACGATAAATGCTGGCCTTGCAAGCGACACCCACATCCCATGAACAATTTTTTTCAAACTTAGTTCCATTCCCCTGCCCTTTCCCAAAACCCTTTCGAAATGTATTTTTCAAATATTTATCCACATCCCTTTTCAAAGCCATTATGGATTTTGCTTCTTTTGTTCCTGGTATGGAGTATTCCACATCCTAACAACACTGTGCAAAACCACATCTCCTAACCGCTCCCTTTATTCTTTTGGTAATGATCTTAAATTACATAGAATTTTACTGCACAGAAACAAGCCATTCAGCCCAACAGGTCTATGCCGGTGTTTATGCTCCACACGAGCCTCCTCCCACCTTACTTCATCTCACCCTATCAACATAACTTTTTCTTCCTTTATCCCTCATGTACTTATCTAGCTTCTCCTTAAAGGCATCTATGTTATTCACCTCAACTACTCCATGTGGTAGCAAATTCCACATTCTAAACATTCTCTGCATAAAGAAGTTTCTCCTGAATTCTTTGTTCGATTTATTAGTGACCATCTTATATTTATGGCCCCCAGTTTTGGACACCCCACAGTGAAAACATCTTCTCTACGTCTACCCCATCAACCACTTCATAACTTTAAAGACCTCTATCAGGTGACCCCTCAGTCTTCTCTATTCTAGAGAAAAGAACCCCAGTCTATTCAGTCTTGACTCCTCAACCAGTAAAATTAGTTTTTCTTGATTTACCTCATCAAAACCTCTCATAATTTTGAGCACCTTTATCAGATCTCCTCGTAACCTTCTTTGCTCTATTGAAAAGAGCCTCGGTTTCTCTCTTTATAACTCAAACCTCTCATCCCTGGCATCTCTTTGGCACTCTCCCCATAGCCTCGACACCCTTCCTAAAGTAAAGTACCGAATGGTTTCATTGAAGCTAAAACATGTTTAAAAACAACTTTTCACAGATCACCCTTGGAGATTTGCTCAAAAAAATCTCTTAACATTAACCAAAATTCTCTGAAGATTTCCACTGACGTGAGACATCACCGAGGACAATTTCCATTGATTGCTTTGTTACCATATATTGGAGCACATGTTTACTATGTCCTGAATATACAGCAACCAAAGGAATTGTCCACCGACTAGAAAGTTCTGTGGTGCACAGTGTCTTTAAGAATGTAAATCATGCTGCTTTGATATTTAAATGAGTTTAAACATAGCCTCTTACGGGAATTAGTGTCTGCTGGCCAACCAATCAAAATGTTCACAATTTTAATCAACTCCCGACTAAAAGTGAGAACTAGAAAGTGATATGGAACAAGGAACGGATTTTCGATCAACAGTATGTTACAAATGATCTAAAGTAATCTTTACTAGAATGGTACCAGGGATGTGGGACTTTAATTATGTGGAGAGACTGGAGAAGCTGGGATTGCTCTCCCTAGAGCAGAGAAGGTTAAGGGGCGATTTAATAGGTGTTCAAAATCATGAAGGGTTTCAATAGAGTAAATAGGGAGAAACGGTTTCCAGTGGCAGTTGCCAGAGGACACAGATTTAAGGTAATTGGCAAAAGAACCAGAAGCGATGTGAGGAAAAACAATTTTACGCAGCGAGTTGTTATGATCTGGAATGCACTGCCTGAAAGGGCGTTGGAAGCAAATTCAACAGTAACTTTCAAAAGGGAATTGGATAAATACTTGAAGGTGAAAATTTGCAGGGCTATGGAGAAAGAGAAGGGGGAGTGGGACTAATTGGATAGCTCTTTCAACGAGCCGGCACAGGCAAGATGGGCCGAATGGCCTCCTTCTGTGCTGTATTATTCTATGATTTTATAAATCTATACTTGTAATTTTGATGCAGAAGTGTAGTCATCACATGGTTAATGTAAAGTCAACCGATGCCATTTTATTAATCACATCAATTTTTATTGGACTAAAGCATGCAATCTATAATGCAGAAGTCTATAATGCACAATGGGAAAACACTCATTAATGCTTAGACTTGAGATAGAAGAAGTGTATATCCCTGACTTTTTATAAAAGGAAACTCACACTTCTAATTGAATCTGCTGCACATATAATCACACGCATAAAATTAAAGGCCGATCCAACTCATAAAACTGTGGTCGCAGTGTATCTCATAACTACAAGCTCTTATTACAAATTTTCGGCGTAACAAACTTTACTCTTGCTCCCATAAGAAGCCAGTGGAAGAGATCAAAAGCTGATGGAATGAACAGGAAGATTCTAATAACAAGTTTTGACCGGAGTTGCAGACATATCTCCCTTTGTTGCTGTTTGCATTCTCTCTCTATTCAGTTCGAAACACAGTTATTTGTGACCTTGAATTTGCAATTGTGTGCTCTATTCAGACAGCTTCGAAAAGATCCTTGTCTAAACCGAATTTTGGCAAGGACTTTTCAGCAAAGTTTGATGAGAAGAGTGGTTCTCCCCAGGTCACAGCTCACGGTACACGTGATGATATTATGGCAGGAGTGTTACATTAAGTAAGGAACAATAGAATATTCTGTTGCTAAGATGCTGTTATGTTTAATTTGGCCTGTTCCTTTACGGTCACAAAGCCTAATTATAATAGGCACATGCTTAGGTCAATTCGAGATTAACTGCTGTGTTGAGAGAAACTGGCAGGCATTTGTAAATTTCCAGCTCCAGGCCAGAAGAAACGAGCATGAAATTCATTCTTTTTCTTTTATGCCTTGAAATGTGATATCTGAAGTATGAAAGACATGATCTAAACATCACTTTTATCATCCAACGATTTTATTTGAAATCTACAAGCTTTCGGAGGCTTCCTCCTTCCTCAGGTAAATGTCAGGAACTCCTCGAAGCCTACACATTTATAAATCACAGAACAATACATGGTGATTACAGACTGCCTTTGCAACTGCCCGTTGCCAAGGCAATCACTGTGTTCAGACAGAGAGGTGTTACCTACAGAACCCCCGAATATACATTCAACAAAAAAAACAAACAGGAAAAAAAAACAGAGAGAGGCAGAAACATCCGGAAGGCAGAGAAAGCCAGCAAATGACCCGTTATATTAAAAACAGATAGCTTTTGTTCGCTGGTGGGCTTACGTGTAGCGTGACATGAACCCAAGATCCCGGTTGAGGCCGTCCTCATGGGTGCGGAACTTAGCTATCAATTTCTGCTCGACGATTTTGCGTTGTCGTGTGTCTCGAAGGCCGCCTCGGAGTACGCTTACCCGAAGGTTGGTAGCTGAATGTCCCTGACTGCTAAAGTGTTCCCCGACTGGGAGGGAACCCTCCTGTCTGGCGATTGTTGCGCGGTGTCCGTTCATCCGTTGTCGCAGTGTCTGCATGGTCTCGCCAATGTACCATGCTCTGCGGCATCCTTTCCTGCAACGTATGAGGTAGACAACCTTGGCCGAGTCACAGGAGTATGAACCATGCACCAGGTGGGTGGTGTCCTCTCGTGTGATGGTGGTATCTGTGTCGATGATCTGGCATGTCTTGCAGAGGTTACCGTGGCAGGGTTGTGTGGTGTCGTGGATGTTGTTCTCCTGAAAGCTAGGTAATTTGCTGCGAACGATGGTCTGTTTGAGGTTGGGTGGCTGTTTAAAGGAGGTGTGGGGATGGCCATAGCGAGGTGTTCGTCGTCATTGATGACATGTTGAAGGCTGCGGAGAACATGGCGTAGTTTCTCCGCTCCGGGGAAGTACTGGACGACGAAGGGTACTCTGTTGGTTGCGTCCTGTGTTAGTCTTCTGAGGAGGTCTATGCGATTTTTCGCTGTGGCCCGTCGGAACTGTCGATCGATGAGTCGAGCATCATATCCCGTTCTTACCAGGGCGTCTTTCAGAGTCTGTAGGTGTCCATCGCGTTCCTCCTCGTCTGAGCAGACCCTGTGTATTCGCAGGGCCTGTCCATAGGGGATGGACTCTTTGACGTGGTTAGGGTGGAAGCTGGAAAAGTGGAGCATCGTGAGGTTGTCCGTGGGCTTGCGGTAGAGTGAGGTGCTGAGGTGCCCGTCTTTGATGGAGATTCGTGTGTCCAAGAAAGAAACCGATTCTGAGGAGTAGTCCATGGTGAGCTTGATGGTGGGATGGAACTTGTTGATCTTATCGTGTAGTCTCTTTAGTGATTCTTCGCCGTGGGTCCATAGAAAGAAAATGTCGTTGATGTATCTGGTGTATAGCGTTGGTTGGAGGTCCTGTGCAGTGAAGAAGTCCTGCTCGAACTTGTGCATGAAAATGTTGGCGTATTGTGGTGCAAATTTGGTCCCCATGGCTGTTCCGTGTGTTTGGGTAAAGAACTGGTTGTCGAAGGTGAAGACATTGTGATCCAGGATGAAGCGGATGAGTTGTAGGATGGCGTCTGGGGATTGGCTGTTGTTGGTGTTGAGTACTGAGGCTGTTGCAGCGATGCCGTCATCGTGGGGGATACTGGTGTAGAGTGCCGAGACGTCCATCGTGGTGAGAAGTGTTCCTGGTTC
Organism: Heptranchias perlo; assembly: GCF_035084215.1. Lineage (NCBI taxonomy): Eukaryota > Metazoa > Chordata > Chondrichthyes > Hexanchiformes > Hexanchidae > Heptranchias > Heptranchias perlo. The sequence goes on along the minus strand of NC_090336.1, from coordinate 62,347,234 downwards.
AACTGGTCCGTGGGTACTGAGTTTTTGTAGGAAGTCTGTAGTGTCGCGACAGAAGCTGGGGGTTCCCTGTACGATGGGTTTCAGGATGCCATCGACGTATCCAGAGAGGTTCTCACACAGGGTTCCGTTGCTTGATACGATAGGACGTCCGGGTGTGTTGGCTTTGTGTATCTTTGGGAGGCAGTAGAAGTCTCCCACGCGGGGAGTACGTGGGATGAGAGTGCGTAGGATGCTTTGAAGGTCTGGATCGAAGGTCTTGATCAGTTTGTTGAGCTGGTGGGTGTGTTCTGCGGGTAACCGTCTGTAGTGTTCCTGGTTGTCCAGTTGTCGGTGTGCTTCTTTGCAATAGTCCGTTCTGTTCTGTATGACGATGGCTCCTCCTTTGTCCGCTGGTTTGATGACGATGTTTCGGTTGGTCTTGAGAGCTTTGATGGCGTTGCGTTGTGCTCGGGTGACATTCTGGACTGTCTTCTGAGTGTGCCTGATGAATCTGGCATTGACGCATTTCCTGACAGCTTGGGCATACATGTCAAGCTGAGGGCAGCGACCCTCCGGAGGAGTCCAGTTTGACTCTTTCCTCTTCGGTTGCTGTACCGCGTCCACGAGACCACTCAACCCTGCCACGGTAACCTCTGCAAGACATGCCAGATCATCGACACAGATACTACCATCACACGAGAGGACACCACCCACCAGGTGCATGGTTCATACTCCTGTGACTCGGCCAACGTTGTCTACCTCATACATTGCAGGAAAGGATGCCCCAGAGCATGGTACATTGGCGAGACCATGCAGACACTGCGACAACGGATGAACGGACACCGCGCAACAATCGCCAGACAGGAGGGTTCCCTCCCAGTCGGGGAACACTTTAGCAGTCAAGGACATTCAGCCACCGACCTTCGGGTAAGCGTACTCCAAGGCGGCCTTCGAGACACACGACAACGCAAAATCGTCGAGCAGAAATTGATAGCCAAGTTCCGCACCCATGAGGACGGCCTCAACCGGGATCTTGGGTTCATGTCACGCTACACGTAAGCCCACCAGCGAATAAAAGCTATCTGTTTTTAATATAACGGGTCATTTGCTGGCTTTCTCTGCCTTCCGGATGTTTCTGCCTCTCTCTCTGTTTTTTTTTCCTGTTTGTTTTTTTTGTTGAATGTATATTCGGGGGTTCTGTAGGTAACACCTCTCTGTCTGAACACAGTGATTGCCTTGGCAACGGGCAGTTGCAAAGGCTGTCTGTAATCACCATGTATTGTTCTGTGATTTATAAATGCATAGGCTTCGAGGAGTTCCTGACATTTACCTGAGGAAGGAGGAAGCCTCCGAAAGCTTGTAGATTTCAAATAAAATCGTTGGACTATAAATTGGTGTTGTAAAATTGTTTACAATTGTCAACCCCAGTCCATCACCGGCATCTCCACATCTTCTCTCTTGTGTCCTCCTCTGCTTCTCTCTCTTTTAGATTTTGGGTGGGGGGGATGAGGAGGGAGGTGGTTGGTAGTGTGGCATGAAGTGGGAGCATAGGAACAGGAGGAGGCCATTCAGGCCCTCGAGCCTGTTACGCCATTCCATCAGATCATGGCTGATCAGTACCTTAAATCCATCTCCCCGCCATGGCTCCATAACCCTTAATACCCTTGCATGATGTGATGAGGTGAGGTGAGGTGACGGGGAAAGCAGCCACCAATACTGAATTTTGGGTGGGGGTTGAGAAAAAGAATGTGGCCCTCAACATGACCCTTCTCATCCCCTCCCCCAACCCCTTCACTCTTATTACATCCGCTACCCCTTCATGTACTGGTCAACACATGTCAACTCAAAATCTGACATAATCTTCCCAGGAACAGGAGTAGGCCATTCAGCCCCTCGTGCCTGCTCTGTCATTTGATAAGATCATGGCTGATCTGTGATCTAACTCCATATACCTGCCTTTGGCCCATATCCCTTAATACCTTTGGTTGCCAAAAAGCTATCTATCTCACATTTAAATTTAGCAATTGAGCTAGTATCAATTGCCGTTTGCGGAAGAGAGTTCCAAACTTCTACAACCCTTTGTGTGTAGAAATGTTTTCTAATCTCACTCCTGAAAGGTCTGGCTCTAATTTTTAGACTGTGCCCCCACTCCTAAAATCCCCAACCAGCGGAAATAGTTTCTCTCTATCCACCCTATCTGTTCCCCTTAATATCTTATAAACTTCGATCAGATCACACCTCAACCTTCGAAACTCGAGAATACAACCCCAATTTGTGTAATCTCTCCTCGTAACCTAACCCTTGAAGTCCGGGTATCATTCCAGTAAACCTACACTGCACTCGCTCCAAGGCCCATATGTCCATCCGAAGGTGCGGTGCCCAGAACTGCTCACAGTACTCCAGGTGCGATCTAACCAGGGTTTTGTATAGCTGCAGCATAACTTCTGCCCCCTTGTGCTCTGGTCCTCCAGAAAAAAAGGCCAGCATTTCTGCACCTGTTCATGACACTTCAATGATCGATGTACCTGAACCTCAAAGTTCCTTTGGACAACCACTGTTTTTAACTTTTTACCATTTAGAAAGTACCCTGTTCTATCCTTTTTTGATCCAAAGTGGATGATCTCACATTTCTCCACATTGAATTCCATTTGCCACAGTTTTGCCCATTCACCTAATCTATCAATATCGCTTTGTAATTTTATGTTTTCATCTATACTGCTGACAATGCCACCAATCTTTATGTCATCGGCAAACTTGGATATGAGACTTTCTATGCCTTCATCTAAGTCTTTAAAAAATATTGTGAATAATTGAGGCCCCAAGACAGATCCCTGTGGGACTCCACTAGTCACATCCTGCCAATGTGAGTACCTACCCATTATCCCTACTCTCTGTCGCCTTTCGCTCAGCCAACTTCCAAACCAAGTCCGTACTTTCCACCCGATTCCATGGGCTTCTATCTTAGCTAACAGTCTCTTATGTGGGACCTTATCAAATGCCTTCTGGAAGTCCATATAAATAACATCCATTGACATTCCCCTGTCCACTACTTTAGTCACCTCTTCAAAAAATTCAATCAGGTTTGTCAGGCATGACCTACCTTTCACAAATCCATGCTGGCTCTCTCTGATTAACTGAAAATTCTCGAGGTGTTCAGTCACCCTATCCTTAATTATAGACTCCAGCATTTTCCCCACATCAGATGTTAGGCTAACTGGTCTATAATTCCACGGTTTCCCTCTCTCTCCTTTCTTAATTGTAAACAATTTTACAACACCAAGTTATAGTCCAGCAATTTTATTTTAAATTCACAAGCTTTCGGAGGCTTCCTCCTTCCTCAGGTAAACGAAATGAAATCCTCAAAATGAAATCGCATTTATAATTCACAGAACTATGCTTGGTGAGTACAGACAGTTTTTTCAACTGCTCGTTGCCAAGGCAATCAGTGTGCAGACTGACAGATGTTACCTGCAAGGTCTCAAAATATACAAATCACCAAAAAAAAAACAACAAACAAAAAAAAAAACAGAGATAGAGAGGTAGAAACATGGAAAAGACAGCAACTGACCCGTTATGTTAAAAACAGATAACATTTGTTCGCTGGTGGGGTAACGTGTAGCGTGACATGAACCCAAGATCCCAGTTGAGGACGGCCTCAACCGGGATCTTGGGTTCATGTCACGCTACACGTTACCCCACCAGCGAACAAATGTTATCTGTTTTTAACATAACGGGTCAGTTGCTGTCTTTACTATGTTTCTACCTCTCTATCTCTGTTTTTTTTTTGTTTGTTGTTTTTTTTTTGGTGATTTGTATATTCTGAGACCTTGCAGGTAACATCTGTCTGTCTGCACACTGATTGCCTTGGCAACGGGCAGTTGAAAAAACTGTCTGTAATCACCAAGCATTGTTCTGTGAATTGTAAATGCGATTTCATTTCGTTCACCTGAGGAAGGAGGAAGCCTCCGAAAGCTTGTGAATTTAAAATAAAATTGCTGGACTATAACTTGGTGTTGTAAAATTGTTTACAATTGTCAACCCCAGTCCATCACCGGCATCTCCACATCATGGCTACCATCTCCTTTCTTAAAAAGCGGAGTGACATGTGCAATTTTCCAATCCAGAGGGACAGTTCCTGAATCTAGAGAACTTTGAAAGATTATAGTTAGGGCATCCGCAATGTGCTCACCTACTTCCTTTAAAACCCTGGGATGGAAACCATCTGGTCCTGGGGATTTGTCACTCTTTAGTGCTATTATTTTCTTCATTACTGTTGCTATACTTATATTAATTTTATCGAGTCCCTGTCCCCGATTCAATATTAATTTTCCTGGGATTTCCGGCATGCTATCCTCTTTTTCGACTGTAAATACTGACGCAAAATAATTGTTCAACATGTCCGCCATTTCTCCATTGTCAATGACAATATCTCCACTTTCAGTTTTTAAGGGGCCAACACTGCTCCTGACCACCCTCTTTTTCCTAATATAACTATAAAAGTTCTTCGTATTGGTTTTGATATCCCTTGCGAGTTGCTTTTCATACTCTCTTTTTGTAGCTCTTACTATCTGTTTTGTGACCCTTTGTTGATCTTTGTATCTTTCCCATTCGCCAGGATCTGTGCCACTTTTTGCCTTTTTGTATGCCCTTTCCTTATGTCTTATACTGTCCCTTACCTCTTTAGTTGTCCATGGCTGTTCTTTTGGCAAGTAGAGTTCTTGCCCCTCAGGGGTATAAACAGATTCTGTGTCACGTTAAATGTTTCTTTAAACATTTCCCACTGATCATCAGTCGTTTTACCCATTAACAGATTTGCCCAGTTTACTGTGGACAGTCTCTGTCTCATCCCATTGAAGTCGGCCTTGCTAAAGTCTAGAATCTTTGCAGCTGATTCACTTTTTTCCCTTTCAAACACTACATTGAACTCGATCATGTTATGATCACTATTAGATAGATGTTCACGCACAGTTAAGCCGTTAACTAAATCTGGTTCATTACTCATTACTAAATCTAGTATGGCTTGCCCCCTTGTTGCCTCTCGGACATACTGCTGTAGAAAACTATCCCGGACACACTCAAGAAATTCACTACCTTTCTGACAGTTGCTAGTCTGCTTTTCCCAATCTATGTGAAGGTTAAAGTCCCCCATTAAGACCACTATGCCTTTCTTACACGCTTGTCTAATCTCTGAATTTATACAATCTAGCACTTCAAAGCTGCTGCCAGGGGTCCTATATACAACTCCCACTATAGTCTTAGATCCTTTCCTATTTCTCAATTCAACCCATAAGGTCTCTGTTGGCTGCTTACCTCTCGTTATATCCTCCTTTCTCATTGAAGTGATTTCATCTCTAATCATTAAGGCTACTCCTCCCCCTCTTCCATTTTCCGTAACTCTCCTGTGGACCTTATAACTTGGTGTATTTAGTTCCTAATCCTGACCATCCTGCAGCCATGTCTCAGTAATAGCTGTCATGTCATACCCTCCAATTTGAATTTGAACCTGTAGTTCATTTAATTTATTCCTTATACTCCGTGCATTTGTATATCGAACTCTTAGTTGGGCCACACACCCTAGCCTGACCTTCAGCTTTGATGCTGGGTTAATCGCCATATGCCTTCTAGTTTTTACTTTATCTTTTGTGCCTAAAGTACACTTTCTTTCCGCTGCTCTACGCTTTTCCCTTTCACTTGTTCTTGAACAACTGTTTGTACTATTTGTATTTTAAATTTCCCCGGGTCTTCCCCTCTCTTGCTGCTCTCAACTTTACTCCCTTCTGACTCCCCGCTCAGGTTCCCATCCCCCTGCCATTCTAGTTTAAACCTTCCCCAACAGCACTAGCAAACACCCTCGCGAGGACATTGGTCTCGGTCCTGCTCGGGTGTAACCCGTCTCGCTTGTACAGTTCCCACCTTCCCCAGAACCAGTCCCAATGTCCCAGGAATCTAAATCCCTCCCTCCTACACCATCCCTGCAGCCACGCATTCATCTGGTCTATTCTCCTGTTCCTATACTCACTAGCACGTGGCACTGGTAGTAATCCTGAGATCACTACCTTTGAAGTCCTGCTTTTTAATTTATCTCCTAACTCCTTAAATTCACCTTGCAGGACCTCATCCCTTTTTTAACCTATGTCGTTGGTGTCAATATGGACCACGACTACTGGCTGTTCACCCTCCCCCTCCAGAATGCCCTGCAGCCGCTCCGTGACATCTTTGACCCTAGCACCAGGGAGGCAACATACCATCCTGGAGTCACATTTGCGGCCGCAGAAACGCCTACTTGTTCCCCTTAAAATTGAATCCCCTATCACTATAGCCCTGCCACTCTTCTTCCTCCCCTCCTGTGCAGCGGAGCCACCCGTGGTGCCACGAACTTGGCTCTTGCTACTTTCCCTGATAAGCCAACTCCCCCAACTGTATCCAAAGCAGAATATCTGTTTGAGAGGGAGATGGCCCCAGGGGACCCCTGCTCTACCTGCCTTGTCCTTTTACTCTGCCTGGCGGTCACCTATTTCATTTCTGCCTGCGTAATCTTTACCTGCGGTGTGACCACCTCACTGAATGTGCTATCCACGATAGTCTCAGCATCGCGGATGCTCCACAGTGAATCCACTCGCACTCCAGCTCCAAAATACGGTTAGCCATAGCTGCAGCTGGACACACTTCCTGCACACATGATCGCCAGGGACACTGGTAGTGTCCATGACTTCCCACATAGTGCAGGAGGAGCATATCGCGGGTGCGAGCATCTTATCCTGTGTGCTCCTTGCTCATCCAGGGGGCTCTAGATTTGGCAGTCCCATCCTTTTTCTTTGTGGGAACATGTTTACTCTGATCCCCTTGAATCTTCCCTTTGAATGCCTCTCACTTCTCTGACACTGATTAACCTTCAAGTAGCTGTTTCCAGTCCACTTTTGCTAAATCACTTCTTAGCTTAGAAAAATTAGCCTTTCCCCAATTGAGAACTTTTACTCCTGTTTTATCTTTGTCCTTTTCCATAACTATGCTAAATCTAACTGAATTATGATCACCAACAGCAAAATGCTCTCCCACTGATACTCCTTCCACCTGCCCAGCTTCATTTCCTAAAACTAAATCCAGAACTGCCCCCTCTCTTATTGGGCTTGCTATAAACTGGCTGAAAAAGTTCTCCTGAATTCTGAGCCCTCTCTCCCTTTTACAGTGATTGTATCCCAGTTAATATTCGGGTAGTTGAAATCCCCTACTATTACTGCCCTATTGTTTTTGCACTTCTTAGAAATTTGCCTACATATTTGCTCTTCTATCTCCCTCTGACTGTTTGGGGGTCTATAGTACACTCCCAACAGTGTATTACCTTTAGGATACTGGGCCAGGATGTGTCTGTAGTGGAGAGGGTGGGTGGGGTGGGGGAAATGATCTGTGAATGTGTGTTCATTTCCCCTCACTGGTGGCGATATGGTGATTACTGGTATGTTAACTGGGATCTTCACATGGAGCCCTGTGAACACACAAATTGAACTTGGCAAAAGGCTGAATTTGGAGCAAAGTTCCAGAGACAGCGAAACCTGAACCCTTCACGTCAAACAAGCATGCAAACTGGGCCTCTCTGAAAACAAGTCCCACTGTGACAATTGGAACCCATAATCATTGGCGCTGGGAGAAAAATACTTGGCAACATGGCTTCTTTCACCTCCACCTGTGTGTGGGAAACATTTAATTATAGAGTGAGTCAACGACACTGCAGCTTCAAGTCAGAGACGGTTAACACAGAAATGGAACAGAAGAACTATGAAGCATTTATTTGCCCTTTAAATGTAATCAGGTATTGACTGATTCCTTCCCTTTCAGTCTTGCATTACGTAGAAAAATGCATTAAGAACCTTAACATAGGAACGGATGTAAATGGACTCTCTAAGTATCCCAGCTGTGAACTCTTTACGTAACTGAATGCAGTCCCAACATCTGGGATATTAAAAAGAATTGATTTTAATAATGTGGAGAATCACAGGCTGCAAACTGCCAAGAGTTAGTTGATAGACTGCCAAGAGTATTTCAGTGCATCTCATCTTCTTCAACTGTTTCTTCGTCTCGCTGGTTTCCTCTCCGAACTAGTTTCTCTTTTGCATCTCAAAGAGTTATTCGTTGAATCTGATTCTGTGCGTTCGTTTTAAGTGCTTTAAAAAGCACTGATGCAAACCCGATGACACTGTTGTCAAGTGATCTTTTTAAACTACCTTCCTTTCCCAAGAGCTTTGGCTTCGGAAAATGAAACCTCATAAATCATTAGCCGATGCGGGCTCACCCTTAGCTCTAGTGGTATAAATGCATGAGTCTAAGAGCTTTATCAGGATTAGTGGAGACAGCACTCATTATCTGACACCACCAAAGATTGCGTTGGCAGAGATTTTCTGAGTCTGAATCTGCATTAATCTTTGGTGTCCACTTGAAAGATGCTGCTGAAATGCAAGACTTTAAAAACAGTTTGCAGATCTTCCGCGGTGTTGCTCATGGGCGGCCTAAAGTATAATTGTGATTCTTAGCCGCTAAGATGGCCCAGTGCTAAACTGACTTGCCCTGTAAAAGTGCACCTTGTGGGAAATTGGCCGAAGCCAATTCCAGGTAACTGTGGTTGGTTGTAAATTGGAGAGCAATTGTAGCTGCATGTAAATTCCAGGTCAGAAAAGCACAGCATGAAATGACTTCCTTTCCTTCTTTATTTTTCAAGCTTGTTTTGCATCTCCGATAAAATGTCTAGAGTGCGACATTACTACAAACACATATACATGCAGGCACACAACAGGAGCCCAAGCCTCCAATATGGTGGGCAAGAAGCACGTGCTCATTACGACTCGGAAGTGCGGCGGCCGCCATATTAGTAAAGGCAAAAAAATTGGAGTCCATGGCTCGCGCCTGAAACAAGCATTAGGTCTTTTGCATTTGCAAATAAGGGACCTAATGTCGGTTTGAGGCCCCCACTGCAAGATTGAGCTACCCTGAACACAACCAGGTCTGTATGCGACCTAACCAGCAGTCCTTAAAGGGACCATCGCAGGCCGCAACCAACAAGGTAATACTTTAAAATATATTTCACCTGAATGTGGAACCGGGAGGTTCAGGAGTGCTCCTCCTGACCCCAACATACAATTCGTGGGGTCACTGCCCTCCCCCCAATCGCCCCATCCAACCCCTCTCTGGGTCACCCCGCACTCCCCGTCACCCCCTTCCCAGTCGCCTCTAAAGACTTCCCTGAGGGCCGCTGCTGGAAAGATGGGCACAGATTTGGGAGGTAACAATAAATCTAGAGGAGGGGAAAGGGAGGGTAGTTTGCAAGGACAAGAAGGGTTGAAGCTGGGTTTCTTTATTCTAAGAGGGGGTGATAACAGCAATTTTGAAGGGGAGGGGGACAGGAGAGGGAATTATTTACACAATGTCAGCTAGCATGGGGGACAGGAAGAGAACATACGAATATCTGCCGTCCTTACCCGGTCTGGCTTATATGTGACTCCAGACCTACAGCAAAGTGGTTGATTCTTAATTGCCCTCTGAAATGGCCAAGCAAACCACTCAGTTGTAAAATCTCGCTACAGAAAGTCACAATAAGAATAAAACCAGATGGACCACCCGGCATCGGACCACAAGGCACCGGACACGACAAAGGCAAACCAAGCCCAGTCGACCCTGCAAAGTCCTCCTCACGAACATCTGGGGACATGTGCCAAAATTGGGAGAGCTGTCCCACTGACGAGTCAAGCAACAGCTTGACATAGCCATACTCACAGAATCATATCTTTCAGCCAACGTCCCAGACTCTTCCATCACCATCCCTGGGTATGTCCTGTCCCACCGGCAGAACAGACCCACCAGAGGTGGCGGTACAGTCATATACAGTCAGGAGGGAGTGGCCCTGGGAGTCCTCAACATTGACTCTGAACCCCATGGAATCTCATGGCATTAGGTCAAACAGGGACAAAGAAACCTCCTGCTGATTACCACCTACCGTCCTCCCATAACTGATCAATCAGGCCTCCTCCATGTTGAGCACCACTTGGAGGAAGCACTGAGGGTAGCTGGTGAAGCTACAACTCAGGGCTACATGCATGCTAAACAGCAGAAGCAACATGTTATAGATAGAGCTAAGCGATTCCACAATCAACGGATCAGATCAAAGCTCTGCAGTCCTGCCACATCCAGTCGTGAATGGTGGTGGACAATTAAACAACTAACAGGAGGAGGAGGCTCTATAAACATCCCCATCCTCAACGATGGCGGAGTCCAGCACGTGAGTGCAAAAGACAAGGCTGAAGCGTTTGCAACCATCTTCAGCCAGAAGTGCCGAGTGGATGATCCATCTCGGCCTCCTCCCGAAATCCCCACAATCACAGAAGTCAGTCTTCAGCCAATTCGATTCACTCCGTGTGATATCAAGAAACGGCTGAGTGCACTGGATACAGCAAGTGGCACTTACTCACCAATAACCTGCTCACCGATGCTCAGTTTGGGTTCCGCCAGGACCACTCGGCTCCAGACCTCATTACATCCTTGTTCCAAACATGGACAAAAGAGCTGAATTCCAGAGGTGAGGTGAGAGTGACTGCCCTTGACATCAAGGTAGCATTTGACCGAGTGTGGCACCAAGGAGCCCTAGTAAAATTGAAGTCAATGGGAATCAGGGGGAAAACTCTCCAGTGGCTGCAGTCATACCTAGCACAAAGGAAGGTGGTAGTGGTTGATGGAGGGCAATCATCTCAGCCCCACGGCATTGCTGCAGGAGTTCCTCAGGGCAGTGTCCTCGGCCCAACCATCTTCAGCTGCTTCATCAATGACCTTCCCTCCATCATAAGGTCAGAAATGGGGATGTTCGCTGATGATTGCACAGTGTTCAGTTCCAATTCGCAGCCCCTCAAATAATGAAGCAGTCCGAGCCAGAGGACTGGAGAACCGCTAATGTAGTACCATTATTCAAGAAGGGGAGTAGGGAAAAACCAGGGAACTACAGGCCAGTGAGCCTAACATCAGTGGTAGGAAAATTATTGGAAAAATTATTGGAAAAAATTCTGAAGGACAAAATTAGTCTCCACTTGGAGAAGCAAGGATTAATCAGGGATAGTCAACATGGCTTTGTCAAGGGAAGATCATGTCTGACTAATTTGATTGAATTTTTTGAGGGGGTGACTTGGCGTGTGGATGAGGGTAACGCAGTGGATGTGGTATACATGGATTTCAGTAAGGCCTTCGATAAAGTCCCCCACAGGAGACTGGTCAAGAAGATACGAGCCCATGGAATCCAGGGTGCCTTGGCACTTTGGATACAAAACTGGCTTAGTGGCAGAAGGCAGAGGGTGATGGTCGAAGGTTGTTTTTGTGACTGGAAGCCTGTGGCCAGTGGGGTACCACAGGGATCGGTGCTGGGTCCCTTGCTGTTTGTGGTCTACATTAATGACTTGGATATGAATGTAAAAGGTATGATCAGTAAGTTCGCTGATGATACAAAAATTGGTAGGGTGGTAAATAGCGAGGAGGATAGCCTCAGTCTGCACGACGATATAGATGGGTTGGTCAGATGGGCGGAACAGTGGCAAATGGAATTTAACCCGGAAAAGTGCGAGGTGATGCACTTTGGAGGGACTAACAAGGCAAGGGAATACACAATGAATGGGAGGACCCTAGGCAAGACAGAGGGTCAGAGGGATCTTGGTGTGCAAGTTCACAGATCCCTGAAGGCGGCGGAACAGGTAGATAAGGTGGTAAAGAAGGCATATGGGATACTTGCCTTTATTAGCCGAGGCATGGAATATAAGAGCAAGGAGGTTATGATGGAGCTGTATAAAACACTGGTTAGGCCACAGCTGGAGTACTGTGTGCAGTTCTGGTCGCCACACTACAGGAAGGATGTGATCGCTTTGGAGAGGGTGCAGAGGAGATTCACCAGGATGTTACCAGGGCTGGAGCGCTTCAGCTATGAAGAGAGACTGGGAAGATTGGGTTTGTTTTCCTTGGAGCAGAGGAGGCTGAGGGGGGACATGATTGAGGTGTACAAAATTATGAGGGGCACAGATAGGATGGATACTAAGGAGCTTTTTCCCTTCGTTGAGGGTTCTATAACAAGGGGACATAGATTCAAGGTAAAAGGCGGGAGGTTTAGAGGGGATTTGAGAAAGAACTCTTTCACCCAGAGGGTGGTTGGAGTCTGGAACTCACTGCCTGAAAGGGTTGTGGAAGCAGGAACCCTCACAACATTCAAGAAGCATTTGGATGAGCACTTGAAATGCCATAGCATACAAGGCTACGGACCAAATGCTGGAATATGGGATTAGAGTAGACAGGGCTTGATGGCCGGCGCGGACACAATGGGCCGAAGGGCCTCTATCCGTGCTGTATAACTCTATGACTCTATGAGCCCGCATGCAGCAAGACCTGGACAACATCCAGGCTTGGGCTGATAAGTGGCAAGTAACATTCGCGCCAGACAAGTGCCAGGCAATGACCATCTCCAACAAGAGAGCGTCTAACCACCTCCCCTTGACATTCAACGGCATTATCATCGCCGAATCCCCCACCATCAACATCCTGGGGGTCACCATTGACCAGAAACTTAATTGGACCAGCCATATAAATACTGTGGCTACAAGAGCAGGTCAGAGGCTGGGTATTCTGCGGCGAGTAACTCACCTCCTGACTCCCCAAAGCCTTTTCACCATCTACAAGGCACAAGTCAGGAGTGTGATGGAATACTCTCCACTTGCCTGGATGAGTGCAGCTCCAACAACACTCAAGAAGCTCAACACCATCCAGGACAACGCAGCCCGCTTGATTGGCACCCCATCCACCACCCTAAACATTCACTCCCTTCACCACCGGTGCACCGTGGCTGCAGTGTGTACCATCCACAGGATGCACTGCAGCAATTCACCAAGGCTTCTTCGACAGCACCTCCAAAACCCACGACCTCTACCACCTAGAAGGACAAGTGCAGCAGGCACATGGGAACAACACCACCTGCACGTTCCCCTCCAGGTCACACACCATCCTGACTTGGAAATATATCGCCGTTCCTTCATCGTCGCTTGGTCTAAATCCTGGAACTCCCTACCTCACAGCACTGTGGGAGAACCTTCACCACACGGACTGCAGCGGTTCAAGAAGGTGGCTCACCACCACCTTCTCAAGGGCAATTACGGATAGGCAATAAATGCCGGCCTCGCCAGCGATGCCCACATCCCATGAACAAAAAAAAAATACGAAAATGAGGGGCAGGGAAAGACCAGCTGGTCCATCAAGCTGGCCCCACACTCATGGTGGCTGAAGTATTGTGATTGGACACTTCCTTCCCTCCTTCCCCGAACGCAGCCATGTAATTTCCTGGGAGAGGTAAAAAGAGAGAAAATTCCAGGGCCAATAAAGGATTGAAAAAAACCCTCTGGAAAAATCCTTCTCCGACTCCCTCAGGTGATCGAAACCAGTCCAGCAGATCACATGGAACATGAAGTCGGGTGGTCAGCAGTTTAGTGGGAGTGGGGACAAGTGAGCAGGATGTGGGACTCGTGGACAAGATGAGCTCAGACAGGGGAGATGGGATGTGCTTGGTGGACAAGAGGGCAGTAGAGGGATGCACCAGTGGCAGCTGAATAGATGGTCACAATCTCAGCAACAAAGAAGCTGACAGTCAATTAGAGCACACTGCAGAGCATATTTGAGAGGGGTTGCAGTGCAAATAAGCAGAAATGGACTTGCAAAACTGATGGATGGATTGTACTGTCACTGAAAATTGTTGGAGCATTAAAAGTTTTGGCAAATCAAACAGAAATACCACAGCTTTGCTCGGTAGAGAGTTTTGAAGCCTGACTGCATTATTAAATAAATCAACTCAGCACTTTCCAAACACAATCGGAACAATGTTAAAAATTCATGTGTGATCAATTTACCTTTATTTTAGTATTATATTCAATTCCTGTCATGAGCAGATCAAAACGCACAACCACAGACAAGAATAAAAGTGTTACAGACACCTGCTGGGCTTGACTCGAAACTTCACACTGCGCTGAGCAAATCAACTTTCAAGATCAGCCACTGCTTTTATATCTCTACTGAGCTACCAGTAACAGCACATCCTTTCACAAAAAAACCACATTTCTTTCAGAGACATTACCGATAAAAGGATCCAAGATAACACAGAGAGAGGAGATGACCTGCCAACAGAATTGATGGTGAGATGCACTGTGTGTCTCCTTTGTAACAGAAACAGCAAATAGATTGCCTATTACTCCAGGTTTTAGCCCTTTTTTTGCACGTCGGTTAACATTTTCCAGTCTGTCAACATTTTGACCTATCACCTCGGCTAAAAGGGCAGGCTGATGTGCTAAGTCTTCATCCACTAATACCACTACCAGACTAGACCCTCATCCGAGCCCCAGAGGGAAGCATTTCCTCAGTACTGCACTGAGCAGGTGCTCAAGTCTCAGGAGTGGGGCTCAAACCCACAACCTTCTGAGTCAGAGACAAGAGTGCTACCAACTGAGCCAAGGTTGATACCTTAGGATGGGTAGATGGGCTTGTTGAGGGGGGAATGGAATGGAAATGAGGCCAAGTTCTCCCCAGTGGGAGATTCAATGGGTAACCCAACTTCCATAGAATGTACAGCACCGAAACAGGCCATTCGGCCCAAATGGTCTGTGCCGGTGTTTATGCTCCACACGAGCTTCCTCCCACCCTATTTCATCTAACCCTGTCAGCATGTCCTTCTATTCCTTTCTCCCTTCCCAAACCTAAAGCATTTGACACTTGAAAAGCAATGGCTAACATTTAAAGAAATATTTCAATATTCTCAACAAGTATGCATTCCATTGAGAAATAAAAACCCCACGGGAAAAGTGATCCACCCGTGACTAACTAAAGAAGTTAAGGATAGTACTAGATTAAAAGAAGAGGCTTATAATATTGCCAAGAAGAGTAATAAGCCTGGGGATTGGGAGAGTTTTAGAAACCAACAAAGGACAACCAAAAAATTGATAAAGAGAAAAAATAGAATATGAAAGTAAACTAGCAAGAAATATAAAAATGGACTGTAAGACTTCTGCAAATATGTAAAAAAGAGAGTAGCAAAAGTAAACATTAATCCCTTAAAGGCTGAGAAAGGAGAAATTATAATGGGGAATCAGGAAATGGCAGATGCGTTAAACAAATATTTTGTATCTGTCTTCACAGTAGAAGACACAAAAAGCATACCAAAAATAGTGGGGAAACCAAGGGGTAAATGAGAGTCAGGAACTTAAAACAATTAATATCACTAAAGAAAAAGTATTGGACAAACTAATGGGACTAAAAGCCGACAAGTCCCCTGGACCTGATGGCCTTCATCCTAGGGTTCTAAAGGAGGTGGCTGCAGAGATAGTGGATGCATTGGTTGTGATCTTCCAAAATTCCATAGATTCAGGAACAGTCCCAGTGGACTGGAAGGTAGCAAATATTACATCGCTAATCAAGAAGGGAGGAAGAGAGAAAACAGGGAACTACTTCAGACCAGTTAGCCTGAAATCTGTCGTTGGGAAAATGCTGGAATCCATTATCAAGGAAGTAGTAACAGGGCAATTAGAAAATCATAATATGATTAGGCAGAGTCAACATGGTTTTATGAAAGGAAAATCATGTTTGACAAATTTATTAGAGTTTTTTGAGGTTGTAACAAGCAGGGTAGATAAAGGGAAACCAGTGGATGTAGTATATTTGGATTTTCAAAAGGCAATCAATAAGGTACAACATAAAAAGTTGTTACACAAGATAAGGGCTCATGGGGATGGGGGTAATATATTAGCATGGATAGAGGATTGGTTAAAGGACAGAAAACAGAGAATAGGGATAAACGGGTCATTCTCAGGTTGGCAGGCTGTAACCAGTGGGGTGTCGCAAGGATCGGTGCTTTGACCTCAGCTATTTACACTCTATATTAATGACTTAGATTAAGGGACTGAGTGTAATGTATCCAAGTTTGCTGATGATACAAAGCTAGGTGGGAAAGTAAGATGTGAGAAGGGCACAAAGAGTCTGCAAAGGGATATAGATAGGTTAAGTGAGTGGGCAAAAAGGTGGCAGATGGAGTATAATGTGGAGAAATGTGAGGTCATTCACTTTGGTAGGAAGAATAGAAAAACAAAATATTTTAAATGGTGAGAAAATATTAAATGTTGGTATTCAGAGAGACTTGGGTGTCCTCATACAAAAAACACAAAAAGTTAGTATGCAGGTACAGCAAGTAATTAGGAAGAAAATGGCACGTTCTCCTTTTGGTCTCCTTAGCTAAAGAAGGATATACTTGCTTTGGAGGCGGTGCAACGAAGGTTCACGAGATTAATTCCTGGGATGAGAGTGTTGTCCTATAAAGAGAGATCGAGTAGAATGGGCCTATACACTCTGGAGTTAAGAAGAATGAGAGGTGATCTCATTGAAATGTATAAGATTATGATAGGGCTTGACAGGGTAGATGCTGAGAGGTTGTTTCCTCTGGCTGGAGAGTCTAGAACTAGCGGGCATAGTCGCAGGATAAGGGGCGGCCATTCAAGACTGAGATGAGGAGGAATTTCTTCACTCAGAGGGTTGTGAATCTTTGGAATTCTCTACCCCAGAGGGCTGTGGATGCTGAATCATTGAATATATTCAAGGCTGAGATCGATAGATTTTTGGACTCTAGGGGAATCAAGAGATATGGGGATAGGGCGGGAAAGTGGAGTTGAGGTCTAAGATCAGCCATAATTTTATTGAATGGTGAAGCAGGCTCGAGAGGCCGAATGGCCTACTCCTGCTCCTCTTTCTTATGTTCTTATGTACTTATCTAGCTTCCCCTTAAATACATCTATGCTATTCACCTCAACTACTCCTTGCAAGTTCCACATTCTTACCACTCTTTGGGTAAAGAAATGTCTCCTGAATGTATTGGTGACTATCTTATATTTATGGTCCTTAGTCTCCCCCACAAGGGGAAACATCGTCTCTACTTCTACCCTTTCAAACCCCTTCATAATTGGCACCGGTTGCATGAACTTACTTGTGTCTAATTACTGAAGCCACAGAGCGTCTGCCTCCTAGGTCAAAGAATCTGGGACTGTTACTACATTTCTATCTCGAGACTAGAATCTGAAAACTGGCTGCAGACACTGGGCTGATCACTGAAGTGCGTAAAGCAGATAGAGATTAAAGGAAAAGGCTCAGAGCTTAGCAAATTCACTATAGCGTGTTAAGGAGTTAAGCTGCAGTTTTTTCAATACCCTAGCGTTTGCCCTAATTTATTTTGCCTGATTCTGTCATGACAACTCAACATCCCTTTTCTTTCTCAGCAGCACAGTTGAGGTTTGCATAGTTAATTAGCTTCAAATTTCTAAATATATTCTGTTAAGCTTTCAAAATTGAACTAAATATCTTCAGGTTATACCTATCAGGAAATATTGAGCAGGCTGGGGCTCTTTTCTATCGAAAAAAGACTGAGAGGTCTTTAAAATTATGAAGAGGTTTGATAGGATAGACGTAGAGGAGATGTTTCCCCTTGCGGGGGAGACCAGAACTAGGGGCCATAAATATAAGATAGTCACTAATAATTCCAATAGGCAATTCAGGAGAAACTTCTTTACCCAGAGAGTGGTTAGAATGTGGAACTCGCTACCACAAGGAGTAGTTGAGGCGAATAGCATAGATACATTTCAGGGGAAGCTCGATAAACACATGAGGGATAAAGGAATAGAAGGATATGCTGATCGGGTGAGATGAAGTAGGGAGGGAGGAGGCTCATGTGGAGCATAGACACTGGCATAGACCAGTTGGGCCGAATGGCCTGTTTTTCTGTGCTGTACATTCTATGTAATTCTACATAAATACTTTGAGTGTCATTGGTTTCTTTTCAGCTCCTGCCTGAACAGATCTACAGCTTGAAATGACCTAATGACTGTGTTGACATTAATAACCAACCCCCTCCCCCTCACCATGTGCGAACAAAGAAGAGTGGTCTGGATTAATAGATGGAAAGCGAAGGAACAGCACATTATATAGGCAGGCTCTCATCACAGAACAGACCCTCCCACACGTGAGTTCTCGACTGTATTACTAATCAGATTTGCACTGCGAATTGGCAGCGAGGATATTGAATGGGTCATCCCTTCCCCCACCTCCTGCATCCTTTTCTGCAGAATGGCATGACAAAACAAAATGTGACTTGCTTTAAGCTGTCCAGACTACAAGGCTCGACAGCATTGTACATGTTGATCCAAGTCAGCTACTGACTTGCTACGATAGTTGACAGGGCTTATTGCTGACTCCAATTATGGTGACAGGAAGATTACACACCATGTATTAGAGATGTGGAAAGGCACTTACTGTATCTCATCATGATGATAATTGGCAGGTGGGCCATTGGCTGGAGCCAAACCAAAAATGAGAGCAATTTTTTTTTTAAAACATAGTTTTTATTAAGGTGTCAGCTCTAGCTCAGTGGGTAGCATTCTCACCACTCAGTCAGAGGTTGTGGGTTCAAGTCCCACTTCAGAGACTTGAGCACAAATTCCAGGCTGACACTGAGGGGACACTGTTGGAGGTGCCATCTTCCGGAGGCCCTTTCAGGCAGATGTGAAAGATCCCATGGCACTATTTAAAGAAGGGAATGGGAGTTCTTCCGGGTGTCCTGGCCAATATTTATTGCCCAACCAACACCACCAAAGTAGATTAACCATTTATCATGTATCTCATTCTTGTTTGTGGGACCTTGCTGTGAGCAAATTGGCTGCCGCATTTCCCTACATTACCTCAGTGATTACACTTCAAAAAAAGTACTTCATTAGCTGTATTGATCTTTTACGCCCACCTGAGAGGGCACACGGGGCGTTGGATTAACATTTCTTTGGAAAGACAGCACCTCCAAAAGTGCAGTCCTCCCCTAGTACTGCACTGAAGTGTCAGCCTAGATTTTGTGCCCAAATCTCTGGAGTGGGACTTGAACCCACATCCTTCTGACTCAGACAAAAGTGCTACCAATGAACTACAGCTAATGTGTATAATTTAAGATGTATTTCCTTTCTCTATTCTCAATTCCACAATATCTAACTTCACATTTTCTAAATTGATCTGCATTTGCAACCTGTCTGCCTATGTTATTAGCCTATCTATCTTTTTTTTAATTCATTCATGGAGTGCGGGCATCGTTGGCAAGACCAGCATTTATTGCCCATCCTTAATTGCCCTCGAGATCCCCATTTCTGACCTTATGATGGAGGGAAGGTCATTGGTGAAAAAGCTGAAGATAGTTGGGCCTGGAACACTGCCCTGAGGAACTCCTGCAGCGATGCCCTGGGGGTGAGATGATTGGCCACCAACAACCACTACCATCTTCCTTTATGCTAGGTATGACTCCAGCCACTGGAGAGTTTTCCCCCTGATTCCCATTGACTTCAATTTTGCTAGGGCTCCTTGATGTCACACTCAGTCAAATGCTGCCTTGATCTTACCTCTGGAATTCAGCTCT
Source organism: Heptranchias perlo (assembly GCF_035084215.1). Taxonomy (NCBI): domain Eukaryota; kingdom Metazoa; phylum Chordata; class Chondrichthyes; order Hexanchiformes; family Hexanchidae; genus Heptranchias; species Heptranchias perlo. The sequence goes on along the minus strand of NC_090336.1, from coordinate 62,327,775 downwards.
TTTGTCCATGTTTGGACCAAGGCTATAATGAGGTCTGGAGCCGAGTGGTCCTGGTAGAACCCAAACTGAGCATCGGTGAGCAGGTTATTGGTGAGTAAGTGCCACTTGATAGCACTGTCAGCGATACCTTCCATCACTTTGCTGATGATTGAGAGTAGGCTGATGGGGCGGTAATTGGCCGGATTGGATTTGTCTTGCTTTTTGTGGACAGGACATACCTGGGCAATTTTCCACTTTGTCGGGTAGATGCCAGTGTTGTAGCTGTACTGGAACAGCTTAGCTAGAGGCGCAGCTAGTTCTGGAGCACAAGTCTTCAGCACTACAGCCGTGATGTTGTCAGGGCCCATAGTCTTTGCTGTATCCAGTGCACTCAGCCGTTTCATGATATCTAATCTAAATGTCCTTAAACATGGGCACAGGCAAATGTACAGGGATTAACGATGGATATCTCATTATCTAAGAATGTTAATCTGTAATGGGACGTAATCAGATGGATGTTAAACAGAGGCCCCTCTGCCTTCTCAGGTGGATATAAAAGATCCCACAGCACTATTCGAAGAAGAGGAGCTTTCCTGATGTCATGGCAAATATTTATCCCTCGACCAACATAACAAACAAATTAGCTGGTCATTTATTTCATTGCCTCCCTAACCTCTCCACACACTCTCCTCCTTTAACACAATCCTTAAAACCTATTTTTTTGACCATGCTTTTGGTCTCCTATCCTAATGTCCCCTTCTTTAGCTCGGTGTCAATATTTGTCTAATTACGCTTCTGTGAAGCACCTTGAGATGTTTTACTTCTTTAAATATGTATATAAATTGTTGTTGTTGTTCCTGTCTGTGGGAGCTTGCTGTGTGCAAACTGTCTTCCACGTTTCCTTACATTACAAAATGACTACACTTCAAAAGTACTTCATTAGCTATAAAGCACTTTGGGACATCCTGAGGTCATTAATGGGGGTTATTTAAATGCAAGTCCTTTCTTTTTAATCAAATGGCACCATAACATTTACTCAAACCCACTGTGAAGTTGAGAAAGACTGGATATAGTGAATCCTGGAGAGGAACATAGGAACAGGAGTTGGCCACTCAGCCCCTCTAGCCTGTTCTGCCATTCAATTAGATCATGCTGATTCGTACCTCAAAACCATTTACCCACCTTTGCTGCATATCCCTTGATACCCTTACCCAACAATCTAGCAATCTCAGTCTTGAAAGCTCCAATTGTCCCCCAGCATCCACAGCATTTTGGGGGAGAGAGTTCCAGATTTCCACTCCCCTTCATGAGTAAAAGTGTTTCCTGATTTCACTCCTAAGTGGCCTAGCTCTAACTTTAAGATGTGTTTTGCGTTCCCCCACCAGAGGAAATAATTTCTCAGCAGCTACCCGATCGAATTAATTGAATCATTTTAAGCACCTTGATTAGATCACCCCTCAACCTTTCAAACGCAAGGAAATACAAACCAAGTCTACGCAACCTGTCCTCATAATTTTACTCTTTAAGCCCTGATATCATTCTGGTGAATCTGCGCTGTAACCCATCCAAGGCAAATGTATCCTTCCTGAGGTTCAGTGCCCAGAATTGAACCCAGGACTCCAGATGGGGCTTGCCCAAGGTTCTGTACAACTGAAGCATCACTTCCTCACTTTTGTATTCCAATCGCTTAGAGATAAAGGCCAACATTCCATTAGCCATTAGTAATAATATATATATATCTCTCAATGTTTTGTTTATTATCTCTCCCCTCGGTCTGCTGCACAACAAACCATTCCTTACTTGACAGGCTTGGTGGAAAATCTCTGCTCAGGTTCTTCGGTTTCCTGATTCTGTCTTTAAAAGTTTGCCAACATGTGTCAGCTGTCTGCAGCATCTCACCACCTTCCCTTTAGGAAAGCACCTAACTTTTCCTCACTGCCTCCATCTGACGGGCTGGCCAAAACTAGGAACTCACTGTATGGCCAAAGTGTTTCCAACAACAACTCGCATTTATATAGCACCTTTAAACGTAGTAAAACATCCCAAGGAGCTTCACAGGAGCGTAATCAGACAAAATTTGACACCGAGTCGCATAAGGAGATATTAGGACAGATGACCAAGCTTTATCAAAGAAATAGGTTTTAAGGAGCATCTTAAAGGAGGAGACGGAGAGGTTTAGGGAGGGAATTTCAAAGCTTAGGGCCTAGGCAGCTGAAAGCACGGCCACCAGTGGTGAAGCTATTAAAATCAGGGATGCACAAACGGCCAGAATTGGAGGAGCGCAGAGATCTCATCGGGTTGTCGGGCTGGAGGAGGTTACATAGATAGGGAGGGATAAGGCCATGCAGGGATTTGAAAACAAGGATGAGAATTTTAAGTACAAATTACGAATACTTATTAAGTGTGCATGAGGGTGGAGCAGGGGTGGGGGTTAAACTTGCTGAAAAAACTGTAAAGTACTTGCATGCACAATTGCACCATTCGTATAATGAAGCATATTGCTGAGCTGTACATTTCTGCCATTGAGAAAACAGTGACTAAGGTATGGAAAATTTAAAAATGTGCAATATTGCACGTTTTTGAAAATCGCCTTTTGACACAAGTATAACTTTAACAGATAGTCTACACAGAATGACTACAGTGGTCCAACAAAAATAAAGAAATCATTATAGTTAATCTTTTTATGCAACAATCCCTTTGACACCAATCACTTTGGAATGAAACCCATGCCCCAGATGCTTAACGATTTTATCTTGAGAATTTTCCACCTAAAAAAAAACGTTCATGCTGAGACCCAGAGGCAGTGTCAAAAAATCAATGATCTCCAGCAAGCATGCTTCGACTTTCCAAGCTGGTTAGAAGTGCTTCTATCCAAGTTCTCAAGGTTATATGACTAATGTGTTTGGGATTTGGGCCGGGGGGGGAAGAGAGGAAAGGGGGAGACAGATCGGAATTCTGAATGTTCCAATGATATTGCACTATGTTTATTAGATACCAAATTAAATAAGAGCTGTCACACAGGGGAAAACAAAAAGATACAAAATACAGACCAGAAATTGGGTATGAAATGTCCTTTCCCCCCCCCCCCCCTTCAATAACTTAAACTTGTTTCTGTGGGCTTTCAAATGACAGCTCATAGAATCTTACAGCACAGATGAAGGCCATTGGGCCCATCCTGCCTGTGCCTGCTCTTTGAAAGAGCTATCCAATTAGTCCCACTCCCACGTGATCTTTCTCCATAGCCCTGCAAATCATTTCTTTTTCAAGGTTGACTTCATTATATTGTGAAGAATCCCAAGGCAAAATTATTGAGGGGTAGGAGAGGGAGAGCGTGGGCCAGGGAAGTCTCACATATTACAGACCCTGTAACAATTTCATCCAGCTAAGTGAAAATTTGATCCAACAATTGGATATCGGACAAACTTGCATATGAAATAAAATTTCATAACCAAATATCTAAGTCTGATTGGATGGTTTGGATCATGATCCACAGTCTGTTTCTACTGTTGTGAGATTATCTACCAATCATAGGAACAGGAGGAGGCCATTCAGCCCCTCTAACCTGTTCCGCCATTCAATTAAATCACGACTGATCTGTATCTTAACTCCATTTACGCATTAGATTTAGTGTGAAAAGTAGTCCCACCATAATTACTGACATGAATTTCTTTCATGCTGATGTATCATAACTTGTCTCCAAACAAAACGTTGGTAGGTGACTGTGCGTCATGTATTGGGCTAGGCCACTGCTAGATCCAGTAAATCAGGAAATATCAGTGCAAAGAATATTGGGGGTTGAAATTGGTCTCCGGCAGGTAGCGCAAAATGGGCGATAGAGAATCAGGAGCCCATTTTACACCCACCCGATTTTCTTTCCCACTAAACCCAAGAAAGAAAAACTTGCATTTATATAGCGCCTTTCATGACCTCAGGCTGTCCCAAAGTACTTCAAAGCCAATGAAGTACTTTTTCTTTTTGAATTGTATTCACTATCGTAATGTGGGGAAACACAGGAGCCAATTTGCGCACAGCAAGGTCCCACAAACAGAAAAATTAGATAAACGACCTGACAATCTGTTTTAGGTGTTCCTTGATGGATAAATATTGGCCAGGACAACGGGGAGAACTCTCTGCTCTTCTTTGAAATAGTGGCCATGGGATCTTTTACATCCATCTGAGGGGGCAGATGGGACCATGGTTTAACGTCTCATCCAAAAGACGGTACCTCCGACGGTGCAGCACTCCCTCAGTACTGAACTGGAGTGTAGCCCTAGATTTTGTGCTCAAGGTTCACCACGTTTTGCCACAGGGAGTAGTTGAGGCAAAGACATTTGCACCTTTTAAGGGAAAAGTAGATAAATATTTGGAGCACAGGAAGATAGAGGGCTATGGGGAGAGAGAACGTGGCATTGAGCTTAGTTTTGCATTGCTCCAACAAACAGCTAACATAGAAAGGATGGGCTGAATGGCCTCCTTCTGTGCTGTTTACGTCTATGGTTTCTATTTAAATCATCTTTTCACCAGGCAGGGTTCATTCTTGTTTCCTTTCATTTCAGCTTCCCATTGCCCTAAAGTTTAAAGTAGGGCTGGCCAAGTGTAAAGGAGCCTTTAACAATATTCATCTTCTGAGCCAAACTTTCTTTACGATAATTAAAGATACAAATCACACCTCTCCAGGAGAAATCAGCCGCAGCACGGACACAGAGTTGGATGAGTCGATGAGGACATTAGCACAGACGGAGATATTCCTTTCTAAATCTACTGATACAATCATGATTGTGTTGAGCTGCTATGAACTACTTGGACCTCTACAACACACACATATGTCTATATATCACTGAGATCTAATGGATATTGTCACTGTGTTGTGAAAGAGGAGTGGCAGGATGTGTTATCCACCACAGACACAAGTAGTTTCTGCAATAACTTTACTGCCCCTTTAACCAAGATTATAAGTTGTAGGCCTTCTCTTGCCCGGTTAATTGCTATTATTTATCAGCAGCCTTTCTATAGCCTAGAACAGGCCCATATGGTGCACATACACGGTGTCAGTGTGGGGTAGTTTCTCCTTTGCCCCAAGGCTAATCTTGAGGCTTGTAAATCGGGCGGAAGCTGGCTCCAAGGTGAAGCAGAGGGAGACTCCCGCCTCCGAGGAGGTCACATTCCACTTTGCTCCGGTGTAGGTCAGAGCCTGACAATAGATTCAGGCGGCATTTCCACCATAACTGCAACATCAGCTGAGCAGTCACACGGTCGGCTGCTTCAGAGGACAGGTTAGCCCATTCAAAATAAATGTGTGAAAGTAGTAAAGAAAAGGAATATCATAGGAACATGTTCATCCACTAACACATAATTTCACAGAATCTTACAAAACAAAAGGAGGCCATTCAGCCCATCGTGCCTGTGCCAGCTCTGTGAAAGAGCTATCCAAGTAGTTCCACTCCCCCATCTCTTTCCCCAAAGCCCTGCAAATATTTCCTCGACAAGTATTTATCCAATTCCCTTTTGAAAGTTACTATTGAATCTGCTTCTACTGCCCTTTCAGGCAAAGCATTCCAGATCATAACAACTCGTTGCATTAAAAAAAATGATCTTCATCTCCCCTCTGGTTCTTTTACCAATTACCGTAAATCTGTGTCTTCTGGTTACCGACCCTTCTGCCACTGGAAACAGTTTCTCCTTATTTACTCTATCAAAACCCCTCATGATTTTGAACACCTCTATCAAATCTCCCCTTAACCTTCTCTGTTCTAAGGAGAACCACCCCAGCTTCTCCAGTATCTCCCCATAACTGAAGTCCCTCATCCTCAATACGTCTCTGTTCTCTCGCTTTCCGTTTGTGATCCTCTCTTACTGGACTTCCTCTTTCCACAAAACATCCAATTCTCCAGTTTTTTTTATTTTACAGTTCTTTCACCATTGGATTTTTTATTTTAAAAACAAGTTTTTTTTTGTCTGCCAAAAGTTATACCGTGTGGATGGATGTCGAGGTCACAACAGCAGTGTCACCTTCTGCCTTCGGCTCATTTCAGAGCGCAGCAGGAGACACAACTGGCATCAGCTCAAATCGGTCTTGCATCGTCTGTCTCAAGCGATTATTCCTCTGGTGAAGGAAACGTAATTAAACAACCTAGCAGCCGTAACATATGTTCCATCAAGTACTCGGCTCTTAAAATGCTCTGGGACACATTGATTGTCTCACCTCTGACACTCACGCCCCCAGTCCACTCTGAGGGGATCCTCTAGCAAATGCTTCAATTTACACAGATACTTACATGTTTGTGGCAATTATTCTCCCTTCCCCCTGATTGACTAATGGGTCAGAACCTCTTGCACTCTCTGCATTACCAAATTCCATAAATAACTAGGCTGGCAGTGCAAGTGGGGAGCAACTCTTACCATATTGTAGGTGCCAGTCATGGCTCAGTGGTAGCATTCTCGCCTCGGAGTCAGAAGATTGCGGGTTCAAGTCCCACTCCAGAGACTCGCACACATAATCTAGGCTGACGCTCCAGGGCAGTACTGAGGGAGTGCTGCAGCGTCAGAAGTACCATCGTTCAGATGAGATTTTAAACCGAAGCCCCATCTCAGGTGGACATAAAAGATCCCATGACGCTATTTTCTTCCTAGTGTCCTGGCCAATATTTACCCTTCAACCAACATCACTAAAAACAGATGATCTGGTCATTATCACACTGCTGTTTGTGGGACCTTGCTGTGCACAAATTGGTTGCTACGTTTCCCACATTACAACAGTTACTACACTTCAAAAGTACTTCATTGGCTGCAAAGTGCTTTGGGACATCCCGAGGTCATGACAGACACTGTATAAATGCAAGTCTTTCTTTATGTTGGCATGTCTCCACTGAAAGCTTCCCTCACACCCCCACCCAGCTTGATATGGAGTAGACGGGTAAATGTAGTTGAGGTACAGATCAGCCATGACCTACTAGAACAGCCTCGAGGGGCTTAACGGCCTATTCCTCGAGCATCACTGTTTATTTACTTTAGGATATTAGTTTGGACAGAATGTCTGTTCCTGTTAGTGGTATCTTTCTCCTTGTCGGGGGAGGTGGGAAGAGGGCACTTGGAGATACTTATGGTGACATTACGCTCGCCCAACTTTGTCTTTCATCACCAGTCTGTACAACACAAGGACAAATGAGCAAAATTACTGAGCACTTTCATTTCAGATACTGCTCCTTGTGAAGCAATTCGTCAAAACACAACATTCTGAAAATGTATTAAACATAATGGCCCAGAATTTGCAGTCAAAGTAACGATAAGGCAAATGGCGCTCACTGTTGTTTATGCGCAAATCGCACGGCAACTTCAGGCGAGGGCAGATGCGCGGTGAAATCCAAAAGTTGCTGTCTGAGATGCGCCGCTCTGCTCCGCCCCGCCGTTAGATTCGCAAAAAACGGCATCTCGCTGTCTGTCTCACCATTGAAATACAATAAACGGCGTGAAATTCCTGTATTTGCGCCGTAGATACAAACTAAACTCGCCACAGAAAATTAGGGCTTGTCCTTTTCAGTCCAAATACCCTTTGTAACAACATGATAAGTGTTAATTACTGCCAAACAACCTCTCTGGCACTGAAAATTAACTATTACAAGTGTGGAGTCTCATTCCTTCAGCTTTTAATTGTTGTTGGAGATTTCAAAAAAAAATTAAATTAAAAACATTTTACTTTTTCTTTCTGTCTCTTTCTTCTCTCTCTCTTAATCCAGTCTTTCTTTCCCTCTCTTTATTTTGCTTTCTATACCTGATTTGACATTGAATTCACTATTCTAACTTACACTTCCTGATTCAGACTCTGCGCTGTTCATTTAACACTCCTTCAATCTGATTCATTAAGGAGATACACTGTTGCTTGCCCTGTTCACACAGGTCCCAGGTACCCTGTAGAGGACACCGCGCCATTTCCATCTCCCACTTCCAGCAAATTGCCGTGCAAAGTCTCATGGAGATTAAACGGACAAGGGCATGTCTAACTAACAGCAGGGGCCGTTCGTTCATTGGCTGCAGCAAATTCTAGTCCAATAAATTGGATCAGATTTGTCTAGACAGATATATGTTGACGTTTGTACAAGACAAAATATCTGAACAACCTACATCAAATGATGCCCTAGAAGACGCAGAGCTGTGGAGAGAGCACAGGCCAATGGGAATGAGTTCTGGATCGTTCTAGCACAGCACCAGCACGGACACGATGGGCTGAATGGCCGCCTTCTGTAATTCAGAAAATATATTTTGGGATACAGTGTATGAGTGATTTGTAAACTTCTATAGTTCTGCGAATGATTACTGCAAACACCTCGAAATGCATCATTACCTAATGAATGCCTGCTGGTGCTGCAGAGGTGCTGAATCCACTGGCTCACACTCTGCATATTGACTGAAGATTTCCAACATGTTGCTGAATAGAAATATTTGTTCTCTTGCCTATTAGCATTTCAATGGCACCGAGAAAGCTGGACAATGCCAGTTGACAAACAACACCATTATTTCAACAACCTCAGTCACACCACAAAGACCCACAGCTCTTTTCTCCCCCCCCTCAAGAAAGCATTTGCCCTTGTCAGTCATTGCTGGTTAATTAGGTTTGGGGGAGGGGGGGCAGGGATTCCTGGTACCAGAATATAAACAGAAAGCTTCAATTCTGAGCTAACTCTTAATGAGTATTAGTGCAGAAGTGAGATAAGCATGTTTTGTCTTACAGCCTACAGCTACTGCTAAAGCAATACTGGAGAACATTTGATTTAAGGGGTCATTAATATAAATTGATTGCCTAATTCATAATAAATTACCTCTAAATATATACTGCTCGTTTTTGGTGCTAATACAGCAATGAAACAAAACAAAATCTGGATGGGCTAGATTTGTTTTTTCAGTAATGTTCTTTATTTCTGCTTTCGGACGGATTTGTCTGCAGATAGAATTCACCAAATGCTTTGAGGGGGAAAAAATTAAAGTGTTATTGAACATCTGTTGCCAAATGGCAGCAAAGCACAGCTGTTGCTATAATGCCACTTATTGTTTGAGGCCATGTTGAAAATACATTCACCTTCAGTGCCTTTTACATTTAGAAACTCAATGCCCTTTACCATAGTTTGAAAGCTTTATAAAACAAGGAGTGGCCTCTGTAAACAGAGAACCCATAAGCTAGAAATTGCAACTTGCATATGGTGGCATTTTGAACAAGCAGAGGCTCCATACTGGATGATTATGTCCTGCAGAGTAATATTTTAAACAGTTTGGGGGAACACTGGTAAATCTTGCTTTCTCACAACTCTGGGCGTGACACTATAGGAACATAGGAATTGCTAGATGCAAAAAGACCAAGGTCCATCTAATTCGCCTTCTATCATCCTGGTAGTCACATGATACAATGATAATGGAGTTGTTGATTAATCAGAGCAATCTATCTCCATCAATTAGTCTCCAACAGACCCAGACATGAGGTGAGGAAAACCGCCAGTGGTGGAGAGCTGTGGGAACCATAGGTCAAAAGTCACCTGTTCCTCCCAAGCTTGTTACACTGACCACATGTCATGTCTCAAATCACTCATATACTGAATCCAAAAATATAATTTTCTGAAAGAATCAATACCAAATGCTTCCATCATCCTAAAATAAGATTAGAATAAAAATGTACACTGTCAGTGGTAAAAATTTATCATTTAATAAGTATTTTGGGAAATGAAAAGAACACTTCGTGCATCCATTCTGTGACTCGTGTATAAAGACTTTTGTGTTACAAGAACAAGCAGGAAAAAAAACCTTTTATATCTTACAGAAAACTGATTCCAAATTTGAATCTACAAGGCTTTCTCAGTTTAAAATTCTTAATAGGTGGGAATGTTTAAAGTGAAACAATTCTGAACATCGAGTTACATCGAAACTACAGCACAGAAACAGGCCATTCAGCCCAACTGGTCTCAGCCAGGGTTTATGCTCCACACGAGCCTCCTCCCTCCCTACTTCATTTAACCCTATCAGCATATCATTTTATTTCTTTCTCCCTCATGTGCTTATCTAGTTTCCCCTCAAGTGCATCTATGCTATTTGCCTCAACCACTCCTTGTGGTAGTGAGTTCCACATTCTAAAGAAGTTTCTCCTGAATTCCCCATTGGATTTATTAGCGACTGTTCTATATTTATGACCTCTAGTTCTGGTCTCCCCTACAAGTGAAAACATTTTCTCTACATCTACCCAATCGAACCCTTGCAGAATAGGCAGCTCACCACCACCTTCTCGAGGGCAATTAGGGATGGGCAATAAATGCTGGCCTCGCCAGCGACACCCACATCCCATGAACGAATAAAAAAAAAGAATCTTAAAGACCTCAATCAGGTCACCCCTCAGCCTTCTCTTTTCTAGAGAGAAGAGCCCCAGCCTGGTTAGCCTATCCTGATAAGGATATCCTCTCAGCTCTGGTATCATCCGAGTAAATCTTTTTTGCACCTTCTCCAGTGCCTCTGTATCCTTTTTATAGTATGGAGACCAGAACTGTGGACAATACTCCAAGTGTGGTCTAATCAAGGTTCTATACATATTTAACATAACTTCTTTGATTTTCAATTCTATCCCTCTAGAAATGAACCCCAGTACTTGATTTGTCTTTTTTATGGCCTTAATAACTTGCGTTGCTACTTTTAGTGATTTATGTATCTGTACCCAGAGATCCCTTTGCTCCTCTATCCCATTTAGACTCTTATTATCCATGTAGTATCCGGCCTCCTTACTCTTCCTACCAAAATGCACTACCTCATACTTATCGATATTGAAATTCATTTGCCAATTACACACTCATTTTGCAAGTTTATTAATGTCATCTTTCCTTAGTCCTTTGTGTTACCGACACCCCTCCAATTTTATGTCATCCACAAATTTTGAAATTGTACTTCCGATTCCCGAATCCAAATCGTTAATGTAAATTGTGAACAACATGTAAATTGCCCAGCACCAATCCCTTTGGCACACCACTTCACACCTTTTGCCAGTGTGAGTATGTACCCTTAATCTCTATATCATGTCAAGAAAATACAATAACGTGTCCTGATAAAAATGTTTTGGCACCTACGATTGATCAAATGGCCTGAATTATTAAGTACAGAAATGCCGAGCAAACCAAAAGCACATTTTTCTCTAAACGGTAAGCATACTACCAAATTTGCTGGTAACTTATGTTTTTGGAGTTCGTTTGCCCTTTTTTATTATTAAAAATACTTTAGTGCTGTACTGCTGGAGGGGCCGTACCGAGAGAGCGCTGCACTGCCGGAGGGGCCGTACCGAGAGAGCGCTGCACTGCCGGAGGGGCCGTACCGAGAGAGCGCTGCACTGCCGGAGGGGCCGTACCGAGAGAGCGCTGCCCTGCCGGAGGGGCCGTACCGAGAGAGCGCTGCCCTGCCGGAGGGGCCATACCGAGAGAGCGCTGCCCTGCCGGAGGGGCCGTACCGAGAGAGCGCTGCCCTGCCGGAGGGGCCGTACCGAGAGCGCGCTGCACTGCCGGAGGGGCCGTACCGAGAGCGCGCTGCACTGCCGGAGGGGCCGTACAGAGAGCGCTGCCCTGCCGGAGGGGCCGTACCGAGAGAGCGCTGCCCTGCCGGAGGGGCCGTACCGAGAGCGCGCTGCACTGCCGGAGGGGCCGTACCGAGAGCGCGCTGCACTGCCGGAGGGGCCGTACAGAGAGCGCTGCCCTGCCGGAGGGGCCGTACCGAGAGAGCGCTGCCCTGCCGGAGGGGCCGTACCGAGAGAGCGCTGCCCTGCCGGAGGGGCCGTACCGAGAGAGCGCTGCCCTGCCGGAGGGGCCGTACCGAGAGAACGCTGCACTGCCGGAGGGGCCGTACCGAGAGAGCGCTGCACTGCCGGAGGGGCCGTACCGAGAGAGCGCTGCACTGCCGGAGGGGCCGTACCGAGAGAGCGCTGCCCTGCCGGAGGGGCCGTACAGAGAGAGCGCTGCACTGCCGGAGGGGCCGTACCGAGAGAGCGCTGCACTGCCGGAGGGGCCGTACCGAGAGAGCGCTGCACTGCCGGAGGGGCCGTACCGAGAGAGCGCTGCACTGCCGGAGGGGCCGTACCGAGAGAGCGCTGCCCTGCCGGAGGGGCCGTACAGAGAGAGCGCTGCACTGCCGGAGGGGCCGTACCGAGAGAGCGCTGCACTGCCGGAGGGGCCGTACCGAGAGAGCGCTGCACTGCCGGAGGGGCCGTACCGAGAGAGCGCTGCCCTGCCGGAGGGGCCGTACCGAGAGAGCGCTGCCCTGCCGGAGGGGCCGTACCGAGAGCACGCTGCACGGCCGGAGGGGCCGTACCGAGAGAGCGCTGCCCTGCCGGAGGGGCCGTACCGAGAGAGCGCTGCACTGCCGAAGGGGCCGTACCGAGAGAGTGCTGCACTGCCGGAGGGGCCGTCTCCAATCCAAGACACTGGGGAGAATTCCCCTGCTCTACTTCAAAATAGTGCCATGGGATCTTTTATGTCCATCCGAGAGGGCCGGTGGGGGTCTCGGTTTGACATCTCATTCGAAAGACGGCACCTCCGACAGTGCAGCACTCCCTCAGTACTGCACTGAAGTGTCACCCGAGATTTTGTGCTCCAGTCTCTGGAGTGGGATTTGAAGTAACAACCTCTGATTCAGTGGTGAGTGCGCTAGTCACTGAGCCACGGCAGACATCACAAAGAAGAGAATGCCAAGCTAAATCTTGGGCAAAAATAATTTTTTTTTGCCGCAATAACATCTACTATCCAATGAAACCAATCTCCTTTTGGAAGTAGTGGCCTATTCATGGAGGTGCAGCATTGGAATTCCGCAGTTGATCTTAAATCCTCTTAGCCCGGAGATGCTGAAGGATGTTGGCATGTGGACATTTAAGGTGCTGGCTGAAAATTTATTTCTCTATTATTTACAAGAGGCTTGAACCTATACATTTTAAGTTACAACTTTGTAAAAATAATGGAGAAAAATTTTAGACAAATGCACAAGCATTTATAAATCCAAATCCTTTGCTTTTTTTGTCATCAATTCTTTCTGATTCTCTTCTGAAGGCAAATTCATAGCGTGCCCAGGAATCAAGCGGAAAATCTTCTCTAGCTACTAGCTTTTGTCAGCCGTGGTACAGTGGGTAGCATTCTTGCCTCGGAGTCAGAAGTTTGTGGCTTCAAGTCCAACTCTAGAAACTTGAGCACAAAATCTAGGCTGACATTCCAATGCAGTATTGAGGGAGCGCTACACTGTCAAAGGTGCATTCTTTCAGATGAGACATTAAACCAAGGCACCGTCTACACTCTCAAGTGGATGTAAGATCTCATTGCACTATTTTCAAAAAGAGCAGGGGAATTCTCTCCGGTGTCCTGGCCAATATTTATCCCTAAACCAACATTACTAAAACAGATGTCCTGGTCATTATCACATTGCTGTTTGTGGGAACTTGCTGTGTGCAAACTGGAACATAGGAACAGGAGGAGGCCATCTAGCCCCTCGAGTCTGCTCTACCATTCAATGAGATCATGGCTGATCTGTGACCTAACTCCATATACCTTACCCCATATCCCTTAATACCTTTGGTTAACAAAAATGTATCAATCTCAGGTTTAAAATTAACAATTGAGCTAATGTCAACTGCGGAAGAGAATTCCAAACTTCTCCCACCCTTTGCGTGTAGAAGTGTTTCCTAACTTCACTCCTGAAAGTCCTGGCTTTAATTTTTAGGCTATGCCCCCAGTCCTAGATTGTCCAACCAGCGGAAATAGTTTCTCACTGTCTACCCTATCAGTTCCCCTTAATATCTTGAAAACTTCAATCAAATCATCCCTTAATCTTCTAAATTCCAGGGACCACAACCCTAGTTTGTGTAATCGCTCCTCGTAATTTAACCATTGGAGTCCAGGTATCATTCTAGTAAATCTACCCTGCACTCCCTCCAAGGCCAATATATCTTTTCTTAAGGTGCAATGTCCTGAACTAAACCCAGTACTCCAGGTGTGGTCTAACCAGGGCTTTGTATAGCTATAGCATAACTCCTACCCCCTTGTATTCTAGTCCTCTAGATATAAAGGCCAGCATTCCATTAGCTTTTTTGATTATTTTCTGTACGTGTCCATGACATTTTAATGATCTATTTACATCGACCCCTAAGTCTCTTTGGACCTCCACTGTTTCGAGCTTTTCACCATTTAGAAGTACTCTGATCTATCCATTTTAGGTTCAAAGTGGATGATCTCACACTTGCCTACGTTGAAATCCATTTGCCACAGTTTTGCCCATTCACCTAATCTATTAATATCTCTCTGTAATTTTATGCTTCCATCTACACTCTTTACAATGCTGCCTATCTTTGTGTCATCGGCAAACTTGGATATGTGGCTCTCTATCCCGTCATCTATGTCGTTAATAAATACAGTGAATAGTTGAGACCCAAACACAGATCCCTGCGGGAGTCCACTAGTCACATCCTGCCAATTATCCCTACTCTACCTCCTGCCACTCAGCCAATTTCCTAACCAGGCCAATAATTTGCCCTCAATTCCATGGGCTTCAACTTTAGCTAACAGTCTCTTATGAGGGACTTCACTGAATGCCTTCTGGAGGTCCATATAAACAACATCCATTGACATTCCCCTGTCCACTACTTTAGCCACCGCTTCAAAAAATTCAATCAGGTTCGTCCAGTAAGACCTACGCTTTACAAATCCATGCTGGCTCTCTCGGATCAACTGAAAATTTAAGGTGTTCAGTCACTTTATCCTTAATTATAGACTCTAGTAATTTCCCGACAACAGATGTTAGGCTAACTGGTCTATATTCCACGGTTTCCCCCTCTCACTTTTCTTAAAAAGCGAAGTGACATGTGCAATTTTCCAATCTGAAGGAACGGTTCCTGAATCTAGAGAACTTTGAAAGATTATAGTTAGGGCATCCGCAATGTGCTCACCTACTTCCTTTAAAACCCTGGGATGGAAACCATCTGGTCCTGGGGATTTGTCACTCTTTGGGCTATTATTTTCTTCATTACTGTTAACTTGCTTATGTTAATTATGGTGAGTCCCCACCCCGATTCAATATTAGTTTCCTCGGAGTGCCCAGCATACTATCCTCTTCCTCTACTGTAAATACTGATGCAAAGTAATTATTTAACATCTCCACCATTTCCTTATTTTCATTTACAATATCACCATTATCAGTTTTTAAGGGGCCCACATTGCTCTTGACCACCCTCTTTCCTAATATAATTGTAAAAATTTTTGTATTGATTTTGATATCCCTTGCACGTTTCTTTTCCTACTCCCTTTTTGTAGCTCTTACTAACTGTTTTGTCACCCTTTGCTGTACTTTGTATCTCTCCCAGTCACTAGGATCTGCGTTTTCTTTTTGCATTTTTGGATGATTTTTCTTTTAATTTGATGTTGTCCCTTACCTCTTTTGTCATCCATGGCATTTTTTTTGGCAAGTGGAGCTCTTGCCTCTTAGGAGTATGAAGTGGTTCTGTATCATGTTAAATGCTTTTTTGAACACTTCCCACTGATCTTCTGTCGTTTTACCCATGGACTTCCAGAAGGCAGTTGATAAAGTCTCTCATAAGAGACTGTTGGAGACAGTTGAAGCTCGTGGAATGGAAGACAAATTAAAAACAGTGACTACACTTCAAAAGTACTTAATTGGCTGTAAAGCGCTTTGGGACATCCTGAGGTTGTGAAAGGAGCTATAAAATGAGAGTTCTTTCATTTGTTTTTAATGCTGAGGTATGTTTCCAGGAGTACCACTCTCACACGTACAAGCTTCGACAGCAATGACAAAACTATTTGACCTTGGGGGGCAGCGTTACATACACCCATCGTGTGCTCACCTCATGTTCACACGTCTACATCTCATCTTCACAAGAACACTACAATCTCTGTAAACAAAATAGCACCAATCAAATGCAGACTGGATCAGTCTTGCACTCAAAATGGCATTTCCATGATATTTCCATTAGTGGCTAAAATATGGAACTCACTACCACACGGTGTGGTTGAGGCGAATAGCATAGATGCATTTAAGGGGAAATTAGATGAGGGAGAAAGGAATAGAAGGATATGCTGATTGGGTTAGATGAGGCTCGTGTGGAGCATAAACACCAGCATAGACCAGTTGGGCTGAATGGCCTTTCTGTGCTGTCAATTCTATGGTCTTGGCAATGTCCGGACAGTTGTACATTCAGGTCGCAGTCAGCTGCATGGGCCCGCACTCTGGGTACTGGCCGCACCAGCGCTGATCTGGCCGGAGCATGAGAGTCTGTAGAACAGGACTGGCATCATATTGGCGCAAAATCGATAGTCGGAAGTGTCAATTTTTGCACCAGAGTTGGAAAGATGTCACATAATCACACACACACACACACACACACACACACACACAATCTGGAACTCCATTAGTTCTATTTGAAAAGAAACTCTAGGAAATTGAAGCAACGCTGGTAATCAGATTCAGAGCAGCCTGCTCATCTATTGAGACTTGCCGGGGACTCATTATATCTGTGACCTTTAACAGCTATCACTGAGAAACTCCATCTTATTTGTCTACGCTCAATTTGGACTCCGGCACAAGAAGTGCAAGAGCAGTGGTGACTTGGGTTAATGTCGATTTTAAACTCACTCTCAAACCACACTGCAAGTGACCTTTAGTCATTTCCATTGAACATTATCACAGCTAATTTCACACTATAAAATCAATCTGACCACAGCCAAATTGATTTATATACAAATGTGATATCAGTAAATTCACGTCAGAGCCATATTATAAAGGCATTTTCCCGCAGTCCCTGGTTTGTTCCTGCTTTAAGTCAACTTGGGCATAGCCATTCCTGTCCTAATCAAACCATGATGTGGAGATGCCGGTGATGGACTGGGGTTGACAATTGTAAACAATTTTACAACACCAAGTTATAGTCCAGCAATTTTATTTTAAATTCACAAGCTTTCGGAGGCTACCTCCTTCCTCAGGTGAACGATGTGGAAATTAGTGGAGTTCCAGATTGTGTGTGTGTGTGTGTGTGTGTGTGTGTGTGTGATTATGTGACATCTTTCCAACTCTGGTGCAAAAATTGACACTTCCGACTATCGATTTTGCGCCAATATGATGCCAGTCCTGTTCCACATCGTTCACCTGAGGAAGGAGGTAGCCTCCGAAAGCTTGTGAATTTAAAATAAAATTGCTGGACTATAACTTGGTGTTGTAAAATTGTTTACTAATCAAACCAGTTACCAACAATCTTTTTCAGAACTAGTAAGGAAGAACTCAGACTGCAAATTACTGGGAGTGATTTTACTGGAACAGTGCTTAATACACTGGAGATGATCAAACAAACTTGCATTTATATGGTGCTTTATCAGGTCCTCAAGATGTCCCAGAGCATTTCACAGTAAAGGAATTACTTGTTTGACGTTCACTCACTGTTGTTAGGTTGGCAAATGCAGCAGCCAATCGTTCACTAAGTTCCCACAAACAAAGAGATGAAAGGCCAACCAATCGGTTTTTTTTGGTAGTGCTGGTTGAGGAAGGAATGTTGGCCAGGACACCAGGAGAATCACGAGCAGAGGGAGTCCTCCCCGGTGCCCTGGACAATATTTGTCCCTCAACCAACATCACTTTAAAAAAATTATCTGGTCATCATCACATTGCTGTTTGTGCGAGCTTGCTGTGTGCAAATTGGCTGCCGCGTTTTGTACATTACAACAGTGACTACACTTCATTGTCTGTGAAGCGCTTTGGGATGTCTTGAGGTGGTAAAAGTATTTTTCTTTTTCTTTTTCTTTAGACAGGTTAATGTTTCAGGTATGGAACAGGTCAGTTGTCACGGAAGGTCCGCACACGAAACATGAACCCATTTCCTCTCAGGTGCGAGCGGCCCTGCTGTGTAATTCAAGTTTCTTACTCTCTCTCCCACCCTCTACCAGGCTCTGCAGTTACATTCAAACAACAAGCAAGCTGACAGCTCTGTATATATCAATTAGCTGGAAGCTCGTCAGCAACATATGAAAGGGCGATTGGCTTGCTACGAGCAGTGCACACTGTCTTACAATTAATACAGCATTGTTAGAATGAAATATATAGAAAAAGCCACAGAGAGTGGGGATATTTAGAAGGCCTGAATAATTACTGCTATGTATTGGTCATTATAATGCCATTTACTGGAGTGCAATATCAGCAAAAATATTTGAACTTTGAATGCATGAGCGGAGAGAATATTCAGTTCATTTACATTTCTAACAGGCACCATTCACAATCAGTTCAGTTGCTGTATATCACTGCTTTACGAGAATTAATTTACTTTTGAATTAAGCAGCTATGATTCTAAGCTGAGGCATCCAAATTTCTCCACTTCTCTCCTGAAGGTACTGACCCTCGCTGGGAGGGTACCGTTCCACTGGCACCAGCAAGTGGCTGACAGTGAACCCAGGCAAACTATTCAACTGTGGCAGGCATCAGTCAAGCCTGACTCGGTCCTCGCCCGATGCTCACGCTTGCACAGTTTCCAGCAGAAATTGCTGGATAATATCAGGAATAACATTCCCTGCATGTCTCCCACCACCACCATCACCCCCACCCCTAAATCCCAAAACAGGGATGTTGACACCAATTGTACAACCCCAACTGTAGTCAGCTACAGACTAGGGATCAAACCTGCGACCTTATTAGTCTGTATGGCTCAGTACTACATTGGGTGGGTTGAGCTCCTTTGGGACATTAACCTGCTAGCAGATCTCCAGTGGCATTACTCAAGAGTAGACTCAGATCTGGAGTACCAGCAGAAGCGAGTACCACTCGGCTCCCTTCTTCTGGCGATGTCTGTCCAGTTCCCTCCGCCTAATCACCTCACTTCCCTTTCAAAAGCCTCATCAGAATTTTCATATTCAACCGTGCCATTGATTTCCCATCCTTTCCATTGCCCTTCCCTTTGCTAAGTGTGGTGGTTTGAGTGAGATGGATGGGTGCTGGATGAAAGACTTTTATATATACACACAAGCGAATCTCCCAGCGAGTTGCTGCCGGGTAGTTGGAGATACTGTATTTTATATAGAAGTAGACAGGGTCTGATGTTGGTGACGGTATGATGATATGGTGTTTGGGAGGCAAGTATTGGTGAATTAGTGTGGGAATAGTTTGGAGACTGCGGAATTGAGATGTACTTTAATGGGGGCAGAGTGCCCTTTGGGGACAGTAGTGAAGAGTTAGGTGAGGAAAGTAACGAGGATTTAGGGGTAATGGGCATTGGGGTAGAGACCTGAAGAGTAAAGGGGTAGGGTACAGTGGTAAGCAGTGGCGAAGGACAGGGAATACTGTGGGTAGAGTGTACTTGGGGGCAGTGGGGTAGTGAGTAATCCCAGTAAGCAGAGTGAGATAGTATGAAATCAGTTGGAGGAAGTCAGTAGTTAGTATTTGGGGGAAGAGTAGTGGACAAGGGCATAATGAATAGTTGAGAAGTGCGAGAGAGCAGTTGAAGGGGAGAAAAGAGAAACGTTTAGATGGTGGGTATTAAATATTTTGGAGGTCAGTGGATAGGAACATAAGAACAGGAGTAGGTCATTCCACCCCTCAAGCCTGCTCCACTATTCAATTCATGGCTGATCTGTATCTCAACTCCATTTTGCCACTTTTGATATCCCTTGATAGATTTTTGTTAGTAAGACTATCGATCTCAGTCTTTAAATCTCCAATTGTCCTGTAGCAACCACAGCCTTTTGAGAGAGAGAATTCCAGATTTCCACTACCCGTGTGTGAAAAAGTGCTTCCTGATTTCCCATCTGAATGGCCTGCCTCTAATTTTATTATCTTCCCCCCTCGTTCTTGATTCCCCCATCAGAGGAAATAGTTTCGCTGTATCTACCCTATCAAATCCTTTTATCATTTTAAACACTGCGGTCAAGTCGCCCCTCGGTCTCCTAGTCTCAAGGGAGCACAAGCCAAGTGTATGCAACCATAGTTGGGGGAAGTGAATAGTTTAGAGATGGAAAGTGACAACTAGGGAGACTGGTTATCTGAGGTAGCAGCGGGCTTTGATTTGAAATAAATTTAAACGGACAGGAGTAGAGTTGGATGGAAATAAACACATCATTGGAGAGCAAAGGAATCAGGTACAAATAAATGAGAATAAAACAGGGAAAGAGATGAATATAAATGAATGTAGAATGGATATAGAGGTGAGATGACAGGCTCGAAGCAGACAGAGGGAGCCAGAGAGATGCGGGTGATGATTCGAGAACAAGTGGAGCAAGGCAGCTTTAGATGGGCAAAGAGAGAGTGGGGCCCATGGAGAGGCAACCAATGCAGCAGGAGAGGAGAGATAGTGGGGCCCATGGAGAGGCAGCCAATGCAGCAGGAGAGGAGAGATAGTGGGGCCCATGGAGAGGCAGCCAATGCAGCAGCAGAGGAGAGATAGTGGGGCCCATGGAGAGGCAGCTATGGAGAAGAAAGGAGCAAAGAAAGAAAAAGACTTGCATTTATATAACACCTTGCACAACCTCAGGACATCCCAAAGCACTTTACAATCATTGACGTACTTATGAATGGTGTCACTGTTGTAATGTAGGAAAGGCAGCAGCCAGTTTGCGCACAGCAAGATCCTACAAACAGCAACGTGATAATGAGCAGAGAATTTTTTTTTAAAGTGATGTTGGTTGAGGGATAAATGTTGGCCAGGACATCAGGGAGAACTCCCCTGCTCTTCTGTGAAATGGTGCCATAGGACAGACAGCGCAGTGCTCCCTCAATACTGAGAGTATTGGAGTATCAGCCTGGATTATGTGCTCAAGCCTCTGGAGTGGGCCTTGAACCCACAACCTTCTGATTCAGAGGCAAGAGTGCTGCCCACTGAGCCACGGCTGATCCACAGAGATTAGGGACAGTGGAGAAGTGCAGAGCATGAGACCTAAACGGAAACAGGCAGCCACAGAGAGAGACCCAAAGCAGAAAGTGGAATTAAGTTCACAAAGGATAAGGAAATAACGTAAAAGAATTAAAAGGACAAAAAGATATTTGGTACTATTTTAAAGTTGAAATTGAGTGAATGAGATGTGCAGAGAAGATTCTGGAAGGAGCCGGGAGATGAGAAAGGCCAGTTCGAGTAAGCATCAGGCAGAGTCGGCCCATAGCAGATCTATCGTGGAGGCCCAGATCAGGAGCTGGAAGGACAAAGTAGTATAATTTAAACGTGACAAATCAGCAGTGACAGAAATAGCGTGACAGGAAATTGTGACAGAACGACGCGTACAGGAAGTGTGCCGATTCAAAAAAAGACTTCGACTCAGCATCCTACATTCATAACAAAGACAATAGAAGTTAATTCTTCAAAAATACATGGCGTTTACAAAGTTAAGTTCCCAGAGAAGCTCTTGATGTTTTTTGCCACAGGCATTAACATTTTAGACTGTCATTTTCTGAACCCAGTATTATAACAGCATTTTGACTGAGCAAGACATTTCCTGCAGGCAATTCATTTTTTGTTGTTGCCTGAAATGGTGCGTGTGAATTGAAGAAGGTACTTCTTTAATAACCTTATATTTGATTTCCTCTTCTGCTTCCCATCGACTAGGCTCAGCTGGATGTGATTTTCTTATCAGGGAACTTTTTTCAAACGCTCAGCCCTCAGCAACTTTCAGCTCTTTTACCAATTCAATCTGCCTCACACGCCCACTTGCCTCATAGTAAGTAAGAAAGAACATGCATTTATGTAGCGCCTTTCACAACCTCAGGATGTCCCATAGCGCTTTACCTTTGAAGTGTAGTCACTGTTGTAATGTAGGATATGTAGCAGCCAATTTACACACAGCAAGATCCCACAAACAGCAATGAGATAAATGACCAGATCATCTGTTTTAGTGATGTTAGTTGAGGGATAAATATTGGCCAGGACACCGGGGAGAACTCCCCCTGCTCTTCTTCAAACAGTGCCATGGGATCTTTTACATCCACCTGAGAGTGCAGACGGGGTCTCGGTTTAACATCTCATCGGAAAGATGGCACCTCCGACAATGCAGTACTGCACTGGGAATGTCGGCCTGGATTACGTGCTCAAGTCTACAGAGTGGGACTTGAACCCGCAATCTAACTCAGGAGGTGTGAGGGCTATCCACTGAGCCACAACTGAAAGAAAATTTTTGGGAGGGAGTTGTTCATGATTTTAGAGTATTCATACAATGAAGCAGCTAATTTCCGACAAGGAGACTTCCCAATGTACAAAACACGAGTCTGTTGTAATCAGAATTAGAGCAGTAAACAGTATTGGAGCCCTCTAGTGGCAGCTCGAATCTATGGTTGGAATTAACTGATGGTACAATATTAGCTTATTTCTATAAAAGCTTTTATGGAATCACAGAATATTACCAGACTGAAACAGCCCATCAATCAGTGTTGGTGTTTTACTCCGCTTGACTCACCTAGTCTAATCCCATTCTCCTGCTCGCTCCCCATACCCTATAATATTCCTCGTTTTCAAGCAACTATCTAATTGCCTTGTAAAAAAGTATATGGAATCTCAGGCATTAGAAATGGGGCAGAGAGTACAAAAGCAATGAGATCATAGCATCGTACAGCACAGAAGGCGGCCATTCAGCCCATTGGGCCAGTGCCGGCTCTTTGAAAGAGCAATCCCCCAACTCCCCCTGCTCTTTCCAATAATGCTAAACCGATACAAACCACAGGTAGAGCCACAGATATTGTGTCCGGTTTTGGGCAGCCTACTTTAGGAGGGCTTTCCAGGCCAAGGAGAGGGTGTATGGAGAAGAGATTCACTAGAATGATACCCAGGGATGAGAGGCTTCAGTTATGAGGAGAGACTAGAGGAACTTGGGCTCTTTTCATTAGAACAAAGAAAGTGAAGAGGAGACCTGATAGAGGTGCCCAAATGATGAGGCTGGGATGAGGTAAATAGGGAAGAACTGTTTCCACTGGTCAGTAAATCAATAACTGGAGGGCATCTGTTTACAATGACCACCAAAAGAACGAAGGGAGAGATTAGGAGATTACGCAAGGAGTTGGGGGACGTGGAATGCGCGACCAAAACAGCAGTGAAAGTAGAATTCATAATAGCTTTTAAAAGGGAAGTGATTCAATATTTGAAAATGAAAAGTTTGAAAAGGGCATGGGGAAAGGGTAGAGGACTGGGACTAAGTGGACAGCTCTTTCAGAGGGGCAGGATAGGCACAATGGGCTGAATGCTCTCCCTCTGTGCTGTAAGGTTCTATGCTTCTATTTTGATATCGTTAGGCACAGTTTGTCACAGTAATGATGTGCGCTGTACTCAAGCTACAAAAATACAGAGATAGGCTTTTCCGTTATTTAGCGACTTGCTAGGCTGCTTCAGAGGTCACTTAAGAGTCAGGTTGGTGTGAGGCTGGAGTCACATCTTGGCCCAGACCGGGTAAGGACGGCAGGTTTCCTTCCCTAAAGGACATCAGTGAATCAGTTGGGTTTTTGACAACATTCCAACAGCTTCATAGTCACCAGATTTATATTTCCAGATTTAAAAAAAACTGAATTCAAATTCTCAAACTGCCATGGTATTATAGAATCATAGAATGGTTACAGCTCAGGAGGCCGCCATTCGGCCATCGAGTCCACGCCGGCTCTCTGCAAGACCAATCCAGCTAGTCCCTCTCCTCCACCCTTTCCCAACAGCCCTGCAAATTTTTTCCCTTCAAGTACTTCTCCAATTCCCTTTTGAAGCCCATGATTGAATCTGCCTCCACCACCCCCTCAGACAGTGCATTCCAGATCGTAACCACTTGCCGTGTAAAAAAGTTTTTTCTCATGTCGTCTTTGGTTCTTTTACCAATCAGCTTAAATCTTTGTCCTCTGGTTCTTGACCCTTCCGCCAATGGGAACAGTTTCTCTCTATCTACTCAGTCTAGACTCATGATTTTGAATACCTCCATCAAATCTTCTCTGTTCTAAGGAGAACACCCCAGCTTCTCCAGTCTATCCACGTAACTGAAGTCCTTCATCCCTGGAACCATTCCAGTAAATCTTTTCAGCACCCTCTCTAAGACCTTCACATCCTTCCTAAAGTGTGGTGCCCAGAATTGGCCACAATATTCCAGTTGTGGCCGAACCAGTGTTTTTAAAGGTTCATCATAACTTCCTTGCTTTTGTACACTATGCCTCGATTTATAAAGCCCAGGATCCCGTATGCTTTTTTAACCGCTTTCTCAATCTGTCCTGCCACCTTCAATGAATTTGTGCACATATCCCCCAGGTCTCTCTGTTCCTGCAACCCCTTTAGAATTGTACCATTTAGTTTATATTAGCTCTCCTCGTTCTTCCTACCAAAAAGTATCACCTCATACTTCGAGTATTAAATTTCATCTACCAAGTGTCCGCCCATTTCACCAGCCTGACTATGTCCTCTTGAAGTCTATCACCATCCTCCTCACTGTTTACTACACTTCCAAGTTTTGTGTCATCTGCAAATTTGGAAATTGTGCCCTGTTCACCCAAGTCTAAGTCATTAATATATACAAAGAAAAGCAGTGGTCCCAGTACCAACCCCTGGGGAACACCACTGTACACCTCCCTCCAGTCTGAAAAACAGCTGTTCACCACTACTCTCTGTTTCCTGTTACGTAGCTAATTTCGTATCCATGCTGCCACTGCCCCTTTTATTCTATGGGCTTCAACTTTGATGACAAGCTTATTATGCGGAACATTATCAAATGCCTTTTGGAAGTCCACATACACCACGTCAACTGCATTGCTCTCATCAACCCTCTCTGATACCTCATCAAAAAAATTCAATCAAGTTAAACACGACTTGCCTTCAACAAATCCGTGCTGGCTTTCCTTTATTATTCCTTTATTGTCCAAGTGACTATTAATTTTGTACCAGATTATTGTTTCTAAAAGTTTCCCCACCACTAAGGTTAAACTGACTGGCCTGTAGTTGCTGGGTTTATCCTTACACCCTTTTTTAAACAAGGATGTCACATTTGCAATTCTCCAGTCCCCTGGCACCACCCCCATATCGAAGGATGTTTGGAAGATTATGGTCAGCACCTCCGCAATTTCCACCCTTACTTCACTCTGCAACCTAGGATGCATCCCATCCGGACTGGGTGATTTATCTACTTTAAGTACAGCCAGCCTTTCTAGTACCTCTATCAATTTTTAGCCCATCCATTATCTCAACTACCTTTTCTTTTATTGTGACTTTGGCAGCATCATCTCCCTTGGTGAAGACAGATGAAAAGTACTCTTTATTACCTCAGCCATGCCCTCTGTCTCCATGAGTAGATCTCCTTTTTGTTCCCTAATCAGCCCCATCCCTCCTCTTACTACCCATTTACTATTTATATGCCTATTGAAGACTTTTGGATTCCCTTTTATGTTGGCCACCAGTCTATTCTCATACTCTTTCTTTGCTCCTCTTATTTGCTTTTTCACTTCCCCTCTGTACTTTCTATATTCAGCCTGGTTCTCACTTGTATTATCAACCTGACATCTGTCATACGCCCCAGTCTTTGCTTCATCTTGCTCTCTATCTCTCTCATCCAGCGTGGTCTGGCTTTGGTTGCCCTACCTTCCTCCCTTGTAGGAATGTACCGAGACTGCACTCAAATCATCTCCTCTTTAAAGGCCGCCCATTGTTCAATTACAATTTTGCCTGCCAATCTTTGGTTCCAATTTACCCGGGCCAGATCGGTTCTCAACCCACTGAAATTGGTCCTCCTCCAATTGAGTATTTTTACTCTCGATTGCTCCTTGTCTTTTTCCTTAACTAATCTAAACCTTATGATACTATGATCACTGTTCGCTAAATGTTCCCCCACTGACACTTGCTCCATTTGACCCACCTCATTCCCCAGAACCAGATCCAGCAATTCCTCCTTCCTCGTTGGGCTGGAAACGTACTGGTCAAGAAAGTTCTCCTGAACACACTTCAAAAATTTCTCCCCCTCTTTGCCGTTTACACTATTACTATCCCAGTCTATATTAGGACAGTTGAAGTCCCCCATTATCACTACTCTATAGTTCTTGCACCTCCCTGTAATCTCTCTGCAAATTTGCTCCTCTATATCCTTCCCCCTAGTTGGTGGCCTATAGAATACACCCAGTAGTGTAATGGCACCTCTATTGTTTCTTAACTCTGACCAAATAGATTCTGTCCTTGACACCTCAAGGACATCCTCTCTCTCCAGTACTGCAATATTTTCCTGAATCAATGCTGCCACCACCCTACTCCCCTTTCTTTCCTTCCCTATCTTTCCTGAACACTTTGTATCCAGGAATATTTAGTACCCAATCCTGTCCTTTTTTGTGCCAGGTCTTCGTTATCGCCACAACATCATATTCCCATTTGGCTATTTGCGCCTGCAGCTCACCAACCTTGTTTACCACACTTCGTGCATTTACACACATGCACTGTAAACCTATCTTAGACCTTCTTGTATTCTCTCTTAGTCTGATCCCACCTAATACTGTACTATTTCTTACTCTAGTGCTATCTGTCTCTCCCAATCCTTTGTGCACCATGTTTCTCCTTTCCAATGTTACATCCAAACCCCTGCCAAGTTAGTTTAAACCCTCCCCCATAGTACTAGTGAACCTCCCCGCGAGGACATGGTCCCAGCTCTGTTGAGGTGCAATCCGTCCAGCCTGTACAGGTCCCACTTACCCCAGAACCGGTCCCAATGCCCCAGGAATCTAAAGCCCTCCCTCCTGCACCATCTCTCCACCCACACATTCATCTGTTCTATCCTCCTATTTATATACTCACTAGCACGTGGCACCGGGAGTAATCCGGAGATTATTACCTTTGAGGCCCTGCTTATTAATTTCTTTCCTCGCTACCTAGAATCTGTCTGCAGAACCTCATCCCTCTTTCTACCTATGTCGTTGGTACCGACATGGACCACGACCCCTGGCTGTTCACCCTCCCCCTTCAGAATGTTCTGCAGCCGCTCCGTGACATCCTTGACCCTGGCACAAGGGAGGCAACGTACCATCCTGGAATGATGTCTGTAGTCGCAGAAACGCCTGTCTGTTCTCCTAACTATAGAATCCCCTATCACTATTGCTGCCCTGACCTTCCTCCTCCCCCCCTGTACAGCTGAGCCACCCATGGTGTATTATTTTAACGTGGGTTACATACATACATTGATCTTGAAGTGTCATGAACAGGTGCAGAAAATAATCAATAAGGCTAATGGAATGCTGGCCTTTATATCTAGAGGACTAGAGTACAAGGGGGCAGAAGTTATGCTGCAGCTATACAAAACCCTGGTTAGACCGCACCTGGAGTACTGTGAGCAGTTCTGGGCACCGCACCTTTGGATGGACGTGTTGGCCTTGGAGGGAGTGCAGCGTAGGTTTACTAGAATGATACCCGGACTTCAAGGGTTAAGTTATGTGGAGAGATTACACAAATTGGGGTTGTATTCTCTGGAGTTTCGAAGGTTAAGGGGTGATCTGATCGAAGTTTATAAGATATTAAGGGGAACAGATAGGGTGGATAGAGAGAAACTATTTCCTCTGATTGGGGATTTTAGGAGTAGGGGGCACAGTCTAAAAATTATAGCCAGACCTTTCAGGAGCGAGATTAGAAAACATTTCTACACACAAAGGGTGGTAGAAGTTTGGAACTCTCTTCCGCAAATGGCAATTGATACTAGCTCAATTGCTAAATTTAAATCTGAGATAGATAGCTTTTTGGCAACCAAAGGTATTAAGGGATATGGGCCAAAGGCAGGTATATGGAGTTAGATCACAGATCAGCCATGATCTTATCAAATGGCGGAGCAGGCATGAGGGGCTGAATGGCCTACTCCTGTTCCTATGTTCCTATGATTGTACCATCTAGTCCATCCAAAGTCCCAAACATGATGTGCGCACCTCCAACCCCGCTGTGACCGAAGGTGCTACTGCCTAAGCCAAGACATCACAGCAAAACTTCAGTTACATGGATACATTGGAGAAGCTGTTCTCCTTAGAGCAGAGAAGGTTGAGAGGAGATTTGATAGAGGTGTTCAAAATCATGAAGGGTCTAGACAGGGTAGGTAAAGAGAAACTGTTCCCATTGGCGGAAGGGTCACGAACCAGAGGACATAGGTTTAAGGTGACTGGCAAAAGAATCAAAGATAACATGAGGAAAAACTTTTTCATACAGCGAGCAGTTAGGATCTGAAATGCACTGCCCGAGGGGGTGGTGGAGGCAGATTCAATCATGGCTTTCAAAAGGGAACTGGATAAGTACTTAAAGTGAAAAAATTTGCAGGGCTACAGGGCAAGGGCGGGGGAGTAGGACTAGCTGGATTGCTCTTGCAGAGAGCCCGTATGGAGTCAACGGGCTGAATGGCCTCCTTCTGGGCTGTAACCATTCTATGATTCTAAATATGTTCATCAAAGAGCATTCCCAAGCAAGAAGTAATATGAATGTGGAACCTGCTATCATATGGAGTGATTGTGGTGAATAGCATAGATGCATTTAAGGGGATGCCAGATATGTACATGAGGGAGAAAGGAATAGAAGGTTATGTTGATGGGATTAGATGAAGTGAGGTAGGAGGATGCTCCTGTCGAACATAAACACCGGCATGGACCAGTTGGGCCGAGTGACCTGTTTCTGTGCTGTAAAATTAGACACATGCTTTTATAGTTCCCTAAGAAAAGGCAATGGTAAAACGCGAGCTCGATGCGATTGCATCAACTGGTCAGAATGCTATGCGTGTGGTGAGGCAGGCAGACCATTTGCACAGTTAAATCGAACTCTCACCTATTGGTACCTTTGGGAGCTATTGGGACGTTCGTGCTCAACTGAAACCCACAATCCTTAGGTGGGGGCAGAGACAGATACTGTTCGGAAACGTCAAGTTCGGGCAACCGAGGTAGTAAAGGCTTTGGGGGGGACTTGTTCTCCGGTTGCCCCTTCTCGACATCGCTGACTGTCCGTTGTCTTTCTTGGAGATGTATAACACTTGAGACCTCTGCTCGCTCCTGTGTCAATATGCAAAGAAAAAAATTATATAGAATGTACAGCACAGAAACAGGCCATTCAGCCCAACTGGTCTACGCTAGTGTTTATGCTCCACACGAGCTGGTCTACGCTAGTGTTTATGCTCCACACGAGCCTCCTCCCAACCCATCTTCATCTAACCCTATCAGCATAACCTTCTATTCCTTTCTCCATTATCTAGCTTCCCCTTAAATGCATCTATGCTATTCACCTCCTTGTGGTAGGGGGCTCTACATTCGAACCAGAAGTTTCTCCTGAATTCCCTATTGGATTCATTAGTGACTTTCTTCTATTTATGGCCATTAGTTTTGGTCTCCCCCACAAGTGGAAACATCTTCTCTACATCTACCTGATCAAACCCTTTCATAATCTTAAAGGACCTCTCAGGTCACCCCTCAGTCTTCTCTTTTCTAGATTCAAAAAGAACAATTAATCGCAACAGCCAGTTTGCTGAAGTTTCAAATTTTAAAAATATTATCCTAATACTATTTTGGCAGTTAACCACAAAAAAAATCACCTGCGGCATGGATAGGTAAATCATTGGAGAAACACATGCAGTGTTTGAAAATGTCCCAATGACAGACCCATTTGTTTACATATATTATACATGATTAATTGTACTCCACTTTCTCATTTATTGAAGCAGAAGCCCAATTAATCATGTATAATACTCTATGCATCAAGTCCGCCAATCTTTATTCTGTACATGAGTGTATGCAACACAACGAAAGGGTGCAGATAGCACCGAGAACTATGTAGTATTAAAATTGGTATGTCTACCACGCCCTCGCACTAAAATCTCCCATGTAAAGAAAGAAAGACTTAGACTTTTATAGTGCCTTTAATGACCTCAGGATGTTCCAAAGTGCTTTACAGGCAATGACGTACTTTTGAACTGTAGTCACTGTTGTAATGTAGGAAACACAGCAGCCAATGTGCACACAGCAAGATCCCACAAACAGCAATGTGATAATGACCAGACAATCTGTTTTAGTGATGTTGGTTGAGGGATAAATATTGGCCAAGACACCAGAGAGAACTCCCCTGCTCTTTTTCAAAATAGTGCCATGGGATCTTTTACGCCGAACCGAGAGGGCAGGCGGAGCCTCGGTTTAATGTCTCATCCGAAAGACTCCCTCAGTACTGCACTGGAATGTCAGCCTGGATTTTGTGCTCAAGTCTCTGAAGTGGGACTTGAACCGGCGACCTACTGACTCAGAGTGCAACCCACTAAACCACAGCTGACACCGTGATAGTTGACTACGTAGGTAGTTGCTGTGGACATTTGCTGTGTTCAGTGAGGCCACACCTACCCTGTATCGTTAGAATGGTTACGACACAGGAGGCAGCCATTCGGCCCATTGAGCCTCTCTGTAAGAGCAATCCAGCAAGTCCCACTCCCCCGCTCTTTCCCCGTAGCCCAACAAATTTTTCTCCTTCAGGTACATAACTAATTCATTTTTGAAAGCAACAATTGACCTGGCTTCCACCACTCTTTCAAGTAGTGCATTCCAGATCCTAACCACTCACTGCATAAAAATGTTTTTCCTCATGTCGCCTTTGGTTCTTTTGCCAATCACCTTAAACCTATGTCCTCTGGTTCGCGACCCTTCCACCAATGGGAATAGTTTTTCTTTATTTACTTTGTCTAGACCCTTCATTGATTTTGAACACCTCTATCAAATCTCCTCTCAACCTTCTCTGCTCATAGGAGAACAATCCCAACTTCTCCAGTCTAACCACGTAACTGAGGCCCCTCATCTCTGGAACCATTCGAGTAAATCTTTTCTGCACATAGAAACATGGAAAATAGGAGCAGGAGTAGGCCATTCAACCCTTCGAGCCTGCTCTACCATTCAATATGATCATGACTAATCCTCTATCTCAATATCATATTCCCACACCCTCCCCATACCTTCTCTAAAGACCTCCACATCCTTCCTAAATTGCGGTGCCCAGATTTGGACACGATACTCCAGTTGTGGCCAAACCAATGTTTTATAAAGGTTCAACATAACTTCCTTGCTTTTGTAATCTATGCCTCTATTTATAATACCAGGATCCCAAATGCTTTCTTAAACGCTTTCTCAACCTGTCCTGCCACCTTCAACGACCAGTGTACATCTATCTCCAGGTCTCTTTGTTCCTGCACCCACTTTAGAGTTGTAACCTTTAATCTATATTGTCTCTCCTCGTTCTTCCTACCAAAATGTATCACCTTGCACTTCTCAGCGTTAAATTTCATCTGCCACGTGTCTGCCAACCTATGTCCTCTTGAAGTCTATCACTATCCTCCTCACTGTTTACTACACTTCCAAGTTCTGTGTCATCTGCAAATTTGGAAATTGTGCCCTTTACACCCAAGTCCAAGTCATTAATATGTATCAAAAAAAGCAGTGGCCCTAATACCGACCCCTGGGGAACACCACTGTACACTTTCCTCCAGTCCAAAAAACAACCGTTAACCACTACCCTCTGTTTCCTGTCACTGAGCCAATTTCGTATCCACGCTGCCACTGCCCCCTTTTATTTCACGGGCTTCAATTTTATTGACAAGCCTATCACGTGACACTTTTGAAAGTCCATTTACACAACATCAATTGCATTGCCCTCATCGATCCTCTCTGTTACCTCATTAAAAAACTCAATCAAGTTAGTCAAACACAATTTACCTTTAACAAATCCGTGCTGGCTTTCCTTTATTAATTCACACTTATCCAAGTGACTATTAATTCTGTCCCAGATTATCACTTCTAAAAATTTCCCCACCATCGAAGTTAAACTGACTGGCCTGTAGTTGCTGGGTTTATCCTTACACCCTTTTTTGAACAAGGGTGTAACATGTGCAATTCTCCAGTCCTCTGGCACTACCCCCTTATCTAAGGGTTTGGAAGATTATGGCCAGTACCCCTACAATTTCCACCCTTACTTCCCTCAGCAACCTAGGATGCATCCCATCCGGACCGGGTGACTTACCTACTTTAAGTACAGCCAACCTTTCCACTACCTCCTCTTTATCAATTTTTATCCCATCCAGTATCTCAACTACCTCCTCTTTTACTGTGACTTTGGCCATATCTTCTTCCTTGGTAAAGACAGATGCAAAGTATTCATTTAATACACGGCCATGCCCTCTGTCTCCACAAATAGATCTCCTTTTTGGTCCCTAATTGCCCCCACCCCTCCTCTTACTACCCATTTACTATTATATGCCTATAGAAAACTTTTGGATTCCCTTTCATGTTAGCCACCAGTCTATTCTCATACTATTTCTTTGCCTCTCTTATTTCCTTTTTTACTTCCCCTCTGAACTTTCTATATTCAGCCTGGTTCTCACTTGTATTATCAACCTGACATCTGTCATACGCCCCTTTTTTCTTCTTCATCTTACTCTCTATCTCTCTCATCCAGTGTGGTCTGGTTTTAGTTGTCCTACCTTTCTCCCTCATGGGAATGTATCTAGACAGTACCCGAACCATCTCCTCTTTGAAGGCCGCCCATTGTTCAATTACAGTTTTGCCTGCCAATCTTTGAATCCAATTTACCCGGGCCAGATCCATTCTCAACCCACTAAAATTGGCCTTCCTCCAATTAAGTATTTTTACTCTCTATTGCTGTGTCCTTTTCCATAGCTAATCTAAACCTTACGATACTATGATCACTGTTCCCTAAATGTTCCCCCACTGACACTTGCTCCACTTGACCCACCTCATTCCCCAGAACCAGATCCAGCAATGCCTCCTTCCTCGTTGGGCTGGAAACATACTAGGCAAGAAAGTTCTCCTGAACACAGAAATTTCTCCCCCTCTCTGCCCTTTATACTATTACCATCCCAGTCTATATTAGGATAGTTGAAATCCCCCATTATCACTCCGCTATGGCTCTTGCAACTCTCTAATTTCCCTGCAAATTTGCTCCTCGATATCCTTCCCACTAGTTGGTGGCCTATAGAATACCTCCAGTCGTGTAATGGCACCTCTATTGTTCCTTAACTCTAACCAAATAAATTCTGTCCTTGACCCTTCCAGGACATCTCTTTCCACCACTGCAATATTCTCCTTAATCAATACTGCCAGCCCCCCCTCCTTTCTTACCTTCTCTATCTTTCCTGAACACCTTGTATCCAGGAATATTTAGTATAAAATCCTGTCCTTTTGAGAGCCAGGTCTCCGTTATTGCCACAACACTATGGGCTCAATATTACCATGGTGGCGGGTTTGCGGCGGGAGATTGGGCGCGTGGGTAACGCGCCCGGTGAAATCAGTCTGCCCCGCATGCAATCGCAGGCTGATTAGACCCACTTACCTGGTCTTCCGGGTTCCCCGCTGCTGAGCTGCGCGGCGGGCGGGCTGCGCATGCGCAGTGAGGTCTGTCAGCTGGAGGAGCTCTATTTAAAGGGGCAGTCCTCCACTGACAGATGCTGCAACAAATAGGAAAAATTACAGCATGGAGCAGCCCAGGGGGAAGGCTGCTCCCAGTTTAATGATGCCTCACTCCAGCTCTTATTGGATGGGGTGAGGAGGAGGGGGAGGACAGAGATCCTCCCCCCGGCGGGCGGGAGGAAGCGGCCTGCCTCTGCCACCACGAAGTCCTGGCTCGAGGTGGCAGAGGAGGTCACTTGCACCACCAACATATCGCCCACCTGCATACAGTGCAGGAGGCGCTGCAATGACCTCAGTAGGTCAGCCAAAGTGAGTACACTTACTCATTCCCCTACACTCCGTCTGCCCCCATCCCACATCTCCTTCTGCACTGCCAACACTACTCTGTCACATCACCCCTCACACCCACTCAAAGCTCATCCTCATCTTACCTGCACTTACTCACCTCGCCAGTACTCATCCCACCACTACCACTCAACCCAATCCTCATACAATCTCATGACTCTATCTCATACTCACCCTCTCATGCATCTCTTTCACTGTCAGCCTCACTCAACCTGCCACTACCTGTGCTGCAGCCACAGGGCATGCATCACATATGTGCAGAGGAAGCATAAGGCAAACGTGTCATGAGCATGAAGGGGATGCACAAGGGTGTTTGAGGGTTTGTCATGGTTTTTACTTATATTTAATTTCTGAGCAACTCACATTACATATTATATTGGCACCACTACTGTCACGTCTTTGCGAATCTTGTCTGGTTTGTGCAATAATGCCCTTTCCTGAGGATCACAATGAAGACCCACACCTGATGCCACCCATTGTGTCACTGCAGAGTGGGTGTAGGTGTATTTGCAGGGCTCTTTTGTGCAGACGACTGAGAGACGTTGGCGATGTCCCCGGTGGCACCCTGGAAGGATGCGGAGGAGAAGTTGTTAAGGGCAGTGGTGACTTTGACAGCGACAGGTAAGAAGATGGTGCTCGGGCCAGCCGGGAGCAGCTCGGCATGAAGGAGGCTGCAGATGTCCACGACTACATGTCGAGTGACTCTGAGCCTCCGTGTGCACTGCTGCTAAGAGAGGTCCATAAAGCTGAGCCTCGGTCTGTGGACCCTGTGGCGAGGGTAGTGCCCTCTGCGACGCATCTCTCTCTGCGGTTGCCCTCCCTCCTGCTGTGCAGGTGGATGTGTCACAGCACTGTGTTGTGGAGCTCCACGTGTCAGAGGTGGACGGCGTGGCCGGCGAGGCTGGTGATGCTGTTTGCCCTCCGAGGAGGTCATGACTGCAGCTACGGCGGCCCCCATCCGGAAGATGTACATCTGAGGGTGTCCGCAAGGTAGGTACATGTCTCTGGACCCCGGGGTAAGTGTGCAGGTTGGTGAATTTGATTGTCAGGAGGAGGGTGGTGGAGGCCAAACTTTGTCCCAAGTGACAGAGTGACCTCCTGCAATGAGTGAGGGTCTCCCCCCCTCACCTGTCAAATGGACCTTTGCAGCTGCCACAGGCTGATGGCTGCAACAGGTCCATTTCAACTGGGAGTGTTTCCCCCAGTGTGTGAAACAGTCCCGGTTGTTTGTAAAATCCCAACCCTCCTAAAATATCACGTTAATCAGGTCTGTAAACGACCTGAAATACCTTGATAAATATCTTAAGTGGCACCTCGCCAGCTTTAATTGCCGGCGGGAGTCCCACATGCGGGGGCTGCGCACGCATGTCAGCGCGTCAGTGGGAAACCCGGAAATGGGGCAGGTTGGAGCCGGGAATCCCCAATTTTCATAGCCCCCCGCCAGGAACGCACCCGATTGCGGGTGCTAAAATAGAGCCCTATATTCCCATGTGGCTATTTGCACCTGTAGTTCACCAACTTTATTTACCACGCTTCGTGCGTTTACACACATGCACTGTAAACCTATCTTCGACCTCCTTGTATTCTCCATTAATCTGATCCCACCTAATACTGTACTATTTCTTACTCTAGTGCTATCTGTCTCTCCCAATCCTTTGTGCCCCTTGTTTCTCCTTTCCAATGTTACATCCTGGTGCCCAAACCCCTGCTAAATTAGTTTAAACCCTCCCCCACAGCACTAGTGAACCTCCCCGTGAGGACATTGGTCCCAGCTCTGTTGAGTTGCAACCCATTTGGCCTGTACAGGTCCCACCTCCCCCAGAACCGGTCCCCAATGCCCCAGGAATCTACAGCCCTCCCTCCTGCACTATCCCTCCAGCCATGCATTCATCTGCTCTATCCTCCTATTTCTATACTCACTAGCGCGTGGCACAGGGAGTAATCCGGAGATTACTACCTTTGAAGTCCTGCTTATTAATCTCTTCCTAACTCCCTAAACTCTTCCTGCAGGACTTCATCCCTCTTTCTACCTATGCCGTTGATACCGATATGGACCACGACCTCCCCCTACAGAGTGTTCTGCAGCCGCTCAGTGACATCCTTGACCCTGGCACTAGGGAGGCAACATACCATCCTGGAGTCATGTCTGAGGCCGCAGAAATGCCTGTCTATTCCCCTAACTATTGAATCCACTATCGCTCTACTGACCTTCCTCCTCCCCCCCTTATACAGTTGAGCCACCCATTGTGCCATGGACTTGGCTCTGGCTGCACTCCTCAGAGGAACCCTCTCCCTCACCAGTATTCAGAACTGAAGGTGAGCTCTTTTCTCCGTGATGCCCATAGGTGGTGTTGTTGTACCTGTGGCATGTTTTGGATGTCACAATAGTTCAAGGCGTTTCCTGCAACTGTTCTTGAGGTGAACTTATTCTGTGGTTGTTTAGTTTGAAGTTAGTTTGAAATATAAGCATTTAACTGTAGAGATTTAGTGAGAAATATTCAAGCTAATTGTCCTGTTGGGGAAATTTTCTTTCCATGTTGTAATGCACCATATGCGCCCTGCTAGTGTACTTGGGAAGAAGAGGGATTTTTATTTAAAATAAAAATGTTTTGGCAGTGTTAAAAAAAAGTACAAATCACTCCCCTGGTGTTACTATGGTCTCGCTCCCAGATCTCCTGCCACCATCTAAGAACATCTAAAATTGTGCCTTACTCACTCCGCATCCCAGCTTTGCAATACAGCCCCATTAATTTTTAAAATCTTTATAAAACGAAACAGTGATCTCACTCCAACCTCTACTCCATGCTGAAAAAAAGTCATAAAACAGGGCATTGGCGAGAACTGCACACTGTTAATGGAACCTGGCCGTTCATTTAAATAAATGGATGGAAAACGGTTGTGTGATTCAACTTACATAAGAAATAGGAGCAGGAATAGGCCATGCGGCCCCTCGAGCCTGCTCCGCCATTCAATAAGATCATGGCTGATCTTCGCCCTCAATTCCACTTTCCTGCCCGATCCCTTGATTCCTGCTCGATTTTCATCCATGTGAAGCACCCAATTGACCCAAGACACCAAGGCACAAGAACAGCAAAATCTGACCTAGACAGTCCATTAATTTTTCCATCCATTAAGATGATAAAAGGACAGAAATCTCACCAACTTTTTAATAAAGAACAACTTGGGCCTGTAAAGCTGAGTTCTGCGACCCCAAGCTCCCAATAGGTGGGTGCAATGCCAGCAGGGACTGCGGGCCAGAGACTTTGTACTACACTGTTGTAGACCTCTCACCACCCTTCACTGAATGCCAATGAATCATAGAACACAGACGGAAGAGACCATTTGGCCCATCATGCCTATGCCAGCTCTTTGAAAGAGCTATCCAATTAGTCCCACTGCCCTGCTCTTTCCCCATAGCCCTGCAATTTTTTCCTTTTCAAGTATGTATCCAATTCTCTTTTGAAAGTTACTATTGAATCTGTTTCCTCCACCCTCTAAGACAGAGCATTCCCGTGACCAAGTATGCCTTAGTAATCTATTATTATTGAGGTCTATGCAAAAGGACCAAAGTCCATGAATCTAGGCCAACCAGCTCCTTTTTACATAATGTACACATTGCAGAGTTACCCCGGGGGTTGATGAGTAAACACCATCAACACCATCTCAACAGCAACTTACATTCATAGAGCACCTTTAAGAAAGTAAACAACCCAAGGTGCTTCACAGAGGAGAAACAGATTCACAGCAGTGCTGCTAGATTAGGGGAGAAGACCAAAAACATGGTTGAGGAGGCTTTTAAAAGCAGGGGGAGAAGTATCAAAGGGGAGGGGCTTAGAGAGGGAGTTAGAGATTACGGTCAAAATGGCAGAAGGCGAGAAGGTGCTTGCATTTATATAGCGGCTTCATGTCCTCAGGATGTCCCAAAGCGCTGAAGTACTTTTGAAGTGTAGTCACTGTTGTAATGTAGGAAACATGGCAGCCAATTTGCACACAGCAAGGTCCCACAAACAGAAATATGATAATGACCAATAATCTGTTTTAGTGATGTTGGTTGAGGGATAAATGTTGGCCAGGACACCAGGGAGAACTCCCCTGCTCTTCTTCAAAATAGTGTCATGGGATCTTTTACATCCGCCTGAGAGGGCCTCTGTTTAATGTCTCATCTGAAAGATGGCACCTCCATCAGTGTAGCACTCCCTCAGTACTGCACTGAAGTGTCAGCCTAGATTATGTGCCAAGTCTCTAGTGTGGGACTAGAACCCACAACCTTTTGACTGAGGCGAGAGTACTACCAACTGAGCCATGGCCATATCGCTCAGTTCCACGATCAAGTAAATAAACTCCACGCAGTCAACTTGCATTTACCCCAATTGACAGCTTGAATGAAAGCCAATTTTCAGGACGGTTCAAGGGTGCCACCTGCTGGTGATGAGATATAACAATGAGCAGCCCAGGAAATGAGCCCTTCCTTTTAAATTCCACATTTTTCTTCACATTCTTACACATGAATTTATCTGCATTGTTATCAGAGGGGATTGACAGGACTGGCTGTTGTGGCAAGGTTATAGTTTTAATAAATATTTGCTTTTTTGTTTCTCGGTGAGTTGAATTCCATTCTTACCGTCATTTCTCTGTGACAGGCAGTGAAAGAGGCCATGAGGCACGTTCAACTGTGAGAGCCCAGCGACCATCAATGGCTTCCGTAAAAAGCCCCCCATTTATATCATGAAGATCACACAGACTGGATGGTGTTTCATGCATTGGTCAGGAATAGAATTGGAAAGCAGAGTAGTTATGTTAAAACGTGCATCAAATCTTGGTCAGAACACACTTGGAGTACTGTGCACAATTCTGGTCTCCATATTATAAAAAAGTATAGAGGCACTGGAGAAGGTGCAGAATAGATTTACCAGGATGATACCAGAACTGAAGAGGGTACAACTGTCAGGAAAGCTGGGGTTCTTTTCTTTAGAAAAGAGACTGAGGGGTGACCTGATAGAGGTCTTTAAGATTATGAAAGGGTTTGATAGGGTAGATGTAGAGAAGATGTTTCCACTTGTGGGGGAGACCAGTACTAGGGGCCATAATCATAAGATCGTCACTAATAAATCCAATGAGGAATTCAGGAGAAACTTCTTTACTCAAAGTGACTAGAATGTGGAACTCGTTACCACATGGAGTAGTTGAGGCGACTAGCATAGATGCATTTAAGGGGAAGCTAGATAAACACATGAGGGAGAAAGGAATACAAGGATATGCTGATAGTGTTAGATGAAGAAGGGTGGGGGTGTTAATTGTATCCATGTGATTTATATCAATTGGTGTTAACTGTATTCAGGTGGTGCATATCAATTGGGGACTTTCATATCCATTTATATGGGGGAGCTTATCTAGGGGGTGCTGGGTGTGTAATGGGGATCTCAGAGTAAAGGCTTGGAAGCAACTGAAGATTAGGCTCTAGTATTTTATCCTTCACCACCTGGCTATCCAATTTATTACATGGTAGCAAAGGATGATTGCCTAAAGGTGGAGGTTGGAATCTACGATATTTTAAAAACCTGAAAGCCTTGTGGAAATTAGCACAAAGCAAGTTTAAATCATCGAGGTACGATTTCCCTCCGATGTTCTGAGTTTGAATCGTACGACCAGTGGAAGAATGAGGTTGATATGCGAACACGGGTTACTACTCTACCAAAGAGAAAATGAGGCATCGCCTTGGTGTTGTCGCTTCCTTAATGAAGTAAAATCAGAAGTAAGGTATTTTCTGAGATGGATGCAGATCTTTTGGACAATGAAGAAGGTTTTACCTTTCTAATAGAATTTCTGAATCAATTCTACAAGAGGACCTGGTCAGCATTTGATAGATTTCAGAAAACAGATGGTTCATTGGAAGACTATATCATGGACTTTGTCAACCTTTCGTTCAATTTGTTAAAGTTCAAATTGGGAATCCCTGGATTAGTACAATGTTTAAATTACTAGGTTGTGCTAAGGTGTCTCATATGGACCGGTAACTGGTCCGAACTGGCGTCAAGTTCTCGGAAAAGGAGACTCTGTTGGATCAAACGTCTGCTGCCTTAAAAAAAATCCTGGGTAAACAGTCATTCCCTTCAGCCTTCATGGAACAAATAAGGCCTTCCGCTGTGTCACAAAG
Source organism: Heptranchias perlo (assembly GCF_035084215.1). NCBI lineage: Eukaryota > Metazoa > Chordata > Chondrichthyes > Hexanchiformes > Hexanchidae > Heptranchias > Heptranchias perlo. The sequence continues at coordinate 62,287,931 of NC_090336.1, read as the reverse complement.
AATAGAAGATTCAATGGTCACCAGGTTTCGAAATGTTCCAAATACTGATTGCAGGCACCAATCCAGGTTTCAAAATTTTCATGAGACCGGATGCAAGTGTCAATGTGACGAAAGAATTAATGACAGCCAGATTTGCAACGAAAGCAGGCACGGCAAATCCAATTATATCAACAGAAGACAAAATTGGAACAGTAATAATGGACGAATGAATTCCAGGAATGCCCAAGGAAAATTCAGTAGATGCTTTAGATGTGACTCTAAGTATCTTTATGCAGCGAATTGCCCAGAGCGAAGGCATAGAGTCTTTGAAATGACGCATGAAGGAAGTAGTTCTGAGGAAGAGGATGAAGCTAATGATGAATATTAACAGATTATTCTGGTCACAAGGAATTTTAATCCTGTGATGAATGTATTAGCTGCGAATTCCTTTAATTGAAAGGTGTTCGCGCATGTACTTCAACTGTATGCGGGGTAGATTGGTTAAAATGTTATCTTGATTCACCAAGTAGTGAGGATCGACGCAAGGTTAAGGAATATAAAAGTTCTACATGTTTTAGGTTTGGAGATGACAACACCTTGAGGTCACGCAAGAGTGGTAATTCCATGTAAGATAGCTGGAGTGAGCCATTTTATAAGTACAGATGTAGTCTCCAGTGAGAGACCAACGCTTTTCGGTAAACCTTCCATGAAAAAGGCAAAAATGAAACTTGACATGGAACACAATGAGGCAATCATTTTTGGGAAATCGGTTGTTCTGAAGTTTACCCAGTCAACTTTAAAAAACCTGATGTTTCTCATCAGCGTGTTAGGCAAGTATTAATGGCATCAGGCGATAAGGATGAGAAGAAAAAAAGCAAATGGACATAAAGTTATATAGACAATTTACCCACCCTACCTGTCAACGTTTAAAATGCCTGCTAAAAGATGCAGGTGTAGTTAATGAGTATATGAGGCCAATAGACAAGGTTAGTGAGAACTGTGAAGTCTGTAAGATGTATAGACGGATGCCCCCACGTCCTATTGTAAGTGTTCCATTAGTACGTGACTTTAATGAGGTAGTTGCCATGGATCTTACATTTTATTGACCTGGCTATGAGATTTAGTATTTCTACACTAATATATAGTAAGGAGAAGGAGGTTATTCTCGATAAAATTATGGAAAAATGGATAGGGACTGGACTTGGGACACCGGCAAAGTTTTTGACCGATAATGGAGGTGAATTCGTTAATGCAGAGTTCAGGGATATGTGTGAGAATATGAATATAATTGTCATGAATACAACAGTTGAGACCCCTTTTAGCATTGGTCTTTGTGAAAGGAATCATGCTGTGATTGATAACACGGTGCATAAAATTTTGACTGATTGAACAGAGTGTAAATTGTCAACTGCCCTAACAAGGGCAGTTCATGCAAAGAATTCTCTTCAGATGGTTGGAGGATATAGTCCTTACCAACTAGTCTATGGGCATAATCACAAATTACTTTCTGTTCCTTGTGATAATCCTCCTGCTCTAGAAGGTACTACAATTAGTGTCGTTTTTTTCTGAACATTTAAATGCTATGTATGCAGGGAGACAGGCTTTCATCAAGGATGAGTACCAGAGAAAATTCATACAGCACTGAGGCATCGCATTAGACCATCTGAGACAGAGTTCAATTCAGGAGATTTGGTATACTGTAAAAGAGAGGGTCATAGGGAATGGAGAGGTCCTGGTAAGGTAATAGGTCGTGATGGTAAGACAGTAAGTGTCCAACATGGCAATCAAACTGTAAATGTTCATTGCTCACAATTAATTGGAATTAATTGTATAAACTCGGACTCTGAGCAGTTGATAGAAGTAAACGAGACACCTTGTGTCTCAGATGTTCATTTTTTTTTTGATGAGATTCCTGAGGAACAGACCGAGGTAGACCAAGGACTGGATGGTGGTAATGTCAGTGATCAAGAGACACATGACTGAGCTAACACATCCACAGAACAATTACCCAAAGTGGGTACACAGGTGACATATGTTCCAGAAGGGACTAATGAATGAAGCGATACAACAATTTTGGGAAGTGCAGGCAAAGCTACTGGTAGGTTTAGATATTGGTTGAATGTTCAGGGTGATGGCAAGAAGCGAGGTCCATGGACTGGCAGAATGGGGTAAAAAAGTGGTGAGTATGAAAGCGGAGTACAAGTAGTGATAGGGGGTCCAGAAGTGAATCTCACATCAGAAAATGATCACAAACTAGAAATGAAAGAGGGAGATCTCGCAGTAGTAGTCCCTACAGACATAGAAGTGGAAGTAGACGTAGCTTGACTAGGTCAATGAAACAAAGACCACAGAACAGTCACATAACAGAACTAGAAGCAGAAGTCCTCATGATCGTGAAGTTTTGGTAGCTGCCAATAAACTTCAGGATAAACGAGTAAGAGAGGCAAAACAAAGGGAGTTAGATAGTTTGAAAGAATTTGGAGTTTATTCTGAGGTAACAGATAAGAGTCAACCAGCTTTGAACTGAAAAAGTCCTTGCAGATAGGACTTAAGGCTGGTAGGTAGGTATAAGGTGAGGTTGGTAGCTAGGGGTTTTGAAGAGAAACTGGATGATACAGATATTGGAGTGGATTCTCTCACTGCTGGAAAGGTAATGTGAAAAATCTTGTCTCTTTTGGCAACTTGGAGTGGACCTACATTCATGGGAGTGCAGGTCAATTGACATAAAAGCCGCATTTCTGCAGGACAATACTTTTCAGAGAGAAGTGTTTCTGAAACCGCCTAAAGAGGCAGCAGATGCAGAAAGAAAACTATGGAAATAAACAAATGCGTCTATGGCCTGAATTATGCTTCCAGGTTATGGTATTTTTCAGTGAGATCTGTTTTGCTGAAAATAGGTTGTGTAAAACTAAAAGCAGATCCCACAATGTTTTATTGGTACCATAACAGAAAACTTTCAGGCATCTTCATGATGCATGTTAATGATTTCTTATGGGGAGATATTGGGGAATTTCAGAAATTAGTCATTAATATGATTGGAATTTAAAATTGGGAGTCAGGCCTGTGGGGCTTTTAAATATATTGGTTTAGATATTAAGCAATGTGGGTCTGGTCTAAATTAAATCAACAGTCCTATCCAGAGAGTGTTACTCCCATCCCAGTGAATCGTACTAGGTCGTCACCGAAAGGTGATGTTATATCTAAAGAAACAGAGCAATTATGAAGTTTGATTGGTCAGTTGAACTGATTGGTCTAGTCTGAGTGCACAGATACTAGTTTTGTTGTGTTGGGGTTAAGCACTTCAATGATACACCCCATAGTAGAGAATGTTTTAAGGGCAAATAAAACATTACGAGAATTAAATATAGATAAATGTGTACTCAGGTTCCCATCCTTCGGTGTCCCAAAGAAAATGAAGTGAGTTATCTTTAGCGATGCTTCACATGCTAATCTTCCAGATGGGGGATTCTAGTGCGGCTGGTTTCATAGTGTTTCTTATGGGTGAGAATGGGAAATGTTGTCCTTTCGCTTGGGAAGCTAAGAAAATAAAAAGGGGAGTTAAAAGTACTCTGGCTGCTGAAACACTGGCTCTTGTCGAAACAGTGGATATGGGATTCTATTTGGCAAATATCTTGAGTGACATCCTATACAATGGGAGCACTGAAGATAGTATACCCATTGAATGTTATGTAGACAGTCGTTCATTGTGAGATATTGTACACTCTACGAAAAATGTGAGTGAGAAAAGACTATGGATTGACCTTGCTGTCTTGAAACAAATGCTGGAGAGAAAGGAAATCTCTAAAATTAAACGGGTGGATTCAAGCCATCAACTGTCAGATTATTTTACGAAAAGAAGTACATGAATGAAGAAATTATTAGGGGTCCTGGAGAAGGGTCGCCTCATCATGTAATACTTTGAATTGTATAAATTGTACAGAGTGTGGAAGTTTTTAATTTTTGAAATTTTTTTTGTATTGTATATATAAAGTTTTTTTATTTTATAAAAAGGGAATCTGTTAAATGTATCCATGTGATTTATATCAATTAGTGTTAATTGTATTCAGGCGATGCATATCAATTGGGAACACTCTTGTATTCATTTATAAGAGGGAGCTTATCTAGGAGGTGCTGGGTGTGAAATGGGGATGAAAATAAAGGCTTGGAAGCAACTGAAGACCAGGCTCTAGTATTCTATCCTTCACCACCAGGCTATCCAATTACAGGGAGGAGGCTCATGTGGTGCATAAACACCGGCACAGATCAGTTGGGCCTAATGGCCTGTTTCTGTGCTGTACATTCTATGATCAAGCATTCAAACTTCACCCTGAAGGATCACATCGTCTGAACCCCTCAATTTGTTGCTGTCTTGTAATCAATAAAAAGAAAACAAACATGAACACGGGAAGTCTGAATAAAAAATAATGGAGTAACAGAGACATTCGACAGAGAGATTACAGAATTCTAGCATTATTAATAGTTGCTTCTCCTCAGGCACAGTCCCTCACCCTTTCAAAACCACCACCATCAACCCCTCCCCACCCTCGGCCTATAGGTCTGCTCTACCACCCCCATTTCTAACTTCTGTTTCCTCTCAAACGTCCTCAAGTATGTCCATGATTCTGCCTCACCACAGCCCTGAAAAAGCCCTAAACAAAGTCACGAATAGCATCGGCTGTCACTGCGACCGTGCTGCATTATCCCTCCTCATCGTGCCCGTTATATCCAAAACATCTCCACCAATGGATTCTCATCCCTGCACCATCATCTCAAGAGTTGCCAAGGATTTTTTCCCCACTCTTTTCAGCCTTGGTAGCGGCCTACACTATGGGCTTTGCCCTTTCACCTGTTCTAAAAATACACTGCATTTGTATCAGTGCTTTGAAAGCAGACCCCACCCACAAATTCATCCAACGAAAAGTTGGATTTAAGAGATTGACAACCACAGTTGTGCTCGACCAAAATTTATAGCCTTGGGTATCCCAGAGAAAATGGATTATACAGAGCTTACTGATATTAAGTTTCACGCTATGGGCGTGCGAGAAATGTCTTTCGTCTCACAATCCTGCTATCAACTCATCAAGCTAAAATAGATCAAAATTTGTTGAATAGCTGGAACTTTTAGGCTGTTCATCCTTACACAATGAGTGACAGTCCAAGTGGCAGAGTTAGTGAGCTAACAGAGCTTGATGTTAGGTTAGACAGCTCGAGTGACCTGTTCAACCAACCAATTAAAACACAAGCTGTAGGCCATGTCTAAGCCAAAAGGTCGGTCTCTAGGAACAAACAGTTATCCTATCTATAAACAGGAGGAAAAGGAATGAAAAACAAAGAGAGAGATTTGTGTAGCGTTTCACAGTCCTGTTAAGTATTAACCTTCAACTGTCAAAATAATTGCAGAATTTAATCACCTAACCTAGTTTTGGTTGTAAAAGCAGAAAATGCTGGAAACACTCAGCAGGTCAGGCAGCATCTGTGAAGAGTGAAACAGCGTTAACGTTTCAGGTCGACGACCTTTTGTCAGAATTAACCTTAGGTTTTTCTCTCTGTCTCTCTCTCACCACAGATGTTGCTGAACTGCTGAGTGTTTCCAGCATTTTCTGATTTCCAGCAGTATTTTTGCTCTAGTTTCGGTTATATATTTCCCCCAAAAGAAATTTGATAAGAATTCTTACCCTCCTGAAAGTCCCTTGGTCACGGACTGAAATGTCTTCTCCGCCTCTCCGTCCCTTCTTCGCGCAATAAACGAGAAGGATCAGTAGCGCCAGACAGAACGATGCCAGCACAGATACTGCAGCCATCCAACCGACCCTGCTCTGCGACGGAGGCTGTGGGAGGGGAGTAGCTACAGGACACGGAGTCTTTACAACCTGTGTAAATTAATTCAACGCAAAAAATAAATCATAGAATCTTACAGCACAGAAGGAGGCCATTCGGCCCATCATGCCTATGCTGGCTCTTTGAAAAGAGCTATCCCATTTAGTCCCAAACCCCAGCTTTACCCCTATAACCCTGTAAATCAGTCCTCTTCGAGTACATGTAAAGTTATCTTTTGAAAGTTCCTATGGAAAATCTTTCCACCACCCTTTCAGATGGTGCGTTCCAGATCTCAACAACACTCTGTGTGAAAAGATTTCTCCACATTTCCCCTCGAGTTCTTTCATCAATTATTCTATAATATGATGTATTGTTTGTAAGGGCAGTGATTCTTTCTAATGTTGGAGGGCAAAAAAGAGATTTATAACACAAATAATAAATTTTGCCAAATATTGTACAGTGTGTAATTCCAGATGAACTAGCTCAACGGAGAGGCTGGGAATTGATGCTCCAGATGAGCAACTGCCTTCAATAAATCATTGTGGTCCACTCAGCTTAAACTGGCCACAACAGTTTTCTAAATGGTTTATAATCTGAAATCAATCAATGAACACTCCTGGGGTAGGTCTTGGACTTTGTGCGACAGTGTAAGACGGGTGATAGCAAATCAGCAGCCTGTTTGCATCTCTCCCATCAATGGAAAGAAAGAAAAAAAACATCGGGGGAAGAGATGTAAAACCAGCTTCCGACGCGCTCTCACCCGTTTTACGTTATCGCACGAAATCCAAGATCTACCCCTCCCTCTCCCTCTCTCTCTCTCTCACCCACACACAACGGGCAAAAATCTAACCTAAAGAGAGGTCACATCCAAACTGAATTAGCTTCAACAGATTCAATTGTTTTTAAATTAGGAATTAAAGATTATAAAGGATTCTTGTAGTGCCTTTTATCTCTCAAGCGTCTCGAAGTAAAATTAATTATATTGTACACTTCCTGTCGTTGAGTGGGTAAATGTGACAGCTACTTTGCACACAGCAAAATCCCACGAATGGGAATGGGATGAACGGCCAGTTACTCTGTTTTTAGTAGTGTTGATTCAGGATGGAATATTGGCCAGGAACCCAGCAGAACTCTCTGGACTTTTTTCCAATAGTGCCGTGGAAGCTTTCGTGTTCATCTGAACCATTGGATCAGGCAGAAGGGGCCTTACCGTACCATTGTATCTGAAGGGCGGTGCCTGCAACAATGCAGCACTCCCACTCAAGTGTCAATGTAGATTAGGTGTTCAAGTCTCTCGTGGGGACGGAGCTCATGACATTTTAATTGAGAAGTGATAGGACTATCAACTGAGCCAAGCTGACATTTATTTAAGGAGTCATGCGGTATTTGTTTCGATGCTGGGATACAGCACATGCTTCATTTAAAATATTTATTTTGCAAAGGTATTAATTCCCTCAATTCCCACTGTACATTGTCCCTGTGGGTGAGACTTGGTCAGTGTATCTTGAAAGATACATGATGGCTCCCAGATTTTAAAAAATATATGTATTTGATCTCCACACTAATTTATTGCAATAAAGATATGGACCAAAAAATATAATTGTCTGAACTGGACGCTTTAATTTATAATATTTCTGTAATGTTACATATAGCTGGTTGTCTTAACATTAATCCAGCAGGCAAAAATTCAAACTTGTTACTCTAGTGTTTTGAATGTTAATTTGTAACCAATGATCTCCCTTTGTTTTCAATTTCAACCATTGCAATGAAATAGGAAACAATGACAGGATTAGATGAAGAGGGGTGGGAGGAGGTTCATGTGGAGCATAAACATCGGCATTTGGCACAAATGACCTGTTTCTGTGTTGTTAATTCTGTGAAATGGTTCCTTTATGGCACCCAAGTGGGCAGGTGTAATCTTATGCTATATGTCCAGCAGGGGGCTTAGCTCAAGCAGACATTGGGACACCCCATAAAGAGAAGGCATTTCAATGAGGGTGGTGTCTGATGGTTTGGTGGGACAAATCTCCTCAACCTCATTGTCTTAAGGGATTGCTTTCGCCCTTACCTCGAAATACAAAATGGATGAGCGAACCTAATCAACCAGTTCAAGAAATCAGGACCAGTTGGCTTTGGAATAGTTAGCTTGAAAGCGGATTAATGCATCGAGCATCAGTACGGTTGTGACTTTGTTAAAATAAACCAATTTGTTGGTTTGCATTTGTGCCTTGCCTTGATAACAGTGCTTTTCAGTCTATCCTCCAGAAAGAGAGGAAACACACATGCAATGTATCAGTAGTGGTACAGCAAGGGTTCTGTGTTACGATTCATATGTCACATTATTATTTAACTAGATACTGGGCAGTAAAAGGTGCACTCTGGGTTGTAGGGGATATAAGGTCCATTTATGGGAGTGGCCAATGATGCTGAACCCAAGAGAACATCTACCACTGGTGTAATTTTATTTCATTGTTACTGATGAAGGATAAATAAATTGTGCTCTGTATAAGGAAGCAGATCTCGGCACCTGCAAGGGTTAACTGATAAACATGGCAGAAATATTGATCAAAACGTGAATTTCACATCAGTTATGTACCTTATCAAGCCATAAATAATTGCAAAACAAGTTACATGCAAAGGGTTAGATGGCGAACAAAATCCTGGACTAGCGGCTTAAATGTACTCAAGGGAGTGATGATGTCGCACCTGGTAAGGGAGCTTTTCACCGAGAACATCAACAAGCTTTGGAAGTCTTTCAAAGGTCACAGTGACATCTGCTGCTTTTAGAAGTTGCCCGTTGCTTAATACGACAAACTGAACGACAACGTCATCAGAATTCTGCCGGCTGACAGATTCTATTGCCACCTGCAAAGGAAAGCAAACGGAGAACCTGTCTTTTACCGGCGATAACAAATTGATGAGAAAGGCATGCGCTGCAGCAAACGTGTGCAGTTTCCAATATACTCAGAGAAAAAAGTCCAGATGATCACATACACGGTGCACCAGTGTTTCCTCTTTGGTGCCTGGGCCCAAAGACAGACAGACTTGCATTTATATAGCACCTTTCACGACCTCAGGCCGTCCCAAAACCCTTTACAACCAATGATGTACTTTTGAAGTGCAGTCACTGTTGTAATGTAGGAAACGTGGCAGCCAATTTGTGCACAGCAAGATCCCACAAACAGCAATGTGATAATAACCGGATAATCTGTTGGTTGAGGGATAAATATTGTCCAGGACACTGGGAAGAATTCCCCTGCACTTCTTTGAAATTGTGCCGTGGGATCTTTTACGTCCACCTAAGAGGACAGATGGGACCTCGATTTAACATTCCATTCGAAAGATGGCACCTCCGACAGCGCAGCACTCCCTCAACACTGCACTGAAGCTTCAGCCTGGATTTTGTGCAACATCCCCAGAACATTGAAATCAACGGGAAACTCCACAAGGGTAACAGTACCACCTGTTATTTTCACTTTATCGAGAGTGGCAACGTAACCTCTTTAAAAAATAGATTACAAGACAGATAAAACAATAAAACCGTAATAATTGAAGCTAAGAGACACTCCACTTCTTCCAACTAACCTTGAGCAACACCACAGCAGACTGAATAGCATTAAATAAAAATACACTCACTTGAATGTTTTCAGAAGTCTCTTTTCTTCTGCTCTCCTTACTGGTTTCCCCTGTAAAATGCAATGCCTGAAGATAGGTTTCCTGTAGCCCTTTGCCGACTGACTGCCGGAAAGACTCCTCAAAAATCAAGACCGATCCATTGACTTGCAGTGTTATTTCTAATAAGTTTTCCTCCTTTATCAAAGCAAAGTCTGTCCTGTTGCTTCCCGAGCTGGATGTTGGGTGGGGAGAAGGCATCGGGCCCGTGGGACTTTGAGGGGCCGCAGACGATGGACGGCCAGTCAACTGTAAGGTGGGCGTCAACATCTCCCACGGAGTTGCAGGTGACATACCCTCTGAAGATGGTGACATCGTTTTAAGTTGAAGTGTAGAAGTCTTTCCCGGAAGAGATGGCTCAATATTTGACATCAAAGGAGGTGTGAAGGAAGGTGGAAGAGTTGTTCTTGGCACGAAGGATGGTTCTGGAGAAAGTAACAGATCAGACATTGATACTGTACGGGTGACCTTCGATAAGTCGCAAGAAATGGGTGAATTTGCACAGGATCTGCCTTCCAATGGTGAACGAGCACTTGGCACAATAGAGGGGGGTTCAATTAAAGATGCTGTGGGCTGCTTCAGCATTTGAGATGAAGAAAGATGTAATGTGGAATTTGATAAGGCAGAGGTCTCTGAAGTTTCCTCTGATATCTGTGTGGATTTTGACACAAAAGAATAAGATTCTGCTCTTAGACTTGATATTGGTGCCAAGTCTGGCTCTGTTAATGTAGGAACTATTTTAATAGGTGTTGAACTTTCCACATACAACAACGATTCTGGTGAAGGAGTCACAATCACAGCATCTGGAAAGCTAACCATCATCTCTAAAAGACTTCTTGAGGCAGCACTCAGAAACTTAGTCGATGATTGATTTTCTTGCAATGTTCTGCTAAAACTGAGTGTGCTATCGACCGTGTCATACCTTGATCCCAACACCATCGAGGTCTCTGTAAAAACTTCCATCAACTTTGGATCACTGGAAACTGAGCCACTGTCCGAGATTAGGATCGTCGTTTTTACTTCTGATGGAGGTGAAGTTGGGAAAAACAAGGCCATGTCTACCGTCAAGCCTGGAATGGAAACACTGCTGCCTGAAGCAAGTGTAGAAAATAAGTCTGTTACTGACAAAAATGTATTGTCCGAAAAATCAGCAACTGGCACTAGGGCACTGGCGATCTCTGTGTCTAGTGGGAATGAATCTAATTCAGATTGTAGGAATGTCGGTTTTAAAATACTCGTCTCTGCATGCCACAGAGATTCAGGATACAGCTTAGGCAAAGTTTCAGGTATGAAGCTATCTGCATTTAAGTTCCTGTACTGCAGAGAAACTGTATCATTTAAGGGGACTGTCATCATTGGCGTTGGAGAGAACGTCCCAGAACCCGAGACTAAGATGCGAAATATCTCGGGAGTTAGAAGATGGATAGAGCCTTTAACTGAATTTGAAACATCTGAAAACCAGGATGTGTTTTCTTTGCCAAGTGTAAAATATTTCGAAGAAATTGCTTCTGATTTTTCGACACCTGGGGATTGCATAAAGGAATTTGATTCAATAAAAGAGGAAGCAATATTCTCAGTTTCCATTACTGTATTGGACACATCAGCTGGACACATCAGCTTGGACACATCCAATAAGGAAAGCAACGAGTGAGATTCCAATAGTGCTGCAGAAAATTCATCATCACCAGACTGGGATAACAAGTGTCCTGACGGGTGGACAGTCATATCTAAACTGGAGAAAGCCGTGTGAGATTGCAGCAAAGGTTTCGTCTCCGCTTCAGGTGCTGAAAAATATGTTGGATGTTTATGTGAATGTTTCTTCACTGTAAACATTTCGGACTTTAATGAAACCGCATTGGTTTTAGCCAGTTCCAGAGTATCTGTTGGACGTACTAAGACTGTGGATCCACCTGCAGAGAAACTTTCCAAGTGCGTTGTTACATTTTCATTGTTATCTAATAAGGAGTGTCCAATTGTACTGATGTGTAGTGATGGGACAGTTACCTTGGGCTCCAAGGAAACTCTAGGAAATGCAGTCACACCCACGGTATCTGTTGACAGTGTTAACGAGCCAGATGTGCTCAATGGGAAAAGGTCCGATTCCAGTAATCTTTTATTACGTCCAATATCATCGAAAGTAAATGAAGATGGTGTTTTCGAAAGTAAAATACTACTAGATTCCAAAGCAATTCTCTTATCTTCCATAAATGATGGCTGTAATACTGAGCTGATAATATTCAAGCATGGTAATGCAGTATCTGCTTCCAAGTGCATGGTTGAAGATTGTAGCTTTAGGCTGCTGGTGTACAGCAAGGAGAAACTGTTTCCAAATTCCACAACCATTGGACTTAGGCCATCATTGGCATGGAACGAAGGCTGAGCTATTGAATGACCCAAGTCTCCGAAGAGGGAGAAAGCCACAGATTCTACTGGAATTCCAAGTAATTCCTTTGCATCCTGAGTACGTATTGGCTGAAAGAATGCTTTCATTGCATTTAGCGACAAGTATCCGATGCTGAATGATGCAGGAAGATCTCCATTCACTATATCCTGTGAAGAATGTTTTGTTGAGCTGTCCAACGGAGGAAAATCCATCTTTGTTCCCCAAAAGATCGCAGAGAATGGTTCTTTACCGGTTGATGGAACTAATGAATTGGCTACATCGGCCTCTGAATATTCTAATTCCAAGGACACTTCAGCAGATTTTAATTCACCCTTTTGAATTGAGGGCATTCTTTTTGAACTTGAAAGCACATCAGATTCCAAAGCAGAGCTTGTAGACCCATGGCTCGCCAGAATCAGCGAGGGCAGCATTGCAAAATTGATCACGTCCGTGAATGGCAAAATTATTCTGGATTCGGGTGATGCCAATGCAGCATTGGCATAGCTGCCAGATTCCTCTGGCAACATGCCTGGTGAGCTAACAGACACTGAATTCAGTCCATTAGTCTCCAAAAGGAATGAAGATTGTACTACTGAACCAGGTGTATCCAAGTAGGGAGTGTCGGCAGAATCCGAGGAAGCTCTTGTATATCCAGCATCATCCAAAATATATCCAGGCACAATTGCTGAATTCATCGCAGCCTGTAAAATATTTTCAGAGGGTTGTGTTATTGACGCAGTGACATAGAGAGGGGATTCATCTGCTCTGGAAGATGGAAATCTGTCACTATTCATGTCAGAGGTCTCGTCAAAGGTGTGAATCTTTTTTGAAAGGGACAGTGTTCCAGAGCCCTCTAATAGAGAGCTAAACACAGGAGTATTCAAGAGAGGTGTAGGCTGAGGGAAGGACTGGATTGTTTCGCTGGATACATGAGGTACAGAAGGAAAAGTGCTGGATTCTAGATAATCAGTGAGATTAGCCTTTGAATGGAATGCTGTTAACGAGTCAAGCATTGAAGCAGTATTAGATTCCAGAAGTGTAGCGGATGCCACTGAACTTTTTAAATGCATTAGGTCTGGAGGTGGAAGAGTGGCGATTGCACTAACCTGTGTCACAATGAAACCGCGAAGCAAATTTTCACTGTATGGATCAACCTTCAAATATGACGACACATTAGCAACTTGCTCTAAAGAGGGCTGAGAAAATACAGAATAAGTACTACCAAAAATTCCTTTTGTATCGGATCCAAAGAACTCGGAGCCTGGTGTTGATTCAGATTTGTCAGAAGGCCCATGCTCTGAATTAAATGAACTGATGAAATCACCGTTCGCCTCATTTGCATACATGCCTGCGGTCCTCATGTGGGAGCCAGATGTGCTACTGAAATCGAAAGGCTGAAAGCTTCCTTGGGCAGGAGCGTGAATTGCACGTGGGTTTTCCGCAGATTCTAGCAACGGCGCCGTTGATAGCACAGAGAACGCAGGGGTGACAGACACAGGCACGAATGCTTCAAGCAACCAGTCCGTGACTTTCAATGCGGAACCTGCAAGTTGCCCAGTCGGGAAAATCTGAGAAGAACGTGTGTTTACAGCAGAATGCAAGTGTTCACCAACGTGCCACCTAACTGGCAGAGTGGTACTTGGAACAGACACATCTCTATAATCAGTAGAACTAAAAATGGAATTGGGGGCGTCGTTTAGAATTGACAGTCGCTCTGGAAGAATAAAAGGGGCAACAGGCTGTGTGCTGGTCCTAGAATTTAAGAGGGAATCATTGTTATGTTTGAAAGTAAGCTTAGGGTTGACTTTTACATGGTTTGATGTTGAGCTCCATTTGGAGTTTTTCACTGTACTCAATACACTCCCTTGGTAAAAACTGGGTCGAACATATGAGTCTCTGTCGATGTGACTAACTAACTCACTTTCACGATCATCGAGGCCAGCTGAAATATCAACTGCTGGCTTCATAACCAATAACGAATCAGATTCCAGGGTAGATTGGCTTGGCCCTGTGCTGATTTCCTGCACTGTGCCAGATAGATCAGTCCCTGTTTGGACAGAATCTGAAGACTGTTCACTCTGTGTCAAAGTGTGGGACATCAACTCTGACTCCAATGATCTGTCCAGAAGATACAACATCCCAGCTGTTTGCAGTGCTACGGACAACTGCTGCGTACCCCCATCAACTTCAGGGGACAGAAATAGCGAGTATGGTTCGGAAATAGATCCGGGATCTCCAAGGTCAGCAAATGAAGATATTGCTGAATGAAAACCTATACTACGGGATGTAGATTTCAAATCAATGTCCCAACTGGGATTAATAATTGCCTCATTATTGACTGGCAAAGTATTTGATGAATGATAATCAGAAAAGCTTTTTCCAAAAATATTAAAACTGGTTCTGTTAAATCGGATGGTACTTGGTAAATCTCCAAGTGATATATTCAGGGCCTGGAATGCAGACACTTTGCCTACAACAGACGCCTGCAGAACTGCAGCCGATGACTCAGTAATATCCGTTTGTTTTCTGGTCTCTTGTAAATATGATCCACCATTCCCAGCAAAGAAACGATGAAAATCATCATCGGATATACTGGTTTTAAAATGTTCTTCCGGATCAGTGGATTCTGTGTGTGAAACATGGCAGCCACTAACCATCATCTGATTATTCACGGCACTGGTTTCAAACCTGCCGGAATTTTCCAGGTGCAATCTCATAATCGCTTTGGTAGCTACGTCTCGAGTCACCAACTCATTAAAACTTCGGGTTTCAACTCCTTCTGCTTTTAAAGTCTTCGCAAACTCACATTCAGAAACAATCGAAGAGGATTCTGCATTGGAATCAGATGTTCTGAGGACTGCCATTGAGAATGTGTAGTCACTTTGACTTTGAATCACTGAGGGTCGAATCCAAGTGCTAAGCATTACAGAATAGAGTTTACTTGAGTGCACTAACTGGTCTGCAATTCTGGACAAGCTTCGCAATTTAACTAGGGAAAGGGTCTCCATGCTCTCCACTCCACGATTTTTAAGATGATCGACAGTCCCAGAGTACTCGGCAGTCTCTAAGTTCTCATTCACAGCAGTCGGAACAAACATGCTGGCGGACAACTTCATATTATCAGTGGGCCCAAAATGGATCTCCCTAGATCCTGAGGCTATACCCAAAGACTGATGGCTAGCTGAAGCCATCATTTCTACAAGCAAAGGCGCATCAGTAAATAAGCTGCTGAGATGCTTGACTGCCACAGTCTGGGTGTTGAAGACATGAAGAAAAGTGGTTAATTTTGTTGACGGTTTCTCTATGCTAAGGGTAGCATTAGATGTTGGACGCACTTGGACCTGGACATCGAAGTGTTGCATTGTCATCTTAGAGCTACTCTGAGTAACTGAGGTTATATCGGAAAATGAGTTCAACGATGTTGATAAAACAGACACAGGAACTTCCTTCACAGGACTGAGGCTGCTCGTAACCAGAGAGTTCGTTCTAATTGAATACTGTGTAAAATGAAAAGCGGAGGAGGACAAGGTATCTGTTGGCACTCCGAGCGAAGCTGTTCTTATTAAATTGTGCACATGACCGGAAACCACTGGAATGTTCAACATCCCTCCCTGGCGGTGCATTAAAGTCTGAGAGGGGTCAAACGCCGATCGTGTTCTTACAAAAGGCATGTCTGCATTTTGTTGGTTAAAGGAAGGAGATAAATGGATTTCATCAGGAAGACTTATTCCAATATGCTGATAACCTGTCACTCCCACTGAAGAGGAACTTGGAGACCCCGTTATGTACATTCGACTCAGAGGGTTTGTTGACGTCTTTAGGTCTTCAAAATCGGTAGGGGCCACATTCTCAACCTCTTCAAAAATGTGAGGAGTTGGAAGGTTAACAGACGGTGTCAAACTTGTATGTTGTCCAACACTAATCAGCCCAGGGAACAACATACCCTCAAACAGCCCACCATCTGTCATCTCAGAGTTAGCTACATGATACAAAGAGTCATGGGATGCATCAGGGATAAGTGACCGGAAACTGCTGACAACAGGAATGAAGGGAACCCTGTATGTTGTCCGGGCATTCTGCTCGGAGTGTGTGCTTGGCTCCACAATCCCATCTGAAGATGGGAAAATCTGTTTAGCTGATTGTTCTGTCCAATTAAACAAGGATGAGGAATCCAGCGAAAGGGATGCCGATACATCTCGGGCAAGCTCAGATATGCCGTCAACGTTTGCGCTTCTACGAGATCTTCCGGCAAACTTGCCTACTCCTGAAACAAATAAAAGAGATTTCAACCGCACAAATGAAAATTAGAAATAAAAAATGGCACATTAATGGAATTCCACATGAAATTTAACTTTCATTGCTGTATTTATAAACCAAAGTAATTGTTTGTAGTCATGATTCAGCACAAAATTCATATTATTCAAGGCTACAGATATACAAATATCTGTGCAATGTGATGAACAGTTGACTGATCAGAGTTATACTGCCAATTGTTCATCTCTCTAAGACATACTTAGGTCAGCGACAGGGAAACTCCATGCCTGCACACTTGGACAAATGCAGAGCTCCACTCCCCGGGTGGCGAGCTTGGCGTTGGGAGACAGTGGGCGAGACCATCCAGTTTCTCTCATAATAATAAAGATTCCATGTAAAGTTTGGGATATTTCATAAAATGCAGATTCACATCAAACTACAGTTATACTACATCAGTGCGAATTCAGACTGGAGTCGTGGAGGGGGTCTCCAGAGTCATAATGGGATTTTTTTTCCCCCGCGTTATGCTTTCCGCAGTCACAGTGCTGTCCACCTAAAACTATCGGTACAGCGGTGTTCTAAAATAGGATCTTCAGAGGGTAAATTCACCCATTGCACACTCCCAGCACTTGAAGGGAGCAAGGGTCAGAGATAAGCCGATGAGACTTCAGCCCAATTCTTCATTCAGCACTCCCTTGAAGAAAGACTCCCTCCTGGGAATGTGAGATCAGGGAACTAAATATACCAGGTTATAAGGTCTACAGGAGAGATAGGGAAAATGGAAGAGGGGGAGGAGTAGCCTTAGTGATTAGAGATGAAATCACTTCAATGATAAAGGAGGATATAACGAGAGGTAAGCAGCCAACAGAGACCTTATGGGTTGAATTGAGAAATAGGAAAGGTTCTAAGACTATAATGGGATTTGTGTATAGGACCCCTGGCAGCAGCTCTGAAGTGCTAGATTGTATAAATACAGAGATTAGACAAGCGTGTAACAAAGGCATAATGGTCTTAATGGGGGACTTTAACCTTCACATAGATTGGGAAAAGCAGACTAGCAAGTGTCAGAAAGGTAATGAATTTCTTGAGTGTGTCTGGGATAGTTTTCAACAGCAGTATGTCCTAGAGGCAACAAGGGGGCAAGCCATACTAGATTTAGTAATGAGTAATGAACCAGATTTAGTTAACAGCTTAACCGTGCGAGAAAATCTATCCAATAGCGATCATAACATGATCGAGTTCAAGGTAGTGTTTGAAAGGGAAAAAAGTGAATCAGCTGCTAAGATTCTAGACTTGGGTAAGGCCGACTTCAATGGGATGAGACAGAGACTGTCCACAGTAAACTGGGCAAATCTGTTAATGGGTAAAACGACTGATGATCAGTGGGAAGTGTTTAAAGAAACATTTAACGTGATACAGAATCGATTTATACCCGAGAGGCAAGAACTGTACTTGCCAAAAAAGACAGCCATGGACAACTAAAGACGTAAGGGACAGTATAAGACATTTTTATTATTCATTCATGGGATGTGGGAGTCAGCGGCAAGGCCAGCATTTATTGCCCATCCCTAATTGCCCTTGAGAAGGTGGTGGTGAGCAGCCTTCTTGAACCGCTGCAGTCCATGCGGTGAAGGTTCTCCCACAGTGCTGTTAGGAAGGGATTTCTGGATTTTGACCCAGCGATGATGAAGGAATGGTGATATATTTCCAAGTCGGGATGGTGTGTGCCTTGGAGGGGAACATGCAGGTGGTGTTGTTCCCACATGCCTGCTGCCCTTGTAGGAGATAGAGGTCGTGGATTTGGGAGGTGCTGTCGAAGCAGCCTTGATGAGTTGCTGCAGTGCATCCTGTGGATGGTACACACTGCAGCCACAGTGCGCCGGTGGTGAAGGGAGTGAATGTTTAGGGTGGTGGATGGAGTGCCAATCAAGCGGGCTGCTTTGTCCTGGACAGCATCGAGCTCCTTGAGTGTTGTTGGAGTTGCACTCATCCAGGCAAGTGGAGAGTATTCCATCACACTCCTGACTTGTGCCTTGTTGATGGTGGAAAGCCTTTCGGGAGTCAGGAGGTGAGTCACTTGCCACAGAATACCCAGCCTCTGACCTGCTCTTATAGCCACAGTATTTATATGGCTGGTTCAGTTAAGTCTCTGGTCAATGGGCTCAGGATGTTGATTGTGGGGGATTCGACGATGGTAACACCATTGAATGTCAAGAGGAGGTGGTTAGATTCTCTCTTGTTGGAGACGGTCATTGCCTGGCACTTGTCTGGCGCAAATGTCACTTGCCACTTATCAGCCCAAGCCTGGATGTTGTCCAGGTCTTGCTGCATGCAGGCTCGGACTGCTTCATTATCTGAAGGGTTGCGAATGGAAGTGAATACTGTGCAATCATCAGCTAACATCCCCATTTCTGACCTTATGATGGAGGGAAGTTCATTGATGAAGCAGCTGAAAATGGTTGGGCCTCGGACACTGCCCTGAGGAACTCCTGCAGCAATGTCCTAAGGCTGAGATGATTGGCCTCCAACAACCAATACCACCTTCCTTTTTGCTAGGTATGACTCCAGCCACTGGAGAGTTTTCCCCCTGATTCCCTGACATAAGGAAAGGGCATACAAAAAGACAAAAAAATGGCACAGATCCTGGAGAATGAGAAAGAAACAAAGATCAACAAAGGGTGACAAAACAGATCGTGAGAGCTTCAAAAAGAGTTTCTGAAAAGAAACTTGCAAGGGATATCAAAACCAATACGAAGAACTTTTATAGTTATATTAGGAAAAAGAGGGTGGTCAGGAGCAGTGTTGGCCCCTTGAAAACTGAAAGTGGGGATATTGTCATTGACAATGGGGAAATAGCAGACATGTTGAATAATTACTTTGGTCAGTATTTACAGTAGAGAGATAGCATGCCAGAAATCCCAGGAAAACTAATATTGAATCGGGGACAGGGACTGGATAAAATTAACATAAGTAAAGCAAAAGTAATGAAGAAAATAATAGCACGAAAGAGTGACAAATCCCGAGGAGCACATGGTTTCCATCCCAGGGTTTTAAAGGAAGTAGGTGAGCACAATGAAAGATTATAGTTAGGGCATCTGCAAAGTTCTTTAGATTCAGGAACCATCCCGAGATTGGAAATTTGCACATCACTCCACTTGTTAAGAAAGGAGAGAGAGGGAAACCAGGGAATTATAGACCAGTTAGCCTAACATCTGTTGTGGGGAAAGTGCTGGAGTCTAAAATTAAGGATAGGGTGACTGAACACATCGAAAATTTTCAGTTGATCAGAGAGAGCCAGCATGGATTTGTGAAAGGTAGGTCGTGCCTGACAAACCTGATTGAATTTTTTGAGGAGGTAACTAAAGTAGTGGTCAGGGGAATGTCAATGGATGTTATTTATGTGGACTTCTGGAAGGCATTTGACAAAGTCCCACATAAGAGACTGTTAGCTAAGATAGAAGCCCATGGAATCGAGGCAAAAGTACGGACTTGGTTAGGAAGTTGGCTGAGCGAAAGGCGACAGAGAGTAGGGATAATGGGTAAGTATTCACATTGGCAGGATGTGACTAGTGGAGTCCCGCAGGGATCTGTCTTGGGGCCTCAATTATTCACAATATTTATTAACGACTTAGATGAAGGCACAGAATGTATCGTATCTAAGTTTGCCGATGACACAAAGATTGGTGGCATTGTAAGCAGTGTAGATGAAAACATAAAATTACAAAGCGATATTGATAGATTAGGTGAATGGGCAAAACTGTGGCAAATGGAATTCAATGTAGACAAATGTGAGGTCATCCACTTGGGATCAAAACAGGTACTTTCTAAATGGTAAAAAGTTAAAAACAGTGGATGTCCAAAGGGACTTTAGGGTTCAGCTACATAGATCATTGAAGTGTCATGAACAGATGCAGAAAATAATCAATAAGGCTAATGGAATGCTGGCCTTTATATCTAGAGGACCAGAGTACAAGGGGGCAGAAGTTATGCTGCAGCTATACAAAACCCAGGTTAGACCGCACCTGGAGTACTGTGAGCAGTTCTGGGCACCGCACCTTCGGAAGGACATATTAGCCTTGGAGGGAGTGCAGCGTAGGTTTACCAGAATGATACCCGGACTTCAAGGGTTAAGTTACGAGGAGAGATTTCACAAATTGGGGTTGTATTCTCTGGAGTTTCGAAGGTTAAGGGGTGATCTGATCGAAGTTTATAAGATATTAAGGGGAACAGATAGGGTGGATAGAGAGAAACTATTTCCGCTGGTTGGGGATTCTAGGAGTAGGGGGCACAGTCTAAAAATTAGAGCCAGACCTTTCTGGAGTGATTTTAGAAAACATTTCAACACACAAAGGGTTGTGGAAGTTTGGAACTCTCTTCGGCAAACGACAATTGATACTAGCTCAATTGCTTAATTTAAATCTGAGATAGATTGCTTTTTACCAACCAAAGGTATTAAGGGATATGAGCCAAAGGCAGGTATATGGAGTTAGATCACAGATCAGCCATGATCTTATCAAATGGCAGAGCAGGCTCGAGGGGCTGAATGGCCTACTCCTGTTCCTATAAATGTACCCCAATGAACATTGTTAATTATACAATTCATTTTCTTCTTGTTTTAATTTCTCATTACTGAAGTGTGTGCAGCTTAATCAGATGTGAAGGTGAAGGAATTGAATTTACACAAGTGACACCAGGACTCTAACATGAGAGACTGCCTCAAGCAGAAGGGAGGTCAAGGTGACTGATTTCTCTCACAATATTGTAAAGACATTACAGTATTCTGTGTGAATTATCTACTCAACAGAAAGAATGCTAGGAAAGGACCAATTATCCTCCTCATCCATTCCTTTATCTATTTTTTTCTCTCCCTCCCTCCCCCTACACCCCCATAAAGTACCTTGGGATGTTTTTACATTAAAGACACTGTATGAATACCAGTTAAGAGATCAGCTCTGCACAGTATAGTTTTCCTATCCTCCTACACCACTAGATGGGCCACTTTGACTGCAACATGGCCAGTTTTCCATTTCCCACAGTGGCTCATTATTGTATTCTTTTTTACAGCAGGGTAATTATCACAATTATTTAGCAGAGAGAGGGAGGGGGGAAAAAAAAACTTGATTTGTTTCAGGCTAATTTTAATGAGAGGCCTTGGGCATGAAAACAAAACGGCAAGTCAAAAAATCCTGCTCTACTAATTAAAAACATAATGAACATTTGCAAGGTATTATGCAAGCTGCACAGTTCAGTAAATCTAATTAATATCAATCTTTCAGGACAGATTTTTATTTCTTCAATTTTCCCTTCCGACCTTTCACCACCACCGCTCCCTCACTGGGTGATGGTTCCGCCCTTTAGTACCTCTAGCAAGTGGCTGTTGTTCATGAGTGAGCCTCAGCTGGGGGGAGTAATCGACGGGCTCTCCAAATGCAGAGGACTCAAAAGGTCAAGCCTGATCTTGTCCTCATCCGCCATTTTCCAATAGAAGTCACAGTGGAGCGATCAGGAGCAGGAACCCTGGGCATTGCATGGCCACCAAGTTGTTCTGGTCATTCTTTCTGATCTTTGGGGCAGTGGTAAAGAACTTACATTTTTACAGCACCTTTCATGACTTCAGGACGTCCCAAGGTGCTTTACAGCCAATAACGTACTTGTTCAAGTGTAGTCACTGTTGTAAAGTAGGAAACACGGCAGCCAATTTGCACACAGCAAGATCCCACAAACAGCAATGTGATAATGACCAGATTATCTGTTTGATGTTGGCCAATACTTATCCCTCAACCACCATCACAAACAGATTATCTGGTCATTTATCTCATTGCTGTTTGTGGGATCGTGCTGTGTGCAAATTGACAGTTGCGTTTCCCTACATTACAACAGTGACTACACTTCAAAAGTCTATTATTGGCTGTTAAATACTTTGGGGCAGTGCAAGGTCATTAAAGGCACTGTATAAATGCAAGTTCTTTCTTTTTAAAAATATGAGGCAAGTAGGCATGTGAGGCAGATTGAATTGGTAAAGGAGCTGAAAGTTGCTGAAAGCTGAGTGTTTGAAAAAAGTTCCCCGATAAGAAAATCACACCCAGCTGATAACTCATCATTGGGGAGGCAAGTCAATGAGAGATTGGAAACATTGTGCCACTTTTTGTCAACGCTCCTGATGTAATTTCCTCTCCACCAACCCAAATTACAAGATTCTAAAAGTGAAAGAAAAACTGGTAAAGTTTCATTTAGAAGCAAAGCCTCATATATGGATCCATGTAAACTAATTACTTAAAAAATATACTTGTCCACAGTCAGAATGAAACTCAGTTGGTCGGTGAAAACAACACCGGTACTACAAGGTAGTTGCGAGATTTTCTCAGGGTCTACATCAGATAAGCTTCAGTTGAAGAACAATTGCACTGTTTATTGCTGAAATCCAGTCTCCGAGTTCTCACGGTAACTCAGTCATCAGTGGTTACCCGATCACTGCTGTTACTCAGTCCCTCTTCATCATGCAAAAGAATAACAAAATTGATTCAAATGGAAAGGGACGATATCAAAAATGCTAACTGATCAATTAAAGTTTGTTTATCTCGTGGGTATGCAAATACTACAATTTAAATATTTAACTAATGCTTGATTATTGTAAATAAATTACTATCATACGATCAGGAAAGACTTGAACAGGCTGGGGTCCTTTTCTCTAGAAAAGGGAAAGCTGAGGGGTAACTTAAATATGGGTCTTTAAAATTATGAAGGGGTTCGATAGAGTGGATATAGAGAAGATGCTTCCACTTGTGTTGGAGTCCAAAACTAGGGGACATAAATAAGATAGTCACCAATAAATCCAATAAAGAACTCAGGAGAAACTTCTTTACCCAGAGAGTGGTTAGAATGTGGAACTTGCTACCACAAAGAGTAGTTGAGGTAAATAGCATAGATGCATTTGTGGGGAAGCTAAAAAAAAGTACAAGGGAGAAAAGAATAGAAGGACATGCTGACTGGGTTAGAAGAGGGGTGGGAGGAGGCTCATGTGGAGCATAAACACCGGCATAGACCAGTTGGGCCGAATGGCCTGTTTCGGTGCTGTACATTCTATGGAAGTTGGGTTACCCATTGAATCTCCCACTGGGGAGAACTTGGCCTCATTTCCATTCCATTCCCCCCTCAACAAGCCCATCTACCCATCCTAAGAGGTCAACCTTGGCTCAGTTGGTAGCACTCTTGCCTCTGTAAAATCTATGTAATTCTATGTAATTGTCATCGTGAATGATGGAAGAAACTTGGCAAAAACTGCTCAATGCAGTAATTACTAGCTATTGATTGCAGGCAGAGAAGATAAACACATTAAATGCCCTGAATTAACTAAACTATTAGCCTTTCTGGACAACCATTATAAAATTAGCATCACGATGGTGCGGTGAGAGTTGTCCAACTGTTGAGTGAATTGTGTTACTGTTAGACTTTTATTAGCAAATGTAGTAGTGTCAACCACCACACATACCTGCAGCATTCAGTATTGCACTGAAGTGTCAGCCTAGATTTTGTGCTCAAGTCCCTGTGGTGGGACTTGAACTCACAACCTTCTGACCCAGAGGAGAGAGCACTACCTACTGAGCCACAGCTGGCACATTTCACAAATTCTGGCAAAGGTGCGATTCAAACCCACACCCAGAGACTGGAAACTAAACCTGGAGTCCAACTGAATGAGGAAGGAAAGAAAGGAAGGAAGATTTGAATTTATAAAGTGCCTTTCATGTCCTCAGAACATCCTACACAATCACTGCTATGTAGGCAAAATGGCACAATCAGTTTTGCAAGGATATAGCACATTGAGTGCTAAAATCAATGCTTAAGAGATCAAAAGGGATATAGGTCTCCCGCTAGATAGAATGAGAGAGAGTGGGATTGAATGATGCAACTTGTACATCAGAATTCAACCAAATCCAAACACTATCATCTTATCTTCACTAGGTGTTGGTTGTACATCTTTCCAGATTGCAGGTTTATGGCTCAGTGCCAGTAAGGGACAATTATATATGTTCCACCCTCTAGTGCCAACAATAATCACCACCGCCATTTATATAGCAGCTTTAAACATAGTTCCCAAGGTGGCTTTTTAATAGAGTAAGGGAATGGAAGCAGAGGGACAGATTAGGAAGACGGACCACAAGAATGGTTGAAAAAAAAAACGGTGTCATGTTTTCAGATTTGGGGCGATGCTGCTATGGAAAGGGGTGGGGGAACTTTGATGTACTACACACTAAAAATGTTATTCAGCTAAACTTAGCACTTCAGGGGTTAAATTCACAGGACACCAGGACTTGCATATTTAGATTAGATTTCAGATGAGGTGTCTGTACCAGCATGCTGAAGACATGAACAACATTCCAGTGATCATTATGTACTTCAGCAGCAACTCTGTTCATTTGAATTCAGCAGGAGGTCTTTGCCAACCCGGGCTCGCAGAGTCCACGCTGGCGCAGAGTCCACGCTGGCGCAGAGTCCACGCTGGCGCAGAGTCCACGCTGGCGCAGAGTCCACGCTGGCGCAGAGTCCACGCTGGCGCAGAGGTAGTCAATTTGACAAAGTCGACACTAGAGCTAGGCTTTTAAAGAAAAACTGTGAGGCAAGAGTCGGTTGGGTAGAATGGGGCTACGAGAAGCACGGAATACAGGAGAGACGAGTTAGAAAATGATCTTTATGATTAGGAAGGCGAACCCTCACTAAATTAGGGTAGGGTGGTGCATCCTTCATTTTCATATCACACAAAGTTGTGTTGATAAGTGAAACCGATCATAACTGTTGTTCTGTATGTTCAACTGATGGGAAATAAAGCAGCTTAAAATAAATCATATCAAATTTCATCTCACCGAGTGCTTGCTTAGTCCATCTTTGGAGAGATTGAAGAAATACATGCGCGAAAGAGACTATCCAGTCCAGATCACAAGGGGACGCTGTTGTTACAAACACCACAAAGCCCTGCACATCTGTCTGAAGCACAGGTCTTGAGGTCAAAATTTCAAACAGCGAGCGAGAGCAAGGAAAAAACTTATATCGCCAGAAAATGCTGGAAAAGCTCAGGAAGTCAGGCAGCACCTGTGGAGAAAGAAACAGAGTTAACGTTTCAGGTCGACGACCTTTCGTCATCAACCTGAAACGTTAACTGTTTCTTTCTCCACAGATGCTGCCTCACTTGCTGAGCTTTACCAGCATTTTCTGTTTTTATTTCAGATTTCCAGCATCCGCAGTATTTTGCTTTTGCATTTACATAGCGCCTTTTCAAAAACTGAGGATGTGCCAAAGGGCTTTACAGCCAATGAAGTACTTTTTGAAGTGTGGTCACTGTTGTAATGTAGGAAATGCGGCAGCCAATATGCGCACAGCAAGGTCCCACAAACAGCATAATGAAATAAAATGACCAGATAATCTGTTTTAGGTGTTGATTGAGGAATAAATACTGGCCATGACACCAGGGAGAACTCCCCTGCTCTTCGTCAAATAGTACCGTGGGATCTTTTACATCCACCTGAGGGGGCAGTTGGGACCTCAGTTTAACATCTCATCCAAAAGATTGCACCTCCGACAATGCGGCACTCCCTCAGTACTACACTGGGAGTGTCAGCGTGGGTTATGCGCTCAAGTCCCTGGAGTGGGACTTGAATCTACAACCTTCCAGACCCTCGACTCAGAGGCGAGAGTACTACCCACTGAGACAAGGCTGGCACCTTGAGAAAAACAAAAAACAAACTCCCGAGGCACAATCGCAGCTTCAAGAACTACAAATTCACCGGAGGAAATAAACACTGCAGTGGCATTAAGACCAGGTCAGCTTTGAAATTCTATTTCGAGATTGCTCCAGGCCATGAACTTCTGATTCATTTCAATCAGAAGTGGGAAAAACCCAACCTCAAGAGTGCTGGTACCAGTTGGGAGGAGAGCTTCTACAGACAACCCTTGGTAGCCTGGTGGTTATTGTACTAGACTAGCAACCCAGAGGTCATGAGTTCATAATCCCACCGCAGCAAAGTTGTGAAATTGAATTTAATAAAGTTGGTAACTTGTGGGCTGGCACCAGAAAAATGACCATGGAAGTTGCCAGATTGTCACAAAATGTCCTTCAGGGAATAAGCTACCACCCCTTACACTCTCCCACAATACGTGTTTGGCACTTGGAGCAACAAATATTAAGGCCAGCACCACTCCACTGCTGCAGACACCAGAAGGGCACACAGCAGCCATATCCTACCCTCCCTCCAAGGTGGGATTCACAATGCAGGAATCCTGCTGGAACTAAATAAGGTTGACACCAGGAAATCATCCAGGGTGAGCTGTTCAGTAACAGGGTGGGTAGATGCAAGGGTATTATGGAACATTGAGGAAAGGAGTTGCAGTACAGATCAGCCATGATGTAACTGAATGGCAGAACAGGCTCAAGGGGCTGAATGGCCTCCTCCTGTTCCTATGTCCCACCTCATCAAACCTATGCAGAAAAGTCCTGCTTTTTATTGTCAATAGGTATACCAGGTAGAACAGGCATAGGAAGCTTTTGTTATAAAATATATTTCCACATATTTACTTAAGATTGATTCGGCAATGGCTATAAAAGGTCAGGTGCGAATACCAGAGAGAAATAACACTCACTCGTGTGTGTAATGTTCAGAGTGTAATAAACAACCCAAGACATCAAAGGCTTAAACATATGGTAGCAGCTAATCTTTCGTGTCAACGGCATGCGCACAGAATGTGATGACGTATGGTACCCACATTTGTCCTACATAATTAAAACTATAATAGATGCCACACATTGGAGCTCCTCGGGGAATGCTGATCCTGAAGGAGCCCTTGGTATGTGAGTTTTGGAACATATAACTCATGCACTGCCTGTAAAGGGTTGTGTTTTATTATATCATTGACTTGATTTAATGAAGTATTAACCAGATGGTTGATTGTTTTAGACCTCGAATTTGTATTACAGGATGTATGACAATATCCTCAAATCTCTCCTCAGGAGCAGGAGCAGGAGCAGGAACCTACTGTCAGGCTTCCACCAGGGACGAGCAGCCTGGAGTCAACTCTGCTTCTGATCGCCACCTTCTATGGAATGAGAGGTACTCACTGAACACTCTCTGTCCATAGCAGCATTGTTGAGATCTGAAGTGGAGAAGGAAGGAAATTGGAGGGGGAGGGAAATATCAATTGTGCGCCCCAGCACTCCATGGTACAGGTCAGTGATGCTACAACATGCTCCATCACCGTGCCTCCAGTACATATAGGCCAAGTGTACAGAACATAGGCCAAGATCTAATTTCCACCAGTCCTACTTGTGATATTTAAATGCAATCAGGCACATTCCACACACATTTTTCTTTACCTTGCTTACAGAAAGATGCCAGTTCTCCAGAGAGAAGCTCCTTTAGCCACATCCGACGGCATTTCCATAATGGAAATCTTCCATCCTACGTTAAAAAGGAAAGTATCACCAACTCTTTCAGAGCAACAAATGGTATTTTTTTTCTAAATATACAAGCCAACTGAAAACACTGGGGAAAATTTGACATTGTAGCACATAGGACTAAAAATAACCATTGAATGAACACTTAACCCATTCCAGTGACATTCCTCTACTTGCTATTTTAATGGCTGTTTAATTGCTGTTTAAGGTAATAAATTCCCTAAGTGTTTTAAGGTAGCGGTAACTGAGATCACTTTTTTTTATTCGTTCATGGGATGTGGGCATTGCTGGCAAGGCCTGCATTTATTGCCCATTCCTAATTGTCCTTGAGAAGGTGGTGGTGAGCCACCTTCTTGATTGAGTGGCTTGCTAGGCCATTTCAGAGGGAGATTAAGAATCAATCACATTGCTGTGGGTCTGGAGTCACATAGGCCAGACCAGGTAATGATGGCAGGTTTCCTTCGCTAAAAGGACATTAGAGAACCAGATGGGTTTTTATGTAGTTTCGTGACTACCATTACTGATACCAGTTTTTTTTTATTCCAGATTTGGTTTAATTAATTGAATTTAAATTCCTGAGCTGCCGTGGTGGGATTTGAACTCACTACTCCGGATTATTAGTCCAGGCCTCTGGATTACTAGTCCAGTAACAAAACCACTATGCTACCGTACCCGGTATCCCTATCCCATACCAAGAGTCAGCACTCTAATGCTGAAGGATTGATTTTACACTGCCAGGAAATCTCAGCTGCTGGTCAGCATATCTCGGGAACATCAGCCAATGGTGGGACAATCATGGTCTGCGTGTCCAAGTTCCCGGATAAATGCGGCCATAAGTTTTCATTCTGTAGGTCGTATGGACTGCAGTGTGCTGGAGGGGGTGGACAGCAAGTGCAGTGACAGAGATGCCAGTCAGTCAGGCTCCTTTGTCCTGGATGGTGTCGAGCTCCTTGAGTGCAGTTTCAGTTGCACCTGTCCAAGTGAGTGGAGTGTATCCCCATTCTGATCCAAGCCTTGTAGATGGTGGAGAGGTCAAGAGGTGAGCCACTCAGTGCATTGTACCCAACCTCTGCCCTGCTCCTGTAGCCCTGGCGTTGATGTGGGTGGTCCATTTAAGCTTCTCGTCTATGGAAGTGCCCAGGACGTTGTTGGTGGGGAACTTGGGTGAGTGTGGTGCCATTGAAGATCAGAGGGATGCTGTTGGACATTCCCTTTTAGAAATGGTCATTGGCTGTTATGAATATTATCTGCCACTTGTCAGCCTTGCCTCAGTGAGTCGCTCTCTCACCTGAGTCAGAAGGTCATGGGTTCAAGTCCCACTCCAGAGACTTAAGCACATAATCTAGGCTGACATTTCAGTGCAGTACTGAGGGAGTGCTGCAATGTTGGAGGTGCTGTCTTTGGATGAGATGTTAACCCTCAGGTGGATGTAAAAGATCCCATCGCCACTATTTTGAAGAGCAAGGGAGTTCTCCCTAGTGTCCTGGCCAATATTTAGTCTTCAACCAACATAATCTGTTTTAGTGATCTGGTCATTATCTCATTGCTGTTTGTGGGACCTTGCTGTGTGTAAATTAGCTGCCACATTTCCTACATTACAACAGTGACTGCACTTCAAAAAGTACTTCATGAACTGTAAAGTGCTTTGGGACATCCTGAGATCGTGAAAGGAGTTATATAAAAGCAAGTTCCTGCTTTTTTTCCCTCATAGCAAGGGAAGAAAGGAAAAATTAATGTGCAAGTGACCTGTCAATACTCTCAAACTTTCAAGTCAAGCAAACAGGCTGGGTACAACTCCCCAACCACCCACTTCAGACAGAAAACCATAAAATGGGGAATAACGTAAAAACAAAATAAATACAAGAGCTATAAGAGTCCATTCACCTAGTGCAGCACCTTCTGTTTGTTGCATAAACAATAGAATAGCCACCTACCTGCAGGTATTCCGGGGAACTGCATCCTTGCCCAATACAAAAGGTAAGGCACTTCTGTAGTAATATGGTAGTCCACCCAGTTTGGATTTGGATCACTGTACAGAGCTTCCAAGGCCATACACAGCTACTCCTTGTACTATGGGTGATACACTTCACTGCACACCCATAAAAATCCTCTAGAATACACCAAAACAATACTGGAGTTAGTTAGTCACCAAGAAAACAGGTTGGAACACATGCACCCTAAAGATTGGGCATCATTTTAGCACCCGCTATCGGGTGCGTTCCTGGCGGGGGGGCCCCGAAAATCAGGAAATCCTGGAGCGGGACCAGAGCGCACTTCCGGGTTCCCCACTGACGCGCCGGCGTGCGCGCGCAGCCCCCGCTGGTGGGAATCCCACAGGCAATTAAAGCCAGCGGGATGCCACTTGACGCAATTTACTTTGCTTGTTCAGGTCATTAATTATGTGAGGAGGGGTGGGATTTTAAAGCAAACTGGGACTGTTTCCCGTACTGGGGGAAACACTCCCAGTTCAAATGGACGTGTTGCAGCCACCAGCCTGTGGCAGCTGCAAAGGTCCATTTGACAGGTAGGGGGGCGGGGGGGACCCTCACTCATTGCAGGAGGCCACTCTGTCACTTGGGAGAAAGTCTAGCCTCCACCACCCTCGTCCTGACAATCAAAGTCACCAACTTGCACACTTACCCCGGGGTCCGGAGACATGTACCTACCTTGCGGACCCCCTCAGATGTACATCTTCCGGATGGGGGCCACCGTAGCTGCAGTCATGACCTCCTCGGAGGACGAACAGCATCACCAGCCTCGCCGGCCAAGCCGTCCACCTCTGACACGTGGAGCTCCACATCACAGTGCTGTGACACATCCACCTGCACAGCAGGAGGGAGGGCTACCGCAGAGAGAGATGCGTCACAGAGGGCACTACCCTCGCCACAGGGTCCACAGACCGAGGCTCAGCTTCCTGGACCTCTCTGAGCAGCAGTGCACACGGAGGCTCAGAGTCACTCGACATGTAGTCGTGGACATCTGCAGTCTCCTTCATGCCGAGCTGCTCCCGGTTGGCCCGAGCACCATCTTCTTACCTGTCGCTGTCAAAGTCACCACTGCCCTCAACAACTTCTCCTCCGCATCCTTCCAGGGTGCCACCGGGGACATCGTCGACGTCTCTCAGCCGTCTGCACAAAAGAGCCCTGCAAATACACCTACACCCACTCTGCAGTGACACAATTGGTGGCATCAGTTGTGGGTCTTCATAGTGATCCCCAGGAAAGGGCATTATTGCACAAGCCAGACAAGATTCACAAAGACGTGGCGGTAGTGGTGACAATATAATATGTAATGTGAGTTGGTCAGAAATTAAATATAAGTAACAACCATGACAAACCCTCAAACACCCTTGTGCATCCCCTTCATGCTCACGACACGATTGCCTTACGCTGCCTACTGCACATATGTGATGCATGCCCTGTGGCTGCAGCACAGGTAGTGGCAGGTTGAGTGAGGCTGACTGTGAAAGAGATACACGAGGGGGTGAGTATGAGATAGAGTCATGAGATTGTATAAGGATTGGGTTGAGTGGTAGTGGTGGGATGAGTACTGGCGAGGTGAGTAAGTGCAGGTAAGATGAGGATGAGGTTTGAGTGGGTATGAGGGGTGATGTGACAGAGTAGTGTTCGCAGTGCAGAAGGAGGTGTGGGGTGGGGGCGATGATGTGGCAGACGGAGTTTTTTTTTATTTGTTCACGGGATGTGGGCGTCGCTGGCGAGTCCAGCATTTATTGCCCATCCCTAATTGCCCTCGAGAATGTGGTGGTGAGCCGCCTTCTTGAACCGCTGCAGTCCGTGTGGTGAATGTTCTCCCACAGTGCTGTTAGGAAGGGAGTTCCAGGATTTTGACCCAGCGACAATGAAGGAACGGCGATATATTTCCAAGTCGGGATGGTGTGTGACTTGGAGGGGAACGTGCAGGTGGTGTTGTTCCCATGCGTCTGCTGCCCTTGTCCTTCTCGGTGGTAGAGGTCGCGGGTTTGGGAGGTGCTGTCGAAAAAGCCTTGGCGAGTTGCTGCAGTGCATCCTGTGGATGGTACACACTGCAGCCACTGTGCGCCGTTGGTGAAGGGAGTGAATGTTTAGGGTGGTGGATGGGGTGCCAATCAAGCGGGCTGCTTTATCTTGGATGGTGTCGAGCTTCTTGAGTGTTGTTGGAGCTGCACTCATCCAGGCAAGCGGAGAGTATTCCATCACACTCCTGACTTGTGCCTTGTAGATGGTGGAAAGGCTTTGGGGAGTCAGGAGGTGAGTCACTCGCCGCAGAATACCCAGCCTCTGACCTGCTCTCGTAGCCACAGTATTTATATGGCTGGTCCAGTTAAGTTTCTGGTCAATGGTGACCCCCAGGATGTTGATAGTGGGGGATTCGGCGATGGTAATGCCGTTGAATGTCAAGGGGAGGTGGTTAGACTCTCTTTTGTTGGAGATGGTCATTGCCTGGCACTTATCTGGCGCGAATGTTACTTGCCACTTATCAGCCCAAGCCTGGATGTTGTCCAGGTCATGCTGCATGCGGGCTCGGACTGCTTCATTATCTGAGGGGTTGCGAATGGAACTGAAGACTGTGCAATCGTCAGCGAACATCCCCATTTCTGACCTTATGATGGAGGGAAGGTCATTGATGACGCAGCTGAAGATGGTTGGGCCAAGGACACTGCCCTGAGGAACTCCTGCAGCAATGCCCTGGGGCTGAGATGATTGGCCTCCAACAACCACTACCATCTTCCTTTGTGCCAGGTATGACTCCAGCCACTGGAGTGTTTTCCCCCTGATTCCCATTGACTTCAATTTTACTAGGGCTCCTTGATGCCACACTCGGTCAAATGCTGCCTTGATGTCAAGGGCAGTCACTCTCACCTCACCTCTGGAATTCAGCTCTTTTGTCCATGTTTGGACCAAGGCTGTAATGAGGTCTGGAGCCGAGTGGTCCTGGTGGAACCCAAACTGAGTATCGGTGAGCAGGTTATTGGTGACTAAGTGCCGCTTGATAGCACTGTCGACGACACCTTCCATCACTTTGCTGATGATTGAGAGTAGACTGATGGGGCGGTAATTGGCCGGATTGGATTTGTCCTGCTTTTTGTGGACAGGACATACCTGGGCAATTTTCCACATTGTCGGGCAGATGCCAGTGTTGTAGCTGTACTGGAACAGCTTGGCTAGAGGCACAGCTAGTTCTGGAGCACAAGTCTTCAGCACTACAGCTGGGATGTTGTCGGGGCCCATAGCCTTTGCTGTATCCAGTGCACTCAGCCGTTTCTTGATATCACGTGGAGTGAATCGAATTGGCCGAAGACTGGCTTCCGCAATGGTGGGGATATCGGGAGGAGACTGAGATGGATCATCCACTCGGCACTTCTGGCTGAAGATGGTTGCAAACGCTTCGGCCTTGTCTTTTGCACTCACGTGCTGGACTCCGCCATCATTGAGAATGGGGATGTTTGCAGAGCCTCCTCCTCCCGTTAGTTGTTTAATTGTCCACCACCATTCACGACTGGATGTGGCAGGACTGCAGAGCTTTGATCTGATCCGTTGGTTGTGGAATCGCTTAGCTCTGTCTATAGCATGTTGCTTCCGCTGTTTAGCATGCATGTAGTCCTGTGTTGTAGCTTCACCAGGTTGGTAACTAATTTTTAGGTACGCCTGGTGCTGCTCCTGGCATGCTCTTCTACACTCCTCATTGAACCAGGGTTGATCCCCTGGCTTGTTGGTAATGGTAGAGTGAGGAATATGCCGGGCCATGAGGTTACAGATTGTGGTGGAATACAATTCTGCTGCTGCTGATGGCCCACAGCGCCTCATGGATGCCCAGTTTTGAGCTGCTTGATCCATTCTGAATCTATCGCATTTAGCACGGTGGTAGTGCCACACAACACGTTGGATGGTGTCCTCAGTGCGAAGACGGGACTTCATCTCCATGAGGACTGTGCGGTGGTCACTCCTACCAATACTGTCATGGACAGATGCATTTGCGACAGGTAGATTGGTGAGGACGAGGTCAAGTAAGTTTTTCCCTCGTGTTGGTTCGCTCACCACCTGCCGCAGGCCCAGTCTAGCAGTTATGTCCTTCAGGTCTCGGCCAGCTCGGTCAGTAGTGGTGCTACCGAGCCACTCTTGGTGATGGACATTGAAGTCCCCCACCCAGAGTACATTCTGTGCCCTTGCTACCCTCAGTGCTTCCTCCAAGTGGTGTTCAACATGGAGGAGGACTGATTCATCAGCTGAGGGAGGACGGTAGGTGGTAATCAGCAGGAGGTTTCCTTGCCCATGTTTGACCTGATGCCATGAGATTTCATGAGGTCCAGAGTCAATGTTGAGGACTCCCAGGGCCACTCCCTCCTGACTGTATATCACTGTACCGCCACCTCTGGTGGGTCTGTCCTGCCGGTGGGACAGGACATACCCAGGGATGGTGATGGAAGAGTCTGGGACGTTGGCTGAAAGATATGATTCTGTGAGTATGGCTATGTCAGGCTGTTGGTTGACTAGTCTGTGGGACAGCTCTCCCAATTTTGGCACAAGTCCCCAGATGTTAGTAAGGAGGACCTTGCAGGGTCGACTGGGCTTGGTGTTTTGCCGTTGTCGTGTCCGGTGCCTAGTGGTCTGATGCCGGGTGGTCCGTCCGGTTTTATTCTTATTATGATTTTTCGTAGAGAGATTTTACAACTGAGTGGCTTGCTAGGCCATTTCAGAGGGCAATTAAGAATCAACCACATTGCTGTGGGTATGGAGTCACATATAGGCCAGACCGGGTAAGGACGGCAGGTTTCCTTCCCTAAAGGACATTAGTGAACCAGATGGGTTTTTACGACAATCCGGTAGTTTCATGGCCATCATTACTGATACTAGTATTTTAATTCCAGATTTTTATTTAATTAATTGAATTTAATTAATTAATTGAATTTAAATTCGCCAGCTGCCGTGGCGCGATTTGAACTCATGACTCTGGATTTTAGTCCAGGCCTCTGGATTACTAGCCCAGTTACATAACCACTCTGCTTTAGCATGCATGACGTCCTGAGTGTAGGGGAAAGAGTAAGTGTTCTCACTTCGGCTGACCTACTGAGGTCATTGGAGCGCCTTCTGCACTGTATGCAGGTGGGCGATATGTTGGTGGTGCAGGTGACCTCCTCTGCCACCTCGAGCCAGGCCTTCCTGGTGGCAGAGGCAGGCCGCTTCCTCCCCCTCCTCCTCACCCAGTGTATTGATACCTGGAGTGAGGCATCATTAAACTGGGAGCAGCCTGCCCCCTGGGCTGCTCCATGCTGTAATTTTTTCTGTTTGTTGCAGCATCTGTCAGTGGAGGACTGCCCCTTTAAATAGAGCTCCTCCAGCTGACAGATCTTACTGCGCATGCGCAGCCCGCCCAACGCGCAGATCAGCAGCGGGGAACCCGGAGAACCAGGTAAGTGGATCCAATTGGGCTATGATCGAGCGGGGGGCAGACTGATTTCGCCGGGTGCGTTACCCACGCGCCCGATAGCCCCCCAGCCGAGAACCCGCAGCCCTGGTAACATCGGGCCCATTATGTCTACCACTTGTACATTGTGAACTGAACACTAGATGGCATCCTGAGGAGTAAGCAATTATATGACAGGCTATTGCTTGTATTGTTTTTGTTATTCTTTGACAGAATATTCTAGAGGGTCTGCAAATAAATGTAGCTAGTTATTACCACACCAATCCCACTGTTTATTCGTTCATCTAACCTAATAGGTTTGGAGTTCTTGTTAAACTGAGCAGACTGACGTCAAACTGTTCAGCTGGAGCCCTGGGACCCTGTGTCATTAAGTCTTGCTACTCCCCACACTGAGTGTTAGCAAAACATAGGCAGCAAGAATAGGAGAGATATTTCCCTTCAAACAGGAGTAAAAGGTAGAGGGCAAGTTAACCAGGACAGCCCTTCAGCATGTCCCAACAGATGGCTACAAAAGTAGAATCCATCTAAGACAGAGGTTGCCTGCAAATCCTATTGGAAAGGGACTTGGGCCTGGTATAGGGTTGCCAACTCTCCAGGATTGTCCTGGAGCCTCCAGGAGCTAAAGATGAATCTCCTGGACACTACTGCAACAAACTAAAAAACCATAGGGGCCTTTAAAAAGAAGTGTTTCCCCCCCCCCCCCATTTTCTTTGAACACACTTGTTTACTAGTTATAAAAATATTGGAGATAGGGGAAAAAGACTGTTTGACTGACAGTCAAGGATCATCCAATCGGGTAAGAGAGACTGTTCACTTTCCAATTGACAGTGAGAAGGAGAGGAGGGACGTGTCGGGCGGCCAATGGCGGGAGGTCATGTGGTGAAGCCTCCAGGAATACGTCCAGAATTGGAAACCCTAGTCTGGTACGAGGCCTCAAAGGATTTTTTTTTTTTTTTTTAAATGTTGGAAAATGTCACCACTTCGTGCCTGAAAACCAGCTTAATTTTTTTCAACCTGCATTCAACACTAAAATGAGGAACACAGGCAGTGCAGAGCCAACTCTCTGACATCATATACTGACAAAAACAAATTTATAAAAAAAGGGGACCAGGCAGCAGAGCCTATTCACAAGGTACAGTCAGTCCCAATCTCTGTAAAATCCAATTTCCATGGCAACCAAACAGACAGACATCGTGGGTGGTCTAAAACATGCAATTGTCACTTTTATCTTGAGTACAATTCTCGGTAAATAAATACCTTCAGCAACTGTTCCATGAGTTTACATCTCTGCTTCACACAATGATCTGGTTAGCAATCTTAAATTAGATAACCTAGACAAGTATATCATGTGCCTATTAACAGCGATATTCAAAGCAAACGGCCAGTTATTCGGGGTGTGAGTGGGTGCCTCTTGCTTTTTAAAAAAAGACCACAGGCATAAAACATGCTCCGATATTTCTTTTACCTCTTACGGAGCTGTTACCACTGCATATTAATGGACAGTTCCTCAACCATTAAAGGGGGGGGGGGGGGGGGGGGGGGAGAAAGTGTGTTCAAATTTGATGGCTGGTGTATGGAGATCAGAAAAACGTAAATTGCTTATTGATCATCAACAACTACTTGCATTTATATAGCACCTTTAAATGTAGTAAAACATTCCAAGGGCTTCACGGGAGCGTTATCAGACAAAAATTGATACCGAGCCACATAAGACAGGTGACAAAACCTAACACTTTGACCAAGCTTTTAACGGGTGAAGGAATTGGGGGATGCACAAGTGGCCAGAGATGGAGGAACGCAGAGCTGTAGGGCTGGGAGAGGTTACTAAGGATAAGGATTATCTCGAGCAACGATACACCCGACCCATGTTACTTGATGCTTCCTCTCCCTTTGTGACTAGTCATTTTGTTAACGGTGTGTTTTCTCAATGAATTAGCAGGGCACACATCTGCTTATCACTACTCTGCAATGGATATGTTTTACATAAGACAGTAAACAGATGTGCATTGTTCTATCTTGTCCATTGGGCTTTCTTACTTGTATTAATGCCTTGGTAACCAATGGAGAAACAGTAAACATTTGTATCTCCACAATATATCGCAGCTGAAGCTTTCTTCAGGAGACATCTGGGATTGAAGATATCTCGTCTTGGAAAATGTTCACAGTGATAGCAGATTCCTTCTGTTTGATTTGAATGTGGAACAAAGACAAAAAGGACCATCAATGCTACTGTTTGTAAACGGATGCACATGCAATACAATTCATCCCTTAAAGATGACTTGTATTTAGATAGCACTTTTCACAACCTCTGGACGTCCCTAAGCGCTTTACAGCCAATGAAGTATTTTTGAAGTGCAGTCACTGTTGTAAATGTAGGAAACGCAGCAGCCAATTTGTGCACAGCAAGGTCCCACAAACGGCAATGTGATAATGACCAGATAATCTGTGTTTGATTTTAAAACAAAAAGTGCTGTTGGTTGAGGGATAAATATTGGCCAGGACATCAGGGAGAACTCCCCTGCTCTTCTTCGAATATAGTTAGGACAACAATGGCTCTGCTGGAAGCTACTTCTAGCCATTTATAGTTCATAAAAGTTTTTTTAAAAAGTGTCAGTCACATATTTCAGACATCATAGCCCCAATTTTAACTCTGGATGTGGGCCAGAAGGGGAAACCCCTTGTTGTGAGGCCCAGAGCCATTTTAACTCCCAGAAAGCATTTATATTTCTCTACTATTTTGCACCAAAGGCCGGTGGGAATGACATCACCACTGAATGAATTTGGACTTTTTCCAATATAAAACCAAAATACCAGTTTTAAGGAAACTAAAAAAGGATGGGCTGGAAATCCTGGATTAGTGACTTGCTAAAAGAGCAGAGTTTGGTTAAAAGTATTAACACAGGATAGAACACAGAACAGTTACTGTTTAGAAGACAACAACTTGCATTAATATAGCACCTTTAACGTAGTAAAACATTGCAAGGAGCTTCACAGGAATGGTCAAACAAAATTTGACACCAAGCCACATAAGAAGATATTAGGATAGGTGTTTAAAAGCTTGGTCAAAGAGGTAGGTTTTAAGGAGAGTCTTAAAATAGGAATTCTAGAGCTTAGGGTCGAGGCATCTGAAGACTATGTACTTTCACGGATAAATGACGAGGTTAAAGACGAGACAGCTGCCTAGCTGGGCCTTGAGAAACTATCAACAAAGAGTGTGTGTGTGTGTGTGTGTGTGTGTGTTAAAAAAAAAAAGTTTGGGTGCTAAATTGGGCCGTGTAGCGCCCATTCTTTTGGCACTACACGGCCTCTATGACATCCAAGATGGCGTCTTGGACGCACACGCATGTTTCCGGCATGATGTGCGCCAGACGCCATCTTGGTATAGGGGTTAGTGCAGGAGCAGATAACGATCAGTGTGCAGCGCTGATTTAAAGAGATTGACACCATTTTGGGACTTAACGCTCAACTCAATGCACAGTCTTGACCCCGACCATCTGAATGAGTCTTGCCTGGAGGACCCCCTACCAGTGCTATTTAAAAGGGACCATGCAGGATTTACAGGTTAGTGGCTGAATTATTGCTTCTGGCTGCCAACACATTTGTAACTGTTTTTGGAGGTCTCCAAGGCTTCAATACTAGGATGCGAGGACATAGCCTAATATTTAGAGCCAGGACGTGCAGGAGTGAAGTTAGGAAATGCTTCTCCATGCAAAGGGAAGGGGGGGGGGGGGGGGCGGGGAAGAAAAAATGTTTGGAATGCTCTTCTGCAGATGGCAGTTGATGCTAGCTCACTTGTGAATGTTAAATCTGAGATTGACAGATTTCTGTGAACCAAGGGTATATTAAGGGATATGGGGCTAAGGCGGGTATATGGAGTTAGATCACAGGTCCACCATGATCTCATTGAATAGTGGAACAGGCTCGACATCTAAATGCCCCTTCCACTTACTGCCTTCTGACATGCACCACCTTCTCCTGCAAGAAAGCGGGACGTGTGTCTGGGTGATGTGCCTGTCATGGTTGAATAGCTGCCAGTGTGTGTGGCCTGTGAGTTGTGGGTGGGCAGCTTGCAACACTGATAATGTGTAAGGGTGAGAGAACGCATCTGATTGGAAGAGTTAAATACTGATGGAAAGAGTTTATTGGTATGTGGGGGATGGGGTGCATGGTGCAGTTGGTAGGAGAGACCACTTGAAAGTTGACTTCACTCACCTTGATCACTCATGTCAAACCATTGAACTTCTTCCTGCACTACATCCATGGTCATGATGCTGTGCACCTGGCATTGACTTCACCTCCCGCTGCCTTCCATTGCCTTTTGGATATATATCTGGTGGGCCTCTTGCCCGCCGCCCGCCACCCCCCCTCTGCGGATATAGGATGTCCCTCCTTCTGTCCACCTCTTGCACCAAAAGGTCTTTCAGCATCAGAAGATAACCTTGGTACATGCACACACAGGACTGGTACCAACTCAGATTGGCAAGGTTTGGCATGCAGATTGGAGGATGTGGGATTTAGTAGTGTGCAACCTTTATTCAATGTGTTAACATAACTCATCAGCGTACAAACATAGGGATGGGATCTGCATCTGTGTTTTACATGTGTGACGTCTGATCTCCGTGAAGACAGCAGACAGTTATTTTCAGCAAATAACAGGTACCAGCTACCTTTAAGAGATTTCTAAGAAACATCCTCCCTTTAAGAGATTGAGCTCCCCCTGGTGGTGGAAAGTGCAAATTGCATTGATTCCACGTGCAAGGCCCGGAATGGAACGCTGATTGCGGGTGAGTCCTCGGGCCGGCAGAAACTCGCGTCCTGCCTGCGCAGGGGTCATTGGGTGCGGGGTAATAGCACATCACACTACCTACGCCCAAAAACGGGTCAGAACCCAAAGACAGACAGACACACAGACAGAGAGATCCGAAAGGAAGAGAAAGAGAAAGAATGACCAGTTGTATTAAAAACAGATAACTTTTTGTCGCTGGTGGGGTTACGTGTAGTGTGACATGAACCCAAGATCCCGTCCTCATGGGTGCGGAACTTGGCTATCAATTTCTGCTCGATGATTTTGCGTTGTCGTGTGTCTCGAAGGCCGCCTTGGAGAACGCTTACCCGAAGATCGGTGGCTGAATGTCCTTGACTGCTGAAGTGTTTCCCGACTGGGAGGGAACCCTCCTGTCTGGCGATTGTTGCGCGGTGTCCGTTCATCCGTTGTCGCAGTGTCTGCATGGTCTCGCCAATGTACCATGCTCTGGGGCATCCTTTCCTGCAACGTATGAGGTAGACAACGTTGGCCAAGTCACAGGAGTATGAACAGTGTACCTGGTGGGTGGTGTCCTCTCGTGTGATGGTGGTATCTGTGTCGATGATCTGGCATGTCTTGCAGAGGTTGCCGTGGCAGGGTTGTGTGGTGTCATGGACGCTGTTCTCCTGAAAGCTAGGTAATTTGCTGCGAACGATGGTCTGTTTGAGGTTGGGTGGCTGTTTGAAGGAGAGTAGTGGAGGCGTGGGGATGGCCTTAGCGAGGTGTTCGTCATCATCGATGACATGTTGAAGGTTGCAAAGAACATGGCGTAGTTTCTCCGCTCCGGGGAAGTACTGGACGACGAAGGGTACTCTGTTGGTTGCGTCCAGTGTTTGTCTTCTGAGGAGGTCTATGCGATTTTTCGCTGTGGCCCGTCGGAACTGTCGATTGACAAGTCGAGCGTCATATCCCGTTCTTACGAGGGCATCTTTCAGCGTCTGTAGGTGTCCATCGCGTTCACTACTTGCCTTCAAACAGCCACCCAACCTCAAGCAGACCATCGCTCGCAGCAAATTACCCAGCTTTCAGGAGAA
The DNA here is from genome assembly GCF_035084215.1 of Heptranchias perlo. Taxonomy (NCBI): domain Eukaryota; kingdom Metazoa; phylum Chordata; class Chondrichthyes; order Hexanchiformes; family Hexanchidae; genus Heptranchias; species Heptranchias perlo. The sequence goes on along the minus strand of NC_090336.1, from coordinate 62,247,126 downwards.
CAGCGTCCACGACACCACACAACCCTGCCACGGTAACCTCTGCAAGACATGCCAGATCATCGACACAGATACCACCATCACACGAGAGGACACCACCCACCAGGTACATGGATCATACTCCTGTGACTCGGCCAACGTTGTCCACCTCATACGTTGCAGGAAAGGATGCCCCAGAGCATGGTACATTGGCGAGACCATGCAGACACTGCGACAACGGAAGAACGGACACCGCGCAACAATCACCAGACAGGAGGATTCCCTCCCAGTCGGGGAACACTTTAGCAGTCAAGGACATTCAGCCACCAATCTTCGGGTAAGCGTTCTCCAAGGCGGCCTTCGAGACACACGACAACGCAAAATCGTCGAGCAGAAATTGATAGCCAAGTTCCGCACCCATGAGGACGGCCTCAACCGGGATCTTGGGTTCATGTCACGCTACACGTAACCCCACCAGCAAAAAAAGTTATCTGTTTTTAATACAACTGGTCATTCTTTCTCTTTCTTTCGGATGTCTCTCTCTCTGTCTGGGTTCTGACTGTTTGTATATTCAGTAGTCTTGTATGTAATGTCTCTCTGTCTGAACACTATTCAACTCCTTTGATTGCCTTGATAACGGGCAGGAGGAAGCCTCCAAAAGCTTGTGATTTTAAATAAAGCTGTTGGTCTATAACCTGGTGTTGTAAGACTCCTTACATTTGTCCAGAATATTAGTAGACTTCTGGATTACTAGTCCAGTAACATTACCACTATGCTACCGTACCCAATTGCTGTTTCCTACCACCAACATTAAGTTAACTGGTCAGTAGTTCCCTGGACTTGTTATTCCTATATTTATAAAAGGAGGTAGAACATTAGCTGTCTGCCAGTTAGTTAGTTAGTTAGTTAATATCTATCTAAAAAAGTGCCTCTGCTATCTCCTCCCTGACTTCTTTTAATATTCACAATTCATCCATAGTTAATGCCTTGGAATCTTTTACATTTATCCTTCGGGGCAGATAAGGCTCCAATTTAACATCTTATGGAGAAGGCATATTCTGATTTGGGAGATGATGACTGTCGTATGAGGAGAGATTGGGTTGACTTGGCCTGTATTCACTCGAGTTTAGAAGAATGAGAGGGGATCTCATTGAAACATATAAAATTCTGACAGGGCCAGACAGACTGGATGCAGGGAGGAAGTTTCCCCTGGCTGAGGGGTCCAGAATGAGGGGTCACAGTCTCAGGATATGGGGTAGGACATTTAGGTCTGAGAGGAGGAGAAATTTCTTCACTCAGAGGGTGATGAACCTGTAGAATTCTCTACCACAGAAAGCTGTGGAGGCCAAGTCACTGAATATATTTAAGGAGGTAGATAGATTTCTAGACACAAAAGGCATTAAGGGGTATGGGGAGAGAGCAGGAATATCATATTGAAATAGAGGATCAGCCATGATCATATTAAATGGCGGAGCGGAGTCGAAGGGCTGAATGGCCTACACCTGCTCTCGTTTTCTATGTTTCTACGTTACCAACTGAATCTTGTCAAATAACGACCTGGAGCCAGAAATTTACAAGCACCTAGCAATCTAAAAAAACCTTCCCTCATCAAACAGCAGTTAAACTCCGAATGACCTCAGGACCTGTTTGAACCAATCCCACAAGCAGATACCTTAAAAGGCTCAGGTCAGGTGTAACCATCCTCCAGAGCAGCCACAAGCATCACCACAAATAATCAGCTAGCACTTGCAAATGTTTAGAATCCATACCAGATTTGCAGGTGTGACAATATACCTTATACTAAATATAATGAGCTCAGAGAGATTAGTACAGCACATTAAGAGTCACCAAGTGTTCTTGATCGCTTTCACTACTATGTATAAGGTCAATGGCCCAGAATTTGCTGGAGTGGGGCATCTGCGAATAAGGCTTTTTCCTTCACCCTTCAGCTTGACATTTTTTGCCCTGGAAGGGAGAGCTGATAACAGGGAGCAACAGGACATCTGGGAACTTAGACTGTTGGTCCTGTCATTGACTATCTCCTTAATCAATGAAATTTAAGAATTGAGAAAGAAACAGAGGAATAATGTGGAAAGAGGGTGAGTTAGAGTCAAATCAGGTAGAGAGAAAGAAAGATTGGATTGAGAGAAAATAAAGAGACAGAAAGGACTAAGAAAAAAATTTTTTTTTAGAATCATAGAAAGGTTACAGAATGGAAGGAGGCCATTTAGCCTATCGAGTCCGCACCAGCTCTATGCAAGAGTAATCCTGCTAGTCCCACTCCCCTGCCATTTCCCCGTATCCCTGCAATTTTTTTTCCTTTCAAGTACTTAGCCAGTTCCCTTTTGAAGGCCATGATTGAAGCTGCCTCCACCACCCCCTCCGGGAGTGCATTCCAGATCCTAACCACTCACTGTGAAAAATGTGTAAACGATTTAAATCGTTAAGAGGAATTTACTACCTGTAGGAATGAGACTCAACAATTCAAACTGTTCTCTTTCTGGGCCGGAGAGATTGAATGGCATTGCATCAACATTTATCATGTCGTTAAAAGGTTACTTACGCTGTTAAGTACAAGCCCTAACTTTCTGTGGCGAGTTTAATGTGCAAATCCGGCAAGTTCTTAGAATTAACGGGGAGGTTGAAGGCGAGCTGCTGTTTTGCGCGAGGCTAATGGCAGAGTGACGTAAAACAACCAGCAAGTTATGGCCATTCACAACTCACGGGGCATCCCCTCTTCACCACAAGCAGCTGAACAATTTACACACAATGGCGAGGACCATTAAACTTGCCGTTATTTTCTCAGCAAGTTTCGGGCCAATGTTTTTGCATGGCAAATTATATTTCCACTCACTCATCTTTCTGAAGGAATGTCACCAGCTACAAGCTAAAAACTTCCCATGTATATCATGAACTCATCAAAAAATTCAACAACAAAGAAGTAACGCAGCTTTTAAACCTTAAAGACTATACTGAGGAGGGAAAAAAACATGAAGGTTTAGTTGACATTTAATAAGTATAAAAAAAATTGAGCACTAGCTGATCTCCTGTGGGGTTGCTCCCAGGTAGTCTGGAGTAAGCTTGTAATGTTTAGTTGCTGATCTGGTCTGTCCTTGAACTGCTGCACACCACCTTGTAAAAGTGACTCATGATTTCACAATTCTGTTTTATATGTGTCATAAGATGAGGTCAGCCTTGTATAAGCATTACAAAAAGCATATAAGCATTCCTCATGTGGACAGTGCAATGGCAAAATTTCCTGTGAGGAAATGGTCCAAATGGGTTGAGGGGTCAACCAGAGTCACATTCACATTAGAATCTGGATTCCAGGCCAATGTAACGATCAAACATCCGATTTATTCAAGCCATCCCAGATACCCTAATATATTAAAATAAAAACCTAATCTTACAGCAGTTTTCAAACTTTTCTGCGTGGGACTCCTGCATATTTTAAACGGCCTCTACTATAATAGCAGAGAGGGGAATTTCAGACGGGTGTGTTAACCATTCATAGGCTGGTGTCTCTCAGGGTAAATTCAGGTAGGTCCAAGGTTTCATCTGACTAAGATTGTACTCCTCTTGCCCAGTAGTATAGTGGGCAAGTGGAGTTACTATAATGATGTGTGTGTGCATATCTTGTTTTTATATGACCTTTTATATAATTTTGTGTGACTAAATGCTATGGTGCTGGATGTATAAATCAGGTGGGACTGATATCAGAACAGGGAGCTCTTAAAATTATCAACTTACAAGAAAGGCAGCTTCACCATCCCACCTTCTGGCCTGGTTACATGGATAAATTAAAAGATGAAACAACTTCCACATCCTGACTTAGTTAGCGCTGGGACCCTTATCAGATGCTGGGTAGTTGTAAATAATGGAACCTTACAGGCTGGTCCATAGGGTCTGGCCTAGAATCTGAGGGAGTCAGGGGAGGTCAGGGGAACCATGGATTCCCAGCCTTGACACAAAGGCAAGACCCATTAAGGTGAGGCAAAAACAGTGAAATAAAGGATGGGCCTTTATGTCACTAGGCAACCACATTCCACACATGTAACTTGACTCATTTTAACATGTATTTTTGATATCATATAAGCACCTTTTTCCCTTCTGTACTAATCAAGCAAGTATATAGTAATTAAGCATATAACCTAGAACCTGTCAATTAACAAGAATATGAAATTGCTAGCACAAGCAGTAACCAGAGCTACATTAACAAGTTACTCAGTCATGTCCAGGAGATAAGGAGCTAGCTGTCCATATGAGACAATGAAGAATTAGAGCTAACAGCCTGGGACAAGACAGGGAGCGTGAGATAACAGATCCAAGCACCAACTCCAGCCTTGGAGAGAAGTTAGAACAAGATAAGTTGGAGGAGCAGGCCCCCTCTAGTGTTGGAAGCCAATGATTGGTCAACCAGAGGGTATGACATTTTGACGGCCACTCAATCACCCCTTGCCTGTGAAATATAGAGATAAGTAGTGGGCTGACTCTTCTTCCTTTGTCTAAAGAGATACATGACGTCTCATTGGCCACCTCGCCCTCTAGAAAGACCCCAATAGGGCAAGGACTCTTGTCAATAGCTGGCCCTGGGCCCACCCCCAAAACTGGCATAAAAAGAGCACCTCGCACTGATATCAAGTTGTAGAGACTTGGCAGGAGTAAGGTAACTACGGCTGATTTGGGAGGCCAACAAACGGTGAGAAAAGGCTCCAGATGGAGCAGGACTGAAGACAAGGAGTCCAAAAGGTCACCCCAGGCGGGGCAGAAGACAAGTGAATCGACGAGGGACCCCAGGTGGGGTGAAAAGACGCTTGTCCATAATCTAGGCTGACACTCCCAGTACTGTACCTTTACCCTCATAGGTGGTTCGAAAAGATCCCATGGCACTATTTCAATGAAGAGCAGGGGAGGCCCCGGTGTCCTGGATAACATTTCTCCCTCATACATCATCACTAGAAAACAAATTATCTGGTCATTATCACATGGCTGTTTGGGGGAGCTTGTTGTACACAAATTGGCTGCCACATTTCCTACAACAGTGACGACACTTCAAAAAGTACTTAACTGGCCGTAGAGAGCTTTGGTATATCCTGAGGTTATGAAAGGTGCTATATAAATTCAAGTTCTTTCATCAAGCTTTGAATTACCTGTCTCGAATATCTCTTTTAGCTCGGTGTCAATGTTTTTGTCTGATTACACTCTCGTTAAGCACTTTGGGACATTTTACTACGTTAAAAGGGTGCTATATAAATGCTAGTTGTTGTCTCATAATAACACATGGGAGATAGACTGTTTCATCCTATCCTGAATCTCACTTAACATTTTTTTTAAAATCAGCATTTAATTGTTCGATATGTTTTTTTAAAATCTATATCTAACGTACCTTGTGGAGGGACCTGCTGACACACTCGGAAAACAAATGAGAACCAAAGGAACAGGAGCCTCGGCTTTAACATTTTCCTCACTCATCCTTCGCCATGGAGACCACGGGTGCGTCTTCTGAGTGTCAGACTTGAGCTGCAAACAAAATCGCAAAACAGACCCAAGTGTTGCTGCATAATCCGGCTAAAGAAAACAGGCATAGGACCGCATTCCAGCCTCAAACAAACAAATCCAGACCGTGTGGTCACAATCTGTTAAAATACACATTAAAGTAATTGCAATTTCACCAAACATTTTAGATTTGAGACACCTGTCCTTGGTTTAAAACATTTTTTTTGAATCTTCAATTAATTATTTAATTGCATTGATAGATTGACGCTGTTATTAACACTGGCGAAAGAAATTAACAAGAAACTGACCAGTTTCGCTCTGTAAACCTCGTTTCTCCATCTTCAACTCTCCAATCTTACTCCGAGGAGCGGGGGAAAGTTAGAGGTTCAGGTCGTTTACCTGCTCCCGGCGGAGATTTAAAATTAATTATTTCTTTTGTGAGTTTACTCTTTCCAACCAAATTCCATGAGGAAATCTATTAAGAGACTGAATAAAGTAGTCTGTTTTTACCGTTGCCACTGATCCAGCCGCCGTTAGGATCCCATTGCCTTGGTAACTGCCCTTGTGATTTGGGTGATGTCCCTTTTCTTTCCCCCAATGAACAGCCCTGTGTGCTTTTTTTTCTGTTGACCATCTCCAGTTCATTCACCCCGTCTGCCACACGCAATGTGATCCCTCCACGATTTAGCTCTTGATGAACACAAAGAAAACACACACACACTACAATCTCAACAACTAACTGCAGTGATTGACTGCAAGTCTTAATTGGTAATTAAAACTTCAAAGTAAACTCCAACAATTCACACAGGTGGAACTTTTTTTTAATTCATTCATGGGATGTGGGCATCACTGGCAAGGCTGGCATTTATTACCCATCCCTAATTGCCCTTGAAAAGGTGGTGGTGAGCCACCTTCTTGAAACTTTATACCAGAGAAATAAAATGCTGGAAAGCTACAGATTTAACACAAAATAAAAACTTTCAGAATGTCCACTGCACGCCAATCAAAAATATTTTTAAAAAGCCAGTCATTTCATGTTGGTTTCTTCTGACCCGGAGCCAGAACTTTACAACCACCTAGGAACAGGAGTGGGCCATTCAGTCCCTCGAGCCTATTCCCCCATTCAATTAGATCATGGCTGATCTGTACCTCAACTCCATTTACCCACCTTTGCTCGATATCCGTCGATACCCTGACCAAACAAAAATCTGTCGATCTCAGTCTTGAAAATTTCAATTGTCCCACAGCATTTTGGGGGAGAGAGTTTTACATTTCCACTACCCTTTGTGTGAAAAAGTGCTTCCTGATTGGCCTAGCTCTCATTTTAAGATTGTACCCCCTTGTTCTGGGTTCCCCCACCAAAGGAAATAGCTTGAAAACTTCCTTAGCCAAAACAGCAATTAATCTGATTTAACTTAGGACTTGGATAGGCCACTTCCCCACACAGAACATTCAAGCATTGGCCTTAAAGGGGCAGGCCTCTTTGGCAGCTGCACATCACATCTGTGCTCCAGACTATCCATCAGGGGAGGTCAGTGAGTACAAATAATTTGAGTGTCCCTCAAATCTGGACATATCAAAAATATAAAAAAAGAACTTGCATTTATATAGCACCTTTCACATCCTCAGGACGTCCTAAAGTGCTTCACAACCAATGAATTACTTTTGAAGTGTAGTCGCTGTTGTAACGTAGGCAAACATGGCAGCCATTTTGTGCACAGCAAGTTCCCACGAATAGTAAATTCCCATAAATGACCAAATAATTTGTCTTAGTGATTTTGGTTGAGGGATAAATATTTATTTATTTATTTATTAATTATTCGTTCATGGGATGTGGACGTCGCTGGTGAGGTCAGCATTTATTGTCCATCCCTAATTGCCCTTGAAAAGGTGGTGGTGAGCCGCCTTCTTGAACCGCTGCAGTCCGTGTGATGACGGTTCTCCCACAGTGCTGTTAGGAAGGGAGTTCCAGGATTTTGACCCAGCGATGATGAAGGAATGGCGATATATACCCCTGAGGGGCAAGAACTCGACTTGCCAAAAAAAACAGCCATGGACAACTAAAGAGGTAAGGGACAGTATAAGACGTAAGGAAAGGGCATACAAAAAGGCAAGAAATGGCACAGATCCTGACGAATGGGAAAGATACAAAGATCAGCAAAGGGTCACAAAACAAAGGGCTACAAAAAGAGAGTATAAAAAGAAACTCGCAAGGGATATCAAAAACAATACGAAGTACTTTTATAGTTATATTAGGAAAAAGAGGGTGGTCAGGAGCAGTGTTGGCCCCTTAAAAACTGAAAGTGGGGATATGGTCATTGACAATGGGGAAATGGCGGACATATTGAACGATTACTTTGTGTCAGTATTTACAGCATGCCGGAAATCCCAAAAAAACTAATAATGAATCGGGGACAGGGACTCGATAAAATTAATATAAGTAAAGCAACAGTAATGAAGAAAATAAGAGCACTCAAGAGTGACAAATCCCCAGGACCAGATGGTTTCCATCCCAAGGTTTCAAAGGAAGTAGGTGAGCACATTGCGGATGCCCTAACTATAATCTTTCAAAGTTCTCTAGATTCAGGAACTGTCCCTCTAGATTGGAAAATTGCACATGTCACTCCGCTTTTTAAGAAAGGAGAGAGAGGGAAACCGGGAAATTATAGACCAGTTAGCCTAACATCTGTTGTGGGGAAAATGCTGGAGTCTATAATTAAGGATAGGGTGACTGAACACCTCGAGAATTTTCAGTTAATCAGAGAGAGCCAGCATGGATTTGTGACGGGTAGGTCGTGCCTGACAAACCTGATTGAATTTTTTGAAGAGGTGACTAAAGTAGTGGTCAGGGGAATGTCAATGGATGTTATTTATATGGACTTCCAGAAGGCATTTGACAAAGTCCCACATAAGAGACTGTTAGCTAAGATAGAAGCCCATGGAATCGAGGCAAAAGTACGGACTTGGTTAGGAAGTTGGCTGAGCGAAAGGCGACAGAGAGTAGGGATAATGGGAAGGTACTCACATTGGCAGGATGTGACTAGTGGAGTCCCGCAGGGATCTGTCTTGGGGCCTCAATTATTCACAATATTTATTAATGACTTAGAAGAAGGCATAGAAAGTCTCATATCTAAGTTTGCCGATGACACAAAGATTGGTGACATTGTAAGCAGTGTAGATGAAAACATAAAATTACAAAGCGATATTGATAAATTAGGTGAATGGGCAAAACTGTGGCAAATGGAATTCAATGTGGACAAATGTGAGGTCATCCACTTTGGATCAAAAAAGGATAGAACAGGGTACTTTCTAAATGGTAAAAAGTTAAAAACAGTGGATGTCCAAAGGGACTTAGGGGTTCAGGTACATAGATCATTGAAGTGTCATGAACAGGTGCAGAAAATAATCAAGAAGGCTAATGGAATGCTGGCCTTTATATCTAGAGGACTAGAGTACAAGGGGGCAGAAGTTATGCTGCAGCTATACAAAACCCTGGTTAGATCGCACCTGGAGTACTGTGAGCAGTTCTGGGCACTGCACCTTCGGAAGGACATATTGGCCTTGGAGGGAGTGCAGCGTAGGTTTACTAGAATGATACCCGGACTTCAAAGGTTAAGTTACAAGGAGAGATTACACAAATTGGGGTTGTATTCTCTCGAGTTTAGAAGGTTAAGGGGTGATCTGATCGAAGATATTAAGGGGAACGGATAGGGTGGATAGAGAGAAACTATTTCCGCTGGTTGGGGATTTTAAGAGTAGGGGGCACAGTCTAAAAATTAGAGCCAGACCTTTCAGGAGCGAGATTAGAAAACATTTCTACACACAAAGGGTTGTAGAAGTTTGGAACTCTCTTCCACAAACGGCAATTGATACTAGCTCAATTGCTAAATTTAAATCTGAGAGAGATAGCTTTTTGGCAACCAAAGGTATTAAGGGATATGGGCCTAAGGCAGGTATATGGAGTTAGATCACAGATCAGCCATGATCTTATCAAATGGCGGAGCAGGCACGAGGGGCTGAATGGCCTACTCCTGTTCCTATATTCCTATGTTCCTAGATTTCCAAGTCGGGATGGTGTGTGACTTGGAGGGGAACATGCAGGTGTTGTTGTTCCCATGTGCCTGCTGCTCTTATCCTTCTAGGTGATAGAGGTCGCGGGTTTGGGAGGTGCTGTCGAAGAAGCCTTGGTGACTTGCGGCAGTGCATCCTGTGGATGGTGCACACTGCAGCCACAGTGCGCCGGTGGTGAAGGGAGTGAATATTTAGGGTGGTGGATGGGGTGCCAATCAAGCGGGCTGCTTTGTCCTGGTTGGTGTCGAGCTTCTTGAGTGTTGTTGGAGCTGCACTCATCCAGGCAAGTGGAGAGTATTCCATCACACTCCTGACTTGTGCCTTGTAGATGGTGGAAAGGCTTTGGGGAGTCAGGAGGTGAGTCACTCGCCGCAGAATACCCAGCCTCTGACCTGCTCTTGTAGCCACAGTCCAGCTAAGTTTCTGGTCAATTGTAACCCCCAGGATGTTGATGGTGGGGGATTCGGCGATGGTAATGCCGTTGAATGTCAATGGAGGTGGTTAGATTCTCTCTTGTTGGAGATGGTCATTGCCTGGCACTTGTCTGGCGCGAATGTTACTTGCCACTTATCAGCCCAAGCCTGGATGTTGTCCAGGTCTTGCTGCACGCGGGCTTGGACAGCTTCATTATTGGAGGGGTTGCGAATGGAACTGAACACTGTGCAGTCATCAGTGAACATCCCCATTTCTGACCTTATGATGGAGGGAAGGTCATTGATGAAGCAGCTGAAGATGGTTGGACCTAGGACACTGCCCTGAGGAACTCCTGCAGCAGTGTCCTGGGGCTGAGATGATTGCCCTCCAACAACCACTAACATCTTCCTTTGTGCTAGGTATGACTTCAGCCACTGGAGATTTTTCCCCGATTCCCATTGACTTCAATTTTACTAGGGCCCGTTGGTGCCACACTCGGTCAAATGCTGCCTTGATGTCAAGGGCAGTCACTCTCACCTCACCTCTGGAATTCAGCTCTTTTGTCCATGTTTGGACCAAGGCTGTAATGTGGTCCTGGTGGAACCCAAACTGAGCATCGGTGAGCAGGTTATTGTGAGAATCCCTACGTGGTCAGTTTTCGGTAAAATATTAAATGCCTACGTGGCAAAGAAGCAGAATGCAAAATGGTTAGAAAGGGTTAATTAGTTAGTAACTGAGATTGATACAAGTGGCCTGGCCCTCCTGCTGGGCCATATGTTTGCGTAGTCAGCAGGGTTGCATGGTCTTAGCAATGTAGAGGCTTTGATGTGAGTCAAGGACTGGTCTGAATGTCTCCATGTTTATGGCAGATCAATATAGGGAACGAGCTTAGCCAAAGTTGAAAGACATTCCAGGTTGGGAGATAAGGAACAGAAGGAACAGGGAAGAACATTCCAAGTTGGAAAGTGAGGAAGTTATCCCCTTTGATGTCTAACAGCAGCATGATCAGCACATGATTATTTATGATTGGCCGGAAATAATGTAACCTCACATGGCAACCTATGCCCGGCTTATGATTGGTGTTGACCCTCGTTAAGTATGTTCCAACCCTATTCATCTGTATAAAAACGTGTGGATTTCTGTATGTTTTTGTTCTTGCTCTGCCAGCATAGAGGGACTCTATCAGGAGTCCAAATCAATGCTGCAGACTAAGAACCCTGCTATTAAAGATGTGTTGGACTTTAAAATGTATTCGACTTCAGTTATTACTGAACCAGACTGAGGGGAAAGAATCCGGATCGTCATTTGGTGTCAGAGTTGGGATCTTAACGGTCGTTCACAGAGAGTTCGCGGAGTAAGAGGCGGATTGTCTCAGACACGGAGGAAGGAAATGGCGCCCCGATGTAAGTAGTCTTAATTTACTACGTCGGTTTTCCTCCAATCCGTCAGTCTGACGACGAATCGTCCAATCGCTAACACTCGTGTGGTGTCCTTACAAGATTCAGGTCCGTCTGGCGAATACACAGAAATAGCAGGTAGGTCAGTGGTTAATATCACTGAGGGAATAACTTGTAAGCGGTAGGTCGGTGGTTAATATCACTGAGGGTAGTCAGGGTTTAAGTTCCTGATGATTGGATATAAACAGGAACTATTGATAAAAACTTAGATGCCGCCAAAAAGGCTCAGGAATTAATTTGGAAAAATAACAGAGGTACCTCAGCCAAAGAACTAATTGCTTTATGGAGACAGTACTGTAAAAAAATATGGATAGAATTAAGTGACTAGACAAATGTTTAAAAGACAGAGACCCGAAAAAGAAAGGTTTTGTTGTGTAAGTGTACTGTCCCTTTAAAAAGCCTGTCTTTGATCAGTGTTTTTTTTGTCTGTGTTGTGGGCTACGCCCCCTTCTTACTGTGTCTTGTGTGTTTTCTTCCTTTGTGTAATGTATCTGTCTTGTCGTGTGTTTAATTCTGATACTGCTGAATTAAAATTGGAGTTATTGAGGTTAAGTGACCTATTAAATTCTGGTTCTTATAAAGTGTGGGCATGTTAAATTCCAGACATGGGATCTTCAAAAAATTGGCATTTTGAATGTTTATTTTGTGATTGGCTGTGGTTTAAAAAGAGGTTAAAAATTAACGGGATAGATTAAGAAAACTATCTGGTATCACTGTGATAGGAAAAGTCGGAAAGCTGGAACAGCTCGCAGCGTTGATTATAATCACATCCACTAAAAGTATGTGAAAAAATAGTGTGCAAACATATAGTATAAAGCAATCCACAAATGTGAGAAGTAAAAAAATCAGTCAAACCTGTGTGAAGTGAAATTTTGAAGGTGGGAACTTAATCTCAAAAGGGAGAAGGCTCAAGTTACTCCGACCACAAGAGCAAGTTAATATTAACCCCTTCCATCCCAAGAAGCCAGACTGTCATGCCAAGACCAGTTCAAACAGATAGAAATGACCCAGTCGGTTGAGAACTGTCTGAGGCTTGCCCAGAACACAGGTGAACATGAGGTAATAATTGGTATAGGTTGTATTAGTAAAATTGTCCCAATCACTCGGAAATGGCAAAGGCTACAATTGACTGAGATATAAGTTTTCACGCTACAGTGAAAAATTGATAAGAAAGGAATGTAAAACAAATCATATGAAAAGGAAGCATAGGTTAGACAATTGGAAGTCCATTACTTGAGCTATGTACTGACACAGGGTACTAAACGCCTATCAGTTTTACCCTGCCACAGTATGATAAGGAAGTTTTGACAAGTTCTGGGGCTATTCAATTTTATTTGAAATTAATAGTAGAATACAAGATCTGACCAAAGAGGGGAGACCTTCCCTGACAAATTATATAACTCGCATTGAGAATGCTAAGAAAACTCAACAATTAGATCAACACCTCCTAACTCAAGTGTTAAAACAAAGAGCGACATGGAATGGAGGTGGACATCGTAAAAAGAGATAGGCAAATATGGAGACGTAAAGATCTGTGATAAGTGATATAGCAACTGCCTTTGCCTCAGTTGTTAACACCATTGATTTGACAACATTAGATCAAAAGGTCAGAGATTTAGGGTCTCGCATTAAAGATATATTAAAAGATAAATGAAAATACAGATAAGGAATTGTTTGAGGATCAAATGCTGACCATATATTTGCAAAGGATAGCTACAGTGCTAGAAACACACATGCCCAAACCATTAATAAATTAATAAAAGAGGAATATAACGTATCTTAGCAGGCGGCTGCTAATGATATCTGCTTAATGTGGTTACATCTTGAAAACACAGAGATTAGGACTTGGAGTTAGAAATTCCAGTCTGCAGCCCTGCGTACATCTGTATGTGGGAGAGACTGTGTTTATTTCAGACAGGCTGCGTGCTTCAGAGAGCGTGGAACTAGGCAATTTCTCTCTCCTGTTTTGTTTTCTGAATTTGTTTTGGGTATAGGGATTATTCCTTTGGATAAATAAATAATAAATGAAGATTTGACAAATTAATCACTTGGGCTCTCAAGAAGAGCCGCAATGGATTTTCTGTGTTTCTTTTAAAACAGGTGACCCTGGTTTTTTTTTTGGGACCACGTGAGTGTTGATGGTGCAGGATTACCAAGAGTAGTTACAAAGTTACGGTGCAACCTTTGCTGGAGAAATTTGGTGCAGGAAACGATCCAGTGGTGTTAAAGATTTAAGACTTTAGCTGCAGACATCAGCGGATACCAAATGCCACAGCGTGGTGATATCAACCTGATTCTCTTCTTTTGAAAACATTTTGATTTGTTTTGTTTTAACCTATTGTCTTCCGAGACAGAATGCTCGAGGTGGGGAGATATGGGAATTTCTCTAAAGTCATTGAATTGGGCATGATAAAAAATCAATCTGGCATAAATATACAATCTAGTGGAAGTCAGGAAAGTGTAGTTGAGAATAGTAAATTGATAGCTTTCTCGTGGAGATATTTGTGTCCTTGCCTATAATGAATAATGAGAAAACTACACTCAATAGCCTGGCCACTACCCTGACATCGGGACCATGCAGGGGGAGATAAGCACTCGAGACACCCCTGATCTTTTTGATAAGATAACCTGAAAACCTAAGAATGGCTACAGTGGACATAAAAGATACAAATGTCTGTTGCTATCATCTGAAATGGAGATCAGGATGAAGAACATGATTACAAAGGCCTATGGCCTGGTGAGCTATTGCAACCACTCTTTAAACAAACCAGTTGCTTTTACAGGACTGAATCCTACAGGTCATATGATGTGTGCCATGGAAAATGTTCGGAAATACCATGAGGAAGAAGAGACTGGCCAGCAGAAAGTTAATATCCAAGAACACTAAGCTCATTCCTATGAGATGCTGCTAGTATGCGGAGATACATGAAGAAGATACATTGAAGAATGAGTCTCAGACAGGCTCAGTTACTTGACAACAGCACAACAGGAAAATGGTTAATGTGGTCCAGGCGAGTGAGAAATCCTTTTAAACAAGGCACTGACACATGGTCCATAGAGAAACCAACTAATTAATGAAACAGTCAGGAAACACTGGTATCAATCAAAAGGACTGAAATTAAAGTAAAGAGGGACACAGTAATTTGGATTTCCAAAATTCAGGGTTAGGTTCCCATCAGTTAACAATAAAATTGGGAGAAACAATATTTAGAAGATATCCGCACGATAGATACAAAATTACAAGATTATGAGGGGCCCAGATAAAGTAGACTGGAAGTACCTGTTTCCCCTAGCAGAGGGTTCAAGAACTAGAGGACGTAGATTTAAGCTGATTGGCTGGAACAAAATTAAAGGGATGTGTTACTAGACATGCTGTCACTGTGTGTCCACATAGTGTTGGACACAGCCTAGAAGCACAGTGTGAGTTTAATAATACCGGTACCAATCAGGATATTAACTGTACCATGGAGGCCCTAGAGGTGGATCTAAAACCCACTTAAGTGGCATATGCCGGAGAGGGCGAATACTGTGTTACAACTAATTTGAAAACGTTTAAATATGCCAATCTAACTTGTGATATTTTAAGTCCAGAATTCTACTCCATTTCTGAAGTCCTGGTTTGGATTGGACCTGAGGAACTGGTAGAGATACATCGGGATAACCTCACCACCTTACAAGTTTCTGAGAATGTCAGAAAGGACTTCAAAGCATATCAGGACACATTTGGGTATCTGACACCCCTGTTGTCTAAATACTTGGAAGCATTGCGAATGGAGATACGCCTCTCCCAGAAGGTTTATTATAACCTACAACAGGACAATAACAACATTAAGCATGACATTGACCAAATTAAAGTCACCACCTGGTGAAATGACCTCTGGAATTTGGGACTGAATATACAGATCCATCCTTGGATTAGATTAATTTCATATGTATTAGTCGTAGTGCAGTTTGTTGTAATGTGCTTCTTGATTTTCATTGCATGTAATAAATGTAAGCAGAGGATGAAGGGTTTGGCAAAGATAGTAAAACAGAGCCTGGGTGAGAATGTCCCCATTGTCTCTGTGGTTTCAACTAAGAACACATCTTAATGGTACTGGGAGTAGCACCCGCTGGGGTAAGGTGCATGTAAAAGGGAAGACAATTATAGTTCGATAGGATTATCAGATGCTCTGCCTCTCTTCCACCCGGACTGGTGGCCAACACGAAGGGAACCTGGTTAAGATGAGGTACAGCATCTAATGGGATATTGTAGGGAGAATTTGGATTAAGGGATATAATGGGGAGGGCACCAATTCACAGGTGTAAAATGGTCTGAAAGGTACCATTCAGTCTAGTTAGGCTGGAAACAAAATATAAAGCACCATAGGATATTTGACTATGTTAGCCTTTTCAAACTAACATGAATAGGTTTAGCTGACCAAGGACATTCGCAGCCTACTTGAGAGATGTTTAGAAGGAGTCTGTTCCTGAGAACAGATAAGAGTACAAAGGCGTATTGATGAAACATGTCTGTGTTCTATTGGGACTTCTCTAGTTCAAGGGCTAGTCATATTCATTGTTATAATTCTTATAGTTTATTGCTTACTTAAATGTTGCTGCACTGCAGAACCTGCAGAACCAGTGAGCACCGTAATAATTGGTTATCATAAAATGATAAAAGGGGGGAATGAGAATCCCTACGTGGTCAGTTTTCGGTAAAATATTAAAATGCCTACGTGGCAAAGAAGCAGAATGCAAAATGGTTAGAAAGGGTTAATTAGTTAGTAACTGAGATTGATACAAGTGGCCTGGCCCTCCTGCTGGGCCATATGTTTGCGTAGTCAGCAGGGTTGCATGGTCTTAGCAATGTAGAGGCTTTGATGTGAGTCAAGGACTGGTCTGAATGTCTCCATGTTTATGGCAGATCAATATAGGGAACGAGCTTAGCCAAAGTTGAAAGACATTCCAGGTTGGGAGATAAGGAACAGAAGGAACAGGGAAGAACATTCCAAGTTGGAAAGTGAGGAAGTTATCCCCTTTGATGTCTAACAGCAGCATGATCAGCACATGATTATTTATGATTGGCCGGAAATAATGTAACCTCGCATGGCAACCTATGCCCGGCTTATGATTGGTGTTGACCCTCGTTAAGTATGTTCCAACCCTATTCATCTATATAAAAACGTGTGGATTTCTGTATGTTTTTGTTCTTGCTCTGCCAGCATAGAGGGACTCTATCAGGAGTCCAAGTCAATGCTGCAGACTAAGAACCCTGCTATTAAAGATGTGTTGGACTTTAAAATGTATTCGACTTCAGTTATTACTGAACCAGACTGAGGGGAAAGAATCCGGATCGTCAATTGGTGAGTAAGTGCCGCTTGATAGCACTGTCGACGACACCTTCCATCACTTTGCTGATGATTGAGAGTAGACTGATGGGGCGGTAATTGGCCGGATTGGATTTCTCCTGCTTTTTGTGGACAGGACATACCTGGACAATTTTCCACATTGTCGGGTGGATGCCAGTGTTGTAGCTGTACTGGAACAGCTTGGCTAGAGGCGCAGCTAGTTCTGGAGCACAAGTCTTCAGCACTACTGGCCAGAATATCAGGAGAACTCCCCCTGCAATTCGTCAAGAAGTGTAATGGGATCTCTTACATGCACCTAAGAGGCCAGGCAGGGCCTTGGTTTAACATCTCATCTGAAAGATGGCACCTCTGACAGTGCAGCACTCCCTCAGTACTGCACTGAGAGTGTCAGCCTGGATTGTGTGCTCAAGTCTCTGGAGTGGGGTTTGAACCCACGACCTTTTGACCCAGAGACGAGAGTGCTACCCACTGAGCTACGGCTGACACTATAAAAGGAGAAAAGCAGCCATTTCATGCTGGTTTTTTGTGATCTGGCGCTATAAATTTACAAACGCCTGCCAATCTGCAGACTCCCTGATCAACACCAATCAATCGCTGGTTGACCTCAGGGTGTGCCTATTTATAGATATTTGGTTGTGTGTCCTTAAAGGGACAGGTCAAATCATACACCTTAGCAGTGGAATCGTACATTCTCCATTGCATGGTATGACACGTCTGTCGTTACAAAGCAGCATATCATTTAACTTACAGTGAGCAATATCTCATGTACAATAAAGAATAGTCTCTCCTTCTGTACTTGTTTCTCTGCTTCTCTTTCTACTTTCTAATTCCATTTATGTCCCTCTTCCTTTCTTTCTGTTTGCGTTCCTCTCTTTCTTTCTGTACGCCTGTCCACCGCTTGTTTTTCCCATCGTGGTGTTAGTGTCTCTTTTTCTCACTCTATGGGGGGAGTTTTAACTCCCCTCCCCATCTCCCAACCTGGCAGAAACTGGGCAGAGGGGGCAGTTAAAATGGAGTGGTTATTGTCCAGGCAATGAAGATGAAAATGACCCCCATTGCCTATGTATGCCTCTCACACATGTTCCTATATCAATGCCCTGAATTTCTACATCTTACCTTTCTTAAAGTCCCAGGTACACAGCAAGATGGCTGTCAACGTGTACAAAGACTGGGTTGGGCAATGGGTTTGGGTGTGGATAGGTTCGCCACAAACTGGTGCAAGACACACAGGCTAGAGAGAGAAACTGGGTGGGTTAAAGATGTAAGAGTTGGGGTTTAGGTTTGGTGCATGGGAAGAACAGAGTTCCTAAACATAAATGTGAAGTATCCACACATCTTTCACTATCAGTGAACATAATAATATCCCACAAACACACCCACTAAAAAAAAGAACTTGCATTTATATAGCACCTGGCCCATCCTCAGGATATCCCAATGCACTTTACAGCCAATGAATTACTTTTGACAGGTAGTCACTGATGTTATATGTGTAAACACAGCTACCAATTTATGCACAGCAAGGTCCACAGACAGAAGTTAGATGAATGCCCGGGGTTGACTGAGGGTCGGGACATTGGTCGAACTCTCCTGTTTGATGAATAGAGTTGTGGGATCTTTTATGTTCACCTGAACAGACAGGCAGAGCATTGGTTTAACATCTCGTCTAAAAGATGACACCTCCAACAATATGGAAGTATTGCACTAATGTATCCGCCAATATTTAGTGCTTAAGCCGTATGCTCGAGCCTGCTCCGCCATTCAATTAGATCACAGCTCAACTCCATTTCTCCACCTTAGTTCCATATCACCTGCTACCCTTACCAAACATAAATTTGTCAATCTCAGTCTTGAAAGCTCCAGTCGACACCCGGCATCCATAGCCTTTTAGGGGAGAGCTTTCCAGATTTCCACTACTCTTTGTGTGAAGAAGTTCTTCCTGATTTCACTCCAAAATGGCCTGGTTCTAATTTTAAGATTGTGTCCCCTTGTCTTGATTCCCCCATCAGAAGAAATAGTTTCTCTCTATCTACCCTATCAAATCCTTTAATCATCTTAAATACCTCAATTAAAGGTTGGGGGTGGAGTAGCTGTACTAATTAGAGATAACATAATGGCAGTAGAAAAAAGGAACATCACTAACAGAAGGATAGAAGCAGAATCCATATGGATTGAAATAAAAGATGAAAAGGGATCGATCAGTCCAATAGGGATAAAATATAGACCACCGAAACTACAGACCACCGAATAATGGAAAGGAGGTGGAGGAAGATATATGTGAAATTAGTAAAGGACATAGAATAATAATCATGAAAGATTTTAACTATCCCCAAATAAACTGGGAAGAAGAGGTAAGTAAAGGGGTGTAGGGAATGGAGTTTTTACAACACGAGCAGGACTTCTTTCTTACCTAGTATGTAAAAAGCCCAACAAGAGAGGAAGCACAGCTGGATCTAGTAATGGGAAATGAACCAAAGCATATAAGAGAAGTAAGCATAGAGGAACATTTAGGCAACAGTGATCAAACAAGAACACAAGAAATGGGAGTAGGAGTAGGCCATATGGCCCCTCGAGCCTGCTCCGCCATTCAATCAGATCATGGCTGATCTTCGACCTCAACTCCACTTTCCCGCCCGATCACCATATCCCTTGATTAAGAACATAGTAAGGTTTAAGATAAAGGTTGAGAAGGACATAAGTAAGACAAAGACCAAAGTAATAAATTGGAAAAAAGGCTGATTTTGAGGGGATGAGAATGGAACTTGGGAAAATAAACTGGAAAAATTTACTGACAGGCAAAGAAATAGAACAGCAGTGGGAAACTTTTAAAATGGTGATCAATAGAGTCCAGGAGAAATATATCCCAATAAAAAGCAAGAACAAACCAGCCAGTAATGATGCACCATGGATGAATAAAGAAGTAAGGACAAAATTGAAACTAAAGAAAAGGCATATACTAAGTACGTGGACAACAAAGGAGAGGATGACAAAAGGGAATACGAAAAGGTTAGGAAAGAAGTAAAAAAAAAATTAGGAACCCAAAGAGAAACTACGAAATTAAAATATCAAGGGATATAAAAAGAAATAGTGAAGTATTCTACAGACACATAAATAACAAACAAAAAATCAGGATAGGGATAGGGCCATTAAGGGAAACACACGATAAACTCACAGGTAACGACAGCGAAATGGCAGAAATATTAAATAATTACTTTGCCTCAGTGTTTACCAGAGAGACTAATAAGGTGGGCATGACATTAGAAGAAGAGATCAAAATAGACATGAGAATCCCTACGTGGTCAGTTTTCGGTAAAATATTAAGATGCCTACGTGGCAAAGAAGCAGAATGCAAAATGGTTAGAAAGGGTTAATTAGTTAGTAACTGAGATTGGTACAGGTGGCCTGGCTTCCTGCTGGGCCATATGTTTGCGTAGTCAGCAGGTTTGCATGGTCTTAGCAATGTAGAGTCTTTGATGTGATTCAAGGACTGGTCTGAATGTCTCCATGTTTATGGCAGATCAATATAGGTAACGAGCTTAGCCAAAGTTGAAAGACATTCCAGGTTGGGAGATAAGGAACAGAAGGAACAGGGAAGAACGTTCCAAGTTGGAAGGTGAGGAAGTTATTCCCTTTGATGTCTAACAGCAGCATGATCAGCACATGGACGATTTATGATTGGCCGGAAATAATGTAACCTCGCATGGCAACCTATGCCCGGCTTATGATTGGTGTTGACCCTCGTTAAGTATGTTCCAACCCTATTGATTTGTATAAAAACATGTGGATTTCTGTATGTTTTTGTTCTTGCTCTGCCAGCATAGAGGGACTCTATCAGGAGTCCAAATCAATGCTGCAGACTAAGAACCCTGCTATTAAAGTTGTGATGAACTTTAACATGTATTCGACTTCAGTTTTTACTGAACCAGACTGAGGGGAAAGAATCCGGATCGTCATTTGGTGGCAGTGGTGGGATCTTAACGGTCGTTCACCGAGAGTTCGCGGACTAAGAGGCGGATTATCTCAGACACGGAGGAAGGAAATGGCGCCCCGATGTAAGTAGTCTTCATTTACTACGTTGGTTTTCCTCCAATCCGTCAGTCTGACGACGAATCGTCCAATCGCTAACACTCGTGTGGCGTCCTTACAAGATTCAGGTCAGTCTGGCGAATACACAGAAATAGCAGGAAGAGGTCAGTGGTCGAATATCACTGAGGGAATAACTTGTAAGCGGTAGGTCAGTGGTTAATATCACTGAGGGTAGTCAGGGTTTAAGTTCCTGATGATTGGATATAAACAGGAACTATTGATAAAACTTAGATGCTGCCAAAAAGGCTCAGGAATTAATTTGGAAAAATAACAGAGGTACCACAGCCAAAGACTAATTGCTTTATGGAGACAGTACTGTAAAAAAAAAATGGATAGAATTAAGTGACTAGACAAATGTTTAAAAGACAGAGACCTGAAAAAGAAAGGATTTGTTGTTTAAGTGTACTGTCCCTTTAAAAAGCCTGTCTTGATCAGTGTTTTTTTTGTCTGTGTTGTGGGCCACGCCCCCTTCTTACTGTGTCTTGCGTGTTTTCTTCCTTTGTGTAATGTATCTGTCTTGTCGTGTGTTTAATTCTGATACTGCTGAATTAAAATTGGAGTTATTGAGGTTAAGTGACCTATTAAATTCTGGTTCTTTTAAAGTGTGGGCATGTTAAATTCCAGACATGGGATCTTAAAAAATTGGCATTTTGAATGTTTATTTTGTGATTGGCTGTGGTTTAAAAAGAGGTTAAAAATTAACGGGATAGATTAAAAAACTATCTGGTATCACTGTGATAGGAAAAGTCGGAAAGCTGGAACAGCTCGGAGCGTTGATTATAATCACATCCACTAAAAGTATGTAAAAAAATAGTGTGCAAAAATATAGTATAAAGCAATCCACAAATGTGAGAAGTAAAAAAATCAGTCAAACCTGTGTGAAGAGAAATTTTGAAGGTGGGAACTTAATCTCAAAAGGGAGAAGGATCAAGTTACTCCGACCACAAGAGCAAGTTAATATTAACCCCTTCCATCCCAAGAAGCCAGACTGTCATGCCAAGACCAGTTCAAACAGATAGAAATGACCCAGTCGGTTGAGAACTGTCTGAGGCTAACCATTACACAGGTGAACATGAGGTAACAATTGGTATAGGTTATATTAGTAAAATTGTCCCAATCACTCGGAAATGCCAAAGGCTACAATTGACTGAGATAAGTTTTCACGCTACAGTGAAAAATTGATAAGAAAGGAATGTAAAACAAATCATATGAAAAGGAAGCATAGGTTAGACAATTGGAAGTCCATTACTTGAGCTATGTACTGACACAGGGTACTAAACGCCTATCAGTTTTACCCTGCCACAGTATGATAAGGAAGTTTTGACAAGTTCTGGGGCTATTCAATTTTATTTGAAATTAATAGTAGAATACAAGATCTGACCAAAGAGGGGAGACCTTCCCTGACAAATTATATACCTCGCATTGAGAATGCTAAGAAAACTCAACAATTAGATCAACACCTCCTAACTCAAGTGTTAAAACAGAGAGCGACATGGAATGGAGGTGGACATCGTAAAAAGAGATAGGCAAATATGGAGACGTAAAGATCTGTGATAAGTGATATAGCAACTGCCTTTGCCTCAGTTGTTAACACCATTGATTTGACAACATTAGATCAAAAGGTCAGAGATTTAGGGTCTCGCATTAAAGATATATTAAAAGATAAATGAAAATACAGATAAGGAATTGTCTGAGGATCAAATGCTGACCATATATTTGCAAAGGATAGCTACAGTGCTAGAAACACATGCCCAAACCATTAATAAATTAATAAAAGAGGAATATAACGTATCTTAGCAGGCGGCTGCTAATGATATCTGCTTAATGTGGTTACATCTTGAAAACACAGAGATTAGGACTTGGAGTTAGAAATTCCAGTCTGCAGCCCTGCGTACATCTGTATGTGGGAGAGACTGTGTTTATTTCAGACAGGCTGCGTGCTTCAGAGAGAGAGCAAGAGTGGAACTAGGCAATTTCTCTCTCCTGTTTTGTTTTCTAAATTTGTTTTGGGTATAGGGATTATTCCTTTGGATAAATAAATAATAAATGAAGATTTGACAAATTAATCACTTGGGCTCTCAAGAAGAGCCGCAATGGATTTTCTGTGTTTCTTTTAAAACAGGTGACCCTGGTTTTTTTTGGGACCACGTGAGTGTTGATGGTGCAGGATTACCAAGAGTAGTTACAAAGTTACGGTGCAACCTTTGCTGGAGAAATTTGGTGCAGGAAACGATCCAGTGGTGTTAAAGATTTAAGACTTTAGCTGCAGACATCAGCGGATACCAAATGTCACAGCGTGGTGATATCAACCTGATTCTCTTCTTTTGAAAACATTTTGATTTGTTTTGTTTTAACCTATTTGTTGTCTTCCGAGACAGAATGCTCGAGGTGGGGAGATATGGGAATTTCTCTAAAGTCATTGAATTGGGCATGATAAAAAAATCAATCTGGCATAAATATACAATCTAGTGGAAGTCAGGAAAGTATAGTTGAGAATAGTAAATTGATAGCTTTCTCGTGGAGATATTTGTGTCCTTGCCTATAATGAATAATGAGAAAACTACACTCAATAGCCTGGCCACTACCCTGACATCGGGACCATGCAGGGGGAGATAAGCACTGTAGACACCCCTGATCTTTTTGATAAGATAACCTGAAAACCTAAGAGTGGCTACAGTGGACATAAAAGATACAAATGTATGTTGCCATCATCTGAAATGGAGATCAGGATGAAGAACATGATTACAAAGGCCTATGGCCTGGTGAGCTATTGCAACCACTCTTTAAACAAACCAGTTGCTTTTACAGGACTGAATCCTACAGGACATATGGGGCTCGATTTTAGGGTCGGGTTACCTGCGGGTTTCCAGCGGGGGGGCCCCGAAAATCCCGATCTCCGATCACGTGACCGGATTCAGACGAAATCCCGGCCACTTCCGGGTACCGCGCTGACGTGCGGGGCTGCGCGCGCAAGCCCCGCTGGTGGGAATCCCGCAGGCAATTAAAGCCAGCGGGGTTCCACTTGAGAGCACTTAACTTGCTCGTTGTGGTCAGTTAATGAGCTGAAGCAGCTGTCAAAAGAGGAAGTGTGGGATTTTACGGTCAAAGCAGTCAGTTTCCCACACTGGGGGAAACAGGACCCTTCAAACCAGGCGTGTTGCAGCCAGCAGCCTGTGCCAGGTGCCAAGGTGCGCTCCACGGGGGAGCGCACTCACCCACGCAGGAGGCCACCGCGTCACATAGGGCAACCCCTGCCCTCCACCAACCCCCGCCAAGCCAGAGGACAGACCGACACGAAACCGCAGCCCCAGTCCGAGGACCCACCCACCTACCCTGCACAACCCCTCACACCAACACCTGCCAGATGGGTGGTGCGTTGACATCGTCGGAGGACGAACAGGATGACCAGCCCCAGCAGCCTCGCAGTCCACGCCGTCCGCCTCGGAGAGGTGGGGCCCCCCAACACGGTGCTGCGGCACACCCACCTGCACAGCAGGAGGGAGGGCAACCGCAGAGAGAGATGCGTCGCAGGAGGCACTACCCTCCGCACAGGGTGTACAGAGCGAGGCTCAGCTTCATGGACCTCTCCGAGGAGCAGTGCATACGGAGGCTCAGAGTCAATCGCCAGGTAGTCGCCGACATCTGCAGCCTCCTTAACGACGAGCTGCTCCCTGATGGACCAAGCAGCATCTTCTTACCTGTCGCCGTCAAAGTCACCACTGCCCTCAACTTCTTCGCATCCGGTTCCTTCCAGGGTGCCACCGGGGACATCACCGGGGTCTGTCAGTCCTCTGCACACAAGTGCATAAGGCAGGTCACCGATGGGTTGTTCCGCAGGGCCTCCCACTACATCAACTTCGCCATGGACGAGCGCAGCCAGATGGAGAGGGCGGTTGGATTCCATGCCATGGCCGGCTTCCCACGGGTGCAGGGTGTAATCGACTGCACCCACATCGCAATACGGGCACCTCCGCATGAGCCAGGGCTGTTCATCAACAGGAAGGGGTATCACTCCATGAACGCCCAGCTCATCTGTGACCACCGCCAGAGATTCCTACACGTGTGCGCCAGATACCCCGGCAGCTGCCACGATGCCTTCGTCCTCAGGGAGTCCGCCGTCCCGCCCATCCTGCAGGCACCCAACGCCGGCAACGGCTGGCTCCTCGGCGACAAGGGGTATCCCCTCCACACGTGGCTCATGACACCTCTGAGGAACCCCATCACCGAGCCGGAGCGTCGGTACAATGACAGCCACACTGCTACCAGGTCTACAATTGAGCAGACCATAGGGCTTCTCAAGATGCGCTTCAGGTGCCTTGATCGTTCTGGGGGAGCGCTCCAATACACACCATTCAGAGTGGGACGAATCATAGTTGTCTGCTGTGCCCTGCACAACATGGCCCAACAGAGAGGGGTGCCGCTGGAGGAGGCCCCATCCACACCCGCCACCCACATTGAGGAAGGCGAGGGCGAGGAGGAGGAGGAGGAGGAGGAGGAGGAGGAGGAGGCGGAGGCGGAGGAGGAGGAGGAGGACGCGCCCGAGGATGTTGGACGACCCATGCGCCGAGCCGCGACTCACCGGGATGGTCGCCGGGCCAGGGACGCACTCATACGTCAACGGTTCTCCTAGAGTCAGACACTGCGAGGCGCTCGCATCTCCTCACCTGCACATGCGAGCGGCCATACCAGCCCCCTCCACTGAAGAGTGCTGCCAGTAATCCTGCACCCACAGCAGTGTGCCCAATGGGTGGCAGCAGGTGTTCGCCGTCATGATGGCCTCCACGGAACGCAACTACTGCACAAGCCGCGGAAGAATGGACGAGAGGTGGCAGGAGTGGTGAGAATAGACTATTTAATATGTGGAATGTGACATCATTTAAGAAACAAAGTACAAAATAATAAACACCCTGGTGTATTCCCTTTGTGATTATAAGGCCTTTGGAATTCTTCTCCGGGAACCCCTACGTGGTGCTACCCCTGTGGCTCCAGCAGAGGTAGTGGCAGGTTGCTCGTCTTCTTGCCTTGACCGGGTAGATGCTTTTGGCGGACGGCCCCTGGGTTTCGGTGCCCGTGAGGGCACCTCCACAGACTGCTCCTCCTGCACCGGGGCAGGGGCAGACTCGGCCACCTGGAGAGGAGGCACCATTGCGGGTGCTGGTTGAGAGGTGGGCGACGGGTGGGACGTGGGGACGCCTTGAGAGGCGTCCCCGCTTCCATGTCCCCGGTCACCATCATCCCTCTCTTGGCCTCGGCCCACATCACCCCTTCCACCCTGCTGGACGGCAGTTTGGATGGCATGTGTGAGGCCTTGCAAGGCCACCCCTAGTGTATCCCTCAGCCTGTTGGTGGCGTCGGAATGTTGCTCACCCTGAATCCGTACAGACGTTGTGAGGGCCTGCAAGGACTCGAAGTGGAGCTGTGCGTGACGCTCGAGGGAGGCCAGCCTGTCCTCCACCGCAGACAGTCCCGCACCTACCTGCGACACTGTGTCGTCGGTACCCTCCTGTGCCTGCGCCACCAATGCCCACATGCAGGAGGTGGACTCCTCCATCGCCTGCGCTATTGTGGACAATGCGCGCGGCACCTCTGCCAGCACCTCAGCAATTAGCTGGTGGCCCT
This sequence comes from Heptranchias perlo, assembly GCF_035084215.1. Taxonomy (NCBI): domain Eukaryota; kingdom Metazoa; phylum Chordata; class Chondrichthyes; order Hexanchiformes; family Hexanchidae; genus Heptranchias; species Heptranchias perlo. Next base: position 62,220,659 of record NC_090336.1, on the reverse strand, counting down.
CGACGACTCTCCTTTTCTCTGGTGGCCCCCTGGGTTCAGCATCTGGGTCCGGCTGAGCAGAGCCTGGAGATGAGTGCTCCCTCCGTCGCGGACCCTCCGCGGCTGCCCCTGCCACCAGGGTCTGCTCATGCTCACTCGTGCGCAGTGACTCACCAAGTGCTACCCCAACTAGTTGGCGAGGGGGACCCACCGAGGTGCGTGTCTCTGCGCTGGTGGATGGTTGGCTCTGATGTGACGATGCACCCTCAGAGACCGCCATGTCCTCTGAGGAATCGCCCTCCATGCTCGCTTGATCCAAAGACGCACCTGCAAGAGAACAGAGGGCACTTTGAGGCATGTGGACCAACTTGACAGTGCGCCTGATGGCAGGTGATGATACGGTCACTCGCGATCATGGGTGTTGAGTGTCAGCTTTCCCTTACCGCCCATTTCGGCAGCGACACACTCGCCATCGGCCACCGACAGGCAATGTCGCGTGCGGGCGAGGTCGAGCGCCTCCACCTCTGCGTCGGTGAGCTCCACCACTTGCGGCGGCCCATCTCCGGTGCGTGCCCTTTCGCGGTTGTTCTTGCTCCTCTTCTCCTGTGAAGGCAAAACACAGATGTGTGAGTGGGTGCGTCTTGCATCGTGAGACGCATCGAGCATCGGTGTGGTTGGGTTGAGCGTGGCGCGGAACGGATGGGAGGAAGTGTGGGCCACGTGCCCATCCCATTGCATGGGGATTGGGGTGTGTGGTAGTGTTCGGGTGGGGTCAGGGACGGTGGGTAATTGCGTGCACGGCGAGGATGGTGAATGAGTGGCTGTGAGGATTGCTGATGGAGCGCAGTGGTGGCTGTGCAGGAGGGGGTTGTGATCTGCTTGGCGTGATGGTGGGGACGGGATGTGGGAGGGTGCGTTGGTGTACTCACCTTGCCAGACCTAGTCAGGTCATTGAAGCGCTTGCGGCACTGCTCCCAAGTCCTTGGGGTGTTGCCCCTGCTGCTCACCTCCGCCGCCACCTCTGCCCATGCCTTCCTGGTTGCGGCGGCAGGGAACTTGCGCCCATCCTCAGGGAAGAGTGTTTCCCTCCTCCTCCTCACGCCCTCCAGCATCAGCTGCAGTGCCAGATCTGAAAAACGGGGCGCAGCCTTTCCCCTTGGTTGAGCCATTCTCCCAGACCTCTTGCTTGCAGCAGGAGGGGCTTTGGGAGACTGCCCCTTTAACTGGAGCTCCTACATCGCGTCGACGGTACTGCGCATGCGCAGCCGGCCGGCACGCAGCTGGGGAGCGCAGAACCCGGAAGCAGGCCTTAATGGGTCCAATTATCCCGCGATCGCGTGGGGGACGCGAACAATTACCCGTCCGCGTTTTCGACGCTCCCGGAGGACCACCCGCTGGGAACCCGCAGGCCTGCTAAATTCGAGCCCATGATGTGTGCCATGGAAAATGTTCGGAAATACCATGAAGAAGAAGAGACTGGCCAGCAGAAAGTTAATATCCAAGAACACTAAGCTCATTCCTATGAGATGCTGCTAGTATGCGGAGATACATGAAGAAGATACATTGAAGAATGAGTCTCAGACAGGCTCAGTTACTTGACAACAGCACAACAGGAAAATGGTTAATGTGGTCCAGGCGAGTGAGAAATCCTTTTAAACAAGGCACTGACACATGGTCCATAGAGAAACCAACTAATTAATGAAACAGTCAGGAAACACTGGTATCAATCAAAAGGACTGAAATTAAAGTAAAGAGGGACACAGTAATTTGGATTTCCAAAATTCAGGGTTAGGTTCCCATCAGTTAACAATAAAATTGGGAGGAACAATATTTAGAAGATATCCGCACGATGGATACAAAATTACAAGATTATGAGGGGCCCAGATAAAGTAGACAGGAAGTACCTGTTTCCCCTAGCAGAGGGTTCAAGAACTAGAGGACGTAGATTTAAGCTGATTGGCTGGAACAAAATTAAAGGGATGTGTTACTAGACATGCTGTCACTGTGTGTCCACATAGTGTTGGACACAGCCTAGAAGCACAGTGTGGGTTTAATAATACCGGTACCAATCCGGATATTAACTGTACCATGGAGGGCCTAGAGGCGGATCTAAAACCCACTCAAGTGGTATATGCCGGAGAGGGCGAACTGTGTTACAACTAATTTGAAAACGTTTAAATATGCCAATCTAACTTGTGATATTTTAAGTCCAGAATTCTACTCCATTTCTGAAGTCCTGGTTCGGATTGGACCCGAGGAACTGGTAGAGATACACCGGCATAACCTCACCACCTTACAAGTTTCTGAGAATGTCAGAAAGGACTTAAAAGAATATCAGGACACATTTGGGTATCTGACACCCCTGTTGTCTAAATACTTGGAAGCATTGCGAATGGAGATACGCCTCTCCCAGAAGGTTTATTATAACCTACAACAGGACAATAACAACATTAAGCATGACATTGACCAAATTAAAGTCACCACCTGGTGAAATGACCTCTGGAATTTGGGACTGAATATACAGATCCATCTTTGGATTTGATTAGTTTCATATGTATTAGTCGTAGTGCAGTTTGTTGTAATGTGCTTCTTGATTTTCATTGCATGTAAAAAATGTAAGCAGAGGATGAAGGGTTTGGCAAAGAGAGTAAAACAGAGCCTGGGTGAGAATGTCCCCGTTGTCTCTGTGATTTCAACTAAGAACACATCTTAATGGTACTGGGAGTAGCACCCGTTGGGGTAAGGTGCATGTAAAAGGGAAGACAATTATAGTTCGATAGGATTATCAGATGCTCTGCCTCTCTTCCACCCGGACTGGTGGCCAACACGAAGGGAACCTGGTTAAGATGAGGTACAGCATCTAATGGGATATTGTAGGGAGAATTTGGATTAAGGGATATAATGGGGAGGGCACCAATTCACAGGTGTAAAATGGTCTGAAAGGTACCATTCAGTCAAGTTAGGCTGGAAACAAAATATAAAGCACCATGGGATATTTGACTATGTTAGCCTTTTCAAACTAACATGAATAGGTTTAGCTGACCAAGGACATTCGCAGCCTACTTGAGAGATGTTTAGAAGGAGTCTGTTCCTGAGAACAGATAAGATACAAAGGCGTATTGATGAAACATGTCTGTGTTCTATTGGGACTTCTCTAGTTCAAGGGCTAGTCATATTCATTGTTATAATTCTTATAGTTTATTGCTTACTTAAATGTTGCTGTGCTGCAGAACCTGCAGAACCAGTGAGCACCGTAATAATTGGTTATCATAAAATGATAAAAGGGGGGAATGAGAATCCCTACGTGGTCAGTTTTCGGTAAAATATTAAGATGCCTACGTGGCAAAGAAGCAGAATGCAAAATGGTTAGAAAGGGTTAATTAGTTAGTAACTGAGATTGGTACAGGTGGCCTGGCTTCCTGCTGGGCCATATGTTTGCGTAGTCAGCAGGTTTGCATGGTCTTAGCAATGTAGAGTCTTTGATGTGATTCAAGGACTGGTCTGAATGTCTCCATGTTTATGGCAGATCAATATAGGTAACGAGCTTAGCCAAAGTTGAAAGACATTCCAGGTTGGGAGATAAGGAACAGAAGGAACAGGGAAGAACATTCCAAGTTGGAAGGTGAGGAAGTATCCCCTTTGATGTCTAACAGCAGCATGATCAGCACATGGACGATTTATGATTGGCCGGAAATAATGTAACCTCGCATGGCAACCTGTGCCCGGCTTATGATTGGTGTTGACCCTCGTTAAGTATGTTCCAACCCTATTGATTTGTATAAAAACGTGTGGATTTCTGTATGTTTTTGTTCTTGCTCTGCCAGCATAGAGGGACTCTATCAGGAGTCCAAATCAATGCTGCAGACTAAGAACCCTGCTATTAAAGTTGTGATGAACTTTAACATGTATTCGACTTCAGTTTTTACTGAACCAGACTGAGGGGAAAGAATCCGGATCGTCAGACATAGAGACATTCAAGATAGAAAGGGGGTGGATTTTCTTTTTATTCGTTCATGGGATGTGGGCATCGCTGGCGAGGCCAGCATTTATTGCCCATCCCTAATTGCCCTTGAGAAGGTGGTGGTAATCAAACTTAGAGAGGATAAAACCCTTGTCCCAGATGGATTGCATCCGTGCATAATAAAGGAAGTTAGGGAAGAGATAGCAGACACACTATTACATATATATATAAAAATTCATTAGAAAAGGGAATGGTGCCAGGGGTCTGGTGGACAGATAATGTGATTCCTATATTTAAAAAGGGAGATAGAACCAGTCCAGGGAACTACAGACCAATTAGCTTAACGTCTGTGATAGGAAAGATAGTGGAATCCTTAGGCAAAGATGTAATAGAAAAACATCTAGAAACTGAAAATAAAGAATAGTCAGCACGGATTTCAAAAGAGAAAGTCATACTTGACCAACCTTACTGAATTCTTTGAAGAAGTAACAGAAAGAATAGACAAGAGTAATGTAGTAGATGTAATATATTTGGATTTTAAAAAGGCCTTTGATAAGGTACCACATGTCAGACTCATGACTAAGGTCAGAACATGTGGAGTCAGGGGACAAGTAGCAGAATGGATAGCAAGCTGATTACAAACAGAAAACAGAGAGTAGGAGTGAAAGGTAATTACACAGACTGGCAAAAGATGGGAAGTGGTATTCCACAAGGATTAGTGCTGGGACCACTGTTGTTCACCATTTACGTAAACGATTTGGACTCGGGAAACAGAAGTACAATTTCAAAATTTGCGGACGACGCCAAATTGGGAGTATAATTAATACCGAGGACTGTGACAAAATACAGGAAGATATTAATAAACTTGCAGAATGGGCGTGTAATGGGCAAATGAATTTCAATATAGATAAGTGTGAGGTATTACATTTTGGTAGGAAGAATAAGGAGGCCACATACTGCTTGGAAAATAAGAGTCTAAATGGGGTAGAGGAGCAGAGGGATCTGGGGGTAGAGATAATCACTAAAAATAGTGACATAGGTTAATAAGGCCATAAAAAAAGCAAACCAAGGACTGGGGTTCATTTCTAGAGGGATAGAATTGAAAAGCAGTGAAGTTATGTTAAACTTATATAGAACCTTGGATAGACCACACTTAGAGCTCTGTGAACAGTTCTGGTCTCCATATTATAAAAAGGACATAGAGGCATTGGAGAAGGTGCAAAAAAGATGATACTAGGATGATACCAGAACTGAGTTATACCTATCAGGAAAGGTTGAGCAGGCTGGGGCTCTTTTCTCTATAAAAGAGAAGACTGAGGGGTGACCTGATTGAGGTCTTTAAGATTATGAAAGGGTTTGATAGGGTAGACATAGAGAAGGTGTTTCCACTTGCATTGAGTTACATCAAAGCTACAGCTCAGAAACAGGCCATTCGGCCCAACTGGTCTATGCCAGTGCTTATGCTCCACTTGAGCCTCCTCCCTACTTCATCTAACCCTATCAGGATACCTTTCTATTCCTTTCTCCTGCATATGTTTATCTAGCTTCCCCTTAAATGCATCTATGCTATTTGCCTCAACTACTCCTTGTCTTAGCACGTTCCATATTCTAACCACTCTCTGAATAAATGTTTCTCCTGAATTCCCTGTTGGATTGATTAGTGACTATTTTATATTTATGACTTCTAGTTTTGGACTCCCCCACAAATGGAAACATTTTCTCTACGTTTACTCAATCAAACCCTATCATTATTTAAAAGACTTCTATCAAGTCACCCCTCAGCCTTTTCTTTTCTATAGAAAACAGCCTAGCCTGTTCAGCTATTCCTGATAAGGATATCCTCTCAGTTCTAGAATCATCCTTGTGAATCTTTTTTGTACCCTCTCCAATGCCTCCATATCCTTTCTATAATATGGAGACCAAAACAGTGCACAATACACAATATACTTATGGGGGAGACCAGGACTAGAGGGCCATAAATATAAGATAGTCACTAATAAATCCAATAGGGAATTCAGGAGAAACTTCTTTACACAGAGAGTGGTTAGCACATGGAACTCACTACCACAAGGAATAATTGAGGCAAATAGTGTAGATGCATTTAAGGCGAAGCTAGAGAAACACATGAGGGGAGAAAGGAATAGCAGGATATGTTGATAGGGTGAGATGAAGAAGGGTGGGAGGAGGCTCATGTGGAGCATAAACACTGGCATGGACCTGTTGGGCTGAATGGCCTGTTTCTGTGCTGTACAATCCATGTAATTAGATCACCCCTTAATCTTCTATACTCAAAGGAATACAAGCCAAGTTTATGCAACCTGTCCTCATAATTTAATCCTCTGAGCCCCGTGAATCTGCGCTACACCCCCTCCAAGGGCAATATATCCTTCCTGAGGTGCGGTGCCCAAAACTGAATGCAGTTCTCTAGGTGGGGTCTGACAAAGGCTCTATACAAATTTTAGCATTCAGAAGGCACAGAATGAGAGCTGGCAGCTTAACCCAGGACAGCAGCCCCAACGTGCATTTGATGGGTACCAACACGAGATTGCTTCCTCATATAGAATTCAAACCTGTTTAGTCTAAATCCAAGCCCCGCGCCCCCCTCCCCTCCCCTCCCCCCACCCATCCACTGGCTCAGTTTTAATCCACTGGCAGGTGCAACGACATTGTGACACAATCAAGGTGATGGTAGCGAGACCCTCCAGCCAATCAGGGCCAGGTCCTGAAGGGGGTGTGATTGTTTTTCTAGAACGCCGGGTCCGAGGTCACCCTGGGTTCTAAAGTCTCCAGGTGCATCTTTTTAATTTAAAGATAACTTCAAATGGAATGCAGTGATGCAAAAAGATAATTTCGCTAATGGACCAAGTAAAATAAGGGACATCGGAGGTCTGCACAGACCAATTTCGAGCCAGCCAGAAAAAATGAGCAAAAAAGCCCCCAAGTATTTTCCTTCGCTTTACGACACCAACAGCAGTGCGTCGTCCCTCAACAGCTTCAACATCTGGAAGAACCTGTTCCCGACTCAGGAGATCACGGAAAACAAGAGCCCAAAGGCTTCCCTGTGGCCACGCGGTCTGGCGGACAACCCCTACGAACCCCTGAAATTCTTCTGCCCCCCAGCGGGAGGGGAGTCTGCCTGGAGCGAGCTGGACGAGGTCTGTGAGCTGGACATTCGACTGAAGGAAATGGAGCTCCTCACATTAACTGGGGATGGATTTGATTTGAGACGATGTGAGTTCTAGAGCTAACCATGTAATTTTTGAAGCTGTATTTTCCCTAATTTTTATTTCACGCTTATTTTGGTTGTTCTCTCTTTTGGTTATTGGAGTCAAGCAATTTCATTCACACCTTGGTACAAAATTGCGATCTGATTGCAAATTACACTGGGGATAAGAGTTCGAAGATCGTCTCCAGGACCCAGTCTCGCATCTCTTGGGCTCCTCACACTGTTATATAACTGTGTGAAGCCACTTTTAAAAAGTTCCCAATGTTGCATGGGATTGCCTGGGGACTTTTAAAACTTCCAGGTGAGAGATAATAAACCGAGGCCCCGTCTGCCATCTCAGGTGGACGTTAAAGATCCCGTGGCATTATTTCGAAGAAGAGCAGGGGAGTCCTCCCCGGTGTCCTGGGCCAATATTTATCCTTCAACCAATATCACTGAAACAGATTATCTGGTCAATTATTTAATTGCTGTTTGTGGCATCTTGCTTTACACAAAATGGCTGCCATGTTTCCCTACATAACAACAGTGACTGCACTTCAAAAGTAACTAATTGGCTGTGAAGTGCTTTGGGACATCCTGGGGTTGTGAAAGGCACTATATAAATGCAAGTCCTTTCTGTAAACATGACATTACTTTTATTTTTGCCTATTTTCAGTTTACTTCTCTCCAGAGATGGTAACTCCTCACTGAAACTCAAGCTGTCTTGCAACACCTTATGGAGTGCCCATTATTCCTGTGTGTACCTCAACAATGAGGATTGACAAGCTAGTCAACAGCAAGTGAACATGTATAACATGTACAATGTCACTGTCCCAAATACTGCTCCACAGGGACTCGAGAATACCCTTCTCCTGTCATATTGGAACATGAAACCCACTAAATCGGGCTTAGATTTTCTTTAAATTTAAATCTTGTGCGTTATTGTGGGCATTTAAATTCATTCGGTTTTACTGAGAAACAAATATAGCAGCAGCCCCTTTAAATGATGCTCATTTCTTCACTGTCATGTGTACCAACAGCAATAATTTTTTCAGTTCCTAGTACGTTTGTATATAATTTGCAGTGAGTGACATCTTAAAATTGTAGAATTTACAATTATTGGGAAATATTTAACTGATTTTGAAAAAGGCCACTGATGCATTTTTTAAATGTTACTGGAAAGTGCAGTATTTTCTGATGGTAATTTGTTATTTTTCTAATCTGCAGATTTGCTATTTATATTTATATTCACATTCTTTTATTTCTTTTTCTTTAAGTTCACCTTGATTATTATTTCTTATTTTTCATTCGTTCATTTGGCTTTTCATTTAGAATTTTTTTTTTCTGTTGGTGCTATTAAAAAGAAAATCATTGGTCCTAAATTTCCCTGGAGATATCCTTCTAATATCCACAAGGGTCATTTTAGGGCCAATCCCTCAGCAAGTCACAGCCCCCCCCCCCCCCCCCAGCCTTTTCCACATAGATTTCCACCATTTTTTCTGGTATTACTTCCTTATCTATAGTTATAGAATAGAATTATAGAATGATACAGCACAGGAGGAGGCCATTCAGCCCATCATGCCTTTGCCGGCACTTTGAGCTATCCAATTATTCCCATTCCCCCCTTCCCTTTCCCCAGAGCCCTGCAAATTTTTCCCCTTTATGTATTTATCCAATTCCCTTTTGAAAGTTATTATTGAATCTGCTTCCACCACCCTTTCAGGCAGTGCATTCCAGATCATAATAACTCGCTGCATCAAAAAAATTCTGCTCATCTCGCCTCTGGTTCTTTTGCCGATGACGTTACTGACCCTTCTGCTACTGGAAACAGCTTCTCCTTATTTACCCTATCAAAATCTTTCATGATTTTGAACACCTCTATAAAATCGCCCCTTAACCTTCTCTGCTCTCTGGAGAACAACCCCAACTTCTCCAGTCTCTCCACATAACTGAAGTCCCCCATTATGGCACCATTCTAGTAGATCTCCTCTGCATTCTCTCTAAGGCCTTCACATCCTTCCTAAAGTGTGGTGCCCAGAATTGGTCACAATACTCCTATCGAATTGCTCCACCTGTTCCTCTAGTATCCTTTCATTCCCACTCCCACTCTCTCCCTGAAAACCAAGGCAAAATACTCATTTAGTATCTCTGCCATTCCTTCATCCTCCATGAGATTTCCTTTCTCATCTCTAATCTGCCCTACCCTTTCTTTAGCTATTCTTTTACTTTCCTTGTGCTTATAAAATCTTATCTGAATGCTCTCTCTAAGACTTTCTAATCTTTTTTATTTTCCATCTATATTTTCTATCTTCTTCTTGTGTTATTAGCCCTTGGATTTGTTGTATGCTTCTTATTTAAGTCTTATTTTAATTTGAATTTCCCCTATGTGTGGGAATAGGCGTGTATCCTAAAGTTCTGTCTCGGCTCCACACTTTGGTATTCTCTCCCTAAGCCCCTCCGCCTCTCCATCTCCCTGTCCTCCTTTAGAACTCTCCTTAAGACCCATCTCTTTGATCAAGGTTTTGGTCACTACTCCTAATATTAAACCAGTGGGAATGAAAGATAAGTTACTTGTATCTCATACACATTACATGGAATGTACAGCACAAAACAGGCCATTCTCCTTAACTGGCTTATGCTGGACTTTATGCTTCACATGAGCCTCCTTCCACCCATCTTCATCTCACCCTATCAGCATATCCTTCCATTCGTTTCTCCCTCATGTACTTATCTAGCTTCCCCTTAAATGCATCTATGCTATTCACCTCAACTACTCCTTGTGGTAGCGAGTTCCATATTCTAACCACTCATAGTAACCCACTGCTAGTGGTTTGATATTGTGTGCTTTTTTGATGCACCTAGGTATTATTGTTACAAAGTGCAATAGAAAAGATTTTATTTCAACTGTTACGACTCTTACGTAAAACAAATGAGCCTGTTTCTCTGCAGATAAATTTTTGAAGATGTTAAAGGATGAAAAGATGCAAGACATAAAGGCAGCTAAGGAAAAGAAGAAACAGATCCTAAAGGACAAAGCAAAGAAATGGTAGCTGTCAGATTGTGCAGTGACAAAGGAGGTTCATCGCCAAGTGGGAGAAATGACTGATCTACAATCAAAGATATTTTAATATTGGCAGCCGACACACAAAACACCAACCTGGACCGAATTACTGATAGGGTTTTTTTTTTCTGATTTGTAACCAAGTGCCTCATTTCAGTTTGAACCTTCAAACTCACTAAAAACACATTCCAAGTGTAGTTATTCTGCCCGATAACTCGGATATGCCATGGACTGAGGTAATTCATGCATCATTTAAGCTCCCCCGTTTTTAACAAGAAGGATAATACACCTTTGTTATAGCACAGCCGATGTCTAATTCAATCTTTCCGTAGGCAGTGTTGTAACTAGAGTCAACACATGTTAAGGTGACTTGACCTGTCATCATCTTATTCCATTGACATCCAAATCAGGGTAGGGTTGCCAACTCTGGTTGGATGTATTCCTGGAGGTTTTATCAAATGGCCTCCCTCCTCCAACTGCTCCACCCGGTCAAACAGCCTTTTCTTCCTCATCTGCAAATTTTTATAAATAATAAATGAAAGTGTTCAAAGAAAATGAAAAAAAAAACACAATTTTGTTCAAGACCCCTGTAATTTCTCTCCCGGATTTTGCTCGTAGCAGTGTCCAGGAGATTAATTTTCAATTCCTGGAGACTCCAGAACAATCCTGGAGGGTTGGCAACCCAGAATCTGGGGCTTTGTGTTCTTTGTGTGAAACATGCATGTTAACATGTTTTGATGTCGCTCTGAATGTGTTGCACTGGGGGTGGGATGGGGGGGGGAGAGATAGTCATCCTGCAGAATAACTTAATCTGCTACTTAATAAACCTTGTAGATTGGGCTGAGTCACGCAAATCCCTCGAAGTTCAGGAACATCGCCCCCTTCCCCATTATATGTGTGATGTTTTTAATTGCTCATCTCCCCTCCCCATAGAATTTTTGATAGCCAGTAAGTTGAAAACACATATAAATAGGAAACATTTATACAAAAAAATTACAGTAAAATATTTAAATATACATATCTTTAACACAAACAACATCAGTTGATATTTAATAGTTTCTTCGCAGACTGACTGTACAATGAACCATTCATCTGTTCTACAGGACATTTTCCTGTTCATTCCCTTAATATTTTCATCTTGTCTTTAATTTATTTCACTGGATAAGCCTTGAATCCTGTTTTTTTTTGCTGGGTTTTGTTAAGTTTTGTAACCTAAGAGTGTTGTCACTTAAAAATGAAGTTTCATTATGTGCTTGTTTCCACTTGTGCCATCTACACGCCAATACCTAAATCCAATTTTGGGGAGAAAAGATACATTTGCTCAGAGTTCCTGCTGAAAGATCCATCCTTAGCCATTCGAGAGATAATTGAGGTGCTCGAGGTCAAAAGATTCAATTTTTTCCCCCAAAAGTTACGTAATTCATTTAAGCACTTTAAATGTCCTTAAAATCAAATTACTTAAATCCCCCCCAAGACCCAGTATAGCAAGACGTTCGAATGAACAGATGTTTTGTGCATCAGTGTGGGCAATGTCCTCCTGATGGGACATCTTCAGAAATGTGCTGGCCATGTCATTTATAACATAAGCCTGACTCACAGTGATAAACATGTTGCTGTGATGGCAATAGCTGACCAGCACGGCCCTGTACATCTGCACATTTCTGGAAGTTTGATGCAAAAGAGGATTCCCCAAAGGGGCACAATCGTGATGACTGGACAGTTACTCATCAGATGCTATTAACAAACTGGAACGCTTACTTCAAACACTGGTCTATTTATCAGAAGTTATTTAATGGGCTGCTATGGTGCAGTCGATTGGGCATGTATTAGAATGTTACAGACATAATAAATGGTATAAGTGTACAGTTGACTGTGAATGATTACATACGTCCTTTAAGTGCAAGAGGCTATGTAGAGGTAAAAACGCTGGGTTTGAGTTAGAATTACGTTTACATCTTTTTATTGGTAACTATAACTTGAATACAGTGTATGAAGTAAATGAATATGGCAACTGTGCTTAAGACATAAAGCATTCTGGCATTAGATTTGTGGAGAAGAATTATCAGAGTTTGAGGTTAGCACTGCTTTAAAGAGGGGAAATGTTTAGTAGCAAGGCTATTTGTTAACTCGGGATTGGAATGTGTTGAAAAAGAGTTAAAGGCCAATTGTTTCTGTGTAAGCAGAATAATAAACACTGAACTTCTATATCATTGGGGTATTTGATATAAAATTAATAATGTACAATATCAATGATTTTACAATTTGGAAATTTGTGTAGTTTATTTCTGAACTGCCCGTGGATAAAGTAATGTAAGCAATGTAAAATAAATTCATAGATAAATAAAAGTATATAGAAAAAAAATGGAGATGTGCACTGTCTGATTAACCTGATACTTCCAGGGCAACATTAGAAAAGAGTAGAATTGTGTATGAAGGAAGTGAAGAGCTCAGCCTTTCCAGAAAGATCTCAGTGGAGCATGCGCCAAATGTGTGTCATTATTATTTTACAAATCTATTGCAAGTTGATGCCATTTAATATATTGAAAAATCTCACATCTGTGTGCACATCCTTTCTACAAAACCTTCCTTCCCATTGTCCCACTTTTGTGCCATTTTCTCCCCACTATAAATTCCTATGGCCACATTTATAATGGAAACTGCCTATGTAAACTCGTCACACTGTAATTGCACCCACCCACCAGTGGTGGTGCTGTAGCCAATCAGTCTGTCTGGCACAGAAACACTTTGGCTGCTCCCAACTCTACTTCCCAAACAGGCTTAAGGTTTTGCTTTTTAACTATAAATAAGTATATAAAATCAAAGTATTATATAAAAATAAGGACGTAATGTCTTAAAGCGGGGACTGAATTGTGTCTGCACACCCTGGTCCAATTATTCCCCTGACCTCTGACCCCACTTCCCCTTAAGACAACACTTGTTTTTGATTTCTTTGGGTTGATTTTCACTGCCCTCAGCCCTCACCTGGGGTTAACGGGGGGTTGGTAACGGCCTCAGAATGGGGTCAGAAGCCTTCCCGCTCCCGTTAACACTGGCAATGCGGGCGGCTCCATTTTGAAAGGGGCCTATTGCCTGGGTGTCCAAAGCGCCCGCCTGTTTCATGTGATCGGCACCTTTCAAAATGAAATCAGGGTCCTGCGACGTAAATAGGGCCCCAATTGTCATTTTAGCTTGGAACTGGGTCAGGGCCTGCACCGCGCCCACTCCGACCAACCCCGCGGGTGATGGAACCGAAGAAGCCCCACCAAAGGTAAGTCTTGAATTATTTTTGGAGGGACAGCAGCCCACAAAAATAATCTAGACCGCTGCCGCCTCAGGATCTCCACCCTGCACGCTCCACCTCGCCACTTACCTTATGGCAGCCCGATTTTGAGGCCTCAATCTGCCCGTTTGGCGCCCGCAGCTCGCCTGCTAAATTTAATTGAGGCCGGAGCCTTCTGCGGCCTCTTCACTGCCTGATCGGGCGGTCGACCAGCGAACTCCATCAGTCGGTTGTCCAAAGTCAAAATTGATTCCCTCCCCCTCCTGCTCTATGTGCAATGCCATTTGGAGACCAACTGGTTCAATGTGAACTTTGTATATTCCCAGACACTTAACATAGAAGCAAGTTACATGATCACAAACACACAAAATGCAATCTTTAGTCAACATTATTTATTTGGCTCTTATGAATGTTCTTGGAAACAACAGAAGTAAAATCTTGCAGTAATTATATTTCATGATCAATGGATCAACGTTTCATTTGGAGAATGCAAAACTAACAAACAACAGCGCCAAATTATTGCAGAGTTTAAAACAAATCCATAATTATTCCTCCCATATTAAGTACAGATCAAAAGAGTTATTGTTAACCAGTGTGTTGCGTTCTGTTTAGAGGAATGTCTTCAATTAACATTGCCAGTTGGATACATTGGGTTAAATTCCAAAATCCCCAGGGAAAGAGATTCTTCTTCATGATATTGGACCCATTCTACCCCCTGTTTCAAAATGGTTTCCGCTTTCAGTTGTACGAACAGGAGTAGGCCATTCAGCCCCTCGAGCCTGTCCCGCCATTTAATTAGATCATATCTGATAGGGTTAGTTGAAGAGGTGTGGGAGGAGGCTTGTGTGGAGCATAAATGCTGGCATAGACCAGTGGGCCGAATGGCCTGTTTCTGTGCTGTAGGCTCTATGTAATCATGGCTGATCTGTATCCTAACTCCATCTACCGCCTTGGTTCCATATCTCTGAATGCCCTTGTCTAACAAAAATCTATCAAACAGTTTTGAAATTATCAATTGATCCCCAGCCTTAACAGCTTTTTGGGGGAGTGAGTTCCAGATTTCCACTCCCCTTTGTGTGAAGGAGTGCTTAATGACATCACCCCTGAACAGCCTAGCTCTAACTTCAAGGTTATGCCCCCTTTGTTGTAATGAACTATTTTTGACCTTATGCAGTATTTTGCGCACAACTCTGATTATCTGCAGTATATATTGTTCATTGCACCGCAACCACAGATTGTTGGAAAGAACCCACAAAGCTTTTAACACCCGATAGCACTCAGGAAGAATAATGGTGAACACACCAATAGTTGATTACCAAACGTGATGGTACAAAGTGTATTCAATTGTCTTCAACTTCCACTTAGAATGATATACTTCTCTGCCACAAGTAATCACGATCACACCCGAGTAGTGCAGAATTTAGGATGTCTCCAAGTCTCTGTGGAGCACAATTTCTTCTTACGGAACATAACTGTATGTGGCTCATTAACACACTTAACTGATCCAATAGATCTGGGTGTTGGGACTTCACCACTTTCAGGGCCTACTTCCTGACCAGCAATTGATCGATAGGCCATAGAATGTGCAGCCATTCCCTGTGCTGCCCTGGCCCTTTTATCCTAGCGCCAGGGAGGAATTGGAACCCACCTTCCCACAGCCCTATCCCTCAGGAACCAATTAAGTCATTTACAATAAATGTCCTCTCTCAGTTACAAACAAGTTCCAACAGAAGTTGAAAATTGACCTTTACCCCATGATAGAACAATAATAGAGGTAAATGATGCATTAAAGCTCCAATTAAAATAGTAAGATTTGTTTGAACTCCTATTGCATAATTACCTAAATACTGCTGGTGTCAGATGGGCTAAATCCTGTTGAGTAATTCTTAAATACGAAATGGAGGAAAGTGTTGATTGAAATCTTTTGTTTTTATAGGGATGAATAGGGGGCATTTTTTTTATTCGTTCATGGGATGTGGGCGTCGCTGGCGAGGCTGGCATTTATTGCCCATCCCTAATTGCCCTTGAGAAGGTGGTGGTGAGCCGCCTTCTTGAACCGCTGCAGTCCATGTGGTGAAGGTTCTCCCACAGTGCTGTTAGGAAGGGAGTTCCAGGATTTTGACCCAGCGACGATGAAGGAACGGCGATATATTTCCAAGTCGGGATGGTGTGTGACTTGGAGGGGAACATGCAGGTGGTGTTGTTCCCATGTGCATGGGAGAAATCAGAGCCTATTGTGTAGTTGGGGGAGGGGTGCATCATAAGCTATGGACTGCTGTGTGCAAATGAAAACTTTGAGGAAAATTTGAGACACAAGAGAAGCTGGGGTTGTTCTCCTTGGAGCAGAGAAGGTTAAGGGGAGATTTTATCGAGGTTTTCAAAATGAGGGGGAGTTTTCGTAGAGTAGATAGGGAGAAACTGTTTCCACTGGCAGGAGGGTCGGTAACCAGAGGACACAGATTTAAGATAATTGGCAAAAGAACCAGAGGGGAGATAAGGAGACTGTTTTTATACAGCGAATTGTTATGATCTGGAATGCACTGCCTGAAAGGGTGGTGGAAACAGATTCAATAATAATTTTCAAAAGGGAATTGGATAAATACTTGAAAAGGAAAAATTTGCAGAGCTATGGGAAAAGAGCAGAGGGAGTGGGACTAATTGGATAGCTCTTTCAAAGAGCCGGAACAGGCACAATGGGCTGAATGGCCTTATTCTGTGCTGTAAGATTCCATGATTCCCTAGGTAAAAAAAAATTCTGGCCACCTCAAATGTACATATGCAAACATCAGTTTAATTTAATAACCAATGCCTTACGATGATTATAATCAGCACATTGCAGATTACTGTAAGATAGGCATTAAAAGAGTGCAAAGTTGGTGCACACACCTGATTAATAAACAATACTTCATGATTATAATAGGAGCATTGGTGGTTATTGTAATGCAAGTATTAAAAAAAGTGGAATGCTGTCCATAAATTTTAATGTAATATACAGGAATTTTCTAACCCAGTTTCAATAGATCCTTCTCTTTGCTCTCATGTGAGACAGACTGTCTTCGTTACCTAATGCCAATCTTGGCCGCCTTCTCTTTTGTCACATGGTGTGATGGTTCACAGCATAATTCAGTGGTCGCGCAGCTTTGACTAGGGGATGAGCATCAGAATGTCAGTAATGTGTTATTAGCCACAGGGTTAACCCTGAACACCTCCACTGTAAAAAGCAGAGACAACGATTTCAGATCAGCAATAGAACCACTGATGTTTGCAGCGCAGAAGCAGGCCATTCGGCCCATCGCGTCCGTGCTGGCTCTTTACCAGTGCAATCCAAAACTAATCCCATTGCACTCTTCTCTCTCCCCATAGCTGTGCATCCTCCTCTGCTCCAAATGTTCAATTACTCTTCCCTCAGCGGAAACTGAACATGCTAAGCATTATACAGCTTACTTTCAGGATCTGAGAATTCAATTAAATACTACACATGGTGAAAACACTGCTTGTTTTTTGGGCGGGGGAGGGGGTGGAATACGACATCATAAAATGCTCAAGAATGTCACAATTGCAATTCATAGGGATAGATCCCGAATGGAAAGCACCATCAACCACAACACAGGATTTTAAATCACTGCTGCATACAAATGTAGAAGATTATTTGAAATAATTCTCAACTCTTTATTGCATACCGGATCAGACACATTTTTTTTTGCAAAATGATTTAATTTTACACAAACAGTAAATCTCTCATTCACTAGACCTACACCATTCTTTTTTGTAACTTTTGTCACAGATGGATTTCCCCTTCAAGTCAAACAAACCTTCCTTAATGTAAAACAGATACTTAAAAAATTATTTTCAGGAAAAAAATATGTACATTACTCACAAAAAACAGTCAGCCTCATACACAAACTGTCTTTGTCCTTTCGAAGCTCCGAGTGCCCGGTCCTGAGGGCCATTAATTGTTCTTCTCTTGCCTGGTGCAGAGACAGTGAAAGATGCCGATTTCCATTAGCCCCAGTGTGACGAATACTGATTTCCATCTTGATTCTGAGTATCAGGAGCAGGGGTTTGTCCAGTAACTTGGATTTGGGGTTTTAAAAACCCAGAAGCAAAAAAAAATGGAAATGAAGTGAGCTGATTTCTGACATCAATAAATTGGTGGAAGGAGCTTAGAAAGATCCAACTGACATAGTCTGGTACTCTGACCTCTGACACTAAACATTATGATGCTTTAAAATAGCTGGTCATGGTTCCTAGATTAAAAACTCATTAGTCTAGAAATTATTGTTGGTGATATAAGCTGACAGACACTTAATGAGTTTATAAGACATTCTTATTTTCGTGGAGGAAAAGAACATTATGAACCTTCGAAGTAAATCATTCCAAAGGGCTGTATGACAGCCCTAAAATTAATCACCTTATCATAAGTTTCACATTCCGAGAGACCATCATAAGCCCTTTGCTGTTGATTTCTTCCGAGTATTATTCTGTGAAGTACTATTGAATATAAGGATCGCACAGCTTTCTGTTTCATAATGACAGAAGCAAACAAAAATAGCCACAGCAGCACGTTACGCACTAGTAATGTCAGTTGCATTGTCCATCAAAAATTGACCATCACAATTCCCAAAAATGTCTGCTGGAAATGAGTTAACATTGCACCAATATCTCCACTCTTAAATGCGGACATTTAATCACATCCCATTAATAATTGAAAGAAAGAATTTGCATTTATATAGCACCTTTCATGGCCTCAGGGCATCCCAAAACGCTTTACAACCAATTAAGTACTTTTGAAGTGTAGTCACTGTTGTAATGTAGGAAACACAGCAGCCAATTTGTGCACAGCAAGAT
The DNA here is from genome assembly GCF_035084215.1 of Heptranchias perlo. Taxonomy (NCBI): domain Eukaryota; kingdom Metazoa; phylum Chordata; class Chondrichthyes; order Hexanchiformes; family Hexanchidae; genus Heptranchias; species Heptranchias perlo. Next base: position 62,202,325 of record NC_090336.1, on the reverse strand, counting down.
CCCACAAACAGCAATGTGATAATGACCAGATAATCTGTTGAGGGATAAATATTAGCCCAGGGCACCAGGGAGAACTCTCCTACTCTTCTTTGAAATAGTGCCATGGAATCTTTTAAGTCCACCTGAGTGGGCAGATGGTTTAACGTCTCATCCAAAAGATGTCACCTCCGACAGTGCAGCACTCCCTCATTACTGCACTGGGAGCGTCAGCTGAGATTATGTGCTCAAGTCTCTGGAGTGGGACTTGAACCCACAGCCTTCTGACGTAGAGATGAGAGTGCTGCGCCATAGCTCAGCGACAGCAGGCTTGACAAAAAAAAGGTTGTTGTACCACTTTATGAACAAGACATATTTTGCGAAGGACGTGAACCTAAGTTTATAATATCTATTATAAGGTTTCTTCCTGCGCAGTCTTATGGAAGTGAGGAGTCAGGCAATGACCCTCCCCCGCACCCGGTATAGTGTATACAGACGCACTGTACCCCTGAGAAAGAGAAGGCATTTTCTGAATTTGTCCATCATCAGCACGTATCTGAAATTTGGGCCGTGTGCTGCCTACAACTCCTCATCCATAAAAACCGAGGGATAGAAATCAGAAGCCTAGCACGGCCAAATTTCCAATTATCATGCCCATGCGATGCAAACTGCACGGAAAAGCTGAGAAGTCTTAAAGTGATCATTGCAGAAGCTATGGGCTCCTGTGGTGACGCTCCAAGGAGAAAGCTCTGAGGAGACAAACAAAACTAAAGAAAGAAAGAATAAAGTGACATTCAGGACGACCCAAAGTACTTTTGAAGAGTAGTCACTGTTGTAATGTAGGAAATGTGGCAGCCAATTTGTACACAGCAAGCTCCCACAAACAATAATGTGATAATTACCAGATAATCTGTTTATTGTGATGAAGGATAAATATCGACCAGGACACCGGGCAGAACTCCCCTGCTCTTCTTTGAAATAGTGCAATGGGATCTTTTACATCCATCTGAGAGGGCAGACGGGGTCTCGGTTTAACATTTCAACCAAAAGACAGCACCTCCAACAGTACAACTCACCCTCAGTACTGGCACTGGGAACGTCAGCCGAGATTTTGTGCTCAAATCTCTGGAGTGGGACTTAAACCCACACTCTTCTGACTCGGAGGCGAGAGTGCTACCACTGAGCCACACCTGACACAAGTCTGAGACCAGGGCAGAGAAACGCTGATGGTGGCAGAACAGTCACACAATGTGCTCACTCCTCTATATAGGGACTTCTGCCCTTCAAGAGACTGGCAAAGATTTCAAATGGATTTTTAAAAGGATTTTAATTTTTCTAAATAGGATGGGAGATGGATAGGTGCACTGACCCTTTAAACTGTTGGCGGAGGGAGGGGAGCATTTATCTATACTTCAATGTCGACAGCTAAATGCACATCAGAGAGATTTATTGATTGCAATTTAAATACTCATCAAATGCCACCTAACACACGGCCAAACAAATGGCGGTTTGGTGCGATGAGGCACAATGTCGCTAATGACATCACTGCTGGCCCAGGGCACAGCAGAGTTTCTGACCTAAGAATATTAGTTGGAGAAATCACTTGTCAATTACCACGGCTCAGGTCAGGGGTCGAGGGTCAGAGTCAGCATTCTCTTAAGTCACTGCAAACTCAAGCGTCTTTTAGCATTAAAATCAATTTCTCTTGGCGGTTCCTATGTCCGTTTGGCGTTCCCGTCAGCTTCACAACATCAGAGCAGAGCAATCGGATAAACTTCTGTGTTGCAAATCTGCTGACTGTCTTGGCTGTAACTCTGCAAAAATGCAATTCAAAGTTCACAGAAGGGGTAATCATAAGTTTAAAGAGGGATTGTCTTTCCCAGCTTGCGCTGAACTGCTGTCCATTCATAAGCCTGGAAGGTACCTTGTATGAAATTGACGGGTGAATGCTTGACAAATTGATATTATGCTGCTCTTGTAACAGAGGGTGTTAAACCATTTTAAATAGGTGGGCTGGTGTCTGCTTTAAATTATCAGACAAAGAAATGCCAGATGGATCTGTTCAGTGTTTGGCTGCTAATATTGCAAACAGTCATTGCGAAGTTATAGCCAAATGTTGCATGCAATGAAAATAATTCAATATCTTAAATGAATTTAGCATGTAATCTGTCATCAATTTAAGAAAGACTTGCATTTATATAGCATCTTTGAGGACCTCAGGACCTCCCAAAGCGATTCGCAGCCAATTAAGTACTTTTGAAATGTAGTCACTGTTGTAATGTAGGAAATGCAGCAGCCAATTTGCGCACAGCAAGATCCCACAAACAGCAATGCGATATTGACCAGGTAATCTGCTCTGGTGATGTCGTATGAGGGATAAATATTGGCCCAGGACACCAGGGAGAACTCCCCTGCTCTTCTTCAAAATAATGCCATGGGATCTTTTACGTCCACCTGAGAGGGCAGACGGGGCCTCGGTTTAATGTCTCATCCGAAAGATGGCACCTCCGACAGTGCAGCGCTCCCTCAGTACTGCACTGGGAGCGTCAGCCTAGATTATGCGCTCAAGTCTCCGGACTGGGACTATGAACCCACAACCTTCTGACTCAGAAGAGAGAGTGCTACCCACTGATCGACGGCTGGCACCCAATAGCCACAAATAATAAAAATACTGACTGTGAATCTTCCACTGTTTGAAACATCGGGAGAAATAAAATGCACAATAAAAACTGGTGCCTCTAATGATGTGATTTTAAAATCTCTGCACTGATACTGCCTGTAATTGCATTTTTTTTTTAAAAAGCCTTCACTCCAATTCATCAGCTGCAACCAGTCTCAGCATCACAATTCTTTCTCTTTGAGATGTGTGTCATAAATTTTCAGTTAATTTAATAAAGGAACAATGTTGGGGGAGAGCTTTCCTTCTTAATTACCCTTCGAATCGATGTCCAGAATGAAGGAATTCCACACCAAACTTGGGCGTCATTGAAACCGAATGTGTTGCTTTCTCCGTTTTAGTCAAACAGTTGATCACCAATCAGACAGTTCCTGACCGAGCAACACACTTCTCTCCAGACAAAATCAGCGTCCACAGTAATCACAGAACAACCAGGGTTACAGTGCAGGTAGAGGCACATTCACTGAAAATGGAAACCAGCTTTGCCCCATGAGGGTAATATTTTTAACCCTTTGTATTGGCTGGGATGCCTGGCACGTTTACACTGATACCAGTGCACGTGACGCTGTTGTACAAGTCACATTATTTAAATCCAAGTAAAAAATTAAAATCCAATGACACCATAACGAAAGCACTGGGTCGCATTGAGCTGTGAATGATAATTCATACAAGTTCAACAGCTGTCTTCAGGACCCAGAACTGGGCTGGATGAGGGAACACCAGCAGAAGATGGCCACCTTTGATTATTATGTCCTTGGATTACTCTGACAATGTGCAAAGTTCTGTACAAAAAGCCTAGGAAAGGAAATTGTAGATAAGGTGCACTGAATGTGTCACTTTACATCAATTTACTATAATAAGCCGAAGACTCGACCATATTCACCCAACATCCCAGTGTGTCGTCACAGTAATCTTCATTCATAGGGATTCTCCTATCATTCAATAATTACTTCAAACAGCAGCAAAATTGTGATTCTGATGAAAGGTCATCGACCTGAAACATAAATTCTGTTTCTCTCTCCACAGATGCTGCCTGACCAGCTGAGTGTTTCCAGCACTTTTTGTTTTTATTTCAGATTTTCAAAATCCCGTATGATTTTGATTTTGGTAAAATTATCCTGTTATTGTGAATGATTTGGCCAGTACCCCAATATATTACAGTAACTGGCTAATCCCTGTGAAGGCAGCAGCCATCGCAACGTACTACCCCCACCCACCCCCGAACATGAGCTGCTGTACGCTCACCTGCACTTTAAACAGATAGGGCCAGACCTTACTGAAAAAATAACGGCGTTTGAACGACGCAGGCCGTTATTAATGCACAATTACGCCGTGAGGTGTGAATCTCCAGAAATTGCTGGTCGATTTACTCCGTTCCTGTTTGCTTTGCACATTATAGAAAGAATATCAGTGCATTTTTTTCTGTTCCATTATGGGTTATGCATTCTGTGTGGTGCAAGGCTCGACTCTTTAAACTATTGGTAAATGCCAAGCTGTGGTACTCATCAATGCAGTGACTGAATCATTCTCAGGATCCTCTCCAGTTAATCAATTACGGACAATTAGCAGCCCCATTTGTAATGCTGTTACCTAAATAGTGCAGATTAACCATATTGCAACTGTGACAATTGTCTTTCAACAATGGGGAATTCCCATTAATGTGATTGCTACAACCAAACCACTGATTGCTACAACCAAACTCTACTGAGCAGTACATCCAAGCTGTACTCACTGCTACAACCCAACTGTACTGATCGCTACAACCAAACTGTACTGAGCACTACAACCAAACTGTACTCACTACTACAACCCAACTGTACTGATCGCTACAACCAAACTACTGATCGCTACAACCAAACTGTACTCATTGCTACAACCAAACTGTACTCACTGCTACAACCAAACTGTACTGATCGCTACAACCAAACTGTATTGAGCACTACAACCAAACTGTACTCATTGCTACAACCAAACTGTACCCATCACTACAACCAAACTACTGATCGCTACAACCAAACTGTACTCATTGCTACAACCAAACTGTACTCATTGCTACAACCAAACTGTACTCATTGCTACAACCAAACTGTACTCATTGCTACAACCAAACTACTGATCGCTACAACCAAACTGTACCGATCACTACAACCAAACTGTACTGATCACTACAACCAAACTGTATTGATCACTACAACCAAACTGTACTGATCACTACAACCAAACTGTATTGATTGCTACAACCAAACTGTATTGATCGCTCTAAACAATTCCAATAACATGGGAATTTGGTTTCGGACGGCAGATGTTGGTTGCTTTAAACAACTGGTCAATCCAAGCAGTCACCAGCGTAACAGGGTTGCACTGGGACTGGTCTCTAACAGTTCCTCTTCTCAGTGGTGTTCACATTGAAGGGGACTCCCACTAACTGCTGTCAAACCCAGTGCTGTTTTTGCTGCTGAGGAGCCTTGTAGCTGGAGATTCATCAAAGCCTAGAAGTGAAAAACATTGAATGAGACAGGGGGGCTGTGTGGGATAAATATCACAGAGTGATGAGAGTGAGTCAGAAGGGCATCATTCCTGAACCCCCCTCGCGATCCCAGCAAGCACCCGCCCTCACAGGAAGCGCAGGTCAGTGAAATCCTTTGACCTGCACTCCCTGCAGGTGTAACTCCACACCGGGAATACAGGATGGTGGAATTCCCCCACTACAGTCCTTCCTTATGAAACACATTCAGTACAAATTATCAGGGTAAGAATTTAAATGCTGCAATTCAATATTCAAGTTCAGTTCAGGAAAAAAAATTCTTGTTACTTCACTCTTGTAGTTTATATCATCAGAACCGTATGGCAACATATGAACAGAAGTAGGCCATTCAGCCCCTCAAACCTGTTCCGCTATTCAATTAGATCCATGGCGGATCTGTACCTTAACTCCACTTACTCCTTAATATCTTTACCTAAAGAGGATTAAGTTGAAATTACTTCCGAAACATTCGACATTCCCATGGCCCTGAAACGACACCATGGACACTAGCGATAAAACACAACCTCTCTGAACCCTCGCTCTATTATTTTAATGGAAGGGGTTAAACCTCGGTGTAATTTCAGGACCTGCACATTCGGTATTTGATCATTTGCTGAAGTAAAAGGTTCGGGATTTGAAAGTTCCAACGCGCGACAAGTCCATCATTAAAGGCGATCGTTTTCAAAAAGCTGCAAGTGAGGAGCACATCCCGCAATGAGTAGCACTGATCAAACTCGTAAATGGACCTCAGCGGTGCCTCTTGCATTGCATCATCAAATCAGGCCATCCACCAGTGGGAGAAAGGATCCATTTGACAATAGGGGACTGGTTAACGAGGTGACTGAGGATCACGGATTGCCCAGTGCATGGTGCTTCAACAGAGAGTCTGTTTACCCTCAGGATGCTCAGCCAAAGGGAGGGATTGTCTCTTTAGCACGGGAGGCTTGGTGAGGTGGAGTCCGTTCTGATCCATTATCGCAATCGCCGACCGCCAGCTTTCAAGTGATCAGGGCCAGGTGCCTGATCTGAGACAGTCGCAATAAGTGATGGAGATCTCGTAACGCCCCCGTTGCCAATTCTGCTTTTCTTTCCAACTGTCGCCTGAATTCCTTTGAGGGCGGGGGAGGAGGGACAATCTGCAGCTGAGATTCTTCTTTAATTGTAGCTTTTCTCTTTGTCGAGTTAACCGGCTGTTTTCGGTCTACGTACTGACCCACCTCGCAGGCAATGCACAAAGTCCTCCGGCCTCCATGAATGCGATGCTCTTACACTAAACAGTATACTAAGCGACATTACTAGGATGAGACACAACGTATGGGCGGTGTGTTTTCAGACCAATTCCATTGGTGGAGGAGCCAAATTAATCTGATGTGTTGGCTTTTCATGCTTGGAGACAAGGCCCAAGTCCTCAAAAGAATTATCCCCCCACCCCCACCGTCACAGGGCTAATGACCATCACACTTACCACCCCCCCACCCCCGGACAAGATGAATTCAATCTGAAGCCCAAAGGTTATTTCCATCTACTGTTTTGGGCTCCTGCGGGAAGAATTTTGCAAAAATGCTCCTCATGGGAGAACTGTCTGCAGCATTGTTGTTAAACCTGGAATTCGAACATGCCCGTCTGTTTCTTGGCCAGCTTTGCAACCTCCTCCCTGATCGCCTTGACTAGAGCGGCGGTGGAGATGTTGCTGTAGGCGGTCTCGGAGGGCTCGTACTCGGCCAGGCTCTGCTGGGAGGCGGGAGTGGAGGGAGTCTGGGCCCGCTCGATGCACTGGCGTGGGTTCGAAGGCTGGGTCTGACTGTACTGTCGAGGCGGGGAACTCTGTGGATATCGAGCTTGTGAGAAGGCTTCCACGTAACCGGGCAGAGTCACCTGAAGAGTTAAGGAGTCAGTTATTCACATGGTGCTTTATGGCCAAGGACAACACAATGTTCGTTCTGAGTAGTTAAACAGGAGGAAGGTACAAAAAAAAAATCAAAACACTGTACTATCTTCTTGTGGAGGCAGCGGGCATGGCTGAGGTACTGAATGAGTATTTTGTATCTGTCTTCACTAAAAGAAGAGGATGCTGCCAATGTCACAGTAAAGAAGGAGAGAGTAGAGAAATTGGATCAGATGAAAATAGATAACGAGAAGGTACTTAAAAGGTTGGCAGTACTCAAAGTGGAAAAGTCACCCAGTCCGGATGGGATGCATCCTAGGTTGCTGGGAGAAGTAAGGGTGGAAATTGCGGAAGCTCTGGCCACAATCTTTCAATCCTCTTTGAATATGGGAGTGGTGCCAGAGGGCTGGAGGGTTTCAAATATTATACTCCTGCTCAAAAAAGGAGAGAGGGATAAACCAGGTAACTATAGGCCAGTCAGCCTAATGTCGGTGGTGGGGAAACTTCCAGAGACCATAATCCGGGACAAAATTAAAAGTCACTTGAAAGAACATGGCTTAAAAAATGACAGCCAACATTGATTTGTTAAAGGAAAATCATGTTTGACAAACTTGATTAAGTTCTTTGATGAAATAACGGAGAGGGTTGATGAAGGTAGTACAGTCATACGTGTACATAGGCTAGCGAGCACAGGGGTGATGGGTGAACGAGACTTGGTACGAGTTAGGATACGGGCAGCACAGTTTTGGATGAGCTTAAATTTATGGAGGGGGGAAGATGGGAAGCCGGCAAGAGAGCGTGGGAATAGTCAAGTCTGGAGGTAGCAAAAACATGGATTCGGGTTTCAGCAGCAGATGAGCTGAGGCAGGACTTGGTTCATCACTGACTTACAAGTGAATGCTAGATTCCTTAGCTTCAAATACATTGTCCTACACTCTCTTTCAATCTTTCTCTCTCTCTCATCACCTTTCCACCTCAGGCTCTCTTTGCCGGTTCAAATCTTCTCCCTAATCATTATCACTCTCCCATGCCCCCTGAGGCTCAATCTCTCTCTCCAACAATGAGACTATTGACTCAGGCTACCTGTCTCTGATGCTGCCAAGTGTTCATCCAACAATTATGGGGCCCGTATGTAGTTAGATCTACATGATATTTGTTCTCTGTTCCTGTACCCCTTTTAGAATTGTGCCCTCTAGTTTATATTGCCTCTCCTCGTTCTTCCTACCGAAATGTATCACTTCACACTTCTCTGTGTTAAATTTCATCTGCCACATGTCCGCCCATTTCACCAGCCTGTCTATATCCTCTTGAAGTCTATCATTATCCTCCTCACTGTTCACTGCACTTCCAAGTTTTGTGTCATCTGCAAATTTTGAAATTGTGCCCTGTTCACCCAAGTCCAAGTCATTAATATAGATCAAGAAAAGCAATGGCCCTAGTACCGACCCTGGGGAACACCACTGTACACCTCCCACTAGTCTGAAAAACAACCGTTCACCAATACTCTCTGCTTCCTGTTACTTAGCCAATTTTGTATCCATGCTGCTACTGCCCCTTTTATTCCATAGGCTTCAATCTTGATGACATGTCTATTATGTGGCACTTCATCAAATGCCTTTTGAAAGTCCACATACACCGCATCAACTGCATTGCCCTCATCTACCCTCTCTGTTACCTCATCAAAAAACTCTATCAGGTTAGTTAAACACAATTTGCCTTTAACAAATCCATGCTGGCTTTCCCTAATCAATCCATACTCGTCCAAGTGACTGTTAATTCTGTCCCAGATTATCGTTTCTAAAAGTTTCCCCACCACCGAAGTTAAACCGTCTGGCCTGTAGTTATTGGGTTTATCCTTATACGCTTTTTTGAACAAGGGTGTAATATTTGCAATTCTCCAGTCCTCAGTCCTCAGGCACCACCCCCGTATCTACAGATGTTTGGAAGATTATGGCCAGTACCTCTGAATTTCCACCCTTACTTCTCTCAGCAACCTAGGGTGCATCCCATCTGGACCGGGTGACTTATCTAATTTATGAACAGCCAGCCTTTCTAGTACCTCCTCTTCATCAATTTTTAGCCCATCCAGTATCTCAACTATATCTTCCTTTACTGAGACTCTGGCAGCATCTTCTTCCTTGGTAAAGGCAGATGCAAAGTGCTCATTTAGTACCTCGGCCATGCCCTCTGCCTCCATGAGTAGATCTGCTCTTTGGTCCCTGATCGGCCCCACCCCTCCTCTTATTACCCATTTACTGTTTACATGCCTGCAGAAGCCTTTTGGATTCCCTTTTATGTTGGCCGCCAGTCTATTCTCATACTCTCTCTTTGTCCCTCTTATTTCCTTTTTCACTTCCCCTCTGAACTTTCTATATTCAGCCTGGTTCTCACTTGTGTTATCAGCCTGACATCTATCATATGTCCCTTTTTTCTGCTTCATCTAACTCTCTATCCCTTTCGTTATCTAGGGAGCTCTGGCTTTGTTTGCCCTACCTTTCAGGGGCCTGTCAGTGCGGACAGCACGGTGTGAGGACAACAGTGTGCTGAGAGTTCGGTACGTGTGGGAGTTGAAGGGTTAATCTCTTTAAGGGTTAATCTCTTTAAATCTAGTGCATATTGCTTCAACTGTTTAAGGTCAATTTAAAAGTTTAAATTTCTAAGTTTCTGTCTGGCTTCAGCAGAGAGCTGCTGTAGCAAGTTAATTGGTTAGCTAGATTCAATTGGTCCCTGAAGGTGGGGCAGGCCTGACTCATCTGAGTCTCAACTGTAGAAATACAGGGGCCTGTCAGTGCGGACAGCACGGTGTGAGGACAACACAGTGTGCTGAGAGTTCGGTACGTGTGGGAGTTTGGTAAAGTGGGGGAAGGAGGTGCTGCTTTGCCTTGCTTTTCCTGCAGAAGGTAGTGGACCTGAGAGCGGTGAGCGGCGGTAAAGAGCGAGACCAGAGCGGGGATAAAAACAGCGCAGAGAGAGCGAGAGTTCAGTCGGTGAGCGGCGGGAGAGAGCGAGACCAGAGCGGGGATATAAACAGCGCGGAGAGAGCGAGAGTTCAGTCGGTGAGCGGCGGGAGAGAGCGAGACCAGAGCGGGGATATAAACAGCGCGGAGAGAGCGAGAGTTCAGTCGGTGAGCGGCGGGAGAGAGCGAGACCAGAGCGGGGATATAAACAGCGCGGAGAGAGCGAGAGTTCAGTCGGTGAGCGGCGGGAGAGAGCGAGACCAGAGCGGAGATATAAACAGCGCGGAGAGAGCGAGAGTCCAGTCGGAGAGCGGCGGGAGAGAGCGAGACCAGAGCTTACTCTGAGAGCGAGACTCTGAGACCAGCGGCAGAGTTCAGGGTGACGTCACCAGTCAGAAAGTGACGCGGCACAGGGGAGGCAGCTGATTGGTGAGTAGGTTCAGGTGAGTATTTCTACCATTTTACTGTAAGTAAAGTAATAAGAAAGGGAAGATCTGCAGGTTTTATAGCAGATAGTGTTTTTTTTTAGTGAACCTAGGTCCCTAGTATAGTTAACATTTTCTAATTTCAACGTAATTTAAAAGGGGTAACTAAGCTAAGGCAAGTCATGGCAGCAGACCTTGCACCCATGATATGCTCCTCCTGCAAGATGTGGGAAGTCATGGACACTACCAGTGTCCCTGCCGACCATGTGTGCAGGAAGTGTGTCCACCTGCAGCTACTGACCGATTGTATCTCGGAGCTGGAGCTGCGGGTGGACTCACTGTGGAGCATTCGCGATGCAGAGAAACTCGTGGATAGCACGTTTAGCGAGTTGGTCACACCGCAGGTAAAGGGTATACAGGCAGGAAGTGAATGGGTGACCACCAGGAAGAGTAAGAGGTGCAGGCAGGTAGTGCAGGGGTCCCCTGTGGCCATCCCCCTCTCAAACAGATATGCCACTTTGGATGCTGTTGGGGGGGATGACTTATCAGGGGAAGGCAGCAGCAGCCAACTTCCTGGCACCACGGGTAGCTCTGCTGCACAGGCTGGGAGGAAAAAGAGTGGCAGAGCTATAGTGATAGGGGACTCAATTGTAAGGGGAATAGACAGGCGTTTCTGCGGCCGCAACCGAGACTCCAGGATGGTGTGTTGCCTCCCTGGTGCAAGGATCAAGGATGTCTCGGAGCGGCTACAGAACATTTTGGAGGGGGAGGGCGAACAGCCAGCTGTCGTGGTGCACATAGGCACCAACGATATAGGTAAAAAAGGGGATGAGGTCCTAAAAGCAGAATATAGGGAGTTAGGAGGTAAATTAAAAAATAGGACCTCAAAGGTAGTAATCTCAGGATTGCTGCCAGTGCCACGTGCTAGTCAGAGTAGAAATAGGAGGATATTTCAAATGAATACGTGGCTAGAGGAATGGTGCAAGGGGGAGGGATTCAAATTCCTGGGACACTGGAAACGGTTCTGGGGGAGGTGGGACCAGTACAAACCGGATGGTCTGCACCTGGGCAGGGCCGGGACCGCTGTCCTAGGAGGAGTGTTTGCTAGTGCTGTTGGGGAGGGTTTAAACTAAAGTGGCAGGGGGTTGGGAACCTGAGCAGGGAGAGAGAGGAAAGCGTAACAGGAAGGGACAGAAGGTATGGAGTAATAGGTAAAGTGTTAAAAAAGGAAAAAGCAGGAACTAAGCGTCACAAAACAGATTTGAAAGTTCTTTATCTGAATGCACGTAGCATTCGTAATAAAATGGACGAGTTAACGGCACAAATAACTACGTATGGGTATGATCTTGTGGCCATTACAGAAACATGGCTGCAGGGTGACAACGACTGGGAATTAAATATGCCAGGGTATTTAACAATCAGGAAGGACAGGCAGGAAGGAAGGGGAGGTGGGGTGGCTATGTTAATAAAGGAAGGAATCACTGTAATACAGAGAAATGATATTGGGACAAAGCATCAAGATAATGAAACAGTTTGGGTGGAGATAAGGAATAATAAGGGAAAAAAAACACTAGTGGGCGTAGTATATAGGCCTCCTAATAGTTGCAACTCTGCTGGAAGAAGTATTAATCAGGAGATAGTCGGGGCATGTAATAAGGGAACAGCCATAATTATGGGGGATTTTAATTATCATATTAACTGGACAAATCAAATTGGGCAGAGCAGCCTTGAGGACGAGTTCATTGAGTGCATCAGGGATGGATTTCTTGAGCAGTATGTAACTGATCCTACAAGGGGGCAGGCAACCTTGGACCTGGTCCTGTGTAATGAGTCAGGATTAATTAATAATGTCCTAGTTAAGGATCCCCTTGGAACGAGCGACCACAACATGGTTGAATTCCATATCCAATTAGAGGGTGAGAAGGTTGATTCTCAAACAAGCGTACTGAGCTTGAATAAAGGAGACTATGATGGTATGAGAGCGGAATTGATTAAAGTGGACTGGGAAAATAGATTAAAGGGTAAGACGGTACATGAGCAGTGGTGTTCATTTAGGGAGTTATTTTACAACTTTCAAAATAAATATATTCCACTGAGGAAAAAAGGGTGTAAAAGAAATGACAGCCATCCGTGGCTAAGTAAAGAAATCAAGGATAGTATCCGACTAAAAACAAGGACATATAAGGTAGCCAAACTTAGTGGGAGGATAGAAGATTGGGAATTCTTCAAAAGACAGCAAAAAGTAACTAAAGGATTGATTAAGAAAGGGAAGTTAGATTATGAAAAGAAATTAGCAAAAAATATAAAAACAGATAGCAAGAGTTTCTATAGTTATATAAAAAGAAAAAGGGTGGCTAAGGCAAACATAGGTCCCTTAGAGGATGAGACCGGGAAATTAATGGTGGGAAACATGGAGATGGCAAAAATGCTGAACAAATATTTTGTTTCAGTCTTTACAGTAGAGGACACTAAGAATATCCCAACACTGGACAAACAGGGGGCTATAGGGGGGGAGGAGCTAAATACGATTAAAATCACTCAGGAGATGGTACTCAGTAAAATAATGGGACTCAAGGCGGATAAATCCCCTGGACCTGATGGCTTCCATCCTAGGGTCTTGAGGGAAGTGGCAGTAGGGATTGTGGATGCTTTGGTGATAGTTTTCCAAAATTCCCTGGACTCAGGAGAGGTCCCGGCAGATTGGAAAACTGCTAATGTAACACCGTTATTTAAAAAGGGTAGTAGGCAGAAGGCTGGAAATTATAGGCCAGTTAGCTTAACATCTGTGGTGGGTAAAATTTTGGAGTCTATTATTAAGGAGACAGTAACGGAACATTTAGATAAGCATAATTTAATAGGACAAAGTCAGCATGGCTTTATGAAGGGGAAGTCATGTCTGACAAATTTGCTTGAGTTCTTCGAGGATATAACGTATAGGGTGGATAAAGGGGAACCAGTGGACATAGTGTATTTAGACTTCCAGAAGGCATTCGACAAGGTGCCACATAAAAGATTATTACTTAAGATAAAAAATCACGGGATTGGGGGTAATATTCTGGCATGGGTGGAGGATTGGTTATCGAACAGGAAGCAGAGAGTTGGGATAAATGGTTCATTTTCGGACTGGCAACCAGTAACCAGTGGTGTTCCACAGGGGTCGGTGCTGGGTCCCCAACTCTTTACAATCTATATTAACGATTTGGAGGAGGGGACCGAGTGCAACATATCAAAATTTGCAGATGATACAAAGATGGGAGGGAAAGTAGAGAGTGAGGAGGACATAAAAAACCTGCAAGGGGATATAGACAGGCTGGGTGAGTGGGCGGAGATTTGGCAGATGCAATATAATATTGGAAAATGTGAGGTTATGCACTTTGGCAGGAAAAATCAGAGAGCAAGTTATTTTCTTAATGGCGAGAGACTGGAAAGTACTGCAGTACAAAGGGATCTGGGGGTCCTAGTGCAAGAAAATCAAAAAGTTGGTATGCAGGTGCAGCAGGTGATCAAGAAAGCCAACGGAATGTTGGCTTTTATTGCTAGGGGGATAGAATATAAAAACAAGGAGGTATTGCTGCAGTTATATAAGGTATTGGTGAGACCGCACCTGGAATACTGCATACAGTTTTGGTCTCCATACTTAAGAAAAGACATACTTGCTCTCGAGGCAGTACAAAGAAGGTTCACTCGGTTAATCCCGGGGATGAGGGGGCGGACATATGAGGAGAGGTTGAGTAGATTGGGTCTCTACTCATTGGAGTTCAGAAGAATGAGAGGCGATCTTATTGAAACATATAAGATTGTGAAGGGTCTTGATCGGGTGGATGCAGTAAGGATGTTCCCAAAGATGGGTGAAACTAGAACTAGGGGGCATAATCTTAGAATAAGGGGCTGCTCTTTCAAAACTGAGATGAGGAGAAACTTCTTCACTCAGAGGGTGGTAGGTCTGTGGAATTTGCTGCCCCAGGAAGCTGTGGAAGCTACATCATTAGATAAATTTAAAACAGAAATAGACAGTTTCCTAGAAGTAAAGGGAATTAGGGGTTATGGGGAGCGGGCAGGAAATTGGACATGAAGCTGAGTTCGGATCGGTCAATGCCCTGTGGGTGGCGGAGAGGGCCCAGGGGCTATGTGGCCGGGTCCTGCTCCGACTTCTTGTGTTCTTTAGATTTGTGGTTGGGATCAGATCAGCCATGATCTTATTGAATGGCGGAGCAGGCTCGAGGGGCCGATTGGCCTACTCCTGCTCCAATTTCTTATGTTCTTATGTTCTTATGTTCTTTCTCCCATGTGGGAATGTACCTGGACTGTACCTTAGCCATCTCCTTCTTAAAGGCCGCCCATTGTTCAATTACAGTTTTGCCTGACAATCTTTGATTCCAATTTACCCGGATCTGTTCTCATCCCACTGAAATTGGCCCTCCTCCAATTGAGTATTTTTACTCCAGTGTGGTCCATGTCCTTTTCCATAGCTATTCTAAACCTTATGATACTATGATCACTGTTCCCTAAATGTTCCCCCATTGACACTTGCTCCACTTGGCCCACCTCATTCCCCAGAACCAAGTCCAGTTATGCCTCCTTCCTCGTCGGGCCGGAAACGTACTGATGAAAGTTCTCCTGAATACACTTCAAAAATTCCTCCCCCTCTTTGCCCCTTATATTATTGCTATCCCAATCTATATTAGGGTAGTTTAAGTCCCCCGTTATCACTACTCTATGGCTTTTGCACCTCTCTATAATTTCCCTGCAAATTTGCTCCTCTATATCCTTCGTTACAAAATATTCTGACATATCTTTCTTAGGTCCAAGTGGATGACCTCACACTTGCCCACATTGAACTCCATCTGCCACAGTTTTGCCCACTGACTAAATCTATCAATGTCCCTTTTCAACTTTCTGCTCTCATCTGCACTATTTACTGTGCCATCTAACTTAGTGCCATCAGCAAACTTAGATATTCAGCTCTCTATTCCTTCATCTAAGTCAAAGATAAATCTAGTGAACACCGCTTGTCACATCCTGCCAATTTGAGTGCAGAACCATCATGTACATGGACACAAAAAATCCCTTTGCTCCTCCACAGTTCCTAGTTTCAAAGTTTCCTTTCGCATTAGTGCAATGGGGAAGGAGTAATAACTAAGGACAGTTGTAAACGTTGTCACTCAATGTCCAACATATTGAAGAGCATTGTACACACAAACAACGTAGTGGTTACTGTAATGGATTCCTCTGGCTAGTTTGCGCAGTAAGTAATGAGTAGCTTGTTAACGCAATGGGAATCATACAATGATACAGCATAGAAGGAGGCCGTTCTGCCCATCGTGCCTGTGCTGGCTCTTTGAAAGAGCTACCCAATTAGTCCCACTCCCCTGCTCTTTCCCCATAGACCCTCAAATTTTTCCCCTTCAAGTATTTGTCCAATTCCCTTTTGAAAGTTACTATTGAATCTGCTTCCACCACCCTTTCAGGCAGTGCATTCCAGATCATAAAAAATTCTCCTCATCTCCCTTCTGGTTCTTTTGTCAATTACCTTAAATCTGTGTCCTCTGGTTACCGACCCTCCTGCCACTGGAAACAGTTTCACCTTATTTACTCGATCAAAACCCTTCATGATTTTGAACATCTCTATTAAATGTCCCCTTAACCTTCTCTGCTGTAAGGAGAACAATCCCAGCTTCTCCAGTCTCTCCATGTAACTGAAGTCTCGCATCCTTGGTATAAATCTGGTAAACCTCCTCTGCACCCTCTCCAAGGCCTTGACATCCTTCCTAATGTGTGGTGCCCACAACTGGACACAACACTCTGGCTGGGGTCTAACCAGTGATTTATAAAGGTTTAGCATAACATTCATTCATACATACGTTCTCAGCCCACACGCCCTGTGCTTCTCCATCTCCCACGTACGGTGTCCAGGCGTGATTCCGGTAGGGCGCAGGAGCTGGGATGAAATAGTTTGGGAATCCAGGTCTGTTGGCTGGTATGGCATAAACTGCTGGGACTGAGCTACCTGCAAATATAATCGGAATAAAACATTCAACATTTCAGATATACCCTGCTGAATAAGCAGAAAAATCCATAAGGTCAGTACGTGGGCACAAGGTTAAAGCCTTGAAGATTCATATCCACAAATTGTTTTTATATTTCTCCTCAGAATGGACAGCGCTGGCAAGGCTGCATTTATTGCCCATTCCTGGTTGCCCTGAGGCTTCAAGAAGCAATTGTTCGTAGAACTGAGGTCACTTCAGAGGGCAATAAGAGTCACTTAGTGTGGGACTGGAGTCACGTGTGGGCCCAGACCAGGCAAGAGCAACAGGTTCCCTTCTCTGAAAGAATTAGTGAGCCAGTCAAAGGAAGACAGACTTGCATTTATATAGCGCCTATCACGACCTCAGGATGTCCCAAAGCGCTTCACAGCCAATGAAATACTTTTTGAAGTGTAGTCACTGTTGTAATGCAGGAAAGGTGGCAGCCAATTTGCACACAGCAAGATCCCACAAACGGCAATGTGATAACGACCAGATAATCTGTTTTTTTAAGTGATGTTGGTTGAGAGGTAAATATTGGGAGAACTCCCCTACTCTTCTTCAAATAGTCGCCATGGGATCTTTTACGTCCACCTGAGGGGGCAGACGGGGCCTCGTTTTAACGTCTTATCCGAAAGACGGCATCTCCGACAGTGCAGCACTCCCTCAATACTGCACTGGGAGTGTCAGCCTAGGTTTTGCGCTCAAATCTCTGAAGTGGGACTTGAACGCATGACCTTCTGACTCAGAGGCGAGAGTGATATTAACTGAGCCACGGCTGAGACCTACATCATCAAGCCATTTTGTTTTTGTATCATATCCGCAATCTACACATGACAACGTGGAGGTGATGACGACAGTCCTGATTCTACAGTCCTGACAAGATGTAGACCTTTCAAGACAAATATATGCTGCAATTAAAATAAAAATAAGAGCACAAAAATCCAATCTTCCATGCATTAGCAGCATACTAATTCACACGTAATCAAAAACATTAATGAAATGTAGCTGCTGAGGCAGACTGGGCTGCTTTGATCACACGGACCCCTCCGATCATCCTCTTGTCTTGGTCACTAAACCCACATCCCTCTGACCCCAGTTGACTCGGGGAATTTATTTTTTTGTTGTTGAATACTTGATCGCAGTCTGCACGCCTTACACTAGGTGGCAGTCTACCCCACCAGTTGACTTTTCTCCTTCGCAACATTATCTTAAAGCAACGCTGACACGTTTTAAAATTTACTACCAAATCATTCTTGTTGGTAAATAATCCATGTGTAATTTTGGCTTCAATTAAATCATGACTATATGAGTAACTTGAGACATAACATGTGGGAACTGCTGGCCAATATTTATCCCTCAGCCAACATCACTTAAGGCAGATTATCTGGTCGTTATCACATTGCTGTTTGTGGGATCTTGCTCTGCGCAGATTGACTGCAACATTTCCTACATTACAATCGTGACTACACTTCAAAAAGTACTGCATTGGCTGTTAAGTGCTTTGGGACGTCCTGAGGTCGTGAAAGATGCCATGTAAATATAAGTCTTTCTTTCTTTTTTAAGTGTAACTTGCTTGGGAGGAACAGTTGAGTGCAAAAGACAAGGATGAAGCGTTTGCAACCGTCTTCAGCCAGAAGTGCCGAGTGGATGATCCATCTCGGCCTCCTCCCGATATCCCCACCATCACAGAAGTCAGTCTTCAGCCAATTCGATTCACTCCACGTGATATCAAGAAACAGCTGAGTGCACTGGATACAGCAAAGGCTATGGGCCCCGACAACATCCCGGCTGTAGTGTTGAAGACTTGTGCTCCAGAACTAGCTGCGCCTCTAGCCAAACTGTTCCAGTACAGCTACAACACTGGCATCTACCCGACAATGTGGAAAATTGCCCAGGTATGTCCTGTCCACAAAAAGCAGGACAAATCCAATCCGGCCAATTACCGCCCCATCAGTCTACTCTCAATCATCAGCAAAGTGATGGAAGGGGTCGTCGACAGTGTTATCAAGCATCACTTACTCACCAATAGCCTGTTCACTGATGCTCAGTTTGGGTTCTGCCAGGACCACTCGTCTCCAGACCTCATTACAGCCTTGGTCCAAACATGGACAAAAGAGCTGAATTCCAGAGGTGAGGTGAGAGTGACTGCCCTTGACATCAAGGCAGCATTTGACTGAGTGTGGCACCAAGGGGCCCGAGTAAAATTGAAGTCAATGGGAATCAGGGGGAAAACTCTCCAGTGGCTGGAGTCATACCTTGCCTAAAGGAAAATGGTAGTGGTTGTTGGAGGCCAATCATCTCAGCCCCAGGACATTGCTGCAGGAGTTCCTCAGGGCAGTGTCCTAGGCCCAACCATCTTCAGCTGCTTCATCAATGACCTTCCCTCCATCATAAGGTCAGAAATGGGGATGTTCGCTGATGATTGCACAGTGTTCCGTTCCATTTGCAACCCCTCAGATAATGAAGCAGTCCGAGCCCGCATGCAGCAAAACCTGGACAACATCCAGGCTTGGGCTGATAAGTGGCAAGTAACATTTGCGCCAGACAAGTGCCAGGCAATGACAATCTCCAACAAGAGAGAGTCTAACCACCTCCCCTTGACATTCAACAGCATTACCATTGCCACATCCCCCACCATAAACATCCTGGGTGTCACCATTGATCAGAAACTTAACTGGACCAGCCACATAAATACTGTGGCTACAAGAGCTGGTCAGAGGCTGGGTATTCTGCGGCGAGTGACTCACCTCCTGCCTCCCCAAAGCCTTTCCACCATCTACAAGGCACAAGTCAGGAATGTGATGGAATACTCTCCACTTGCCTGGATGAGTGCAGCTCCAACAACACTCAAGAAGCTCGACACCATCCAGGACAAAGCAGTCTGCTTGATTGGCACCCTATCTACCACCCTAAACATTCACTCTCTTCACCACCGGCGCACTATGGCTGCAGTGTGTACCATCCACAGGATGCACTGCAGCAACTCGCCAAGGCTTCTTCGACAGCATCTCCCAAACCCACGACCTCTACCACCTGGAAGGACAAAGGCAGCAGGTGCATGGGAACAATACCACCTGAATGTTCCCCTCCAAGTCACACACCATCCCGACTTGGAAATATATCGCCGTTCCTTCATCGTCACTGGGTCAAAATCCTGGAACTCCCTTCCTAACAGCACTGTGGGAGAACCTTCACCACACGGACTGCAGCAGTTCAAGAAGGCGGCTCACCACCACCTTCTCAAGGACAATTAGGGATGGGCAATAAATGCTGGCGTTGCCAGCGATGCCCACATCCCATGAATGAATAATAAAAAAATAGCGCCTTCGTACAAATTCAGGATGTGCGAAAATGCTTTACAACCAATGAAGTATGTTTGAAGTGTAGTCACTGTTGTAATGTAGGAAACGTGGCAGCCAATTTGCACACAGCAAGGTCCCACAAACAGCAATGTGATAATGACCATATAATCTTTTTTTAGTCATGTTGATTGAGGGATAAATATTG
Organism: Heptranchias perlo; assembly: GCF_035084215.1. Taxonomy (NCBI): domain Eukaryota; kingdom Metazoa; phylum Chordata; class Chondrichthyes; order Hexanchiformes; family Hexanchidae; genus Heptranchias; species Heptranchias perlo. The sequence goes on along the minus strand of NC_090336.1, from coordinate 62,182,348 downwards.
GCCAGGACACTGGGGAGAACTCCTCTGCTCTTCTTCGAATAGTGCTGAGGGATCTTTTACCTCGGTACAAAGCCCTGGTTAGCCCACACCTGTGTTTAGTTCTGAGCACTGCACCTTAGGAAGGATATATTGTCCTTGGAGGGAGTGGAGCGTAGATTTACTAGAATGATACCTGGACTCCAAGGGTTAAATTACGAGGAGAGATAACACAAACCAGGATTGTAGTCCCTGGAATTTAGAAGATTATGGGGTGATTTGATCGAAGTTTTCAAGATATTAAAGGGAACTGATAGGGTAGATAGAGAGAAACTATTTCTGCTGGTTGGGGAGTCTAGGACTCGGGGACATAGCCTAAAAATTAGAGTCAGGACTTTCAGGAGTGAAGTTAGGAAACACTTCGACACGCAAAGGGTGGGAGAAGTTTGAAACTGTCTTCCCCAAATGGCAGTTGATGCTAGCTCAATTGTTAATTCTAAATCTGAGATTGATAGATTTTTGTTAACCAAAGGGATATGGGGCTGAGACGGGTATATGGAGTTAGGTCACAGAGCAGCCATGATCTCATTGAATAGCGGAACAGGCTCAAGGGGCTAAACGGCCTACTCCTGTTTCTATATTCCTGAGAGGGCAGACGGAGCCTCGGTTTCATGTCGCACCCAAAATACGGCACCTCCGACAGTGCAGCACTCCCTCAGTACTGCACTGGAGTGTCAGCCTAGATTTTGTGCTCAAGTCTCTGGAGCGGGACCTGAACCCATGACCATCTGACCCAGAAGTGAGAGTGCTGCCCACTGAGCCACGGCTGACACCAAAGATAAGCAAAACTCTCGAAAATGTATCGATGTCCACTCTATTATTTAAACCTGTACATTGGTTTCCACAAATGACATTTCTATAGTTTGTCAAGCTGCTCAGAAGGTACTGTGTATTTGCCCATCTAGAGGACTACAAGGATCAAGTTTTGCTGCAACTATGCAAAGCATTGGTTAGACCACATCTGGGGTATTGTGTACAGTTCTGGGTACCGCACCTTAGAAAGGATATATTGGCCTTGGAAGGAGTGCAGCACAGATTCACCAGAATGTTATCAGGGCTCCAAGTGTTAGATTATGAGAGGTTACATAAACTAGGCTTGTATTCCCTGGAATATAGAAGATTAAGGGTGATTTGATTGAGGATTTTAGGATTTTGAAAGGAATTGATAGGGTAGATAGAGAGAAACATTTTCCGCTAGTGAGGAAATCTAGGAGAGGGGGACATAACTCTAAAATCAGAGCCAGGCCATTCAGAAGTTAGGAAACATCTCTTCACGTAAAGGGTGGTAGAAGCGTGGAACTCTCTCCCACAAACAGCAGTTGATGCTATCTCAATTAATAATTTTAAATCTGAGATCGATAGATTTTTGCTCGCCAAGGGTATTGAGGGATGTGGAGCCAAGGTGGCTGAATGGAGTTAGGATACAGATCAGCCATGATCTCACTGAATAGCGGAACAGGCTCGAGGGGCTGAATGGCCTACTCCTGTTCCTATGTTTCTATCTCAGTGTATATCCGTGTAATCTTTCATCCCATTCCAAACCAGAAATTTATCCATCTGTAACGTAGCATTCTTAAATTAACTGCTTCTCTATCACCAAACTCTTTGGTTTCTCATCCCACCGTGCTTAATATTCAAAATCCCTATCCTTGTTTACAAATCCCTTCATATCTCTGTAACCTCCTCCAGCCCTACATGCCAGTGTGTGACCTTTGCTCTTCTAACCTTAGCCTCCTTTGCAGTGCTGGCTTTCTCTGCTCCATCTTCAGTGGCAAAACCTTCATCTGTCTTCGTCCTACAATCTGGAACTCTCCCCAAAACCCCTCTTAACTTGCTACACTTTTCCCCTTCCTCAAAAAGTCTCCAAGCTGCCATTTACCTCGCCTAACCCTTCTCCTCAGAGTAAGGTGAGAAGTTAGCAAAACGTTTTTTTAAACTCAGGGTTGTTGGAGCACGGAATACATCTCCACAGGGGGTGGTTGAGGCAGAGCCCATTGCATCTTTTAAGGGGAAAGTGGATAAATATTTGAAGCAGAGAAAGATACAGGGTTACGGGGAATAAGCAGGGCAATGCATTTTACTGGCAAAGAGATGGCACAAACACAGTGATCCATAAACTGGTTGGGGTCTGTTTTTGCCTCTGTAATGTGTTGTGGGATGTGTTCTACATTAAAAGCACTACATAAATACAAGTTGTCGTTGTTGCAGCTGTTTTATTGACAATCTGTTGCAGTCTACTGATTTGTGGGAGACAAACATTCCTTTTGATCACTGGTCTTCCTTCAGACTTGGTTCATTTTAAGCCTAAGCTTGATATTTAGATCACCTAATGCTTCTCAGTAACCCTAAGTAGAGGGGCTTAAACCCCACTTGGATGGGTAGCACTCTTGTGTCTGGGTTAGAAGATTATGATGTTAAACCGAGATTCAGGTAGAAAATTCTCTTAGTGTCCTGGTCAAAATTGCTCCCTCAACTAACATGACCAAAACACAGAGTAACTCGTTATCCATCCCATTGTTGTTTGAGGGATGTTGCCAGCACAGATTGGCTGCTGTCTTTGTCTATATTACAGATTTCATGGATCTAACACTTGATATTTTCCTGTGTTCGGTCTCATCACTCACTCCCGTAAAATGGACCTTGTGATCTCTACGATCAGGAGCGCACCTTTATGGCCCAATATCTAGTTACGAGAGCACGATGTCCTGGGGATCGTAATGTAGACCCTTTGTTGCATGTACTGAATATTGAGATCTTGCATGTGCCACAATGTACACTTACCTGTCCTTACTGAAGGCAGGCTGAAAAGTACTCCCGGGTAAAGTAGCATGATTATAAACCAATAAACGGGTTTGTTTCACGTATGAACACACAAGAAAACAGAAACATCCTTGGATTGACCACTGGCTCGGGGGGGGGGGTGCTGAATGGAGCAATGGTGAGTGTGTGGGGGGGGCAGTTGAGGGGAGGGGGCTCACTAACTCTCCCTCCCCCCCGACAAACGGACGGGTGTCCACGTTTTCAGACGAATGGGGAGGGAGCAAGCGGGAGCAAGCTCTGCCGCCATTCCGAACAAGCTGCCCTCCCAAAGACTCCACAAACTCCGGCGGGCACCATCCCCGCTGGGATCGCCAGGCTGTAGAATTTCGGGGGCCCAGATCCACCAGCGAACAAAGCTAAAATGGACGCACATACATTTTGGAAGTGGCGCATTCCGATGATGCAGTGGAGCAATGGTGTGTGTGTGTGTGTGTGTGTGTATTTAGGGGGTGGGGGAAGGGTTAGCGAGCGCCCCCTTCTCTCTCTCTCTCTCTCTCTCTCTCACAAACACACACACACACACACACACACACACATCAGCACATCGCCTCCCTACAGTCACTCGACTGATTAACTACATCTCCTCATGGATGGTTAATGAGGTAATATATTCAGTGATTCCAGGCCTGGCCTTGCACTGCCATCGCAGGATAAGTTACTAATATGTGGAGATGTGGGTTGGTGAGCCCCCCCCCCCCGACGGACTGGTGTTGGGTTTATCTAGGATACTGTCATAAATCGTTTACCTCTAATACTTCGAAACTCTGGTATTAACTCTTTATTAAATTAAGTCAGTATGATAATAAAACACAACCCCTTTACATGCTGTGTATACGAGATACAGGTGCCAATTACATTATAATTCACATACCAGGGACCCCTTTCAGGAAATAGAAAGTGTGACATCTTGGCTGCTTACGCTGGCCTCAGCAAGACTAGAAAAGTCTCCCCCAGAAGCCCCAGAGTCTGTACCTTTTATATGCATGACTACGTCCTTAAGTAATGGCATTATGTCAACCCGTTCTCACTTCAACGAGTCTGTGCAACAAGATCTGCTTACTCACTAATGAGAAGCCGTGCGTATCAGTTATGGCCTTACACTTTATCTCCTTCCAGTACATTCAGAACACAAGCCTATTCATGAGTACATTGCCTCCCGACAGTCACTCGGCTGATTAACTACATCTTCTCATGGATGGTTAATGAGGTAATATCTCCAGTGATTCCAGGCCTGGCCTTGCATAACCATCGCAGGATAAGTTATTAATATGTGGATATATGTATTTTACATTGAAGAAACAGGCCATTCGGCCCAACTGGCCTCTGCTAACATTTATGGTGAGCCTCCTCCCACCCACCTTATTTCATCCAACATTATCAGCATATCCTTCTATTCCTTTCTCCCTCATGTACTTATCTTGCTTCCTCTTAAATGCATCAATGCTAGTCGCCTCAACTATTCCTTGTGGAAGCAAGTTCCACAATCTCACCACTTTCTGGGTAAAGAAGGTTCCCCTAAATTCTCTATTGGATTTATTAGTGACTATCTTATATTTATGACCCCTAGTTTTAATCTCTCGTGGAAACATCTTCTCTATATCCACCCTATCAAACCCTTTCATAATTTTAAAGACCTCCATCAGATCAACCCTCAGCCTTTCCTGATAAGTATAATCTCTCAGTTCTGGTATCATCCTTGTGAATCTTTTCTTGCACCTTCTCCAGTGCCCCTATATTCTTTTTATGATATGGAGACCACAACTATATGGTTATTCAACCTTGTACACTTATTCTTACAACTGGGAGACAATCAGTCTGTCCAAATCGGACCAGGACAAGCAGCTTACATCGTCCTGTGGTACCAGCAAATTCCACAGCCTGCACCCGCTTGTTCAGTTACACTTCAACTCGGGTTGCCAACCCTTCAAGTTTGCCCTGGAGTCTCCGGGAATTAAAGACTAATCTCCGGGACACTGCTGCGAGCAAGACCCAGGAGAAAAATCATAGGGGCATTGAAAAAAAATTGCGTTTTTAAATAAAATCTTCTTTGAGTCCTCCGAGATCTCTGCGCTCCTTCAATTCTTGCCTCTTGCGTGTAACCCCCGATTTTAATCACTCCACCACTGGCGGTCGTGCCTTCAGCTGCCAAGGCCCCAAGCTCTGGAATTCCCTCCATAAACCTCTCCGCCTCTCCACCTCTCTCTCCAACTTTAAGACACTCCTTAAAACCCACCTCTTTGACCAAGCTTTTTGGTCACCTGTCCTAATATCTCTTAACGTGGACTCGATGTCAAATTTTGATTGCTAACCGCTCCTGTGAAGCGCCTTGGGACGTTCTACTACGTTAAAGGTGCTATATAAATGCAAGTTGTTGTTGTTTTTGTTAGTTATACTGGAAAAAAGGCTGATAGACTGACAGTCAAGAATCATCCAATCAGGTAATGGAAAAATCTATTCACTTTCTGATTGGCTGTGGGATGGTGGGGCGCAGCGAGGATGGACTTATGGGGCAGCCAATGGAGGGAGTGTGGGGGCGGCACAGTTGGAGGCAGGAGGTCATGTGATGTCACCTATAGGAATACGTCCAAGCAGAGTTGGTAATCCTGACTTCGACAAATGTAAACAGCGAAAGAGGAAGAGAGAAATTCTGACAGTCAGACTCCGTCGGTGAGAGAGAAGGGTTTGGCGTGGCGGGGCGGGGCGGTAGAAGATTATATAAATAAAGAATCCCAACCATCTTAAAAGGCTGTTACCCTGAAAATACAGGACGGGATACTAATGTGTAAATGCTTAGAATACCCCTTCAAAACTCCACGGGCAATTTGAGCAGAGAAGTGAACCCATTTACTTTAAACGGAACGAACGCTGTTGCTGAAATAGCCGCCAGGGGAAGGCGTTAAGTGTTTGCACACTGCTGCCCCACAGCATAATTTCAGGGGCTGCCTGGTTTCTGCCTGAAACCTTCTGTCTTTGCTACACCCGGTTTGTACACTGGAGGGCAGCAGGAGAGCCAAGGTGAAAATGCAAAAGGCACACACATACTCCCACACAAACCATCGTATCTTTCGTATTTAAACAATTGCAGCGTTCAGATCAATGGGGACCTTATGGAGAGACAGGACTCCAACCCATGGCAGTAACAGTCTGTCCACCCAACTGAGAAGTTTACTCTGTAGCAGACATGGGTTGCCAACACTGGTTGGAAGCATTCCTGGAGGTTTGACCATGTGACTTCTACAAATGTTATTGCATTTACCTTATAAAGGTTGGGTCCCCTGTGGTTGTGTATTTTGCTTGTGGCTTCGTGCCAGCAGTTGTTGTGCGAGAAGTTTCAAGAACCAGGCGGCCTCCTGTGAGCAGGGGGAAGAGGGGGAAATGAGGAGGGGGGGAAAGAGGGGAAACAGAGGAACCCCCTCCCCACCCTTTTCAGAGACCACCCCCCAATTCCCGACTGTGCTTCACTCGATCGCGGCTCTCTTGAGCAGTGGTCGGGTGTCGTCATCGAGTCGGAGGCTTCTCCAATAGCAGCCACTAATGTCATGGAGCGCACTCCGACTGGAAATTTAAATGGCTGATCCCCCGGGTTGCTGGAAGCAGAGCTCGGGGGTGAGGAGTCCCCGCTTCTGGGAAACTCCTGTTCATTCCTGGGAGGGTTGGGACCACTAAGCAGAGAAGAAGTCAGTAGCTTCAAGGACTATCTATCTATCCATATTATCTGTCTGTCTGTCTGTCAGACTTTCATCTATCTATTCTGTCTGCGTCTGTCTGTCTGAAAATAGAAGGTGATTTCATTTGGGAATCTTACACCATAGAGGAAAAGGGGCCTTTTAGTGCACTGTGGAAAACAAAAACATGGTCCTATTGAGAGAGTAGAATGGCTGTTCCACCACTTAAAACATAGGTCAAAGAGAAATTTCTAGTACATTCTGGTAAGACTGAGGAACTCAATTCCGAGGGTGGTGAGGATGTGGAGCAGTTGAGGCGAATAGCAGAGTTGCATTTAAAGGAAAGCTGGATAAGCACATGAGAGAGAAAGGAACAGAAGGATATGCTGATGGGGTTAGATGAAGTAGGGAAGGCGGAGCCTCGTGTGGAGCATAAACACCAGCATGGACCAGTTGGGCCGAATGGCCTGTTTCTGTGCTGTACATTCTATGTAATCTATGATTCGCCACTCCTTGGAGCATGCTGGGAGTGCACTTTGCCCACTCCAGGTCGATACTTCACCCGGTTTTGCGATTCAGGAACAAGAGGAGGCCATTCAGCCCTGTTTCACCATTCTTTTAGATCATGGCTGATCTGTATCCTAACTCCATTTAACCCCCTTGGTTCTGTAACACTTAATACCCTTGCTTAACAAAAATCAATCAATCTCAGTTTTAAAAATGTCCATTGACCCCCAGCCTCAACAGCAATGCGGGGGTGGGAGGTGGAGAGAGTTCCAGATTTCCATTCCCCTTTGTTTGTAGAAGTGCTTTTATAGTTATATTAGGAAAAAGAGGGTGGTCAGGAGCAGTGTTGGCCCCTTAAAAACTGAAAGTGGGGATATTGTCATTGACAATGGGGAAATGGCGGACATGTTGAACGATTACTTTGTGTCAGTATTTACAGCAGAAAAAGAGGATAGCATGCCGGAAATCCAAAGAAAACTAATATTGAATCGGGGACAGGGACTCGATAAAATTAACATAAGTAAAGCAACAGTAATGAAGAAAATAATAGCACTAAAGAGTGACAAATCCCCAGGACCAGATGGTTTCCATCCCAGGGTTTTAAAGGAAGTAGGTGAGCACATTGCGGATGCCCTAACTATAATCTTTCAAAGTTCTCTAGATTCAGGAACTGTCCCTCTAGATTGGAAAATTGCACATGTCACTCCACTTTTTAAGAAAGGAGAGAGAGGGAAACCAGGGAATTATAGACCAGTTAGCCTAACATCTGTTGTGGGGAAAATGCTGGAGTCTATAATTAAGGATAGGGTGACTGAACACCTCGAGAATTTTCAGTTAATCAGAGAGAGCCAGCATGGATTTGTGAAATGTCGTGCCTGACAAACCTGATTGAATTTTTTGAAGAGGTGGACAGGGGAATGTCAATGGATGTTATTTATATGGACTTCCAGAAGGCATTTGATAAGGTCCCACATAAGAGACTGTTAGCTAAGATAGAAGCCCATGGAATCGAGGGAAAAGTACGGACTTGGTTTGGAAGTTGACTGAGCGAAAGGCGACAGAGAGTAGGGATAATGGGAAGGTACTCACATTGGCAGGATGTGACTAGTGGAGTCCCGCAGGGATCTGTCTTGGGGCCTCAATTATTCACAATATTTATTAACGACTTAGATGAAGGCATAGAAAGTCTCATATCTAAGTTTGCCGATGACACAAAGATTGGTGGCATTGTAAGCAGTGTAGATGAAAACATAAAATTACAAAGCGATATTGATAGATTAGGTGAATGGGCAAAACTGTGGCAAATGGAATTCAATGTGGACAAATGTGAGGTCATCCACTTTGGATCAAAAAAGGATAGAACAGGGTACTTTCTAAATGGTAAAAAGTTAAAAACAGTGGATGTCCAAAGGGACTTAGGGGTTCAGGTACATTGATCATTGAAGTGTCATGAACAGGTGCAGAAAATAATCAAGAAGGCTAATGGAATGCTGGCCTTCATATCTGGAGGACTAGAGTACAAGTTATGCTGCAGCTATACAAAACCCTGGTTAGACCGCACCTGGAGTACTGTGAGCAGTTCTGGGCACCGCACCTTCGGAAGGACATATTGGCCTTGGAGGGAGTGCAGCGTAGGTTTACGAGAATGATACCCGGACTTCAAGGGTTAAGTTACGTGGAGAGATTACAGAAATTGGGGTTGTATTCTCTAGAGTTTAGAAGGTTAAGGGGTGATCTGATCGAAATTTATAAGATATTAAGGGGAACGGATAGGGTGGATAGAGAGAAACTATTTCCGCTGGTTGGGGATTTTAGGAGTAGGGGGCACAGTCTAAAAATTAGAGCCAGACCTTTCAGGAGCGAGATTAGAAAACATTTCTACACACAAAGGGTGGTAGAAGTTTGGAACTCTCTTCCACAAACGGCAATTGATATTTGCTCAATTGCTAAATTTAAATGTGAGATAGATAGCTTTTTGGCAACCAAAGGTATTAAGGGATATGAGCCAAAGGCAGGTATATGGAGTTAGATCACAGATCCGCCATGATCTTATCAAATGGTGGAGCAGGCACGAGGGGCTGAATGGCCTACTCCTGTTCCTATGTTTGTATGCTTCCTGACATCACCCCTGAATGGCCTAGCTCTAATTTTATGTCCCCTTGTTCTGGACTCCCCCACTAAAGGAAAATAGTTTCTCTCTATCTACCCTATTAAATCCTTTAATCATCTTAAACACTTCAATTAGATCACCCCTTAATCTTCTATACTCGAGGGAATATAAGCCTCGTCTCCGCAATTTGTTCTCATAATTTAACCCTTCTAGCCCTCCTGTGCTCCTGCCAAGTGTCTTGGAGCAGTGCATTGAAATTTTGACTCCGGAAAACTGTAAACGAGCCTTATTTTATCCATATTTCAGATCACCTCGTCGGACGAAACATTAATCTGAGGTCCTGCCAGCCTGTTCAGCTTTTTCTCACCAAGGAATTCTCTGCAATTCCTTGATAATTTGATGGGAATTAAAAACATCCAATGCTTCGAGCTGCGTTACCTCAGACTCAACGCAAAGTGTCAGCCGTGGCTCAGTGGGCAGCACTCTCGCCTCTGAGTCAGAATGTCGTGAGTTCAAGTCCCACCCCAGAGACGTGAGCACAAAATCCAGGCTGACACTCCCAGTGCCAGCAGCGAGGGAGTGCTGCACTGTCGGATGTGTTGACTTTCAGATAAGACATTAAACCTCTCAGGTGGATGTAAACGATCCACTGTTTCATGCGTCCTGGCCAATATTTATCCCTCGACCAACACCACTAAAAAACAGATTATCTAACCATGATCTACAGGGCTACGGACCAAGTGCTGGAAAGAGGGATTAAGCTGGATCGCTCTTTCTCGGCCGGCAAGGACATGGTGGGCGAATGGCCTCCTTCTGTGCCGTAACTTTCCATGATTCTATGATCTGGTCATTATCACATTGCTGTTTGTGGGATCTTGCTGTGTGCAAATTGGCTGCCATGTTTCCTGCATTACAACAGTGACTACACATTAAAAAGTACTTCATTGGCTGTGAAGCGCTTAGGAATGTCCTGAGGTCGTGAAAGGCACTATAGAAATGCAGGTTCTTCCATTAAGAAGTCCTCTGTAATATCAGAGAACTAGCAAGACATTGCCTCGATTGGTTCTCAAAGGGCTCACCTGAGTAATGTGTGACTGGTTGTTCAGCGGAGGCTGAGGATCTGGACACTGGCACCAAGGGAGCTTCGTGATGCAACTGTTCGGCGCTGTGGCTGTCAGCTGGTCTCGTGTTATTGCCATTTTCTGATGTTGAACTGTGTATCAGAAGGGACTCGAATCAGACAAGGAAGCTGATTTAAAACAAAGCATGCTCGTTTATCTTTATAAATGATACATTACTACTCAGACCGGAACAGATGTACTTTCCAAAGTAAACAATCCGTTAATAATTACTTAACTGGGATGATTTGTTATCTCGCTGAACAATCGTTCCACAGATACTTGTTCTATTTTTATTTCCTCCTCCCCCCCGCCAACTTTTTTCTGATGCAATCAATATGAGGGATTTTGATAGAGTAAATAAGGAGAAATTGATAGAATAGATAGGGAGAAAATGTTTCCACTGGCAGGAGAGTCGGAAACCAGAGGACACAGATTTAAGATAATTGGCTAAGAACCAGAGGGGAGATGAGGAAACATTTTTTTGCGCAGTGAGTTATTACGATCTGGAATGCGCTGCCTGAAAGGGTGGTGGAAGCTGGTTCAATCATGGCTTTGAAAAGTGTAAGATTCTCAAAATTCACAGATCCCCCAAAACTCGGAGAAAAACTCTAAAAAAACCCTGAGTATGGGAAAACTTGACTATAATCCTAAAATGGAAGGATAGTTGAGAGGTCACCAGACAAAATCAACAACACACACACCGTGGAGCTTCAGACACACTCTGTTTTAATGCAAAACTGACTGCAGGGGGTCGACAATCACTCCCATTGAAAAAGGCAACTTTTCCAGACATGGTGGGGCCATGCCTTTGTTTTAAAGCAAAACCATCAACACCTAGGACGTTGGATACAAAAGGAAGCATTATGTGACAAGCTCAAAATCAGAATTAACAATGACACATTGGGAGAAGCAATTTGCAATATGATTGGGACCATCAAAAAGCCATCAAAGATTCTTAAGGGCTTTGTAAGAACTGTTTAAAGGGACCATTGTCAGAGAGACATCCACAAGGTGAAAGCTCTCTCGCGCTCTCTCTCTCTCTCTCTGGCTTGCTGGCTCTGGTGGGCTGCTTGTCTTGGTTCTGCCTGTGTCTGGAAAGAAGGGCAGTTTCTAGCAGACAACAAGGAAAGCAATTCGACAGGGAAGGACAGCAGCTCTAGAAGCAGGCCGACACACAAGAAGAAACCAGAGCAACAGTCCCAATGACCATCAGACACCTCGTGGCAACAAGGGCCTTACGAAACAACCAACCGAATATTACCACCAACCAACCGGGTAATATTGAGCCACCGCGACCAAAGAAAACCAACTCAGGAGAAAACCGAAGATCCGCAAAGTTTCCACTCTACAATCTATTTCTGACTTACCTCTGGGTGAATTACAGTCAAGGTTTCGTTTGGTGAGCATTATCTCTGGCCCTTTAGAGTCCAACCTAGCTAATGAAGTGGGATTGGGAGGGGTGAGGTATCTTTCTACTGTAATTTCCCTCGTGTGTACTGAAGTGTTCCCCATTTTATTAGAGTGTTAAGATTGTTGTGCTGTATTTCCTCTCTTGAATAAAGATCAAAGTTTCTTGCACCAAAACCAGTTGTCTGCTGCACTTTGTCACAACCCCCAAATAAGTCCAAGGTCTAGAACCCAGGGAGTGGGAGCGATTCGGACCGCTCAGAAGTCAGAGGTGAAGCTGACACACACCACCATCCCCTACAAAGGGAATTGGATACATTCTTGAAGGGGAGAAAATTGCAGTCTATGGGGAAAGAGCGGGGGAGTGGGACTAATTGGGTAGCTCTTTCAGAGAGCAGGCACAGGCACGATGGGCCGAATGGCCTCCTTCTGTGCTGTAAGATTCCATGTATCTTTGTCTCTTATTTCCCGAGAATGAATTAAAATAGAGAAAGGTGCATAAACGAGACGACAGCTAATAATTTAGGTCAGTTAGATAGCTTGTTTTTATAACGTAGTAATATATTTATCTGGTGTAACCCATTTCATTGAGAGGCCAGTTTAACACAGGGTGCCTCAGAGACAAGATAATGGAAGAATCAAAACACCCAGAGTGCAGTCTAATTTCTGCTGCACTAAAGATAGTCTCTATCATCTTAAATATGAGTCGCATCTTATCCCATAACAGCACGTTGGCACGGTGACTAAGGCACCAAACCTTGGGTCAAAGGTCGAGCTGAGCCTCATTCTATCCAACATCCATCGCTTCTCTAATCTGACTACCTGCTCGGTACAGTTTTACGTCAGCACTCAGGTGTCTGAGAGGGGGCACTGGGAGGGAAAAGGGGCCTGAGAGACGACAACCGCCTAGCATTCACATCGGGAAAAAATGGCGCTTCATAAAGGCGTAAAGGAAAGCTGAGTCAAGGAAGGACAGATGGCTAAGACCTTGGTCAAAGTGGTGGGGTTTTTCCAGCAAGAATCATCGGACAGCGATCAGGAGCAGGAACCCGGCCAATTTTCTCCTCCTGCTCCTGCCCCACCCCCATCCCCTCGACTGCCACCCCAGTTCAGATCAGGTAACTCAGTGTAGGCCAGGTTTCAAAACAGGGACCCTCTGGTCTGGTAAGACTCAACTAACCAGACTGTGTAGCTGAGTACTCCAACTGAGCTGTTGGGGGCAGCTGGTTGTGTTTTATTTTCAATGATTACATTTCTCCCAGGTCCTGTTCCCAGCCCTCTGCCAATGCTGTGTGTTAATCAGAGAATATCCAATTTTGAAGATGACGTTAAGTGAGGAGGTGCAGCAAGTCGTGTAGATGGAAGCAGAGAGTTGCAAAGGGACATTGATAGATTAAGTGAGTGAGCAAAGCTGTGGGCAGATGGAGTTCAATGTGGGGAAGTGTGAGGTCACCCACTTTGGATCTAACAAAGAAAATAGAATATTTTTGAAATGGCGAGAGACTGTGGAGGAGCAAAGGGTTTTGGATGTCCAGGTACACAGATCACTAAAAGCTAGTGCACAGGTGCAACAATTTTCCTGGCACAATGAGGACAAACTATTCTACACTCTCAACGCTGTGAATGAAAATCCAGGTCATTATTGAGGTAGTAAAATCACATCAAAAAGTTGTCATTTCTTTGTCCTTCCAAACAGCATTGACATGGTTCTGTTGAAAGCATAGTTTTTTTATATATTATAATTCGCTGTGTTTTATACAAAACCTTCCCAGATCAGCTGCCAGTGTCAGGTTATATTTCTACAGTCCTGTCTGTGTGTGTGTCTCTGCCCCTGCCTCAGCCCATCTGCTGCTCAAACCCTCATCCGTGGCTTTTTTACCTCCAGTCTCGACTATTCCATTGCTCTCCTGGCCGGCCTCCCATCTTCCACTCTCCGTAAGCTTGAGCTCATCGAAAACTCTGCTGCCCGTATCCTAACTCTCACCAAGTCCCGTTCTCCCATCACCCCTGTGCTCACTGACCTACATTGGCTCCCGGTCCAGCCACGCCTCAATTTTAAAATTCTCATCCTTGTTTTCAAATCCCTCCATGGCCTCGCCCCTCCCTATCTCTGTAACCTCCCCCTACCCTACAGCCCTCCAAGATCTGCGCTCCTCTAATCCTAGTCCCTTGCACATCCCCGATTTTCATCGCTCCACCATCGGCAGCCGTGCCTTCAGCTGCCTCGGCCCTAAGCTCTGGAATTCCCTCCCTAAACCTCTCTGCTTCTCTCTCCTCCTTTAAGACACTCCTCAAAACCTACCTCTTTGACCAAGCTTTTAGTCACCTGTCCCAATATCTCCTTATGTGGTTCAGTGCCAAATTTTGTCTGATAATTGCTCCTGCGAAGCACCTTGGGACGTTTTACTACATTAAAGGTCCTATATAAGTGCAAGTTGTTATTGGTGTTGTACACATTAATAAATTACACAATACATTACCGTCTGAGGGATGTAACTGCTACTGGAGCATTTCTAGGAGGTACAGGAGGTGGAGATCCGACAGACATCTCCGGGAGTTGAGAATACCTATATGCCTAGAAAGAGTTTAAAATAAAAATCCCAATTAGCCATTTTTATACTATATCTAAACAAGTCCTAAAAACCTCCTGACTTTCCTTAACTTACATTCGCTCCCTCGCCAAATTCTCATCATCGAATCCCTTTGTCCATTCACACCCTTCTTGGCTGAACATTAGAAACAGGAGTTGGCCATTCAGCCTCTTGAGCCTGTTCTTCCATTCAATTAGATCATGGCTGATCTGCACCTCAACTCCATTTACCTTCCATAGTTCCATATCCCTTAATACCTGACAAAAATCTATCACTGTCAATCTTGAAAATTTCAATTGACCCAACATCCACAGCCTTTTTTGGGGGGGAGGCGGGGGGGGAGAATTCCACATTTCCACTACCCTTTGTGTGAAAAACTGCTTCCTGATTTCGCTCCTGAATGGCCTCACTCCAATTTTAAGATTGTGCCCCCTTGTTCTGGATTCCCCCACCAGAGGAAATAGCTTCTCTGTATCTAACCTATCAAATTCTTTTATCATTTTGGTGACCTTGATCAGGTCATCCCTCAAACTCCTAAAGCCAAGGGAACAAAAGCCAAGTTTATACCGCCTGTCCTCATAATTGAACACAAAAGCTTCAATCTGCAAAGAATCACATGAAAAAGATTATTGTTTTTGAAGACTAGGGAGTAGTATGGGTCGTGGTAAATGTGATCAAGCAGTTCTGCAATTAACTTCCCCCTTTATACACAGGGGCTTTTCTGTTTGGAGCAGAGTGATAGTTCCTTCCAGATCCTAGGTCAATAATGTAATTAGATGCCCAGCCATGTTATACATTTTATTTCACATTATTTATAGTTAAATAGCAAAACTCATGCTAATTTGTGAAGCAGAGCCGGTTGGAGCATTGGAGTTTTTCTGTAGTGCAATGCTGAGGAGCTGGGAGGCACTATAGCAATGTGGTTGATTCTTAATTGCCCTCTGAAATGGCCGAGCAAGCCACTCAGTTGTAAAATCTCGCTAAAAAAAGTCACAATAAGAATAAAACCGGATAGACCACCCGGCATTGGACCACGAGGCACCAGACACGACAAAGGCAAACCATGCCCAGTCGACCTGCAAAGTCCTCCTGACTAACATCTAGGGACTTTTGCCAAAATTGGGAGAGCTGTCCCACAGACTAGTCAAGCAACAGCCCGACATAGCCATACTCACAGAATCATACCTTTCAGCCAACGTCCCAGACTCTTCCATCACCATCCCTGGGTATGTCCTGTCCCACCGGCAGGACAGACACACCAGAGTTGGCGGTACAGTGATATACAGTCAGGAGGGAGTGGCCCTGGGAGTCCTCAACATTGACTCTGGACATCATGAAATCTCATGGCATCAGGTCAAACATGGGCAAGGAAACCTCCTGCTGATTACCACCTACCGTCCTCCCTCAGCTGATGAATCAGTCCTCCTCCATGTTGAACACAACTTGGAGGAAGCACTGAGGGCAGCAAGGGCACAGAATGTACTCTGGGTGGGGGACTTCAATGTCCATCACCAAGAGTGGCTCGGTAGCACCACTACTGACTGAGCTGGCCGAGTCCTGAAGGATATAGCTGCCAGATTCGGCCTGCGGCAGGTGGTGAGCGAACCAACATGAGGGAAAAACTTACTTGACCTCGTCCTCACCAACCTACCTGTCGCAAATGCATCTGTCCACGACAGTATTGGTAGAAGAGACCACCGCACAATCCTCGTGGAGACGAAGTCCCGTCTTCGCACTGAGGACACCATCCAACATGTTGTGTGGCACGACCACCGTGCTAAATGGGAAAGATTCAGAACCGATCTAGCAGCTCAAAACTGGGCATCCATGAGGCACTGTTGGCCATCAGCAGCAGCAGAATTGTATTCCAGCACAATCTGTAACGTCATGGCCCGGCATATTCCTCACTCTACCATGACCAACAAGCCAGGGGATCAACCCTGGTTCAATGAGGAGTGTGGAAGAGCATGCCAGGAACAGCACTAGGCATACCTAAAAATGAGGTGCCAACCTGGTGAAGCTACAACTCAGGACTACATGCATGCTAAACAGCGGAAGCGACATGCTATAGACAGAGCTAAGTGATTCCACAACCAACAGATCAGATCAAAGCTCTGCAGTCCTGCCACATCCAGTCAGAAATGGCGGTGGACAATTAAACAACTAATGGGAGGAGGAGGCTCTGCAAACATCCCCATCCTCAATGATGGTGGAGTCCAGCACATGAGTGCAAAAGTCAAGGCTGAAGCGTTTGCAACCATCTTCAGCCAGAAGTGCCGAGTCGATGATCCATCTCGGCCTCCTCCAGATTTCCCCACCATCACAGAAGTCAGTCTTCAGCCAATTCGATTCACTCTACGTGATATCAAGAAACAGCTGAGTGCACTGGATACAGCAAAGGCTATGGGCCCCGACAACATCCCAGCCATAGTGCTGAAGACTTGTGCTCCAGAACTAGCTGCACCTCAAGCCAAAATGTTCCAGTACAGCTACAACACTGGCATCTACCCGACAATGTGGAAAATTGCTCAGGTATGTCCTGTCCACAAAAAGCAGAACAAATCCAATCCGGCAAATTACCGCCCAATCAGTCTACTCTCAATCATCAGCAAAGTGATGGAAGGTGTCGTCGACAGTGCTATCAAGCGGCACTTACTCACCAATAACCTGCTCACCGATACTCAGTTTGGGTTCCTCCAGGACCACTCGGCTCCAGACCTCATTACAGCCTTGGTCCAAACATGGACAAAAGAGGTGAATTCCAGAGGTGAGGTGAGAGTGACTGCCCTTGACATCAAGGCAGCATTTGACCGAGTGTGGCACCAAGGAGCCCTAGTAAAATTGAAGTCCATGGGAATCAGGGGGAAAACTCTCCAGTGGCTGGAGTCATACCTGGCACAAAGGAAGATGGTAGTGGTTGTTGGAGGCCAATCATCTCAGCCTCAGGGCAGTGTCCTAAGCCCAACCATCTTCAGCTGCTTCATCAATGACCTTCCCTCCATCATAAGGTCAGAAATGGGGATGTTCGCTGATGATTGCACAGTGTTCAGTTCCATTCGCAACCCCTCAGATAATGAAGCAGTCGAAGCCCGCATGCAGCAAGACCTGGACAACATCCAGGCTTGGGCTCAAAAGTGGCAAGTAACATTCGCGCCAGGTAAGTGCCAGGCAATGACTATCTCTACAAGAGAGGATCTAACCACCTCCCCCTGATATTCAACGGCATTACCATTGCCGAATCCCCCACCATCAACATCCTGGGGGTCACCATTGACCAGAAACTTAACTGGACCAGCCACATAAATACTGTGGCTAAAAGAGCAGGTCAGAGACTGGGTATTCTGCGGCGAGTGACTCACCTCCTGACTCCCCAAAGCCTTTCCACTATCTACAAGGCGCAAGTCAGGAGTGTGATGGAATACTCTCCACTTGCCTGGATGAGTGCAGCTCCAACAACACTCAAGAAGCTCAACACCATCCAGGACAAAGCAGCCCGCTTGATTGGCACCCCATCCACCACCCTAAACATTCACTCCCTTCACCACCCGCGCACCGTGGCTGCAGTGTGCACCATCCACAGGATGCACTGCAGCAACTCGCCAAGGCTTCTTCGACAGCACCTCCCAAACCCGCGACCTCTATCACCTAGAAGGACAAGAGCAGCAGGCACATGGGAACAACACCACCTGCACGTTCCCCTCCAAGTCACACACCATCCCGACTTGGAAATATATCGCCGTTCCTTCATCGTCGCTGGGTCAAAATCCTGGAACTCCCTTCCTAACAGCACTGTGGGAGAACCGTCACCACACGGACTGCAGCGGTTCAAGAAGGCGGCTCACCACCACCTTCTCAAGGGCAATTAGGGATGGGCAATAAATGCTGGCCTCGCCAGTGACGCCCACATCCCATGAACGAATAAAAAAAAGCACCACCACTGGAGGGATGGTGTAATCGCAGCATGACATGTTTACATAGGAGGTTGCCATTATGTTGCCATTGTGCACAGGAATTCATAATTGAGGTGCATTGTATTTAAAACACTATATGTATTATATAGATCTAGCTGCCCCAACTGTAACAAATCTAAAAGGACATATCGTTCAGGACAGAGTTTTTCAAACTTTTCTATGGTGGGTACCCCATGAAAATATTAATACTCTTTATTCAATTGTGGCTTTCAAAAGGGAATTGGATAAGTACTTGAAGGGACAAAATCTGCAGGGCTATGTGGAAAGGGCAGAGGAGTGGGACCAACTGGATTGCTCTTGCAGAGAGCCGTCACAGGCTCGACGGGCTGAATGGCCTCCTTCTGTGCTGTAACCATTCTATAATTCGATGATTGAGCCCCCCTCTGTCCCAATTTTTGAAAGAGTCACTTATCGAAAGAAAAACAATGTTATTATTATTATGCCAAAAAAGTATTGTTTAAATATACAGCAACCAAAAGTAAATGCTAGTAAGTCAACAAAGACTGAAATATGAGGACAGGCGAACAGAGATGTGACAACCTCGCAAGTCCCTTTAAGATCCAAGGACCCCTGTTTGAAAGCCTCAGCCCGAGGTGTTCAATTGATACCTGTGTTAATGGTGGATCATTGAAAACAATAACATTTAATTATTTAACAATTTCCATTGGACCAAAATCCATTGCAATTTTTTTTGTTCATTTTCACTGTAGAAATCAATGAAACCGTGAGCTGGTTTAGTGGTTATTTTTCAGCCCTTTAATCAGCACACTGTTGTGATTCCAAACTCAAGATTTGCAGTCTCCTGAAATCAATACCTTTCATTGGATTGGGAGGAGACCACTCAGCCCCTCGAGCCTGTTCCGCCATTCAATTCAATCATGGCTGATCTGTATCTTAACTCCATCTACCCACCTTGGTTCCGTAACCCTTAATCCCCTTGCCTAACTAAAATCTATCAATCTCAGTTTTGAAATTTTCAATTGGCCTTCAGCTTCAACAGCTTTTTGGAGGAGAGAGTTCCAGATTTCCACTCCCCTTTGTGTGAAGAAATGCTTCCTGACATCACCCCTGAAAGGCCTAGCACTAATTTTAAGGTTATGCCCCCCTGGTTCTGGACTCCCCCACCAGTGGAAATAGAGAGAAACTCTCAATTCCTTTAATCATCTTAAACACCTCGATTAGATTACCTCTCAATCTTCTATACTCAAGGGAATACAAGTCTAGTCTGTGCAACCTGTCCTCATAATTTAAACCCTTTTAGCCCTGGTGTCATTCTTTCCCGAATAGGTGCTTGAGCAGGAAGGTGTGGTACTTACGGGCCTGGGCAAACTATACTGACACATATCCTGCCCGTAGGCGGGAACCCACTGGAGCCCACCCCTGGATCTGCTCATGGTTCCCGGGGCACTGGTCACCAGTTCAGTGTAGGGTAGCGGCTGACTCGCAGGGCAGCGCAGCTGATGCCGGCCGTGTGCGGCTCGACCGGCGGACGCCAGGCTGAACGCTTCTTCCAGGAGCTGGTGCATGTGCTGCCTGACCTCATCGATCGAAGGCTGGGAGCTGAGGGTGGACGTTTCCGAGTGACCTTTGGCCTGTCTCGGCCGAGCAGTAGTCCGAGGTTCCGTTATCCGGTCGACGTTGGTCTCTTCTATGAGTTCCGGCTCCGTCTTAAAAAGGCAACGAGAGAGAAAAAAAAATCAACTGGGTGTCAACATCTTTATCTCCTGAAAACTTATGAGGGATAACTTCCTCTGTTGTCAATTTCAACACAGAAGGAGACAGATGGACATTGGACACGTATCAATGGTGAACAAAACTAGCAGTAAGTAGTAGCAGGTTTTTCATCTGTTTGTGGCAGATCGCCTGTTACCTTGCTCTCTTGTGGTCTGGTGATGGTTAGATGCTAACCTGGCAAAGTTGTCTAAACAGGCAAATTCAGGTCACTGAGGTCTATTTGAGGGCAATTATAGAATTACAGGAAAAGGCCTTTTGGGCTATCGAGTCCATGATGGTATTTATCCCCACATGAGCCACCTAGTCTAATCCCACTCACCTGCTCACTCCCTGTACCCTTTAATATCCCGCCCAGTCTAATCCCACTCACTCCCCATACCCTTTAATATCCCGCCCAGTCTAATCCCACTCACTCCCCATATCCTTTAATATCCCACCCAGTCTAATCCCACTCTCCCGCTCACTCCCAATACCCTTTAATATCCCATCTAGTCCAATCCCACTCTCCCGCTCACACCCTGTACCCTTTAATATCCCACCCAGTCCAATCCCACTCTCCCGCTCACTCCCAATATCCTTTAATATCGAACCTAGTCCAATCCCACTCTCCTGCTCACTCCCAATATCCTTTAATATCCCACCCAGTCCAATCCCACTCTCGCACTCACTCCCAATACAGTTTAATATTCCTCTTATTCAAGCAACTATCAAATTTTCTGTTAAAAGAATTTCTGGACTTTGCTTCAACAATAGTTTGCAGCACAGAATTCCACATTCTAACCAGCCGTTGTGTAAAGACATTTCTTTGAACCTTTTCTTTAATTTCTGAGATTATCTTAAATTTATGCCCTCTAGTTACCGTCTCATTAAGTAACAGAAACAATCTATCACTTTCAAAACCTTCCATTATTTTGGAAACCTCCATCAGATCATTACTCAACCTTGTAACTGCTTGTAAATTTTAGCCTTCAGGTCAAACATTGCA
Source organism: Heptranchias perlo (assembly GCF_035084215.1). Taxonomy (NCBI): domain Eukaryota; kingdom Metazoa; phylum Chordata; class Chondrichthyes; order Hexanchiformes; family Hexanchidae; genus Heptranchias; species Heptranchias perlo. Next base: position 62,161,401 of record NC_090336.1, on the reverse strand, counting down.
ATAGTATCTGCACTTGAAAAAAGTACTGTTAGCTAAGATAGAAGCCCATGGAATCGAGGGAAAAGTACGGACTTGGTTAGGAAGTTGGCTGAGCGAAAGGCGACAGAGAGTAGGGATAATGGGTAGGTACTCACATTGGCAGGATGTGACTAATGGAGTCCCGCAGGGATCTGTCTTGGGGCCTCAATTATTCACAATATTTATTAACGACTTAGATGAAGGCATAGAAAGTCTCATATCTAAGTTTGCTGATGACACAAAGATTGGTGGCATTGTAAGCAGTGTAGATGAAAACATAAAATTACAAAGCGATATTGATAGATTAGGTGAATGGGCAAAACTGTGGCAAATGGAATTCAATGTAGACAAATGTGAGGTCATCCACTTTGGATCAAAAAAGGACTAAGTGGTAAAAAGTTAAAAACAGTGGATGTCCAAAGGGACTTAGGGGTTCAGGTACATAGATCATTGAAGTGTCATGAGCAGGTGCAGAAAATAATCAAGAAGGCTAATGGAATGCTGGCCTTTATATCTAAAGGACTAGAGTACAAGGGGGCAGAAGTTATGCTGCAGCTATACAAAACCCTGGTTAGACCGCACCTGGAGTACTGTGAGCAGTTCTGGGCACCGCACCTTCGGAAGGACATATTGGCCTTGGAGGGAGTGCAACGTAGGTTTACTAGAATGATACCCGGACTTCAAGGGTTAAGTTACGAGGAGAGATTACACAAATTGGGGTTGTATTCTCTAGAGTTGAGAAGGTTAAGGGGTGATCTGATCGAAGTTTATAAGATATTAAGGGGAACAGGTAGGGTGGATAGAGAGAAACTTTTTCCGCAGGTTGGGGATTCTAGGAGTAGGGGGCACAGTCTAAAAATTAGAGCCAGACCTTTCAGAAGCGAGATTAGAAAACATTTCTACATACAAAGGGTGGTAGAAGTTTGGAACTCTCTTCCACAAACAGCAATTGATACTCGCTCAATTGCTAAATTTAAATCTGAGATAGATAGCTTTTTGGCAACCAAAGGTATTAAGGGATATGGGCCATAGGCAGGTATATGGAGTTAGATCACAGATCAGCAATGATCTTATCAAATGGCGGAGCAGGCACGAGGGGCTGAATGGCCTACTTCTGTTCCTATGTTCCTATGTATACATAGACATCCATTACTTCATTGGCTGTAAATGCTGAGGTCATGAAAGGCACTACATAAATGCAGGTTCTTTCTTTCTTTTATGATTATACCGATTATCACGACTCTGAATCTGCTCCCATCCTAAAGTGGATAAAGGGAAATTAGCACAAAAAAAATTTTTTTTTGTTAAGGCCCATGCTGAGAAACTCATGTACAATTCCAATGCAAGATAATCGATGAACGGAAAATGAATCACAAACTGAAATTCAAAATGATTCTTCTATGTGAAGAAGCACAAAGGAAGGGCAAAGCTTCAAAGCACTTGTACAACTGACACTTATTGTTCAAACATAATCTAAATATAGTACTGTCTAATAAAAATGAAATCGTACAGATAATTCACAGGTCTTTTATTGAAAAAAAGGTCATAATGGAACAAAAATATTACAATGGCAATATCTTATTAAGCATGCAATGCAGTTTTGATGTCTCAGAAGTTTAATTATTGTTTCTGCTCATGGTGCTGTTATAGAGTTAACACCAAGAGTAATGAAGCAGGGGTTAGAGGGACTGGGATAACTGGATCAGGGCACGCAGAGTCCCCATTACATACTCAGAAGTTTAATTATTGTTTCGGCTCATCATAGAGGGATGTCAGTCCTGGGGAATGGAACACTTCCTATTTCAGGCATCCAGTGTCAGTATCAAGCACTTCCAGGTCAGGCACAGCAAAGCCAGATGCAGAGTGAAGGTCCTACTCTCCCTCAACTTCAGAATAACTCCCCCTACAGCATCAGTGTGGCAGTGTAAGTCAGTGAGCACAGGGCTCCAACAATATACATCAATCCAGACGACTAGCCAAATATTCATGAACAATGGCGCTTCATTGTAAGGTCCGGAAATGGGATATATAATCTATATCAGTTTATAGCTCCCCCTGCTCCCAGTGATAGAGAAGCCCACATAAAAACAACCATTACTCATCTCTTACTACACAGGGAGTTATAACATGGGTAGATGTGTGGTCAATAATTCTAACACAATTGAGGGCTTCTGATTTTGTATCATGCTATTATTTTGCCGTGATTTTTCACTGCTGGGCTTTTAATGTTCGACCATTCTAATTCATGTGCAGCAGAGTCGGTACTGGTTTTTGTTTGATTGTCATTCCAAAATGACTTGCCGAATTTTGCTGTGAAGCTCTATATCATTCATCGGAACCAGGAGTTACAAGAGAACCCTCAATGTCCGGCCTTCTCGCAGCTTAGGAAGGGGCAATTCCAGTGAGAAACAGAATTGCGTTTTACTGGGCGATTTATTCACCATATTGTCTAGTAAAACAGTTACAAGATAATCAAAATCCTGGTAAAGTAGACTGTCTAACATCAATAAAGCCTCCTTTTGCACAACAGACTCTGTATCAGTCATTACGGACACTGGGGTCACACTAACCGTGACCGTCTCACACTAAAGTTTGATACAAATCAATATCTTCGAGTTTGAAACAAATTTGCACGATACAAGCAGGATGGTGAGCACTCTTGTTCATTTACGAGTCGATCTCCCATGGTGCTGTTATAGAGTTAACACCAAGAGTAATGAAGCAGGGGTTAGAGGGACTGGGATAACTGGATCAGGGCACGCAGAGTCCCCATTACATAGTCAGGCATTCTGTCCTTGCTTTTGCATTGCGATTATAAATTCCTATCTCCACATTTATAATGGAAACTGTCTATGCAAACTCATCTCTCCCTCTAGTGGTGGCGCTGCAATGCCTCCACTGGCAGCAATGTGTAATTACAGCGTGACAAGTTTACATAGGCAGATCCCATTCTAAATGTCGACATAGGGATTTATAATGGAAAAAGTCGATAGAAAATCCGGTAGACATAAGAATTTATTATGTATAGGTCGGCAGATTACGAGCCAATATTAATGTATGGTAATCACTTGCAATTAAGAAGGGAGTCAAGTGTGCTACCCATTTTAGATAGCACCCGTCTTCGAATGAGAAGGTTGTACTTCAAGCCCCACTCCAGGGTTTAAGGATATCATCTAGGCTGACACTCCAATGCAGTACTGAGGGAGTGCTGCATTGTTGGGGGTGCCGTCTTTCGGATGAGACGTTAAACCCAGGCCGAGTCTGCTTGTCGGGGTGAAGATCCTCTGGTTCTATTTGAAGAAGAGCAGGGAGTTCACCCGGTGATCTGGCCAAGGCTCCTCCCTCAACCAAAAAACACCAAAAAAAAATACTGGCCATTCATCTCCATTCCTGTTTGTGCACAAAATGGCTGCCAAGCTTTCCTGCATAACAGTAGCGACTGCCCTTGAAAAGTAATTGTATGTGAAATGCTTTACAGCGTCTTGAGAGCTGTGATAAGGCATGACATAAATGCAAGTTCTTTTATTTTTCCATTAAAACATCCCATCTGGTACAATTGTGTCCAGTTCTGGGCACTGCACTTTAGGAAAGATGTGAAGGCCTTAGAGAGGGTGCAGAAAATATTTACTAGAATGATTCCAGGGATGAGGGATATTAGTTAAGTGGATAGACTGGAGAAGCTGGGGTTGTTCTCCTTGGAACAGAGAAGGTTGCGAGGAGATTTGATAGAGGTGTTCAAAATCATGAAGGGTCTAGACAGAGTAGATAGAGAGAAACTGTTCCCATTGGCAGAAGGGTCAGGAACCAGGGGACATAGATTTAAGGTGATTGGCAAAAGAACCAAAGGTGGATATGAGGAAAGACTTTTTTACACAGAGAGTGGTTAGGATCTGGAATGCACTGCCTGAGGGGGTGGTGGAGGCAGATTCAATCATGGCCTTCAAAAGGGAACTGGATAAGTACTTGAAAGGAAAAAAATTGTATGGCCCTGGGGATAGGGCGGGTAAGTGGGACTAGCTGGATTGCTCTTGCATAGAGCTGACACGGACTCAATGGGCCGAATGGCCTCCTTCCGTGCTGTAACCTTTCTATGATTCTATGGTCAGGTTGCAAAAAACAGCACAGTAAAAACTGGTAACAGTAAGAGAAAGGAAGAAAGGAAAAAAGAACAAATTTGCATTTCTATAGCACCTTCCCTGAGCGATCTCAGGACATCTCGCGCACTTTACAGCCAATGAAGCACTTTTTGAAGTGTAGTCACTGTTGTAATGTGGGAAACGTGGCAGCCAATTTGCGCACAGCAAGATCCCACAAACAGCAATGTGATAATGACCAGATAATCTGTTCTAGTAATGTCGATTGAGGGATAAATATTGGCCAAGACTCCCCCGCTCCTCTTCGAAAGAGGAAGCGGAAGATGAAGAAGAAGAAGAAACAACAACAAGTTGCAGTTATGAGGGATGAGATTAGATGTTAAACAGATACCCCATTCCTGTTTTAGTAGTTCAGGCCAATGTTAAAGATTTGATAGCACTATTTGAAGTATAATAGGGAGATCACCCAATGTCCTGGCCGACATGCCTCTACCAATGAACAGCACCACAAAATAACTTAACTGATAGTTCACCTCATTGCGGTTTGGGGGATCTTCCTGTGCACAAAATAACTGTCACTTTTGCCTACATAGCAGGAATTAACCACCCTTTAAAGCATTCCATTGCATGTGTGGTGCTTTGGGATATACAAGATCACGAAGTATATACATGTGTAGGAGAAATACGTCTTTCTTTGAACAGACCATTACTTTCATAGTATCCACAGGTAACAGTGTTCCGCCCCCATCTCAAACCAATTGAAAATCTATCCACACAGTCTCTGCCTGCACAACCTGAATGATTCTGGATAATATTTTAATAATTTGTCACAGAGCTAGTTCATATTTCATGCTTTATGAAACACTGGCCTACTGTGAATATTCTACCATCTAGAAGGACAAGGGCAGCAGGCGCATGGGAACAACACCACCTGCACGTTCCCCCCCAAGTCACACACCATCCCGACTTGGAAATATATCGCCGTTCCTTCATTGTCGCTGGGTCAAAATCCTGGAACTCCCTTCCTAACAGCACTGTGGGAGAACCTTCACCACACGGACTGCAGCGATTCAAGAAGGCGGCTCACCACCACCTTCTCAAGGGCAATTAGGGATGGGCAATAAATGCCGGCCTCGCCAGCGACACCCACATCCCATGAACGAATAAAAAATGTCCAACATCACAGCCATACTATTATGTGCCAGGAACAGTGTCGAGCCCCTCGCTCCAGTTCTGCATGGAACAGTGTCTGTTGGGACAATCCGCCAGCTCTTGGTCACTTTTACTGACAATGTGGAGATGCCGGTGATGGACTGGGGTTGACAATTGTAAACAATTTTACAACACCAAGTTATAGTCCAGCAATTTTATTTTAAATTCACAAGCTTTCGGAGGCTACCTCCTTCGTCAGGTGAACGATGTGAAAATGAAATCCTCGAGATGAAATCGCATTTATAATTCACAGAACAATGCTTGGTGAGTACAGACAGTTTTTTCAACTGCCCGTTGCCAAGGCAATCAGTGTGCAGACAGACAGGTGTTACCTGCCAGGTCTCACAGAATATACAAATCACCAAAAAAAAACAACAAACAAAAAAAAACAGAGATAGAGAGGTAGAAACATAGAAAAGACAGCAACTGACCCGTTATATTAAAAACAGATAACATTTGTTCGCTGGTGGGGTAACGTGTAGCGTGACATGAACCCAAGATCCCGGTTGAGGCCGTCCTCATGGGTGCGGAACTTGGCTATCAATTTCTGCTCGATGATTTTGCGTTGTCGTGTGTCTCGAAGGCCGCCTTGGAGTACGCTTACCCGAAGGTCGGTGGATGAATGTCCATGACTGCTGAAGTGTTCCCCGACTGGGAGGGAACCCTCCTGTTTGGCGATTGTTGCGCGGTGTCCGTTCATCCGTTGTCGCAGCGTCTGCATGGTCTCGCCAATGTACCATGCTCTGGGGCATCCTTTCCTGCAACGTATGAGGTAGACAACGTTGGCCGAGTCACAGGAGTATGAACCGTGTACCTGGTGGGTGGTGTCCTCTCGTGTGATGGTGGTATCTGTGTCGATGATCTGGCATGTCTTGCAGAGGTTACCGTGGCAGGGTTGTGTGGTGTCGTGGACGCTGTTCTCTTGAAAGCTAGGTAATTTGCTGCGAATGATGGTCTGTTTGAGGTTGGGTGGCTGTTTAAAGGCGAGTAGTGGAGGTGTGGGGATGGCCATAGCGAGGTGTTTGTCCTCATTGATGACATGTTGAAGGCTGCGGAGAACATGGCGTAGTTTCTCCGCTCCGGGGAAGTACTGGACGACAAAGGGTACTCTGTTGGTTGCGTCCCGTGTTAGTCTCCTGAGGAGGTCTATGCGATTTTTTGCTGTGGCCCGTCGGAACTGTCGATCGACGAGTCGAGCGTCATATCCCGTTCTTACTAGGGCGTCTTTCAGCGTCTGTAGGTGTCCATCGCGTTCCTCCTCGTCTGAGCAGACCCTGTGTATTCGCAGGGCCTGTCCATAGGGGATGGCCTCTTTGACGTGGTTAGGGTGGAAGCTGGAAAAGTGGAGCATCGTGAGGTTGTCCGTGGGCTTGCGGTAGAGTGAGGTGCTGAGGTGCCCGTCTTTGATGGAGATTCGTGTGTCCAAGAAAGAAACTGATTCTGAGGAGTAGTCCATGGTGAGCTTGATGGTGGGATGGAACTTGTTGATGTTATCGTGTAGTCTCTTTAGTGATTCCTTGCTGTGGGTCCATAGAAAGAAAATGTCGTCGATGTATCTGGTGTATAGTGTTGGTTGGAGGTCTTGTGCAGTGAAGAAGTCCTGCTCGAACTCGTGCATGAAAATGTTGGCGTATTGGGGTGCGAATTTGGTCCCCATGGCTGTTCCGTGTGTTTGGGTAAAGAACTGGTTATCGAAGGTGAAGACATTGTGATCCAGGATGAAGCGGATGAGTTGTAGGATGGCTTCCGGAGATTGGCTGTTGTTGGTGTTGACCCTATACACCAGATACATCGACGACATTTTCTTTCTATGGACCCACGGCAAGGAATCATTAAAGAGACTACACGATAACATCAACAAGTTCCATCCCACCATCAAGCTCACCATGGACTACTCCTCAGAATCAGTTTCTTTCTTGGACACACGAATCTCCATCAAAGACGGGCACCTCAGCACCTCACTCTACCGCAAGCCCACGGACAACCTCACGATGCTCCACTTTTCCAGCTTCCACCCTAACCACGTCAAAGAGGCCATCCCCTATGGACAGGCCCTGCGAATACACAGGGTCTGCTCAGACGAGGAGGAACGCGATGGACACCTACAGACGCTGAAAGACGCCCTAGTAAGAACGGGATATGACGCTCGACTCGTCGATCGACAGTTCCGACGGGCCACAGCAAAAAATCGCATAGACCTCCTCAGGAGACTAACACGGGACGCAACCAACAGAGTACCCTTTGTCGTCCAGTACTTCCCCGGAGCGGAGAAACTACGCCATGTTCTCCGCAGCCTTCAACATGTCATCAATGAGGACAAACACCTCGCTATGGCCATCCCCACACCTCCACTACTCGCCTTTAAACAGCCACCCAACCTCAAACAGACCATCATTCGCAGCAAATTACCTAGCTTTCAAGAGAACAGCGTCCACGACACCACACAACCCTGCCACGGTAACCTCTGCAAGACATGCCAGATCATCGACACAGATACCACCATCACACGAGAGGACACCACCCACCAGGTACACGGTTCATACTCCTGTGACTCGGCCAACGTTGTCTACCTCATACGTTGCAGGAAAGGATGCCCCAGAGCATGGTACATTGGCGAGACCATGCAGACGCTGCGACAACGGATGAACGGACACCGCGCAACAATCGCCAAACAGGAGGGTTCCCTCCCAGTCGGGGAACACTTCAGCAGTCATGGACATTCATCCACCGACCTTCGGGTAAGCGTACTCCAAGGCGGCCTTCGAGACACACGACAACGCAAAATCATCGAGCAGAAATTGATAGCCAAGTTCCGCACCCATGAGGACGGCCTCAACCGGGATCTTGGGTTCATGTCACGCTACACGTTACCCCACCAGCGAACAAATGTTATCTGTTTTTAATATAACGGGTCAGTTGCTGTCTTTTCTATGTTTCTACCTCTCTATCTCTGTTTTTTTTTGTTTGTTGTTTTTTTTTGGTGATTTGTATATTCTGTGAGACCTGGCAGGTAACACCTGTCTGTCTGCACACTGATTGCCTTGGCAACGGGCAGTTGAAAAAACTGTCTGTACTCACCAAGCATTGTTCTGTGAATTATAAATGCGATTTCATCTCGAGGATTTCATTTTCACATCGTTCACCTGACGAAGGAGGTAGCCTCCGAAAGCTTGTGAATTTAAAATAAAATTGCTGGACTATAACTTGGTGTTGTAAAATTGTTTACAACTTTTACTTACACCAGCTTTTTATTTCCTGATTTCTTAAAACTGATTTCAAATTCTGAAACTCCTCTGGTGGGATTATGAACTTGCATTCTCTGGATTGCTAGGCCAGTAACATAACCACAACAATATTGGGCCCTTTGAGAGCTATTTGTAGCCAAAAAAGGGTACCATGTTAATATTTGTGTCTTGGAAACAGCACAAGGATGTAACAGTTTTTGTTGCCTGTTTTGATACTGTAAACAAAGAGTTGATTTCCACCTCAACACAATGTGCCTGAACTCTGTGTTGTTTATTTTGTTCAAAGTTCCCCCATACCGTGTAAAAGGAATGTGGCCAGCATAGACTAATATCAATTCAAAATGTGTTTGTCTCAGGGATGTCATTGATAGACAATGGCACATTTTCACACTGCATACACCAAATACCATCAACTACATGTTTACACTTTGACTTCCCAAAGCGTTTCACAGAGATGGAAATAGTGGGAGACCAAGAAGTGGGAAGAGGAGGATTAAGGATCGTAACTGAAAACAAGATTAACATCGTACGTGTCCCTGTCCTGGGCTCCAAGAAGCAGATTGGAGGGGGTGAGGTGATACCTGGATTGAGGGTATGCTGATTTAACTGCTCTAAATAAACAACTTTTACTTTCAAGTAGGATAGGGATGAGTTAATATCACTGAATGAAATTCTTAGAGCCGAGAAGGCTAAGAGGAAATTGAATAGAGGTTTTTAAAACGATGAAGGGTTTTAATGGCGTGAACAGGGAAACTCTATTTCCTCTGGTGGGGCAGCGGACTGCAGCAGTTCAAGAAGGCGGCTCACCACCACCTTCTCAAGGGCAATTAGGGATGGGCAATAAATGCCCGCCTCGCCAGCGACGCCCACATCCCATGAATGAATTTTAAAAAGTTCAAAATTGTCACAAAAAGTGAGAAGAGATGTCAGGAGAAATGTCTTTAATGAAATGCTTTGCTACAGTGAATAGTTGAGGCAAAGATAATTGCACTTTTTAGGGAAGAGTCGATAAATAATTGAAGCAGAGCAAGATACAGGGTCATGGGTAAAAAGCGGGGGCAGTGGGATTAGTTATGGATTTTTCTAGCAAAGAGCCAGCACAGACACTGTGGGCTAAATGACCTCTTTCTGCACTGTCAACTTTGGTTCTAAATCCTAATGAAGGTTGGCATGTAATCATTAATTTGTTGTTTCCTCTTTCGAATGCCAATCACCTTGACGTGTATTTCAAACATTTTCCCTTTTTAACATTTTTAAACATGGGGGCTATAAAAAACTACTGTTGATAATAACAGTGGATGAATTGACATTTTAGTACGTTAAAGGCGCTATATAAATGCAAGTTGTTGTTGTTGAATGTTTAACATATTAGTAACACATTCTTCTATCCGTTATTTTAAAGGAGGTGTTAACCCATTAAAATAAATGGCTAAACAGGCTCGTGTGGAGCATAAACACCAGCAAAACCAGTTGGGCCGAATTACCTGTGTTCCTGTGTTGTAAATTCTATGTAACCCTCCATTAAAATAGTGGTTAGAGGAATGGCGTTAAGGTTCGGTCGCTACTGTGGCAACTAATAATTCGAGCCGACACTCCACTTTTGACCCTGTCAAAAAAGGTTAATTTTCCTGTACTGTAAAAGAAATTCACTACACGCAGCAATCAGTGAAAGAAAACTGATGGGCAGAGTTTATAGGTACAGGCCTAAGGAGCTGAATTTGGAGTGCTCAGGCTGGCGTGACTGACAGTTTGCAATCTATTATACTCTTATTGATTATTGTCAATCCTCACATTTCCCCACGGACGTTGACCGCTCGAACACAGAGAGTGTGGGCTGTCTCCCTGGCTACTGCAAGGTAACAAAGGGACGTCCATGATGAGTGCATAAACAAACTGAGAACAGCTTTCAAATGTACGGAATATAACTTGGTGCTGGAACACACTAACAAACAACAACAGCAACTTGCATTTATATAGCGCCTTTAACGTCGGAAAACCTCCCAAGTGCAATCAGGGAAAAATTGACACCGAGCCACATAAGGAGATATTAGGATGGGGTGACTAAAAGCTTGGTCAAAGTTTGGGTATAAAAGGAACATCTTAAAGGAGGAGAGAGAAGTAGAGAGGCGGAAAGGTGTAGGGGAGCAATTCCAGAACGGGGCCTCGGCAGCTGAAGGCACGGCTGGCAATGGTGGGACGAAGGGGGCGGGGTATGCCCAAGAGGCATGCAGAGATCTCGGAGAGTTATAGGGCTGGAGGAGGTTACAGAGATAGAGAGGGGGGCGAGGCCATGGAGGGATTTGGACATGACAATGAGAATTTTAGAATTGAGGCGTTGGTGGACTGAGACCTAATATAGGTCAGCGAGCACAGGGGTGATGTTAACCTGCAGTTACATTTTACTTACATTTATTTTTTGTCATTTGAGAACGTGCATCTCCTACCCTTGTATAAATGCTGCAAGTTTTAACTGATGGTTTATTTCCTTCATTCTGACGATCTGTTACAACATATTCTGCTATGAGGGCTAATGGCTCCAAGTTACTTCTGTTTCCATGCTACCATCTTATGGGGCTTCCATTGAATTCTGCCATTCATTGCAACAGATAGAATATTTGGTTCTACACATTGTGGTCTACTCTTGTATATTTGATTGTCACCATCCCTAACCATCTCTCCAAGGGATCTCAGGTTTGGTCATGTGCATGCCGTGACGATATCGATCTTTTCCTTCCAAGAGAATCTGCCTATTCTGTCTAATGGGTTGAGCACAATGCTGGATCTGGGTGCATGCTGTTATTGTTATGCACCCTTTGTCTCTATGAAAAGGCAGTATTGACTTTTCAGAATCTTTCGGAATGCTTCTTTAGAATGCACGCTACAATACACCACACAATTAAATACCCATCCAATTGCCCGAGCTTTAATAAGCAAAAAAACTTGAAACAAATGCAGTTCGAAAGCAAATTGAAATCTGTAATTACCATCTAATTTATTCGACGCCATCACTGAAATGATCACAGTGGATTCAGAAACAAAATGACACCAGATGCTATTGTCTTGTCTAATGCTCCTTGCATGGCTTGGGAACATGTTTTGTTTGTGTCTCTGACAGTATCGAGCTGTTGATTAGCCCAGTGACCATGATATATCGAGTCTACAGCACAGAAACAGGCCATTCAGCCCAACTGGTCTATGCCAGTGTTTATGCTCCACACTAATCTCCTTCCTCCCTCCCTATTTCATCTAACCCTATCAGCATACTCTTCTATTCCTTTCTCCCTCATGTGTTTATCTAGCTTCCCCTTAAATGCATCTGTGCTATTCGCCTCAATTACTCCTTGTGGTAGCGAGTTCCACATTCTAACCACTCTATGGGTAAAGAAGTTTCTCCTGAGTTTGTTATTGGATTTATTAGTGACTATCTTTTATTTATGGCCTCTAGTTCTGGTCTTTTGCACAAGTGGAAACATTGTCTCTATGTCTATCGTATCAATCCCTTTCATTATCCTAAAGACCTCTATCAGGTCACCCCTCAGCCTTCTCTTTAATAGAGAAAAGTGCCCCAGCCTGTTTAGCCTTTCCTGATAAGGATATCCTCTCAGTTATGGTATCATCCTTGTGAATCTTTTTTGCACCCTCTCCAATCCCTCGATATCCTTTCTATAATATGGAGACCAGAACTATGTACAATACTCTAAGTGTGGTCTAATCAAGGTTCGATACAAATTTAACATAACTTCTCTGCATTTCAATTCTATCCCTCTAGAAATGAACCCCAGTGCTTGGTTTGCATTTTTTATGGCCTTATTAACCTGCCTTGCTATTTTTAGTGATTTGTGAATCTGTACCCCTAGATCCCTCTACTCCTCTAGACTATTTAGACTCTTATTATCCAAGCAGTATGTGGCCTCTATATTCTTCCTACCAAAATGTACCACCTCACACTTACCCATATTGAAATTCATTTGCCAATTACATGCCCATTCTGCAAGTTTATTAATGTCTTCCTGTATTTTGTCGCACTCTTCCTTTGTATTATCCACACCCCCCAAATTGGTGTTGTCCACAAATCTTGAAATTGTATTTCCAATTCCTGAATCCAAATCGTTACTGTAAATTGTGAACAACAGTGGTCCCAGCACCGATCCTTGTGGAACACCACTTCCCACCTTTTGCCAGTCTGAGTGGCTACCCTTAACCCCTATTCTGCTTTCTGTTTTGTAGTCAGCTTGCCATCCATTCTGCTACCTGTCCTCTGACTCCACATGCTCTGACTTTAGTCATGAGTCTGGTATGCAGTACCATGTGGTTGTCCTTGGAGACACTTCCATTCTGGTGGACAAAGATTCATTGAATCTGCTCTTTCAAATGCCAACATGACCAAAATGTTCAGTCAGTCAGTGTTGTCCCTCAATAAGGCAATGTGTTCCTAACAGCTGAAAGCTATGCTTTCATGTGCCATGGCTCAGTGGTAGCACTCGGGTCTCTGAGTCAGAAGGTTGTTGGTTCAGGTCCCACTCCAGGGACTAGGCTGAAACTTCAGTGCAGTACTGAGGGAGTGCTGCACTTTTCAGCACCTCCCAAACCTGCGACCTCTACCACCTAGAAGGACAAGGGCAGCAAGCACATGAGAGCAACACCACCTGCCGTTCCCCTCCAAGTCACACACCATCCCTATTTGGAAATATATCACCGTCCCTTCATCATTGCTGGATCAAAATCCTGGAACTCCCTTCCTAACAGCACTGTGGGAGAACCTTCACCACACGGACTGCAGCGGTTCAAGAAGACGGCTCACCATCACTTTTTCAAGGGCAATTAGGGATGGGCAATAAATGCTGGCCTCGCCAGCGATGCCCACATCCCATGAATGGATAAAAAAAAACTGTCGGATGAGATGTTTAACCAAGGCCCCGTCTGCCCTCTCAGGTGGACATAAAATGTTCCGTGGCACTATTTCAAAGAAGAGCAGACAAGTTCTTCCCGGAGTTCTGGTCAATATTTATCGCTCAACCAACATCACTGAACACAGATGATGTGGTTATTATCTCATTGCTGTCTGTGGGACCTTGTTGTGCGCAAATTGGCTGCTGCGTTTCCTACATTACAACAGTGAAAACACTTGAAAAGTACTTAATTGGCTGTAAAGTGCTTTGGGATGTCCTGAGGTTGTGAAAGGAGTTATAGAAATGCAAGCTCATTCTTTTTTCTTTCTTGTTTCAGTTTTGGGGATTTATGCAATGGCCCAGTGACAGTTTATATCGGCAGACAATATCCCTTTGCACCTTAAAACTGCGGCCTTTGCCATCTGCCCCTGAACAATGCCTACAACTGGGATTAGTAAATCATCTGAATTACAGTACTGTAACTGGATTAAGTATAGCGTTGTGCTGCATTCCATCACTCACTTCTGAATCAGGCAGAAGAGTTACTGACAGGCCAGTAATTTGACCACTGGCCAAAATCAGGCAGAGATAAAAATAAAATGCGTCGTTTTCAAAATTATGAGGGATTTTGATAGATAGGGAGAAACTCTTTCCACTGGCAGAAGGACGCAGATTTAAAATAACTGTCAAAAAAAGCCAGGGGGGAGATGAGGAGAATTATTTTTTACTCAGCGAGTTGTTATGATCTGAAAAGCACTGCCTGAAAGGGCGGTGGAAGCAGTAACTTTCAAAAGGGAATCGAATATACTTGAAAAGGAAAAATTTGCAGGGCTATGGGGAAAGAGCTGGGGAATAGGACTAATTGGTACCTCTTTCAGAGGGCCAACACAGGCACGATGGGCCAAATAGCCTCCTTCTGCGCATTGTGATTCGATGATAGGGTTGTACTCATTAGGACTTCAGTGCAGTACTTGAGGGAGTGTCCCATTTTTCGCAGGCTTTCTTTCTTTCGGACGAGACGTTGAACCAAGGTCTTGTCCACCTGTTCGAGTGGACACTATTAGAAGAAAACCAGGGGATTTGCCTAGTGTCTCTGACCAGCACAATTCCCTCAACCAATACCACAGATTAACTGGTCACTCATCTGATTTGTTTTTCAGTGATACCTAGTTGTGCGCAAATTAGATGTCATGTTTGCCCACATAACGAGAGTGACTGTACATCAGAAGTAATTAACTGTTTGTGAAATGCTTTGGAACACCCGCAGAATACGAGGAGGTGCTCAATCATTGCAAATTCTTTCTTTAACCCAGGACAGCATAAAGTTTATCAGAGCTCTCACCAGCCCTTTCTTCAGCAATTAAAACAATTTCTTGTTAAAGAAAAAAGTCTCGGTATGCCACGATGAATGTTAATTGTTCACTCTTTTCAATCCCGTGGTACCAAAATGTTGCCACAAGCTGTACCCCTCGGGTAGGGAGAACGTATTTCATGTGGAATACCTAACAACAACTTGCATTTATATAGCGCCTTTAACGTGATAAAACGTCCCAAGGCGCTTCACAGGACGTTAACAGACAAAATTTGACACCGAGCCACATGTGGAGGTGACCAAAAGCTTGGTCAAAGAGGTAGGTTTTAAGGAGTGTCTTAAAGCAGGAGAGGCGGAGAGGTTTAGGGAGGGAATTCCAGAGCTTAGGCTTTGGCAGATGAAGGCACGGCTGCCAATGGTTGAGTGATTATAATCGGGGATGCGCAAGAGGCCAGATTTGGAGGAGCGCAGAAATCTCGGAGAGTTGTAGGGCTGGAGGAGGTCACAGAGATGGAGGGGGGTGAGGCCATGGAGAGATTTGAAAGTAAGGATGAGAATTTTAAAATTGAGCCGAACACTCATGTTGCTCCTTAGAGAACACAATGGAAACCGTAAATCATATTCTGTAAATTAGAGGGTACTGGTGAAGGTTTTATTAAACACTATAACAAAACATTCATGTGGCCATCATTTACAATGTCATGTCACTTAATCGATTTTTTGATATAAATCATTTTGGAAGCTAGATTTTGTCATGAGATTATGTCACTGTATACCTTCAGCAATAGATCATCTTTTTCTTCCTGCTTGCCTCGATTTGAACTGTTCTGCTCCTCTAAAATGCTTGGTAATGGTAAACGATGTGTTGTGTCACAAAGTAATGGGACATGCATCTGCATGAGGGGGGCTCCTGATGGGCTATGCTGTTTTGCGTTGTGAAGTGTCAGCTGTGGCTCTGTCGGTGGCACTCTCGCCTCTGAGTCAGAAGGTCGTGGGTTGAAGTCCAAATCGAGAGAGACACGAGCACATATCCAGGTTGGCACTTCAATGCAGTACTGAAGGAATGCTGCACTATCAGAGGTGTCGTCTTTCAGATGAGACGTTAAACCGTCTGCCGTCTTAGGTGCCTTTTAGCATTATTCAAAGAAGAGCAGGGGAGTTCTCCCCAGGGCCCTAGCCAATATTTATCCCTCAACCAACATCACTAAATCAGATTACCTGGTCATGTATCTCATTGTTGTTTGTGGGACCTCGCTGTTCGCAAATTGGCTGCCATATTTCTTACATTACAACAGTGGCTACACTTCAAAAAGTACTTAATTGACTGTAAAGCGTTTTACGACAATCCTGAGGTTGTGAAAGTCACTATATAAATGCAAGTCCTTTCCTTTGTTACAAGTAACCTGTCAACATGAATGGGACTCATTAAACAACAACTACCTCAACGCTCCATAAAGCTCTTAGCTACGATTCCCCACAGCTGTGCCTACATGGTAGGTGACGTTCCCTCCTCCATAGCAGAATTGGCCTATTAGCAACATAGGAACAGGATTGGCCATTTAGCCCTTCGAGCCTGATCCACCATTCAATGAGATCATGGCTGATCTGTGACCTAACTCCATTTACCCGCCTTAGCCCCATATCCCTTAATACCTTTGGTTAACAAAAATCTATCAGTCTCAGATTTAAAATTAACAATTGAGCTAGCACCAACTGCCATTTGCCAAAGAGAGTTCCAAACTTCTACCACCCTTTGCATGTAGAAGTGTTTCCTAACTTCACTCCTGAAAGTCCTGGCTCTAATTTTTAGGCTATGTCCCCAAGTCCGAGATTCCCCAACCAGCAGAAATAGTTTCTCACTATCTACCCTATCAGTTCCCCTTAATATCTTGAAAATTTCGATCAAATCAACCCTTAATCTTCTAAATTCCAGGGAATACAACACTACTGTGTGTAATCTCTCCTCGTAATTTAACCCTTGGAGTCTAGGTATCATTCTAGTAAATCTACGGATGCACTCCCTCCAAGGACAATATATCCTTCCTAAGGTGCCCAGAACTGAACACAGTACTCCAGGTGTGGTCTAACCAGGGCTTTGTATAGCTGGAGCATAACTTCTACCCCCTGGTATTCTAGTCTTGTAGATATTAAGGCCAACATTCCATTAGCCTTTTTGATTATTTTCTGTGCCTGTCCATGATATTTTAATGATCTATGTACATCGACTCCCTAAGTCTCTTTGGACCTCCGCTGTTTCGAGCTTTTCACCATTTACAAAGTGCTCTGATCTATCCTTTTTAGGTCCAAAGTGGATGGCCTCAAAATTGCCGATATTGAAATCCATTTGCCACAGTTTTGCCCATTCACTTAATCTATTATTATCTCTTTGTAATTTTATGCTTCCATCTACACTCTTTACAATGCTGCCTATCTTTGTGTTATCGGCAAACTTGGAAATGTGGCTCTCTGTCCCATCATCTATGTCGTTAATAAATACAGTGAATAGTTGAGACCCAAACACTGATCCCTGTGGGACTCCACTAGTCACATCCAGCCAATTTGAGTACCCACCCATTATCCATAGTACACTCTTAATTTTGTTGAAAATCTTTTTGAAAACAGTATTCTTAGGAACAGGAGTCAGCCATTCAGCCCCTCAAGTTTATTTTGCCATTTAATTAGATCATGGCTGATCTGTACCTCAACTCCATTTACCCGCCTTTGACCCATATCCCTTGCTACCCTAACCTAACAAGAATCTACCAATCTCAGATTGTTTACCTGTCTTTGTTGCTGCAAGGCCAGGTTAATTAAAAATGTCAAAACTGAGATTGATAGATTTTTGTTGGATAAGGTTATTAAGGGATATGGGTCAAAGGCGGTTAAATGGATTTAAGATACAGATCAGCCACGAGGGGCTGAATGGTCTACTCCTGTTCCTATGTTCCTAAGTCCAACCATATATGATAGCTGATTGTCCACCATGGTTGCAAGACAGAGATGAAAAAGAGCAGGCACAATGAGACAAATACCGTTCTTTCCACATGCGTAGCAATGGTGGGCTATACAGAGGGCGTATGTTACCTGGGGTTGAGCTCAGCTATACCCCCAATATTTATACATCTAACAAAAAAAAAGCTAAAGTTCATTGTGACAAAACAGCAGAGATTGCAGCCCAACAACTACCACATGGAGTGGTTTAGGCAAATAGCGCAGATACATTTAAGGAGAAGCTAGATAAGCACATGAGGGAGAAAGGAATAGAAAGATGTGCTGATAGGGTTAGATGAAGTAGGGAGGGAGGAGGCTCGTGTGGAGCATAAACACCAGCATTGACCAGTTGGGCCGAATGGCCTGTTTCTGCACTGTAGACTCAATGTAACAAAAAACTGTCAAAAAACAAATAACTGGACTTACATCGTAGCCACTGTTGCGAATGCCCCGACGTGACCGCTCCCTCGTGACGAGAAGATCCATCTCCGTTCCTCCTGGACTCGGGCTGTTCAAAGACTGCCTGCTCCTATAAATGGCGTTCTTCGCCTGGGACTGCCTGCATGGGTTTTCAGTACATTCAAGGATTATTAGAATGGTAGCAAAAACGCGGTGCAGGAACATCGACACTTGGAGCAGAGGGCAAAGCTTGGAAATTTCCTTCTGTTTTGATGAAATCAGGTGAAACATGTAGCGAATTATTTCCACGTAAGTTCACCAGTGACATTCAAAGGACTTGGCAGTCAGAGAATCGGTGCCATAGTGTGAATCACAGGTAGATTCACAATATGGAGCCCAGACCTGTTCACAGAGCTCCAAGTGTGGTCTAACCAGGGTTCTATACAGGTTTAACATAACATATCCCTCTAGAAATGAAACCCAGTGCTTTGTTTACTTTTTTTATGGCCTTATTAACCTGCGTCGCTACTTTCAGTGATTGTGTATCTGTACCCCCACATCCCTCTGCTCCTCTACCCCATTTAGACTCTTTTTATCCAGACAAAATATGGCCCCTTTACTGTCCCTACCAAAATGTAATACCTCACTCTTATCTATATTGGAATGAGTGACCATAACATGGTTACATTCCATATCCAATTAGAGGGTGAGAAGGTTGGTTCTCAAACAAGCGTACTGAGCTTGAATAAAGGAGACTATGATGGTATGAGAGCGGAATTGATTAAAGTGGACTGGGAAAATAGATTAAAGGGTAAGACGGTACATGAGCAGTGGTGTTCATTTAAGGAGTTATTTTACAACTTTCAAAAAAACATATATTCCACTGAGGAAAAAAGGGTGTAAAAAAAATGACAGCCATCCGTGGCTAAGTAAAGCAATTAAGGATAGTATCCGACTAAAAACAAGGACATATAAGGTAGCTAAACTTAGTGGGAGGATAGAAGATTGGGAAGTCTTCAAAAGACAGCAAAAAGTAACTAAAGGATTGATTAAGAAAGGGAAGATAGATTATGAAAATAAATTAGCAAAAAATATAAAAACAGATAGCAAGAGTTTCTACAGTTATATAAAAAGAAAAAGGGTGGCTAAGGCAAACGTAGGTCCCTTAGAGGATGAGACCGGGAAACATGGAGATGGCAAAAATGCTTAACAAATATTTTGTTTCAGTCTTTACAGTAGAGGACACTAAGAATATCCCAACACTGGACAAACAGGGGGCTATAGGGGGGGAGGAGCTAAATACGATTAAAATCACTAAGGAATTGGTACTCAGTAAATTAACGGGACTCAAGGCGGATAAATCCCCTGGACCTGATGCCTTACATCCTAGGGTCTTGAGGGAAGTGGCAGTCGGGATTGTGGATGCTTTGGTAATCATTTTCCAAAATTCTCTGGACTCGGCAAAGGTCCCGGCAGATTGGAAAACTGCTAATGTAACACCCTTATTTAAAAAGGGTAGTAGGCAGAAGGCTGGAAATTATAGACCAGTTAGCCTAACATCTGTGGTGGGTAAAATTTTGGAGTCTATTATTAAGGAGACAGTAACGGAACATTTAGATAAGCATAATTTAACAGGACAAAGTCAGCATGGCTTTACGAAGGGGAAATCATGTCTGACAAATTTGCTTGAGTTCTTTGAGGACATAACGTACAGAGTGGATAAAGGGGAACCAGTGGACGTAGTGTATTTGGACTTCCAGAAGGCATTCGACAAGGTGCCACATAAAAGATTATTGCTCAAGATAAAGAATCACTGGATTGGGGGTAATATTCTGGCATGGGTGGAGGATTGGTTATCTAACAGGAAGCAGAGAGTTGGGATAAATGGTTCATTCTCGGACTGGCAACCAGTAGCCAGTGGTGTTCCACAGGGGTCGGTGCTGGGTCCCCAACTCTTTACAATCTATATTAACGATTTGGAGGAGGGGACTGAGTGTAACATATCAAAGTTAGCAGATGATACAAAGATGGTAGGGAAAGTAGAGAGTGAGGAGGACATAAAAAACCTACAAGGGGATATAGACAGGCTGGGTGAGTGGGTGGAGATTTGGCAGATGCAATACAATATTGGAAAATGTGAGGTTATGCACTTTGGCAGGAAAAATCAGAGAGCAAGTTATTATCTTAATGGCGAGAAACTGGAAAGTACTGCAGTACAAAGGGATCTGGGGGTCCTAGTGCAAGAAAATCAAAAAGTTAGTATGCAGGTGATCAAGAAGGCCAACGGAATGTTGGCTTTTATTGCTAGGGGGATAGAATATGAAAACAGGGAGGTATTGCTGCAGTTATATAAGGTATTGGTGAGACCGCACCTGGAATACTGCATACAGTTTTGGTCTCCATACTTAAGAAAAGACATACTTGCTCTCGAGGCAGTACAAAGAAGGTTCACTCGGTTAATCCCAGGGATGAGGGGGTGGACATATGAGGAGATGTTGAGTAGATTGGGACTCTACTCATTGGAGTTCAGAAGAATGAGAGGCGATCTTATTGAAACATATAAGATTGTGAAGGGGCTTGATCGGGTGGATGCGGTAAGGATGTTCCCAAGGATGGGTGAAACTAGAATTAGGGGGCATAATCATAGAATAAGGGGCTGCTCTTTCAAAACTGAGATGAGGAGAAACTTCTTCACTCAGAGGGTAGTAGGTCTGTGGAATTTGCTGCCCCAGGAAGCTGTGGAAGCTACATCATTAAATAAATTTAAAACAGAAATAGACAGTTTCCTAGAAGTAAAGGGAATTAGGGGTTATGGGGAGCGGGCAGGAAATTGGATATGAATTTAGATTTGAGGTTAGGATCAGATCAGCCATGATCTTATTGAACGGCGGAGCAGGCTCGAGGGGCTGATTGGCCTACTCCTGCTCCTATTTCTTATGTTATTATGTTCTTATATTGAGATTCAATCGCCAATTACACGTCCATTCTGCAAGTTTATTCGTGTCTTCCTGTATTTTGTCGATGCATTCCTCGGTATTAACTATAAACCGCAATTTAGTGTCATCCGCAAATTTTGAAATTGTCCTTCCGATTCCCGAGTCCAAATCATTTATGTAAATGGTGAACAACAGTGGTCCCAGCACTGATCCTTGTGGAACACCACTTCCCACCTTTTGCCAGTCTGCGTGACTACCTTTAACCCCTACTCTCTCTTTTCTGTTTTGTAGCCAGCTTGCTATCCATTCTGCTACTTGTCCCCTGACTCCACATGCTCTGACCTTAGTCATGAGTCTACAATGTGGTACCTTATCAAAGGCCATTTGAAAATTCAAATATATTACATCTACTGGATTACCCTTGTCTACCCTTTTTGTTACTTCTTCAAAGAATTCAATAAGGTTGGTTAAGTATGACCTTCCTTTTTGAAATCCATGTTGACTATTCTTTATTATAATTTTGGTTTCTGGATGTTTTTCTATTACATCTTTGAGTAGGGATTCCGTTATCTTTCCTATCACCGACGTTAAGCTAATTGGTCTATAGTTCCCTGGACTGGTTCTATCTCCCTTTCTAAATATAGGAATCACATTAGATGTTCACCAGTCCTCTGGCACTATTCCCTTTTCTAATGAATTTTTATATATATGTAATAGTGCCTCCGCTATCTCTTCCCTAACTTAATTTAATATGCACGGATGCAATCCTTCTTGGCTAGGGGTTTTATCCTCTCTAAGTTTGATTAGTTTATCAATTATCTCCCCCCTTTCTATCTTAAATGTCTTTGTATGTTTTTTGATCTCGTATTCTAATGTCATGCCTACCATGTTAGTCTCCCTGGTAAATACTGAGGCAAAGTAATTATTTAATATTTCTGCCATTTCGCTGTCATTACCAGTGAGTTTATCGTGTGTATCCCTTCATGGCCCTACCCTATCCTGTTTTTTCTTTTGTTATTTATGTGTCTGTGGAATATTTCACTATTTCTTTTTATACTCCTTAATAATTTAATTTCATAGTTTCCTTTTGCCTTCCTAGTTGTTTTTTTGACTTCTTCCCCTAGCCTTTTCGTATTCTCTTTTGTCATCCTCTCCTTTGTTGTCGATGTACTCAGTGTATGCCTTTTTCTTTTGTTTCAATTTTGCCCTTGTTTCTTTATTCATCCATGTGTATCATTACTGGTTAGTTTGTTCTTGGTTTTTATAGGGATATATCTCTCCAGGATTCTACTGATCACTGTTTTAAATCTTTCCTACTGTTGATCTATTTCTTTATCAGTAAATTTTTCCAGTTTATTTTCCCAAGTTCCATTTTCATCCCCTGAAAATCAGCTTTTTTCCAATTTATTACTTTGGTCTTTGTCTTATTTATGTCTGTCTCAATCTTTATCTTAAACCTTATAAGGTTGTGATCACTATTGCCTAGATGTTCCCCTATGCTTACTTTTCTTATCTGTTCTGGTTCATTTCCCATTCCTTGATCCAGCATCTCTTGGGCTTTTTATATACTGGGTAAGAAAGGAGTCCTGCACACATTGTAAAAACTCCATTCCCTGTACCTCTTTACCTACCTCTTCTTGCCAGTTTATTTAGAGGTGTCAATGTCTTTATCATAGAATCATAGAATGATACAGCACAGAAGGAGGCCATGTGGCCCATCGTGCCTGTGATTATACTAGTTAATATACACAATACATATAGTCAATGGAAAATTGTGGAATATGGAACTGACTGCACAAGGGAGAAAGGGTCACAACTGATGAACTCAAGGTCATCCTCACGACCTAGAACCAGTTCTACATTCATTGGGTCCCACTGAGTATTCTGTTTATGTAAAATCATTTACAAATTACTATTTGTTTTTACTTTAACCAAAGCTAACTGCAGACAGGGCTGGTATTCAATACTTTCCAATCTGTCATGACTAGATAATGTAGACCATTAACGAACTGTTTCACCTTGTCCAGAACAGTAGAACTCGAGGACACGGCCTGTTCTTGAAGAGGGCTAAATTCAAAACTAATCTGCCAAAACAATATTTCAGTGAGCGAGTGATCAATCAATGGAACAGGCTCCCTGGGGAGACGGTGGAAGCAGAGTATTGATTCATTCAACTGCAAATTGGATAGATTTCGTTCAGGAAATCATATTTTTGGACACAGTATATGAGTAATTTGAGACATGACATGTGGTCAGTGTAACAGGCTCGGGAGGAACAGGTGACTTTGGACCTCTGGTTCCCAAAGCTCTCCACCACTGGCGGTTTTCCTCGCCCAATGTCTGGGTCTGTTGGAGACTAATTGATGGAGATTGATTGCTGTAATTAGTCAACAACTCCGTTATCATTGTATCATGTGACTACCAGGATGGTCGAAGGTGATCTAGATGGACCTTGGTTTATTTTCGTCCAGCATCATGTGAGCTGCCCCTCACCTCTGTTTCGATGTGAGCTTGAAGCTCCTATTAGTTAGAATGGAGAATTAAATACCTAGAGCCATCTCAGGTCAACACAGAACACATTGCAGCAAGATACCGGGATGAAGCAGGTGCGCTCGGATGAAGAGAAAGAAAGTTGAAACACTTTTGAAATTGAAGTCTGCCTGTTGTATGGAATTAAACGCACTTTCAATTTCTACAAAGTGTCAGTCTTGAAAGTATTTTCAATCTTCTCATCCTTCCATTGTGTCATTTGAGCTGAAAACTCATTTCAGCTCACTGATTTAGAGATGTTCCATTTTGGCTCGAGACAGTTTTTAATTCTTCACCCCTTCCAAAGAGATTTACAAGATGCCAATCCAGCTAGTGGCGTGAATTTTTGTTATGACTGTTGGAGGCAGAGATACTTCTGCCAACATCTTATCGCACAGAGATGGAATACCGTTGCTGTTATGTCTTTCCACGTTATTGACTAGTCCTCCTCGGCCACCATGTTGCACAAAGTCGATTAAAAATAACTTTAATTCATGAAAAAGAGAAGTGTTTTAGGAATAAGACAAGTAGGATCCCTTTTGTCGGTTGTCAGTTGTGGCTCAGTTCATAGAATCATGGAGCACCTGGGCCGGCTCTTTAAAAGAGCTATCCAATTAGTTCCACTACCCTGCCCTTTCCCCAAAGCCCTGACAATCTTTCCCCTTCAAGAATTTATCCAATTCCCTTTTGAAAGTTATTATTGAATCTGCTTCCACCTCCCTTTCAGGCTTAAAAGGGCTAATGTGAAGTGATACATTTCGGTAGGAAGAACAAGGAGAGGCAATATGAACTAGAGGGCCCAACTCTAAAAGAGGTACAGGAACAGAGAAATCTGGGGGTATATGTACACAAATCGTTGAAGGTGGTAGGGCAGGTTGAGAAAGTGATTAAAAAAGCATACGGGATCCTGGGCTTTATAAATAGAGGCATAGAGTACAAAAGTATGGAACCTTTATAAACCACTGGTTCGGCCACAACTGGAATATTGTGTCCAGTTCTGGGCACCGGACTTCAGGAAAGATGTGAAGGCCTTAGAGAGGGTGCAGAAGAGATTTACTGGAATGATTCCAGGGATGAGGGATTTAAGTTACATGGATAGACTGGAGAAACTGGGGTTGTTCTCCTTGGAACAGAGACGGTTGCGAAGAGATCTAATAGAGGTATTCAAAATCACGAAGGGTCTAGACAGAGTAGATAGAGAGAAACTGTTCCCATTTGCGGAAGGGTCAAGGAACAGAGGGCATAGATTTAAGGTGATTGGCAAAAGAATCAAAGGTGACATGAGGAAAAACTTTTTTACACAGTGAGTGGTTAGGATCTGGAATGCACTGCCCGAGTGGAGGCAGATTCAATCATGGCCTTCAAAAGGGAACTGGATAAGTACTTGAAAGGAAAAAATTTGCAGGGCTACAGGGAAAGGGCGAGGGGCTGGGACTCGCTGGATTGCTCTTGCCGAATGGCCTCCTTCCGTGCTGTAACCTTTCTACGATTCTATGTTAATGTTTTGAATGATTTAACATCTCATTGGATTCCTCCCCCCTCCCAGATTCTTATCAAGTGTCACATTGCTCTTACCTGTTTCTAGATTCAGTGAATGTGGAGGACACCTGGGTTTCAGCTTCCAAAACACGATTGATTTCCATCTGTCCCTTCTCATACACTTTCCTCTCCTTCTCTGTCATTGGCTGATTATTTTCCACTTCAGGGAAATCGTAATAGCCTTTCCTCTTTGCTTTCAGGCGCAGTTTGTTTCGATAGTGCTCAATATCTGATTTCTGCTTCAGGGCCTTGTTTACCTGTTGAGGAGAGATGAACACTCATTCAAAGTTCCCAGTGTTTATTCGCTGCAGTAAAATACAAGTGTTGGAAACCTGTGTGTGGTACCTGTCTGCCACTGGGCCAAATCTTCCTGCAAAAACGACGGCGTGTGAGTGACCCAGGCCGTTATTAATGCGCGAATCGGCCGGCAAGTTCAGGGGATTAAGAGATATGCCGTGAGTTGTGAATCTCCAGAATTTGCTCTATGATTTACGCGCTCCTGTTTGCTCTGGCATCTCGCCCTCAGCCTCCCCGTTAT
This sequence comes from Heptranchias perlo, assembly GCF_035084215.1. Taxonomy (NCBI): domain Eukaryota; kingdom Metazoa; phylum Chordata; class Chondrichthyes; order Hexanchiformes; family Hexanchidae; genus Heptranchias; species Heptranchias perlo. The sequence goes on along the minus strand of NC_090336.1, from coordinate 62,135,699 downwards.
TTTTAAGAACTTGCTGGATTTGCACATTAACTGCCCATTAAACTCACCGCAGAAAGTATGGGCTCATAATTAACAGCGTAAATGCCCTTTTAACAACGTGGGAACTGTGAATGCAATGCCAACCAATCTCTCTGACCCAGAAAGGGAACAATTTAAATTGTAGAGTCTCATTCCTACATGTAGTCAATTGTTGTTAGAGATTTTACAACTGTTAAATTTTAAATTTTTTAATTTTTTCTTACTTTTCTTTTCTGTCCCTTTGTTCTCTCTCTCTCTCTTAATCCAATCTTTCCTTCCCTCTTTATTTCTCTTCCTGTACCTGCTTTGACTCTGATAGAAACATAGAAGGAGCACAGAAGGAGGCCATTCGGCCCATTGTGTCTGTGCCGCTGGAGGAAGATCTATCCAGCCTAATTCCACTTTCCAGCATGTGGCTCGTAGCCTTATAGGTCATGGCACTTCAAGTGCATATCCAGGTACTTTATAAATGTGATGAGGGTTTCTGCCTCTACCACCCTTTCAGGCAGTGAGTTCGAGACCCCCACCAGCCTCTGGGTGAAAAAAATCTCCTCAGCTCCTCTCTAATCCTTCTACCAATTACTTTAAAATCTATGCCCCCTGGTTATTGACCACTCTGCTAAGGGAAATAGATCCTTCCTATCCATTCTATCGAGGCCGCTCATAATTTTATAAGCCTCAATTGAATCTCACCTCAGCCTCCTCTGTTCCAAAGAAAACAACCCCAGCCGATCCAATCTTTCCTCATTGCTAAAATTCTCTAGTCCTGGCAACATCCTCGGAAATCTCCTCTGTACCCTCTCTAGTGCAATCACATCTTTCCTGTATTGTGGTGACCAGAACTGCATGCAGTACTCAAGCTGTGGCCTAACTAGTGTTTTATACAGTTCTAGCATAACCTCCCTGCTCTTATATTCAATGCCTCGGCTAATAACGGAAAGTATCCCTTATGCTTTCTTAACCATCTTATCTACCTGCTACCTTCAGTGATCTGTGGACATGCACTCCAAGGTCCTTTTGTTCCTCTACATCTGTCAGTATCCTCCCATTTATTGTGTACTCCCTTGCCGTGTGTGCCCTCTCCAAATGCATTACCTCACACTTCTCCAGATTGGATTCTATTTGCCACTTTTCTGCCCACCTGACCAGTCCACTGACATCTTCCTGCAGTCTGCAGCTTTCCTCCTCACTATCAACCACACGACCAATTTTTGTATCATCTGCAAACTTCTTAATCATGCCTCCTACATTTAAGTCTAAATCTTTAATATATACCAATCCATCCTCCCTCTCAGTCATCCTCTGCTTCTTTCTCAATCCTTAAATCTCATTGAGTTCCAGATGCCCCGTTGTGCCTTTTATCAGCTCGCACTTCCAGCAAGTTACAGTGCAAATTATATTCCAGCTGAACAGCCCAGGAAAATGTCTAACTAACAGTGCACCTGTGAGATGCCCCACTCCAGCAAGATCCGGCCCAATATATCACATGCCTAAACACACTGCAACCCATTAGCAGGAGATCAGAATCTGAACCTCAGAGTCGAATTTTATTAGTCTTGGATTGGTCATCATAAGCAAGGAGAACAAACTGGTGGGGGGGGTGGGGTGCAGGAGGGTCTATTTCCCATATGTCTCATCCGTGACTCAGTGGGTACCACTCTCACCTCTGAGTCAGAAGGTCGTGGGTTCAAGCCCCACTCCACAGACTTGAGCACAAAATCTAAGCTGACCCTCCGGTACGGTGGAGCGAGTGTCCTTGCCACCTCCAAGTTAAAATTGCATTCGGTCAGTTCGGGGTGGGAAAGGAATGGATATGGCCCCCACTACATTTTGACTACCCTCCCCCCACCTGGTTTCTGCCAGGCAAGGGTTGGGGGGTGGGGGAGTTAAAACCAAGTCCAAGGAGTTACTTTTTGAAGTGTAGTCACTTATGTAGGCAAACGTGGCAGCCAATTTGCTCACAGCAAGGTCCCACCGATAACAAATGAGACCAGTTCATTTGCTTTTGGAGGTGTTGGTTGAGGGATAAATGTTGGCCAGGACCCAAGGGGAGAACTCCCCTGCGACTTTTTAAATACTCAGACGGGATTTTGACCTGTATCAGCAGAACAGTCAGGCAGGGCCTCAGTTTACCATCTCAACCGAAGGACAGCACCTCCAAAAGTACAGCACTCCCCGAGTATTGGTCAGAGTGTCAGCCTAGGTTATGACCTGACTTCTTAAGAGTAGAGTTTGAACCCCCAGACAAGAGTGCTACCACCTGAACCAAACTGTTCACAATACACAACCGTTACACCACTGTCAGAGGAGAACGAGGGGGCACAGTCTCAGGAGAAAGGGGTCGGCCATTTAAAACTGAGATGAGGAGGAATTTCTTCACTCAGAGGGTTGTGATTCTTTGGAATTCTCTACCCCAGAGGGCTGTGGATGCTCAGTTGTTGAGTATTTTCAAGGCTGAGATCGATAGATTTTTGGACTCCAGGGTAATCAAGAGATATGGGGATCAGGCAGGAAAGTGGAGTTGATGTTAAAGATCGGCCATGATCTTATAGAATGGCGGAGCAGCCTCGAGGGGCAGTATGGCCTACTCCTGCTCCTGTTTCTTATGTTCTTGTGTTATATATATTAAAAAAAGCCTGGGTTCTTCTGACTTGCAGCCTGAAATTTACAAGCAATTGATTGAACTCTGGAATCTAGAATGGCTTGGATTCACAGAAATTACTTAAGCGTTGACCTTAAAGGAACAGGCCATGTAAATAGTTAAACATCACACCCATGCTCCAGACAGCAGGCTACCTGGGAGCAATGCCACAGGAGAACAGCCAGCAAAGCATTATAAACAGGAAGGGGTGCAGACAGTTAACTGCACTGGGTTTGATTAACTATCACAGAGAGGGCAATTTGCCCATTTTAAAATCCTCCGCATTGTGTAACAGAGATTTACGACGGAACAATTAGAAAACTCTGCCACTGCTTACATAACGTAACAAAACCTGTTGATTTTATCAATAACAATGCTAAAAAGCTGAAGAACATCTGGAAGCTAGTACTACCCTATTGCCTTCAATGACTTTTAACCGAGACTCTCTCAAACAACATCTGTATTGCGCCAGCACCCTAGTGAAGACTTAAATTAAAGCAATTGTCCGAATAACGCTCTGCTTCTTATTAAAACAAAAAGCTGATGATTGAGCTTCCAACTGGAGCTCTCCTAGCATAACAGACACAGTGGATTGATGCTTTGTTCCTCCATCTAATAAATAATGAATGTAGTGAGCTCTGCGCCAATTCTAAAAAAGCTCAGATGGAAAATTCTGCAGAAGAGGTTGCAAGAGGCGTTGAATGTTTTTTTTCTTGACTTTACAATCAGTTCTGTCTGAAGTGGTGAAGAGAGCTGAGGGGCAATAATTCAAATCAATGTTGCTGCTTTTCGACCCGATGCCTGAAGGTGCTAAAATCTATAGAGCAGTGAATAGCGTTTTGCTGTATACACCATTCACCTCAACAGAGTTGTAGTGTACTACTGCTTAAGTTACTTTCTGGCTAATTTTCGTTTCAAAAGAAACCTTGCAGATTTACGAACCCCATACACCGCTGTTCCATTCATGCACCATCTGCAAGAACTTGCATTTATACAGCATCCCAATAAGTGGCAGGCGTGGCTCAATGGGTAGCACTCTCGCCTGTGAGTCGGAAGGTAATGGGTTCAAGCCCCACTCCAGAGACTCGAGCACATAACCCAGGCTGACCATGCAGTGCAATACTGAGTGTGAGTGCTGCACTACTGAAGGTGCCGTCTTTTGGATGAGGCTTTAAACCGAGGTCCCGTCTGCCCTCTCAGGTGGATGGAAAAGATCCCACGGCAGTATTTTGGGCCACCCCGAGAGCACTTTATGAATGCAAGTTCTTTCTTTCTCTTCAGGTGTCAGAATGTGGAGATTCCCGATTGCTTGGGGCCAAGAGGCCTGGATGAACCTAGCAAGCTCACGGCACTCACCTGACCTGACCACAATACCTATCACCAAGGTTCAGCAAGCTTTTACGTGCTTTCTCAATCCAGTTCCCAGAAAATAAAGGGGTCATTTTACCAGGAAAGTTTCTCCTGGCTGGAGAGTCTAGAACTAGGAGGCATAGACTCAAGATAAGCGGTCAGCCGTTTAGGAACGAGAAGAGGAGAAATTTCTTCACTCAGAGGGTTGTGAATCTTCTACCCCAGAGGACTGTGGATGCTCAGTCATTGAGTATATTCGAGGCTGAGATTGATAGATTTTTAGACTCTAGGGGAATCAAGAGATATGGGGATCGGGCGGGAAAGTGGAGTTGAGGTCGAAGATCAGCTATGATCTGATTGAATGGCGGAGCAGGCTCGTGGGACCGTATGGCCGACTCCTGCTCCTATTTCTTATGTTCTTAACTCACGGCGACAGTGAAAATTGAGCGGTAATGGATCAGCTGCCCATTGTACACTATGTCCAGGCTTCCTTTCCATTCGTGTGTAATAGGCAGCTGATCTGTTATCTTCCGTTTCCCGCTAATTTCATGATTTAAAATGACCGCTTAAGAGTCAAAAGGGAAAAAAACATATTTAACAACAACTACTTGCATTTATATAGCGCCTTTAATGTAGTAAACGTCCCAAGGCGCCTCACAGGAGTGATTATCAAACAAAATTTGATACCGAGCCACATAAGGAAAAGTTTGGTCAAAGAGGTAAGTTTTCATCGTTTAACATCAAAATCCATCAAGTTAAATTCCAGAAGCCCCTCACCCTCCCCATTTGCTGCAGCACCTGTTGACTCTGGTACACTGTTAAACGGAGGGAGGGAGACGAAGTATTAATGCAGCACTTGGCTTGTTCTCACGAGTATACGTTTTAGCCGCACGCATGACACAATCACAGCGAGGATAAGAGCGTGTTCCACAGCAACAGGTTATTGTTATTTTATAAATTCAGTGAAGGTTCAACTCTTCCAAACCCATCCTGGGGGAAAGAGGAAAAGGAAGGGAATCGCCATGTGATTTTACGCAGAGTGAGACCAGCCTGATGGCTAAAGGAATCTGTCATTCCAACACAATTCACTTCATGAAAGAAAGAGAGGGCCGGGGAGAGAGAAAGAGAGAGAGAGAGACACACACACACAAAAACCAAGAAGGAGGAGAGAGACAGCAGCAGAGAGAAACTGAGGGAGACGGGGACAGAGACAGAGACAGAGAGAGAGAGAGAGAGAGAGAATAAGAGGCGCAGAGGCAGAGAGAGAAGAGACACACAAACCAAGAGAGAGACAGCAACAGAAAAAACTGAGGGAGACGGAGAGACAGCAGACAGCAACATACACACAGACTTAGAAAGAGGAGAGAAAGACAGACAGAGAGAAAGAGACAGACAGACAGGAAATGAGACACAGCTACAGAAGAGACAGAGAGAGTCAAAAGTGCTACTTAATATTTAACTAGCAGTCCAAAATGGCATTTCACAGCATCAAAGAAACAGGCGATTCAGTGCTCTGATGCACAGTTTGCCAGCACATGTGGACAACAAAAGAAATTCAGCTCGCTCTGTAACTGTGGTTGAAGCACTCATGACTCATGCAGTCTGGAACGGTCCCATCACTCAAGTGAGCCCACAGTTAAAACGGTATTTTTGTAAACACTTGGGGTGATTCATTAATTGACGTGAATCGTTACTAAGATATCTCCTGGGATTTCTACTGAAAGAATCTTACAAGAACCTTACGTGTCTTTAGAGAAGTCTCATAGATTCTATAGGAAAAAAGTCCCAAATTACTGCACGAGAATGTTAAACGACAATATGAGAATTCTCCAGCTGATTTTGTTAAAGGGGTTCGCTGCTTATTCATCTTGTTACTGTTTGTGCGATTTTGCTGGACACAAAATGGTTCCTACATTCGCCTACATAACAACAGTGACTGCACTTCAAAAGGAATTGAGAGTGATGTAGTTACATCTGAAATTAGGGTCTTAAATTTAAACAAAGCCAATTACATAGGTAGGGAGGGGCAAGTTGGCTAAGGTAGATTGGGAAATTTGATTAAAAGATATGATAATGGATAAGCAATGATGAACATTTAAAGAGATATTTCATAATTCTCAATGAATATACATTCCTTTGAGGAATAAAAAACTCCATGGAAAAGTGATCCAACCATGGCTAGCTAGAGAAGTTAAGGATAGTATTAGATTAAAAGAGGCTTACATGTTGCCAAAAAGAATAGTAAGCCTGAGGATTGGGAGGGTCTTAGCAAAGGATGACCAAGAAATTGATAAAGAGGGAGAAAAGAGAATGTGAGAGTAAACTAGCTAGAAATATAAAAACAGATTGTAAGAGCTTCTACAAGTATGTACAAAGGAAGAGATTAGCAAAAGTAAACATTGGTCCCTTAAAGGCAGAGACAGGAGAAATTATAATGGGTAATAAGGAAATGGCAGAGATGTCGAACAAATATTTTGTATCTGTCTTCACAGTAGAAGACACAAAAAACATACCAGAAATAGTGGGGAACCAAGGGTCCAATGAGAGTGAGGAACTTAAAGTAACTAATATTAGTAAAGATAAAGTACTGGAGAAATTAATGGGACTAAAAGCCGACAAATCCCCAGGACCTGATGGCTGACATCCTAGGATTCTAAGAGGTAGCTGCAGAGATAGTGGTTTTGATCTTCCAGATTCCCTAGATTCTAGAACGTTCCCCGTGGATCGGAAGGTAGTAAATGTAACCCCGCTATTCTAGAAAGGAGGGAGAAAGAAAATAGGGAACTATAGGTCAATTAGCCTGACATCATTGTAGGGAAAATGCTAGATTGTATTAGATTATAAGACCAGAAGAGATAGGAGCAGGAGTAGGCCATTCGGCCCCTCGAGCCTGCTCCGCCATTTAATGAGATCATGGCTGATCTGATTTTTACCTCAACTCCACTTTCCCGTCTTTTCCCCATATCCTTTGACTCCCTTGCTGATCAAAAATTTGTCTAACTCAGCTTTGAATGTATTCAATGACTCAACCTCCACAGCTTTTTGGGGTAAAGAATTCCAAAGATTCACGACCCTCTGGGAGAAGAAATTCCTCCTAATTTCCGTCTTAAACGGGCGACCCCTTATTCTGAGATTGTGCCCCTAGTTTTAGATTCCCCCATGAGGAGTAACATCCTCTCAGCATCTACCCTATCGAGTCCCCTCAGAATCTTGTATATTTCAATAAGATCTCCTCTCATTCTTCTAAACTCCAATGAGTATAGACCCAATCTGTTCAATCTTTCCTCATAAGACAACCTTTCAATACCTGGAATCAACCTGGTGAACCTTCTCTGAACTGCCTCCAATGCAAGTATATCCTTTCTTAAATAAGGGCACCAGAACTTATTATTAAGGATTTTATGAAAGGGAAATTGTGTTTGACAAATTTATTAGAGTTTTTTGAGGATGCAACTAGCAGGGTACATAAAGGGGAACCAGTGGATGTAGTATATTTGGATTTTCAAAAGGCATTCGATAAGGTGCCACACAAGAGATTGTGACACAAGATTAGGGCTCATGGGATTGAGGGTAATATATTAGCATGGATAGAGGATTGGTTAAAAGAAAACAGAGAGTAGGAATAAATGGGTTGGCAGGCTGTAACTAGTGGAGTGCAGCAAGGATCAGTGCTGGGGCCTCAGCTATTTACAATCTATATTGATGACTTAGATGAGGGGACTGAATGTAACGTATCCATGTTTGCTGATGATACAAAGCCAGGTGGGAAAGTAAGCTGTGAGAAGAACATGAGAACATAAGAAATAGGAGCAGGAGTAGGCCAAACGGCCCCTCAAGTCTGCTCCGCCATTCAATCAGATCATGGCTGATCTTCGACCTCAACTCCACTTTCCAGCCTGATCCCCATAGCCCTTGATTTCCCGAGAGTCCAAAAATCTATCCATCACCTTCCTTGCTTTTGTACTCTATGCCTCTATTAATAAAGCCCAGGATCCCAGATGCTTTTTTAACAGCCTTCTCAACTTGTCCTGCCACCTTCAAAGACTAGTGGACATATACCCCCAGGTCTCTCCGTTCCTGCGCCCCTTTAAAATTGTACCATTTAGTTTATATTGCCTCACCTCATTCTTCCTATCAAAATGTATCACTTTACACTTCTGTGTTAAATTTCATCTGTCATGTGTCTGCCCATTTCACCAGTCTGTCTATATTCTCCTGAAGTCTGTTACTCTCCTCCACATTCTTTACTACATTTCTGAGTTTAGTGTCATCTGCAAACTTTGAAATTATACCCTCTGTACCCAAGTCCAGGTCATTAACATATATCAAAAAGAGCAGTGGTCTTAATACTGACCCCTGGGGAACACCACTGTATACTTCCCTCCAGTATGAAAAACAACTGTTCACCACTACTCTCTGCTTTCTGTCCCTTGGCCAATTTAATATCCATGTTGCCACTGTCCCTGGGCTTTAATTTTGCTAACTAGTCTATTATGTGGTACTTTATCAAATGCCTTTTGAAAGTCCATATACACATTAACCACACTACCCTCATCAACCCTCTCCGTTACTTCATCAAAGAACTCAATCAAGTTAGTCAAACACGATTTTCCTTTAACAAATCCATGCTAACTTTCATTTTATTGGCCCATAGTGCCAATTAAATTTATCCTGGATTATTGCCTCTAAAACAAAAACTTAACTGGACCAGCCATATAAATACTGTGGCTACAAGAGTAGGTCAGAGGCTGGGTATACTATGGCGAGTGACTCACCTCCTGACTCCCCAAAGCCTTTCCACCATCTACAAAGCACAAGTCAGGAGTGTGATGGAATACTCTCCGCTTGCCTGGATGAGTGCAGCTCCAACAACACTCAAGAAGCTCGACACCATCCAGGACAAAGCAGCCCGCTTGATTGGCACCCCATCCACCACCCTAAACATTCACTCCCTTCACCACTGACGCACCGTGGCTGCAGTGTGTACCATCCACAGGATGCACTGCAGCAACTCGCCAAGGCTTCTTCGACAGCACCTCCCAAACCCGCGACCTCTACCACCTAGAAGGACAAGGGTAGCAGGTACATGGAAACAACACCACCTGCACATTCCCCTCCAAGTCACACACCATCCCGACTTGGAAATATATCGCCGTTCCTTCATCGTCACTGGGTCAAAATCCTGGAACTCCCTTCCTAACAGCACTGTGGGAGAACCTTCACCACATGGACTGCAGCAGTTCAAGAAGGCGGCTCACCACCACCTTCTCAAGGGCAATTAGGGATGGGCAATAAATGCCGGCCTCGCCAGCGACGCCCACATCCCATGAACGAATAAAAAAAGTTTCCCCACCACCGTTAGGTTGACTGACCTGTAATTGCTGAGTTTATCCCTCTCCCCTTTTTTGAATAGGGGTGTGACATTTGCAATCCTCCAGTCCTCCGGCATTGTCCCCATATCTAAGGAGGATTGAAAGATTGTGGCCAGAACCTCCGCAATTTCCTGGTCATTTATCACATTGCTGTTTGTGGGACCTTGCTGTGCGCAAATTGGCTGCCGCGTTTCCCTACATTACAACAGTGAGTACACTTCAAAAAGTACTTAATTGGCTGTAAAGCACTTTGGGATGTCCTGAGGTCGTGACAGGCGCCATATATAAATGCAAGTTCTTTCCCTCTTCTTCAGTTCTCCCTCCATGCTGTCAGCTGGCAGGGTGGGCATGCGGGCTACTGCCAATGCCACGGTGTAACGAGCCGCTGGGGTGGGGGGTATTCGAGATCAGCGCGCTCTGGCTTGTTCTCTGTCGACGCAGTCAATATCAAGAGTTCTCCGTGTGGGAGGAGTCGCAGAGATAAACTCTCATTCTGAGCGCAGCGTGTTCAAAGCACGTGCACAGTTTCATCAGGAAAACACCAATCACAGCGCCCGTTCACAGCGAGTCACTCGAGAGACAGGAGTGGCTACTTTACAGCACCAAACAGTCGTATGAACATTCCACAACTGTTTAATCCTGTGGGCAGATGGGTCCTCGGTTTAATGTCCCATGGAATAAACGACAGGAATAGCTACTATGATGTTGGAAGCAAAATGCAATTCCCTAATCCCATTTATCAGGGAGTTTGCAGGAATTTACTTATACTGGGATTACAGAGCCTTGCATTTTAATATGATTTTAATCCGTGCGTATTTTGGTGCGCTCTGATTTGCATATGACCTTTGCCAGTTATTAAATGTGTTTTGAGTTGGCAGAACCAATGGAAGATATGACTGACCTGCATGAAGCAAATGAATCTGGAATTACAGGATAAATATTTATTTTGATACAGAGTTTTGGACCAAGTCATTGAAGAATTGTTTGAGTGGGTAACACAGTACAGGGCCCGAATTTGCTGTCAAAGTAATGGTGAGGTTAATGGGGCTCGCTGTTATTTATGCGCAAATGCTGCAGCAACTTCAGGCGAGGAGCAGATGCATGGTTAAACGCGGAAATCCAGACGTTGCTGTCCAAGATGTGCCGCTCTGCTGTTAGCTTCACCAAAACGGCAACTCGCTGTCTGCCTCACCATTGAAATCCATTGAACGGCGTGAAGTTGCTGTACTTGCGCAGTAGATACAAACTAAACTCACCACAGAAAGTTACGGCTTGTCCATTCCAGTCCAAATACCTTTTTAACAACATGATAAGTGTTAATTACTGCCAGTCAACCTCTCTGGTACTGAAAATTAACTATTACAAGAGTGGCGTCTCATTCCTTCAGGTTTTAATTGTTGTTGGAGATTTTAAAAATGTAAAATTTAAAATTATTTTTTTTTAAAACTTTTGCTTTTTGTCTCTTCTCTCTCTCTTAATCTAATCTTTCTTTCCCTCTCTTTATTTCTTTTTCTGTACCTGATTTGACATTGAATACACCCACTCTAATTTACACTTCCTTCTCAGTCCTTGTGCTGTTTATTTCACAATCCTTCACTGATTGGTGAAGGAGATACCCAGTTGCTTGCCCTGTTCACTCAGGTCCCAGATGCCCTGTTTCCCTTGCTGCCCCGTTAACAGCTCGCACTTTCAGAAACCTGCCAGGAAAAAAATTTAAAAACCTAAACAGGCGAGGGCCAGTCTAACAAATGGCAGACGCTGTTAGATACTTGCTACAGCAAAATTTGGCCCATTATTGCGATTGCTGTACACAAATGCCATTACGTGAACACAGGGTCAAGAATAGCTCACCGAGCCTGCTCCACCATATTGATAGCTATGGTAGCTCTGTCTCTCTGTTCCAATTCCTTGCCCTTTTCCCATATCCTTTACTACACTTCTCAAGTATCTGTCTCCTTTTTAAACACCTCCTGCATCCATGGCCTTCTGGGATAGGGTATTCCTCATTCTCACAACCCTTTGTGTGCACAAGTTTTCTGAATTCACTCTCAAGCAGCTTAACTCGAATTCTAAGAGTATGCCCCTGTGTTCTGGATTCCCGTACGTGATTGACACATCATTCCCTAGTTACTTTGTAGGCGAGAGGAGATTGGAAAATGTCTCTCTCTCTTGGCAGGAGGTGCGGTCATGCACCTTTTCTCAAAAGCATGTTCGATCATCGAGCTTACCTCGCCATTCACCGCTGCAGTGTCTGGGCTCCTTTCCAAGCCGGGCTGGGAGTAACCAGGGTGTGCAGACAGAGGCTTGATTGAGAGAAGCTGAACGGACCCAGAGGACGTATCGAACGGATCATCTGACGTCTTGGAGACATGTTCGAAGAGCGTGGCACCCTCCTCCTCATCGCTAACCAGCACTGCAGCATGTTACATAATGAATGTCATGTTATAACAGAGCAAGAGCAAAGCAACGGTGAAAAGGACAAGAGACAAAACTCCTCAACCAGTCACTCACTCAGGATTCCTCCGATTCTAAAAGGAACAAGCATAGGAGACACGTCCTTTTACAAACATTCTTGTAGAAGGAACATCCATTGTACTCCGCTGTTACATTTGAAAAATTGTGTTTAATTTATTAATTCAAGAAGGCGATTCAACATATATTGATAGGGTGAGAAGAAGGTGGGAAGAGGCTCGTGTGAAACATAAACGCCGGTACAGACCTGTTGGGCCGAATGGTTTGCTTCTGTGCTGTAAATACTATGTAGCATGCCCATTACATAGCTAATAATGGAGAAAAAAAGACATTTTTTTGTACACGAATCAATCGTTATATATAGCGGCAACTACATATTCTGTTCTGACTGTCCCAGATCGCTTTGCGCAGATGTGACAGAGATACACTCCGGGGCAGTGAAGTTATTATATAAATGTTTTATTTTAAACGAGTTTAGGAACGAGGATGGAATTTGATATGACCGCATTAAATATCCATACAGTAACATCACTGAGGTTAATGTCTATCCTGGACCCTAACTGGGACAAGGGATTATCTGCGTGGGAGTAGGGGAGACAATGGTGCAAATAAAAAGCCATGAACTATGTGTCTAAACACTGAAGAATGCAAAGGAATTCAGTGATTACTGCATTAACGGTAAGATGGCTGACTAACCGCATGAATTGCGGCTTTATGTAAGGATCTCCCATTTTGACACATTCCTGATCTACGTGTCTCATCAACAGCACTGCAATCCAAAAAATAATCAATAACTCCACATCTATATTGACTGGCTACCACGCTCACCTTTGATCAAACTTCTTAACGACAAGATGCTCTTCAAGAAAAACACAGTGCATTTCAAATTTAAACAAGAAATGAACAAATGTTATTAACCATTATGGACATTTACAAGTTGATTTGAGCTGGGCCCATTCTTGTACTGCCTTCATATCCCACTCATCAGTAATCAGTAATCACTAATCAGTAACACAACAAAGCCCAAAGTCCATTCAGGCCATCTTAAAACAAACCAGTGAATCTTTCTCATAGCTGCTTGCTCAATGGATCCCAACTCGCTGAACAGAAGCCTCACCATGCCTGAACCAACCCTGCCCTGGATGTACCACCTACTGCCATCTATCAGGTGTCAGCTGTGCCTCAGTAGTTCCACTCTCACCTCGGAGCCAGGAAGTTGTGGGTTCAAGGCCCACACTGCTGTTCATGCATATACTCTCAGCAAGAACTTACCTTTACACAGCACCTGATCAAGTTTTAGCCTTGGCTCAGTGGCAGCAATCTCTGAGTCAGATGGGTTTAAGTCCTACTCCAGACTTGAGCACATGATCTAGGCTGACACTTCAGTACTCACTACTGCACAGTCGGAGGTGCCGTCTTTCAGATGAGACGTTAAAATGGGGCCCTGTCTGCCCTCTTGGGTGGATGTAAAAGATTCCAAGGGACGATTTCGAAGAAAAGCAGGGGAGTTCTCCCCAGGTGTCCTGGGCCAATGTTTATCCCTCAATCAGCATCACTAAAACCAGGTTATCTGGTCATTATCACATTACTGTTTGTGGGACCTTGCTGTGCATAAATTGGCTGCCGCATTTCCTACATTATAGGAATAAGACTGCTCTTCAAAAGTATTTCATTGGCTGTAAAGAGCTTTGGGACATCCTGACGTCGTGAAAGGTGCTACATAAATGCATGTCTTTTTTTTTCGCTACGCGGATCAATGTAAATGTAACATCGGGGAGGTGGAAATGTCTCAATTTCCCTGCCTCAGACCATCTGTTAAGAAATGCAGTCTATTGTAAACAAATGGCAACTGTAGTTTACCTTAATTTTCCAGATCATACTTGGCAAGTCAATAACGCTTTCACTGCCAGAATGACATCGACAGCAAATGGAAGCAGTAAAAATCATCTAGATAGATTTCGGCTAGGTAGAGATAAAAATAATACTGTTGGGAGATTATTTCATTTCGTGAAACTGCTCCATTCCGCTCTCACTTGGCGATGCAAGGAGTCTCTTCCTTATGTTGTATGAGCTGTTCTGCTCCTCAAAAGCTCTGATTTTGGCTGGGGCACGAACACAAGGATCAGTATAACATTTTAATAGAGTTCAGCCCCAGATAAATTATGTCACAAAATCTGAAAAGGTATTGAGAGATCGCATAACCTCAAGGGGTATGAGATTCCAATTTAGGTTCCCAGGAAATTAAAAAAAGAATGGAGGTTATAGTGAAATAGGTCACTGCTGTTACCTAATTGGATTTCAGTAGATTACATTTTGGTATATTCCGTTAACCCTTAATTTTGCCTTGGTCAGCTAAATTTAGCAACTCGGCCCATTTTAATTTTTTATTTCATTCTCGGGATGTGGGCGTCGCTGGCAAGGCCGGCATTTATTGCCTGTCCCCTAGGGGCTTCATCTTGAACCATTATTCTTTGTAGCAGTTTGATACAATTGAGTGGCTGGCTAGGCTAACTTCAGAGGGCAGTTAAGAATCAACCACATTGATGTGGGACTGGAGTCATATATAAGCCCAGACCAGGTCAAATACAACCTGCCCCTTCTGAACTCTCTCTAATCAGACCCTGGCTTTCCAGATGGTCTCTTACTCTATCCTTCATCAAAGGCTCAAAAACTTTGCTCACAACTGAGGTAAGGATCACAAATGTGCTGGGAGGGCGGTGGAAGCAGATTCAATAGCAAGTTTCAAAAGGGAATTGAATATATACTGCCTAGGCCCTACGCTCTGGAATTCCCTCCCTAAACCTCTCCACCTCTCTCTCTTCCTTTAAGATGCTCCTTAAAACCTACCTCTTTGACCAAACATTTGGTCACCTGTCCTAATATCTCCTTATTTGGCTTGGTGTCCAATTTTATTTGATAACGCTCCTGTGAAGCGCCTTGGGATGTTTTACCACGTTAAATGCACTGTATAAATGCAAGTTGTTGTTGTGGTGGTGGTGTATTTAAATGGAGTCATAATTAAAGCCACTGATTTGTAATTTCAGTGGAAAAATGAAGCGGATCATGCAACTCTATTCCCAGTGCCGTGGTAAAATACCCAGAAAATCCTGCAACCCCGTGAAATAAAACCTTATTCATGCTGGGGATCAACTGAAGGTTTCAAGACTGGGATCGATAGATTTTTGTTAAGTAAAGGTCTCAATGGAAATGGAGCAAAGGCGGGGTAATGAGGTACAAATCAGCCATGATCGAATTGAATGGAGGAACGGGCTTGATGGGCCAAATGGCCTCCTTCTGTGCTATACCATAGTATAATACAATGATACTAATAGGAACGGGGGGCTGAATGGCCTACTCCTGTTCCTATGTACCATTGTCCAGTGGTCCTATTATGAATGGACAAATTACAGAATGCGATTCCCAGTAAAAATCCTGAAATTCAATTTCAGGTACCACAAAACAGCAGCCCTGGTAGTTACCTAGCAACGTGCCATTTGGATCAATGTATTAGTGAAACAAAACCTCTATGTTCTTTCCCCTCATAAAGTTCAATGATTTTAATACAAATTTGGACACAAAAATTTTTCATGTGTGAAAAAGAAAAACCTTAAGATTAGCGTTAAAATGGGCAGTGAAAAGGTAGGTGCAGGTGAAATGGAGTTAACGGCAGCCTTCTGAATACAGCTTTAAAGGGGCACTCGGTTTCAAGGTGGGGAAAAACCTGAGAAACCGCACCTGAGCAGCGTTTCTGCAGCCAAGACATTTTGATTCAAGCTGCATCAGCACTTTGAGTGCCAGGAAAACAGAGAAAAGTTTCCTGGACATTCTGATGATTGCTGTGGCTCAATGGGTAACACTCTCGCCTCAGAATCACAAAGTTATGGGTTCAAGTCCCACTCCAGAGACTTGAGCGCATAATTCCAGGCTGGCACCTCACTGAGGCACTGCTGCACTGTCAGAGGCGCCGTCTTTCAAATGAGACATTAATCCGAGGCCCTGTCTGCCCTCTCAGGTGGAAGTAGAAGATCCTATGGCACTATTTTGAAGAGCAGGAGAGTTCTCCCCGGTCTCCTGGCCAATATTTATCCCTCAACCAACATCACTAATACAGACTGTCTGGTCATTGTCGATTGTGGGACCTTACTGTGCGTAAATTGGCTGCTGCATTTCCTTCATTGCAACAGTGACTATATTTCAAAAAGTACTTAATTGGCTGTAAAGCACTTTGGGAAGTCCTGAGGTCGTGAAAGACGCTGTATAAATGCAAGTCTTTCTTTAAGTGGAATGTCAGTGTATCATGATGTTCTCTACTTGACTTTCTAAAGCTGCAGAAATGAAAGTAAGTTCACATCTTTCTGATAATGAGTTAGGCACCATAAATGTATTAAAAAGAAAGCCTGTGACAATGTTATAAGCTTTAATTGTAGGGGGGAGTGCTGTTCTCCTGTAACATGCAGTGAAGTAACACTCAAAAACACAACAGTTCACACCACCCGATAAAACAGCACTGCAGAACCAGTCAGGACTTTGCCCAGGAAGCTCATCAAAGGTCTGTCAGCCGTTCTCCCTGAACGCAAACCAAGATGTACGCCAGCCTGGAACAGACCTGCTCCCATGAAGTCCACCTCTGTAAGTTTGTGTCGAATGACAGTCTGGAGCGTGCTTCAAGAACTCAGGCACCTCAGGGGTGAGGTGACAGTGACAAAGCAGTCGATCCTTGCATTTACCACGTCAACCCAACCCTTTTGATATATTACTCCATGATAGCACATAGCAGCCTGATGACATGCCACCCTGCACACAAAATACACTCAAGAGGTTCGAACGACGAGAAAACCACGATAGCAAAAACTCATGTCATTTTCCACACTTGGCACGAGCTCGATGGGCTGAATGGCCTCGTTCTGTGCTGTAAAAATGCTATGATAAAACCACAGAGAGTTTACAGCCTCATGCACACCTTTAAACATGACTACGCTTCAAAAGTACTTCATTGGCTGGAAAGTGCTTTGCGATATCTTGGTATAAATGCAGGTTCCTTCTTCCATTGCTTATCTTTTGAAATAATTTTTTTTTAAATTAAAATTCTTCACAGCTTGCCCACTGAGGATTCAGGGCTTCATATTTGCACCATTATGTTTATCACAGTCTCCATTTTATATTGCATAGAATTACATAGCATTTTACAGCTCAGAAACAGGCCATTCGGCCCATCTGGTCTATGCTGGTGTTTATGCTCCACATGAGCCTCCTCCCACTTTGCTTCCTCTCACCCTAACAACATCTTTCTGTTCCTTTCTCCCTCATGTTCTTATCTAGCTTCCCCTTAAATGTATCTATGCTATTCGCCTCAACTACTCCACGTGGTAGTGAGTTCCACATTCTAACCACTCTCTGGGTAAAGAAGTTTCTCCTGAATTCTTTATTGGATTTATTAATGACTATTTTATATTTATGGCCCCTAGTTTTGGACTCCCCATAAGTGGAAACATCTTCTCTACGTTTACCCTATTGAACCACTTCATAACTTTAAAGACCTCTATCGGGTCACCTCTCAGTCTTCTCTTTTCCAGAGAAAAGAGCCCCAGCCTGGTCAGCCTTTCCTGATAGTTATAACCGCTCAATTCTGGTATCATCCTAATAAATCTTTTTTGCACTTTCTCCAGTGCCTCTATCTTTTTTTGTAAAATGGAGACCAGAACTCTGGTGAAAGGCATGGTAAAGGGTGGTGGTGGGGGGAAAGGCAATAAAATATAACGATATTGGAACTGATTTGTTCCAAATTACAGTCCATGCCAGTTGAAACCAGATCATTTTGCCTTGAACAGGACTTTCTTGGCCTGCATTGGTATTCTGAGCTGGGCGATAATGTGGGGGTCAATGGCTGAAATACGGGACTTTCATCAAGAAACAAAATAAAAGTGTTGTGTCTCAGCCTTTGAACAGATCACATCACCTCATCTGCTTATGCGAGATCTGGAAATTAATGTGCCGGTCACAATCGTGTTGACCGCTGGAAGGATTTATCACGGTTTATTTTCTGCATGTTTGTGATTTATTATAAAGCTTCTGCCACAGGAGCAGATAAGTTTTTAAAAAAAACAACTCATCTCACCATTCCTCTTCCTCGTTCCCTCTTTTGTAATTTTCTGCTGTGCTGTCGTCTTCTGAGGAGTGGTTGTGCCTGAGTCGAGATTGCCTGATTGGTCACTGATGACGGAATCCTGCTCGCTGTGTAACCTGCTGCAAATCACCATGGCAACAAGAGAATGTCATTTTTTCCTCTCTCTCTCTCTCCCCCCTTACACAAACACGTTTTCAAGGTTAGTTTGATTTATACCAAGTGCTTTTTCTCCCGAGCCTGTTGGTGAATTTCTCAAATACAATTTTTTAAAAAAATCGATCATTCATCAGCTGTGTATAAAATATATTCTAATTTATAATACATTCTAATTTATTACTAATGGATATTGTTTTCACTTTATACGCTGTGTGTCTTCCATCCCTCAAAATACTGCAGTTTTTTTTATTTACCATGTGACATGCTTCAGATTAATTTATCAAATTATGAGAGATGAAATATTTCAACATCTTTGCTGTTTCATAGTCAAGTCTGATTTACAGCTTCAGCCTCCTGTATTCAAACTCAAAAACTGTTTAATATTTCATGCTCACCTCTCTATTCTAATATCTGTTAATCTAATAATTACATTAGGTCACACTGGCTGCAGTTCGAAGGCACCTCCCTATCTCTCCAACCCTTCGAGATCTCTGCCCTCCTCCAATTCTGGCCTCTTGCGCATCCCCGATTTTCATCGCTCCACCATTGGCGGCCGTGCTCTCAGTTGCCTGGGCCCTAAGCTCTGGAATTCCCTCCCTAAGCCTCTCCACCTCTCTTCCTTTGAGATGCTCCTTAAAACCTACCTCTTTGACCAAGCTTTTGGTCACCTGTCCTAATGTCTCCTTATGTGGCTCGGTGTCAAATTTTGTTTGATAATCACTCTGAAGCACCTTGGGACATTTTACTACGTTAAAGGCGCTATATAAATACAAGTTGTTGTTTATATTTAGAGACGAACAATTCAGTGTTGACCAGACAATCGTGGAGTATGATTTTGTTTTTTAAATTGAGAAAAAAAACAAAGCATTCACTTTTCATTATATAGAACCTTTTTGAGGTTATACCCTTACCAGAGGGCACCCTAACACTGGATGAAGATACAGCTACCTACTGTTCGTTAGCCACATAGTACATCTGTATGTAATTCGAAAACAAATTGCCGGCAGAGAGGGAACAAAAAAAATCACGTAAAAGGCACTGACCCACAAAGAAACAAATCGAATCAAAAGCCTTTGTGATATTACATACTGTCCTGGACATATATTGGGCAACAGAGCACAAAAAAAACTATATTCAGAATCAAGCCAATCAGAATGATATATTGTTCACTGGTATAAAAGATACTTGATGCTGGCATTATAAATCCTTTCTTCTAATATCTTGGAATGTTATCTGGTGTACGGCAGATTCGTAACTAATGAAAACTGGCCATTATTTCAGCACAGGTAAGCTTGAGTGATAGTACAGGGAACAGTTAACTGAAATGGATAACTGTTGAAGAACTAGGTGCAATGGGCTGAATGGCCTCCTCCTGTGTTGTAATTTCTCAGCTTCCCTGGGGTAAATTCATCACTCCCAACGTGCCAGCAGGGATTCCAAACTTAAAAGTGGGCATGAGTCGGTGATAGGGGCACAACCCTATAGCCCCGATTCTGGAAACCACGGTCCCTTTCCAGCGAGGCTCCCCGCCGAGAGCATTGAATTAAGCTGTGTCTCAGTGGGTGGCACCATCGCCTCGGAGTCAGAAGGTCATGGGTTGAAATCCCACTCCAGAGACTTGAGCACATAACCCAGGCTGACACTCCTAGTGCTAGTACTGAGGGAGTGCTGCACTGTTGGAGGTGCCATCTTTCGGGTGAGACATTAAACCGAGGCCCCGTCTGTCCTCTCAGGTGGGCGTAAAAGATCCCATGGCACGATTCCAAAGAAGAGCAGGGGAGTTCTCCCTGGTGTCCTGGCCAACATTTATGCTTCAACCAACATCACTAAAACAGATTATCTGGTCATTATCACATTGCTGTTTGTGAGACCTTGCTGTGTGCAAACTGGCTGTCACGTTTCCTACATTACAACAGTGACTACACTTTAAAGCACTTTGGGACATCCTGAGATTGTGAAAGGCATTCTATAAAAGCAAGTTCTTGCTTTCTTTTTTTCTAATTATGCACGTGGCTTGACGGGTCAGAGAAACAGCACTGCACAACAGGACCGAGAACCTAAGGCTGACTCCATGGAGATACAGGGGCAACTTCCATCGTACACTTATCGCTGCAGTATCTAAACATACTTACAACAACCAGCAACAAAGAAGGAAATAAGAGAGCAGGTCTGACAAAGACAATAACAGGTAGCAACACAATATCGCACAGCACAGAAGGAGGCCATTCAACCCATCATGCTTGTGCCGGCTCTTTGAAAGAGCTATCCAATCAGTCCCACTCCCCTGCTGTTTCCCCACAGCCCTGAAAATTTCTCCTTTGAATGTTTATCCAATTCCTTTTTGAAAGTTACTACTGAATCTGCTTCCACCGCCCTTTCAGGCAGTGCATTCCAGATCATCATAACTCGCTGCCTGAAGATTTCTCCTCATTTCCCCTCTGGTTCTTTTGCCAATTACCTTAAATCTGTGTCCTCTGGTTACCAACCCTCCTGCCAGTGGAAATAGTTTCTCCTTATTTACTCTTGCAAAACTGTTCATAATTTTGAACACCTCTATTAAATCTCCCCTGAACATTCTCTGCTCTAAAGGAGAACAATCCCAGCTTCTCCAGTCTTTCCACTTTTGGTGTTTCTTTATCAATCTCTGTGGAACCTCATTTAATATTACTACTTTGATTAAGTTGAAGGAATACAAGCTGTGAAATCTCGGTATTTTATCTTTTGTAACCAACATGTTAAATAGCCTTGGTAATAAAGAGAAAGGCCTTCTGTGCAGACTGTTATGAAAGCACATTTAAAGATGTTTATCCAACCATGCTTTCCTATCTAGTTTCGAGGTGTAATATCATTAAATTTTCTCCCATAAAACACTGAAATCGCATCTTCATGACAGCTTTGACTTTAATAACGGATGATCTCCTTCAAATTAGAAAATCATAGAATCATAGAAATTCATGGCACAGAAGGAGGCCATTCAGCCGATCGTGTCTGTGCTGGCCGAAAAAGAGCTATCCAGCCGAATCCCACTTTCCAGTACTTGGTCCGTTGTCCTGTAGGTTACGGCACTTCAAGTGCACATCTAAGTACGTTTTAAATGAGTTGAGGGTTTCTGCCTCTACCACCCTTTCAGGCAGTGAGTTCGAGACCCCCACCAACCTCTGGGTGAAAAAAATTCTCCTCAGCTCCCCTCTAATCCTTCTACCAATCACTTTAAATCTATGCCTCCCAGTTATTGACCTCTCTGCTAAGGGAAATAGGTCCTTCCTATCCACTCTATCTGGGCTCCTCATAATTTTATACATCTCAATTAAATCTCCAAAAAGAACAACCCCAGCCTATCCAATCTTTCCCGATAGCTAAAATTCTCCAGTCCTGGCAACATCCTCAGAAATCTCCTCTGTATCCTCTCTAGTGCAAGCACATCTTTCCTGTAATGTGGTGGCCAGAACTGGACACAGTATTCAAGCAGTGGCCTAACTAGTGTTTTATACAGTTCTAGCATAACCTTCCTGCTCTTATATTTTGTGCTTCAGCTAATAAAGGGAAGTATCACATATGCCTTCTTAACCACCTTATCTACCTGTCCTGCTACCTTCAGGGATCTGTGGACATGCACTCTAAGGTCCCTCACTTCCTCTACACCTCTCAGTATCCTCCCATTTATTATGTACTCCCTTGCCTTCTTTGCCCTCCCCAAATGCATTACCTCATACTTTTCCAGATTGAATTCCATCTGTCACTTTTCTGCCCACCTGACCAGTCCATTGATACCTTCCTGCAGCTTTCCTCCTCACTATCAACCAAACGGCCTATTTTTGTATCATCTGCAAACTTCTTAATCATGCCCCCTACATTTAAGTCTAAATCACTAATATATACAACAAACAAGGGACCTGGTACTGAGCCCTGCAAAACCCCACTGGAAACAGCCTTCCAGTCACAAAAACACCTGTCAACAATCACCCTTTGCTTCCTGCCACTGAGCCAATTTTGGATCCAACTTGCCACTTTCCCTTGGATCCCACAGGCCTTTACTTTTCTAACCAGTCTGCCATGTGGGATCTTGTCGAAAGCCTTGCTAAAATCCACGTACACTGCATCAAACGCATTATCCTCATCGACCCTCCATGTTACCTCCTCGAAAAATTCAATCACGTTAGTCAGGCACGACCTTCCCTTAACAAATCCACAGCTGACTGCCGTTAATTAATCCGTGCCTATCTAAATGACAAATATGATCCCTCAGGATTGATTCCAATAATTTGCCCACCACTGAGGTTAGACTGACACTGGCCTATAATTACTCAGTCTATCCCTTTCTCCCTTTTTAAACAACAGTGCAATGTTAGCAGTCCTCCAATCCTCCGGCACCACGCCTGTAGTCAGGGCCAACTGTGTAGCTCTGAAAATTAACACTGACAGCCATATCAGTTAATTACACAGAATGTAAAGCAAAGAAACAGGCCATTCGGCCCAACTGGTCTATGCTCCACACAAAACTCCTCCCACCCCTCTTCATCTAACCCTATCCTCCTATTCCTTCCTTCCTCCCTCATGTGTTTATTCAGATTCCCCTTAAATGTATCTATGATATTCGCCTCATTCACTCCTTGTGGCAGCGAGTTCCACATTCTAACCACTCTCTGGGTAAAGAAATTTCTCCTGAATTCCCTATTGGATTTATTAGTGACTATCTTATATTAATGGCCCCTAGTTTTGGACTCCCCTGCAAGTGGAAACATCTTCTCTATTGAACCCCTTCATAATTTTAAAGGTCTATCAGGTCACCCCTCAGCCTTCTCTTTTCTAGAGAAAAGAGCCCCAGCCTGTTCAATCTTTCCTGGTAGGTATAACTTTTCTTTTTCTTTGCATTCTAAACCATTACACTCAGTTCCAGCCAGGAGATTCCAAAATCTTCTCAGAGTAAACAATGGTTTAGCCACTGCGGGGGCAGTGGTTCAATTGGCTTCTATGTTCCTGGTTTAGGGAGGTGGGAATAAAAACCACCACAGGAATTCTGCGTGTGCGCATGTGCATTCTTTTAAGAAAAAAAGAGATTGGATTTCAGGAGAGGAGTGGATCGAGTTCAGCTTCCTCCTCTATAGTTGAATAGCTTGCCAAACCTGGCACATGGATATGGTCAATCGGATGCATAGGAACAGGAGTAGGCCATTCAGCCCCTCGAGTCTGTTCCACCATTCAATTAGATCATGGTTGAAGTCGAGTTTAACTCCATATACCCGCCTTTGCTCCAGGTCCCTTGATATCCTGACCCAACAAAAAGGATATCAGAGAAATGTACTCCAGCTGAGGCTGTGCCTCCAGGAGAAAAAAAGTTAGAAAAGGAAATAAAACTAGGAAAACACCCTTTGCAAGTTTAAAGAGGTTTCTGCTGGTGAGGAATAAGGATCTATGTCCATAATAGTCATAAATATTACATCTATCAACAAATTTGAATTTATATGGTTTCCACAGCTAAGCACAAACACCACTCAGTCCTGAAAATCAGTGGGAGACAGAGAGTTACTGTTACTGTAATCATAGAATGGTACAGCACAGAAGGAGACCATTCAGTCCATCGTGCCTGTGCCGGCTCTTTGAAACAGCTATCCAATTAGTCCCACTCCACTGATCTTTCCCCCTGGTCCTACAATTTCTCCTCCACCTCCCCCCCCTTCAAGTATTTATCTAATTGATTTTTGAAAGTTATTATTGAATCTGCTTCCACCATCCTTTCAGGCAGTGCATTCCAGATCATAACTACTCATTGTGTAAAAAAATCTCTTCATCTCCCCTCTGGTTCTTTTGCTAATTGCCTTAAATCTCTGTCCTCTGGTTACTGACCCTTCTGTCTTCTGGTAACATTTTCTCCCTTTTTACTCTGGCAAAACCCCTCATAATTTTGAACACCTCTATTAAATCTCACCTTAACCTTCTCTGCCCTAAGGAGAGCAATCCCAGCTTCTCCAGTCTCCTCCACATAACTGAAGTCCCTCATCCCTAATATCATTCTGACAAATCTCCCCTACACCCTCTCCTGGCCCTTAACATCCTTCCTAAAATGTGGTGTTCAGAATTGGACATAATATTCCACCTGAGACCAAACCAGTGATTTCTAAAGGCTTAGCATAATTTCCTTCCTGTCTCCTTGATGCCATTAATTTGCTGTAAGTGAACAGAGCCAGAGGTCAATCAGAGTTTAATTGCTGTAAGTGAACCTTGGTTAGACCACACTTGGAGTACTGTGAACAGTTCTGGTCTCCATATTATAAAAAGGATATAGAGGCACTGGAGAATCTGCAAAAAAAAAATCACTCGGATGAGATACCAGGACTAAGAGGTTATACCTATCAGGAAAGAGTGAACAGGCTGGGGCTCTTTACTCTAGAAAAGAGAAGACTGAGGGGTGACCTGATAGAGGTCTTTAAGATATGAAAGGGTTTGACGGTAGATGTAGAGAAGATGTTTTCACTTGACGGTGAGACCAGAACTAGGGGCCAGAAATATAAGATAATCACTAATAAATCCAATAGGGAATTCAGGAGAAATTTCTTTACCCAGAGAGTGGTCAGAATATGGAACTCACTACCACAAGGAGTGGTTGAGGTGAATAGCATAGATACATTTAACGGAAAGCTAGATAAAGACATGAGGGAGAAAAGAATCGAAGGCATACTGATTGAATTAGATGAAGTGGGGAGGGAGGAGGTTTGTCTGCAGCGTAAACACTGGCATTGACCAGGTGGGACCAATGGCCAGTTTATGTGCTGTACATTCTGTATAACAAGAGCTTGAGGTTAATCAGAGTATAATTGCTGTTGCTGAGGGATGTTTGCTGATTGCATATCCAGCTGCAGGAAAATCTGCTCGCATCCCTCACCAACAAGAGTTAACTTGTGACTGGTCTCAGCATGAAATGACTGGCTGTTATTCTCTTTTCTTAAAATAAAATTTATGTGACATCTTGAAGTGTGACATCTGATTTCAAAATGCATGTATATGTTATTAAAGACAGATTATTTTGGTTGGTTACTTCAAACACACGGAGTAACATTAGGAACAGGAGGAGGCCATACAGCCCCTCGAGCCTGCTCCGCCATTCAATCAGATCATGGATGATCTGCACTTCAACTCCATTTTCCCGCCTTAGCTCCAAATCCCTTGATACCCTTACCCGACAAAAATCTATCAACCTCAGTCCTGGGAACTCTAGTGGTCCCCCAGTGTCCACAGCCTTTTGAGGGAGAGAGTTCCAGATTTCCACTACCCTTTGTGTGAAAAAGTGCTTCCTGATTTCGCTTCTGAAAGGTCTAGTTCTGATTTTAAGATGATGCCCTCCTCGTTCTTGATTCCCCCACCACAGGAAATAGTTTCTCCGTATCTCCCCTATCGAATCCATTAAGCACCTCGATCAAATCACCCACCCAGTCTCCTACGCTTCCCAGATCACTTAAATCATTGAAACTAACCCAGCAATCCTGCTGACCTTTGTTACGTTATACAGCAGCCTTCACTCTGAGGATCTTGGCAGAAACTGTGGGAAATGGGAGAAAATCGACTGGCGTTTAAGAAAGCTGCAGCTGCTCCTTGTTTATAGCAATTGATTTTGGTGTTTCAAGAAATTATTTAGGAAATGCTTTTCATCCACTGGGGGGAAAAAAATCCAAAATAGACATTGACCTCAATGGCAATGAAAGCCAGATAGAGGATTATTGTTTCAATGTCTGCTTTAGAAGGGTGCAAACTGAGACACGGCAAAAAACTATATGTAGATACGGTTTGCGCAATCGTTCATCGTTTTATCTGCCACCGCAGAGGGACTATCAACGAGGACTGGTCTCTGAATGCAAATGATGTCCCAAAGTGTAGTCACTGTTGTAATGTAGGAAATACAGCATCCAATTTACGCACAACAAGGTCCCACAAACAGCAATGTGATAATGACCAGATAATCTGTTTTAGTGATGTTGGTTGAAAGATAAATATTGGCCAGGACACCAGAGAGAATTCCCCTGCTCTTCTTCGAAATAGGGCCATGGGATATTTTATGTCCACCTGAGAGGGCAGACAGGGCCTCGGTTTAACATCTAATCCGAAAGATGGCACCTCAGTACTGGCCCTGGGAGTGTCAGCCTGGATTATGGGCTGAAGTTTCTGGAGTGGGATTTGAACCCATCACTTTCTGACTCAGAGGAGAGAGGGCTACCAACTGAACTGCATGAGAGATTCTCCCTCCACAGCATATCTTTAGGAGAATCAGTAGGTCAGAAACTGGCTTGAAAAATTTGTTGGGTCTAAACTTAATATTGTAAATGGGCCTAAATGAGGTACAACAATAGCCAACTTCGCAGTGCAGAGGGCCACACCTCATCTGCACAGGAGATTGGGCCACTGCTAAAATGGTTGTGGCCTTTTTTTTGTATTCTGCTGAGGCCCGAGGCCTGAATGCAGAGTCAGGAGGATGAGTGCCGAAGACCATTGCCAGCAACCTCCCTTCCCTCCAGAGTCAACCGAGCTGCCTCTGGACCGTACAATTGGCGCCCGCAGCGTGCCAGCGATGTGCCAATGAAGCCCGAAGGCCCAATTTCAGGTGAGCCTCGGGCCTCTGGCGTGTGATGTCTATTTCAGGCCCGAAAACGGGCCAAAACAAATTTACGGCCCCTACAACCTCCCCACAGCAGCTCATTGGAAACATTCATCAACAATACAGAACGAAAACCTACTTGTGCGGATATTGGGTTAATTCCCATTAAGTTATTTGTCAGTCAGTCTGCTGGAGCCAAACAAAGCAAGTCTGCCATTTGTATCCATTTGCATTTAGCTGCAGTTAGTTGCTCAACTAACCTCTCACACTGCTGACTATAAACATTTTGTTTACAGTTATTATCATAAAGCAATTTACAGATACTACAGGACATAAAAATGAAATTAATTAGCCAGTGTCAACTCATTCAGGGCAATGCTACAAAATGGCAGTAAAACTAGTGGGACTCTATAAAAGAGATGAGATACGAGAACAATTTCATGCAATTTATTCATTAAAAATATAATTGACAACATAGATTCATAGAATTGTACAGCACAGAAGGAGGCCATTCGACCCATCGGCCCCAGTGCCGGCTCTTTGAAAGAGCTATCCAATTAGTTCCACTCCCACTTCTCTTTCCCCATAGCCCTGCAAATGTCTCCACTTCAAGTATTTATCCAATTCCCTTTTGAAATTTACTATTGAATCTGCTTCCACCATCCTTTCAGGCCGTGCATTCCAGATCATAACAACTTGCTGTTCTCCTCATTTCCCCCTCTGCTCAATTTGCCAATTACCTTAAATCTGTGTTCTCTGGTTACCGACCCTCCTGCCAGTGGAAACAGTTTCTCCTCACTTACTCGGATCAAAACCTCATTTGTATCCATTTGCATTTAGCTGCAGTTCTATTAAATTTCCCCTTAACCTATATGTAATTAAAACTCAAAATGTACAACTGATCCTGGACAATGGTCTCTTATATAGAGAAGACAGAACTAGTTGGGCAAAGTAAAACTAGATTTACAGTAAGCTCAGAAAAGCTAGTGATGTTTTTTGAAATATTGGTATTGTCAACAATTGGGTGAGGTAGATGTTTAATTCACCGGACAGAATGGCCCATCTATAAGCCCAAAAACTGTCACCAACTCAGTATTTTTTGTTGTATAGAATTACATAGAATTTACAGCACAGAAACAGGCCATTCCGCCCAACTGGTCTATGCCGGTGATTATGCTCCACATGAGCCTCCTCCCACCCCTTTTCATCTCACTCTGTAGCATAACCTTCTATTCCTTTCTCCCTCATATACTTACCAAGCATCCCCTTAAAGGCATCTATGCTATTCGCCTCAACTACTCCTTGCGGTAGCAAGTACCTCATTCTAACCAGCCTCTGAGTAAAGAAGTTTCTCCTGAATTCCTTATTGGATTTATTACTGACTATCTTATATTTATGACCCCAAGTTTTGGACTGGTTATGTTTCTTTTTGTGAATTTTGTGATCATCCATTAACAATGTTTCTAAATCTTCTTCATCTTGGTTTCTGACAGATGATGCTAGGCTACATGTGAAGACCGAATTGGTCTGTTATTTGATTACACCAAAGATTTCCTGCCGTAGCCTCATTAATTGTTATCAGGGTACTCATTCTGACTTGCGGGATCAGAAATGGATCTATGAGTAGATCAGAACATAAATCACTGACTTCAAGTAAGGTAATATGATACGAGAGCATGAGGTGCCATTTCTATTATCTAGCAGATCTCTGGCAACCATTTAGAAAGAGGAACACTGTTGTGCTTTGCGGACCAAATTAACAAATATTATTAGAAGGTCTTGATATCTACATTAAGTCTTTAAAGGAAGAATTGAGCAGTATATTATGACTCAAATATCTTATACTTGGAAAAAAGGAGAGTAACTTGCTTCTTAAAGGTAAGGTGTGCTTCATCATGTTAGCCCAAAGTAGGGTCTTAAAAAAGTTACACCAAATAACTGGAATATTCTCTTCAAAAAAAATAAAAATTTATTAGTCTAGACAAAATGTTCATCCTAAACTCATCTGGATTTAGTTAATGGGACCAATGGTGCTATTGAGCCCTGTTGTGTCCATCCTAACAAAACCCAGCTTTGGCTCAGTTGGCATCACTCTTGCCTCTGAGTCAAAAGATCGTGGATTCAAGTCCCACTCCAGGGACTTGGGTATTAAATCTAGGCTGACACTTCGGTGCAGTATTGGGGTGGTGCTGCACTCTCTGAGGTGCTGTCTTTTGGATGAAACATCAAACCGAAGTCTGTCAGCCCTCTCAGGTGGATGTAAAAGATCCCCTGGCACTATTTCGAAGAAGAGCAGGGTGTGCTGACCAATATTTAATCCTCAACCAACATCAATAAAACCAGATTATCTGATCATTTATCAAATTGCTGTTTGTGGGACCTTGCTGTGAGCAAATTGGCTGCCGTGTTTCCTACATTACAACAGTGACTACACTTCAAAAAAGTACTTCATTGACTGTAAAGCTTCTTGGAATGTCTTGAAAGGGGCTATATAAATGTAAGTCTTTCTTTTTTCTTTAGTTTTCTAAGAGGAAAACAAGGGTTAGACAACAGAAGGCAGCTCACCACCACCTTTTCCAGGGCAATTAGGGATGGGCAATAAATGATGGCCTTGCCAGCGATGCCCACATTCCCGTGAACGAATACAAAAGGTGGGTGTAAATATGTAACTGCAGGTCTCTATATTCACTCAGATGATAATGTGACACGGAGAAAAAGACTCTGTGGGTTACTGGTTTCTTTTCAATAGTAAAGCGCGTTGGGACATTTTATTACGTTAAAAGTTGTTTTTGTTGTTGGATTTTTTTTTTGCTTTAAATTACAACAGGTTTAATTTCCACAGGTTGTTCACAGTTATATTGATGATAAATGGTTCTACCATGACCATCATCATCCAGGAGATGCAAACGCTAAAGGCAAGGGCTAAGTGCTGAAGCATTAAATCCTGGCCGATGTTTCTATCACAAGTACTAAAATGTTTTAAGTTTACAGTCACCAGGATGCCATCGAACAGAAGCTTGAGAGAGCTGGGGTTTTTCTACTTTAGAATTCGAAGAGATTTAATTCAAGTCTTTAAAATAGTGGCTCGGAATTTCCTGAGAAACTTGCAGCGTAACAACTGCGTAGCACCGATTTTCTTGCGGAAAAGGTCGACTTATGCCTGTATTTATGCTACACCTGAGTTTCCTCAATGTTTTGTGCCAATTCAGTGAAACATCCGCTGCTCATCAACAGATACCTGCCTCCCACACAAAAGACATGGATTTCCTGCACCTACGCCCGTTCTGAATAGCTGTAAATTTACATCTAAAATTTTAGGTGCAAGAGGACCCAAAGTCAAACATTTGGTGTTTTATGCCGATTCTCTAAGTGTTTTTTTAATTTCTGTTTACTGAGATCTACACTACATTTTCTGTATCTTTGAAAGCAACTTTATGGCATCAGAATGAGTCATATTAGCAATTGAAAAAAGCTTCTATGATTGCATTTCCTTAAACATGCTGTACCTGAAGTGTGTAAAGGACAATTTGATGGCATCAAACTTTAATTAAAGGAGAAATATGGTGTGTTTCTCGTTGCCCCAATTGTTTCCTCCGATTTCTGTTGGCTTTACACCGGTTTTCATGTTCTGGCGTTTGCCAACAAGATTTGCAGGAAATTTCAGCGTAAGGAGCTGGCGGCAAGATCAGCGTGAATTTACAGCGCAAATTTTGGCGTAATGAAGACATTACGAGCCAACGACAGGACAAGACTCAGTCCAAGTCAATAGGTTAAGGAGGATCAGGGCTCGTAAGTACAAATTACGGAGGCACAGAACCAAGTGAGATGCATGGAAGGCCTTTTTCTCGCAGACGGTCGTCGCACTCTGGAACAAGTCTCATCACAGTGCAGAGGGTGCGGATTTGTTGCAAACATTCAAAAGGGAGCTGGATGAGTTCCTGAGAGTGACCAATATATCTGCACATAGAAGGTAAAAGGCCATGAACATCAAAGTATGGTCAAGCTTTGCAGAAAATCCAGAACCTACACAAGCAGAACTGAACAAAGCTTCATCTTGGTCTAGCCCAACTGGATGAGTCAAATTTGGAGTGTCTTTGTTCTCTGGCTCAGATTTATCTCATTCCAAGCTGGCACCACTCGAAGAGGCTCTCTAACAGTCAGTTCTTCGGAATGCACCTAACAAGGAAAAGATGCTGACATCTTTTGGCAGTCCACTGAGGATGAGTCTCCCAATCACCGTGGTCTCCTGGAACTTAGTTGATCACCTTCAAGATCCAAGGGGAACTTCCCAGAGTTCTTTCCTAAATTGGTCTCAGGACTTTTCTCCACCTCTCCCAGGAGATTGTAGGGGGTACATTGGGCGGTTGATAGTATGCAGAAGTTACACCATGCTAGTATAGGACAGGCTCGATGGACCAGCTGGTCCTTACATTTCCTTTTTTGCATGTATGCTTGTAAGCAAGCTAGAGGAATGACGGTGAACATACTTAGTAGGTAACACAGTGTTTGTCTGTAACGTAATGTAGGGTGTTTACGTAGTAGAGACACAGTAATTTTTTTTGCTTGAGACTGACTGGACACGGTGGGAGTTCAACGGATTAACTGACCAGAAATGTTTACATGGATTTTGTTGCAACAGCTATGCCAAGAAAAGTAACCAACCACTGCCAGAGCAAGACTTAGTTCTGAAAATACAGGCTTTCCTGGTGTCCATGTTTAAATAATTTAAACATTTAAGGCAAAATCCATCTTATTACCCTCATCACTTCACTCACACACAGTGACTTCCGTTCTCTTTCCCCCACTCCCATTCCCTCTCCCAGCCCAGACTCTGCAATTGAATCGATCTCAAGGCCAAAGAGCGGGAGTCAGCATTATAAATGCACAGGCTAGTACTAAAATATGTAGCTGCAAGCTGAATTTTCAGAGACTTATGAAAGGGTGTCACAAGAGACATCATTATTTCAGGAGCAGGCATTGCTAGCTCCTACCTGTGCGTGCAGGAAACGTAATCACTGGGGAGCATTGCAGCTTAAAGCTGCCAACAGCCATTGGTAAAAAAAAGTAGATCTCTTCCCTTTTACAGGGATAGCGGACCTGCCGTGACCCATCAAATTACTGTCAAACTTTGCAGAAAATCAAAAACCTACACAACCAGCAGAAACTGAACAAAGCTTCATCCTGGTCTAGCCCAACCGGATGAATCAAATTTGGAGTGTCTTAGTTCTCTGACTGAGCTGCCACCTAACAAGAACTGAAAATAACAAGATGCTGACACTGGCTTTTCTCCTCAGTAGAGTTTCGCTGAATAACACTATCACCCGACAATTAACTTATGACCTGTGGCTCAAGATGGGGGGGGGACCTAGTTCCTTGACAGACACAGATGGGGCAATTTTAACCTGACCCGCCCGTCGGGAAACTGACGGGATCGGGTGTGACGCTGGTTTTACAACCCGCCCAGTTTTACTCTCCAGTGAAGTCAACGGAGAGCAATATCGGGCGGGGGATGTAAAACCAGCGTCACAACCAATCCCACGGGATTCCCGCCTGGAGAGTTCGGTTAAAATTACCCCGAATGGGTGAACCTCGTCAACAAAGTGCATGGTAAAACAAATACACTTTGACTCTTACAAGAGAGACTTGGTGCCTGTAATTTCCAATGCCACGTTGAATAAATTTCCACACATGCTCATTAGAAAATGAAAGACTCTTCCCCTGGATTTTGAGTATATAACGGCTTATACTGCATGTGTTCTGAAAATATACAAATTATTAACTTTTTTTGTTCTGAATTTGCCCAAAGTTGTTCTCACCAAGTTCCTGACTAACAAAGTAAATGGTTGTCCGGTCACGATAGCCATACTGACTCTAAAATTATATTGGCATGTAATGTGCCAACACATTCTTACCATCTACAAGCTGCAACACATGGGGAGGAATTTTAACCCGTAAGAATGGGTGGGTTGGGGGGGCGGGTGGATAGTTAAAATAATTGATTTTTCAAACGCGCCCATTTCCCGGTTTAATGGCCACGCGTTTGGATGCATGCAAACAACCTACTGGCCGCAATCGGGACCTTAATTAGTTCAGGCGGGTGGGTAGTTATCACAGAAATTAACATCCTGATGGGACGTTAATTAGGCCTTTCAAATTGAATTTTACTGACCTTTAAATTTAACACCTCCGGCGCGGGTTTCCTGGGGCTTGTGAATCTTGCCGGTGAAAAGGAGGTGAGGAGGACCAGATCATCGGGTAAGTGCCTTTACTGCACTGCTTGTGAGTCAGGAGGAG
This sequence comes from Heptranchias perlo, assembly GCF_035084215.1. Lineage (NCBI taxonomy): Eukaryota > Metazoa > Chordata > Chondrichthyes > Hexanchiformes > Hexanchidae > Heptranchias > Heptranchias perlo. Next base: position 62,102,688 of record NC_090336.1, on the reverse strand, counting down.
CAAGAGTGTTTCCTCAAGGCCCAACAAGCTTACCTGCCTCAATCGGACCACCAGAATCGGCCAGCCCTCCCCCTCCCCGTTGTCCGAGACCCACCCACCCTCCCCATGTCCGACTTCTCACCTCCCCAACGATCTCCGACTTCACCTCCCCAACGATCTCCGACCTCACCTCCCCAACGATCTCCGACTGCTCGCCTCCCCAACGATCTCCAACTGCTCGCCTCCCCAACGATCTCCGACTGCTCGTCTCCCCAACGATCTCCGACTGCTCACCTCCCCAACGATCTCCGACTGCTCACCTCCCCAACGATCTCCGACTGCTCACCTCCCCAACGATCTCCGACCTCGCCTCCCCAACGATCTCCGACCTCGCCTCCCCAACGATCTCCGACCTCGCCTCCCCAACGATCTCCGACTGCTCGCCTCCCCAACGATCTCCGACCTCACCTCCCCAACGATCTCCGACTGCTCGCCTCCCCAACGATCTCCGACTGCTCGCCTCCCCAACGATCTCCGACTGCTCACCTCCCCAACGATCTCCGACCTCACCTCCCCAACGATCTCCGACTGCTCGCCTCCCCAACGATCTCCGACTGCTCGCCTCCCCAACGATCTCCGACTGCTCGCCTCCCCAACGATCTCCGACCTCACCTCCCCAACGATCTCCAACTGCTCGCCTCCCCAACGATCTCCGACTGCTCGCCTCCTCAACGATCTCCGACTGCTCGGCTCCCCAACGATCTCCGACTGCTCACCTCCCCAACGATCTCCGACTGCTCACCTCCCCAACGATCTCCGACCTCACCTCCCCAACGATCTCCGACCTCACCTCCCCAACGATCTCCGACTGCTCACCTCCCCAAAGATCTCCGACTGCTCACCTCCCCAACGATCTCCGACGGCTCACCTCCCCAACGATCTCCGACTGCTCACCTCCCCAACGATCTCCGACTGCTCGCATCCCCAACGATCGCCGACCTCACCTCCCCAACGATCTCCGACCTCACCTCCCCAGCGATCTCCGGCCTCACCTCCCCAACGATCTCCGACCTCACCTCCCCAACGATCTAAGACCTCACCTCCCCAACGATCTCCGACCTCACCTCCCCAACGATCTCCGACCTCGCCTCCCCAAAGATCTCCGACCTCATCTCCCCAACGATCTCCGACCTCAACTCCACAACGATCCCCGACTGCTCGCCTCCCCAACGATCTCCGACTGCTTGCCTCCCCAACGATCTCCGACTGCTCGCCTCCCCAACGATCTCCGACTGCTCGCCTCCCCAACGATCTCCGACCTCGCCTCCCCAACGATCTCCGACCACGCCTCCCCAACGATCTCCGACCTCACCTCTCCAACGATCTCCGACCTCACCTCCCCAACGATCTCCGACTGCTCGCCTCTCCAACGATCTCCGACCTCACCTCCCCAATGATCTCCGACTGCTCGCCTCCCCAACGATCTCCGACTGCTCGCCTCCCCAATGATCTCCGACCTCACCTCCCCGACGATATCCGACTGCTCACCTCCCCGACGATCTCCGACCTCGCCTCCCCAACGATCTCCGACCTCACCTCCCCAACGATCTCCGACCTCACCTCCCCAACGATCTCCGACCTCACCTCCCCAACGATCTCCGACCTCACCTCCCCAACGATCTCCGACTGCTCGCCTCCCCAACGATCTCCGACTGCTCACCTCCCCAACGATCTCCGACCTCACCTCTCCAACGATCTCCGACCTCACCTCCCCAACGATCTCCGACCTCGCCTCCCCAACGATCTCCGACTGCTCATCTCCCCAACGATCTCCGACCTCACCTCTCCAACGATCTCCGACCTCACCTCCCCAACGATCTCCGACCTCGCCTCCCCAACGATCTCCGACTGCTCACCTCCCCAACGATCTCCGACCTCACCTCCCCAACGATCTCCGACCTCGCCTCCCCAACGATCTCCGACCTCGCCTCCCCAACGATCTCCAACTGCTCACCTCCCCGACGATCTCCGACCTCACCTCCCCAACGATCTCCAACTGCTCGCCTCCCCAACGATCTCCGACTGCTCGCCTCCCCAACGATCTCCGACTACTCGCCTCCCCAACGATCTCCGACCTCACCTCCCCGACGATCTCCGACTGCTCACCTCCCCGACGATCTCCGACCTCGCCTCCCCAACGATCTCCGACCTCACCTCCCCAACGATCTCCGACCTCACCTCCCCAACGATCTCCGACCTCACCTCCCCAACGATCTCCGACTGCTCATCTCCCAAACGATCTCCGACTGCTCACCTCCCCGACGATCTCCGACCTCTCCTCCCCAACGATCTCCGACCTCACCTCCCCAACGATCACCGACCTCACCTCCCCAACGATCTCTGACTGCTCGCCTCCCCAACGATCTCCGACCTCACCTCCTCAACGATCTCCGACTGCTCACCTCCCCGACGATCTCCGACCTCGCCTCCCCAACGATCTCCGACCTCACCTCCCCAACGATCTCCGACCTCGCCTCGCCAACGATCTCCGACCTCGCCTCCCCAACGATCTCCGACTGCTCATCTCCCCAACGATCTCCGACTGCTCACCTCCCCGACGATCTCCGACCTCTCCTCCCCGACGATCTCCGACCTCTCCTCCCCGACGATCTCCGACCTCGCCTCCCCGACGATCTCCGACCTCGCCTCCCCGACGATCTCCGACCTCGCCTCCCCGACGATCTCCGACCTCGCCTCCCCGACGATCTCCGACCTCGCCTCCCCGACGATCTCCGACCTCGCCTCCCCGACGATCTCCGACTACTCGCCTCCCCGACGATCTCCGACCTCGCCTCCCCGACGATCTCCGACCTCACCTCCCCGACGATCTCCGACCTCACCTCCCCGACGATCTCCGACCTCGCCTCCCCGACAATCTCCGACTACTCGCCTCCCCAACGATCTCCGACCTCGCCTCCCCAACGATCTCCGACCTCACCTCCCCAACGATCTCCGACTGCTCGCCTCCCCAACGATCTCCGACTGCTCACCTCTCCAACGATCTCCGACCTCACCTCCCCAACGATCTCCGACCTCAACTCCCCAACGATCTCCGACCTCGCCTCCCCGACGATCTCCAACTGCTCACCTCCCCGACGATCTCCGACCTCACCTCCCCAACGATCTCCGACCTCACCTCCCCAACGATCTCCGACCTCACCTCTCCAACGATCTCCGACCTCACCTCCCCAACGATCTCCGACTGCTCGCCTCTCCAACGATCTCCGACCTCACCTCCCCAACGATCTCCGACTGCTCTCCTCCCCAACGATCTCCGACCTCGCCTCCCCAACGATCTCCGACCTCGCCTCCCCAACGATCTCCGACCTCACCTCCCCAACGATCTCCGACTGCTCGCCTCCCCAACGATCTCCGACCTCGCCTCCCCAACGATCTCCGACTGCTCATCTCCCCAACGATCTCCGACTGCTCACCTCCCCGACGATCTCCGACCTCTCCTCCCCGACGATCTCCGACCTCAACTCCCCGACGATCTCCGACCTCGCCTCCCTGACGATCTCCGACCTCGCCTCCCCGACGATCTCCGACCTCGCCTCCCCGACGATCTCCGACCTCGCCTCCCCGACGATCTCCGACTGCTCGCCTCTCCAACGATCTCCGACTGCTCGCCTCCCCAACGATCTCCAACCTCACCTCCCCAACGATCTCCGACTGCTCACCTCCCCAACGATCTCCGACTGCTCGCCTCCCCAACGATCTCCGACTGCTCGCCTCCCCAACGATCTCCGACCTCGCCTCCCCAACGATCTCCGAATGCTCATCTCCCCAACGATCTCCGACCTCACCTCCCCAACGATCTCCGACCTCGCCTCCCCGACGATCTCCGACCTCGCCTCCCCGACGATCTCCGACCTCGCCTCCCCGACGATCTCCGACTGCTCGCCTCTCCAACGATCTCCGACTGCTCGCCTCCCCAACGATCTCCAACCTCACCTCCCCAACGATCTCCGACTGCTCACCTCCCCAACGATCTCCGACTACTCGCCTCCCCAACGATCTCCGACCTCGCCTCCCCAACGATCTCCGACCTCACCTCCCCAACGATCTCCGACTGCTCACCTCCGCAACGATCTCCGACTGCTCACCTCCCCCCATCCAACCCCCAAAGATCCCGTTCTCTCCCCGAGCTCTCCTATACAAACACCGAAGACCTTGATCTCTCCCCGGCTGCTCTCCCGCCCGACAGGCAGCCAATCTGGCTGGCTGCCGGGCGCATAACCCGGAAGTAAAAACTTTTCCTTCAATTAAGTCGTGATGACAGATTCCGACTTGCCAACTTCACACCCGGGTTTCGTGTCTGATAAACGCCCACCGCCGCTCTCTTCCTGGCTCCAAGTTAAAATCCGGGCCACTGCCTTGCACTAGTTAAAATAATTACCTTCTTCGAATGTCGATGGTTTTTGGTGGTTTGGTGTTACTCCCGTCCTGGGAGATTTCTCTTTCATGAGGTACAACTGGATCTCGTCCAGGGAGTGGCAGCACCACAGTCTCCTGAGTGATGGTCACTTCATCCTCTCCACCATGCTGTCCGATGTGTTGCTTGGCATAATCAAACCCTTGGACTGGCTAGACAACAAAATCCATTGAAAAAAAATGTTAATTACTAAAACCAGAAAAATAACCTTCTTTCTAAAGTATTTGCTTTTTGTTATAAGGGAAACTTAAATTGTTCAAGAACTTCAGGCATCTTTCACCAGTTGAGTTGTGCAATCTCAGAGATTTTCAGCTCCTCTCAAGAGCACAAACTCAATCACGCGTTCCCTCATGCAGGCCGTCTTCACATCAACACCCTTTGTCTTACCTCTTTGCATGGTGAGGGACAGGGGACAGGCTTTAAGATAGCTGGATGTACAAGTTATACTAAAATGCAGCTACTTCACAAGAAAAATAACCTTTGTTCCCATCCTCATATTATTTCTAAAAAGGTAGAAAATCCAACTCAGCTCCTCCACCTCAAGGTTCCAACCGACCAAATCTAAGGTCGGTACAGTCATACCTTCAAGTTCTTCTGAGCAGTTCATAGACTGTGCATATGTCTCAGGAGCCTTTAACTCCCAAAGAAGGGGTTGACTTGGCTCCCTAGACATGAGGCACAAATATTGGGCACGAACATCCAAGGAATTAGGACATGGTTCCTAGCCTCACAGCAAAACTTATGGTTGGGAATGGAGACTGAGGTTTCCTACCTACCTCTAAATCATCACAGGCCGCTAGAAAAGATAGGCAGCAGTCCAGAAGCAATAACCTTTCAGCCTTTTAAAAAAAAAATTATTTCTGAGGGGAATTTTTTTTGTGGTCATCCAAAGCAGGGAGGTCACTGTTGGGGAATGAAATCTTTTTCTGCATTTTGCACTCAAAGTCAGCAGCATCAAGCACTTCCTGGCCATTTATAGCAACAGGATAGAGCATAAAGCTCCATTGATACTGTCCCAACAAGATACCTTAATACAAATCTCAGAAGAGCATGCTCTGAGGAACCACAACAGTATACTTGAGGATATACGCTCAAGGTGTGAGTAGAACTGACCTGTGGAAAGTTCAGTGCCCAAATCATCTTTACTTTGGAGAGAAAAGACACTTTCATCCTATTAAGCCTGGAGTGGATTTGAACCTTAGACCCAGGGTTAAAAAGAGAGAATTCTAACCCACTATAACAACCAGTTGCCAATATGAGCTGATAGGATTAGATGAATTAGGGTGGGAGGAGGCTCGTGTGGAGCATAAACACCAGCATAGACCAACTGGGCTGAATGGCCTGTTTCTGTGCTGTAAATTCTATATAATATATACATAGTTGCCAAAAGTCAAGTTAAGATATTTTGGGGACTTGGGTTTCCAGAGCAATTCTCTTGAATTAAAATCAGAAAGACCCCCAAAATCTTTGGGGGTGCAATCCCGGCACTGCGTTAGGGTTAGAGTTCGCCTGCCAGTGACCTCTGCTCTTGACCCCGCCAGAGGATGCCGGGTCTGGGGGAAGTGACCTCATTACTGGCGGGTACACGAATCACAAGGGAAGTGATTGGTTTCTAATTAAAGACCAGTGCCATGTTTTCAATGAGTTAGTCATTATCCTCCCAACACTTTCTCATCTCCTTTTGTTATGCGTCAAAAAAAAAAGAAAATCGTTGCCTAATAGTCCTGTGTGGGTTGTCTCTGAATGAAGTGAATACAACAAGTGTCAAAAACCACTGTTGTTTTTCAGCTGCTATCTAAGGTTTGGTTTCTTAACATGAACACTAAGCTGAAGATCTACAAGAGTTCAAAGCAATCTGTCCTTCTCCGTGCCACTGAAACATATAGCTCAAGGAGCTAAATGAGCTAAGGTCGAATGGTCTTCACACTTAACGTTGGTGAAGAATAATGAAGATAAGAAGGCAACACCAGATCAACAGCATTACAGGGCTCTGGCAGGCAGGGGGCATTACTGTCAGCAACACTAATACAGAAAGAAGGCTTGGGGTTGGTAATCCAATTATGGGTTACTCAATCTTCATTGGGAGATAATGGATAGACGTAGACAATGTCTGGGATAGATCATGAGGAAGTTACGCATGAGGCCACCAAGGCAAAAATACTGCACTGGAAGTCAGAGGGCAGCAGACGGAAGTGAGGATATCAGCTAACTTGGACAAGCAAGAATGAGAATGATGCACATGGAACAAGGTTATAGGGAGAGGGGGGAGTCACCTCAATTGCCACCCGATGCAAGGAGATCGAAATCTAATTCTAATGTGATTGGACCTTTACTGCAGAGTACAGCGTTAATGGTAATCAAATATTTAAAGGAATTACTCCCACTCTGCATTTACTATTAAACAAAGCTTGAACAGGTCAACTAAAACTGCAATTAATAAAATTAATCAGAGGTGGATTTCCTTTGAATGAGCTAGAATTGTCTTTTTCTATTGCTGAATAAAATGTGCTAAGTTAAATTAAAAGCACCCATTCTGCCCTACCATCCTTTCAAGCAGTGAGTTCCAGACCCTCACCACCCTCTGGGTGAAAATCTTTTTCCTCAGCTTCCCTTTAATCCTTCGACCAATCATTTCAAATCCATGCCCCCAGGTTTTTGACCTCTCTGCTAAGGGAAATAGGTCCTTCCTATCCCCTCTATCTAGGCCCCTCATAATTTTATGCACCTCAATTAAATCTCCCCTCAGCCTCCTCTGTTCCAAAGAGAACAACCCCAGCCTATCTAATCTTTCCTCATAGCTAAAATTCTCCAGTCCTGGCAACATCCTCGTAAATCTCCTCTGTACCCTCTCTTTAGTGCAATTACATCCTTCCTGTAATGTGGTGACCAGAACTGTACACAGCACTCAAGCTGTAGCTTAACTAGTGTTTTATACAGTTCCAGCATAACCTCCCTGCTCTTATATTCGATACCTTGGCTCATGAAGGAAAGTATTCCATATGCCTTCTTAACCACTTTATCTACCTTCAAGGATCTGTGGACATGCATTCCACACATGTTCCTCTACACCTCTCAGTATTTATTTACTGTGTGTTCCCTTGCCTTGTTTGCTCTCCCCAAGTGCATTACCTCACACTTCTCCGGATTGAATGCCATTTGCCACTTTTCTGCCCATCTGACCAGTCCATTGATGTCTTCCTGCAGTCTACAGCTTTCTTCCTCACTATCAACCACACGGTCAATTTTTGTATCATCCACAAACTTCTTAATCATGTCCCTACATTTAAGTTCAAATCATTAATATAGATTACAAAAAGCAAGGGACCTAGTACTGAGCCCTGCAGAACCCCACTGGAAACAGCCCTCCAGTCACAAAAACACCCATCAACCATTACCCTTTGCTTCCTGCCACTGAGCCAATTTTAGATCCAACTAGCCACTTTCCCTTGGATCCCATGGGCTTGTACTTTTTTGACCAGTCTGCCATGTGGGACCTTGTCAAAAGCCTTGCTAAAATCCATGTAGATCACATAAAACGCACTACCCTCATCAAACCTCCTTGTTACCTCCTCAATAAATTCATTCAAGTTAGTCGGACACGACCTTCCCTTAACAAATCCATGCTGACTGTCCTTGATTAACCCGTGCCTTTCTAAGTGACGGTTTATCCTGTCCCTCAGAATTGATTCCAATAATTTGCCCACCACCAAGGTTAGACTGACTGGCCTGTAATTACTCGGTCTATCTCTTTCTCCCTTTTTAAACAATGGTACAACATTAGCAGTCCTCCAATCCTCCGGCACCACGCCTGTATCCACTGAGGATTGGAAAATGATGGTCAGAGCCTTCGCTATTTCCTCCCTTGCTTCTTTTAACAGCCTGGGGTACATTTCATCTCGCCCTGGTGATTTATCTACTTTCAAAAATGCTAATCCCCTTAATACTTCCTTTCTCACTAAGTTTATCCCATCCAATATTTCACACTCATCCTCCTTAACTATGATGTCTGCATCGTCCCTCTCTTTTGTGATGGCAGACGCAAGGTAGAGGCAGAAACCCTCAACTCATTTAAAAAGTACCTGGATGTGCACCTGAAATGCCCTAACCTACAAGGCTACAGATCAAGTGCTGGAAAGTGGGATTAGGCTGGATGGCTCATTTTCAGCCAGCGCGGACACGATGGGCCGAATGGCCTCCTTCTGTGCTGTAAATTTTCTATGATTCTATCCTCCTAAGGTGATTTTACTCCTGGGCATTATTTTTGCCTACCTATGAATCTAACATAGTAACAGTTCCAGGCATGAGAAGGCCCATCTAGCCCACCTATCCACAGTATTTCCTTGGTGTGCTTCTAATAACCCTAAATCCCATTTCTCAAATTCCTTCTTGAAACTATTAGGGTACTAGACCCCGCAGTTAAGAGTTCAAATCCAAGCATTGTGAATGGACATATACTGCCATTCATTATTGCTGGGTTTCTTGTTCCATCACCATTTGGGTTTCTTGCTCCATCACCGGTACCTGATAATCTGCTCCGCATACTTACCACTCTTTTAGTACAAAATTATGCTGAAACCTTGCATAAGTGCAAGTTCTTACACATGGAAGCACCAGTAGTGTGCTAAAATGAAATGCCAATATCATATCCTGAATTGCATTCAAATTGTTGATTATTCAGTGAAACACATGGATTTTACCTTTTAAATATGGATGTACTTTGCAGTGAAATTCATGGACTGAATAATAAGGTTGCATAAACGCACGCTTCAGTTAGTGACCCTTATGCCAAAGTGCATTTGCGTACGGTGAATGGGAATGAATGCATGTTTTAATATTGTAAACAATTTTACAACACCAAGTTATAGTCCAGCAATTTTATTTTAAATTCACAAGCTTTCGGAGACTTCCTCCTTCCTCAGGTAAATGTTTCAGGAGCTCCTTGAAGCCTACGCATTTATACATATAGAACAATACATGGTGTTTACAGACTGCCCCTGCAACTGCCCGTTGCCAAGGCAATCACCGTGTTCAGACAGAGAGGTGTCACCTGCAGAACCCCCGAATACACATTCAACAAAAAAACAAACAGGGAAAAAATTAATGGGTCATTTGCTGGCTCTCTCTGCCTTCCGGATGTTTCTGCCTCTCTCTGTTTTTTTTCTCTGTTTTTTTCCCTGTTTGTTTTTTTGTTGAATGTGTATTCGGGGGTTCTGCAGGTGACACCTCTCTGTCTGAACACGGTGATTGCCTTGGCAACGAGCAGTTGCAGGGGCAGTCTGTAAACACCATGTATTGTTCTATATGTATAAATGCGTAGGCTTCAAGGAGCTCCTGAAACATTTACCTAAGGAAGGAGGAAGTCTCCGAAAGCTTGTGAATTTAAAATAAAATTGCTGGACTATAACTTGGTGTTGTAAAATTGTTTACAATTGTCAACCCCAGTCCATCACCGGCATCTCCACATCATGTTTTAATATTGGAGAGGAGAGGAATGGGGTGATTCTGTGATCTGGGGCTCGCAGGGTGTGCATCGTGGGAAATCACGTCTACAACTCCCCTGCCCCGAACTCTCTGTCCCTCCGACTTTGCCCTCTTGCATATCTCCCCTCCTTTCACTCCACCATTGGCAGCCGTTCCTCTAGCCGCATAGATCCCACATTTTGAAATTCCCTCTGCCTCTCCCACCTCCTTTAAAACCCTCTTTAAAACCCACTTCTCCGACCACATTTTTGGTTGCCCCTCTTAACATCTTCCTTGGCTCGATGTCCGCTTTTTTTGTTGTTGATTAGAGCCTCTATGAAACACCTCGGGCTGTTTTTCTACATTAAAGCATTTTATAAATGAAGATTGTTGTAAACTAGAATGAATGGACTGTAAATCACAAGCTGTTCACTCGCGATTCCCTTGGATTTGCTCCCTGTCTCTCCTTGGGAGAACCAGCGGGCAGAATCGTCCCGTAAGAAGGATATTTTAGTTCTCTATCAGGAAAAAAACCCGACATTACAGTTGCCATTGAGGCCACTAAGCAGGAAAATGGCTTATTAAATACAGGATTATGTCTTTCAGTCTCATTAGAGACCTCATTTAATTCGTCAATTGATTTTTCAAATGCACATTCTTTTTGCACTTAGAAGCAATACATGATGAATAATAGGCCTCTGCCTTAATTCATAACAGTTACCAAGGGGAGACCGTATAAATCTGTAAGTATTAGCTGCATATATTTTCTCACCTCTGACTCAATGTTGTGAACCATACTACGTCATTATACCCTTATTTGAAGCCTTGAGAAGATGGGTAGAAGATGCGTAAATGTTACTTAAATCAATAACAATACAATACCACTGAATTGTATTTCCTTATTGTTGTTTTGTTCACAGTGCATGGACTCTTGCAGCACAGAAGGAGGCCATTCGGCCCATCGTGCCTGTGCTGGCTCTTTGAAAGAGCTATCCAATTAGTCCCGTTCCCCTGCTCTTTCTCCATAGCCCTGCAAATTTCTCCTTTTCAAATGTATATCCAATTCCCTTTTGAAAGTTACTATTGAACCTGCTTCCACCGCCCTTTCAGGCAGTGCATTCCAGATCACAACAATTCATTAAAAATTTCTCCTCATCGTCCCTCTGATTCTTTTGCCAATTATTTTAAATCTGTGTCTCCTGCCAGTGGTAAGAGTTTCAAATTTTTTTTCAATAGAAAGTCTCTCCTTATATTTTTGGTATTGCTGCTGACACGATCAGTGAAATCTCCAGCAAATATTCAATCTGCAAGAATTTCCTCAACCAACTAACTCCCTCCAGCCATTGAGTTGTCCCTTCAGCTGCTCACTGGACTCCCTCCTTTCTGCTTAATAAATCATAACAATTACATTTATATGGCACCTTATCCCGGTTAAAGGTCTCAAATTATTTTTGGAGTGCAGTGGCCGTCGTTAGACAAGCAAATTGCCTTTTTGTATTTTAATTAACATAGTGAAAGAGTGTGTAATGTGTTCATATGACATCCCGCTCTCCACCATTCTAACACCAGTGTTAGCACATTTATTTTATATGTGTTAATGCTTCCGCTAAATTAGGGGCCAAAGGAATGTCGAAGAATGTGTGAGGCATTCATCCGCTAATGGGCCAGAATTTGCTGCAGCCAGTGAACGAACGGCCCCTGCCGTTAGTTAGACTTGCCCTTGTCCGTTTAATCTCCATGAGACTTTGCACGGCAATTTGCTGGAAGTGGGAGATGGAAACGGTCCCCTACAGGGCACCTGGGACCTGTGTGAACAGGGCAAACAACAGTGTATCGCCTTAATCAATCAGAATGATGGAGTGTTAATGAATCGCGCAGAGTCTGAACCAGGAAGTGTAAGTTAGAATAGGGAATTCAATGTCAAATCAGGTATAGAAAGCGAAATAGAGAGGGGAAGAAAGATTGGATTAAGATAGAGAGAAAAAGGAGACAGAAAGAAAAAGTTAAAAAAAACTGAATTAATGTTTAAAAAAATCTCCAACAACAATTAAAAGCTGAAGGAATGAGACTCCACACTTGTGATGGTTCATTTTCAGTGCCAGAGAGGTTGACTGGCAGTAATTAACACTTATCATGCTGTTAAAAAGTTCCTTGGACTGAAATGGCCAAGCCCTAACTTCCTGTGGTGAGTTTAGTTCGTATCTACTGCACAAATACAGCAACTTCACGCCGTTCAATACGTTTCAATGGTGATTCAAACAGTGAGATGCTGCTTTCATGAAGATAATGGTGGAGAGGTGCATCTCGAACAGAAAAAATCCAGATTTTCACGTTTAACTGTGCATCTGCCCCTTGCCTGAAGCTGCTGTGTGATTTGCACATAAATAACAATGAGCACCATCAGCCTCACCATCATTTTGACCGCAAATTCTGGGCCAATATCACTGACAGTCATTTCTAGGCTTTCATTTTTTCCCTGAAAAACATTACTACATATGCAACTGTAATTGAATAGTGTAACTTTAAGACATTACTAGTTAATATTGACCCACAACGTTACTCTGTGAATCCATATCAGACAAATGCAGAATGGATCACTGACTCTTAAATTATTTATTTCTGATCAACGCTGCAACTAGGAACATAGGAACAGGATTAGGCCATTCAGCCCCTCGTGCCTGCTCCGCCATTTGATAAGATCATGGCTGATCTGTGATCTAACTCCATATACCTGCCTTTGGCCCATATCCCTTAATAACTTTGGTTGCCAAAAAGCTATCTATCTCACATTTAAATTTAGCAATTGAGCTAGCATCAGTTGCTGTTTGCGGAACAGAGTTCCAAACTTCGACAATCCTTTCTGTGTAGAAATGTTTTCTAATCTCACTCCTGAAAGGTCTGGCTCTAATTTTTAGACTGTGCCCCCTACTCCTAGAATCCCCAACCAGCGGACATAGTTTCTCTCTATCCACCCTATCTGTTCCCCTTAATATCTTATAAACTTTGATCAGATCACCCCTTAACCTTCGAAACTCCAGAGAATACAACCCCAATTTGTGTAATCTCTCCTCGTAACTTAACCCTTGAAGTCCGGGTATCATTCTAGTAAACCTACGCTGCACTCCCTCCAAGGCCAATATGTCCTTCCGAAGGTGCGGTGCCCAGAACTGCTCACAGTACTCCAGGTGCGATCTAATCAGGGTTTTGTATAGCTGCAGCATAACGTCTGCCCCCTTGTAATTAGTAAAGCCCAGATGGACAAACCCTCGTTGCTGAATGAATGTGTAACTGCTGGTGTTTTTTATTTGGTATCCTTAAGTAGGCCATTACAGAGACACATAGAGGTATTAATGAATAATACAACTTGAGCAAACAATATTTGATTTTTGAAGTCTTGTTAATGAGCCATAAATTTGAATGAGCGCTTGATCAGAATAAGCAACACGTAGGGGTGAACTGTAACCTTTCTTAACGATAATCTTATATAAAGTGACATCTGCTCTTATAAAGAATCATTTTGCCTGTGGCATGGCCACCGTAACGGTCTGAAATTTGTACCATAGCACTCAGATATTCTCTATTCCTCGCCCCCCCTCACCTGCAATTTATTGCTTTGCTCTCCTGAAGCACCAACTCCTGCAAAATTCCACTCTTACAACTTACTTTAGGTCCTGTTTCATTCTGACTTCATGCTGTATCCATGGCCTCGCCCCCTCCCTATCTCTGTAACCTCCTCCAGTCCTACAACCTTCCGAGAACTCAGTATTCTTCCAATTCTGGCCTCTTGCAGATCCCCAATTTTCTTCGTTCCACCATTGGCGGCCGTGCCTTCAGCTGCCTGGTTCCTAAACTCTCGAATTCTCTCCCTAAACCTCTCCACCTCTCTCTCCTCCTTTAAGACGCTCCTCAAAACCTACCTCTTTGACCAAGCTTTTGGTCACCTGTTCTAATACTTCCTTATGTAGCTCGGTGTCAAATTATACCTGATAATGCTCCTGTGAATATTTTACGATGTTAAAGGCGTTATATAAATGCAAGTTGTTGTTGCTGTACACCATCTTTGGTCAAGGCCACAGATCACAAAGCCGTGCCCAAACCTCTGTGAATCCCGCTGCGCTCCATTTGATTGAAAGTGTACAGGAATAGCCGGAATGACTGGCTGCCAAGATTTTTCCTTCCTCTAGTGGTTATGGTTCGAGACTAACAACCCAGCAGTTGAGGGTTCAAATCCCAGCATCGCGATTGGACATTTTTTTTTATTATTCGTTCACGGGATGTGGGCGTCGCTGGCGAGGCCAGCATTTATTGCCCATCCCTAATTGCCCTCGAGAATGTGGTGGTGAGCCGCCTTCTTGAACCGCTGCAGTCCGTGTGGTGACGGTTCTCCCACAGTGCTGTTAGGAAGGGAGTTCCAGGATTTTGACCCAGCGACAATGAAGGAACGGCGATATATTTCCAAGTCGGGATGGTGTGTGACTTGGAGGAGAACGTGCAGGTGGTGTTGTTCCCATGCGCCTGCTGCTCTTGTCCTTCTAGGTGGTAGAGGTCGCGGGTTTGGGAGGTGCTGTCGAAGAAGCCTTGGCGAGTTGCTGCAGTGCATCCTGTGGATGGTGCCCACTGCAGCCACAGTGCGCCGGTGGTGAAGGGAGTGAATGTTCAGGGTGGTGGATAGGGTGCCAATCAAGCGGGCTGCTTTATCTTGGATGGTGTCGAGCTTCTTGAGTGTTGTTGGAGCTGCACTCATCCAGGCAAGTGGAGAGTATTCCATCACACTCCTGACTTGTGCCTTGTAGATGGTGGAAAGGCTATGGGGAGTCAGGAGGTGAGTCACTCGCCGCAGAATACCCAGCCTCTGACCTGCTCTCGTAGCCACAGTATTTATATGGCTGGTCCAGTTCAGTTTCTGGTCAATGGTGACACCCAGGATGTTGATGGTGGGGGATTCGGCGATGGTAATGCCGTTGAATGTCAAGGGGAGGTGGTTAGACTCTCTCTTGTTGGAGATGGTCATTGCCTGGCACTTATCTGGCGCGAATGTTACTTGCCACTTATGAGCCCAAGCCTGGATGTTGTCTAGGTCTTGTTGCATGCGGGCTCGGACTGCTTCATTATCTGAGGGGTTGCGAATGGAACTGAACACTGTGCAGTCATCAGCGAACATCCCCATTTCTGACCTTATGATGGAGGGAAGGTCATTGATGACGCAGCTGAAGATGGTTGGGCCAAGGACACTGCCCTGAGGAACTCCTGCAGCAATGCACTGGGGCTGAGATGATTGGCCTCCAACAACCACTACCATCTTCCTTTGTGCTAGGTATGACTCCAGCCACTGGAGAGTTTTCCCCCTGATTCCCATGGACTTCAATTTTACTAGGGCTCCTTGGTGCCACACTCGGTCAAATGCTGCCTTGATGTCAAGGGCAGTCACTCTCACCTCACCTCTGGAATTCAGCTCTTTTGTCCATGTTTGGACCAAGGCTGTAATGAGGTCTGGAGCCGAGTGGTCCTGGCGGAACCCAAACTGAGCATCGGTGAGCAGGTTATTGGTGAGTAAGTGCCGCTTGATAGCACTGTCGACGACACCTTCCATCACTTTGCTGATGATTGAGAGTAGACTGATGGGGCGGTAATTGGCCGGATTGGATTTGTCCTGCTTTTTGTGGACAGGACATACCTGGGCAATTTTCCACATTGTCGGGTAGATGCCAGTGTTGTAGCTGTATTGGAACAGCTTGGCTAGAGGCGCAGCTAGTTCTGGAGCACAAGTCTTCAGTACTACAGCTAGGATGTTGTCGGGGCCCATAGCCTTTGCTGTATCCAGTGCACTCAGCCGTTTCTTGATATCACGTGGAGTGAATCGAATTGGCCGAAGACTGGCTTCCGTGATGGTGGGGATATCGGGAGGAGGCTGAGATGGATCATCCACTCGGCACTTCTGGCTGAAGATGGTTGCAAACGTTTCAGCCTTGTCTTTTGCACTCACGTGCTGGACTCCGCCATCATTGAGAATGGGGATGTTTGCAGAGCCTCCTCCTCCCGTTAGTTGTTTAATTGTCCACCACCATTCACGACTGGATGTGGCAGGACTGCAGAGCTTTGATCTGATCCGTTGGTTGTGGAATCGCTTAGCTCTGTCTATAGCATGTTGCTTCCGCTGTTTAGCATGCATGTAGTCCTGAGTTGTAGCTTCACCAGGTTGGTACCTCATTTTTAGGTACGCCTGGTGCTGCTCCTGGCATGCTCTTCTACACTCCTCATTGAACCAGGGTTGATCCCCTGGCTTGTTGGTAATGGTAGAGTGAGGAATATGCCGGGCCATGACGTTACAGATTGTGGTGGAATACAATTCTGCTGCTGCTGATGGCCCACAGCGCCTCATGGATGCCCAATTTTGAGCTGCTAGATCCGTTCTGAATCTATCGCATTTAGCACGGTGGTAGTGCCACACAACACGTTGGATGGTGTCCTCAGTGCGAAGACGGGACTTCATCTCCACAAGGACTGTGCGGTGGTCACTCCTACCAATACTGTCATGGACAGATGCATTTGCGACAGGTAGATTGGTGAGGACGAGGTCAAGTAAGTTTTTCCCTCGTGTTGGTTCGCTCACCACCTGCCGCAGGCCCAGTCTAGCAGCTATGTCCTTCAGGACTCGGCCAGCTCGGTCAGTAGTGGTGCTACCGAGCCACTCTTGGTGATGGACATTGAAGTCCCCCACCCAGAGTACATTCTGTTCCCTTGCTACCCTCAGTGCTTCCTCCAGAGACTACCAGTCACTGTTGCTCGATCAAAATCTCAAAATTCTTCACCAAGCACCATCCCCACAAGGACTGCAGTGGTTCAAGAAGAGGGCCTATTGCCACTCTATCAGGACAAGAGTCCACTTGGGACATAAGAACAGGAGTAGACCATTCAGCCCATCAAGGTTGTTCTTCCATTCAATTAGATCATGGCTGATCTGTATCTTAACTTCATTTACCTGCCTTGGTTCCGTAACCCTTAATACCCTTGCCTAACAAAAATCCATCAATCTTAGTTTTGAAATTTGCAATTGACCCCCAGCCTCAACAGCTTTTTTGAGGAATGAGAGTTCCATATTTCCACTAACCTTTGTGCGAAGAAGTGCTTCCTGACATCACCCCCGAATGGCCTAGCTCTAATTTTAAGGCTATGCCCCCTTGTTCACCTTGACACCCCCACCAGAGGAAATAGCAGAGCAGGCTCGAGGGGCTGTATGGCCTACTCCTGCTCCTCTTTCTTATGTTTCTCTCGATCTACTCTACCAGCTCCATTAATTATCTGAAACACCTAGGATGTCACTTCCTCAAAAAAGTTAAGAAGATTAGTAGGGCAGGTTCTCCCTCTTTTGATTCCATGTTGGCTGGTGTAATTTGATGGTATTGATGTGATGCTGCTGGGGCTACAGTTTCCTGAGTCTGTTCCGTCATCCATTTTGAAAATGAGCATCAAATTTTCCTGTTTCTAATCTAACAGGATCTTCCCAGTGTCACTGACTCTCCACAAAGATTGTTCACATTGAACAGATTGGCCATGATCTAAATTGAATGGCGAAACAGGCTCGAGGGGATGAATGGACAATTCTTGCTCCTATGTTCCCAAAATCTCATCCTTTGACTCTCTTCATTCTTTAACAAATACCACTTATCCCTGGGGACTTATTTATGTTGATCTCCATCTGATGTATGTAAAAATTGTTAATTCTACTTGGATTATCACAAATTATGAAGTGTCTGTTGTTCACGTTTCCCCTTGTAAACTGGAGGAAGTAATCACTTAAAAAATGAACTGCTGATACTTATTCTCAGTTTCCCTCATTAGCATCTCACTTTTTCTCTGACTGTTCTCTTAATACTTAAAATAATTTTTTAGTGTTATATTTTGGATCTATAACATTGCTCATTTCTTGGTTCCTCTTTTCTCTCTCACCAACCTTTTAACATCACTGTGTAATAAAAAAATCTGCTTTCCTCCCACATCTGAATGCTTGTGTGTTATGTCAGTACCCAAGACAATGAAGAAACTTGAAGAAAGGAAAGGGGAAGATTAACCAGATTAAAGAGGACGATCGTAACTTTAAGTATCAGCCTTGGCTCAGTGGGTAGCACTTTTGCCTCTAAGTCAGAAGGTCATGGGTTCAAGTCCCACTCCAGAGACTTGAGTACATAATCCAGGCTGACACTCCCAGTGCCAGTACTGAGGGAGCGCTGCGAGGTGCCGTCTTTCGCATAAGATGTTAAACCTCTCAGGTGGACATAAAACAACCATGGTACTATTTTGAAGAAGAGCAGGGGAGTTCTCCCCCGGTGACCTGGCCAATATTTATCCCTCAACCAACATCACGGAAAAAGCAGATTATCTGGTCATTATCTCATTGCTGTTTGTGGAACCTTGCTGTGCGCAAATTGGCTGCCGTGCTTCCTACATTACAACAGTGACTACACTTCAAAAAAAACTACTTTGTTGGCTGTAAAGCTATTGGGGATGTAGTGAGGTCGTGAAAGGTGCTATATAAATGCATGTTCTTTTGTTCTTTATACTACTTCAAGATTACCGATTATTTGCTGGAAAAACACTTGTATTCCACTTGCAGTCCGTCTGTCTCAGCACTATAATAGACATAGCAGCCTGCAAGTATATCCATGCAATAAATTAAGAGAAAAAGTAGGTTAACAGGAAATATGAAAACCATTAAACAGAAGTGCTACAAATCACTGCCAAGGCATGAAAAATATTTTCTTTTGCAATTACACTGAATGTGTTTTTTCTTCAATTTTATATTAAAAATGAATTATTCAGTGGTATCTCAGTGATTTCAAGATATATTATTCTGTTGATAGAGGTTCTGAAGTCAGTTACTTAGCCACTGAAGTGCGGAGAGATGTTTAATTCTATTGTTTAAGAATAGTTCTCTTTGTAACTGAAAAGCAAGGTGCTTCCACGGTGGGTAAATGGAGTTGAGATACAGATCAACCATGATCTAATTGAATAGCGGAACAAGCTCGAGGGGCAGAATGGCCTCCTCCTGTTCCTATGTTACTACACTATGAGATAGGTGCTGACAGCTCCCTCTACCCTGAGATTTAATAAAGTGCAAACACAATGTTCTCCATCTAATAACCTGGCTTGGATATATCAAAATTTGCTTATTTATGTCAGTCAAATTTGAGTGACAGTCAAGCACACATTCCCGATAACCATCTAAAGCTCTACTGTTAGAGTTACTTATCTGCTCTGTGTTTAAATGCTTAAACATTATTCCTGGAAAATGCTCAGCGGGTCGGGCAGCGTTTGCGGAGAGAGAAACAGAGTTGTTTCAGGTCGATGACCTTTCGTCGGAACACTACTAGTGAAAGGTCGTTGACCTGAAACGTTAACTCTTGCTTCTCTCTCCGCAGATACATCCTGACCTGCTGAGTGTTTCCCAGCAGTTTTTCTATTTCATTTCAGATTTCCAGCATTCGAAGTATTTTGCTTTTGTGTAAATATTATTCCTTTTATTTTTGGCATATCTGCGTTTCCTCTTCTGCTCACACCATCTCATATTTCCCTCTATTCCCAGGATCGGTGCCATCCATCCATCAACTCCCACATGCCTCAGCTTTAAGATGAGGAATGTGTCTGGAGCTGAGTAGGAATGGCTAACATTCCAACTGGACCTTTCCGACACTCACAATGAACGTATCAAGAGTATCTTCTTTGACTTTGACTTTCGACCTTTCCCTCCTCCTTTAAGACGCTCCTTAAAACCTACCTCTTTGACCAAGCTTTTGGTCACCTGTCCTAATATCTCCTTGCGTAGCTCGGTATCAAATTTTGTTTGATAATCACTCCTGTGAAGCATCGTGAGATGTTTTACTACATTAAAAGTGTTATATAAATGCAAGTAATTATTGTTGTTATAAAACAAGTTGATGCCCACACTACAACTTGCACTGGCTGTGATTTACACACAAGATTATTTCAATCGCTAATCCTGCTCCTGTACACATCTTAAAAATAACTCATTTTTTGTTGTCAACCTCTACAGATTTTTTTGTCCAATGAACAATTATTTATCGTTGGGGAATTTAACAAACAGCATTTATATAGAGGTCGACTGACATGGTTACATTTTATTTTAATTTATTAAAATGAAGAAACAGCAAAATTCCTACCTCAGCCACAGACCTCCATTAATCTCCCGTTGCCTCGGCAAAATTAATAAACCACAGCTCCAACAACACTAGACCCTGAGGGCACTTGCCTTCCACTAGAAACATCTAAATTCGATTTTTATGGAGAATGAACCCGCAGTGCATTTAAAAGAATTAAGTGTGGACGCTACTCATTCTTGCATTCGG
Organism: Heptranchias perlo; assembly: GCF_035084215.1. NCBI lineage: Eukaryota > Metazoa > Chordata > Chondrichthyes > Hexanchiformes > Hexanchidae > Heptranchias > Heptranchias perlo. Next base: position 62,082,393 of record NC_090336.1, on the reverse strand, counting down.
CCACGAAAACATTTCATAAGAACATAAGAAATAGGAGCAGGAGTAGGCCAATCGGCCCCTCGAGCCCTGCTCCGCCATTCAATAAAATTATGGCTGATCTGATCCAAATCTCAAATCTAAATTCATGTCCAATTTCCTGCCCGCTCCCCGTAACCCCTAATTCCCGTTACTTCAAGGAAACTGTCGATTTCTGTTTTAAATTTATTTAATGATGTAGCTTCCACAGCTTCCTGGGGCAGCAAATTCCACAGACCTACTACCCTCTGAGTGAAGAAGTTTCTCCTCATCTCAGTTTTGAAAGAGCAGCCTCTTATTCTAAGATTATGCCCCCTCGTTCTAGTTTCACCCATCCTTGGGAACATCCTTACCGCATCCACCCGATCAAGCCCCTTCACAATCTTATATGTTTCAATAAGATTGCCTCTCATTCTTCTGAACTCCAATGAGTAGAGTCCCAATCTACTTAACCTCTCCTCATATGTCCGCCCCCTCATCCCCGGGATTAACCGAGTGAACCTTCTTTGTACTGCCTCGAGAGCAAGTATGTCTTTTCTTAAGTATGGACACCAAAACTGTATGCAGTATTCCAGGTGCGGTCTCACCAATACCTCCCTGTTTTTATATTCTATCCCCCGAGCAATAAAAGCCAACATTCCGTTGGCCTTCTTGATCACCTGCTGCACCTGCATACTAACTTTTTGATCTTGCACTAGGACCCCCAGATCCCTTTGTACTGCAGTACTTTCCAGTTTCTCGCCATTAAGATAATAACTTGCTCTCTGATTTTTCCTGCCAAAGTGCATAACCTCACATTTTCCAATATTGTATTGCATCTGCCAAATCTCCGCCCACTCACCCAGCCTGTCTATATCCCCTTGTAGGTTTTTTATGTCCTCCTCACTCTCCACTTTCCCTCCCATCTTTGTATCATCTGCAAACTTTGATACGTTACACTCGGTCCCCTCCTCCAAATTGTTAATATGGATTGTAAAGAGTTGGGGACCCAGCACCGACCCCTGCGGAACACCACTGGCTACTGGTTGCCAGTCCGAGAATGAACCATTTATCCCAACTCTCTGCTTCCTGTTAGATAACCAATCCTCCACCCATGCCAGAATATTACCCCCAATCCAGTGATTCTTTATCTTGAGCAATAATCTTTTATGTGGCACCTTGTCGAATGCCTTCTGGAAGTCTAAATACACTACGTCCACTCGTTCCCCTTTATCCATCCTGTACGTTATGTCCTCAAAGAACTCAAGCAAATTTGTCAGACATGACTTCCCCTTCGTAAAGCCATGCTGACTTTGTCCTATTAAATTATGTTTATCCAAATGTTCCGCTACTGTCTCCTTAATAATGGACTCCAAAATTTTACCCACCACAGATGTTAGGCGAACTGGTCTATAATTTCCAGCCTTCTGCCTACTACCCTTTTTAAAGAAGGGTGTTACATTAGCAGTTTTCCAATCTGCCGGGACCTTTGCCGAGTCCAGAGAATTTTGGAAAATTATTACCAAAGCATCCACAATCCCTACTGCCACTTCCCTCAAGACCCTAGGATGTAAGCCATCAGGTCCAGGGGATTTATCTGCCTTGAGTCCCATTAATTTACTGAGTACCAATTCCTTAGTGATTGTAATCGTATTTAGCTCCTCCCCCCGTAGAGTCCCCTGTTTGTCCAGTGTTGGGATATTCTTAGTGTCCTCTACCGTAAAGACAGAAACAAAATATTTGTTCAGCATTTTTGCCATCTCCATGTTTCCCACCATTAATTTCCCGGTCTCATCCTCTAAGGGACCTACGTTTGCCTTAGCCACCCTTTTTCTTTTTATATAACTGTCGAAACTCTTGCTATCTGTTTTTATATTTTTTGCTAATTTATTTTCATAATCTATCTTCCCTTTCTTAATCAGTCCTTTCGTTACTTTTTGCTGTCTTTTGAAGACTTCCCAATCTTCTATCCTCCCACTAAGTTTGGCTATCTTATATGTCCTTGTTTTTAGTCGGATACTATCCTTAATTTCTTTCCTTAGCCACGGATGGCTGTCATTTCTTTTACACCCTTTTTTCCTCAGTGGAATATATTTCTTTTGAAAGTTGTAAAATAACTCCTTGAATGAACACCACTGCTCATGTACCGTCTTACCCTTTAATCTATTTTCCCAGTCCACTTTAATCAATTCCGTTCTCATACCATCATAGTCTCCTTTATTCAAGCTCAGTACGCTTGTTTGAGAACCAACCTTCTCACCCTCTAATTGGATATGGAATGTAACCATGTTATGGTCACTCATTCCAAGGGGATTACAATCGATAGGATTGCAGCCATTATACATTTTTATAAAATGTGATATTAAAATGCCTAAGTCGTCATTGTTAAAATTATCACCTAGAATTGCTGCCCGGGTTCCCTGATTCGCCGTAACTTTGGCGGAATCCCTGGAGAGACAGCCATTTACACTGTTACAAAGACACAGCTGGAGATCGGGGAAAGGGTAGACAAGGGTAATGCAGTGGATGTGATGTATTTGAATTTTCAAAAGGCCTTCAATCGTAGACTCATGACTAAGGTCAGAGCATGTGGAGTCAGGGGACAGGCAGCAGAATGGATAGCAAGCTGGCGACAAACAGAAAACAGAGAGTAGGGGTTAAAGGTAGTTACTCAGACTGGCAAAAGGTGGGAAGTGGTGTTCCACAAGGATCGGTGCTGTTGTTCACTATTTACATAAATGATTTGGACTCGGGAATCAGAAGTACAATTTCAAAATTTGCGTAAGACACCAAATTGGGGTTCATAGTTAATACAGAGAAGGACATCGACAAAATACAGGAAGACATTAATAAACTTGCAGAATGGGTGTGTAATTGACAAATGAATTTCAATATAAATAAGTGTGAGGTATTACATTTTGGTCGGAAAAATAAGGGGGCCACATACTGCTTGGAAAATAAGAGTCTAAATGGGGTAGAAGGGCAAAGGCATCTGCGGGTACAGATACACAAATCACTAAAAGTAGCAACACAGGTTAATATGGCCATAAAGAAAACAAACCAAGCACTGGGGTTCATTTCTGGAGGGATAGACCGCACTTGGACTATTGTGAACAGTTCTGGTCTCCAGGTTATAAAAAGGATATAGAGGCACAGAAGAAGGTGCAAAAAAGATTTACTAGGATGATACCAGAACTGAGTGATTATACCTATCAGGAAAGATTGAACAGGCTGGGGCTCTTTTCTCTATAAAAGAGAAGAGTGAGGGGTGACCTGATAGAAGTCTTTAAGATTATGAAAAGGTTTGATAGGGTAGACGTCGAGAAGATTCGATGTTTCCACTTGTTAATTGTGGTTTATATCAATTAGTGTTAATTGTATTCATGTGGTGGGTATCAATTGGGGACTCTCTTGTATCCACTTATAGGAGGGAGCTTATCCAGAGGCTGCACAATGTGCAAGGGTGATCTGTGTGAATGAAAGCTTGGAAGCAACTGAAGACCAGGCTCCAGTATTCCATCCTTCACCACCTGGCTATCTGACTTTTCACACCACATGCGGGGGAGACCAGAACTAGTGCCATAAATAGAAGGTAGTCACTAATAAATCCAATAGGGAATGCAGAAGAAACTTCTTTACCCAGAGAGTGGTTAAAATGTGGAACTCGCTACCACAACGAATGGTTGAGGCGATTAGCATAGATTCATTTAAGGGGAAGCTAGATAAACAAATGAGGGAGAAAGGAATAGAATCATAGAATCATAGAAAATAGGAGCAAGAGTAGGCCATTTGGCTCTTCAGGCCTGCTCCGCCATTCAAAATGATCATGGCTGATCATCTAACTCAGTACCCTGTTCCCGCTTTTTCCCCATATCCCTTGATCCCTTTAGCATTAAGAAATATATCTATCTCCTTCTTGAATATATTTAATGACTTGGCCTCCACTGCCTTCTGTGGTAGAGAATTCCACAGGTTCACCACCCTCTGAGTGAAGAAATGTCTCCTCATCTCGGTTCTAAATGGCATACCCCATATCCTGAGACTGTGACCCCTGGTTCTGGATTCCCCAGCCATCGGGAACATCCTCCCTGCATCTAGTCTGTTTAGTCCTGTTAGGATTTTAGAATTTTATAACTTCTATAGAAGGATATGCTGATAGGGTAAGATAAAGTCGGGAGGGAGGATGCTCGTGTGGAGCATAAACACTGGCATAGACCAGTTGGGCTGAATGGCCTGTTTCTGTGCTGTACATTCTATGTAGTTCCCCGTGGAAATTCTAGGAACATAGGAACAGGATTGGCCATTTAGCCCCTCGAGCCTGATCCACCATTCAATGAGATCATGGCTGATCTGTGACCTCACTCCATATACCCGCCTTAGCCCCGTATCCCTTAATATCTTTGGTTAACAAAAATCTATCAATCTCAGATTTAAAATTAACAATTGAGCTAGCATCAACTGCCGTTTGCGGAAGAGAGTTCCAAACTTCTACCACCCTTTGTGTGTAGAAGTGTTTACTAACTCACTCCTGACACTAATTTTTAGGCTATGTCCCCTGGTCCTAGACTCCCCAACCAGCGGAAATAGTTTATCTCTATCTACCCTATCAGTTCCCCTTAATATCGTGAAAACTTCGATCAAATCACCCCTTAATCTTCTAAATTCCAGGGAATTCAACCCTAGTTTGTGTAAACTCTCCTCATAATTTAACCCTTGGCGTCCAGGTATCATTGTAGTAAATCTACACTGCACTCCCTCCAAGGCCAATATATCCTTCCTAGGGTGCGGTGCCCAGAACTGAACCCAGTACTCCAGGTGTGGTCTAACCAGGGCTTTGTATAGTTGTAGCATAACTTCTACCTCCTTGTATTCTAGTCCTCTAGATATAAAGGCCAGAATTCCATTAGCTTTTTTGATTATTTTCTGTACCTGTCCATGACATTTTCATGACCTATGTACATGGACCCCTCCCAATTTTCTTTGGATCTCCACTGTTTTCACCGTTTAGAAAGTACTCTGATCTATCCTTTTTAGGTCCAAATTGATCTCACACTTGCCTATATTGAAATCCATTTGCCACAGTTTTGCCCATTCACTTAATCTATTAATATCTCTCTGTAATTTTATGCTTCCATCTACACTGCTTACATTGCTGCCTATCTTTGTTTCATCAGCAAAATTGGATATGTGGCTCTCTATCCAGTCATCCAAGTCGTTAATAAATACAGTGAATAGTTGAGGCCCCAACTAGTCACATCCTGCCAATTTGAGTACCTGCCCATTATCTCTACTCTCTGTCTCCTGCCGCTCAGCCATTTTCCTAACCAGATCAATAATTTGCTCTCAATTCCATGAGCTTCAACTTTAGCTAACAGTCTCTTATGAGGGACTTTATCGAATGCCTTCTGGAAGTCCATATAAACAACATCCACAGACATTCCTATAAGTGTATCATTATGTGCTTACCACACTCCCTACATTACACAGAGACTAGACTACCCACAACCAACATCACTAAAACTGATTATCTGGTCATTAATTACATTGCTGTTTGTGGGACCTTGTTGTGCGCAAATTGGCTGCTTCATTTCCTACATTACAACAATGATATCACTTCATCGACTGTAAAACACTTTGGCTCCTCCTGAGGTCGTGAAAGGTGCTATGGAAATGCAAGTTTTTCTTATTACTTTTCCTTTCATGGAAAAACAACACCTGCCCAGAAAGATAACACCGAATAATAAAACCAAAAAGAAAATCACTATTAAAAGCAATACTCAGTATGGGTGCCCTATAAATTTCAATAACCCCAGAAAGTCAACTGTTACTTGGCAATCAATTGTTTAAAATACAGCCGTTAAACAGAGACAATAAGGGATGACGGAGTGAATTACAACACTGGAGTGTAGCAATAAGGATGACTGAGAGTTAATTAAAATGCTGTAATCTAATAATAATGAGTGACTGGGAAAGAATCTCAATGTTGTGCTCGATCCAAGTTCAAATGCCATTATGGACCAAGGGTTGGTAATGCGGTCCCAATGTAGTAATAGACACAGCAGGGGCTAGAGGTGGACCCTGCAAGATAATGCAAGGTCAACTAATTTAAATATTTTGACCATGCTCCCAGTACCTAGTAATGTCTTGACAAGACAGTGGGAGTGCTCAGAGGACGGGGGTGTGAATTCTGGCATCAGCAGCTCTCAAAGGGTTGCTTCTGTTTATAGCCAAAAGTGGTTGGAGGAGGAAGGGTCCCATTCTGTATTGGGTATTGGAGGTCCTGTTGCAAAAGGTGCCTTAGTAACACGGAGACCCAGGAAAATGAGGTGAGATCGCCCCCACCTCAACAACAACCCTCATTTATATAGCATCTTTAACATAGTGAAACCTCCCAAGACGCTTCAGGAGTGTAATCAAACAAAATTTGACACTGAGCCACATAAGGAAATATTAGGACAGGTGGCCAAAAGCTTGGTCAAAGAGGTAGGTTTTAAGGAGCGTCTTAAAGGAGGAGAGAGAGGTAGAGAGGTGGAGAATTAGGGAGGGAATTCCAGAGCTTGGAACCTAGGCAGCTGAAGGTATGGCCGCCAATGGTGGAGCGATGAAAATCAGGGATGCGCAAGGGGCCAGAATTGGAGGAGCGCAGAGATCTCAGAGGGTTGTAGGGCTGGAGGAGGTTTCAGAGATAGGGAGGGGTGAGGACATGGAGAGTTTTGAACACAAGGATGAGAATTTTAAAAACGAGGCGTTCCCGGACTGAGAGCCAATGTCGGTCACCGAGCACAGGAGTGAAGGGTGAACGGGACTTGGTGCGAGTTAGGATACGGGCAGCAGAGTTTTGGATGAGCTCAAGCTTATGGAGGGTGCAAGGTGGGAGGCCGGCCAGGAGAGCATTGGGATAGTCAATGGTCTTGGCAGCGCTTGTCCACAACCCCACCCCCACCCCACAAGAAACCAGCAAATAAACTTACCCCAGGTGTAAAGCAGAGGAAAATCACGCCCGTATAAAATTCGCAACCAAACAGCACCATGTATTCTCAACAGATGCATTAATTATATTTTGTGTACTCTCTATTATCTGCATTTGCAATATTCAATACGTGTTACACACCAATAAGATATGATTGAATGCATTAGCAGCTCCACAAAGGACTTTACACAATATTTATCACTGCACACTTTTAATTTGCTTAATCTATTAAACTAATATGACCATTTGTTCCTTTCATGATAATACCACGCAAAATCAAATGTGAACCGAACTAATGTAGGGACGACATTAATTCCCTTACTACACACTTAAAAACCTGCGTCACACAATTCTTCAAAATGATCCCTGGGCTTTCCAGCAATCACACACTTCAGCTTTGTAACTTCCTCAATTAATTTTTCTAACTTCAGCTTGACCACAGTGAGATGTAATGCTGCACTATTGATATCTGAAGCCAATGTTCCCAATTCATGAAATGTTGGCAGCAACAAGACACTGTACTGAGCTCCCTAAGTATCTGACAGCCTTGCAATCCACAAACGTCCTGGAAGAGCTTGATGGGGAATGTTTTAGACATACTGCTCATTTCTGTAAAATCAGGTGTCAACTGTGGCACTGGGCAGCACCTCTCACCTCTGAGTCAGAAGGTCGTGGGTTCAAGTCCCACTCCAGAGACGTGAGCACACAGTCTAGGCCGACACTCCCAGTGCAGTACCGAGGGAGGTGCTGCACTGTCGGAGGTGCCATCTTTCGGATGAGATGTTAAACTGAGGGCTCATCTCCGGTGGACATGAAAGATCTGATGACACTATTCAAAGAAGAGCAGGGGAGTTCTCCTGGGTGTCCTGGCCAATGTTTATCCCTCAACCAACATCAATAAAAACAGATTATCTGGTCATTATCACATTGCTGTTTGTGGGATCTTGCCATTGCTACTCCTGCTCAGGTCAGATCTCCCAAATCGAAGTGTCTCGGGACATCTTGCCACATTTAAGATGCTGTATAAAAGCCAGTCGTTGCCTTAACTTTTAAAAAAAAGATGAAATTCCACTTTAATTCTAAAAACTACCAAATTCTTACTTTGTGCAGTGGAATCAGACAAACCAAATTAACAAATAGTTACCAGCACAGAACTCATTGCTGCAGCTGATGTCGGGGTCGGCAAGTTTAGGGAAGGAGTTAGTTGGCATTGATCTAACAGCACGAGGCTGTCGCTGCTGCTCACCTTTGCTCTCTGGTGAAGGTTGGACATGGTCTCGGATTTAAACTCGCTCTTGTTTTTCCTGCACAACACGGTAGAAATGATGATGATGATAACGGTTACCACGCCGACGGGGGCCAGCACCGCGGCGATGATCCACAAATTGTTTGGCGGGTTTTTCACAACAGCTGCACGAAGAACAGAAGGATTAGAGACGATCGCCAGCACCTCAAACGACAAAAACCTCCACCAGTATTTCTGTCCTAACAATATTGCTCCTTTTGAAACTATGGGCTCAATTTTAGCCCCCAAGACTGGGTAGGTTGGGGGCGGGGGGAGCAGACAAAATCGATGTTTTTGGGAGCGAGCAGACATCCCAGCTGGAACCTGCCCATTTTTGAATTAGGCTCAGGTAAATCTGTGTGCGTTTGCCCAACAGTCACCAGGAAGTCCCGCCCCCCACTTAAATCCAGCGGGCCAATACTTAAAGGGGCAGTGTACCTCACTGAGGTACTTAAGGTACTTTATATTTTGTGCATTGGACACTTAAAATGAATTTAAACTTACATGGGCCGCTTTCCCATCTCTTCCGATTCACGCCTGGTGAAAGCAGGTGGGAAGGGCCGGATAAATGAAAAATATACTAAACAAATGAAATAAAATGAAATTTTCCATTGTAAAAAAAATTAAGAAACGTACCTTAAAAATGATGTTGCCTGGACCCCCCACCCCCACCGACCTCCAATGTCTCCCCGTCCCCCAATCCTTGTCTCCCCCCCACTCCGATCTCTCCCGGCCCACGATCTTTGTTTCCCCCCACAACTCCGATCTCCGATTTTCCCCCCGCCCCGATCATTGCCCAGCCCCCCCCCCCGCACCCCATCTCTCTCCCATCGGCCAGTGAGGTCTCTCTATCTCTCTTTCTCCTCCCCTCGACCCCCACTCGGATGAATATGGCCTATCAATCGGGCTGGTTGCCGGGCGCGAAACCCGGAAGAGGCATTGATTGGCCTTATTAAGGTTGCAATCTACCGTTTACTTCCCTTCCGGGTTTTGCACCCAAAAATCCTCCCCGCCGCCCGCCCAGGTCTCCTCCTATGTTTTAAAAGTAGTGGTGGGTAGGTGGTAAATAGGGATTGCAATCTTCCTTCCACATCTCTCAATGGACATATCATGTGGACAGTCCTGGACATTCCTAGTGAGAATTTTCCTTTGTGTCTCCACTGCCCTCATCTGAACGTTGAAACCAAAAGGTCCACAACAATGAAAAAAAGATAGAACTTGCATTTATATAGCGCCTTTCTGGTACTCAGGACGTCCCAAAGCACTTTACAACCAATGAAGTACATCTTTTTTTGATGTGCAGTCACTGTTGTAATGTGGGAAACGCAGTGCACAGCAAGATCCCATAAACAGACAAGTGATAATGGCCCGTTTCTTTTTCCTTTTGTTAATTCCTTCATCTTCCTTCTAAATGCATTGACTCCTTTGTTTGGATCCAGCTCCATGAGCACCCGTGACATCCTGATACCTGACCCGAGTGGCCATTATTTCATGGGTGGGATAACCCTGACTGATCTGCCATTCCCTAAGATCAGCTAACTCAGCGCGGAACGGGAGCACAGCTCCAATGCTGACTGCATGCACATCGGCAGAGCTCATCTGCATTTTCTTCTTCTGAAATAGGCCCCATGCTCTGAAGTACTCTCTAAAACGCCCTCTGCCTTTCCTCTCCCACCGCCTCGAGGACCCTCCTTAAAGCTCACCTCTTTGACCAAACTTTTGGTTACCCCATCTAATATCTCCTTTGTCCATATTTTCCTGATGTTTCTGAGAAGCACTGTGAGAGATTTTTCGACGTGAAAGGAGTTGGATAAATGCAAGTTGTTGTTGCTGCTACAGAGTTAACTTCTCATCATTTTACTTCAAAATGTCAAAATGTACATCACATAGAAAATACAGCACAGAAACAGGCCATTCGGCCCAGCTGGCCGATGCTGGTGTTTATGCTCCACATGAGCCTCCTCCCTCCTTACTTCATCTCACCACAGTTTTCCTTCCCGTTTTTTCTGGAAACTTGCGAGCTTCAATTCACAAATATATGCCTCACAATTAATCTCATATATGGGATGTTGAAATGTGTGCTACTTCTTTCGTGTAACATACCATGCTTTAAGGGTACGATAGCATAGTGGTTATGTTACTGGAGTAGTACTCCAGAGACCGAAACTAATATTCTGGACGTGGAGATGCCGTTGATGGACTGGGGTTGACAATTGTAAACAATTTTACAACACCAAGTTATAGTCTAGCAATTTTATTTTAAATTCACAAGCTTTCGGAGGCTTCCTCCTTTCACATCGTTCACCTGACGAAGGAGGAAGCCTCCGAAAGCTTGTGAATTTAAAATAAAATTGCTGGACTATAACTTGGTGTTGTAAAATTGTTTATAATATTCTGGAGTCATGAGTCCAAATCTTTCCACAGCAGGTGAGGAATTTAAATACAATTAATTAAATAAAAATCTGGAATTTAAAAAAAGCTAATATCAGTAATGATGGCCATGAAACTATTGGATTGTCATAAAAAACCCATCTGGTTCACCAATGCCCTTCAGGGAAGGAAACTTGCTCTCCTGACCCAGTCCAGCCACATGTGACTCCAGACCCCCAGCAATGTGGTTGATTCTTCATGGCCAAACAATCCACTCAGTTCACCACCACCACCTTCTTGAGGGCAATTAGTGATGGGCAATAAATGCAGGCCCTGCCAGCGACGCCCAGATCCCATGAACAAATACATTTTTAAAAAGAGGTTGAGAGGTCTTCTAATCTCTATGAAGCACCAAGCTTGTGTATTAGAGCAACTGTTGAATTAAACATTTTAGCACTCTCTATAAATCTCATTCAAAGTTTACAACTGTAGTTAAGTTGTAAATATATTAAGACTTACAATTTTTTAATTGGTTATCAACAAGAAAATTCAATTAATAACACAGAATCACAGAGAACATACAGCACAGAAACAGGCCATTCAGCCCAACAGGTCAGTGTTTATGCTCCACACGAAAATCCTAGCTCCCTGCTCCATCTCACCCTATCAGCATACCCTTCTATTCCATTCTCCCTCATGTGTTTATCTAGCTTCTCCTTAAATGCATCTATGTTATTCGCCTCAACTACTCCTTGTGGTAGCGAGTTCCACATTCTAACCACTCGATGGGGAAAGAAGTTTCTCCTGAATTCCCCATTGGATTTATTAGTGACCATCTTATATTTATGGCCCCGAGTTTAGGATTCCCCACAAGTGGAAACACTGTTTCCGTGTTAATCCGACCAAATTTAAATTGTTACAATTTTTACATGTTGAACACAATGGAACAAAAGAACAAATTTCTTTCTTTTCAGTTACACAAAAACAAAACCAATTTAAAAGTTATATAATTCATCAAAACCAGTTGTCACTGACCAATCATGACAATATCTCAAAACAAATTATGTCGTCAGGAATTCACTTTTACATTTTTTAACTGTTCGCCCCAGCAATTATTTTCCTTCCCCTGCCGAAGAAATTGATGCCTTGCTGGGGTACAGTTCTACAGGCACTGACTCTCACTGGGGTACAGTTCAACAGGCAATCACTCTAACTGGGGTACACTTCGACGGGCACTGACTCTCACTGGTGTTAAGTTCGACAGGCACTGACTCTCACTGGGGTACAGTTCTACAGGCACTGACTCTCACTGGGGTACAGTTCTACAGGCACTGACTCTCACAGGGGTACAGTTCTACAGGCACTGACTCTCACTGGGGTACAGTTCGACAGGCACTGACTCTCACTGGGGTACAGTTCTACAGGCACTGACTCTCACTGGGGTACAGTTCCACAGGCACTGACTCTCACTGGGGTACAGTTCCACAGGCACTGACTCTCACTGGGGGACAGTTCGACAGGCACTGACTCTCACTGGGGTACAGTTCTACAGGCACTGACTCTCACTGGGGTACAGTTCTACAGGCACTGACTCTCACTTGGGTACAGTTCCACAGGCACCGACTCTCACTGGGGTACAGTTCCAAAGGCACTGACTCACACTGGGGTACAGTTCTACAGGCATTGACTCTCACTGGGGTACAGTTCGACAGGCACTGACTCTCACTGGGGTACAGTTCTACAGGCACTGACTCTCACTGGGGTACAGTTCTACAGGCACTGACTCTCACTGGGGTACAGTTCCACAGGCACTGAATCTCACTGGGGTACAGTTCCACAGGCACTGACTCTCACTGGAGGACAGTTCGACAGGCACTGACTCTCACTGGGGGACAGTTCGACAGGCACTGACTCTCACTGGGGTACAGTTCTACAGGCACTGACTCTCACTTGGGTACAGTTCCACAGGCACCGACTCTCACTGGGGTACAGTTCCAAAGGCACTGACTCACACTGGGGTACAGTTCTACAGGCATTGACTCTCACTGGGGTACAGTTCGACAGGCACTGACTCTCACTGGGGTACAGTTCTACAGGCACTGACTCTCACTGGGGTACAGTTCCACAGGCACTGACTCTCACTGGGGTACAGTTCCACAGGCACTGACTCTCACTGGGGGACAGTTCTACAGGCACTGACTCTCACTGGGGCACAGTTCTGCAGGCACTGACTCTCACTGGGGTACAGATTACAGGCACGAACTCTCACTGGGGTACAGTTCCACAGGCAGTGACTCTCACTGGGGTACAGTTCTACAGGCACTGACTCTCATTGGGGTAGAGTTTTGCAGGCACTGACTCTCACTGGGGTACAGTTCAACAGGCACTGACTCTCACAGGGGTACAGTTCTACTGGCACTGACTCTCACTGGGGTACAGTTCTACTGGCACTGACTCTCACTGGGGTGCAGTTCTACAGGCACTGACTCTCACTGGGGTACAGTTCTACAGGCACTGACTCTCACTGCGGTAGAGTTTACAGGCACGGACTCTCACTGCGGTACATCTAGACAGGCACTGAATGTCACTGGGGTACAGTTCTACAGGCACTGACTCTCACTGGGGTACAGTTCCACAGGCACTGACTCTCACTGGGCTACAGTTCGACAGGCACTAACTCTCACTGGGGTACAGTTCGACAGACAGTGACTCACACTGGGGTACAGTTCTTCAGGCACTGACTCTCACTTGGGTTCAGTTCGACTGGCACTGACTCTCACTGGGGTTCAGTTCTCCTGGCACTGACTCTCATTAGGGTACAGTTCGACAGGCACTGACTCTCACTGGAGTATAGGTTAAAGGCACTGCCTCTCACTGGTGTAATGTTCGACAGGCACTGACCCTCACTGGGATACAGTTTACAGGCACTGACTCTCATGAGGGTACAGTTCTACATGCACTGACTCTCACTGCGGTACAGTTCTACAGGTACTGACTCTCACTGGGGTACAGTTTACAGACACTGACTCTCACTGCGGTACAGATCTACAGGCACTGACTCTCACTGGGGTACATTTCTACAGGCACTGACTCTCACTGGGGTACAGTTCTGCAGGCACTGACTCTCACTGGGGTACAGTTCCACAGGCACTGATTCTCACTGGGGTACAGATTACAGGCACTAACTCTCACTGGGGTACAGTTCCACAGGCACTGACTCTCACTGGGGTACAGTTCTACAGGCACTGACTCTCATTGGGGTACAGTTCTACAGGCACTGACTCTCACTGGGGTACAGTTCTACTGGCACTGACTCTCACTGGGGTGCAGTTCCACTGGCCCTGACTCTCACTGGGGTACAGTTCTACAGGCACTGACTCTCACTGGGGTACAGTTCTACTGGCACTGACTCTCACTGGGGTGCAGTTCCACTGGCCCTGACTCTCACTGGGGTACAGTTCTACAGGCACTGACTCTCATTAGGGTACAGTTTTGCAGGCACTGACTCTCACTGGGGTACAGTTCTACAGGCACTGACTCTCACTGGGGTACAGTTCTACTGGCACTGACTCTCACTGGTTGACAGTTCTACAGGCACTGACCCTCAATGGGGTACTGTTGACAGGCACTGACTCTCACTGGGTTACAGCTCCAGAGGCACTGACTCTCACTGGGGTACAGTTCGACAGGCACTGACTCTCAGTGGGGTGCAGTTCTACAGGCACTGACTCTCACTGGGGTGCAGTTCTACTGGAACTGACTCTCATTTGTGTACAGTTCTAAAGGCACTGACCCTCAATGGGGTACAGTTTACAGGAACTGACTCTCATTAGGGTACAGTTCTACAGGCACTGACTCTCACTGGGGTACAGTTCGACAGGCACTGACTCTAACTGGGGTGCAGTTCTACAGGCACTGACTCTCACTGGGGTACAGTTCTACAGGCACTGACTCTCACTGGGGTACAGTTCTACAGGCACTGACTATCACTGGGATACAGTTCAACAGGCACTGACTCTAACTGGGGTACAGTTCTCCAGGCACTGACTCTCACTGGGGTACAGTTCTACAGACACGGACTCCCACTGGGGTACAGTTCTACAGGCACTGAATCTCACAGGGGTACAGTTCGACAGGCACTGACTCTCACTGGGGTACAGATCGACACGCACTGACTCTCACTGGGGTACAGTTCTACCGGCACTGACTATCACTGGGATACAGTTCAACAGGCACTGACTCTAACTGGGGTACAGTTCTCCAGGCACTGACTCTCACTGGGGTACAGTTCTACAGACACGGACTCCCACTGGGGTACAGTTCTACAGGCACTGACTGTCACTGGGGTACAGTTCGACAGGCACTGACTCTAACTGGGGTACAGTTCTCCAGGCACTGACTCTCACTGGGGTACAGTTCTACAGACATGGACTCCCACTGGGGTGCAGTTCAACAGGCACTGACTCTCACTGGGGTACAGTTCTGCAGGCACTGACTCTCACTGGGGGACAGTTCTACAGGCACCGACTCTCACTGGGATACAGATCTATAGGCACTGACTCTCACTGGTGTACAGTTCCACAGGCACTGACTCACACTGGGGTACAGTTATACAGGCACTGACTCTCACTTGGGTACAGTTCCACAGGCACTGACTCTCACTGGGGTACAGTTCCACAGGCACTGACTCACACTGGGGTACAGTTCTACAGGCACTGACTCTCAGTGGGATACAGTTCTACAGGCACTGACTCTCACTGGGGAACAGGTCTACAGACACTGACTCTCACTGGGGTACAGTTCTGCAGGCACTGACTCTCACTGGGTTACAGTTCTGCAGGCACTGACTCTCACTGGGGTACAGTTCTACAGGCACTGACTCTCACTGGGGTACAGTTGTACTGGCACTGACTCTCACTGGGGTACAGTTCCACAGGCACTGACTCTCACTGGGGTACAGTTCTACAGACAATGACTCTCACTGAGGTACAGTTCTACAGGCACTGACTCTCAGTGGGGTGCAGTTCTACAGGCACTGACTCTCACTGGGGTACAGATCCACAGGCACTGACTCTCACTGGGGTACAGTTCCACAGGAACTGACTCTCATTCGGGTACAGTTCTACAGACACTGACTCTCACTGGGGTACAGTTCTGCAGACACTGACTCTCACTGGAATATAGTTCACAGGCATTGACTCTCACTGGGGTACAGTTCTGCAGGCACTGACTCTCACTGGGGTGCAGTTCCACAGGCACTGACTCTCACTGGGGTGCAGTTCGACAGGCACTGACCCTCAATGGGGCACAGTTTACAGGAACTGACTCTCACTGCGGTACAGTTCTTCAGGCACTGACTCTCACTGGGGTACAGTTCTCCAGGCACTGACTCTCACTGGGATATAATTCTCCAGGCACTGACTCTCACTGGGGTACAGTTCTACAGGCACTGACCCTCAAAGGGGTACTGTTTACAGGAACTGACTCTCATTCGGGGACAGTTCTAAAGGCACTGACTCTCACTGGGGTACAGTTCTACTGGCACTGACTCTCACTGGGGTACAGTTCTCCTGGCACTGACTCTCATTTGTGTACAGTTCGACAGGCACTGACCCTCAAAGGGGTACTGTTTACAGGAACTGACTCTCATTCGGGGACAGTTCTAAAGGCACTGACTCTCACTGGGGTACAGTTCCACAGGCACTGACTCTCACTGGGCTACAGTTCTACAGGCACTGACTCTCACTGGGGTCCAGTACTGCAGGCACTGACTCTCACAGGGTTACAGTTCGACAGGCACTGACTCTCACTGCGGTAGAGTTTACAGGCACGGACTCTCACTGCGGTACATCTCGACAGGCACTGACTCTCACTGGGGTACAGTTCTACAGGCACTGACTCTCTCTGCGGTACAGTTCTACAGGCACTGACTCTCACTGGGGTACAGTTCCACAGGTACTGACTCACGGGGGTACACTTCAACAGGCACTGACTCTCACTGGGGTACAGTTCGACAGGCAAGGACTCTCACTGGGGTACAGTTCGACGGGCACTAACTCTCACTGGGGTACAGTTCGACAGGCACTGACTCTCACTGTGGTACAGTTCGACAGACACTGACTCTCACTGGGGTACAGTTCTACAGGGACTGACTCTCACTGGGGTACAGTTCTGCAGGCACTGACTCTCACTGGGGTACAGTTCGACAGGCACTGACTCTCACTGGGGTACAGTTAGACAGGCACTGACTCTCACTGGGGTACAGTTCGACAGGCACTGACTCTCACTGTGGTACAGTTCCACAGGCACTGACTCTCACTGTGGTACAGTTCCACAGGCACTGACTCTAACTGGGGTACAGTTCTACAAGCACTGATACTCAATGGGGCACAGTTCTACAGGCACTGACTCTCACTGCGGTACAGTTCTGCAGGTACTGACTCTCACTGCGGGACAGTTCTACAGGGACTGACTCTCACTGGGGGACAGTTCTACAGGCACTGACTCTCAATGGGTAACAGTTCCACTGGCACTGACTCTCACTGCGGGACAGTTCGACAGGGACTGACTCTGACTGGGGTACAGTTCCACAGGCACTGACTCTCAGTAGGGTGATGTTCTGCAGGCACTGATTCTCACTGGGGTACAGTTCTACAGGCACTGACTCTCATTGGGTTACAGTTCGACAGAAACTGACTCTCACTGGGGAACAGTTCCACTGGCACTGACTCTCACTGCGGGACAGTTCTACAGGGACTGACTCTCACTGGGGTACAGTTCCACAGGCACTGACTCTCAGTCGGGTGATCTTCTACAGGCACTGACTCTCAATGGGGTACATTTCTACAGGCACTGATTCTCACTGGGGTACAGTTTACAGGCACTGACTCTCACTGGAGTATAGTTTACAGGCACTGACTCTCACTGGGGTACAGTTCTACAGGCACTGGCTCTCACTAGGGTACAGTTCTACAAGTACTGACTCTAACTGGGGTGCAGTTCTACAGGCACTGACTCTCACTGGGGTACAGTTGTACTGGCACTGACTCTCACTGGGGTACAGTTCTACAGGCACTGACTCTCACTGGGGTACAGTTCTACAGACAATGACTCTCACTGAGGTACAGTTCTACAGGCGCTGCCTCTCAGTGGGGTGCAGTTCTACAGGCACTGACTCTCACTGGGGTACAGTTCCACAGGCACTGACTCTCACTGGGGTACAGTTCCACAGGAACTGACTCTCATTCGGGTACAGTTCTACAGACACTGACTCTCACTGGAATATAGTTCACAGGCATTGACTCTCACTGGGGTACAGTTCTGCAGGCACTGACTCTCACTGGGGTGCAGTTCCACAGGCACTGACTCTCACTGGAATATAGTTCACAGGCATTGACTCTCACTGGGGTACAGTTCTGCAGGCACTGACTCTCACTGGGGTGCAGTTCCACAGGCACTGACTCTCACTGGGGTGCAGTTCGACAGGCACTGACCCTCAATGGGGCACAGTTTACAGGAACTGACTCTCACTGCGGTACAGTTCTTCAGGCACTGACTCTCACTGGGGTACAGTTCTCCAGGCACTGACTCTCACTGGGATATAATTCTCCAGGCACTGACTCTCACTGGGGTACAGTTCTACAGGCACTGACCCTCAAAGGGGTACTGTTTACAGGAACTGACTCTCATTCGGGGACAGTTCTACAGGCACTGACTCTCACTGGAGTATAGTTTAAAGGCACTGCCTCTCACTGGTGTACTGTTCTACAGGCACTGACCCTCAAAGGGATACAGTTTACAGGCACTGACTCTCACTGCGGTACAGTTCTACAGGCACTGACTCTCACTGCGGTGCAGTTCTGCAGGCACTGACTCTCACTGTGGTACAGTTCTGCAGGCACTGAATCTCACTGGGGTACAGTTCCACAGGCACTGACTCTCACTGGGGTATAGTTCTACAGGCACTGACTGTCACAGGGGTACAGTTCCACAGGCACTGACTCTCACTGGGGTATAGTTCTACAGGCACTGACTGTCACAGGGGTACAGTTCCACAGGCACTGACTCTCACTGGGCTACAGTTCTACAGGCACTGACTCTCACTGGGCTACAGTTCTACAGGCACTGACTCTCACTGGGTTTCAGTTCTACAGGCACTGACTCTCACTGCGGTAGAGTTTACAGGCACGGACTCTCACTGCGGTACATCTCGACAGGCACTGACTCCCACTGGGGTACAGTTCATAGGCACTGACTCTCAATGCGGTACAGTTCTACAGGCACTGACTCTCATTGGGTTACAGTTCTCCAGAAACTGACTCTCACTGGGGTACAGTTCTACAGGCACTCACTCTCATTGGGTGACAGTTCTGCAGGCACTGACTCTCGCTGGGGTACAGTTCGACAGGCAAGGACTCTCCCTGGGGTACAGTTCGACGGGCACTGACTCTCACTGGGGATAAGTTCGACAGGCACTGACTCTCACTGGGCTACAGTTCTACAGGCACTCACTCTCACTGGGGTACAGTTCTACAGACACTGACTCTCACTTGGGTAAAGTTCGACAGACACTGACTCTCACTGGGGTACAGTTCGACAGGCACTGACTCTCACTGGGGTACAGTTCTACTGGCACTGACTCTCACTGGGGTACAGTTCTCCTGGCACTGACTCTCATTTGTGTACAGTTCGACAGGCACTGACCCTCAAAGGGGTACAGTTTACAGGAACTGACTCTCATTTGGGTACAGTTCTGCAGGCACTGACTCTCACTGCGGGACAGATCTACAGGCACTGACTCTCACTGGGGTACAGTTCCACAGGCACTGACTCTCACTGGGCTACAGTTCTACAGGCACTGACTCTCACTGGGGTCCAGTACTGCAGGCACTGACTCTCACAGGGTTACAGTTCTACAGGCACTGACTCTCACTGCGGTAGAGTTTACAGGCACGGACTCTCACTGCGGTACATCTCGACAGGCACTGACTCTCACTGGGGTACAGTTCTACAGGCACTGACTCTCTCTGCGGTACAGTTCTACAGGCACTGACTCTCACTGGGGTACAGTTCCACAGGTACTGACTCACGGGGGTACACTTCAACAGGCACTGACTCTCACTGGGGTACAGTTCGACAGGCAAGGACTCTCACTGGGGTACAGTTCGACGGGCACTAACTCTCACTGGGGTACAGTTCGACAGGCACTGACTCTCACTGTGGTACAGTTCGACAGACACTGACTCTCACTGGGGTACAGTTCTACAGGGACTGACTCTCACTGGGGTACAGTTCTGCAGGCACTGACTCTCACTGGGGTACAGTTCGACAGGCACTGACTCTCACTGGGGTACAGTTCGACAGGCACTGACTCTCACTGGGGTACAGTTCGACAGGCACTGACTCTCACTGTGGTACAGTTCTACAGGCACTGACTCTCAGTGGGATACAGTTCTACAGGCACTGACTCTCACTGGGGAACAGGTCTACAGACACTGACTCTCACTGGGGTACAGTTCTGCAGGCACTGACTCTCACTGGGTTACAGTTCTGCAGGCACTGACTCTCACTGGGGTACAGTTCTACAGGCACTGACTCTCACTGGGGTACAGTTGTACTGGCACTGACTCTCACTGGGGTACAGTTCCACAGGCACTGACTCTCACTGGGGTACAGTTCTACAGACAATGACTCTCACTGAGGTACAGTTCTACAGGCACTGACTCTCAGTGGGGTGCAGTTCTACAGGCACTGACTCTCACTGGGGTACAGATCCACAGGCACTGACTCTCACTGGGGTACAGTTCCACAGGAACTGACTCTCATTCGGGTACAGTTCTACAGACACTGACTCTCACTGGGGTACAGTTCTGCAGACACTGACTCTCACTGGAATATAGTTCACAGGCATTGACTCTCACTGGGGTACAGTTCTGCAGGCACTGACTCTCACTGGGGTGCAGTTCCACAGGCACTGACTCTCACTGGGGTGCAGTTCGACAGGCACTGACCCTCAATGGGGCACAGTTTACAGGAACTGACTCTCACTGCGGTACAGTTCTTCAGGCACTGACTCTCACTGGGGTACAGTTCTCCAGGCACTGACTCTCACTGGGATATAATTCTCCAGGCACTGACTCTCACTGGGGTACAGTTCTACAGGCACTGACCCTCAAAGGGGTACTGTTTACAGGAACTGACTCTCATTCGGGGACAGTTCTAAAGGCACTGACTCTCACTGGGGTACAGTTCTACTGGCACTGACTCTCACTGGGGTACAGTTCTCCTGGCACTGACTCTCATTTGTGTACAGTTCGACAGGCACTGACCCTCAAAGGGGTACAGTTTACAGGAACTGACTCTCATTTGGGTACAGTTCTGCAGGCACTGACTCTCACTGCGGGACAGATCTACAGGCACTGACTCTCACTGGGGTACAGTTCCACAGGCACTGACTCTCACTGGGCTACAGTTCTACAGGCACTGACTCTCACTGGGGTCCAGTACTGCAGGCACTGACTCTCACAGGGTTACAGTTCGACAGGCACTGACTCTCACTGCGGTAGAGTTTACAGGCACGGACTCTCACTGCGGTACATCTCGACAGGCACTGACTCTCACTGGGGTACAGTTCTACAGGCACTGACTCTCTCTGCGGTACAGTTCTACAGGCACTGACTCTCACTGGGGTACAGTTCCACAGGTACTGACTCACGGGGGTACACTTCAACAGGCACTGACTCTCACTGGGGTACAGTTCGACAGGCAAGGACTCTCACTGGGGTACAGTTCGACGGGCACTAACTCTCACTGGGGTACAGTTCGACAGGCACTGACTCTCACTGTGGTACAGTTCGACAGACACTGACTCTCACTGGGGTACAGTTCTACAGGGACTGACTCTCACTGGGGTACAGTTCTGCAGGCACTGACTCTCACTGGGGTACAGTTCGACAGGCACTGACTCTCACTGGGGTACAGTTAGACAGGCACTGACTCTCACTGGGGTACAGTTCGACAGGCACTGACTCTCACTGTGGTACAGTTCCACAGGCACTGACTCTCACTGTGGTACAGTTCCACAGGCACTGACTCTAACTGGGGTACAGTTCTACAAGCACTGATACTCAATGGGGCACAGTTCTACAGGCACTGACTCTCACTGCGGTACAGTTCTGCAGGTACTGACTCTCACTGCGGGACAGTTCTACAGGGACTGACTCTCACTGGGGGACAGTTCTACAGGCACTGACTCTCAATGGGTAACAGTTCCACTGGCACTGACTCTCACTGCGGGACAGTTCGACAGGGACTGACTCTGACTGGGGTACAGTTCCACAGGCACTGACTCTCAGTAGGGTGATGTTCTGCAGGCACTGATTCTCACTGGGGTACAGTTCTACAGGCACTGACTCTCATTGGGTTACAGTTCGACAGAAACTGACTCTCACTGGGGAACAGTTCCACTGGCACTGACTCTCACTGCGGGACAGTTCTACAGGGACTGACTCTCACTGGGGTACAGTTCCACAGGCACTGACTCTCAGTCGGGTGATCTTCTACAGGCACTGACTCTCAATGGGGTACATTTCTACAGGCACTGATTCTCACTGGGGTACAGTTTACAGGCACTGACTCTCACTGGAGTATAGTTTACAGGCACTGACTCTCACTGGGGTACAGTTCTACAGGCACTGGCTCTCACTAGGGTACAGTTCTACAAGTACTGACTCTAACTGGGGTGCAGTTCTACAGGCACTGACTCTCACTGGGGTACAGTTGTACTGGCACTGACTCTCACTGGGGTACAGTTCTACAGGCACTGACTCTCACTGGGGTACAGTTCTACAGACAATGACTCTCACTGAGGTACAGTTCTACAGGCGCTGCCTCTCAGTGGGGTGCAGTTCTACAGGCACTGACTCTCACTGGGGTACAGTTCCACAGGCACTGACTCTCACTGGGGTACAGTTCCACAGGAACTGACTCTCATTCGGGTACAGTTCTACAGACACTGACTCTCACTGGAATATAGTTCACAGGCATTGACTCTCACTGGGGTACAGTTCTGCAGGCACTGACTCTCACTGGGGTGCAGTTCCACAGGCACTGACTCTCACTGGAATATAGTTCACAGGCATTGACTCTCACTGGGGTACAGTTCTGCAGGCACTGACTCTCACTGGGGTGCAGTTCCACAGGCACTGACTCTCACTGGGGTGCAGTTCGACAGGCACTGACCCTCAATGGGGCACAGTTTACAGGAACTGACTCTCACTGCGGTACAGTTCTTCAGGCACTGACTCTCACTGGGGTACAGTTCTCCAGGCACTGACTCTCACTGGGATATAATTCTCCAGGCACTGACTCTCACTGGGGTACAGTTCTACAGGCACTGACCCTCAAAGGGGTACTGTTTACAGGAACTGACTCTCATTCGGGGACAGTTCTACAGGCACTGACTCTCACTGGAGTATAGTTTAAAGGCACTGCCTCTCACTGGTGTACTGTTCTACAGGCACTGACCCTCAAAGGGATACAGTTTACAGGCACTGACTCTCACTGCGGTACAGTTCTACAGGCACTGACTCTCACTGCGGTGCAGTTCTGCAGGCACTGACTCTCACTGTGGTACAGTTCTGCAGGCACTGAATCTCACTGGGGTACAGTTCCACAGGCACTGACTCTCACTGGGGTATAGTTCTACAGGCACTGACTGTCACAGGGGTACAGTTCCACAGGCACTGACTCTCACTGGGGTATAGTTCTACAGGCACTGACTGTCACAGGGGTACAGTTCCACAGGCACTGACTCTCACTGGGCTACAGTTCTACAGGCACTGACTCTCACTGGGCTACAGTTCTACAGGCACTGACTCTCACTGGGTTTCAGTTCTACAGGCACTGACTCTCACTGCGGTAGAGTTTACAGGCACGGACTCTCACTGCGGTACATCTCGACAGGCACTGACTCCCACTGGGGTACAGTTCATAGGCACTGACTCTCAATGCGGTACAGTTCTACAGGCACTGACTCTCATTGGGTTACAGTTCTCCAGAAACTGACTCTCACTGGGGTACAGTTCTACAGGCACTCACTCTCATTGGGTGACAGTTCTGCAGGCACTGACTCTCGCTGGGGTACAGTTCGACAGGCAAGGACTCTCCCTGGGGTACAGTTCGACGGGCACTGACTCTCACTGGGGATAAGTTCGACAGGCACTGACTCTCACTGGGCTACAGTTCTACAGGCACTCACTCTCACTGGGGTACAGTTCTACAGACACTGACTCTCACTTGGGTAAAGTTCGACAGACACTGACTCTCACTGGGGTACAGTTCGACAGGCACTGACTCTCACTGGGGTACAGTTCTACTGGCACTGACTCTCACTGGGGTACAGTTCTCCTGGCACTGACTCTCATTTGTGTACAGTTCGACAGGCACTGACCCTCAAAGGGGTACAGTTTACAGGAACTGACTCTCATTTGGGTACAGTTCTGCAGGCACTGACTCTCACTGCGGGACAGATCTACAGGCACTGACTCTCACTGGGGTACAGTTCCACAGGCACTGACTCTCACTGGGCTACAGTTCTACAGGCACTGACTCTCACTGGGGTCCAGTACTGCAGGCACTGACTCTCACAGGGTTACAGTTCTACAGGCACTGACTCTCACTGCGGTAGAGTTTACAGGCACGGACTCTCACTGCGGTACATCTCGACAGGCACTGACTCTCACTGGGGTACAGTTCTACAGGCACTGACTCTCTCTGCGGTACAGTTCTACAGGCACTGACTCTCACTGGGGTACAGTTCCACAGGTACTGACTCACGGGGGTACACTTCAACAGGCACTGACTCTCACTGGGGTACAGTTCGACAGGCAAGGACTCTCACTGGGGTACAGTTCGACGGGCACTAACTCTCACTGGGGTACAGTTCGACAGGCACTGACTCTCACTGTGGTACAGTTCGACAGACACTGACTCTCACTGGGGTACAGTTCTACAGGGACTGACTCTCACTGGGGTACAGTTCTGCAGGCACTGACTCTCACTGGGGTACAGTTCGACAGGCACTGACTCTCACTGGGGTACAGTTCGACAGGCACTGACTCTCACTGGGGTACAGTTCGACAGGCACTGACTCTCACTGTGGTACAGTTCCACAGGCACTGACTCTCACTGTGGTACAGTTCCACAGGCACTGACTCTAACTGGGGTACAGTTCTACAAGCACTGATACTCAATGGGGCACAGTTCTACAGGCACTGACTCTCACTGCGGTACAGTTCTGCAGGTACTGACTCTCACTGCGGGACAGTTCTACAGGGACTGACTCTCACTGGGGGACAGTTCTACAGGCACTGACTCTCACTGGGGGACAGTTCCACTGGCACTGACTCTCACTGCGGGACAGTTCTACAGGGACTGACTCTGACTGGGGTACAGTTCCACAGGCACTGACTCTCAGTAGGGTGATGTTCTGCAGGCACTGATTCTCACTGGGGTACAGTTCTACAGGCACTGACTCTCATTGGGTTACAGTTCGACAGAAACTGACTCTCACTGGGGTACAGTTCGACAGGCACTGACTCTCACTGGGGTACAGTTCTACTGGCACTGACTCTCACTGGGGTACAGTTCTCCTGGCACTGACTCTCATTTGTGTACAGTTCGACAGGCACTGACCCTCAAAGGGGTACAGTTTACAGGAACTGACTCTCATTTGGGTACAGTTCTGCAGGCACTGACTCTCACTGCGGGACAGATCTACAGGCACTGACTCTCACCGGGGTACAGTTCCACAGGCACTGACTCTCACTGGGCTACAGTTCTACAGGCACTGACTCTCACTGGGGTCCAGTACTGCAGGCACTGACTCTCACAGGGTTACAGTTCTACAGGCACTGACTCTCACTGCGGTAGAGTTTACAGGCACGGACTCTCACTGCGGTACATCTCGACAGGCACTGACTCTCACTGGGGTACAGTTCTACAGGCACTGACTCTCTCTGCGGTACAGTTCTACAGGCACTGACTCTCACTGGGGTACAGTTCCACAGGTACTGACTCACGGGGGTACACTTCAACAGGCACTGACTCTCACTGGGGTACAGTTCGACAGGCAAGGACTCTCACTGGGGTACAGTTCGACGGGCACTAACTCTCACTGGGGTACAGTTCGACAGGCACTGACTCTCACTGTGGTACAGTTCGACAGACACTGACTCTCACTGGGGTACAGTTCTACAGGGACTGACTCTCACTGGGGTACAGTTCTGCAGGCACTGACTCTCACTGGGGTACAGTTCGACAGGCACTGACTCTCACTGGGGTACAGTTCGACAGGCACTGACTCTCACTGGGGTACAGTTCGACAGGCACTGACTCTCACTGTGGTACAGTTCCACAGGCACTGACTCTCACTGTGGTACAGTTCCACAGGCACTGACTCTAACTGGGGTACAGTTCTACAAGCACTGATACTCAATGGGGCACAGTTCTACAGGCACTGACTCTCACTGCGGTACAGTTCTGCAGGTACTGACTCTCACTGCGGGACAGTTCTACAGGGACTGACTCTCACTGGGGGACAGTTCTACAGGCACTGACTCTCACTGGGGGACAGTTCCACTGGCACTGACTCTCACTGCGGGACAGTTCTACAGGGACTGACTCTGACTGGGGTACAGTTCCACAGGCACTGACTCTCAGTAGGGTGATGTTCTGCAGGCACTGATTCTCACTGGGGTACAGTTCTACAGGCACTGACTCTCATTGGGTTACAGTTCGACAGAAACTGACTCTCACTGGGGAACAGTTCCACTGGCACTGACTCTCACTGCGGGACAGTTCTACAGGGACTGACTCTCACTGGGGTACAGTTCCACAGGCACTGACTCTCAGTCGGGTGATCTTCTGCAGGCACTGACTCTCACTGGGGTGCAGTTCCACAGGCACTGACTCTCACTGGAATATAGTTCACAGGCATTGACTCTCACTGGGGTACAGTTCTGCAGGCACTGACTCTCACTGGGGTGCAGTTCCACAGGCACTGACTCTCACTGGGGTGCAGTTCGACAGGCACTGACCCTCAATGGGGCACAGTTTACAGGAACTGACTCTCACTGCGGTACAGTTCTTCAGGCACTGACTCTCACTGGGGTACAGTTCTCCAGGCACTGACTCTCACTGGGATATAATTCTCCAGGCACTGACTCTCACTGGGGTACAGTTCTACAGGCACTGACCCTCAAAGGGGTACTGTTTACAGGAACTGACTCTCATTCGGGGACAGTTCTACAGGCACTGACTCTCACTGGAGTATAGTTTAAAGGCACTGCCTCTCACTGGTGTACTGTTCTACAGGCACTGACCCTCAAAGGGATACAGTTTACAGGCACTTATTCTCACTGCGGTACAGTTCTACAGGCACTGACTCTCACTGCGGTGCAGTTCTGCAGGCACTGACTCTCACTGTGGTACAGTTCTGCAGGCACTGAATCTCACTGGGGTACAGTTCCACAGGCACTGACTCTCACTGGGGTATAGTTCTACAGGCACTGACTGTCACAGGGGTACAGTTCCACAGGCACTGACTCTCACTGGGCTACAGTTCTACAGGCACTGACTCTCACTGGGGTACAGTTCTACAGGCACTGACTCTCACTGGGTTTCAGTTCTACAGGCACTGACTCTCACTGCGGTAGAGTTTACAGGCACGGACTCTCACTGCGGTACATCTCGACAGGCACTGACTCCCACTGGGGTACAGTTCACAGGCACTGACTCTCAATGCGGTACAGTTCTACAGGCACTGACTCTCATTGGGTTACAGTTCTCCAGAAACTGACTCTCACTGGGGTACAGTTCTACAGGCACTGACTCTCACTGGGGTACAGTTCCACAGGCACTGACTCTCACTGGGCGACAGTTCTACAGGCACTGACTCTCACTGGGGTCCAGTACTGCAGGCACTGACTCTCACTGGGTTACAGTTCTACAGGCACTGACTCTCACTGCGGTAGAGTTTACAGGCACGGACTCTCACTGCGGTACTTCTCGACAGGCACTGACTCTCACTGGGGTACAGTTCTACAGGCACTGAATCTCACTGGGGTACAGTTCCACAGGTACTGACTCACGGGGGTACACTTCAACAGGCACTGACTCTCACTGGGGTACAGTTCGACAGGCAAGGACTCTCAATGGGGTACAGTTCGACGGGCACTAACTCTCACTGGGGTACAGTTCGACAGGCACTGACTCTCACTGGGGTACAGTTCGACAGACACAGACTCTCACTGGGGTACAGTTCTACAGGAACTGACTCTCATTTGGGTACAGTTCTGCAGGCACTGACTCTCACTGGGCGACAGTTCTACAGGCACTGACTCTCACTGGGGTCCAGTACTGCAGGCACTGACTCTCACTGGGTTACAGTTCTACAGGCACTGACTCTCACTGCGGTAGAGTTTACAGGCACGGACTCTCACTGCGGTACATCTCGACAGGCACTGACTCTCACTGGGGTACAGTTCGACGGGCACTAACTCTCACTGGGGTACAGTTCGACAGGCACTGACTCTCACTGGGGTACAGTTCGACAGACACTGACTCTCACTGGGGTACAGTTCTACAGGGACTGACTCTCACTGGGGTACAGTTCTGCAGGCACTGACTCTCACTGGGGTACAGTTCGACAGGCACTGACTCTCACTGTGGTACAGTTCGACAGACACTGACTCTCACTGGGGTACAGTTCTACAGGGACTGACTCTCACTGGGGTACAGTTCTGCAGGCACTGACTCTCACTGGGGTACAGTTCGACAGGCACTGACTCTCACTGGGGTACAGTTCGACAGGCACTGACTCTCACTGGGGTACAGTTCGACAGGCACTGACTCTCACTGTGGTACAGTTCCACAGGCACTGACTCTCACTGCGGTAGAGTTTACAGGCACGGACTCTCACTGCGGTACTTCTCGACAGGCACTGACTCTCACTGGGGTACAGTTCTACAGGCACTGACTCTCACTGGGGTACAGTTCCACAGGTACTGACTCACGGGGGTACACTTCAACAGGCACTGACTCTCACTGGGGTACAGTTCGACAGGCAAGGACTCTCACTGGGGTACAGTTCGACGGGCACTAACTCTCACTGGGGTACAGTTCGACAGGCACTGACTCTCACTGGGGTACAGTTCGACAGACACGGACTCTCACTGGGGTACAGTTCTACAGGAACTGACTCTCATTTGGGTACAGTTCTGCAGGCACTGACTCTCACTGCGGGACAGATCTACAGGCACTGACTCTCACTGGGGTACAGTTCCACAGGCACTGACTCTCACTGGGGTACAGTTCTACAAGCACTGATACTCAATGGGGCACAGTTCTACAGGCACTGACTCTCACTGCGGTACAGTTCTGCAGGTACTGACTCTCACTGCGGGACAGTTCTACAGGGACTGACTCTCACTGGGGGACAGTTCTACAGGCACTGACTCTCACTGGGTAACAGTTCCACTGGCACTGACTCTCACTGCGGGACAGTTCTACAGGGACTGACTCTGACTGGGGTACAGTTCCACAGGCACTGACTCTCAGTAGGGTGATGTTCTGCAGGCACTGATTCTCACTGGGGTACAGTTCTACAGGCACTGACTCTCATTGGGTTACAGTTCGACAGAAACTGACTCTTACTGGGGAACAGTTCCACTGGCACTGACTCTCACTGCGGGACAGTTCTACAGGGACTGACTCTCACTGGGGTACAGTTCCACAGGCACTGACTCTCAGTCGGGTGATCTTCTACAGGCACTGACTCTCAATGGGGTACATTTCTACAGGCACTGATTCTCACTGGGGTACAGTTTACAGGCACTGACTCTCACTGGAGTATAGTTTACAGGCACTGACTCTCACTGGGGTACAGTTCTACAGGCACTGGCTCTCACTAGGGTACAGTTCTACAAGTACTGACTCTAACTGGGGTGCAGTTCCACAGGCACTGACTCTCACTGGGGTACAGTTGTACTGGCACTGACTCTCACTGGGGTACAGTTCTACAGGCACTGACTCTCACTGGGGTACAGTTCTACAGACAATGACTCTCACTGAGGTACAGTTCTACAGGCACTGACTCTCACTGGGGTACAGTTCCACAGGAACTGACTCTCATTCGGGTACAGTTCTACAGACACTGACTCTCACTGGAATATAGTTCACAGGCATTGACTCTCACTGGGGTACAGTTCTGCAGGCACTGACTCTCACTGGGGTGCAGTTCCACAGGCACTGACTCTCACTGGAATATAGTTCACAGGCATTGACTCTCACTGGGGTACAGTTCTGCAGGCACTGACTCTCACTGGGGTGCAGTTCCACAGGCACTGACTCTCACTGGGGTGCAGTTCGACAGGCACTGACCCTCAATGGGGCACAGTTTACAGGAACTGACTCTCACTGCGGTACAGTTCTTCAGGCACTGACTCTCACTGGGGTACAGTTCTCCAGGCACTGACTCTCAATGGGATATAATTCTCCAGGCACTGACTCTCACTGGGGTACAGTTCTACAGGCACTGACCCTCAAAGGGGTACTGTTTACAGGAACTGACTCTCATTCGGGGACAGTTCTACAGGCACTGACTCTCACTGGAGTATAGTTTAAAGGCACTGCCTCTCACTGGTGTACTGTTCTACAGGCACTGACCCTCAAAGGGATACAGTTTACAGGCACTGACTCTCACTGCGGTACAGTTCTACAGGCACTGACTCTCACTGCGGTGCAGTTCTGCAGGCACTGACTCTCACTGTGGTACAGTTCTGCAGGCACTGAATCTCACTGGGGTACAGTTCCACAGGCACTGACTCTCACTGGGGTATAGTTCTACAGGCACTGACTGTCACAGGGGTACAGTTCCACAGGCACTGACTCTCACTGGGCTACAGTTCTACAGGCACTGACTCTCACTGGGGTACAGTTCTACAGGCACTGACTCTCACTGGGTTTCAGTTCTACAGGCACTGACTCTCACTGCGGTAGAGTTTACAGGCACGGACTCTCACTGCGGTACATCTCGACAGGCACTGACTCCCACTGGGGTACAGTTCACAGGCACTGACTCTCAATGCGGTACAGTTCTACAGGCACTGACTCTCATTGGGTTACAGTTCTCCAGAAACTGACTCTCACTGGGGTACAGTTCTACAGGCACTGACTCTCATTGGGTGACAGTTCTGCAGGCACTGACTCTCGCTGGGGTACATTTCGACAGGCAAGGACTCTCACTGGGGTACAGTTCGACGGGCACTGACTCTCACTGGGGATAAGTTCGACAGGCACTGACTCTCACTGGGCTACAGTTCTGCAGGCACTCACTCTCACTCGGGTACAGTTCTCCAGACACTGACTCTAACTTGGGTAAAGTTCGACAGACACTGACTCTCACTGGGGTACAGTTCGACAGGCACTGACTCTCACTGCGGTACAGTTCTCCAGGGACTGGCTCTCACTGGGGTACAGTTCTACAGGCACTGACTCTCACTGGGTAACAGTTCCACTGGCACTGACTCTCACTGCGGGACAGTTCTACAGGGACTGACTCTGACTGGGGTACAGTTCCACAGGCACTGACTCTCAGTAGGGTGATGTTCTGCAGGCACTGATTCTCACTGGGGTACAGTTCTACAGGCACTGACTCTCATTGGGTTACAGTTCGACAGAAACTGACTCTCACTGGGGAACAGTTCCACTGGCACTGACTCTCACTGCGGGACAGTTCCACAGGCACTGACTCTCAGTCGGGTGATCTTCTACAGGCACTGACTCTCAATGGGGTACATTTCTACAGGCACTGATTCTCACTGGGGTACAGTTTACAGGCACTGACTCTCACTGGAGTATAGTTTACAGGCACTGACTCTCACTGGGGTACAGTTCTACAGGCACTGGCTCTCACTAGGGTACAGTTCTACAAGTACTGACTCTAACTGGGGTGCAGTTCTACAGGCACTGACTCTCACTGGGGTACAGTTGTACTGGCACTGACTCTCACTGGGGTACAGTTCTACAGGCACTGACTCTCACTGGGGTACAGTTCTACAGACAATGACTCTCACTGAGGTACAGTTCTACAGGCACTGACTCTCACTGGGGTACAGTTCCACAGGAACTGACTCTCATTCGGGTACAGTTCTACAGACACTGACTCTCACTGGAATATAGTTCACAGGCATTGACTCTCACTGGGGTACAGTTCTGCAGGCACTGACTCTCACTGGGGTGCAGTTCCACAGGCACTGACTCTCACTGGAATATAGTTCACAGGCATTGACTCTCACTGGGGTACAGTTCTGCAGGCACTGACTCTCACTGGGGTGCAGTTCCACAGGCACTGACTCTCACTGGGGTGCAGTTCGACAGGCACTGACCCTCAATGGGGCACAGTTTACAGGAACTGACTCTCACTGCGGTACAGTTCTTCAGGCACTGACTCTCACTGGGATATAATTCTCCAGGCACTGACTCTCACTGGGGTACAGTTCTACAGGCACTGACCCTCAAAGGGGTACTGTTCACAGGAACTGACTCTCATTCGGGGACAGTTCTACAGGCACTGACTCTCACTGGAGTATAGTTTAAAGGCACTGCCTCTCACTGGTGTACTGTTCTACAGGCACTGACCCTCAAAGGGATACAGTTTACAGGCACTGACTCTCACTGCGGTACAGTTCTACAGGCACTGACTCTCACTGCGGTGCAGTTCTGCAGGCACTGACTCTCACTGTGGTACAGTTCTGCAGGCACTGAATCTCACTGGGGTACAGTTCTACAGGCACTGACTGTCACAGGGGTACAGTTCCACAGGCACTGACTCTCACTGGGCTACAGTTCTACAGGCACTGACTCTCACTGGGGTACAGTTCTACAGGCACTGACTCTCACTGGGTTTCAGTTCTACAGGCACTGACTCTCACTGCGGTAGAGTTTACAGGCACGGACTCTCACTGCGGTACATCTCGACAGGCACTGACTCCCACTGGGGTACAGTTCACAGGCACTGACTCTCAATGCGGTACAGTTCTACAGGCACTGACTCTCATTGGGTTACAGTTCTCCAGAAACTGACTCTCACTGGGGTACAGTTCTACAGGCACTGACTCTCATTGCGTGACAGTTCTGCAGGCACTGACTCTCGCTGGGGTACAGTTCGACAGGCAAGGACTCTCACTGGGGTACAGTTCGACGGGCACTGACTCTCACTGGGGATACGTTCGACAGGCACTGACTCTCACTGGGCTACAGTTCTGCAGACACTCACTCTCACTCGGGTACAGTTCTACAGACACTGACTCTAACTTGGGTAAAGTTCGACAGACACTGACTCTCACTGGGGTACAGTTCGACAGGCACTGACTCTCACTGCGGTACAGTTCTCCAGGGACTGGCTCTCACTGGGGTACAGTTCTACAGGCACTGACTCTCACTGGGGTACAGTTCTACTGGCACTGACTCTCACTGGGGTACAGTTCTCCTGGCACTGACTCTCATTTGTGTACAGTTCGACAGGCAGTGACCCTCAAAGGGGTACAGTTTACAGGAACTGACTCTCATTTGGGTACAGTTCTGGAGGCACTGACTCTCACTGCGGGACAGATCTACAGGCACTGACTCTCACTGGGGTACAGTTCCACAGGCACTGACTCTCACTGGGCTACAGTTCTACAGGCACTGACTCTCACTGGGGTCCAGTACTGCAGGCACTGACTCTCACTGGGTTACAGTTCTACAGGCACTGACTCTCACTGCGGTAGAGTTTACAGGCACGGACTCTCACTGCGGTACATCTCGACAGGCACTGACTCTCACTGGGGTACAGTTCAACAGGCACTGACTCTCTCTGCGGTACAGTTCTACAGGCACTGACTCTCACTGGGGTACAGTTCCACAGGTACTGACTCACGGGGGTACACTTCAACAGGCACTGACTCTCACTGGGGTACAGTTCGACAGGCAAGGACTCTCACTGGGGTACAGTTCGACGGGCACTAACTCTCACTGGGGTACAGTTCGACAGGCACTGACTCTCACTGGGGTACAGTTCGACAGACACTGACTCTCACTGGGGTACAGTTCTACAGGGACTGACTCTCACTGGGGTACAGTTCTGCAGGCACTGACTCTCACTGGGGTACAGTTCGACAGGCACTGACTCTCACTGGGGTACAGTTCGACAGGCACTGACTCTCACTGGGGTACAGTTCGACAGGCACTGACTTTCACTGTGGTACAGTTCCACAGGCACTGACTCTAACTGGGGTACAGTTCTACAAGCACTGATACTCAATGGGGCACAGTTCTACAGGCACTGACTCTCACTGCGGTACAGTTCTGCAGGTACTGACTCTCACTGCGGGACAGTTCTACAGGGACTGACTCTCACTGGGGGACAGTTCTACAAGCACTGATACTCAATGGGGCACAGTTCTACAGGCACTGACTCTCACTGGGGAACAGTTCCACTGGCACTGACTCTCACTGCGGGACAGTTCTACAGGGACTGACTCTCACTGGGGTACAGTTCCACAGGCACTGACTCTCAGTAGGGTGATGTTCTGCAGGCACTGGCTCTCAATGGGGTACATTTCTACAGGCACTGATTCTCACTGGGGTACAGTTTACAGGCACTGACTCTCACTGGAGTATAGTTCACAGGCACTGACTCTCACTGGGGTACAGTTCTACAGGCACTGGCTCTCACTAGGGTGCAGTTCTACAAGTACTGACTCTAACTGGGGTGCAGGTCTACAGACACTGATTCTCACTGGGGTACAGTTCTACAGGCACTGACTCTCATTGGGTTACAGTTCGACAGAAACTGACTCTCACTGGGGAACAGTTCCACTGGCACTGACTCTCACTGAGGGACAGTTCTACAGGGACTGACTCTCACTGGGGTACAGTTCCACAGGCACTGACTCTCAGTCGGGTGATCTTCTACAGGCACTGACTCTCAATGGGGTACATTTCTACAGGCACTGATTCTCACTGGGGTACAGTTTACAGGCACTGACTCTCACTGGAGTATAGTTTACAGGCACTGACTCTCACTGGGGTACAGTTCTACAGGCACTGGCTCTCACTAGGGTACAGTTCTACAAGTACTGACTCTAACTGGGGTGCAGTTCTACAGACACTGATTCTCACTGGGGTACAGTTCTACAGGCACTGACTCTCATTGGGTTACAGTTCGACAGAAACTGACTCTCACTGGGGTACATTTCTGCAGGCACTGACTCTCACTAGGGTACAGTTTCCAGGCACTGACTCACATTGGGTGACAGTTCAACAAGCAATGACTCTCACTGGGGTACACTTCGACGGGCACTGACTCTCACTGGGGTTAAGTTCGACAGGCACTGACTCCCACTGGGGTACAGTTCGACAGGCACTGACTCTCACCAGGGTACAGTATGCAGGCACTGACTCTCAATGGCGTACAGTTGTGCAGGCAATGACTCTCACTGGGGTACAGTTCTACAGGCAATGACTCTCACTGGGGTACAGTTATACAGGCACTGACAATCACAGGGATACAGTTCTACAGGCACTGACTCTCACGGGGGTACAGTTCTACACACATTGACTCTCACTGGGGTGCAGTTATACAGGCACTGACTCTCACTGGGGCACTGTTCTGCAGGCACTGACTCTCACTGGAGTATAGTTGACAGGCACTGACTCTCACTGGTGTACAGTTCTACAGGCACTGGCTCTCACTGGTATACAATTCTACAGTCACTGACTCGCACTGCGGTACAGTTCTTCAGGCACTGACTCTCAATGGGGTACAGTTCTACAGGCACTGACTCTCACTAGGGTACAGTTCTACAAGTACTGACTCTAACTGGGGTGCAGTTCTACAGACACTGATTCTCACTGGGGTACCGTTCTCCAGGCACTGACTCTCATTGGGTGACAGTTCGACAGAAACTGACTCTCACTGGGGTACATTTCTACAGGCACTGACTCTCACTGGGGTACAGTTTCCAGGCACTGACTCTCATTGGGTGACAGTTCAACAAGCAATGACTCTCACTCGGGTACACTTCGACGGGCACCGACTCTCACTGGGGTTAAGTTCGACAGGCACTGACTCCCACTGGGGTACAGTTCGACAGGCACTGACTCTCACCAGGGTACAGTTTACAGGCACTGACTCTCAATGGCGTACAGTTGTGCAGGCAATGACTCTCACTGGGGTACAGTTATACAGGCACTGACAATCACAGGGATACAGTTCGACAGGCACTGACTCTCACTGGGGTACAGTTCTGCACACATTGACTCTCAGTGAGGTGCAGTTATACAGGCACTGACTCTCACTGGTGTGCAGTTCAACAGACACTGATTCTCACTGGGGTACAGTTCTACAGGCACTGACTCTCACACGGGTACAGTTCGACAGGCACTGACTCTCACTGGTGTACAGTTCAGCGGCACTGACTCTCACTGCGTTACAGTTCAACAGACACTGATTCTCACTGGGGTACAGTTCAGCGGCACTGACTCTCACTGCGGTACAGTTCAACGGACATGGATTCTCACTGGGGTACAGTTCTCCAGGCACTGACTCTCATTGGGTTACAGTTCGACAGGCACTGACTCTCACTGGGGTACAGGTCGACAGACACTGACTCTCAATGGGGTATAGTTCCACAGGCACTGACTCTCACTGGGGTACAGTTCCACAGGCACTGACTCTCACTGGGGTACAGATTACAGGCACTAACTCTAATTGGGGTACAGTACGACAGGTGCTGACTCCCACTGGGGTACAGTTCTATAGGCACTGACTCTGACTGCGGTGCAGTCTGCAGGTACTGACTCTCAATGGGGGACAGTTCTACAGGCACAGACTCTCACTGGGGTACAGTTCTACAGGCACTGACTCTCACTGGGGTACAGTTCTGCACGCACTGACTCTCACTGGGGTACAGTTCCACAGAAACTGACTCTCACTGGGGTACATTTCAACAGGCACTGAATCTCACTAGGGTACAGTTTACAGGCACTGACTCTCATTGGGTGACAGTTCTACAGGCACTGACTCTCGCTGGGGTACAGTTCCACAGGCACTGACTCTCACTGGGGTACAGATTACAGGCACTAACTCTAATTGGGGTACAGTACGACAGGTGCTGACTCCCACTGGGGTACAGTTCTACAGGCACTGACTCTGACTGCGGTACAGTCTGCAGGTATTGACTCTCACTGGGGGACAGTTCTGCAGGCACAGACTCTCACTGGGGTACAGGTTCACAGACAATGACTCTTACTGGGGGACAGTTCGACAGGCACTGACTCTCACTGGGGTGCAGTTCAACAGACACTGACTCTCACTGGGGTACAGTTCTGCAGGCACTGACTCTCACCAGGGTACAGTTTACAGGCACTGACTCTCAATGGCGTACAGTTGTGCAGGCAATGACTCTCACTGGGGTACAGTTATACAGGCACTGACAATCACAGGGATACAGTTCTACAGGCACTGACTCTCACTGGGGTACAGTTCTGCACACATTGACTCTCAGTGGGGTGCAGTTATACAGGCACTGACTCTCACTGGGGTGCAGTTCAACAGACACTGATTCTCACTGGGGTACAGTTCTACAGGCACTGACTCTCACACGGGTACAGTTCGACAGGCACTGACTCTCACTGGGGTACAGTTCAGCGGCACTGACTCTCACTGCGTTACAGTTCAACAGACACTGATTCTCACTGGAGTTCAGTTCAGCGGCACTGACTCTCACTGCGGTCCAGTTCAACGGACACGGATTCTCACTGGGGTACAGTTCTCCAGGCACTGACTCTCATTGGGTTACAGTTCGACAGGCACTGACTCTCACTGGGGTACAGTTACAGGCACTGACTCTCACAGGGGTACAGGTCTACAGACACTGACTCTCAATGGGGTATAGTTCCACAGGCACTGACTCTCACTGGGGTACAGTTCCACAGGCACTGACTCTCACTGGGGTACAGATTACAGGCACTAACTCTAATTGGGGTACAGTACGACAGGTGCTGACTCCCACTGGGGTACAGTTCTATAGGCACTGACTCTGACTGCGGTACAGTCTGCAGGTACTGACTCTCAATGGGGGACAGTTCTACAGGCACAGACTCTCACTGGGGTACAGGTCCACAGACAATGACTCTTTCTGGGGGACAGTTCTACAGGCACTGACTCTCACTGGGGTACAGTTCTACAGGCACTGACTCTCACTGGGATACAGTTCTGCAGGCACTGACTCTCACTGGGGTACAGTTCCACAGGCACTGACTCTCACTGGGGTACAGTTCTTCAGGCACTGACTCTCACTGCGGTATAGTTCTGCAGGCACTGACTCTCATTGGGTTACAGTTCTACAGAAACTGACTC
This sequence comes from Heptranchias perlo, assembly GCF_035084215.1. Lineage (NCBI taxonomy): Eukaryota > Metazoa > Chordata > Chondrichthyes > Hexanchiformes > Hexanchidae > Heptranchias > Heptranchias perlo. Next base: position 62,044,311 of record NC_090336.1, on the reverse strand, counting down.
TCACTGGGGTACATTTCAACAGGCACTGAATCTCACTAGGGTACAGTTTACAGGCACTGACTCTCATTGGGTGACAGTTCTACAGGCACTGACTCTCGCTGGGGTACAGTTCCACAGGCACTGACTCTCACTGGGGTACAGATTACAGGCACTAACTCGAATTGGGGTACAGTACGACAGGTGCTGACTCCCACTGGGGTACAGTTCTCCAGGCACTGACTCTGACTGCGGTACAGTCTGCAGGTATTGACTCTCACTGGGGGACAGTTCAACAGACACTGACTCTCACTGGGGTACAGTTCTGCAGGCACTGACTCTCACTGGGGTACAGTTCTCCTGGCACTGACTCTCACTGGGGTACAGTTCTACAGGCACTGACTCTCACTGGGGTACAGTTCTACAGGCACTGACTCTCACTGGGGTACAGTTCTACTGGCACTGACTCTCACTGGGGTGCAGTTCTACTGGCACTGACTCTCACTGGTTGACAGTTCGACAGGCACTGACCCTCAATGGGGTACAGTTTACAGGCACTGACTCACATTAGGGTACAGTTCAACAGGCACTGACTCTCACTGGAGTATGGCTTCCAGGCACTGACTCTCACTGGTGTACAGTTCTACAGGCACTGACTCTCACTGCAGTACAGTTCTACAGGCACTGACTCTCACTGGGGTACAGTTCTACAGGCACTGACTCTCACTGGGGTATAGTTCGACAGGCAATGACTCTCAATGGGGTATAGTTCTGCAGGCACTGACTCTCACATGGGTGCAGTTCATCAGGCACTGATTCTCACTGGGGTACAGTTCCTCAGACACTGACTCTCACTTGGGTATAGATGAAAGGCACTGACTCTCACTGGGGTACAGTTCCACAGGTACTGACTCTCACTGGGGTACAGTTCCACAGGCACTGACTCTCACTGGGGTACAGTTCCACAGGCACTGACTCTCACTGGGTGACAGTTCGATAGACACTGATTCTCACAGGGGTACAGTTCCACAGGCACTGACTCTCACTGGGGTACAGTTCGATAGACACTGATTCTCACAGGGGTACAGTTCCACAGGCACTGACTCTCACTGGGGTACAGTTCGATAGACACTGATTCTCACAGGGGTACAGTTCCACAGGCACTGACTCTCACTGGGGTACAGTTCTACAGGCACTGACTCTCACTGGGGTACAGTTCCACAGGCACTGACTCTCACTGGGGTACAGTTCGACAGACACTGATTCTCAGAGGGGTACAGTTCCACAGGCACTGACTCTCACTGGGGTACAGTTCTACAGGCACTGACTCTCACTGGGGTACAGGTCTTCAGGCACTGACTCTCAATGGGGTCTCGTTCTGCAGGCACTGACTCTCACTGGGGAACAGTTGTTCAGGCACTGACTCTCACTGGGGTACAGTTCCTCAGACACTGACTCTCACTGCGGTACAGATTACAGGCACTAACTCTCACTGGGGTACAGTTCCACAGGCACTGACTCTCACTGGGGTGCAGTTCCACAGGTACTGACTCTCACTGGGGTACACTTCAACAGGCACTGACTCTCACTGGGGTACAGTTCGACAGGCACTGAATCTCACTGGGGTACAGTTCGACAGGCACTGAATCTCACTGGGGTCCAGTTCTACTGGCACCGACTCTCACTGGGGTACAGTTCTACTGGCACTGACTCTCACTGGTTGACAGTTCGACAGGCACTGACCCTCAATGGGGTACATTTTACAGGCACTGACTCACTTTAGGGTACAGTTCAACAGGCACTGACTCTCACTGGGGTACAGTTCTACAGGCACTGACTCTCACTGGGGTATAGTTCGACAGGCAATGACTCTCAATGGGGTATAGTTCTGCAGGCACTGACTCTCATTGGGTGACAGTTCTCCAGGCACTGACTCTCGCTGGGGTACAGTTCAACAAGCAATGACTCTCACTGGGGTACAGTTCGACGGGCACTGACTCTCACTGGGGTTATGTTCGACAGGCACTGACTCCCACTGGGGTCCAGTTCTACAGGCACTGACTCTCACCAGGGTACAGTTACAGGCACTGACTTTCAATGGGGTACAGTTGTACAGGCAATGACTCTTTCTGGGGGACAGTTCTGCAGGCACTGACTCTCACTGGGGTACAGTTCTGCAGGCACTGACTCTCACTGGGGTACAGTTCTGCAGGCACTGACTCTCACTGGGGTACAGTACGACAGGTGCTGACTCCCACTGGGGTACAGTTCTACAGGCACTGACTCTGACTGCGGTACAGTCTACAGGTACTGACTCTCACTGGGGGACAGTTCTGCAGGCACAGACTCTCACTGGGGTACAGTTCTTCAGGCACTGAATCTCACTGGGGTACAGTTCGACCGACACTGACTCTCACTGGGGTACAGTTCTCCAGACACTGACTCTCACTGGTGTATAGTTCCACAGGCACTGACACTCACTGGGGTACAGATGACAGGCAGTAACTCTAATTGGGGTACAGCATGACAGGTGCTGACTCCCACTGGGGTACAGTTCTCCAGGCACTGACTCTGACTGCGGTGCAGTCTGCAGGTACTGACTCTCACTGGGGGACAGTTCTGCAGGCACAGACTCTCACTGGGGGACAGGTCCACAGACAATGACTCTTACTGGGGGACAGTTCTACAGGCACTGACTCTGACTGGGGGACAGTTCTACAGGCACTGACTCTCACTGGGGGACAGTTCTTCAGGCACTGACTCTCACTGCGGTACAGTTCTACAGGCACTGACTCTCATTGGGTTACAGTTCTACAGAAACTGACTCTCACTGGGGTACATTTCAACAGGCACTGACTCTCACTAGGGTACAGTTTACAGGCACTGACTCTCATTGGGTGACAGTTCTCCAGGCACTGACTCTCGCTGGGGTACAGTTCAACAAGCAATGACTCTCACTGGGGTACAGTTCGACGGGCACTGACTCTCACTGGGGTTATGTTCGACAGGCACTGACTCCCACTGGGGTCCAGTTCTACAGGCACTGACTCTCACCAGGGTACAGTTACAGGCACTGACTTTCAATGGGGTACAGTTGTACAGGCAATGACTCTTTCTGGGGGACAGTTCTGCAGGCACTGACTCTCACTGGGGTACAGTTCTGCAGGCACTGACTCTCACTGGGGTACAGTTCTGCAGGCACTGACTCTCACTGGGGTACAGTACGACAGGTGCTGACTCCCACTGGGGTACAGTTCTACAGGCACTGACTCTGACTGCGGTACAGTCTACAGGTACTGACTCTCACTGGGGGACAGTTCTGCAGGCACAGACTCTCACTGGGGTACAGTTCTTCAGGCACTGACTCTCACTGGGGCACAGTTCTACAGGCACTGACTCTCACTTGGGTACAGTTCTGCAGGCATTGACTCTCACTGGGGTACAGTTCTTCAGGCACTGACTCTCACTGGGGCACAGTTCTGCAGGCACTGACTCTCACTGGGGTACAGTTCTGCAGGCACTGACTCTCACTGGGGTACAGTTCTTCAGGCACTGACTCTCACTGGGGCACAGTTCTACAGGCACTGACTCTCACTTGGGTACAGATTACAGGCACTAACTCTCACTGGGGTACACTTCAACAGGCACTGACTCTCACTGGGGTACAGTTCTACAGACACTGACTCTCACTGGGGTACAGTTCTCCTGGCACTGACTCTCACTGGTTGACAGTTCGACAGGCACTGACCCTCAATGGGGAACAGTTTGCAGGCACTGACTCACATTAGGGTACAGTTCAACAGGCACTGACTCTCACTGGAGTCTCGCTTCCAGGCACTGACTCTCACTGGTGTGCAGTTCTACAGGCACTAACTCTCACTGGGGTACAGTTCTACAGGCACTGACTCTCACTGGGGTATAGTTCGACAGGCACTGACTCTCACTGGGGTACATTTCTACAGACACTGATTATCTCAGGCATGCAGTTCCACAGGCACTGACTCTCACTGGGGGACAGGTCCACAGGGACAGACTCTCAATGGGGTATCGTTCTACAGGCACTGACTCTCACTGGGGTACAGTTCATCAGGCACTGATTCTCACTGGGGTACAGTTCCTCAGACACTGACTCTCACTTGGGTACAGATGAAAGGCACTAACTCTCACTGGGGTGCTGTTCCACAGGCACTGACTCTCACTGGGGTACAGTTCCACAGGTACTGACTCTCACTGCGGTACAGTTCCACAGGCACTGACTCTCACTGGGGTACAGATCTGCAGGCAGTGAATCTCACTGGGGTACAGTTCCACAGGCACTGACTCTCACTGGTGTACAGTTCGATCGACACTGACTCTCACTGGGGTACAGTTCCACAGTCACTGTCTCTCACTGGGGTACAGTTCCACAGGCACTGACTCTCACTGGGGTACAGTTCAATCGACACTGATTCTCACAGGGGTACAGTTCCACAGGTACTGACTCTCACTGGGGTACAGTTCCACAGGTACTGACTCTCACTGGGGTACAGTTCCACAGGGACTGAATCTCACTGGGGTGCACTTCAACAGGCACTGACTCTCACTGGGGTACAGTTCGACTGGCACTGAATCTCACTGGGGTACAGTTCTACTGGCACTGACTCTCACTGGGGTACAGTTCTACTGGCACTGACTCTCACTGGGGTGCAGTTCTACTGGCACTGACTCTCACTGGTTGACAGTTCGACAGGCACTGACCCTCAATGGGGTACAGTTTACAGGCACTGACTCACATTAGGGTACAGTTCAACAGGCACTGACTCTCACTGGAGTATGGCTTCCAGGCACTGACTCTCACTGGTGTACAGTTCTACAGGCACTGACTCTCACTGCGGTACAGTTCTACAGGCACTGACTCTCACTGGGGTACAGTTCTACAGGCACTGACTCTCACTGGGGTATAGTTCGACAGGCAATGACTCTCAATGGGGTATAGTTCTGCAGGCACTGACTCTCACATGGGTGCAGTTCATCAGGCACTGATTCTCACTGGGGTACAGTTCCTCAGACACTGACTCTCACTTGGGTATAGATGAAAGGCACTGACTCTCACTGGGGTACAGTTCCACAGGTACTGACTCTCACTGGGGTACAGTTCCACAGGCACTGACTCTCACTGGGGTAAAGTTCCACAGGCACTGACTCTCACTGGGTGACAGTTCGATAGACACTGATTCTCACAGGGGTACAGTTCCACAGGCACTGACTCTCACTGGGGTACAGTTCGATAGACACTGATTCTCACAGGGGTACAGTTCCACAGGCACTGACTCTCACTGGGGTACAGTTCGATAGACACTGATTCTCACAGGGGTACAGTTCCACAGGCACTGACTCTCACTGGGGTACAGTTCTACAGGCACTGACTCTCACTGGGGTACAGTTCCACAGGCACTGACTCTCACTGGGGTACAGTTCGACAGACACTGATTCTCAGAGGGGTACAGTTCCACAGGCATTGACTCTCACTGGGGTACAGTTCGACAGGCACTGACTCTCACTGGGGTACAGGTCTTCAGGCACTGACTCTCAATGGGGTCTCGTTCTGCAGGCACTGACTCTCACTGGGGAACAGTTGTTCAGGCACTGACTCTCACTGGGGTACAGTTCCTCAGACACTGACTCTCACTGCGGTACAGATTACAGGCACTAACTCTCACTGGGGTACAGTTCCACAGGCACTGACTCTCACTGGGGTGCAGTTCCACAGGTACTGACTCTCACTGGGGTACACTTCAACAGGCACTGACTCTCACTGGGGTACACTTCAACAGGCACTGACTCTCACTGGGGTACAGTTCTACAGACACTGACTCTCACTGGGGTACAGTTCTCCTGGCACTGACTCTCACTGGTTGACAGTTCGACAGGCACTGACCCTCAATGGGGAACAGTTTGCAGGCACTGACTCACATTAGGGTACAGTTCAACAGGCACTGACTCTCACTGGAGTCTCGCTTCCAGGCACTGACTCTCACTGGTGTGCAGTTCTACAGGCACTAACTCTCACTGGGGTACAGTTCTACAGGCACTGACTCTCACTGGGGTATAGTTCGACAGGCACTGACTCTCACTGGGGTACATTTCTACAGACACTGATTATCTCAGGCATGCAGTTCCACAGGCACTGACTCTCACTGGGGGACAGGTCCACAGGGACAGACTCTCAATGGGGTATCGTTCTACAGGCACTGACTCTCACTGGGGTACAGTTCATCAGGCACTGATTCTCACTGGGGTACAGTTCCTCAGACACTGACTCTCACTTGGGTACAGATGAAAGGCACTAACTCTCACTGGGGTGCTGTTCCACAGGCACTGACTCTCACTGGGGTACAGTTCCACAGGTACTGACTCTCACTGCGGTACAGTTCCACAGGCACTGACTCTCACTGGGGTACAGATCTGCAGGCAGTGAATCTCACTGGGGTACAGTTCCACAGGCACTGACTCTCACTGGTGTACAGTTCGATCGACACTGACTCTCACTGGGGTACAGTTCCACAGTCACTGTCTCTCACTGGGGTACAGTTCCACAGGCACTGACTCTCACTGGGGTACAGTTCAATCGACACTGATTCTCACAGGGGTACAGTTCCACAGGTACTGACTCTCACTGGGGTACAGTTCCACAGGTACTGACTCTCACTGGGGTACAGTTCCACAGGGACTGAATCTCACTGGGGTGCACTTCAACAGGCACTGACTCTCACTGGGGTACAGTTCGACTGGCACTGAATCTCACTGGGGTACAGTTCTACTGGCACTGACTCTCACTGGGGTACAGTTCTACTGGCACTGACTCTCACTGGGGTGCAGTTCTACTGGCACTGACTCTCACTGGTTGACAGTTCGACAGGCACTGACCCTCAATGGGGTACAGTTTACAGGCACTGACTCACATTAGGGTACAGTTCAACAGGCACTGACTCTCACTGGAGTATGGCTTCCAGGCACTGACTCTCACTGGTGTACAGTTCTACAGGCACTGACTCTCACTGCGGTACAGTTCTACAGGCACTGACTCTCACTGGGGTACAGTTCTACAGGCACTGACTCTCACTGGGGTATAGTTCGACAGGCAATGACTCTCAATGGGGTATAGTTCTGCAGGCACTGACTCTCACATGGGTGCAGTTCATCAGGCACTGATTCTCACTGGGGTACAGTTCCTCAGACACTGACTCTCACTTGGGTATAGATGAAAGGCACTGACTCTCACTGGGGTACAGTTCCACAGGTACTGACTCTCACTGGGGTACAGTTCCACAGGCACTGACTCTCACTGGGGTACAGTTCCACAGGCACTGACTCTCACTGGGTGACAGTTCGATAGACACTGATTCTCACAGGGGTACAGTTCCACAGGCACTGACTCTCACTGGGGTACAGTTCGATAGACACTGATTCTCACAGGGGTACAGTTCCACAGGCACTGACTCTCACTGGGGTACAGTTCGATAGACACTGATTCTCACAGGGGTACAGTTCCACAGGCACTGACTCTCACTGGGGTACAGTTCTACAGGCACTGACTCTCACTGGGGTACAGTTCCACAGGCACTGACTCTCACTGGGGTACAGTTCGACAGACACTGATTCTCAGAGGGGTACAGTTCCACAGGCATTGACTCTCACTGGGGTACAGTTCGACAGGCACTGACTCTCACTGGGGTACAGGTCTTCAGGCACTGACTCTCAATGGGGTCTCGTTCTGCAGGCACTGACTCTCACTGGGGAACAGTTGTTCAGGCACTGACTCTCACTGGGGTACAGTTCCTCAGACACTGACTCTCACTGCGGTACAGATTACAGGCACTAACTCTCACTGGGGTACAGTTCCACAGGCACTGACTCTCACTGGGGTGCAGTTCCACAGGTACTGACTCTCACTGGGGTACACTTCAACAGGCACTGACTCTCACTGGGGTACAGTTCGACAGGCACTGAATCTCACTGGGGTACAGTTCGACAGGCACTGAATCTCACTGGGGTCCAGTTCTACTGGCACTGACTCTCACTGGGGTACAGTTCTACTGGCACTGACTCTCACTGGTTGACAGTTCGACAGGCACTGACCCTCAATGGGGTACATTTTACAGGCACTGACTCACTTTAGGGTACAGTTCAACAGGCACTGACTCTCACTGGGGTACAGTTCTACAGGCACTGACTCTCACTGGGGTATAGTTCGACAGGCAATGACTCTCAATGGGGTATAGTTCTGCAGGCACTGACTCTCATTGGGTGACAGTTCTCCAGGCACTGACTCTCGCTGGGGTACAGTTCAACAAGCAATGACTCTCACTGGGGTACAGTTCGACGGGCACTGACTCTCACTGGGGTTATGTTCGACAGGCACTGACTCCCACTGGGGTCCAGTTCTACAGGCACTGACTCTCACCAGGGTACAGTTACAGGCACTGACTTTCAATGGGGTACAGTTGTACAGGCAATGACTCTTTCTGGGGGACAGTTCTGCAGGCACTGACTCTCACTGGGGTACAGTTCTGCAGGCACTGACTCTCACTGGGGTACAGTTCTGCAGGCACTGACTCTCACTGGGGTACAGTACGACAGGTGCTGACTCCCACTGGGGTACAGTTCTACAGGCACTGACTCTGACTGCGGTACAGTCTACAGGTACTGACTCTCACTGGGGGACAGTTCTGCAGGCACAGACTCTCACTGGGGTACAGTTCTTCAGGCACTGACTCTCACTGGGGCACAGTTCTACAGGCACTGACTCTCACTTGGGTACAGTTCTGCAGGCATTGACTCTCACTGGGGTACAGTTCTTCAGGCACTGACTCTCACTGGGGCACAGTTCTGCAGGCACTGACTCTCACTGGGGTACAGTTCTGCAGGCACTGACTCTCACTGGGGTACAGTTCCACAGACAATGACTCTTTCTGGGGGACAGTTCTGCAGGCACTGACTCTCACTGGGGTACAGTTCTGCAGGCACTGACTCTCACTGGGGTACAGTTCTTCAGGCACTGACTCTCACTGGGGCACAGTTCTACAGGCACTGACTCTCACTTGGGTACAGATTACAGGCACTAACTCTCACTGGGGTACACTTCAACAGGCACTGACTCTCACTGGGGTACAGTTCTACAGACACTGACTCTCACTGGGGTACAGTTCTCCTGGCACTGACTCTCACTGGTTGACAGTTCTACAGGCACTGACCCTCAATGGGGAACAGTTTGCAGGCACTGACTCACATTAGGGTACAGTTCAACAGGCACTGACTCTCACTGGAGTCTCGCTTCCAGGCACTGACTCTCACTGGTGTGCAGTTCTACAGGCACTAACTCTCACTGGGGTACAGTTCTACAGGCACTGACTCTCACTGGGGTATAGTTCGACAGGCACTGACTCTCACTGGGGTACATTTCTACAGACACTGATTATCTCAGGCATGCAGTTCCACAGGCACTGACTCTCACTGGGGGACAGGTCCACAGGGACAGACTCTCAATGGGGTATCGTTCTACAGGCACTGACTCTCACTGGGGTACAGTTCATCAGGCACTGATTCTCACTGGGGTACAGTTCCTCAGACACTGACTCTCACTTGGGTACAGATGAAAGGCACTAACTCTCACTGGGGTGCTGTTCCACAGGCACTGACTCTCACTGGGGTACAGTTCCACAGGTACTGACTCTCACTGCGGTACAGTTCCACAGGCACTGACTCTCACTGGGGTACAGATCTGCAGGCAGTGAATCTCACTGGGGTACAGTTCCACAGGCACTGACTCTCACTGGTGTACAGTTCGATCGACACTGACTCTCACTGGGGTACAGTTCCACAGTCACTGTCTCTCACTGGGGTACAGTTCCACAGGCACTGACTCTCACTGGGGTACAGTTCAATCGACACTGATTCTCACAGGGGTACAGTTCCACAGGTACTGACTCTCACTGGGGTACAGTTCCACAGGTACTGACTCTCACTGGGGTACAGTTCCACAGGGACTGAATCTCACTGGGGTGCACTTCAACAGGCACTGACTCTCACTGGGGTACAGTTCGACTGGCACTGAATCTCACTGGGGTACAGTTCTACTGGCACTGACTCTCACTGGGGTACAGTTCTACTGGCACTGACTCTCACTGGTTGACAGTTCTACAGGCACTGACCTTCAATTGGGTACATTTTACAGGCACTGACTCTCACTGGGGTATAGTTCGACAGGCAATGACTCGCACTGGGGTACAGTTCTACAGGCACTGACTCTCACTGGGGTACAGTTCTACAGGCACTGACTCTCACTGGGGTATAGTTCGACAGGCAATGACTCTCACTGGGGTACAGTTCTACAGGCACTGACTCTCACTGGGGTCCAGTTCTACAGGCACTGACTCTCACTGGGGTACAGTTCTGCAGGCACTGACTCTCACTGGGGTACAGTTCAACAAGCACTGACTCTCACTGGGGTACAGTTCTGCAGGCACTGATACTCACTGTGGTGCAGTTCTACAGGCACTGACTCTCACTGCCGTACAGTTCTATTGGCACTGATTCTCACTGGGGTACAGTTCTACAGACACTGACTCTCACTGGTTGACAGTTCTAATGGCACTGACCCTCAGTGGGGTACAGTTTACAGGCACTGACTCACATTGGGGTACAGTTCTCCAGACACTGGCTCTCACTGGGGTCCAGTTCAACAAACACTGACTCTCACTTGGGTACAGCTCTACAGACACTGACTCTCACTGGTGTACAGTTCGACAGGCACTGACTCTCACTGGGGTACAGTTCTACAGGCACTGACTCTCAATGGGGTATAGTTCGACAGGCAATGACTCTCACTGGGGTACAGTTCGACAGGCACTGACTCTCACTGGGGTCCAGTTCTGCAGGCACTGACTCTCACTGGGGTACAGTTCGACTGGCACTGAATCTCACTGGGGTACAGTTCTACTGGCACTGACTCTCACTGCGGTACAGTTCTACAGGTACTGACTCTCACTGGGGTACAGTTCTATAGGCACTGATTCTCACTGGGGTACAGTTCGACCGACACTGACTCTCACTGGGGTACAGTTCTCCAGACACTGACTCTCACTGGTGTATAGTTCCACAGGCACTGACACTCACTGGGGTACAGATGACAGGCAGTAACTCTAATTGGGGTACAGCATGACAGGTGCTGACTCCCACTGGGGTACAGTTCTCCAGGCACTGACTCTGACTGCGGTGCAGTCTGCAGGTACTGACTCTCACAGGGGGACAGTTCTGCAGGCACAGACTCTCACTGGGGGACAGGTCCACAGACAATGACTCTTACTGGGGGACAGTTCTACAGGCACTGACTCTGACTGGGGGACAGTTCTACAGGCACTGACTCTCACTGGGGGACAGTTCTTCAGGCACTGACTCTCACTGCGGTACAGTTCTACAGGCACTGACTCTCATTGGGTTACAGTTCTACAGAAACTGACTCTCACTGGGGTACATTTCAACAGGCACTGACTCTCACTAGGGTACAGTTTACAGGCACTGACTCTCATTGGGTGACAGTTCTCCAGGCACTGACTCTCGCTGGGGTACAGTTCAACAAGCAATGACTCTCACTGGGGTACAGTTCGACAGGCACTGACTCCCACTGGGGTCCAGTTCTACAGGCACTGACTCTCACCAGGGTACAGTTACAGGCACTGACTTTCAATGGGGTACAGTTGTACAGGCAATGACTCTTTCTGGGGGACAGTTCTGCAGGCACTGACTCTCACTGGGGTACAGTTCTGCAGGCACTGACTCTCACTGGGGTACAGTTCTGCAGGCACTGACTCTCACTGGGGTACAGTACGACAGGTGCTGACTCCCACTGGGGTACAGTTCTACAGGCACTGACTCTGACTGCGGTACAGTCTACAGGTACTGACTCTCACTGGGGGACAGTTCTGCAGGCACAGACTCTCACTGGGGTACAGTTCTTCAGGCACTGACTCTCACTGGGGCACAGTTCTACAGGCACTGACTCTCACTTGGGTACAGTTCTGCAGGCATTGACTCTCACTGGGGTACAGTTCTTCAGGCACTGACTCTCACTGGGGCACAGTTCTGCAGGCACTGACTCTCACTGGGGTACAGTTCTGCAGGCACTGACTCTCACTGGGGTACAGTTCTTCAGGCACTGACTCTCACTGGGGCACAGTTCTACAGGCACTGACTCTCACTTGGGTACAGATTACAGGCACTAACTCTCACTGGGGTACACTTCAACAGGCACTGACTCTCACTGGGGTACAGTTCTACAGACACTGACTCTCACTGGGGTACAGTTCTCCTGGCACTGACTCTCACTGGTTGACAGTTCGACAGGCACTGACCCTCAATGGGGAACAGTTTGCAGGCACTGACTCACATTAGGGTACAGTTCAACAGGCACTGACTCTCACTGGAGTCTCGCTTCCAGGCACTGACTCTCACTGGTGTGCAGTTCTACAGGCACTAACTCTCACTGGGGTACAGTTCTACAGGCACTGACTCTCACTGGGGTATAGTTCGACAGGCACTGACTCTCACTGGGGTACATTTCTACAGACACTGATTATCTCAGGCATGCAGTTCCACAGGCACTGACTCTCACTGGGGGACAGGTCCACAGGGACAGACTCTCAATGGGGTATCGTTCTACAGGCACTGACTCTCACTGGGGTACAGTTCATCAGGCACTGATTCTCACTGGGGTACAGTTCCTCAGACACTGACTCTCACTTGGGTACAGATGAAAGGCACTAACTCTCACTGGGGTGCTGTTCCACAGGCACTGACTCTCACTGGGGTACAGTTCCACAGGTACTGACTCTCACTGCGGGACAGTTCCACAGGCACTGACTCTCACTGGGGTACAGATCTGCAGGCAGTGAATCTCACTGGGGTACAGTTCCACAGGCACTGACTCTCACTGGTGTACAGTTCGATCGACACTGACTCTCACTGGGGTACAGTTCCACAGTCACTGTCTCTCACTGGGGTACAGTTCCACAGGCACTGACTCTCACTGGGGTACAGTTCAATCGACACTGATTCTCACAGGGGTACAGTTCCACAGGTACTGACTCTCACTGGGGTACAGTTCCACAGGTACTGACTCTCACTGGGGTACAGTTCCACAGGGACTGAATCTCACTGGGGTGCACTTCAACAGGCACTGACTCTCACTGGGGTACAGTTCGACTGGCACTGAATCTCACTGGGGTACAGTTCTACTGGCACTGACTCTCACTGGGGTACAGTTCTACTGGCACTGACTCTCACTGGTTGACAGTTCTACAGGCACTGACCCTCAATTGGGTACATTTTACAGGCACTGACTCCCACTGGGGTATAGTTCGACAGGCAATGACTCTCACTGGGGTACAGTTCTACAGGCACTGACTCTCACTGGGGTACAGTTCTACAGGCACTGACTCTCACTGGGGTATAGTTCGACAGGCAATGACTCTCACTGGGGTACAGTTCTACAGGCACTGACTCTCACTGGGGTCCAGTTCTACAGGCACTGACTCTCACTGGGGTACAGTTCTGCAGGCACTGACTCTCACTGGGGTACAGTTCAACAAGCACTGACTCTCACTGGGGTACAGTTCTGCAGGCACTGATACTCACTGTGGTGCAGTTCTACAGGCACTGACTCTCACTGCCGTACAGTTCTATTGGCACTGATTTTCACTGGGGTACAGTTCTACAGACACTGACTCTCACTGGTTGACAGTTCTAAAGGCACTGACCCTCAGTGGGGTACAGTTTACAGGCACTGACTCACATTAGGGTACAGTTCTCCAGACACTGACTCTCACTTGGGTACAGCTCTACAGACACTGACTCTCACTGGTGCACAGTTCTACAGGCACTGACTCTCACTGGGGTACAGTTCTGCAGGCACTGACTCTCACTGGGGTACAGTACGACAGGTGCTGACTCCCACTGGGGTACAGTTCTACAGGCACTGACTCTGACTGCGGTACAGTCTACAGGTACTGACTCTCACTGGGGGACAGTTCTGCAGGCACAGACTCTCACTGGGGTACAGTTCTTCAGGCACTGACTCTCACTGGGGCACAGTTCTACAGGCACTGACTCTCACTGGGGTACAGTTCTCCTGGCACTGACTCTCACTGGTTGACAGTTCTACAGGCACTGACCCTCAATGGGGAACAGTTTGCAGGCACTGACTCACATTAGGGTACAGTTCAACAGGCACTGACTCTCACTGGAGTCTCGCTTCCAGGCACTGACTCTCACTGGTGTGCAGTTCTACAGGCACTAACTCTCACTGGGGTACAGTTCTACAGGCACTGACTCTCACTGGGGTATAGTTCGACAGGCACTGACTCTCACTGGGGTACATTTCTACAGACACTGATTATCTCAGGCATGCAGTTCCACAGGCACTGACTCTCACTGGGGGACAGGTCCACAGGGACAGACTCTCAATGGGGTATCGTTCTACAGGCACTGACTCTCACTGGGGTACAGTTCATCAGGCACTGATTCTCACTGGGGTACAGTTCCTCAGACACTGACTCTCACTTGGGTACAGATGAAAGGCACTAACTCTCACTGGGGTGCTGTTCCACAGGCACTGACTCTCACTGGGGTACAGTTCCACAGGTACTGACTCTCACTGCGGTACAGTTCCACAGGCACTGACTCTCACTGGGGTACAGATCTGCAGGCAGTGAATCTCACTGGGGTACAGTTCCACAGGCACTGACTCTCACTGGTGTACAGTTCGATCGACACTGACTCTCACTGGGGTACAGTTCCACAGTCACTGTCTCTCACTGGGGTACAGTTCCACAGGCACTGACTCTCACTGGGGTACAGTTCAATCGACACTGATTCTCACAGGGGTACAGTTCCACAGGTACTGACTCTCACTGGGGTACAGTTCCACAGGTACTGACTCTCACTGGGGTACAGTTCCACAGGGACTGAATCTCACTGGGGTGCACTTCAACAGGCACTGACTCTCACTGGGGTACAGTTCGACTGGCACTGAATCTCACTGGGGTACAGTTCTACTGGCACTGACTCTCACTGGGGTACAGTTCTACTGGCACTGACTCTCACTGGTTGACAGTTCTACAGGCACTGACCTTCAATTGGGTACATTTTACAGGCACTGACTCTCACTGGGGTATAGTTCGACAGGCAATGACTCGCACTGGGGTACAGTTCTACAGGCACTGACTCTCACTGGGGTACAGTTCTACAGGCACTGACTCTCACTGGGGTATAGTTCGACAGGCAATGACTCTCACTGGGGTACAGTTCTACAGGCACTGACTCTCACTGGGGTCCAGTTCTACAGGCACTGACTCTCACTGGGGTACAGTTCTGCAGGCACTGACTCTCACTGGGGTACAGTTCAACAAGCACTGACTCTCACTGGGGTACAGTTCTGCAGGCACTGATACTCACTGTGGTGCAGTTCTACAGGCACTGACTCTCACTGCCGTACAGTTCTATTGGCACTGATTCTCACTGGGGTACAGTTCTACAGACACTGACTCTCACTGGTTGACAGTTCTAATGGCACTGACCCTCAGTGGGGTACAGTTTACAGGCACTGACTCACATTGGGGTACAGTTCTCCAGACACTGGCTCTCACTGGGGTCCAGTTCTACAAACACTGACTCTCACTTGGGTACAGCTCTACAGACACTGACTCTCACTGGTGTACAGTTCGACAGGCACTGACTCTCACTGGGGTACAGTTCTACAGGCACTGACTCTCAATGGGGTATAGTTCGACAGGCAATGACTCTCACTGGGGTACAGTTCGACAGGCACTGACTCTCACTGGGGTCCAGTTCTGCAGGCACTGACTCTCACTGGGGTACAGTTCGACTGGCACTGAATCTCACTGGGGTACAGTTCTACTGGCACTGACTCTCACTGCGGTACAGTTCTACAGGTACTGACTCTCACTGGGGTACAGTTCTATAGGCACTGATTCTCACTGGGGTACAGTTCGACCGACACTGACTCTCACTGGGGTACAGTTCTCCAGACACTGACTCTCACTGGTGTATAGTTCCACAGGCACTGACACTCACTGGGGTACAGATGACAGGCAGTAACTCTAATTGGGGTACAGCATGACAGGTGCTGACTCCCACTGGGGTACAGTTCTCCAGGCACTGACTCTGACTGCGGTGCAGTCTGCAGGTACTGACTCTCACAGGGGGACAGTTCTGCAGGCACAGACTCTCACTGGGGGACAGGTCCACAGACAATGACTCTTACTGGGGGACAGTTCTACAGGCACTGACTCTGACTGGGGGACAGTTCTACAGGCACTGACTCTCACTGGGGGACAGTTCTTCAGGCACTGACTCTCACTGCGGTACAGTTCTACAGGCACTGACTCTCATTGGGTTACAGTTCTACAGAAACTGACTCTCACTGGGGTACATTTCAACAGGCACTGACTCTCACTAGGGTACAGTTTACAGGCACTGACTCTCATTGGGTGACAGTTCTCCAGGCACTGACTCTCGCTGGGGTACAGTTCAACAAGCAATGACTCTCACTGGGGTACAGTTCGACAGGCACTGACTCCCACTGGGGTCCAGTTCTACAGGCACTGACTCTCACCAGGGTACAGTTACAGGCACTGACTTTCAATGGGGTACAGTTGTACAGGCAATGACTCTTTCTGGGGGACAGTTCTGCAGGCACTGACTCTCACTGGGGTACAGTTCTGCAGGCACTGACTCTCACTGGGGTACAGTTCTGCAGGCACTGACTCTCACTGGGGTACAGTACGACAGGTGCTGACTCCCACTGGGGTACAGTTCTACAGGCACTGACTCTGACTGCGGTACAGTCTACAGGTACTGACTCTCACTGGGGGACAGTTCTGCAGGCACAGACTCTCACTGGGGTACAGTTCTTCAGGCACTGACTCTCACTGGGGCACAGTTCTACAGGCACTGACTCTCACTTGGGTACAGTTCTGCAGGCATTGACTCTCACTGGGGTACAGTTCTTCAGGCACTGACTCTCACTGGGGCACAGTTCTGCAGGCACTGACTCTCACTGGGGTACAGTTCTGCAGGCACTGACTCTCACTGGGGTACAGTTCTTCAGGCACTGACTCTCACTGGGGCACAGTTCTACAGGCACTGACTCTCACTTGGGTACAGATTACAGGCACTAACTCTCACTGGGGTACACTTCAACAGGCACTGACTCTCACTGGGGTACAGTTCTACAGACACTGACTCTCACTGGGGTACAGTTCTCCTGGCACTGACTCTCACTGGTTGACAGTTCGACAGGCACTGACCCTCAATGGGGAACAGTTTGCAGGCACTGACTCACATTAGGGTACAGTTCAACAGGCACTGACTCTCACTGGAGTCTCGCTTCCAGGCACTGACTCTCACTGGTGTGCAGTTCTACAGGCACTAACTCTCACTGGGGTACAGTTCTACAGGCACTGACTCTCACTGGGGTATAGTTCGACAGGCACTGACTCTCACTGGGGTACATTTCTACAGACACTGATTATCTCAGGCATGCAGTTCCACAGGCACTGACTCTCACTGGGGGACAGGTCCACAGGGACAGACTCTCAATGGGGTATCGTTCTACAGGCACTGACTCTCACTGGGGTACAGTTCATCAGGCACTGATTCTCACTGGGGTACAGTTCCTCAGACACTGACTCTCACTTGGGTACAGATGAAAGGCACTAACTCTCACTGGGGTGCTGTTCCACAGGCACTGACTCTCACTGGGGTACAGTTCCACAGGTACTGACTCTCACTGCGGGACAGTTCCACAGGCACTGACTCTCACTGGGGTACAGATCTGCAGGCAGTGAATCTCACTGGGGTACAGTTCCACAGGCACTGACTCTCACTGGTGTACAGTTCGATCGACACTGACTCTCACTGGGGTACAGTTCCACAGTCACTGTCTCTCACTGGGGTACAGTTCCACAGGCACTGACTCTCACTGGGGTACAGTTCAATCGACACTGATTCTCACAGGGGTACAGTTCCACAGGTACTGACTCTCACTGGGGTACAGTTCCACAGGTACTGACTCTCACTGGGGTACAGTTCCACAGGGACTGAATCTCACTGGGGTGCACTTCAACAGGCACTGACTCTCACTGGGGTACAGTTCGACTGGCACTGAATCTCACTGGGGTACAGTTCTACTGGCACTGACTCTCACTGGGGTACAGTTCTACTGGCACTGACTCTCACTGGTTGACAGTTCTACAGGCACTGACCCTCAATTGGGTACATTTTACAGGCACTGACTCCCACTGGGGTATAGTTCGACAGGCAATGACTCTCACTGGGGTACAGTTCTACAGGCACTGACTCTCACTGGGGTACAGTTCTACAGGCACTGACTCTCACTGGGGTATAGTTCGACAGGCAATGACTCTCACTGGGGTACAGTTCTACAGGCACTGACTCTCACTGGGGTCCAGTTCTACAGGCACTGACTCTCACTGGGGTACAGTTCTGCAGGCACTGACTCTCACTGGGGTACAGTTCAACAAGCACTGACTCTCACTGGGGTACAGTTCTGCAGGCACTGATACTCACTGTGGTGCAGTTCTACAGGCACTGACTCTCACTGCCGTACAGTTCTATTGGCACTGATTTTCACTGGGGTACAGTTCTACAGACACTGACTCTCACTGGTTGACAGTTCTAAAGGCACTGACCCTCAGTGGGGTACAGTTTACAGGCACTGACTCACATTAGGGTACAGTTCTCCAGACACTGACTCTCACTTGGGTACAGCTCTACAGACACTGACTCTCACTGGTGCACAGTTCTACAGGCACTGACTCTCACTGGGGTACAGTTCTGCAGGCACTGACTCTCACTGGGGTACAGTACGACAGGTGCTGACTCCCACTGGGGTACAGTTCTACAGGCACTGACTCTGACTGCGGTACAGTCTACAGGTACTGACTCTCACTGGGGGACAGTTCTGCAGGCACAGACTCTCACTGGGGTACAGTTCTTCAGGCACTGACTCTCACTGGGGCACAGTTCTACAGGCACTGACTCTCACTTGGGTACAGTTCTGCAGGCATTGACTCTCACTGGGGTACAGTTCTTCAGGCACTGACTCTCACTGGGGCACAGTTCTGCAGGCACTGACTCTCACTGGGGTACAGTTCTGCAGGCACTGACTCTCACTGGGGTACAGTTCCACAGACAATGACTCTTTCTGGGGGACAGTTCTGCAGGCACTGACTCTCACTGGGGTACAGTTCTGCAGGCACTGACTCTCACTGGGGTACAGTTCTTCAGGCACTGACTCTCACTGGGGCACAGTTCTACAGGCACTGACTCTCACTTGGGTACAGATTACAGGCACTAACTCTCACTGGGGTACACTTCAACAGGCACTGACTCTCACTGGGGTACAGTTCTACAGACACTAACTCTCACTGGGGTACAGTTCTCCTGGCACTGACTCTCACTGGTTGACAGTTCGACAGGCACTGACCCTCAATGGGGAACAGTTTGCAGGCACTGACTCACATTAGGGTACAGTTCAACAGGCACTGACTCTCACTGGAGTCTCGCTTCCAGGCACTGACTCTCACTGGTGTGCAGTTCTACAGGCACTAACTCTCACTGGGGTACAGTTCTACAGGCACTGACTCTCACTGGGGTATAGTTCGACAGGCACTGACTCTCACTGGGGTACATTTCTACAGACACTGATTATCTCAGGCATGCAGTTCCACAGGCACTGACTCTCACTGGGGGACAGGTCCACAGGGACAGACTCTCAATGGGGTATCGTTCTACAGGCACTGACTCTCACTGGGGTACAGTTCATCAGGCACTGATTCTCACTGGGGTACAGTTCCTCAGACACTGACTCTCACTTGGGTACAGATGAAAGGCACTAACTCTCACTGGGGTGCTGTTCCACAGGCACTGACTCTCACTGGGGTACAGTTCCACAGGTACTGACTCCAACTGCGGTACAGTTCCACAGGCACTGACTCTCACTGGGGTACAGATCTGCAGGCAGTGAATCTCACTGGGGTACAGTTCCACAGGCACTGACTCTCACTGGTGTACAGTTCGATCGACACTGACTCTCACTGGGGTACAGTTCCACAGGCACTGACTCTCACTGGGGTACAGTTCAATCGACACTGATTCTCACAGGGGTACAGTTCCACAGGTACTGACTCTCACTGGGGTACAGTTCCACAGGTACTGACTCTCACTGGGGTACAGTTCCACAGGGACTGAATCTCACTGGGGTGCACTTCAACAGGCACTGACTCTCACTGGGGTACAGTTCTACTGGCACTGACTCTCACTGGTTGACAGTTCTACAGGCACTGACCCTCAATTGGGTACATTTTACAGGCACTGACTCTCACTGGGGTATCGTTCGACAGGCAATGACTCTCACTGGGGTACAGTTCTACAGGCACTGACTCTCACTGGGGTACAGTTCTACAGGCACTGACTCTCACTGGGGTATAGTTCGACAGGCAATGACTCTCACTGGGGTTACAGTTCTACAGGCACTGACTCTCACTGGGGTCCAGTTCTACAGGCACTGACTCTCACTGGGGTACAGTTCTGCAGGCACTGACTCTCACTGGGGTACAGTTCAACAAGCACTGACTCTCACTGGGGTACAGTTCTGCAGGCACTGATACTCACTGTGGTGCAGTTCTACAGGCACTGACTCTCACTGCCGTACAGTTCTATTGGCACTGATTCTCACTGGGGTACAGTTCTACAGACACTGACTCTCACTGGTTGACAGTTCTAAAGGCACTGACCCTCAGTGGGGTACAGTTTACAGGCACTGACTCACATTAGGGTACAGTTCTCCAGACACTGGCTCTCACTGGGGTCCAGTTCTACAAACACTGACTCTCACTTGGGTACAGCTCTACAGACACTGACTCTCACTGGTGTACAGTTCTACAGGCACTGACTCTCACTGGGGTACAGTTCTACAGACACTGACTCTCACTGGGGTACAGTTCTACAGACACTGACTCTCACTGGGGTACAGTTCTCCTGGCACTGACTCTCACTGGGGTACAGTTCTACAGGCACTGACCCTCAATGGGGTACTGTTTACAGTCACTGACTCTCACTGCCGTACAGTTTACAGGCACTGACTCTCACTGGTTGACAGTTCAAAAGGAACTGACCCTCAGTGGGGTACAGTTTACAGGCACTGACTCATATTAGGGTACATTTCAACAGGCACTGACTCTCACTGGGGTACAGTTCGACAGGCACTGACTCTCACTGGGGTACAGTTCTACAGGCACTGACTCTCGCTGGGGTACAGGTCTACAGGCACTGACTCTCAATGGGGTATATTTCTGCAGGCACTGACTCTCACTGGGGCACAGTTCTTCAGGCACTGATTCTCACTGGGGTACAGATTAAAGGCACTAACTCTCACTGGGGTACACTACAACAGGCACTGACTCTCACTGGGGTACAGTTCCACAGGCACTGACTCTCACTGGGGTACAGTTCTACTGGCACTGACTCTAACTGGTTGACAGTTCTACAGGCACTGACCATCAATGGGGTACAGTTTACAGGCACTGACTCACATTCGGGTACAGTTCAACAGGCACTGACTCTCACTGGAGTATAGTTCGACAGGCACTGACTCTCACTGTGGTACAGTTATACAGACACTGATTTTCACAGGTGTACAGTTCATCAGGCACTGATTCTCACTGGGGTACAGATGAAAGGCACTAACTCTCACTGGGGTGCCGTTCCACAGGCACTGACTCTCACAGGGGTACAGTTCCACAGGGACTGACTCTCACTGGGGTACAGTTCCACAGGCACTGACTCTCACTGGGGTACAGTTCCTCAGACACTGACTCTCACTGGGGTACAGATCTGCAGGCACTGACTCTCACTGGGGTACAGATCTGCAGGCAGTGAATCTCACTGGGGTACAGTTCCTCAGACACTGACTCTCACTTGGGTACAGATGAAAGGCACTACCTCTCACTGGGGTGCCGTTCCACAGGCACTGACTCTCACTGCGGTACAGTTCTGCAGGCACTGACTCTCACTGAGGTACAGTTCTGCAGGCACTGACTCTCACTGGGGTACAGATCTGCAGGCACTGACTCTCACTGGGGTACAGTTCCACAGGCACTGACTCTCACTGGGGTACAGTTCGATAGACACTGATTCTTACTGGGGTGCAGTTCCACAGGCACTGACTCTCACTGGGGTTCAGGTCTACAGGTCCTGACTCTCACTGGGGAAGAGTTCCTCAGACACTGACTCTCACTGGGGTACAGATTACAGGCACTAACTCTCACTGGGGTACAGTTCCACAGGTACTGACTCACTGGGGTACACTTCAGCAGGCACTGACTCTCACTGGGGCACAGTTCTACAGGCACTGACTCTCACTGGGGTTCAGTTCTACATGCAGTGACTCTCACTGGGGTACAGTTCTCCAGGCACAGACTCTCACTGCTGTTCAGTTTACAGGCACTGACTCTCATTAGGGTACTCTTCTACAGGCACTGACTCTCACTGCGGAACAGTTCTGCAGGCACTGACTCCCACTGGGGTACAGTTCTACTGGCACTGACTCTCACTGGGGGACAGTTCTCCTGGCACTGACTCTCACTGGGGTACAGTTCTACTGGCACTGACTCTTCCTGGGGTACAGTTCTCCTGGCACTGACTCACATTAGGGTACAGTTCAACAGGCACTGACCCTCAATGGGGTACAATTTACAGGCACCGACTCTCACTGCGGTAGAGTTCTGCAGGTCCTGACCCTCACTGGGGTCCAGTTTACAGGCACTGACTTAAATTACAGTACAGTTCTACAGGCACTGACTCTCAGTGGAGGATAGATTACAGGCACTGACTCGCACTGGTGTACAGTTCGACAGGCACTAACTCTCACTGGGGAATCGATCGACAGGCAATGACTCTCACTGGGGTAAAGTTCGACAGGCACTGACTCTCACTGGGGTACAGTTCAACAGGCACTGACTCTCACTGGGGTACAGTTCGACAGACACTGATTCTCAAATGGGTACAGTTCCACAGGCACTGACTCTCGCTGGGGTACAGGTCTACAGGCACTGACTCTCACTGCAGTACAGTTCAACAGGCACTATCTCTCACTGGGGTACAGTTCAACAGGCACTGACTCTCACTGGGGTACAGTTCGACAGGCACTGACTCTCACTGGGGTACAGTTCTACAGTCACTGATTCTCACTGGGGTACAGGTCTACAGGTACTGACTCTCACTGCGGTAAGTTCTGCAGGCACTGACTCTCACTGGGGTACAGTTCTACAGGCACTGACTCTCACTGGGGTACAGTTCTACAGGCACTGACTCTCACTGGGGTACAGTTCTACAGGCACAGACTCTCACTGCGGTACAGTTTACAGGCACTGACTCACATTAGGGTACTGTTCTCCAGGCCCTGACCGTCAATGGGGTACAGTTCACAGGCACTGACTCTCATTGGGACACAGTTCTACAGGCACTGACTCTCACTGGAGTACAATTCTGCAGGCACTGATTCTCACTGGTGGACAATTCTACAGGCACTGACACTCAATGGGGTCCAGTTTACAGGCACTGACTCTCACTGGTGCACAGTTCTGCAGGCACTGACTCTCACTGCGGTACAGTTCTACAGGCACTGACTCTCACTGCGGTGCTTTTCTGCAGGTACTGACTCTCACTGCAGTACAGTTCTACAGGCATTGACTCTCACTGGGGTACAGTTCTACAGGTACTGACTCTCACTGTGGTACAGGTCTGCAGGCACTGACTCTCACTGGGGTACAGTTCGACATGCACTGACGCTCACGAGGTGACAGTTCGACAGACACTGACTCTCACAGGTGTACAGTTCGACAGGCACTGACTCTCACTGGGGTCCAGTTCTACAGGCACTGACTCTCACCAGGGTACAGTTACAGGCACTGACTTTCAATGGGGTACAGTTGTACAGGCAATGACTCTTTCTGGGGGACAGTTCTGCAGGCACTGACTCTCACTGGGGTACAGTTCTGCAGGCACTGACTCTCACTGGGGTACAGTTCTGCAGGCACTGACTCTCACTGGGGTACAGTACGACAGGTGCTGACTCCCACTGGGGTACAGTTCTACAGGCACTGACTATGACTGCGGTACAGTCTACAGGTACTGACTCTCACTGGGGGACAGTTCTGCAGGCACAGACTCTCACTGGGGTACAGTTCTTCAGGCACTGACTCTCACTGGGGCACAGTTCTACAGGCACTGACTCTCACTTGGGTACAGTTCTGCAGGCATTGACTCTCACTGGGGTACAGTTCTTCAGGCACTGACTCTCACTGGGGCACAGTTCTGCAGGCACTGACTCTCACTGGGGTACAGTTCTGCAGGCACTGACTCTCACTGGGGTACAGTTCCACAGACAATGACTCTTTCTGGGGGACAGTTCTGCAGGCACTGACTCTCACTGGGGTACAGTTCTGCAGGCACTGACTCTCACTGGGGTACAGTTCTTCAGGCACTGACTCTCACTGGGGCACAGTTCTCCAGGCACTGACTCTCACTTGGGTACAGATTACAGGCACTAACTCTCACTGGGGTACACTTCAACAGGCACTGACTCTCACTGGGGTACAGTTCTACAGACACTGACTCTCACTGGGGTACAGTTCTCCTGGCACTGACTCTCACTGGTTGACAGTTCTACAGGCACTGACCCTCAATGGGGAACAGTTTGCAGGCACTGACTCACATTAGGGTACAGTTCAACAGGCACTGACTCTCACTGGAGTATAGCTTCCAGGCACTGACTCTCACTGGTGTGCAGTTCTGCAGGCACTGACTCTCACTGCGGTACAGTTCTACAGGCACTAACTCTCACTGGGGTACAGTTCTACAGGCACTGACTCTCACTGGGGTATAGTTCGACAGGCACTGACTCTCAATGGGGTACATTTCTACAGACACTGATTATCTCAGGCATGCAGTTCCACAGGCACAGACTCTCACTGGGGGACAGGTCCACAGGGACAGACTCTCAATGGGGTATCGTTCTACAGGCACTGACTCTCACTGGGGTACAGTTCATCAGGCACTGATTCTCACTGGGGTACAGTTCCTCAGACACTGACTCTCACTTGGGTACAGATGAAAGGCACTAACTCTCACTGGGGTGCTGTTCCACAGGCACTGACTCTCACTGGGGTACAGTTCCACAGGTACTGACTCTCACTGCGGTACAGTTCCACAAGCACTGACTCTCACTGGGGTACAGATCTGCAGGCAGTGAATCTCACTGGGGTACAGTTCCACAGGCACTGACTCTCACTGGTGTACAGTTCGATCGACACTGACTCTCACTGGGGTACAGTTCCACAGTCACTGTCTCTCACTGGGGTACAGTTCCACAGGCACTGACTCTCACTGGGGTACAGTTCAATCGACACTGATTCTCACAGGGGTACAGTTCCACAGGTACTGACTCTCACTGGGGTACAGTTCCACAGGTACTGACTCTCACTGGGGTACAGTTCCACAGGGACTGAATCTCACTGGGGTGCACTTCAACAGGCACTGACTCTCACTGGGGTACAGTTCGACTGGCACTGAATCTCACTGGGGTACAGTTCTACTGGCACTGACTCTCACTGGGGTACAGTTCTACTGGCACTGACTCTCACTGGTTGACAGTTCTACAGGCACTGACCCTCAATTGGGTACATTTTACAGGCACTGACTCTCACTGGGGTATAGTTCGACAGGCAATGACTCTCACTGGGGTACAGTTCTACAGGCACTGACTCTCACTGGGGTACAGTTCTACAGGCACTGACTCTCACTGGGGTATAGTTCGACAGGCAATGACTCTCACTGGGGTACAGTTCTACAGGCACTGACTCTCACTGGGGTCCAGTTCTCCAGGCACTGACTCTCACTGGGGTACAGTTCTGCAGGCACTGACTCTCACTGGGGTACAGTTCAACAAGCACTGACTCTCACTGGGGTACAGTTCTGCAGGCACTGATACTCACTGTGGTGCAGTTCTACAGGCACTGACTCTCACTGCCGTACAGTTCTATTGGCACTAATTCTCACTGGGGTACAGTTCTACAGACACTGACTCTCACTGGTTGACAGTTCTAAAGGCACTGACCCTCAGTGGGGTACAGTTTACAGGCACTGACTCACATTAGGGTACAGTTCTCCAGACACTGGCTCTCACTGGGGTCCAGTTCTACAAACACTGACTCTCACTTGGGTACAGCTCTACAGACACTGACTCTCACTGGTGTACAGTTCTACAGGCACTGACTCTCACTGGGGTACAGTTCTACAGACACTGACTCTCACTGGGGTACAGTTCTACAGACACTGACTCTCACTGGGGTACAGTTCTCCTGGCACTGACTCTCACTGGGGTACAGTTCTACAGGCACTGACCCTCAATGGGGTACTGTTTACAGTCACTGACTCTCACTGCCGTACAGTTTACAGGCACTGACTCTCACTGCGGTACAGTTCTACAGGTCCTGACTCTCACTGGGGTTCAGTTCTATCAGCACTGACTCTCACTGGGGTTCAGTTTTACAGACACTGACACTCACTTGGGTACAGTTCAACAGACACTGACTCTCACTGGTTGACAGTTCAAAAGGAACTGACCCTCAGTGGGGTACAGTTTACAGGCACTGACTCACATTAGGGTACATTTCAACAGGCACTGACTCTCACTGGGGTACAGTTCGACAGGCACTGACTCTCACTGGGGTACAGTTCTACAGGCACTGACTCTCGCTGGGGTGCAGGTCTACAGGCACTGACTCTCACTGGGGTCCAGTTCTACAGGCATTGACTCTCACCAGGGTACAGTTACAGGCACTGACTTTCAATGGGGTACAGTTGTACAGGCAATGACTCTTTCTGGGGGACAGTTCTGCAGGCACTGACTCTCACTGGGGTACAGTTCTGCAGGCACTGACTCTCACTGGGGTACAGTTCTGCAGGCACTGACTCTCACTGGGGTACAGTACGACAGGTGCTGACTCCCACTGGGGTACAGTTCTACAGGCACTGACTCTGACTGCGGTACAGTCTACAGGTACTGACTCTCACTGGGGGACAGTTCTGCAGGCACAGACTCTCACTGGGGTACAGTTCTTCAGGCACTGACTCTCACTGGGGCACAGTTCTACAGGCACTGACTCTCACTTGGGTACAGTTCTGCAGGCATTGACTCTCACTGGGGTACAGTTCTTCAGGCACTGACTCTCACTGGGGCACAGTTCTGTAGGCACTGACTCTCACTGGGGTACAGTTCTGCAGGCACTGACTCTCACTGGGGTACAGTTCCACAGACAATGACTCTTTCTGGGGGACAGTTCTGCAGGCACTGACTCTCACTGGGGTACAGTTCTGCAGGCACTGACTCTCACTGGGGTACAGTTCTTCAGGCACTGACTCTCACTGGGGCACAGTTCTACAGGCACTGACTCTCACTTGGGTACAGATTACAGGCACTAACTCTCACTGGGGTACACTTCAACAGGCACTAACACTCACTGGGGTACAGTTCTCCTGGCACTGACTCTCACTGGTTGACAGTTCTACAGGCACTGACCCTCAATGGGGAACAGTTTGCAGGCACTGACTCACATTAGGGTACAGTTCAACAGGCACTGACTCTCACTGGAGTATAGCTTCCAGGCACTGACTCTCACTGGTGTGCAGTTCTGCAGGCACTGACTCTCACTGCGGTACAGTTCTACAGGCACTAACTCTCACTGGGGTACAGTTCTACAGGCACTGACTCTCACTGGGGTATAGTTCGACAGGCACTGACTCTCACTGGGGTACATTTCTACAGAAACTGATTATCTCAGGCATGCAGTTGCACAGGCACTGACTCTCACTGGGGGACAGGTCCACAGGGACAGACTCTCAATGGGGTATCGTTCTACAGGCACTGACTCTCACTGGGGTACAGTTCATCAGGCACTGATTCTCACTGGGGTACAGTTCCTCAGACACTGACTCTCACTTGGGTACAGATGAAAGGCACTAACTCTCACTGGGGTGCTGTTCCACAGGCACTGACTCTCACTGGGGTACAGTTCGACAGGTACTGACTCTCACTGCGGTACAGTTCCACAGGCACTGACTCTCACTGGGGTACAGATCTGCAGGCAGTGAATCTCACTGGGGTACAGTTCCACAGGCGCTGACTCTCACTGTTGTACAGTTCGATCGACACTGACTCTCACTGGGGTACAGTTCCACAGTCACTGTCTCTCACTGGGGTACAGTTCCACAGGCACTGACTCTCACTGGGGTACAGTTCAATCGACACTGATTCTCACAGGGGTACAGTTCCAAAGGTACTGACTCTCACTGGGGTCCAGTTCTACAGGCACTGACTCTCACTGGGGTACAGTTCTGCAGGCACTGACTCTCACTGGGGTACAGTTCAACAAGCACTGACTCTCACTGGGGTACAGTTCTGCAGGCACTGATACTCACTGTGGTGCAGTTCTACAGGCACCGACTCTCACTGCCGTACAGTTCTATTGGCACTGATTCTCACTGGGGTACAGTTCTACAGACACTGACTCTCACTGGTTGACAGTTCTAAAGGCACTGACCCTCAGTGGGGTACAGTTTACAGGCACTGACTCACATTAGGGTACAGTTCTCCAGACACTGGCTCTCACTGGGGTCCAGTTCTACAAACACTGACTCTCACTTGGGTACAGCTCTACAGACACTGACTCTCACTGGTGTACAGTTCTACAGGCACTGACTCTCACTGGGGTACAGTTCTACAGACACTGACTCTCACTGGGGTACAGTTCTACAGACACTGACTCTCACTGGGGTACAGTTCTCCTGGCACTGACTCTCACTGGGGTACAGTTCTACAGGCACTGACCCTCAATGGGGTACTGTTTACAGTCACTGACTCTCACTGCCGTACAGTTTACAGGCACTGACTCTCACTGCGGTACAGTTCTACAGGTCCTGACTCTCACTGGGGTTCAGTTCTATCAGCACTGACTCTCACTGGGGTTCAGTTTTACAGACACTGACACTCACTTGGGTACAGTTCAACAGACACTGACTCTCACTGGTTGACAGTTCAAAAGGAACTGACCCTCAGTGGGGTACAGTTTACAGGCACTGACTCACATTAGGGTACATTTCAACAGGCACTGACTCTCACTGGGGTACAGTTCGACAGGCACTGAATCTCACTGGGGTACAGTTCTACAGGCACTGACTCTCGCTGGGGTACAGGTCTACAGGCACTGACTCTCACTGGGGTCCAGTTCTACAGGCATTGACTCTCACCAGGGTACAGTTACAGGCACTGACTTTCAATGGGGTACAGTTGTACAGGCAATGACTCTTTCTGGGGGACAGTTCTGCAGGCACTGACTCTCACTGGGGTACAGTTCTGCAGGCACTGACTCTCACTGGGGTACAGTTCTGCAGGCACTGACTCTCACTGGGGTACAGTACGACAGGTGCTGACTCCCACTGGGGTACAGTTCTACAGGCACTGACTCTGACTGCGGTACAGTCTACAGGTACTGACTCTCACTGGGGGACAGTTCTGCAGGCACAGACTCTCACTGGGGTACAGTTCTTCAGGCACTGACTCTCACTGGGGCACAGTTCTACAGGCACTGACTCTCACTTGGGTACAGTTCTGCAGGCATTGACTCTCACTGGGGTACAGTTCTTCAGGCACTGACTCTCACTGGGGCACAGTTCTGTAGGCACTGACTCTCACTGGGGTACAGTTCCACAGACAATGACTCTTTCTGGGGGACAGTTCTGCAGGCACTGACTCTCACTGGGGTACAGTTCTGCAGGCACTGACTCTCACTGGGGTACAGTTCTTCAGGCACTGACTCTCACTGGGGCACAGTTCTACAGGCACTGACTCTCACTTGGGTACAGATTACAGGCACTAACTCTCACTGGGGTACACTTCAACAGGCACTGACACTCACTGGGGTACAGTTCTCCTGGCACTGACTCTCACTGGTTGACAGTTCTACAGGCACTGACCCTCAATGGGGAACAGTTTGCAGGCACTGACTCACATTAGGGTACAGTTCAACAGGCACTGACTCTCACTGGAGTATAGCTTCCAGGCACTGACTCTCACTGGTGTGCAGTTCTGCAGGCACTGACTCTCACTGCGGTACAGTTCTACAGGCACTAACTCTCACTGGGGTACAGTTCGACAGGCACTGACTCTCACTGGGGTATAGTTCGACAGGCACTGACTCTCACTGGGGTACATTTCTACAGAAACTGATTATCTCAGGCATGCAGTTGCACAGGCACTGACTCTCACTGGGGGACAGGTCCACAGGGACAGACTCTCAATGGGGTGCTGTTCCACAGGCACTGACTCTCACTGGGGTACAGTTCGACAGGTACTGACTCTCACTGCGGTACAGTTCCACAGGCACTGACTCTCACTGGGGTACAGATCTGCAGGCAGTGAATCTCACTGGGGTACAGTTCCACAGGCGCTGACTCTCACTGGTGTACAGTTCGATCGACACTGACTCTCACTGGGGTACAGTTCCACAGTCACTGTCTCTCACTGGGGTACAGTTCCACAGGCACTGACTCTCACTGGGGTACAGTTCAATCGACACTGATTCTCACAGGGGTACAGTTCCACAGGTACTGACTCTCACTGGGGTACAGTTCCACAGGTACTGACTCTCACTGGGGTACAGTTCCACAGGGACTGAATCTCACTGGGGTGCACTTCAACAGGCACTGACTCTCACTGGGGTACAGTTCGACTGGCACTGAATCTCACTGGGGTACAGTTCTACTGGCACTGACTCTCACTGGGGTACAGTTCTACAGGCACTGACCCTCAATTGGATACATTTTACAGGCACTGACTCTCACTGGGGTATAGTTCGACAGGCAATGACTCTCACTGGGGTACAGTTCTACAGGCACTGACTCTCACTGGGGTACAGTTCTACAGGCACTGACTCTCACTGGGGTATAGTTCGACAGGCAATGACTCTCACTGGGGTACAGTTCTACAGGCACTGACTCTCACTGGGGTCCAGTTCTACAGGCACTGACTCTCACTGGGGTACAGTTCTGCAGGCACTGACTCTCACTGGGGTACAGTTCAACAAGCACTG
Source organism: Heptranchias perlo (assembly GCF_035084215.1). Classification (NCBI taxonomy): domain Eukaryota; kingdom Metazoa; phylum Chordata; class Chondrichthyes; order Hexanchiformes; family Hexanchidae; genus Heptranchias; species Heptranchias perlo. The sequence continues at coordinate 62,013,049 of NC_090336.1, read as the reverse complement.
ACTCTCACTGGGGTACAGTTCTGCAGGCACTGATACTCACTGGGGTACAGTTCTACAGACACTGACTCTCACTGGTTGACAGTTCTAAAGGCACTGACCCTCAGTGGGGTACAGTTTACAGGCACTGACTCACATTAGGGTACAGTTCTCCAGACACTGGCTCTCACTGGGGTCCAGTTCTACAAACACTGACTCTCACTTGGGTACAGCTCTACAGACACTGACTCTCACTGGTGTACAGTTCTACAGGCACTGACTCTCACTGGGGTACAGTTCTACAGACACTGACTCTCACTGGGGTACAGTTCTACAGACACTGACTCTCACTGGGGTACAGTTCTCCTGGCACTGACTCTCACTGGGGTACAGTTCTACAGGCACTGACCCTCAATGGGGTACTGTTTACAGTCACTGACTCTCACTGCCGTACAGTTTACAGGCACTGACTCTCACTGCGGTACAGTTCTACAGGTCCTGACTCTCACTGGGGTTCAGTTCTATCAGCACTGACTCTCACTGGGGTTCAGTTTTACAGACACTGACACTCACTTGGGTACAGTTCAACAGTCACTGACTCTCACTGGTTGACAGTTCAAAAGGAACTGACCCTCAGTGGGGTACAGTTTACAGGCACTGACTCACATTAGGGTACATTTCAACAGGCACTGACTCTCACTGGGGTACAGTTCGACAGGCACTGACTCTCACTGGGGTACAGTTCTACAGGCACTGACTCTCGCTGGGGTACAGGTCTACAGGCACTGACTCTCAATGGGGTATATTTCTGCAGGCACTGACTCTCACTGGGGCACAGTTCTTCAGGCACTGATTCTCACTGGGGTACAGATTAAAGGCACTAACTCTCACTGGGGTACACTACAACAGGCACTGACTCTCACTGGGGTACAGTTCCACAGGCACTGACTCTCACTGGGGTACAGTTCTACTGGCACTGACTCTAACTGGTTGACAGTTCTACAGGCACTGACCATCAATGGGGTACAGTTTACAGGCACTGACTCACATTCGGGTACAGTTCAACAGGCACTGACTCTCACTGGAGTATAGTTCGACAGGCACTGACTCTCACTGTGGTACAGTTATACAGACACTGATTTTCACAGGTGTACAGTTCATCAGGCACTGATTCTCACTGGGGTACAGATGAAAGGCACTAACTCTCACTGGCGTGCCGTTCCACAGGCACTGACTCTCACAGGGGTACAGTTCCACAGGGACTGACTCTCACTGGGGTACAGTTCCACAGGCACTGACTCTCACTGGGGTACAGTTCCTCAGACACTGACTCTCACTTGGGTACAGATGAAAGGCACTATCTCTCACTGGGGTGCCGTTCCACAGGCACTGACTCTCACTGGGGTACAGTTCCACAGGGACTGACTCTCACTGGGGTACAGTTCCACAGGCACTGACTCTCACTGGGGTACAGTTCCTCAGACACTGACTCTCACTTGGGTACAGATGAAAGGCACTATCTCTCACTGGGGTGCCGTTCCACAGGCACTGACTCTCACTGGGGTACAGATCTGCAGGCACTGACTCTCACTGGGGTACAGATCTGCAGGCAGTGAATCTCACTGGGGTACAGTTCTACAGGCACTGACTCTCACTGGGGTACAGATCTGCAGGCACTGACTCTCACTGGGGTACAGTTCCACAGGCACTGACTCTCACTGGGGTACAGTTCGATAGACACTGATTCTTACTGGGGTGCAGTTCCACAGGCACTGATTCTCACTGGGGTTCAGGTCTACAGGTCCTGACTCTCACTGGGGAAGAGTTCCTCAGACACTGACTCTCACTGGGGTACAGATTACAGGCACTAACTCTCACTGGGGTACAGTTCCACAGGTACTGACTCACTGGGGTACACTTCAGCAGGCACTGACTCTCACTGGGGCACAGTTCTACAGGCACTGACTCTCACTGGGGTTCAGTTCTACATGCAGTGACTCTCACTGGGGTACAGTTCTCCAGGCACAGACTCTCACTGCTGTTCAGTTTACAGGCACTGACTCTCATTAGGGTACTCTTCTACAGGCACTGACTCTCACTGCGGAACAGTTCTGCAGGCACTGACTCTCACTGGGGGACAGTTCTCCTGGCACTGACTCTCACTGGGGTACAGTTCTACTGGCACTGACTCTTCCTGGGGTACAGTTCTCCTGGCACTGACTCACATTAGGGTACAGTTCAACAGGCACTGACCCTCAATGGGGTACAATTTACAGGCACCGACTCTCACTGCGGTAGAGTTCTGCAGATACTGACCCTCACTGGGGTCCAGTTTACAGGCACTGACTTAAATTACAGTACAGTTCTACAGGCACTGACTCTCAGTGGAGGATAGATTACAGGCACTGACTCGCACTGGTGTACAGTTCTACAGGCACTAACTCTCACTGGGGAATCGATCGACAGGCAATGACTCTCACTGGGGTAAAGTTCGACAGGCACTGACTCTCACTGGGGTACAGTTCAACAGGCACTGACTCTCACTGGGGTACAGTTCGACAGACACTGATTCTCAAATGGGTACAGTTCCACAGGCACTGACTCTCGCTGGGGTACAGGTCTACAGGCACTGACTCTCACTGCAGTACAGTTCTACAGGCACTATCTCTCACTGGGGTACAGTTCAACAGGCACTGACTCTCACTGGGGTACAGTTCGACAGGCACTGACTCTCACTGGGGTACAGTTCTACAGTCACTGATTCTCACTGGGGTACAGGTCTACAGTCACTGATTCTCACTGGGGTACAGGTCTACAGGTACTGACTCTCACTGCGGTAAGTTCTGCAGGCACTGACTCTCACTGGGGTACAGTTCTACAGGCACTGACTCTCACTGGGGTACAGTTCGACAGGCACTGACTCTCACTGGGGTACAGTTCTGCAGGCACAGACTCTCACTGCGGTACAGTTTACAGGCACTGACTCACATTAGGGTACTGTTCTCCAGGCCCTGACCGTCAATGGGGTACAGTTCACAGGCACTGACTCTCATTGGGACACAGTTCTACAGGCACTGACTCTCACTGGAGTACAATTCTGCAGGCACTGACCCTCAATGGGGTCCAGTTTACAGGCACTGACTCTCACTGGTGCACAGTTCTGCAGGCACTGACTCTCACTGCGGTACAGTTCTACAGGCACTGACTCTCACTGCGGTGCTTTTCTGCAGGTACTGACTCTCACTGCAGTACAGTTCTACAGGCATTGACTCTCACTGGGGTACAGTTCTACAGGGACTGACTCTCACTGCGGTACAGGTCTGCAGGCACTGACTCTCACAGGTGTACAGTTCGACAGGCACTGACTCTCACTGGGGTCCAGTTCTACAGACACTGACTCTCACTGGGCTGCAGTTCAACAGGCACTGACTCTCACTGGGCTGCAGTTCAACAGGCACTGACTCTCACTGGGGTCCAGTTCTACCGAAACCGATTCTCACTCGGGTTTCAGTTCGACAGGCACTGACTCTCACTGGGCTGCAGTTCTACAGGCACTGACTCTCAGTGGAGAACAGTTTACAGGCACTGACTCTCATTGGGGTACAGTTATCCTGGCACTGACCCTCACTGGGGTACAGTTCTGCAGACACTGACTCTCACTGGGGTACAGTTCTACAGACACTGACTCTCACTGGGGTACAGTTCTACAGACACTGACTCTCACTGGGGTACAGTTCTACAGACACTGACTCTCACTGGGGTACAGTTCTACAGGCACTGACTCTCACTGGGGTACAGTTCCACTGGCACTGACTCTCACTGGGGTACAGTTCTACAGGCACTGACTCTCACTGGGGTACAGTTCCACTGGCACTGACTCTCACTGGGGTACAGTTCTACAGGCACTGACTCTCACTGGGGTACAGTTCTGCAGGCACTGACTCTCACTGCGGTACAGTGACACAGGCACTGACTCTCACTGCGGTACAGTTCTACAGACACTGACTCTCACTGGGGTACAGTTCTACAGGCACTGACTCTCACTGGGGTACAGTTCTGCAGGTACTGACTCTCACTGGGGTACTGTTCTACAGGCACTGACTCTCACTGGGGTACAGTTCTACATGTACTGACTCTCACTGGGGTACAGTTCTATTGGCACTGACTCACATTAGGGTACAGTTCAACAAGCACTGACCCTCAATGGGGTACAATTTACAGGCACCAACTCTCACTGTGGTAGAGTTCTGCAGGTACTGACTCTCACTGGGGTACAGTTCCACAGGCACTGACTCTCATTGGGTACTCTTCTCCAGGCACTGACTCTCACTGGGGTACAGTTCTACAGGCACTGACTCTCACTGGGGTACAGTTCTACAGGCACTGACTCTCACTGGGGTACAGATCTACTGGCACTGACTCTCACTGGGGGATAGTTCTACTGGCACTGACTCTCACTGGGGTACAGTTCTACTGGCACTGACTCTTCCTGGGGTACAGTTCTCCTGGCACTGACTCACATTAGGGTACAGTTCAACAGGCACTGACCCTCAATGGGGTACAATTTACAGGCACCGACTCTCACTGCGGTAGAGTTCTACAGACACTGACTCTCACTGGGGTATAGTTCGACAGACACTGACTCTCACTGGGGTACAGTTCTACTGGCACTGACTCTCACTGGGGTACAGTTCCGAGGCACTGACTCACATTAGGGTACAGTTCAACAGGCACTGACCCTCAATGGGGTACAATTTACAGTCACCGACTCTCACTGCGGTAGAGTTCTGCAGGTACTGACTCTCACTGGGGTACAGTTCTACAGGCACTGACTCTCACTGGGGTACAGTTCTACAGGCACTGACTCTCACAGGGGTACAGTTCTCCAGGCCCTGACTCTCACTTATGTACAGTTCTGCAGGCGCTGACTCTCACTGGGGAACAGTTCTACCGGTACTGACTCTCACTGGGGTACAGTTCTACAGGCATTGACTCTCGCTGGGGTACAGTTCTGCAGGCACTGACTCTCACTGGAGTACAGTTCCACAAGCACTGACTCTCACTGGGGTACTGTTCTACAGGCACTGATACTCACTGGGGTACAGTTCTACAGGCACTGACTCTCACTGCCGTACAGTTTACAGGCACTGACTCTCATTAGGGTAGATTTCTACAGGCACTGACTCTCACTTGGGTACAGTTCCACAGGCACCGACTCTCACAGGGGTACAGTTCCACAGGCACTGACTCTCACTGGGGTACAGTTCTACAGGCACTGACTCTCACTGGTGTACAGATCTTCAGGCACTGACTCTCACTGGGGCACAGTTCTACAGGCACTGACTCTCACTGGTGCACAGATCTTCAGGCACTGACTCTCACTGGGTTGCAGTTCCTCAGACACTGACTCTCACTGGTGTACAGCTTACAGGCACTAACTCTCACTGGGGTACAGTTCCACAGGCACTGACTCTCACTGGGGTACAGTTCCACAGGCACTGACTCTCATTGGGTACTCTTCACCAGGCACTGACTCTCACTGCAGTACAGTTCTGCAGGTACTGACTCTCATTGGGGTACAGTTCTACAGGCACTGACTCTCACTGGGGTCCAGATCTACTGGCACTGACTCTCACTGGGGGACAGTTCTACTGGCACTGACTCTCACTGGGGTACAGTTCTACTGGCACTGACTCTTCCTGGGGTACAGTTCTCCTGGCACTGACTCACATTAGGGTACAGTTCAACAGGCACTGACCCTCAGTGGGGTACAATTTACAGGCACCGACTCTCACTGCGGTAGAGTTCTCCAGACACTGACTCTCACTGGGGTACAGTTCTACAGACACTGACTCTCACTGGGGTACAGTTCTACAGACACTGACTCTCACTTGGTTGCAGTTCTACTTGCACTGACTCTCACTGGGGTACAGTTCCACTGGCACTGACTCTGACTCTCAATTGGGGTACAGTTCTACAGGCACTGACTCTCAATTGGGGTACAGTTCTACAGGCACTGATTCTCAATGGGGTGCAGTTCTGCAGGTACTGACTCTCACTGGGGTACAGTTCTGCAGGCACTGACTCTCACTGGAGTACAGTTCCACAAGCACTGACTCTCACTGGGGTACAGTTCTGCAGGCACTCACTCTCACTGGAGTTCAGTTCTACAGGCACTGATACTCACTGGGGTACAGTTCTACAGGCACTGACTCTCACTGCCGTACAGTTTCCAGGCACTGACTCTCATTAGGGTACATTTCTACAGGCACTGACTCTCACTTGGGTCCAGTTTACAGGCACTGACTGAAATTACAGTACAGTTCTACAGGCACTGACTCTCAGTGGAGTACAGTTCTACAGGCACCAACTCTCACTGGTGAATCGATCGACAGGCAATGACTCTCACTGGGGTAAAGTTCGACAGGCACTGACTCTCACAGGGGTACAGTTCAACAGGCACTGACTCTCACAGGGGTACAGTTCCACAGGCACTGACTCTCACTGGGGTACAGTTCTACAGGCACTGACTCTCACTGGTGTACAGATCTTCAGGCACTGACTCTCACTGGGGCACAGTTCTACAGGCACTGACTCTCACTGGTGTACAGATCTTCAGGCACTGACTCTCACTGGGTTGCAGTTCCTCAGACATTGACTCTCACTGGTGTACAGATTACAGGCACTAACTCTCACTGGGGTACAGTTCCACAGGCACTGACTCTCACTGGGGTACAGTTCCACAGGCACTGACTCTCATTGGGTACTCTTCACCAGGCACTGACTCTCACTGCAGAACAGTTCTGCAGGTACTGACTCTCATTGGGGTACAGTTCTACAGGCACTGACTCTCACTGGGGTCCAGATCTACTGGCACTGACTCTCACTGGGGGACAGTTCTACTGGCACTGACTCTCACTGGGGTACAGTTCTACTGGCACTGACTCTTCCTGGGGTACAGTTCTCCTGGCACTGACTCACATTAGGGTACAGTTCAACAGGCACTGACCCTCAGTGGGGTACAATTTACAGGCACCGACTCTCACTGCGGTAGAGTTCTCCAGACACTGACTCTCACTGGGGTACAGTTCTACAGACACTGACTCTCACTGGGGTACAGTTCTACAGACACTGACTCTCACTTGGTTACAGTTCTACTTGCACTGACTCTCACTGGGGTACAGTTCCACTGGCACTGACTCTGACTCTCAATTGGGGTACAGTTCTACAGGCACTGACTCTCAATTGGGGTACAGTTCTACAGGCACTGATTCTCAATGGGGTGCAGTTCTGCAGGTACTGACTCTCACTGGGGTACAGTTCTGCAGGCACTGACTCTCACTGGAGTACAGTTCCACAAGCACTGACTCTCACTGGGGTACAGTTCTGCAGGCACTGACTCTCACTGGAGTTCAGTTCTACAGGCACTGATACTCACTGGGGTACAGTTCTACAGGCACTGACTCTCACTGCCGTACAGTTTACAGGCACTGACTCTCATTAGGGTACATTTCTACAGGCACTGACTCTCACTTGGGTCCAGTTTACAGGCACTGACTGAAATTACAGTACAGTTCTACAGGCACTGACTCTCAGTGGAGTACAGTTCTACAGGCACCAACTCTCACTGGTGAATCGATCGACAGGCAATGACTCTCACTGGGGTAAAGTTCGACAGGCACTGACTCTCACAGGGGTACAGTTCAACAGGCACTGACTCTCACAGGGGTACAGTTCCACAGGCACTGACTCTCGCTGTGGTACAGGTCTACAGGCACTGACTCTCACTGCAGTACAGTTCTACAGGCACTATCTCTCACTGGGGTACAGTTCAACAGGCACTGACTCTCGCTGGGGTCCAGGTCTACAGGCACTGACTCTCAATGGGGTGCAGTTCTGCAGGTCCTGACTCTCACTGGGGTACTGTTCTACAGGCACTGACTCTCACTGGGGTACAGTTCTACAGGTACTGACTCTCACTGTGGTACAGTTCTACAGGCACTGACTCTCAGTAGGGTACAGTTCTCCTGGCACTGACTCTCACTGGTGGACAGTACGACAGGCACTGACCCTCAATGGGGTCCCGTTTACAGGCACTGACTTACATTACGGTCCAGTTCTACAGGCACTGACTCTCAGTGGAGTATTTATTACAGGCACTGACTCTCACTGGTGTACAGTTCAACAGGCACTGACTCTCACTGCAGTACAGTTCTACAGGCACTATCTCTCACTGGGGTACAGTTCAACAGGCACTGACTCTCACTGGGGTATAGTTCAACAGGCAATGACTCTCACTGGGGTACAGTTCGACAGGCACTGACTCTCACTGGGGTACAGTTCTGCAGGAACTGACTCTCACTGGGGTACAGTTCCACAGACACTGATTCTCACAGGGGTACAGGTCTGCAGGTACTGACTCTCACTGGGGTACAGTTCCACAGCCACTGACTCTCACTGGGGTACAGTTCTACAGGCACTGACTCTCACTGGGGTGCAGTTCGACAGGCACTGACTCTCACTGGGGTACAGTTCTACAGACACTGATTCTCACAGGGGTACAGTTCATCAGGCACTGATTCTCACTGGGGTCCAGTTCCACAAGCACTGACTCTCACTGGGGTACTGTTCTGCAGGCACTGATACTCACTGGGGTACAGTTCTTCAGGCACTGACTCTCACTGCCGTACAGTTTGCAGGCACTGACTCTCATTCGGGTACATTTCTACAGGCACTGACTCTCACTTGGGTCCAGTTTATAGGCACTGACTTAAATTACAGCACAGTTCGACAGGCACTGACTCTCAGTGGAGTATAGATTACAGGCACTGACTCGCACTGGTGTACAGTTCTACAGGCACCAACTCGCACTGGGGTTCAGTTCTGCATGCAGTGACTCTCACTGGGGTACAGTTCTCCAGGCACAGACTCTCACTGCTGTTCAGTTTACAGGCACTGACTCTCATTAGGGTACTCTTCTACAGGCACTGACTCTCACTGCGGAACAGTTCTGCAGGCACTGACTCCCACTGGGGTACAGTTCTACTGGCACTGACTCTCACTGGGGGACAGTTCTCCTGGCACTGACTCTCACTGGGGTACAGTTCTACTGGCACTGACTCTTCCTGGGGTACAGTTCTCCTGGCACTGACTCACATTAGGGTACAGTTCAACAGGCACTGACCCTCAATGGGGTACAATTTACAGGCACCGACTCTCACTGCGGTAGAGTTCTGCAGGTACTGACCCTCACTGGGGTCCAGTTTACAGGCACTGACTTAAATTACAGTACAGTTCTACAGGCACTGACTCTCAGTGGAGGATAGATTACAGGCACTGACTCGCACTGGTGTACAGTTCTACAGGCACTAACTCTCACTGGGGAATCGATCGACAGGCAATGACTCTCACTGGGGTAAAGTTCGACAGGCACTGACTCTCACTGGGGTACAGTTCAACAGGCACTGACTCTCACTGGGGTACAGTTCGACAGACACTGATTCTCAAATGGGTACAGTTCCACAGGCACTGACTCTCGCTGGGGTACAGGTCTACAGGCACTGACTCTCACTGCAGTACAGTTCTACAGGCACTATCTCTCACTGGGGTACAGTTCAACAGGCACTGACTCTCACTGGGGTACAGTTCGACAGGCACTGACTCTCACTGGGGTACAGTTCTACAGTCACTGATTCTCACTGGGGTACAGGTCTACAGGTACTGACTCTCACTGCGGTAAGTTCCACAGGCACTGACTCTCACTGGGGTACAGTTCTACAGGCACTGACTCTCACTGGGGTACAGTTCTACAGGCACAGACTCTCACTGCGGTACAGTTTACAGGCACTGACTCACATTAGGGTACTGTTCTCCAGGCCCTGACCGTCAATGGGGTACAGTTCACAGGCACTGACTCTCATTGGGATACAGTTCTACAGGCACTGACTCTCACTGGAGTACAATTCTGCAGGCACTGATTCTCACTGGTGGACAATTCTACGGGCACTGACCCTCAATGGGGTCCAGTTTACAGGCACTGACTCTCACTGGTGCACAGTTCTGCAGGCACTGACTCTCACTGCGGTACAGTTCTACAGGCACTGACTCTCACTGCGGTGCTTTTCTGCAGGTACTGACTCTCACTGCAGTACAGTTCTACAGGCATTGACTCTCACTGGGGTACAGTTCGACAGGTACTGACTCTCACTGTGGTACAGGTCTGCAGGCACTGACTCTCACTGGGGTACAGTTCGACATGCACTGACGCTCACGAGGTGACAGTTCGACAGACACTGACTCTCACAGGTGTGCAGTTCGACAGGCACTGACTCTCACTGGGGTCCAGTTCTACAGACACTGACTCTCACTGGGCTGCAGTTCAACAGGCACTGACTCTCACTGGGCTGCAGTTCAACAGGCACTGACTCTCACTGGGGTCCAGTTCTACCGAAACCGATTCTCACTCGGGTTTCAGTTCGACAGGCACTGACTCTCACTGGGCTGCAGTTCTACAGGCACTGACTCTCAGTGGAGAACAGTTTACAGGCACTGACTCTCATTGGGGTACAATTCTACACGCACTGACTCTCACTGGGGTGCAGTTCTCCTGGCACTGACCCTCACTGGGGTACAGTTCTGCAGACACTGACTCTCACTGGGGTACAGTTCTACAGACACTGACTCTCACTGGGGTACAGTTCTACAGACACTGACTCTCACTGGGGTACAGTTCTACAGGCACTGACTCTCACTGGGGTACAGTTCCACTGGCACTGACTCTCACTGGGGTACAGTTCCACTGGCACTGACTCTCACTGGGGTACAGTTCTACAGGCACTGACTCTCACTGGGGTACAGTTCCACTGGCACTGACTCTCACTGCGGTACAGTGACACAGGCACTGACTTTCACTGCGGTACAGTTCTACAGACACTGACTCTCACTGGGGTAAAGTTCTACAGGCACTGACTCACACTGGGGTACAGTTCCACAGGCACTGACTCTCACTGGGGTACAGTTCTACAGACACTGACTCTCACTGGGGTACAGTTCAACAGGCACTGACTCTCACTGGGGTCCAGTTCTACCGAAACCGATTCTCACTCGGGTTTCAGTTCGACAGGCACTGACTCTCACTGGGCTGCAGTTCTACAGGCACTGACTCTCAGTGGAGAACAGTTTACAGGCACTGACTCTCATTGGGGTACAATTCTACACGCACTGACTCTCACTGGGGTGCAGTTCTCCTGGCACTGACCCTCACTGGGGTACAGTTCTGCAGACACTGACTCTCACTGGGGTACAGTTCTACAGACACTGACTCTCACTGGGGTACAGTTCTACAGACACTGACTCTCACTGGGGTACAGTTCTACAGGCACTGACTCTCACTGGGGTACAGTTCCACTGGCACTGACTCTCACTGGGGTACAGTTCCACTGGCACTGACTCTCACTGGGGTACAGTTCTACAGGCACTGACTCTCACTGGGGTACAGTTCCACTGGCACTGACTCTCACTGCGGTACAGTGACACAGGCACTGACTTTCACTGCGGTACAGTTCTACAGACACTGACTCTCACTGGGGTAAAGTTCTACAGGCACTGACTCACACTGGGGTACAGTTCCACAGGCACTGACTCTCACTGGGGTACAGTTCTACAGACACTGACTCTCACTGGGGTACAGTTCCACAGGCACTGACTCTCACTGGAGTACTGTTCTACAGGCACTGACTCTCACTGGGGTACAGTTCCACAGGCACTGACTCTCATTGGGTACTCTTCTCCAGGCACTGACTCTCACTGGGGTACAGTTCTCCAGGCACTGACTCTCACTGGGGTACAGATCTACTGGCACTGACTCTCACTGGGGGACAGGTCTACTGGCACTGACTCTCACTGGGGTACAGTTCTACTGGCACTGACTCTTCCTGGGGTACAGTTCTCCTGGCACTGACTCACATTAGGGTACAGTTCAACAGGCACTGACCCTCAATGGGGTACAATTTACAGGCACCGACTCTCACTGCGGTAGAGTTCTACAGACACTGACTCTCACTGGGGTACAGTTCTACTGGCACTGACACTCACTGGGGTACAGTTCCGAGGCACTGACTCACATTAGGGTACAGTTCAACAGGCACTGACCCTCAATGGGGTACAATTTACAGTTACCGACTCTCACTGCGGTAGAGTTCTGCAGGTACTGACTCTCACTGGGGTACAGTTCTACAGGCCCTGACTCTCACTTATGTACAGTTCTGCAGGCGCTGACTCTCACTGGAGTACAGTTCCACAAGCACTGACTCTCACTGGGGTACTGTTCTACAGGCACTGATACTCACTGGGGTACAGTTCTACAGGCACTGACTCTCACTGCCGTACAGTTTACAGGCACTGACTCTCATTAGGGTACATTTCTACAGGCACTGACTCTCACTGGTGTACAGATCTTCAGGCACTGACTCTCACTGGGTTGCAGTTCCTCAGACATTGACTCTCACTGGTGTACAGATTACAGGCACTAACTCTCACTGGGGTACAGTTCCACAGGCACTGACTCTCACTGGGGTACAGTTCCACAGGCACTGACTCTCACTGGGGTACAGTTCCACAGGCACTGACTCTCATTGGGTACTCTTCACCAGGCACTGACTCTCACTGCAGTACAGTTCTGCAGGTACTGACTCTCATTGGGGTACAGTTCCACAGGCACTGACTCTCACTGGGGGACAGTTCCACTGGCACTGACTCTCACTGGGGTACAGTTCTACTGGCACTGACTCTCACTGGGGTACAGTTCTACTGGCACTGACTCTTCCTGGGGTACAGTTCTCCTGGCACTGACTCACATTAGGGTACTGTTCAACAGGCACTGACCCTCAATGGGGTACAATTTACAGGCACCGACTCTCACTGCGGTAGAGTTCTACAGACACTGACTCTCACTGGGGTACAGTTCTACAGACACTGACTCTCACTGGGGTACAGTTCAACAGACACTTACTCTCACTGGGGTACAGTTCTGCAGACACTGACTCTCACTGGGGTACAGTTCTACTTGCACTGACTCTCACTGGGGTACAGTTCTACAGACACTGACTCTCACTGGGGTACAGTTCTACAGACACTGACTCTCACTGGGGTACAGTTCCACTGGCACTGACTCTGACTCTCAATTGGGGTACAGTTCTACAGGCACTGACTCTCACTGGGGTACAGTTCTACAGGCACTGACTCTCACTGGGGTACAGTTCTACAGACACTGACTCTCACTGGGGTACAGTTCTACTTGCACTGACTCTCACTGGGGTACAGTTCCACTGGCACTGACTCTGACTCTCAATTGGGGTACAGTTCTACAGGCACTGACTCTCAATTGGGGTACAGTTCTACAGGCACTGATTCTCAATGGGGTGCAGTTCCACAAGCACTGACTCTCACTGGGGTACTGTTCTACAGGCACTGATACTCGCTGGGGTACAGGTGTACAGGCGCTGACTCTCACTGCAGTACAGTTCTACAGGCACTATCTCTCACTGGGGTACAGTTCAACAGGCACTGACTCTCGGTGGGGTCCAGGTCTACAGGCACTGACTCTCAATGGGGTGCAGTTCTGCAGGTCCTGACTCTCACTGGGGTACTGTTCTACAGGCACTGACTCTCACTGGGGTACAGTTCTACAGGCACTGACTCTCACTGTGGTACAGTTCTACAGGCACTGACTCTCAGTGGGGTACAGTTCTCCTGGCACTGACTCTCACTGGTGGACAGTACGACAGGCACTGACCCTCAATGGGGTCCAGTTTACAGGCACTGACTTACATTACGGTCCAGTTCTACAGGCACTGACTCTCAGTGGAGTATTTATTACAGGCACTGACTCTCACTGGGGTACAGTTCTACAGGCACTGACTCTCACTGTGGTACAGTTCTACAGGCACTGACTCTCAGTGGGGTACAGTTCTCCTGGCACTGACTCTCACTGGTGGACAGTACGACAGGCACTGACCCTCAATGGGGTCCAGTTCACAGGCACTGACTTACATTACGGTCCAGTTCTACAGGCACTGACTCTCGGTGGAGTATTTATTACAGGCACTGACTCTCACTGGTGTACAGTTCAACAGGCACTGACTCTCACTGCAGTACAGTTCCACAGGCACTATCTCTCACTGGGGTACAGTTCAACAGGCACTGACTCTCACTGGGGTATAGTTCAACAGGCAATGACTCTCACTGGGGTACAGTTCGACAGGCACTGACTCTCACTGGGGTACAGTTCTGCAGGAACTGACTCTCACTGGGGTACAGTTCCACAGACACTGATTCTCACAGGGATACAGGTCTACAGGTACTGACTCTCACTAGGGTACAGTTCTACAGGCACTGACTCTCACTGGGGTACAGTTCTGCAGGAACTGACTCTCACTGGGGTACAGTTCCACAGCCACTGACTCTCACTGGGGTACAGTTCTACAGGCACTGACTCTCACTGGGGTGCAGTTCGACAGGCACTGACTCTCACTGGGGTACAGTTCTACAGACACTGATTCTCACAGGGGTACAGTTCATCAGGCACTGATTCTCACTGGGGTCCAGTTCCACAAGCACTGACTCTCACTGGGGTACTGTTCTACAGGCACTGATACTCACTGGGGTACAGTTCTACAGGCACTGACTCTCACTGCCGTACAGTTTGCAGGCACTGACTCTCATTAGGGTACATTTCTACAGGCACTGACTCTCACTTGGGTCCAGTTTACAGGCACTGACTTAAATTACAGTACAGTTCGACAGGCACTGACTCTCAGTGGAGTATAGATTACAGGCACTGACTCGCACTGGTGTACAGTTCTACAGGCACTGACTCTCACTGGGGTACAGTTCTACAGGCACAGACTCTCACTGCGGTACAGTTTACAGGCACTGACTCACATTAGGGTACTGTTCTCCAGGCCCTGACCATCAATGGGGTACAGTTCACAGGAACTGACTCTCATTGGGATACAGTTCTACAGGCACTGACTCTCACTGGAGTACAATTCTGCAGGCACTGATTCTCACTGGTGGACAATTCTACAGGCACTGACCCTCAATGGGGTCCAGTTTACAGGCACTGACTCTCACTGGTGCACAGTTCTGCAGGCACTGACTCTCACTGCGGTACAGTTCTACAGGCACTGACTCTCACTGCGGTGCTTTTCTGCAGGTACTGACTCTCACTGCAGTACAGTTCTACAGGCATTGACTCTCACTGGGGTACAGTTCTACAGGTACTGACTCTCACTGTGGTACAGGTCTGCAGGCACTGACTCTCACTGGGGTACAGTTCTGCAGGAACTGACTCTCACTGGGGTACAGTTCCACAGCCACTGACTCTCACTGGGGTACAGTTCTACAGGCACTGACTCTCACTGGGGTGCAGTTCAACAGGCACTGACTCTCACTGGGGTACAGTTCTACAGACACTGATTCTCACAGGGGTACAGTTCATCAGGCACTGATTCTCACTGGGGTCCAGTTCCAGAAGCACTGACTCTCACTGGGGTACTGTTCTACAGGCACTGATACTCACTGGGGTACAGTTCTACAGGCACTGACTCTCACTGCCGTACAGTTCCACAGCCACTGACTCTCACTGGGGTACAGTTCTACAGGCACTGACTCTCACTGGGGTGCAGTTCAACAGGCACTGACTCTCACTGGGGTACAGTTCTACAGACACTGATTCTCACAGGGGTACAGTTCATCAGGCACTGATTCTCACTGGGGTCCAGTTCCACAAGCACTGACTCTCACTGGGGTACTGTTCTACAGGCACTGACTCTCACTTGGGTCCAGTTTACAGGCACTGACTTAAATTACAGTACAGTTCGACAGGCACTGACTCTCAGTGGAGTATAGATTACAGGCACTGACTCGCACTGGTGTACAGTTCTACAGGCACTGACTCTCACTGGGGTACAGTTCTACAGGCACAGACTCTCACTGCGGTACAGTTTACAGGCACTGACTCACATTAGGGTACTGTTCTCCAGGCCCTGACCGTCAATGGGGTACAGTTCACAGGCACTGACTCTCATTGGGATACAGTTCTGCAGGCACTGATTCTCACTGGTGGACAATTCTACAGGCACTGACCCTCAATGGGGTCCAGTTTACAGGCACTGACTCTCACTGGTGCACAGTTCTGCAGGCACTGACTCTCACTGCGGTACAGTTCTTCAGGCACTGACTCTCACTGCGGTGCTTTTCTGCAGGTACTGACTCTCACTGCAGTACAGTTCTACAGGCATTGACTCTCACTGGGGTGCAGTTCTACAGGTACTGACTCTCACTGTGGTGCAGGTCTGCAGGCACTGACTCTCACTGGGGTACAGTTCCACAGACACTGATTCTCACAGGGATACAGGTCTACAGGTACTGACTCTCACTGGGGCACAGTTCTACAGGCACTGACTCTCACTGGGGTACAGTTCTGCAGGAACTGACTCTCACTGGGGTACAGTTCCACAGCCACTGACTCTCACTGGGGTACAGTTCTACAGGCACTGACTCTCACTGGGGTGCAGTTCGACAGGCACTGACTCTCACTGGGGTACAGTTCTACAGACACTGATTCTCACAGGGGTGCAGTTCATCAGGCACTGATTCTCACTGGGGTCCAGTTCCACAAGCACTGACTCTCACTGGGGTACTGTTCTACAGGCACTGATACTCACTGGGGTACAGTTCTACAGGCACTGACTCTCACTGCCGTACAGTTTGCAGGCACTGACTCTCATTAGGGTACATTTCTACAGGCACTGACTCTCACTTGGGTCCAGTTTACAGGCACTGACTTAAATTACAGTACAGTTCGACAGGCACTGACTCTCAGTGGAGTATAGATTACAGGCACTGACTCGCACTGGTGTACAGTTCTACAGGCACCAACTCTCACTGGGGAATCGATCGACAGGCAATGACTCTCACTGGGGTAAAGTTCGACAGGCACTGACTCTCACAGGGGTACAGTTCAACAGGCACTGACTCTCACAGGGGTACAGTTCCACAGGCACTGACTCTCGCTGGGGTACAGGTCTACAGGCACTGACTCCCACTGCAGTACAGCTCTACAGGCACTATCTCTCACTGGGGTACAGTTCAACAGGCACTGACTCTCGCTGGGGTCCAGGTCTACAGGCACTGACTCTCACTGGTGTACAGTTCTGCAGGTCCTGACTCTCACTGGGGTACTGTTCTACAGGCACTGACTCTCACTGGGGTACAGTTCTACAGGCACTGACTCTCACTGGGGTACAGTTCTACAGGCACTGACTCTCAGTGGGGTACAGTTCTACTGGCACTGACTCTCACTGGTGGACAGTACGACAGGCACTGACACTCAATGGGGTCCAGTTTACAGGCACTGACTTACATTACGGTCCAGTTCTCCAGGCACTGACTCTCAGTGGAGTATTTATTACAGGCACTGACTCTCACTGGTGTACAGTTCAACAGGCACTGACTCTCACTGCAGTACAGTTCTACAGGCACTATCTCTCACTGGGGTACAGTTCAACAGGCACTGACTCTCACTGGGGTATAGTTCAACAGGCAATGACTCGCACTGGGGTACAGTTCGACAGGCACTGACTCTCACTGGGGTACAGTTCTGCAGGAACTGACTCTCACTGGGGTACAGTTCCACAGACACTGATTCTCACAGGGGTACAGGTCTACAGGTACTGACTCTCACTGGGGTACAGTTCTACAGGCACTGACTCTCACTGGGGTGCAGTTCTGCAGGTCCTGACTCTCACTGGGGGACTGTTCTACAGGCACTGACTCTCACTGGGGTACAGTTCTGCAGGCACTGACTCTCACTGGGGTACAGTTCTACAGACACTGACTCTCACTGGGGTACAGTTCTACAGACACTTACTCTCACTGGGGTACAGTTCTACAGACACTGACTCTCACTGGGGTACAGTTCTACTTGCACTGACTCTCACTGGGGTACAGTTCTACAGACACTGACTCTCACTGGGGTGCAGTTCTGCAGGTCCTGACTCTCACTGGGGGACTGTTCTACAGGCACTGACTCTCACTGGGGTACAGTTCTACAGGCACTGACTCTCACTGGGGTACAGTTCTACAGACACTGACTCTCACTGGGGTACAGTTCTACAGACACTTACTCTCACTGGGGTACAGTTCTACAGACACTGACTCTCACTGGGGTACAGTTCTACTTGCACTGACTCTCACTGGGGTACAGTTCTACAGACACTGACTCTCACTGGGGTACAGTTCTACTTGCACTGACTCTCACTGGGGTACAGTTCCACTGGCACTGACTCTGACTCTCAATTGGGGTACAGTTCTACAGGCACTGACTCTCAATTGGGGTACAGTTCTACAGGCACTGATTCTCAATGGGGTGCAGTTCTGCAGGTACTGACTCTCACTGGGGTACAGTTCTCCAGGCACTGACTCTCACTGGGGTACAGTTCCACAAGCACTTACTCTCACTGGGGTACTGTTCTACAGGCACTGATACTCACTGGGGTACAGTTCTACAGGCACTGACTCTCACTGCCTTGCAGTTTACAGGCACTGACACTCATTAGGGTACATTTCTACAGGCACTGACTCTCACTTGGGTCCAGTTTACAGGCACTGACTTAAATTACAGTACAGTTCTAAAGGCACTGACTCTCAGTGGAGTACAGTTCTACAGGCACCAACTCTCACTGGGGAATCGATCGACAGGCAATGACTCTCACTGGGGTACAGTTCTACAGGCACTGACTCTCAGTGGGGTACAGTTCTACTGGCACTGACTCTCACTGGTGGACAGTACGACAGGCACTGACACTCAATGGGGTACAGTTTACAGGCACTGACTTACATTACGGTCCAGTTCTCCAGGCACTGACTCTCAGTGGAGTATTTATTACAGGCACTGACTCTCACTGGTGTACAGTTCAACAGGCACTGACTCTCACTGCAGTACAGTTCTACAGGCACTATCTCTCACTGGGGTACAGTTCAACAGGCACTGACTCTCACTGGGGTATAGTTCAACAGGCAATGACTCGCACTGGGGTACAGTTCGACAGGCACTGACTCTCACTGGGGTACAGTTCTGCAGGAACTGACTCTCACTGGGGTACAGTTCCACAGACACTGATTCTCACAGGGGTACAGGTCTACAGGTACTGACTCTCACTGGGGTACAGTTCTACAGGCACTGACTCTCACTGGGGTGCAGTTCTGCAGGTCCTGACTCTCACTGGGGGACTGTTCTACAGGCACTGACTCTCACTGGGGTACAGTTCTGCAGGCACTGACTCTCACTGGGGTACAGTTCTACAGACACTGACTCTCACTGGGGTACAGTTCTACAGACACTTACTCTCACTGGGGTACAGTTCTACAGACACTGACTCTCACTGGGGTACAGTTCTACTTGCACTGACTCTCACTGGGGTACAGTTCTACAGACACTGACTCTCACTGGGGTGCAGTTCTGCAGGTCCTGACTCTCACTGGGGGACTGTTCTACAGGCACTGACTCTCACTGGGGTACAGTTCTACAGACACTGACTCTCACTGGGGTACAGTTCTACAGACACTGACTCTCACTGGGGTACAGTTCTACAGACACTTACTCTCACTGGGGTACAGTTCTACAGACACTGACTCTCACTGGGGTACAGTTCTACAGACACTGACTCTCACTGGGGTACAGTTCTACTTGCACTGACTCTCACTGGGGTACAGTTCCACTGGCACTGACTCTGACTCTCAATTGGGGTACAGTTCTACAGGCACTGACTCTCAATTGGGGTACAGTTCTACAGGCACTGATTCTCAATGGGGTGCAGTTCTGCAGGTACTGACACTCACTGGGGTACAGTTCTCCAGGCACTGACTCTCACTGGGGTACAGTTCCACAAGCACTTACTCTCACTGGGGTACTGTTCTACAGGCACTGATACTCACTGGGGTACAGTTCTACAGGCACTGACTCTCACTGCCTTGCAGTTTACAGGCACTGACACTCATTAGGGTACATTTCTACAGGCACTGACTCTCACTTGGGTCCAGTTTACAGGCACTGACTTAAATTACAGTACAGTTCTAAAGGCACTGACTCTCAGTGGAGTACAGTTCTACAGGCACCAACTCTCACTGGGGAATCGATCGACAGGCAATGACTCTCACTGGGGTAAAGTTCGACAGGCACTGACTCTCACAGGGGTACAGTTCAACAGGCACTGACTCTCACAGGGGTACAGTTCCACAGGCACTGACTCTCGCTGGGGTACAGGTCTACAGGCACTGACTCTCACTGCAGTACAGTTCTACAGGCACTATCTCTCACTGGGGTACAGTTCAACAGGCACTGACTCTCGCTGGGGTCCAGGTCTACAGGCACTGACTCTCAATGGGGTGCAGTTCTGCAGGTCCTGACTCTCACTGGGGTACTGTTCTACAGGCACTGACTCTCACTGGGGTACAGTTCTACAGGCACTGACTCTCACTGTGGTACAGTTCTACAGGCACTGACTCTCAGTGGGGTACAGTTCTCCTGGCACTGACTCTCACTGGTGGACAGTACGACAGGCACTGACCCTCA
The DNA here is from genome assembly GCF_035084215.1 of Heptranchias perlo. NCBI lineage: Eukaryota > Metazoa > Chordata > Chondrichthyes > Hexanchiformes > Hexanchidae > Heptranchias > Heptranchias perlo. The sequence continues at coordinate 61,992,438 of NC_090336.1, read as the reverse complement.
ATGGGGTCCAGTTTACAGGCACTGACTTACATTACGGTCCAGTTCTACAGGCACTGACTCTCAGTGGAGTATTTATTACAGGCACTGACTCTCACTGGTGTACAGTTCAACAGGCACTGACTCTCACTGCAGTACAGTTCTACAGGCACTATCTCTCACTGGGGTACAGTTCAACAGGCACTGACTCTCACTGGGGTATAGTTCAACAGGCAATGACTCTCACTGGGGTACAGTTCGACAGGCACTGACTCTCACTGGGGTACAGTTCTGCAGGACCTGACTCTCACTGGGGTACAGTTCCACAGACACTGATTCTCACAGGGGTACAGGTCTACAGGTACTGACTCTCACTGGGGTACAGTTCTACAGGCACTGACTCTCACTGGGGTACAGTTCTGCAGGAACTGACTCTCACTGGGGTACAGTTCCACAGCCACTGACTCTCAATGGGGTACAGTTCTCCTGGCACTGACTCTCACTGGTGGACAGTACGACAGGCACTGACCCTCAATGGGGTCCAGTTCACAGGCACTGACTTACATTACGGTCCAGTTCTACAGGCACTGACTCTCAGTGGAGTATTTATTACAGGCACTGACTCTCACTGGTGTACAGTTCTACAGGCACTGACTCTCAGTGGGGTACAGTTCTCCTGGCACTGACTCTCACTGGTGGACAGTACAACAGGCACTGACGCTCAATGGGGTCCAGTTCACAGGCACTGACTTACATTACAGTCCAGTTCTACAGGCACTGACTCTCAGTGGAGTATTTATTACAGGCACTGACTCTCACTGGTGTACAGTTCAACAGGCACTGACTCTCACTGCAGTACAGTTCTACAGTCCCTATCTCTCACTGGGGTACAGTTCAACAGGCACTGACTCTCACTGGGGTATAGTTCAACAGGCAATGACTCTCACTGGGGTACAGTTCGACAGGCACTGACTCTCACTGGGGTAGAGTTCTGCAGGAACTGACTCTCACTGGGGTACAGTTCCACAGACACTGATTCTCACAGGGATACAGGTCTACAGGTACTGACTCTCACTGGGGTACAGTTCTACAGGCACTGACTCTCACTGGGGTACAGTTCTGCAGGAACTGACTCTCACTGGGGTACAGTTCCACAGCCACTGACTCTCACTGGGGTCCAGTTCCACAAGCACTGACTCTCACTGGGGTACTGTTCTACAGGCACTGATACTCACTGGGGTACAGTTCTACAGGCACTGACTCTCACTGCCGTACAGTTTGCAGGCACTGACTCTCATTAGGGTACATTTCTACAGGCACTGACTCTCACTTGGGTCCAGTTTACAGGCACTGACTTAAATTACAGTACAGTTCGACAGGCACTGACTCTCAGTGGAGTATAGATTACAGGCACTGACTCGCACTGGTGTACAGTTCTACAGGCACTGACTCTCACTGGGGTACAGTTCTACAGGCACAGACTCTCACTGCGGTACAGTTTACAGGCACTGACTCACATTAGGGTACTGTTCTCCAGGCCCTGACCGTCAATGGGGTACAGTTCACAGGCACTGACTCTCATTGGGATACAGTTCTACAGGCACTGACTCTCACTGGAGTACAATTCTGCAGGCACTGATTCTCACTGGTGGACAATTCTACAGGCACTGAACCTCAATGGGGTCCAGTTTACAGGCACTGACTCTCACTGGTGCACAGTTCTGCAGGCACTGACTCTCACTGCGGTCCAGTTCTACAGGCACTGACTCTCACTGCGGTGCTTTTCTGCAGGTACTGACTCTCACTGCAGTACAGTTCTACAGGCATTGACTCTCACTGGGGTACAGTTCTACAGGTACTGACTCTCACTGTGGTACAGGTCTGCAGGCAATGACTCTCACTGGGGTACAGTTCCACAGACACTGATTCTCACAGGGATACAGGTCTACAGGTACTGACTCTCACTGGGGTACAGTTCTACAGGCACTGACTCTCACTGGGGTACAGTTCTGCAGGAACTGACTCTCACTGGGGTACAGTTCCACAGCCACTGACTCTCACTGGGGTACAGTTCTACAGGCACTGACTCTCACTGGGGTGCAGTTCTGCAGGAACTGACTCTCACTGGGGTACAGTTCCACAGACACTGATTCTCACAGGGATACAGGTCTACAGGTACTGACTCTCACTAGGGTACAGTTCTACAGGCACTGACTCTCACTGGGGTACAGTTCTGCAGGAACTGACTCTCACTGGGGTACAGTTCCACAGCCACTGACTCTCACTGGGGTACAGTTCTACAGGCACTGACTCTCACTGGGGTGCAGTTCGACAGGCACTGACTCTCACTGGGGTACAGTTCTACAGACACTGATTCTCACAGGGGTACAGTTCATCAGGCACTGATTCTCACTGGGGTCCAGTTCCACAAGCACTGACTCTCACTGGGGTGCTGTTCTACAGGCACTGATACTCACTGGGGTACAGTTCTACAGGCACTGACTCTCACTGCCGTACAGTTTGCAGGCACTGACTCTCATTAGGGTACATTTCTACAGGCACTGACTCTCACTTGGGTCCAGTTTACAGGCACTGACTTAAATTACAGTTCAGTTCGACAGGCACTGACTCTCAGTGGAGTATAGATTACAGGCACTGACTCGCACTGGTGTCCAGTTCTACAGGCACCAACTCTCACTGGGGAATCGATCGACAGGCAATGACTCTCACTGGGGTAAAGTTCGACAGGCACTGACTCTCACAGGGGTACAGTTCAACTGGCACTGACTCTCACAGGGGTACAGTTCCACAGGCACTGACTCTCGCTGGGGTACAGGTCTACAGGCACTGACTCCCACTGCAGTACAGCTCTACAGGCACTATCTCTCACTGGGGTACAGTTCAACAGGCACTGACTCTCGCTGGGGTCCAGGTCTACAGGCACTGACTCTCACTGGTGTACAGTTCTGCAGGTCCTGACTCTCACTGCGGTACAGTTTACAGGCACTGACTCACATTAGGGTACTGTTCTCCAGGCCCTGACCGTCAATGGGGTACAGTTCACAGGCACTGACTCTCATTGGGATACAGTTCTACAGGCACTGACTCTCACTGGAGTACAATTCTGCAGGCACTGATTCTCACTGGTGGACAATTCTACAGGCACTGACCCTCAATGGGGTCCAGTTTACAGGCACTGACTCTTACTGGTGCACAGTTCTGCAGGCACTGACTCTCACTGCGGTACAGTTCTACAGGCACTGACTCTCACTGCGGTGCTTTTCTGCAGGTACTGACTCTCACTGCAGTACAGTTCTACAGGCATTGACTCTCACTGGGGTACAGTTCTACAGGTACTGACTCTCACTGTGGTACAGGTCTGCAGGCACTGACTCTCACTGGGGTACAGTTCCACAGACACTGATTCTCACAGGGATACAGGTCTACAGGTACTGACTCTCACTGGGGTACAGTTCTACAGGCACTGACTCTCACTGGGGTACAGTTCTGCAGGAACTGACTCTCACTGGGGTACAGTTCCACAGCCACTGACTCTCACTGGGGTACAGTTCTACAGGCACTGACTCTCACTGGGGTGCAGTTCGACAGGCACTGACTCTCACTGGGGTACAGTTCTACAGACACTGATTCTCACAGGGGTACAGTTCATCAGGCACTGATTCTCACTGGGGTCCAGTTCCACAAGCACTGACTCTCACTGGGGTACTGTTCTACAGGCACTGATACTCACTGGGGTACAGTTCTACAGGCACTGACTCTCCACTGCCGTACAGTTTGCAGGCACTGACTCTCATTAGGGTACATTTCTACAGGCACTGACTCTCACTTGGGTCCAGTTTACAGGCACTGACTTAAATTACAGTACAGTTCGACAGGCACTGACTCTCAGTGGAGTATAGATTACAGGCACTGACTCGCACTGGTGTACAGTTCTCCAGGCACCAACTCTCACTGGGGAATCGATCGACAGGCAATGACTCTCACTGGGGTAAAGTTCGACAGGCACTGACTCTCACAGGGGTACAGTTCAACAGGCACTGACTCTCACAGGGGTACAGTTCCACAGGCACTGACTCTCGCTGGGGTACAGGTCTACAGGCACTGACTCCCACTGCAGGACAGCTCGACAGGCACTATCTCTCACTGGGGTACAGTTCAACAGGCACTGACTCTCGCTGGGGTCCAGGTCTACAGGCACTGACTCTCACTGGTGTACAGTTCTGCAGGTCCTGACTCTCACTGGGGTACTGTTCTACAGGCACTGACTCTCACTGGGGTACAGTTCTACAGGCACTGACTCTCACTGGGGTACAGTTCTACAGGCACTGACTCTCAGTGGGGTACAGTTCTACTGGCACTGACTCTCACTGGTGGACAGTACGACAGGCACTGACACTCAATGGGGTCCAGTTTACAGGCACTGACTTACATTACGGTCCAGTTCTCCAGGCACTGACTCTCAGTGGAGTATTTATTACAGGCACTGACTCTCACTGGTGTACAGTTCAACAGGCACTGACTCTCACTGCAGTACAGTTCTACAGGCACTATCTCTCACTGGGGTACAGTTCAACAGGCACTGACTCTCACTGGGGTATAGTTCAACAGGCAATGACTCTCACTGGGGTACAGTTCGACAGGCACTGACTCTCACTGGGGTACAGTTCTGCAGGAACTGACTCTCACTGGGGTACAGTTCCACAGACACTGATTCTCACAGGGGTACAGGTTTACAGGTACTGACTCTCACTGGGGTACAGTTCTACAGGCACTGACTCTCACTGGGGTGCAGTTCTGCAGGTCCTGACTCTCACTGGGGGACTGTTCTACAGGCACTGACTCTCACTGGGGTACAGTTCTACAGGCACTGACTCTCACTGGGGTACAGTTCTACAGGCACTGACTCTCAGTGGGGTACAGTTCTACTGGCACTGACTCTCACTGGTGGACAGTACGACAGGCACTGACCCTCAATGGGGTCCAGTTTACAGGCACTGACTTACATTACGGTCCAGTTCTACAGGCACTGACTCTCAGTGGAGTATTTATTACAGGCACTGACTCTCACTGCAGTACAGTTCTACAGGCACTATCTCTCACTGGGGTACAGTTCAACAGGCACTGACTCTCACTGGGGTATAGTTCAACAGGCAATGACTCTCACTGGGGTACAGTTCGACAGGCACTGACTCTCACTGGGGTACAGTTCTGCAGGAACTGACTCTCACTGGGGTGCAGTTTCACAGACACTGATTCTCACAGGGGTACAGGTCTGCAGGTACTGACTCTCACTGGGGTACAGTTCTACAGGCACTGACTCTCACTGGGGTACAGTTCTGCAGGAACTGACTCTCACTGGGGAACAGTTCTACAGGCACTGACTCTCACTGGGGTGCAGTTCGACAGGCACTGACTCTCACTGGGGTACAGTTCTACAGGCACTGACTCTCACTGGGGTGCAGTTCGACAGGCACTGACTCTCACTGGGGTGCAGTTCGACAGGCACTGACTCTCACTGGGGTACAGTTCGACAGGCACTAACTCTCACTGGGGTGCAGTTCCACAGGCACTGACTCTCACTGGGGTATAGTACGACAGGCAATGACTCTCACTGGGGTACAGTTCTACAGGCACTGACTCTCACTGGGGTACAGTTCTGAAGGCACTGACTCTCAATGGGGTACAGTTCTGAAGGCACTGACTCTCAATGGGGTACAGTTCTACAGGCACTGACTCTCACTGCCGTACAGTTTACAGGCACTGATTCTCATTGGGATACAGTTCGACAGGCACTGACTCTCACTGCGGTCCAGTTCTACTGGTCCTGACTCTCACTGGGGCACAGTTCTATAGGCACTGACTCTCACTGGGGTACAGTTCTACAGACACTGACTCTCACTGGGGTACAGTTCGACAGGCACTGACTCTCACTGGGGTACAGTTCGACAGGCACTGACTCTCACTGGGGTACAGTTCCACAGACACTGATTCTCACTGGGGTACAGGTCGACAGGCACTGACTCTCACTGGGGTAAAGTTCATCAGGCACTGATTCTCACTGGGGTACAGTTCCTCAGATACTGACTCTCACTTGGGTACAGATGAAAGGCACTAACTCTCACTGGGGTGCCGTTTCACATGCACTGACTCTCACTGGGGTACAGTTCCACAGGTATTGACTCTCACTGGGGTACAGTTCTACAGACACTGACTCTCACTGGGGTACAGTTCTACAGACACTGACTCTCACTGGGGTACAGTTCGACAGACACTGACTCTCACTGGGGTCCAGATCCACTGGCGCTGACTCTCACTGGGGTACAGTTCCACTGGCAATGACTCTCACTGGGGTCCAGTTTACAGGCACTGACTTACATTTCGGTACTGTTCTACAGGCACTGACTCTCAGTGGAGTGTTTATTACAGGCACTGACTCTCACTGGTGTACAGTTCAACAGGCACTGACTCTCACTGGGGTACTGTTCTGCAGACACTGACTCTCACTGGGGTACAGTTCTGCAGACACTGACTCTCACTGGGGTACAGTTCTACAGGCACTGACTTTCACTGGGGTACAGTTCCACAGGCACAGACTCTCACTGCGGTACAGTTTACAGGCACTGACTCACATTAGGGTACTGTTCTCCAGGCACTGACTCTCACTGCGGTACAGTTCTACAGGTACTGACTCTCACTGGTGCACAGTTTGACAGGCACTGACTCTCACTGGGGTACAGTTCTGCAAACACTGACTCTCTCTGGGGTACAGTTCTGCAGGCACTGACGGTCAATGGGGTATCGTTCTGCAAGCACTGACTCTCACAGGGGTACAGTTCCACAGGCACTGACTCTCACTGGGGTACAGATTACAGGCACTAACTCTCACTGGGGTACAGTTCCAGAGGCACTGACTCTCACTGGGGTACAATTCTACAGGCAGTGACTCTCATTGGGTACAGTTCTCCAGGCACAGACTCTCACTGCTGTCCAGTTTACAGGCACTGACGCTCATTAGGGTACTCTTCTACAGGCACTGACTCTCACTGGGGTACAGTTCTACTGGCACTGACTCTCACTCGGGTACAGTTCTTCTGGCACTGACTCTTACTGGGGTACAGTTCTACTGGCACTGACTTTCACTCGGGAACAGTTCTTCTGGCACTGACTCTCACTGGGGTACAGATTACAGGCACTAACTCTCACTGGGGTACAGTTCCAGAGGCACTGACTCTCACTGGGGTACAATTCTACAGGCAGTGACTCTCATTGGGGTACAGTTCTCCAGGCAGTGACTCTCATTGGGGTACAGTTCTCCAGGCACAGACTCTCACTGCTGTTCAGTTTACAGGCACTGACTCTCATTCGGGTACAGTTCTTCTGGCACTGACTCTCACTCGGGTACAGTTCTTCTGGCACTGACTCTTACTGGGGTACAGTTCTTCTGGCACTGACTCTTACTGGGGTACAGTTCTTCTGGCACTGACTCTTACTGGGGTACAGTTCTACTGGCACTGACTCTCACTCGGGTACAGTTCTTCTGGCACTGACTCTTACTGGGGTACAGTTCTACTGGCACTGACTCACATTAGGGTACAGTTCAACAGGCACTGACCCTCAATCGGGTACAATTTACAGGCACCGACTCTCACTGCGGTAGAGTTCTGCAGGTGCTGAACCTCACTGGGGTGCAGTTCGACAGGCACTGACTCTCACTGGGGTACAGTTCCACAGACACTGATTCTCACAGGGGTACAGTTCATCAGGCACTGATTCTCACTGGGGTCCAGTTCCACAAGCACTGACTCTCACTGGGGTACTGTTCTACAGGCACTGATACTCACTGGGGTACAGTTCTACAGGCACTGACTCTCACTGCCGTACAGTTTGCAGGCACTGACTCTCATTAGGGTACATTTCTACAGGCACTGACTCTCACTTGGGTCCAGTTTACAGGCACTGACTTAAATTACAGTACAGTTCGACAGGCACTGACTCTCAGTGGAGTATAGATTACAGGCACTGACTCGCACTGGTGTACAGTTCTACAGGCACTGACTCTCACTGGGGTACAGTTCTACAGGCACAGACTCTCACTGCGGTACAGTTTACAGGCACTGACTCACATTAGGGTACTGTTCTCCAGGCCCTGACCGTCAATGGGGTACAGTTCACAGGCACTGACTCTCATTGGGATACAGTTCTACAGGCACTGACTCTCACTGGAGTACAATTCTGCAGGCACTGATTCTCACTGGTGGACAATTCTACAGGCACTGACCCTCAATGGGGTCCAGTTTACAGGCACTGACTCTCACTGGTGCACAGTTCTGCAGGCACTGACTCTCACTGCGGTACAGTTCTACAGGCACTGACTCTCACTGCGGTGCTTTTCTGCAGGTACTGACTCTCACTGCAGTACAGTTCTACAGGCATTGACTCTCACTGGGGTACAGTTCTACAGGTACTGACTCTCACTGTGGTACAGGTCTGCAGGCACTGACTCTCACTGGGGTACAGTTCCACAGACACTGATTCTCACAGGGATACAGGTCTACAGGTACTGACTCTCACTGGGGTACAGTTCTACAGGCACTGACTCTCACTGGGGTACAGTTCTGCAGGAACTGACTCTCACTGGGGTACAGTTCCACAGCCACTGACTCTCACTGGGGTACAGTTCTACAGGCACTGACTCTCACTGGGGTGCAGTTCGACAGGCACTGACTCTCACTGGGGTACAGTTCTACAGACACTGATTCTCACAGGGGTACAGTTCATCAGGCACTGATTCTCACTGGGGTCCAGTTCCACAAGCACTGACTCTCACTGGGGTACTGTTCTTCAGGCACTGATACTCACTGGGGTACAGTTCTACAGGCACTGACTCTCACTGCCGTACAGTTTGCAGGCACTGACTCTCATTAGGGTACATTTCTACAGGCACTGACTCTCACTTGGGTCCAGTTTACAGGCACTGACTTAAATTACAGTACAGTTCGACAGGCACTGACTCTCAGTGGAGTATAGATTACAGGCACTGACTCGCACTGGTGTACAGTTCTACAGGCACCAACTCTCACTGGGGAATCGATCGACAGGCAATGACTCTCACTGGGGTAAAGTTCGACAGGCACTGACTCTCACAGGGGTACAGTTCAACAGGCACTGACTCTCGCTGGGGTCCAGGTCTACAGGCACTGACTCTCACTGGTGTACAGTTCTGCAGGTCCTGACTCTCACTGGGGTACTGTTCTACAGGCACTGACTCTCACTGGGGTACAGTTCTACAGGCACTGACTCTCACTGGGGTACAGTTCTACAGGCACTGACTCTCAGTGGGGTACAGTTCTACTGGCACTGACTCTCACTGGTGGACAGTACGACAGGCACTGACACTCAATGGGGTCCAGTTTACAGGCACTGACTTACATTACGGTCCAGTTCTCCAGGCACTGACTCTCAGTGGAGTATTTATTACAGGCACTGACTCTCACTGGTGTACAGTTCAACAGGCACTGACTCTCACTGCAGTACAGTTCTACAGGCACTATCTCTCACTGGGGTACAGTTCAACAGGCACTGACTCTCACTGGGGTATAGTTCAACAGGCAATGACTCTCACTGGGGTACAGTTCGACAGGCACTGACTCTCACTGGGGTACAGTTCTGCAGGAACTGACTCTCACTGGGGTACAGTTCCACAGACACTGATTCTCACAGGGGTACAGGTCTACAGGTACTGACTCTCACTGGGGTACAGTTCTACAGGCACTGACTCTCACTGGGGTGCAGTTCTGCAGGTCCTGAATCTCAGTGGGGTACAGTTCTACTGGCACTGACTCTCACTGGTGGACAGTACGACAGGCACTGACCCTCAATGGGGTCCAGTTTACAGGCACTGACTTACATTACGGTCCAGTTCTACAGGCACTGACTCTCAGTGGAGTATTTATTACAGGCACTGACTCTCACTGCAGTACAGTTCTACAGGCACGATCTCTCACTGGGGTACAGTTCAACAGGCACTGACTCTCACTGGGGTATAGTTCAACAGGCAATGACTCTCACTGGGGTACAGTTCGACAGGCACTGACTCTCACTGGGGTACAGTTCTGCAGGAACTGACTCTCACTGGGGTACAGTTTCACAGACACTGATTCTCACAGGGGTACAGGTCTACAGGTACTGACTCTCACTGGGGTACAGTTCTACAGGCACTGACTCTCACTGGGGTACAGTTCTGCAGGAACTGACTCTCACTGGGGTACAGTTCCACAGCCACTGACTCTCACTGGGGTACAGTTGTACTGGCACTGACTCTCACTGGGGTACCGTTCTGCAGGAACTGACCCTCACTGGGGTACACTTCGACAGGCACTGACTCTCACTGGGGTAAAGTTCTACTGGCACTGACTCTCACTGGGGTACAGTTCGACAGGCACTGACTCTCACTGGTTGACAGTTCGACAGGCACTGACCCTCGAGGGGTACAGTTTACAGGCACTGACTCACATTAGGGTACATTTCAACAGGCACTGACTCACACTGGAGTATAGCTTACAGGCACTGCCTCTCACTGGTGTACAGTTCTACAGGCACTGACTCTCACTGCGGTACAGTTCTACAGGCACTAACTCTCACTGGGGTGCAGTTCCACAGGCACTGACTCTCACTGGGGTATAGTACGACAGGCAATGACTCTCACTGGGGTACAGTTCTACAGGCACTGACTCTCACTGGGGTACAGTTCTGAAGGCACTGACTCTCAATGGGGTACAGTTCTACAGGCACTGACTCTCACTGGGGTACAATTCTGCAGGCACTGATACTCACTGGGGTACAGTTCTAAAGGCACTGACTCTCACTGCCGTACAGTTTACAGGCACTGATTCTCATTGGGATACAGTTCGACAGGCACTGACTCTCACTGCGGTCCAGTTCTACTGGTCCTGACTCTCACTGGGGCACAGTTCTATAGGCACTGACTCTCACTGGGGTACAGTTCTACAGACACTGACTCTCACTGGGGTACAGTTCGACAGGCACTGACTCTCACTGGGGTAAAGTTCCACAGACACTGATTCTCACTGGGGTACAGGTCGACAGGCACTGACTCTCACTGGAGTATTTATTACAGGCACTGACTCTCACTGGTGTACAGTTCAACAGGCACTGACTCTCACTGCAGTACAGTTCTACAGGCACTATCTCTCACTGGGGTACAGTGCGACAGGCACTGACTCTCACTGGGGTACAGTTCCACAGACACTGATTCTCACTGGGGTACAGGTCGACAGGCACTGACTCTCACTGGGGTAAAGTTCATCAGGCACTGATTCTCACTGGGGTACAGTTCCTCAGATACTGACTCTCACTTGGGTACAGATGAAAGGCACTAACTCTCACTGGGGTGCCGTTCCACAGGCACTGACTCTCACTGGGGTACAGTTCAACAGGTATTGACTCTCACTGGGGTACAGTTCTACAGACACTGACTCTCACTGGGGTCCAGATCTACTGGCGCTGACTCTCACTGGGGTACAGTTCCACTGGCACTGACTCTCACTGGGGTACAGTTCCACAGGTATTGACTCTCACTGGGGTTCAGTTCTACAGACACTGACTCTCACTGGGGTACAGTTCGACAGACACTGACTCTCACTGGGGTACAGTTCGACAGACACTGACTCTCACTGGGGTCCAGATCTACTGGCGCTGACTCTCACTGGGGTACAGTTCCACTGGCACTGACTCTCACTGGGGTCCAGTTTACAGGCACTGACTTACATTTCGGTACTGTTCTACAGGCACTGACTCTCAGTGGAGTGTTTATTACAGGCACTGACTCTCACTGGTGTACAGTTCAACAGGCACTGACTCTCACTGGGGTACTGTTCTGCAGACACTGACTCTCACTGGGGTACAGTTCTACAGACACTGACTCTCACTGGGGTACAGTTCTGCAGGCACTGACTTTCACTGGGGTACAGTTCCACAGGCACAGACTCTCACTGCGGTACAGTTTACAGGCACTGACTCACATTAGGGTACTGTTCTCCAGGCACTGACTCTCACTGCGGTACAGTTCTACAGGTACTGACTCTCACTGGTGTACAGTTTGACAGGCACTGACTCTCACTTGGGTACAGTTCTGCAAACACTGACTCTCTCTGGGGTACAGTTCTGCAGGCACTGACGGTCAATGGGGTATAGTTCTGCAAGCACTGACTCTCACAGGGGTACAGTTCCACAGGCACTGACTCTCACTGGGGTACAGATTACAGGCACTAACTCTCACTGGGGTACAGTTCCAGAGGCACTGACTCTCACGGGGGTACAATTCTACAGGCAGTGACTCTCATTGGGTACAGTTCTCCAGGCACAGACTCTCACTGCTGTCCAGTTTACAGGCACTGACGCTCATTAGGGTACTCTTCTACAGGCACTGACTCTCACTGGGGTACAGTTCTACTGGCACTGACTCTCACTCGGGTACAGTTCTTCTGGCACTGACTCTTACTGGGGTACAGTTCTACTGGCACTGACTTTCACTCGGGAACAGTTCTTCTGGCACTGACTCTCACTGGGGTACAGATTACAGGCACTAACTCTCACTGGGGTACAGTTCCAGAGGCACTGACTCTCACTGGGGTACAATTCTACAGGCAGTGACTCTCATTTGGGTACAGTTCTACAGGCAGTGACTCTCATTGGGGTACAGTTCTCCAGGCACAGACTCTCACTGCTGTTCAGTTTACAGGCACTGACTCTCATTCGGGTACAGTTCTTCTGGCACTGACTCTCACTCGGGTACAGTTCTTCTGGCACTGACTCTTACTGGGGTACAGTTCTTCTGGCACTGACTCTTACTGGGGTACAGTTCTTCTGGCACTGACTCTTACTGGGGTACAGTTCTACTGGCACTGACTCTCACTCGGGTACAGTTCTTCTGGCACTGACTCTTACTGGGGTACAGTTCTACTGGCACTGACTCACATTAGGGTACAGTTCAACAGGCACTGACCCTCAATCGGGTACAATTTAATGGCACCGACTCTCACTGCGGTAGAGTTCTGCAGGTGCTGACCCTCACTGGGGTTCAGTTCTACAGACACTGACTCTCACTGGGGTACAATTCTATTGCCAATGACTATCACTGGGGTACAGTTCTACAGGCACTAACTCTGAGTGGGGTACAGTTCTACTGGCAATGACTCTCACTGGGGTACAGTTCCACTGCCACTGACACTCACTGGGGTACAGTTCTGCATGCACTGACTCTCACTGGGGTACAGTTCTACAGGCCCTGACTCTCGCTGGGGTACAGTTCTGCAGGCACTGACTCTCACAGGGGTACAGTTCCACAGGCACTGTCTCTCACTGGGGTACAGGACGCCAGGCACTGACTCTCACAGGGGTACAGTTCCACAGGCACTGTCTCTCACTGGGGTACAGGACGCCAGGCACTGACTCTCACTGCAGTACAGTTGTACAGGCACTGACTCTCAATGGGGTGCAGTTCTGCAGGTGCTGACTCTCACTGGGGTACTGTTCAACAGGCACTGACTCTCACTGGGGTACAGTTCTACAGGCACTGACTCTCACTGGGGTACAGTTCTACATGCACTGACTCTCACTGGGGTACAGTTCTACAGGCCCTGACTCTCGCTGGGGTACAGTTCTGCAGGCACTGAGTCTCACAGGGGTACAGTTCCACAGGCACTGTCTCTCACTGGGGTACAGGACGCCAGGCACTGACTCTCACTGGGGCACAGTTCCACAGGCACTGACTCTCATTGGGTACAGTTCTACATGCAGTGACTCTCACTGGAGTACATTTCTGCAGGCACAGACTCTCACTGCTGTTCAGTTTACAGGCACTGACTCTCATTAGGGTACTCTTCTGCAGACACTGACTCTCACTGGGGTACAGTTCTGCAGGTACTGACTCTCACTGGGGTACAGTTCTACTGGCACTGACTCTCACTGGGGTATAGTTCTACAGGCACTGACTCTCACTGGGGTACAGATGTACTGGCACTGACTCTCACTGGGGGACAGTTCTACTGGCACTGACTCTCACTGGGGTACAGTTCTAATGGCACTGACTGTCACTGGGGTACAGTTCTACTGGCACTGACTCACATTAGGGTACAGTTCAACAGGCACTGACCCTCAATGGGGTACAATTTACAGGCACCGACTCTCACTGCGGTGGAGTTCTACAGACACTGACTCTCACTGGGGTACAGTTCTACTGGCACTGACTCTCACTGGGGTACAGTTCTACTGGCACTGACTCTCACTGGGGTACAGTTCCACTGGCACTGACTCTCACTGGGGTACAGTTCTACAGGCACTGACTCTCACTGGGGTACAGTTCTACAGGCACTGACTCTCACTGGGGTACAGTTCTACAGGCACTGACTCTCACTGGGGTACAGTTCTACTGGCACTGACTCTCACTGGGGTACAGTTCTGCAGGCACTGACTCTCACTGCAGTACAGTTTACAGGCACTGACTCTCACTGGTGGGCAGTTCTACAGGCACTGACCCTCAATGGGGTACAGTTTACAGGCACTGACTGTCACTGGTGTCCAGTTCTACAGGCACTGACTCTCACTGCGGTACAGTTCTGCAGGCACTGCCTCTCACTGCGGTACAGTTCTACAGGCATTGACTCTCACTGGGGTACTGTTCTGCAGGTACTGACTCTCACTGGGGTACAGTTCGACAGGTACTGACTCTCACTGGGCTGCAGTTCTACATGCACTGACTGTCACTGGTGTACAGTTCTGCAGGCACTGACTCTCACTGCGGTACAGTTCTGCAGGCACTGCCTCTCACTGCGATGCAGTTCTACAGGTACTGACTCTCACTGCGGTACAGTTCTACAGGCATTGACTCTCACTGGGGTACAGTTCTGCAGGTACTGACTCTCAGTGGGGTACAGTTCTACAGGTACTGACTCTCACTGGGGTTCAGTTCTACAGGCACTGACTCTCACTGGGGTACAGTTCTACAGGCACTGACTCTCACTGGTGTATAGTTCTACAGGCACTGACTCTCACTGGGGTACAGTTCTGCAGGCACTGACTCTCACTGGGGTACAGTTCTGCAGGCACTGACTCTCACTGCAGTACAGTTCCACAGGCACTGACTCTCACTGTGGTACAGTTCTGCAGGCTCTGACTCTCACTGGTGTACAGTTCTGCAGGCACTGACTCTCACTGGGGTACAGTTCTGCAGGCATTGACTCTCACTGGGGTACAGTTCTCCAGGCACTGACTCTCACTGGGGTACAGTTCACAGGCACTGACTCTCACTGTGGTACAGTTCTACAGGCAATGACTCTCACTGGGGTACAGTTCTACAGCACTGACTCTCACTGGGGTACAGTTCTACAGGCACTGACTCTCACTGGGGTACAGTTCCACAGACGCTGACTCACTGGGGTGAAGTACCTTGTCCAAGTGCCTATTATTCATTTATGAGCCTCGACTTTGAGTGACGGAAGGCTTTTAAACGGGGGGTAGGGACCTTACAGCTAAATCTGATCCTGTTCTCACCTGACAACCATACCTGGGCTCACTGTGTAACAGAATGTATTTAAAGTGGTCAACTTGAGGACAGAAAATGAAAATGGGAAGACATAGCAACTTAGGAACAGGAGTCGGCCATTCATCCCCTCGAGCCTATTCCGCCATTCAATTAGATCATGGCTGATCTGTTTCTTAACTCCATCTCCCCGCCTTGGTCCTCTAACCCTTAATCCCCTTACCTAACAAAAATCCATCAATCTCAGTTTTGAATTTTTCAATTGACCCCCAGCCTCAACAGCTTTTTGGGGGAGAGAGTTCCAGATTTCCACTCCCCTTTGTGTGAAGAAGTGCTTCCTGACATCACCCCTGAACAGCCTAGCTCTAATTTTAAGTTTATGCCCCCTTGTTCTGGACTCCCCCCACTAGAGGAGATAGTTTCTCTCCATCTACCCGATCAACTCCTTTAATCATCTTAAACACCTCGATTAGATCACCCCTTAATCTTCTATGCTGAAGGGAATACAAGCCTTGTCTGTGCAACCTGTCCTCATCATTTAACCCTTTTAGTCCCAGTATCATTCTGGTGAATCTACACTGCACTTCCTCCAATGCCAATATATCCTTCCTGAGGTGGGTTGGACAACATTTGTCAATAATTGCAAAGTTCGAGATACTTTCTTCCAAAGCAGCATCTGTGAGAAATATTACTGACCCTATACTTCAGTATAAGGAAGACAGGCTTGTCATTTCCATCAAACTTGGCATTATTTAATCATTACTTCATTTTTTATCTCATTTTCTCTTCATATCATAGTATGTACTGCGCAGAAGACCATTCGGCCCCTCATGTCTGTACTGGTTCTTTCAAAGAGCTATCCAATCGTCCCATTCCCCTGGTCTTTCCCCATAGCGCTGTAATTTTTTTTCCTTCAAGTATTTATCCAATTCCCTTTTGAAAGGGAATGGACGGCACGGACACGATGGGCCGAATGGCCTCCTTCTGTGCCGTAACTTTCTATGATTCTATGAAAGTTACTATTGAATCAGCTTCCACCACTCTTTCAGGTAGTGCATTCCAGATCGTCACAACTTGCTGTGTAAAAAAATGTTCCCTCATCTCTCAACTGGCTCTTTTGCCAATCACCTTAAATCTGTGTCCTCTGGTTACCGACCCTTCTGCCGCTGGAAACAGTTTCTCCTTAATTACTCTTTCAAAACCCTTGGCTGCATAGTTCTTTGAGGCATCTATGAACTGTTGATGCCTGCAGCCAGTTTCACTAAGGTCACAACCCATATCAACCTCAACTGCACATGACTATGCTGTTGTCCCTTGAGTACCACAGTGGAGGATGGTAGATGGAAGGTTCCTTTTGAAGCCTCCTTTAGAGGCAGCTAATTTCACTGCTTCTTCCCAACCGTTCATCTAACTTCTTCAAAGCTGGATCAGTTTCTAGTCAGGGGAAACCAACTCACCAAAGTACCTCGTGATTTCAAGTCAGGGATTCTCAAGAATTCTCAGTCCTTGTCTGTCACCAATTTGTGACCGTTTTTGGCCACCTTTACTACTTTACCCAATGACTAAGGAAGTTCTGTGCACACGAGCAGCAGAACAAACAGCAGCCTCTGTGGAAGTACCTCCTACAAGAAGTAGGTATCACGTAATGTAAATCAGGGCCAATGTGATCTCCTGGACTAGCATCGATCGCCTAAGGGGGTCAGAGTGGAATTTTACAGATTTTTTTCCCCTTTTTGAAGGGGATCACCTGCCTCCAGGTGGGTGGATTGATCGGAAGTGTATGTATTGCGATTCATGAGGTATCGCAACTGTGTGGGACAGGCGGGATGGAGCAGTGGGTCTTTTCCTGTCCGTCATTTTTGTATGTTCCTTTGTATATTGCAGCTGGAGGGGCTGTTCTTGAGATTCGGTAATCCATATTTTACACAGATGGAGAAGTTGCTGACAGAATTTGGGGCACTGGGCAGGCAATAGAGTGCATTTAAATGACAATACGGTCTATTTAAATGAAAAATAAATTTGAAGAAGTCAAATTTTTGCAAGCCTAAAGTTTTCT
The DNA here is from genome assembly GCF_035084215.1 of Heptranchias perlo. Classification (NCBI taxonomy): domain Eukaryota; kingdom Metazoa; phylum Chordata; class Chondrichthyes; order Hexanchiformes; family Hexanchidae; genus Heptranchias; species Heptranchias perlo. Next base: position 61,974,826 of record NC_090336.1, on the reverse strand, counting down.
CCATTGACATAATAATAGTTCCACCCCTTTGAACACAGAGACTATCAAAAATCTAACTCTATCATCCACAAACACCCATGTACACAAAGACATACAATAAGTGAATAGTAAGTGATTCTTAACAGAACAAAATGTCATACCCTTTCATTTGAGCAATTTGCACTTTAATCTTTCTCAAGTCAACATCCACTACCTTCTGCCATCAGACACGTCACAACTTTACAAGGTTCAGACAATTCAATTTCACTCATTCCCCTCGAAAGGACATCTTCCTTCAATCCCAGATACATTTCTGGTCGGGAGAAATTAACTCGCCAAATGGTCTCGTGCTCTCCAAATGTTCAAGAAGGCTGAGCTTTGCTTGTTGCCGTTAAACTTTACCCAATGGCTGAGGAGCCTCTGTACCAACCAGCAACTGGAAAAAAAAAAGCCACCCTCAGCCTACCAGGGTCTTGCAGCTTCTGTTATTTCTTTTCCTGGTTCCCCCATCCCTCCACCCCTCCTACCCCACAGAAACAGAGGAAATAACGTGCCTACTTACGTTCTGCTTGGAGTTGAACGCGATAGCCTAGCTCTAAGGCCATTGTCTGTGGGTCGACTGTATTCAGTATCTTGGCTGCTGTTGTGCCCAGCAAGGCCCCGCCATTCTCCAATGCATAGTACGTCAACTCGGCTGGATTCTTGGGGCCAGGAAGACGTTTAATGCTGACCAGCTGCAGAAAATAAAAAAAATATACCTTGTAGTGATGGAACTCCTACTGATGTTCTATCTTACGTGCATCATTCCTCATTGTAAAAATTGGAATAAAAGTGATATTATTAATTTCTGTACACACAAATCTCTGAAGGTGGCAGGACAAGTTGATAAGGCTATTAAAAAAAGCATACAGAATCCTTGGCTTTATAAATAGAGGCATAGAGAACAAAAGCAAGAATTTTATGCTGAACCTTTATAAATCACTGGAGTATTGTGTCCAATTCTGGGCACCAAACTTTAGGAAGGATGTCAAGGCCTTGGAGAGGATGCAGAAGAGATTTACTGGAATGGTACCAGGGATGAGGGACTTCAGTTATGTGAAGAGACTGGAGAAGCTGGGGTTGTTCTCTTTAAAGGAGAGAAGGTTAAGGGGAGATTTAATAGAGATGTTCAAAATCATGAGGTGTTTTGATAGAGTTGATACGGAGAAACTGTTTCCACTGGCAGGAGGGTCGGTAACCAGAGGACACAGATTTAAGGTAATTGGCAAAAAAACTAGGGAGGGGGAGATGAGGAGAATTTTTTTATGCAACAAGTTGTTATGGTCTGGAATATCATAACAATATATGCCTGAAAGGGTGGTGGAAACAGATTCAATAGTAACTTTCAAAAGGGAATTGGATAAATACTTGAAAAGGAAAAATTTGCATGGTTATAGGGAAAAGAGCAGGGGAGTGGAACTTATTGGATAGCTCTTTCAAAGGGCCGGCACAGACACGATGGGCCGAGTGGCCTCCTTCTTTGCTGATTCTGTGATTTTGATTCAACCCGGCCACTACTAAAAGTGTATTTGCAACTAGAGCACGAACTCAGTTATAAACTCTGCTCTTTTTCTCTGCAACACAAAATTATTATCCATCATCTCTTTCCTTTATTGACAATATAATCTCAACATGCAAACCAAATTGCAATTAGACTTCTTGTGCCTCAGGGAGGTGAACCCATGGTTTTGATCTCTGTGCAGTTCTGAGGGAGTGCTGCACTGTCGGAGGTGCCGTCTTTCGGGTGAGATGTTAAACCGAGGACCTGTCTGCCCTCTCAGGTGGACGTAAAAGATCTCACAGCATTATTTGAAGAAGAGCAGCGGAGTTCTCCCCAGTGTCCTGGCCAATATTCCAATATTAATCCCTCAACCAACATCACTAAAAAACAGATTATCCAGTTATTATCACATTGCTGTTTGTGGAACCTTGCTGTGATCAAATTGGCTGCCCCGTTTCCTACATAACAACGACTACACTTCAAAAGTACTTAATTGGATGTGAAGCACTTTGGGACGTCCTGAGGTTGTGAATGGCACTATATAAATGCAAATTTTTTTTCAACAGTCTCTTCAAATTTTGACAATTTCTTGGCCTGAAAAGATTTGATTATTTTGAGAAATATGTGGAGTTAATTTTCTAGTGCGTATCAGAATTAGCCTGGAAAACGGAACAATAAGAAAATCATCCAGTTTGCCATTTGCACAGGAGGAAGCAAGAGTTATAAAGCTTCTGTCAGAAGGCCTGGGGATTTAGAGAATTGGCTCATTTATTCTTTTAAGAGGCAGCGAATGGTCTCAATATTGGTGAGCAGCTATTATATAAGGAGTGGGAACAGATGAAGTGAAATACATTCCTAGTCGTGAAAGAAACCATAAATTTGATCGCCCTGTTCACAATAGTACACAGAAGTAGAAACAGAACTTCTCCCAATAAATAGAAATCATCAAGACCTAGTTTGCATCTTACAGACTCTTGTTTCAGTTTCTCTCTCGTCAAATATCAATTGCGCCTCATCACTATCTAATATTAAACAGGTCAGTTTGGCTCAGTGGGTGGCACTCTCACCTCTAAATCAGAAAGTTGTGATTCAAGCCGCAGTCCAGGACTTGTGCACATACCCTTGGCTGACACTCTAATGCAATACTGAGGGAGTGCAGCATTGTCTAAGGTTCTATTAAACTGAAGTCCCGTCTGCTTGTTCAGGTGGATGTAAAAGATCCCACGGCACTTTTTTGAAGAATAGCAGTGAGTTCTCCCGGTGTCCCGGCCTACACCATCAAAACCTATTAACTCATCATTTATCTCAATGCTCCTTATCTGGCCTTGCTGTGTGCAAACTGGCTACCGCATTTGTCTGCATAAAGTGTCAATCATGGCTCAGTGGTAGCACTCTCGCCTCTGAATCAGAAGGTTGTGCATTGAGCACAAAGTCTAGGCTGACACTCCAGTGCAGTACTGAGAGAGTGCTGTACTGTTGGAGGTGCCATCTTTTGGATGAGATGTTAAACCGAGGTTCCGTCTGCCCTCTCAGGTGGATGTAAAAGATCCCACAGCACTGTTATGAAGAAGAGCAGGGGAGTTCTGCCCGGTGTCCTGGCCAATATTTATCCCTCAACCAACATCACTAAAAACAGATGATCTGGTCATTATCACATTGTTGTTTGTGGGACCTTGCTGTGAGCAAATTGAAGTGGCTACACTTCAGAAGTACTTAATTGGTTGTGAGGCGCTTTGGGACGTCCTGAGGTCATGAAAGACACCATAAAAATGCAAGTTCTTTCTTTTTCATTTTCGTAACAACAGTGACTACACTTTAAAAGTAATTAATTGGCTGTGAGGCATTTAGGGACTTCCTAAGGTCAAGAAAGGAGCTCTATAAATATAAGACTTTTCTTTGTCTGTCAATACTGGAGAATCAATCTTATGCAGTCACCCATCAATATCACCAAAAAGAACTGATCCAAAGAAACAGACCTGTTTTTAAAAACGTTTTGCCTGACCTGCACAGTGTAGGTGCCGATTGTAGAAGCACGTTTAAATCTTCGGCCTTGTTGCTGAGCTGCCACGAGCAGGTTCGCTAACCGCTGTTCCATCAGGCTCGCAAAACGCTGATATTTCTCACCCAGTGACGTGTTGTCGACGCCCAGGATAACTGTTCGAAACAGGAGGCAGAGCGCATTATGTTGCAGTTATTGTGACGGCACAAAGTTACTATCCAATTTACACTATTTTCTTCCTTCTCTGAGCGTACACAGCAAAGGCTGAAGGAACTCTGAAGAGGCCACACAGTTGATGTGCTGAGTTTCTCCATTTATTGGGAAGTTTTGCCAGTACAATGTAATTTCCCACCTCCTTTTCAGGGTATTAATTGCTATATGGGTTGTAATGTGTGCGAGGGAATATTTTCTGATCACTGCTGTTTATGGTACACTAAGCATGCTGTTACCATAAAGGCTACAGCACAGGAAGAGGCCATTCATCCCATTGTGTCTATGCCGGCTCTCTGAAAAAGCTATCCATTTGGTCACATTTGCATGCTCTTTCCCCATTCTATTCAACTATTTATCCACTTCCCATTTAAAAGCTATTATGAATTCTGATTCCAGCACTGTTTGTGAATGGCCATTCCAACCCTCCGTGTAGAAAACAAAAATTCTCCTGACCTCTCCCTCTATTTACCGACTCTCCAAACACTGGAAATGGTTTCTCCCTGCTTTACTTGATTGAAACCCTTCATAATTTTGAATCTCTCTTTTAGATCTCGTCTTAATCTTCTTTGTTCTAATGAAGAGGGCACCAATTTCTCTAGTCCCTCCTCATAAATAAAGCTTCTCACCCCGGTATCAACCAAGTGAATCTCTTCTGCACCCTCTTCATGGCCTTGACATTGTACCTAAAGTCTTTCGTCCAAAACTGAACACAATATTCTAACTGCAGCCTATCGAATACTTTGTTGTAAATTTCTGCTCGCACTATGTTTACGCAAACGTTAACTTGGTACAAGGGGAACTAATCACTTGTACCAAAACAGCACTGTTGGGAAAATATCGCCAGCTAAATACGTGGTGGTTATGATACTGGAGGAGCAGCCCAGAGTTCAAATCTCGCCATGGCAAAGTTGTCAAATGGAATTCAATCAATCTGGTACTTTGTGGGCTGGCACCATGAAAGCTCTTGGATTATTATAAACACCCAACAGTGTCCTTCACGGAAGGGAATCTGCCACCTCGATCCTGAATGGCCTGCATGTGACTCCAGTCCTGCATTACGGGTTTGACTTTCAATGCCCTTTGAAGTGGCCCCAGCAAACCACTTATAAAAACAATTGCTATGTTGAAGAAGGCTTACCTTCTCAGGGCAACTGGGGATGGGCAATAAATGTCTGCCTTGCCAACATCACTCACATCCCAAGTACATGAAGAGGGTCTTTTTCATTATTCTCTATGAAGATTGGTCAACTCTGCAGAATGTCCTGGGTTAGACAATTCACTCAATCATCCCGACAACGTAGGCTGTCCCTGAGGGATACTTGCCCAAACACTCCTTCTCATTTGTCAAGACAGATAGACAAACCCTTTCCTAACAAAATTAAAATAATACCACAGAAAAACTATCTCCTTTGACACTAAGCTGCTGGGGATGCCAAACTTTGACCCTGGACTATTTGTACCTGACCACAAGCCACTGTCTTCAAGGCAACAAAAACACCCTCTAGTATGTTTATTACGAAGACAGAATATAATTTAGTGGAAGAACAAAATCAATGGAAATGAAGTTAACTCTCTGTCAAGGTCAGCAGTGGGAGTAAAAACAGTAATTTAGACAAGCACAATAGATTTTTGCAAAAGTATTTCCACGTGATGCAATTAACAAACCTGTAACAACCCAGTATTTCTCAGTTGCTGGTGAGGTGTCAAGATTTTCATATTCCAAAGCTGGAAAAGGAATGATTGCAAAATTACATTTGCTTTAGAGTGAAAACAGTGCATTTGAAGTCCTCACCCAAGAAATACTTTTTAAAAAAAACAAATCTGATTTTTTTTAGTGCTAATACGTAGAAAATCTTTCAATATAAGTGTATGGCTAGACAAAGAAAAGTACATTCATTTGAATACAAAAGGCAGAGAGAATACAGCTGGTCACATACTTTCGATAAAGAGACTGGGAACAAAATTGGTCTTCGCCAGTAGTCCAAAACTTCAATGGAAAAGAAAATGGGGCGCAATGTAAATCAACAACAACTTGGATTTATAGAGCGTCTTTAACATCGTAAAACGTTCGAAGGCACTTCACAGGAGCGTAATCAGGCAAGATTTGACACCGAGTCACATAAAGAGATATTAGGACAGGTGACCAAAAGCTTGGTCAAAGAGGAAGGTTTTAATGAGCGACGTAAAGAAGAAGAGAGAGGTGGAGAGGCGGAGCTGGAAATTCGCTATGAGCATGTTTGGCGAGGACCAGTTTCACCCCCATTAAATCTAAATGATTAAAGGAATCTAACATCTCCTTAAATAAATCAGTGCAATTGAGGTCAATGTTAGTATGATCTCCCATTGTGGGTGCTAGGATATGGACATGCATGGTGAACTTGCAATATAATCATTTATTAAACTTTTGAGGTATTTTCAATTGCCTATACTCACACATTCTACTGTACACATATACATAAATGCATACGGATACACCCACTAGCAGAGGTCCCAGGATGTTGCATACAGTAAGTCGGGGAGTCGAGGGTAAGGATCATGTTATGGAGATATGGAGAGTGCATTATTCTTTTGCTAGGATGAAGCTTCATTCCTGGACTGAGAATCTTAATTTTATGGGAGTTCATTCACACTTCCTTATAGCGCAATGATTTTTCCTAAGTGTATAATCTAGCTTGACTTAAACATCGCTCCCCCCACCCCACCCAACCCCACCCGACCCCCTGCTGTCTAACTTTCGCCCAGCCTTTGCTGGGCCTGTCTGCCTCACAGCTTTCTGTTCAAAGCTCTCTGTTTGGCTGACCGCATCTGTGAGTTTCGTCTCTCACTGTTCACAGCCAGAAAGGGAAGGTTTGTCACATCTTCTGCTGAGTGCCCAGGATCAGAGACTCCCCAACAAAATGGGCACGATAACCTCAAAAACTTGCTTAAGATTTACAATGCATGAGGATACAACATCAAGCTGGCTCATTAGCATCTTAACTACCCATCGGCTCAGATCCCATTTTTTAATTTGAACAAATACACTATGCTTTAACGCACACTTAACCTAACTCAATTGTTTTTCAAATCTGTTCTGTGAAAAATGGTCTAAAGGTCCTGGAACGTGACAAGACTGAATCCTTTTGCTCCTCGAAACATAAAATAATTTTTTCACCAAGCGTTACCTTTTATATAGCATTATCTCATTTCACCAGCAGCTATAAATTACCATTATGTATTAAAAGAAAATCTCATTATGGGACCGGCAGGATGCTGGTACCTGCTTTAGGTCTGTGCAAAGTGGCAGAACTGAGTTATACTTCTGACTCCGCAGCGCTGTTGAGTCAGGGAAAAGCAGAATGCTTTGTATTGGGGCTTTTCAACAAACGCCTTGCTTGCCAGTCTCAATGTTGGTGGTTATTCTCTGTGTTACTGAGGAACTGGCTCTCCTCCTGACTCTTTACGAACATTATGAATGCAAAGATGAACCACATGTCTTTTGAAGGAAATCCCACAACCTTCTGACGAGAGTACTCGACCGCTGTTTTATAATTATCACTTGAATTTGTTTGCGCAAGAATCATGGAACAGCACAGGAGGAGGCCATTCGGCCCATCATGCCTCTGCCAGCTCTTTGAAAGAGGTATCCAATTAGTCCCACTCCCCCAGCTCTTTCCCCATAGCCCTGTAAATTTTTCTTATTCTCAAGTATTTATCCAATTCCCTTTTGAAAGTTACTATTGAATCTGCTTCCACCGCCCTTTCAGGCAACGCATTACAGATCATAACAATGCGCTGCGTAAAAAAATGTTTCCTCATGTCACGACCCAAGATGATTCCTTCTACTGCAAAGAAATGCTTCTAACTTAACCTGGAAAGGCACCCTGACACACAGAGATAGCAAAACACACAAAACCTTTAACTCACATGTAAGAGCTGACAGGAGCAGACACATCTAACATAACTTCAAAGGCGCAGTCACAGCAGCTTCTCTATCGGCTCCCAGGGAGTCCCGCAGCACACAGACATCCCAGCTGCTTTCTACTCAAATTGCAAATCAGCATTAACTTGTTTACGTGCCCATAGGTGCGATTTAATTTGGACCAACGAAAAGGTAACACTTCTTCCCACAAAAAGCAGTAGATGCTAGCTCAATTAATAATTTTAAATCTGAGATCGATAGGTTTTTGCTAGCCAAGGGTATTAAGGGATATGGAACCAAAGAGGGTAAATGGAGTTAGTATACAGATCAGCCATGATCTCACTGAATGGTAGGACAGGCTCGAGGGGCTGAATGGCCTCCTCCTCCTGTTCCTATGTAACATTTGCAAAAAGCCAATATTAAAGAATTGACAGCACTGGTACTTTAAGGTCTTCTAAAACTCAAAATATTGTGCGTCAAATAATGTTAAAGTGAGAAAAAAAATGAACACTGTGGGTCGGTTTTAACTCAGGCGGGATGAAGTGCAGAGGTGGGGAAACCGAAATGTTGGTGAACCCGGAAGTCGTGAAGGAAGCAACGCCTCGCTGATTTTAACCACCGGACCTCATTTAAATTTTTAAAATCTATCTCCCACCTGAAGCCGCCAGGGATGACCGTGGGGATCAGTGAGCCTGATTGTCCACCCGTTCATTTAAGCAGGTAAGAAAATCAGGCAACTCGGGCCTGCAATCTCCCAGTCAGTGCTTCCTGCGAGAGGCCATTCTGCTCCCAACTGCGGAATCAGCCCTTTAATCTCATTTATGGCGAAGCCAGATAAGCACATGTGGGAGAAAGGAATAGACAGCTATGCTGATAGGGGTAGATGATGTGAAGATGCCGGTGACGGACTGGGGTGGACAAATGGAAGGAGTCTTACAACACCAGGTTATAGTCCAACAGCTGTATTTGGAATCACAAGCTTTCGGAGCTTTGCTCCTTCGTCAGGTGAGGGTTAGGGAGGGAATACCCTCACCTGACGAAGGAGGAAAGCTCCGAAAGCTTGTGATTCCAAATAAAGCTGTTGGACTATAACCTGGTGTTATAAGACTCCTTAGAGAGGTAGACGAAGTAGGGAGGGAGGGAAGAGGCTCATGTGGAGCATAAACGCCAGCATAGATCAGTTGGGCCGATTGGCCTGTTTCTGTGCTGTAGACTCAACCCAACACTCAACGCACTGATGAGAACATTGCGTGTGCCAGTCCTCATTGGCTAGTTTTTCCATATACAGGATAAGTGACTAAGTAGGGGGGAACAAAACCCCAATTAGTGCATAGTCACCCCCTTATGTATCAGCTGTGGTTCAGTGGGTAGCATTCTTGCCTCTGAGTCAGAAGGTAGTGGGTTCAAGTCCCACTCCAGAGACTTGAGCACATAATCCAGGCTGACACTCCCAGTGCAGTACTGAGGGAGTGCTACACTGTTGGAGGTGCCATCTTTCATTTGAGACATTAAACCGAGGCCCCGTCTGCCCTCTCAGATCCCATGGCACTATTTTGAAGAAGAGCAGGAGAGTTCTCCCCGGGTAGCCTGGCCAATATGTATTCCTCAACCAACATCACTAATACAGATTATATGGTCATTGTTGTTTGTAGGACATTGCTGAGTGCAATTTGGCTGCCGCATTTCCTACATTACAAATAGTGACTACACTTCAAAAGTAATTAATTGGCTGTAAAATGCTTTGGAATGTCTTGAGGTTGTGAAAAGAACTATAAAAATGCACGTCTTTCTTTGATATCCTCTGCTGCATTACCTTTGCTACTCGGGTGTTTTTTGTGCCCACGTCAACATTAACGAGGTGTTGAATGAAAAAAAAGCCATGAAGTAATATGTCTTTTGAAAAATTTGTTTTGATTCTCCTGATCTGCTGAGCCTTGAGGTCACATTACTTCCAGAGACAAAATTATTCAGGTAGGCAGGTCCATGGGGTCTGAATGGTGCACGTACAACTTCTCATAAATAATTCAGCAGACAGCTCCGAAGAATTGACAGCTCTAATGAAATGAAGGTCAAAGACATTCCACAACCTCTCCCTGAGACATGCACTACAAAAAGTTGTTTAGAAATGGCACTGGTTCCAAGTCCCCCTCAACCATCACCCCTGTGCTCGCTGACCTACAATGGCTCCCGGACCGGCATTGCCTCGATTTTGAAATTCTCATCCTTGTGTTCGAATCCTTCCATGGCCTCGCCCCTTCCTTATCTCTGTAACCTCCTCCAGCCCTACAACCCTCCCAGATGTCTGCGCTCCTCCAATTCTGGTCTCTTCCGCATCCCCGATTTTCATCTCTCCACTATTGACCGGCCATGCCTTCAGCTGCCTGGGCCCCAAGCTCTGGTATTCCCTCCCTAACCCCCTCTGCCTCTCTACCTCTCCTCCTTTAAGACACTCCTTAAAACCTACCTTTGACCAACCTGTCCTAATATCTCCTCATGTGGCTCGGTGTCCTAATTTTGTTTGATAATCGCTCCGGTGAAGGGCCTTGGGACGTTTTTACTACATTAAAGGCACTATATCAATGCAAGTTGTTGTTGTTGTTGTGATAAGGTGCTATATAAATAAAAGTTGTTTCTTTCACAAGGAGCAGAAGACCTTCCTTCGCAAGGGGTGGAAACATTAAGCTAAAAATGAAGAGTAAATTGCCTTTGCCTCTTTAAGCGTGTGTATTTCTGAGACCTTGTTCCAAGACTTTAGTCCTTGTACACATTATTTGATCAAGAATGCATATGAAAAGGCTCCTTTCAGAGTTTAAAACTCCCATGAGAAACACTGCCTTAATGACACAGCTGATAAGCTACCACAGTAATCTAATGAGCCTCTTTCAGGATTTCAGAAGTAGTAACTGACAATCCACAGGGGTTCTGACATCCCAACACCATTAGATTTTCTTAGTTTTAATTTGTACTTAATTTATAGTTAATTACATTCAAAGAAAATGTAATAATGCAAATGGTTTGGAAAATTTAATTGACTTGTAGTGTATTAGTCGCTGATGAAGTGACTTTATCTTTTCGTGCAATGATACATAGAAACGATCTTAGGAACATAGGAACAGGAGTAGGCCATTCAGCCCCTCCAGTCTGTTCCCCCATTCAATTAGATCATTGCTGATCTGTACCATTTATCTGCCGTAGCTCCAAATCCCTAGATACCCTTATCCAACAAAAATCGATCGCTCTCAGTCTTGAAAGCTCCAATTGTCTCCCAGTATCCACAGCCTTTTCAGGGGAAGGGGGGGGGGGGAAGAGTTCCAGATTTCCACTACCCTCTGTGTGAAAAAGTGCTTCCTGATTTCCCTCCTAAATGACCTGGCTCTAATTTTAAGATTAAGTCCCCTCGTTCTCGATTCCCCCACCAGAGGAAATAGTTTCTCTATATCCACCCTATCAAATCGTTTTAATATTTTAAGCACCTCGATGAGATCACCCCTCAATCTTCACTCCCACCAACTTCAAGCTTAAGAAATTATTGGTTAAGAAATCCAACTGATAAATATTACATGTTCCAAAGGATCTCCTCTCCCTCCTCCCAGTGCGTCCCAGAGCTTGACGGATTGTATTATAGCGTTTGGCTGACAAAACTCATTGCGCAAACAGTAGGGAAGTGGTAGAAGGGAATGACATATAGTAATAATAATAAGAGATAAACATCTGTTGCTGTATCCTTACTTTCACCTCAGTATCTCTGCAACACCTAAGAAAACAGCTCTATCCCTAATTACAATGCCATCACTGCCTTAATTTCCTCATTAATTCTGACTAGTGAGGGGGGGAGAAAAAAACAGACCAAAAAATTCAGAACGCAGAGGACATCACCCACGAAAAGTTCTGTGCAAGATGAGCAAATGAAAAGAAAACCTTTCTAGTAAAAGTGTTCAAAATTATAAGGGGTTTTGACAGAGTAAATAAGACCATAAGAACATCTATAAGAAGTAGGAGCAGGAGTAGGCCATATGGCCCCTCGAGCCTGCTCCCCCATTCAATCAGGTCATGGCTGATCTTCAACACAACTCCACTTTCCTGTCCAATCCCCATATCCCTTGATTTCCCTCGAGTCCAAAAATTTATCGATCTCGGCCTTGAATATACTCAATGACTGAGCATCCACAGCCCTTAAGGAGAAACTGTTCCCACTGGCAGGAGGGTCGGTAACCAGAGGACACAGATTTAAGATAATTAGTAAAAGAACCAGAGGGGAGATGAGGAGAAAAATTTTTATGCAGCGAGTTGTTATGATGTGGAATGCACTCCCTGAAAGGGCGGTGGAAGCAGATTTAATCGTAACTTTCAAAAGGGAATTGGATAAATACTTGAAAAGGAAAAAACCTGCAGGGTTGTGAAAGAGGAGAGTAGTGGGACTAATTGGATAGCTCTTTCAAAGAGCCAGCACAGGCACGATTGGGCCAAATGGCCTCTTTCTGTGCTGTATGATTCTCTGTTTTCCAAACCCTGGTGAATTAGTATATCGCCATGCTCTGTCACATGTCAGTCTTCTGAGCTGACTGCCCTTCGCAAGTATTTCATTGGTTGCGAAGCGCTTTGAGATGTCCCGAGGACACGATAAGGTGCCACACAAACACAAGTTCTTTCTTTCTTAATTTAGGACACACCATCAAAGGGAGACAGCGAGCAAGGCTAGGAGGGGAGAGAGAATCATAGTGGCTTTCACCCAGCCTATCTTGTGTATCGCCGTTCAGCCAGTTACAGGAGAAGTCCAGAGTTCATCATATGTGTAATTAGAGAACGGACTATGCTTTTTGATTCCAAGATCAAAGTAGTTTATTTCATTGATTGACTGATCTACAGGGAATTCTTAAGGTTAAGGCTGAGGGTTACTAATCAATTTTGCTGGGCAGGGCATGAGTTTCTATCCCAGCCTCGTCAAAAGGACAGTGTTAGATGCTTACATGTTTTCCAGTAGTTGAGGGGATCTAGAACGAGGAGCCATAGAAATAAGATTAAATGGAAGAGATTCAGAACAGAGGACAGGAGAAACTTCTTCACACAGAGAGTTGTGAGGTTGTGGAATTCACTTCCAGGGTTAGTGGTTGAGGCAGAAATTATGTCGACATTCACGATTAGATTGGATAGGTGGATGAAGGAAAAGGGGATGAAGGAATATGGGAACAGAGTGGGTAAACGTGATTAGGACTACTTACTCATGTGGAAGGTAAAGACCAACATGGACTGGCTGGGCCGAATGGCCTGGTCCCATGTTGTAACTTCTATGAACTCCAGAGACAAGGATGCATTTTCCTTCTGTGAATCCTATCCAGCTCCAAACTTGAATAATCTGTTTATGTCATTATTTGTATGCAGCATTGTCAATCATTAAGTTAACTTGAGTATCTCTACTTCAAAACAATGAAGAGTTTGAAAGTGGCATTTGCAGCAGTTCAAGAGTTCTTGTAGCATTCTGTTGCATGATCAGACAAAGTAGGCCTAATCTTGGTTTGCCTGAGATCCCACAGTACGATACTACCCGCCTTGGTTCCGTAACCCATACTACCCTTGCCAAACAAAAATCCATCAATTTCAATTTTAAAATTTTCAATTGACCCGCAGCCTCAACAGCTTTTTGGGGGAGGGAGTTCCAGATTTCCACTACCCATTGTGTGAAGGAGTGCTTCCTGACATCACCCCTGATCGGTTTGGCTCTGATTTTCTGAAAATGATATGAAAAACAAAACCCACTGAACTTGTTTTTGAAAGGCAAGTAGATTTGGTGAACTCTCAGAAACTCAGAATTCCTTGAACGTGTTGTCACCTCTCAGATCCCTGCCCGTCTCTCCCGCATCTGCCTATTTGAATCCCTCCAATCAGATTTCTACCCCACGCACAGCACCAAATAGCATTAACCAAAGTCATGCGAAACATGTGACTGTGACCCTTGCACATTATCCTTACTCAACCTGTGTTCAGCCTTGATATGGTCAACCAGACCATTCTCTTCCAACTCCTTTTCTTCACTGTCCAGCTATATGGGACTGCTCTTGCTTGGTTCCACTCTTACCTGCCCAATCGTAGACAGAACACCTCTAAGCATTTAGGTGTCAGTAGTGGCTCAGTTGGTAGCACTCTCACTCGAGTCAGAAGGTTGTCAGTTCAAGTCCAACTCCAGAGATTGAGCACAAAATCTAGGCTGACACACCAATCCAGTACTGAGAGAATGCTGCATTGCCGGAGATGCCGTCTTTTGGATGAGGTGTTAAACCGAGGCCCTGTCTACCCTCTCAGGAGGATTTGAAAGATCCCATGGCATTATTTCGAAGAAGAGGAGGGGAGTTCTCCCTGGTGTCCTGGCCAATATTTATGCCTCAACCAACATCGCTAATAGAAGATTATCTGGTCATTATCACAATGCAGTTTCTGGGACTTTGCTCTATGCAAATTGACTCCCGCATTTCCTACATTACAACAGTGACTATACTTCAAAAGTACTTAATTGGCAGTAAAGCGCTTTGAGACGTCCTGAGGTCATGAAAGGTGCTATGTATAAATGCAAGTCTTTCTTTCTTTTCACTGGCTTCTCCTCCCAACCCTCCATACATAAGAACATAAGAAATAGGAGCAGGAGTAGGCCGTACGGCCCCTCAAGCCTGATCCGCCATTCAATAAGATCATGGCTGATCTTTGACCTCAACTCCAATTACCCGCCCGATCCCAATATCCCTTGATTCCCTTAAAGTCCAAAAATCTATTGATCTCAGTCTTGAATATACCAAACGACTGAGCATCCACAGCCCTCTGGGGTAGAGAATTCCAAAAATTCACAACTCTCTGAGTGAAGAAATTTCTCCTCATCTCAGTCCTAAGTGGCCGACCACTTATCCTGAGCCAGGCGAAACAACCTCTCAGCATCTACCCTGTCAAGCCCTCTCAGAATCTTTTATGTTTCAATGAGATCACCTCTCATTCTTCGAAACTCCAGAGAGTATAGGCCCATTCTACTCAGTCTCTCCTCACAGGACAATCCTCTCATCCCAGGAATCAATCTCCCCCAAAATCCATCATTCATCTCCTCTTCCTCTTCTTTGTCTGCTTGCTTGTTATACCATGTCTTGATTACTGAACAAAAAAAAGACATGATTCAGGGCACTTACGTTCAGCGAGTATCAGAGGTGGGTAGGCCAAGTAGTAGCCCAGCTCAGCAGCTGTCAGATGATGTAAAAGGCTGCTAGACATTGTACCATTCAGAAGCGTGCTCTGATTCCTGACCATGTAGACCATAGTGACAGCTGTGGAGCCATCAGTCACGGACGTGTTCAGAATCTAAAGGGAAAAAATGCAAACACGGCATTTAGATGTTTCATCTCTTCCAGGCTGCAAAGTATTTGTTTGCACTTATGCTTCAAGTGACATCTACCCTTTAATGAATATGCAGCTTTGAAACGGCACGAGCCCTTTAAAGGACACGAGCCCTTTAAACCGCACGAGCCCTTTAAAGGACACGAGCCCTTTAAACCGCATGAGCCCTTTAAACGGCACGGGCCCTTTAAAGGACACGGGCCCTTTAAACGACACGGGCCCTTTGAAGATATGTATCCTTTAACAGCACTTGCCCTTTGAACCCAATTTACCCTTTGCAATAGCTTAAAATCGACATAAATAGTTTGATTTGCATCACTATTTTGCAATATACATTTTGCAGAATAATGCATATTACTCTACCTACACAACAAAGTTGCAGTTAAATTGATCACAAACGTGATAAAGAAAGTAAAAGACCTCAGACACTGTATCAATCCCGAACATCTGGGTCTAAAATACAAAGTAGGATCTCATTAAAAATCATTCACCCTCTGTAGAGGTCTTTGCAATTTTTTGTTTCTCATGGGTCAGCAGGTCAAGCTCATCGCTGGAATAATAGAAACATTGAGCCAGGAGATTAGGTCCAATTTCTGTAAGTAAGATGGGAGCTAATCACAACTGAAAAAAATAAGTTCCATCTTTACAAAACTGGAGGATTCTGTCATTATGTTATTAGGGATGGTAAATTATAGGATTTAAGGATGATTTATATGTTAATAAGAATATAATAAATAGGAGCAGGAGTCGGCCATCCAGTCCCTCGACCCTGCTCCGTCATTCAATAAGATCAAGGCTGATCTTCTACCTCAATTCAACTTTCCCGCCTGATCCCCATATCCCTTGATTCCGAGATTTCAAAAATCTATCGATCTCAGGATAAAGGGTCGGCCATTTTAGGACAGATGAGGAGGGTTGTGCATCATTGGAATTCTCCACCCCAGAGGGCTGTGGATGCTCAGTTGTTGAATACATTCAAGGCTGAGTCATAGAGTCATAGAGTCATACAGCACGGACAGTGTACAAAATTATGAGGGGCACAGATAGGATGGATACTAAGGAGCTTTTTCCCTTCGTTGAGGGTTCTATAACAAGGGGACATAGATTCAAGGTAAAAGGCGGGAGGTTTAGAGGGGATTTGAGAAAGAACTTTTTCACCCAGAGGGTGGTTGGAGTCTGGAACTCACTGCCTGAAAGGGTTGTGGAGGCAGGAACCCTCACAACATTCAAGAAGCATTTGGATGAGCACTTGAAATGCCATAGCATACAAGGCTACGGACCAAATGCTGGAATATGGGATTAGAGTAGACAGGGCTGATGGCCGGCGCGGACACGATGGGCCGAAGGGCCTCTATCCGTGCTGTATGACTCTATGACTCTATGACTCAGCCTTGAATGTATTCAACAACTGAGCATCCACAGCCCTCTGGGGTGGAGAATTCCAATGATGCACAACCCTCCTCATCTGTCCTAAAATGGCCGACCCTTTATCCTGAGATTATGTCCGTTAGTTCTAGACTCTCTCGCCAGGGGAAACAGCCTCTCAGCATTTACCATATCAAGCCCTCTCAGAATCTTATGTGTTTCAATGAGATCACCTCTAAACTCCAGAGTGTATAAGCCCATTCCAATCTCTCTTCATAGGTCAATCCTCACATCCCAGGAATCAATCTAATGAACCTTCATTGCACCACCTCTAAGGCAAGTATATCCTTCCTTAGGTAAGGAGACCAAAACTGTACGCAGTACTCCAGGTGTGGTCTCAGTAAGGCCCTATACAACTGTAGCAAGACTTCCTTACTCTTGTACTCCAACCCCCTTGCAATAAAGGCCAACATACCATTTGCCTTTCTAATTGTTTGCTGTACCTGCATGTTAACTTTCTGTGTTTCGTTTACAAGGACATCCAAATCTCTATGAACACCAACAATTTAATAGTTTCTCACCATTTAAAAAATATTCTATTTTTCTATTCTTTCTACCAAAGTGAATAACCTCACATTTCCCCACATTATATTCCATCTGCTTCCTTCTTGCCCACTCAGTTAACCTGTCCATATCCCTTTGCAGACTCTTGTGTCCTCCACACAGCTTACTTTCCCATCTAGCTTTGAATCGTCAGCAAACATAGATACATTACACTCGGTCCCTTCATCTAAGTTATTAATATAGATTGTAAATAGCTGAGGCCCCAGCACTGATCCTTGCGACACCCCACTAGTTACAGCCTGCCAACCTGAAAATGACCCGTTTATTCCTATTCTCTGTTTTCTGTCCGTTAATCAATCCTCAATCCATGCTAATATATTACCCCCAACTCCACGAGCCCCTATCTTGTGCAATAACCTTTTATGTGGCACCTTATCGAATGCCTTTTGAAAATCCAAAAATACTACATCCACTGGTTCTCCTTTATCTCCCCTGCTAGTTACATCCTCAAAAAAACTATAATAGATTTGTCAAGCACGATTTCCCTTTCACAAAACCATGCTGACTCTGCCTAATCATATTATGATTTTCTAAGTGCCCTGTTACCACTTCCTTAATAATGGATTCCAGCATTTTCCCGACGATCGAAGTCAGGCTAATTGGCCTGTAGTTCCCTGTTTTCTCTCTCCCTCCCTACAGTATTAGCGGTGTTACATTTGCTACCTTCCAATCCGCTGGGACCGTTCTGGAATCTAGGGAATGTTCAAATTCGAAAACAGGAATGTAACATGAGTGAGAACATTTATTCTGGCTTGTACTCCATGATTTTAGTATCCCGATATTAAATTCAAATTCATAGAATCATAAAATCATGGAATGATACAGCCCAGGAGGTCATTCGGCCCATCGTGCCCATGCCGGCTCTTTGAAAGAGCTATCCAATTAGTCCCACTCCCCTGCCCTTTCCCCAAAGCCCTGCAAATTTCTCCCCTTCAGATATTTATCCAATTCCCTTTTGAAAGTTATTATTGAATCTGCTTCCACCACCCTGGCGTAAATGACCAGACAATCTGTTTTTAGTGATGTTGGTTGAGGGATAAATACTGGGCCAGGCCACCGGGCGGGAGTAGGTCTCAGGCCTCAGCATCAGATAATATGGGGAGCCAAGGCCCAAAGTGCTTCAATGCATCAAGCAGCCCCTCTTGCATTACTGGCCCTAATAATTTCATCACCGGTCGTATCACTGTGCTTTCCGATTTAGAAATCTGCTGAAGATACTTTACTAGACAACAAGGCCCTTTACATCAATTTCCTATGTTCCTGTGAGCAATCTATTTTAGCCAAAGGCAACGACTGACCCTTTTATTGAAGTCCAGCTGCAGGGAGTTAACCGAAATGCTGCAGTCCGTGATCGCTGAACCCACAGGCTGACTGCCGAATTTCAATTTAAATCAAGAACGAGCACCTCTTATTTTGTGAAGATTGTTTGAATCGCACAAGTCACGCAGCACAAAAAGGGGCAATTGCTCACTCCAGAATGACTCACAAATGGATTTCTCACAGCAATCTTCAAGTCTTTGATGATGTGTATGTAAAAAAGATTTTTTAAAAAGTAGGAGCTGCTATTTAACCTGTTCCCAGTCATGCATCCATTTCACTCCACGCATATTTGTGGCATTAATAAATCTGATTTAACGCCTTCTGTTTTTAAAGCGATTAAGTTCCCCCATTTTTGACACGGGCCGTGTAGCGGAGAGGTGCAGCTCTTCAAGTTAATGCTCCAGGTACAAAATAACAGTGCTGCCCTTTCGAATTCTGCAAAGCACAGCTGGCACGGGGGGATGGAGAGAAAAGAGTAAAAGAGAAAGGGGCCAGAAAGTAGGACGAGTTGAAGAGGACGAGCTCAGGCAGGGGAAACTTAAGGCATTTGGTGGGATGCTACCAAGATTAAGGGATGTTCACTGTCCAGATGACCAATCTGTAAGATCCAACACAGAGAGAGTGAGAGTGAGAGAGAGAGAGTGCGAGAAACAGAGAGAGAAGAGAGAGAGGACAGAGAGACACACAGAAAGACCGAGAGAGCGCGAGAGTGAAGAGAGAGAGACACACACGAGAAAGACAGAGACAGAGAGAGAGGAACATAGGCAGAGGTAGAGAAACAGAGAGAGAGAACAGAGAAACACACTGAGAGAGAGCGTGAGAGAGACGTACGAAGAGAAAGACAGAGCTAGAGAGAGAGGTACACAGAGGTAGAGAAACAGAGAGAGACAGACACAGAAAGACAGTGAGAGCGAGACATTGGGAGAGCTAGAAGAGACAGAGATGGGAAAAACAGAGACAGATAGGGAGAGAAATGGAGAGACAGGAAGAGAGAGAAACACGAAGAGATAGAGACAGACAGATGGAGAAAACAGGGAGACTGAGAGAGAGAGATAGAAAAAGAGAGAAAAGAGAAACAAAGAGGAAGAGAGAAAGAGAAACAGACTGAGAAAAACAGACAGAGAGATTGAGAGAGTGTGTGTGTAATTCTGGGAAACTTGAACTGACTCTGCAAGTAGTACAGCAAAACAAAACAAAATATGGATTAGCAATAAACCCATAGATGGGGCACAGACTCTGCTTCAGTTACAATCGTGCTCAGGAGATGCATTCTGTGCATCGTGACTAGTTGTGTGTCTATATCAGGTATCACGAAAACCTCAGTGACCTGATAACAGGCTGGAGCCTTTCAATTCAGGTGTGATTTAATTTGAACATCACACAGTATACAAGGCAAATCACTACTTTCAACTCTTGTCTTTGTTTCTAAACAAAACGATGCGGCGAGAGTGTGCGCACTCCCTTTCAAAGAAGGGGAAGAAAAGCCAAAAAAAAATGGTTTTACCTGAACACTTAAGTTACTTTTTGAGTTGGAGGCCCGAGACTCTGCCTCCTCGAACGCTCTCCGCAGTCGTGCCTCCATGGTCTGGACAAAGCTGCAGAACTTGATGATGTCCGTTGTGCTCACAAACTGGAGCACTGGGTCAGAAACAACAAAGACAAGACAGAGCTTTACTTTCAAACACAAGGACCTCCTTTGAATTACAAGCTCCGATAAATCTCGGGCCAGCTCCGTCTCTCACACAGCTCAGTTATGGGAGACAAGACAAGTAAACGTGCGACTATTCCAATCTTCCAGGATTGTAATGGGACCCTCAATATTGGCCTTTTCAATTTTTTTTTCAAACTCGAATGATCAAATAAAGCCTGCGGGCAAATTCAGATTCCGCTTTGCTGGTAATGATACGTTGGATTTACTCTCACTGTCTGATGCAGCTTTATATAGAATTACACAGAACGTACAGCACAGAAACATGCCATTCGGCCCAACTGGTCCATGCCGGTTATTTATGCTCCACATGAGCTTGCTCCCTCCCCTCTTCATCTAACCCTATCAACTATTTGTTTCTCCCTCATGTGTTTATCTAGCTTCCTCTTAAATGCATCTACGCTATTCGCCTCAACTACTCCTTGTGGTTCTACATTTGTTAACTACAGTGAAAAGGTGACCTCTCATTAAAACGCACAGCATGAGAATGGCATATTATTGCACTCCAAACACTCAGGCCTAGAAATTCGATGGCATTGTGCCCGTATTACGGGCCAAAATGGGCGCCAGATTGTCCAATATGGTGCCCGAACCGCGCCGCCGGCCTGAAGGTCATGGGTACAAGTCCCGCTCCAGAGAACTTGAGCATAAACACTCCCAGTGCAGTACCGAGGGAGTGCTGCACGGTCGGAGGTACCGTCTTTCGGATGAGACGTTAAACCGACATTAAACATCTGCTCGCTCAGGCAGACGTAAAAGATCCCACAGCACTATTTCAAAGAAGAGCAGGGGAGTTCTCCCCGGTGTCCTGACCAATATTTATCATTCAACCAACATCTAAAACAGATTATCTGCTCATTATCTTATTGCTGTTTGTGGGACCTTGCTGTGCGCAAATAGACTGCTGCGTTTCCTACATTACAACAGTGACTACACTTCAAAAGTACTTCATTGGCTGTAAAGCGCTTTGGGACATCCTGAGGTTGTGAAAGGCGCCATGGAAATGCAAGTTCTTTCTTTTTGTCCTTTCTTCAATTGTTCCAAATTCAATCCTACCCTCAGTATCAGTATCAGTTTCAGTATCAGCTCAATGACAAAATAATGAACATTTATTTTCTTCACATTCCGTCAGTCACAGAATGACAAATCCAGATGTATTTCCATTACTAAAAATTCACATAATTCTTTCCCTATTTTACCTAGAATAAAATGCTTAAAAGTTTTCAGAACATCCTGAAACATGCCAAACTAAGTATAGTTTGATACCATAGTTTCCCCAAACACAGCCCATTTGATTTTCTCAAATCTTTACAGGACACCCACAAGCGTATTGACGAAATAGAGAGGTTTTAAAGAAAAAAGAAAGACTTGCATTTATATCGCACCTTTCACAACCTCAGGACATTCCAAAGTGCTTTACAGCCAATGAAGTACTTCTGAAACGTAGTCACTGTTGTGAAGCAGGGAAACGCGGCAGCCAATTTGCGCACAGCAAGCTCCCATAAACAGTACTGAGGTAAACAAGATAATCTGATGTTGATAAATATTGACCTGGACATTGGGAGAACTATCCTCTTCTTTGAGTAGTGCTGCTACAGAAGGCAGACGGGACCTCTGCTTAAGAAGTATGGAAATCACTACCTGCAGACTCTGTGAAAAGCTGGTAGCATAGCAGTTAAGGTTCACTTAACGGTGAGGTTACATTGGTGGTTGATACACAATATCCTATGGACCAGTTTCAACAACGTTGAAACAATTCACTAAAACAGATTATCTGGTCTTTATCACATTGTTGTTTGTGGGATCAGCAGCCATGTTTCCTACATTAAAACAGTGACTACACTTCAAAAGTACGTCATTGGCTGTGAAGCGCATTGGGATGTCCCAGGGTCGTGGAAGGCGCTATATAAATACAAGTCCTTCTTCTAAACTTCAGTTTTACACTGGAAATTTAGCTTGAAAATTGCTTCACAAGGACAATAAACATGCAGTGGAAAAGCATCTGAAGTTTTTGGCAGCGGACATGCCCTTGTATCAGGGAAGGTTCATACAGGCCTGTACTCGTAGGGCTCATGATGACCTACACTGCTGGAGGTGATCAATATACCTTCCAAGTAATGGCCTCTTGGAAATGACCTCATGAGGTGGATCTTACAGTCTCCTGCCTCAATACACTGCTATACTCCGTCTTTAGCTGGTCAGCTGAGTGAGGCACTACAATACAGAGTTTCCAAGTCACGTGCGGCCAACATGAGACTCAGCCTTCTCTGAGAATGATACCACATTCTTGTAAAAATATGGTTTAAAACTAGCATGGTCAAGTATCCCATCTCACATAGGTCTAGGTTCAGCAAGAGGTCGGTGCTAAGGGGGCGCTCATCTCTGGTTAACAGAACACACAAGGACCCAGATAAGAAGAGCCTACACATTCCTAAGAGGAACAAACAGCTTGTAAACAGAGATGAAGATCGAGGTGACTAGTGATGTGATGTGAAACAGCTCATCTTCAGTTGCTAACGGGAACTGGTGGGATAATTTATGACTAGGAGATAAGGCCAGAGATGCTCACTCGCAGGACAAAGCAGCCGAATAGTATAAAGATGCTCCCTCCCAAAAATTAGAGCTCTCGGGTCAGTCGGAAGTCCATAGCCAAGAGGCAGCCGATGGAGGTTGAGCCACCTTGAGTCCAAGTTGTCGGAATTGCAACGTTGTAACTATAACGTTGAAGACAGATGTAGTGCAATTCTGTTGTAAGTCAATACTAAAACTTGCTGCTGAATAGCCACTCGGGCCCGAATCACATGGAAGTTGTAGTTGAAGGACTAACAACCCTTTGTTGCGACAGTAACGGGAAAATCTGCTTACAATGGCGTCCCTGGGTGGGCCTGAGAGTTAAAGGTTGGAAAATAACAAGTGTTAAAACAGTGACAGATTCTGACATGAAGGGCGAAGAATGATAAGTGGTTGGGACCGAGCTACTGAAAGGTCGCCAACCCCTCAAGTATAAGGAAAGAGGCAAGTGGTTGGGTCCGAGTTAATACGAGGGAGCCGACCCCTCATGCTTAAAAAGAAATAACCACGGCGAGTGCATGGTTTATAGTCTAAATTTGGTTTAATTGAAAAGGAATCAAGAAGGAGAAAGGGAGAGTGTTATAAGATAGAGAATGTGTTCTTTTGTTTTCAGCGTGCTGTCTCTTTAAAAGCCTGTAAGTGTTTTCTTTTCCCTGTTGCTGGCTACTCCCCGTTCAATGCTTGTTGTGTTTTCTTTCCTCGTTTGTATAATGTTACTTTTTCTTCAATTGGGATTACTGGTTGTATGAAAATATGATCGCAGTTAGCAAACTGACAGTACCCCGTTTATCTGGTGATTGGCTGTGGCCAGAAAAAAAGAATGAATTAAAGTATCTTCCCTGACACCAAGTGGTAAATTTTAACCCCACGACCGGGTAGATTAGGGGCGGGTGGGGAGGTAAAAATTCTAAAAAAATCTGAAACCCGACCCCAACCTGCCCACCTCCAGTTTTAACGGAGGCGGATCAAGGGGCGGGCGACCAACTCGCTCTCAGGAGGCGGGTCGGTCAGTGAAAGATTTTATGGAGGCTGCGGGCCTCCATTTTGACGGCTTTTTTATTTTTGACTCCTGGGGATCGGGATTCCTGGGCCTTCTGCTTCACACCACCGTAAAAGGAGGCGAGAAGACCCGACTCAACAGGTGAGAGCCTTTATTGCATTGCTTGCAGGCCAGGAGGAGCAGGAGTGCTTCCTCCAGGCCCAACAAGTTTACCTGCTGCCATCCCACACACGCAATCAACCGACACCCACCCCACCCATGTCCAACTGCCCCCCACGATCTCCTACCCCAACGATGACCCCCGACCCTGATGACTCCCCCAATGACTGACCCCCCCCCCGCCGATGACCCCCAACCCCGATGGCTCCCCCGATGATCGACCCCCCTCCCATGACCCCCGACCCCCCGATCTGACCGGCCTGTCAGACGGGAAACCTACAAGAAAAAAATGAAAGATGTCCTTACATCAAAGTTGTAAAGACATCCGTGAAACCCATGCTTCCGGGTTTCCAATCAGGAATTTCCCCCGCCAACCTCCACCATCTTCCCAGCTCCCGGTTAAAATTTACCCACAGGTTTTTTTAAATTTACATGAAAGCTGCGTTGACTCACGCTGCATGAGTTGTTTATTTTTCTGCAAATTAGTTAACTCCTTCCGAGGACACCGACGTTTGTTTCCAAATCACCGTGCAACAACGTTTGCATTTATTTAAAATAAGTTTCTTAATTTAAGTGGATATTTCCCCATGTGATAGTAGGAAATATTGGGCATTATTTTTGTGCTCCCTTTGCTAACTATTCCTCCTGAAGTGAGGTAATTAGGTTCATTCACAGAAATGTGTGTGGAGTCCTCTCTGGTCCCGGGATAAAGGGTGATGGAAGAAAATTAATGAATTGTTTGTGATTTTTAACCCCTTTTGCTCTCAAGAAGAGTTTGTGTTTCTTTTTAAACAGGGCACCATTGTTTTCGGGGCCACAAAAGTGTTGGTGCAGGAAATGATCCGGTGGTGTTAAGAATTTAAGAATTTATCTGCAAACATCTGCAGATATCAAATGTCACAGCATGGTGACGTTTTGGACTAAGACTTAAGTCCGATCAAAAATTCAAAATTACAGAGAGAAGGAAAAGCAATCATCAGCCTTGATCAAATCTCTTCCATACTTAACTAAGAATAAACCAAGTTGCTTTTCCTCTTTTGAAAGCGTTTAGATTTGTTTTGCTTCAACCCATTTATTTTCTGAGACAGAGTGGGGGGAGGGGGGAGATATATCCAAAAGTAATTACAAGTACTTCTGTCTCTACTGTAGAACCATAAAGCCTGGACATAATTTGTTTCTGAAATTGGAATTGATAAGATAAATGGATATGAGTTGCTGTTCATGCACTCGAGAAGGGAAAATTTACCTGTAGTTGAAGGAGACAATCAAATTGCATTTTAAAATAAAAGCAGTCGAGTCTAAATGGTTCCTGCCCAATGTTGCGTATCAAGGAAGAAAGTATTTTGGGGGAGAAATAAAATTGTACATTGAGAAGTCCTATCGGCCCAACAATCCTGCTTTCGGGAATTGGGATATAATTTTGAAATGATGGAATGGACTCAGGAACAATGAAACGGGATATTTTGGGATAATGAAAAGTGGTCCAAGAAGAATTTAAGTAAAATAAACAAGAAAAAATGTACAGAGATATTGGACCAGACTGTAAAATATTTTGTATTGGACAGTAAAGTTCCTCCAGGGCTCATGAATGAGATGAAATGGTAATATAATGGGATATGTGAAATTGGATGAGAGGAAGGGATTGAGAATACAAAATAGACACAGAGAAATTACACCATCCAATGGGAATTTTTCTAAAGTCATCGCCCTGGGTGATTATGGGTAAATAAATCACATGGGCATGATTTACCCAAAGATATCAATATGGTATAAATGTACAATCTAGTGAAGGTCAGGATAGTTAGTTGAGAATAGTAAATTGATAGCTTTCCCTTGGGGATATTGTGTTCCTGCCGATACTGAACAATGAGAAAACTGCATTTGATAACCTGGCCACTACCCGAGCCATCGGGACCCTGCAGGGGGAGATAAACAAAGACCTCCAGACACCCCCCAATCTTTTGATAAGATAACCTGAAAGCCCAGGAATGGCTACAGAGGACAAATGTATGTTGCCACCAACTGGAACGGATAAAGGACATGATTACAAAGGCCTACGGCCTGGTGAGCTATTGGAACCACTCATCAAACAGAACAGTTGCTCTTACAGGATTGAATCTTACTGGACATATGGGGCTCGAATTTAGCAGGCCTGCGGGTTCCCAGCGGGTGGTCCTCCGGGAGCGTCGAAAACGCGAACGGCAAAATTAGTGGGTTGCCCACGCGATCGTAGCAGGCAACACACTAATAGGAATCAATTACCTGCTCCTCCGGGGTCCACGGCGCTGGCCTGCGCGTCGGTCGGGCTGCGCATGCGCAGTACGATCTGTCAGCTGGAGGCTCTCTAGTTAAAGGGGCAGTCCTCCACTGACAGATGCTGCAACCAAGAGAACAAATTGCAGCATGGAGCAGCCCAGGGGGAAGGCTGCTCCCAGTTTAATGATGCCTCACCCCAGGTATCATCAGATGGGGTGAGGAGGAGGGGGAGGACACAGATCTTCCCCCCGGCGGGCGGGAGGAAGCGGCCTGCCTCTGCCACCAAGAAGGCCTGGCTCGAGGTGGCAGAGGGGGTCACCTGCGCCACCAACATATGGCCCACCTGCATACAGTGCAGGAGGCGCTGCAATGACCGCAGTAGGTCAGCCACAGTGAGAACACGAAGTCTTTCCCCTACACTCCATCTGCCACAACACTGCCCCCACCCCAAATCTCCTTCGGCACCGCCAACACTATTCTGTCACATCACCCTTCATACCCACTCACACCCCATCCTCATCTTACCTCCACCTACTCACCTCGCCAGTACTCATCCTGCCAATAACACGCGACCCAATCCTCATACAATCTCATGGCTCCATCCCATACTCACCCTCTCGTGCATCTCCCTCACGGCCAGCCTCACTCAACCTGCCACCACCTGTGCTGCAGCCACAGGGCATGCATCACATATGTGCAGTAGGCAGCGTAAGGCAAACGTCTCGTCAGCATGAAGGGGGTGCACAAGGGTGTCTGAGGGTTTGTCATGGGTGTTACCCATATTGAATTTCAGAGCAACAAACAGCACACATTATATTGACACCACCACTGCCATGTCTCCGCGAATCCTGTCCGTTGTGTCCAATAATGCCCGCTCCTGGGTATCACTATGAGGACCCACCACTGATGCCACCCATCGTGTTACTGCAGAGTAGGTGCAGGTGTATTTGCAGGGCTCGTCCGCGCAGACGACTGAGAGACATCGGCGGTGTAGCCGGCTGCACCCTGGAAGGATGCGGAGGAGAAGGTGTGGAGGACAGTGGTGACTTTGCCAGCGACAGGTAAGCAGTTGGTGCTGGGGCCAGCCAGGAGCAGCTCGGCATGAAAGAGCCTGCAGATGTCCACGACTACATGTCGAGTGAATCTGCGCCTCCCTGTGCACTGCTGCTCAGAGAGGTCCGGGGAGCTGCGCCTCGGTCTGTGGACCCTGTGGCGAGGGTAGTGCCCTCTGCGACGCGTCTCTCTCTGCGGTAGCCCTCCCTCCTGCTGTGCAGGTGGGCGTGCAACCACACCGTGTTGGGGGGATCCACGTCTCTGCGGCGGACGGCGTGGACTGCGAGGCTGCTGGTGCTGGTCATGCTGTTCGTCCTCCGACGATGTCAACGCACCACCCATCTGGCAGGTGTTGGTCTGAGGGGTTGTGCAGGGTAGGTGGGTGGGTCCTCGGACTGGGGCTGCGGTTTCGTGTCGGTCTGTCCTCTGGCTTGGCCGGGGGGTGGTGGGGGGCAGGGGTTGCCCTATGTGACGCGGTGGCCTCCTGCGTGGGTGAGGGCTCTCCCCCATGGAGCGCACCTTGGCACCTGCCACAGGCTGCTGGCTGCAACACGCCTGGTTTGAAAGGTACTGTTTCCCCCAGTGTGGGAAACTGACTGCCTTGAACCTAAAATCCCACACTTCCTCTTTTGACAGCTGCTTCAGCTCATTAACTGACCACAACGAGCAAGGTAAGTACTCTCAAGTGGAACCCCGCTGGCTTTAATTGCCTGCGGGATTCCCACCAGCGGGGCTTGCGCGCGCAGCCCCGCACGTCAGCGCGGTACCCGGAAGTGGCCGGGATTTCGTCGCGATCCGGTCACGTGACCGGAGATCGGGATTTTCGGGGCCACCCCGCTGGAAACCCGCAGGTAAACGGACCCTAAAATCGAGCCCATGAAGTGTGCCATGGAAAACACATTCGCCAATACCATGAGGAAAAAGAAACTGGCCAGCTGAAAGTTAATATCCAAGAATATTACCTGTGATATGTTACGCGTGAGACAATTAGTATGTGGAAATGGGCGATGAAGATGCACTGAAGAACGGGTTTCAGATATGATCAGTTACTTGACAACAGCATGACATGAAATGGTTAATGTGGCTCAGGAGACTGAGAAAACATTTAAAACAAGGCACTGACACATGCTCCACAGAGAAACCGACTAATAAATGAATCGGGAAACACTGGGACCTATCAGAGGGATTGACATTAAAGTAAAGAGGAAGATAGAAATTTGGATTTCCAAAATTCAGGGTTAGTTTCCTTTGAGTTAACAATGAAATTAGGCTGGGGGAATAATACTCAGCGAAACTATCCATAAGATGGATATTAGTAAAAGGAGAGCTGGAGAATCTTTTACGTCCACAATTTCTTGATAATATGGCACACTGTAGTTTTCTGTACAACGTATTATGATTTTCTTTGTCTAGATCATGATGTGTAATATTAACCAAATGAAACTTAGAAGCAATATGTATGTAAACATAATGATAATAAAATGTAACTCAAGGTGATCTTAGGCAAGACCAAGAAGAAAGTTAAGGGATGAGGTGAAAATTTTACCAGAGTGGTTTCACTCAGGTTCAAAAGGTGGGAGATGCAAGAATATGGTTTAAAACAAGCATGGTCAAGTATCTCATAGCGTGTAGGCATTTAGCAAGAGGACGGTGCTAAGGGGGCGCTCATCTCTGGGTTAACAGAACACACGGGGATACAAATAAGAAGAGCCTACATATTCCTAAGAAGAACAAACAGCTTGTGAACAGAGATGATTGAGGTGATTAGTGACGCTACATCAAACAGCTAATCTTCAGTTGCTAACGTGGTATAAGCCTGGCGAGATAATTTACAACTAGAAGATAAGGCCAGAGATGCTTAAACACAAGACAAAGCAGACAAATAGTATAATGATAGGGCATGCTCCCTCCCAAAAGTTAGAGCTCTCGGGACAGTCGAAAGTCCATAGCCAAGAAGCAGCCTACGGAGGTTGAGTCATCTTGAGTCCAGGTTGTATGGACTGCTTGTCATTTAATGTCATGTTGAAGACAGTTGTAGTGCAATTCTGTTGTAAGTCAACATTAAAACTTGTTGTTGAATAACCACTCGGGCCTGAGTCACGCGGAACTTATTGCAGAAGGATTAACAACCCTTTGTTGCGACAATAACAGAGAAATCCGCTTACAGTTCTTTTGGTAGGTCAAGAGTCAATTTTTGTACATGTCAATACTCAGAGCTTGGAGCTTGGACACCACAACAGAACCAGTGTCTCCACCTCAGGAAAGGTTGGGGGCGGGGTGGGGGGTGGGAAACGTGACAGTACATTACTCTAATCCTGCCAGACAGACACATCTCCTGTCAACTGAGCAAGGGAACAGCGCCAATAGAAGAGCCTGGAAACGATTTTTGGACACTAGGGGAATCAAGGGATATGGGGATTGGGCAGGAAAGTGGAGTTGAGGTTGAAGATCAGCCACGATCTGATTGAATGGCGGAGCAGGCTCGAGGGGCTTTATGGCCGACTCCTGTTCCTATTTCTTATGTTCACTTTCCCAGTTGAAGGCCAATACTTGGAGGTGACTATTGATTAGTGTTTGTGTCAATTCTAGAAATTTATTGGTTTCGTTTGACACGTCAACCTGCTCAGTAATTAGTTAGCCCGTCTCACTGCCCTGGGGCTTACAGCACAAAGTTAAGCAGTGAAGATACGTGCTCTTTTGTAATGTGATTAGTTGTAAGTCGCACTATCTCCCAGTGTAAACTCATCTTTCCCCAGCCTCCTTCAGTTTTCCCTTCCATCCCACCCTTCAGGCTTTAAAAAGCCAAAATTGGCCTCACTTTGAATTCTTTCCTCTTCTTTTCAACCTTGCTGGGGTCCCGCACTTGGGCTTTGGCCCTTCACCTTGGTTTCTCAATAAAATGAATGAACCTCGTTTTCTGTTTGGCCATTGACTACCGCTACTAAGTCCTAGATTGGAAACTCAGTGCCCGGCTGAATCACACTGGCCAGGAAGGCCAAAAGGTTTAACGTCTCATCCAAAAGATGGCACCTCCGACAGTGCAGCAATCCCTCAGTACTGGCATTGGGAATATCAGCCTGAATTATATGTTTAAGTTTCTGGAGTGGGATTTGAATTCACAACCTTCTAATTCAGAGGCAAGAGTTCTCCCACTGAGCCACAGCTGACACCGAAGTGCAAATGTAGCTGCAGTGGGAAACCAAGAGGCCATTTTAAGCCTAAAATGGAAGTTAGGCTCTTGAGTTTATCAAAAAGAAAGACTTGCAGTCACAATAAATGTCAGAGATAAAAGCAGGAAATGCTGGAAAGACTCAGCAGGTCAGACAGCATCTGTGGAGAGAGAAACAGAGTTACGAGGCATCTCTCCCCAGAGGCTGCCTGATCTACTGAGCGTTATCAGCAGTTTCTGTTTTTATTTCAGATTTCCAGCATTCGCAGTATTTTGCTTTTGTTTTACAATAAATGTTAGCTTATCTCACCTCTGGATCAGAAGGTTGTGTGTTCGAATCCCACTCCAGCATGCAATCTAGGCTGACATTTCAGTGCAGAACTAAGGGAGTTCTGCACTGTCAGATACCGTACTTCAGATAAGGTATTAAACCAAGGCCCCATTTGCCTGTTCAGCTGCATATTACATAGAAACAGGAGTAGGCCATTCACCCCTCGCACCTGTTCCGCCATTCAATTAGATAACGGCTGATCTGTATCTTAACTCCATCTACCCGCCTTGGTTCCGTAAACCTTAATATCCTTTCCTAACAAAAATCTATCAATCGCAGTTTTGAAATTTTCAATTGACCCCCAACCTCAACAGTTTTTTTGGGGAGAGGTATTAACGGGCCTACGATGTTATTCAAAGAAATGTAGAGAGCTGTCCTGGCCAATTTCTTTCCTCAACCAACACTACCAAAAAGTAGATGATTCATCTCATTACTATTTGTTGGATATGGGTGTGCACAGAACAACTGCCACATTCATCGTAATGTTCAGGACCGGGATAGACCATTGCTGTCCATCTGGGCAGTCCCAACACATTGGGAAATTTCTTGAGATAGGTGCTTAATAAATGCAAATTCTTTTTTATGTCAAACAAGGCTTGGAATTTTGATTTAGAGCTTGACATTCTTTGTTTTTAACGTATGATCTTCACAGAAGTAGTAAGAGCCAATATCAGCTGTTGTCAAACGCATCAGTCAACTGAGTACCTTCAGCTGGACCAGTCCTGCGATGATGGAATGTTAATCTTCCACAGCAATAACTGACTGGAACAAGACCCATTTTCCGTGAGGCACTGGAGCTTCCTGGATCTGCTGACTGGGAAATGACAAAGTGCCGCTGGCTTCATAACTTAAACAAAGCTGTGCCTGTCAAGAATGTGATCTCCTGGTCTGGCTTCGACCGCTTGAGGGAGTCAGAGAGGAAATTTTTTTCCCCTTATTGGCCTTGGTTTTTTTCTGGTTGATTGCCTCTCCCAGGAGGTTACACGGTACGGTTGGGGAGAGGCCGGGAGGGGGTGGGGGTGGGGGCAGGGGGGTAGGGAGGAGGGAACGAGGGAGGGGTAGGAAGTGTCTAGTCATTGTGCTCCAGGGCATCACGGGTGTGGGGCAGGATTGATGGACCTTTCCTGCCCATCATTTTCTTATGTGCTGAACTCTTAACATACCACACAAAGCCAAGCGAACTCCTCCACACTCTTAACACTCACCTGTCTTTAACTGGAACCACCGGGCTGGGAGTGGGACCCAGGGAGATGCAGAAACCAGGACAGACTGGAGATCGGGTACATGTCGTTCCAGGTCTCGGGTGAGGTTCTCAACACCGTATGTTGTAATCGCTTCAGTAATGGCGGATGGAATGTACACCTCACTCCCACTCACAGCGTAGAACCCAATAAACACCTTATTCCTTCTTTCGAGACTTTCGATCTGGAACAAAACATTTACTTTGTTTAAAGGCTTGGTAAACTGCAACTTAATATCTGTATTTATGGAGATTTTTTAATCATTGTACATTCCCTTCGCAAGGACAGATTAAACTTGGGCTTTAAAGGAACAGACTGCTTATAGGAACAGGAGGAGGCCATTCAGCCCCTCAAGCCTGATCCGCCCTTCAATTAGAACATGGCTGATCTGTACCTCGACTCCATTTACCTGCTTTAGTTCCAAATCCCTCGATACCCTTACCCAACAAAAATCTAACGATCTCAGTCTTGAAAGCTCCAACTGACCCCCAGAATCCACAGCCTTTTGGGGGAGAGGATTCCAGATTTCCACTATCATTTATGTGAAAAAGTGCTTTCTGATTTCGCTCCTGAATGGCGTAGCTCTAATTTTAACTAACTTCATTAGAGCCCGACCTTTCAGGAGTGAGATTAGAAAACATTTCTACACACAAAGGGTGGTAGAAGTTTGGAACTCTCTTCCGTAAACGGCAATTGATACTAACTCAATTGCTAAATTTAAATCTGAGATCGATAGCTTTTTGGCAACCAAAGGTGTTAAGGGATATGGGCCAAAGGCAGGTATATGGAGTTAGATCACAGATCAGCCATGATCTTATCAAATGGCGAAGCAGGCACGAGGGGCTGAATGGCCCACTCCTGTTCCTATGTTCCTCTGTTTCCTATGTTTCAAGAGAAAGATAAAAAGAAGGCACATAAGATATTAGATGATTCTATTAACATACAGCATGAAATTGCTGCAATATTAAAAAAAGGCACATTTTGGTGGATGAAAGTCCCCTTTTTAATGTACAATGGGAGAAACGCTTCTGACCTGTAATTAATGCTCCGCTCACCAAATTCATAGAATCTTACAGCACACAACGTGACCATTTGGCCCATGGTGCCTGTGCTGGCTCTTTGAAACAGCTATCCAATTAGTCCCACATCCCCGCTCTTTCCCCACAGGTCTCCACATTCTACGCGACTGTGTGAAGATGCACGGATTCAGAGAAGCAGGCATCCTTCCATTCATTATTAAATGGGAAATTTCACCCTTCCAAACAACAGCTTCTTAACACATCACCCGTAACAAAAGTAATTTTCATTTAATTGAATGAACTCTCACAACAGCTTAATATGTGAATACATTAGTGAATCTGCTATATTGTTTGCGGCACAGGCTCGAGGGGCTAAATGGATTACTCCTGTTCCTAAGTTGGTAAATCAGAGGACACACTATTATAGCAGAACAGCAGAATTTTACTGTGAAACTCAATACCTTTCTCTTAAGATGATGCTATATGTAACTTGATGGTTTTCTTTTATTCATTCTCGGGGCATGGGCATTGCTGGCAAGGCCGGCATTTATTGCCCATCCCTAGTTGCCCCTTGAGAAGGTGGTGGTGGGCCTTCTTCTTGAACTGCTGCAGTCCGTGTAGTGAAGGTGCTCCCACAGTGCTGTTAGTCGGGAGTCCCGGAGTTTTGACCCAGCGATGATGAAGGACCATCGCTTGAAGTCTCCCTTTAAGGCTCCAAGGTCCACTTGCTGTGATTTTCTGAGCTCAGTTAGAAGTTAATTGCTCCTAACAGATATAGAAACATAAAAACATAGAAAATAGGAGCAGGAGTCGGCCATTCGGCCCTTCGAGACCTGCTCCGCCATTCAATATGATCATGGCTGATTCTCTATCTCAATACCTTTTTCCCGCCCTCTCCCCGTACCCGTTGATGCCTTTTGTGTCTAGAAATCTATCTATCTCCTTCTTAAATGTATTTAGTGACTTGGCCTCCACAGCCTTCTGTGGTAGAGAATTCCACAGGTTCACCACCCTCTGAGTGATGAAATTTCTCTGCATCTCAGTCTGAAATTTCCTATCCTGAGAGTGTGACCCCTCATTCTGGACCCCCCCTCAGCCAGGGGAAACATCCTCCCTGCAACCAGTCTGTCGAGCCCTGTCAGAATGTTATACGTTTCGATGAGATCCTGAGGTCAATTGAGCTCCACAGAAACCAACATGAAACAGATGATTTTCTTTTTTACAATATTTTTTGTTAAGAAAGTGTGACACATAAATTTGTATGTGTGATACCTGAAGTGTGAGAATCACATCTCAATTATTATACAGTCTATCCTTATTAATTCAGTCATATTTTTGCTTGAAAAAAATTCAAATGATCAAGTCGTACAAATTAAGCAATTTTAATAAAACAGCACAGTAAGGCCTTTTTTACTAGATTTTAATTTGCATTAACAAATAATTCAAATTAAACAACTTTGAATATCTGATATAGATATCCTGTGATTTTGCTCATGGGAGTTGCAGGATTTGTTGTTTTACGACAATTAGGGTGTCATCAACAAAATGTGAAGGATTAGGTGTCACAGGAAGTAATTGTGACACTTGCAGGAAGTGCACTCTACTTGTGACACTCAGCGAGCAGCTCCCCCATGGCATTGCTCATAGTCAGAGGATTCACTGAAGTATGAAGTGTGATTTGCGAAGTGTAATATCTGAAGTGAGAGAGGAAGTAAGCGTGATGTTTACAGGAAGTGCACATTATACAGAAGACTTTTGATATGTTGCTTGCAGATCTGCCATGACTCGACTGTGAGCTGCAATATTCCACAAACTGGCTTGTCTGGGTTTAATACACACCTTCAATGCCTGGCCTAATAACAAATAAAATGTTGGTCTAAGTGGATTCAGCCTTAAGCTTTTTAAACCCTTGCAAAAATCACTTTGTTTTAAAACACAACACTTATTTCCAAATCTTTTCTTCGAAATCAGATCAAAAATGATTTAAAAATTCCAGAAGATGACAAGCAGCAATGATTTCCAGCTGAGGAATCCTTTAGCCTCCAGCTCCAATGATGTTGTCCAGTACCGAAAAAGATATTCTCCTCTTCACCAGCTGCCTACCCCATCTCACATCCTCTGATCTGAACAGACTTGGTGCTGGACCTAAGGCCCAGTTGTCCTGGGTGCTAATGGGAAGCGTTGACCACACAGTGTAATGAGTGCGAGGTGAGCCAGAAGGCCATTCTGTCCCTCCCGCCTCATTTGCATTGGATGACCATTCTTGTGCAACCATTCTGCCCCCTCAGAGGGCACCCCAAGAAATCCCAGGGCAACACAAAGGTGGGGTGCATGGGGAGGGGGGGAGGAAGAGACCTGGTGTCATAGGCCCCACCCTTCTTTCCTCCACCTTGATCTCCAGCTGCAAACCCAAGGAAAATTTCTCCCAGAAACACTTTCAAAAGTTATTCTTAACGCAAGTATCTTTAGTCTGTAATTGGTTGTTTAAAATGCTACACAACTTAATGGCAAACTTTCACACCCAGCTCTGCACAACTAACGTCCTTCCTATCGACCGATGAATCTTAAGCGTTATTATTTTTGAACTGTGATTGGAGCTTTTTAACCTTTAAGGAGGACACTAACCTGAGCCTGAATATCATTATCGAAGAAAGCTCGTTTCAAGGCCTGTGTGAGTCCTCTTGTCATGTTCTGTTTAAGCATCGTGTCTGTTCGAATTCTTCTTGAAGACAATGTCACGACTGCAGAATGAAGAAAACCTGGATAAGTTTAAATCCAAACACAGTTCAAGGAGCTGAAGATGCTGGTCACAGAGCTGCATCACTCAAGGACCTTGGATAGGCCACTTATAGACCATCTTGTGGAGGAGACGATGGACAAATGTGGGGAGACCCAGGATAAGGGGGAGAAAAGCACAAATTACAGCATGGAGGAAAGGAAATCGTTGAGATTATAGTAATTGATCTTGCAAGTTTTAAACTGGAAGAGGGCACAGTTTGCTTCAGATCCCTTACACCAGCATAAAAATCTGCAGTAGCATTTACTGAGGCGCCAACAGACTGTACATTTTGGGACTGTTCTATTAATTCTATTTACCAGGCTTCTTCCTGCTACTTAAGATTTTTGAAGTTATAATTACTTTTCGCTAATCTTTACATGGTTAGTTTAAGAACTTAAAACTCGTTCTCCAGATGAAACTTACTTAAAGTTAATGATTACTAGTCAGTTAATCAGAATCTTTGATATCATCCGACTACATATTAACATGCGCCCATCAGACGGATACACTCTGCCTGCCGATCAATGCATTGTCAATTCCAGGGTGTACCCACAGTGAATGTTGAACTGCAATCTTTAAATGCATCGACAACAACAACAACAACTTGCATTTATATAGCGCCTTTAATGTAGTAAAACATCCTAAGACTCTTCACAGGTGCGATTATCAAACAAAATTTGACACTGGGCCACATAAGGGGCTATTAGGACAGGTGACCAAAAGCTTGGTCAAAGAGGTAAGTTATAAGGAGTGTCTTAAAGGAGGAGAGAGCGAGGTAGAGAGGCGGAAGCAGTCCAGGGAGGCAATTCCAGAGCTTAGGGCCTAGGTAGCTGAAGGCACGGCTGCCAATGGTGGGATGAAGGAAATTGGGGATGCACAAGAGACCAGAATCGGAGGAATTCTCGTCTGCTCTTCTCCTTCCTTCTCCTACCCACCTCCCTCTCAATTCCCACAATGATCGCACAGCCTTGGGCCACTTCAGCCCCATAATCCCGAGTGTTCGCCATAAACCTCTGTCTTGCTACATCTCTCCTCTCTCTTAAAAGGCTCATCTGGCCTTACTCCTTTACCTTGTCTTCAGTCACCACCTGTTAACTCTACTCCCATCAGTGTCTGGTACAGCCTCTGTGAACTGCTTTGGGACATCTTATTACATTAAAATCACAATATCAGTGCAGCTTATTCTTGATGAATGGTAAAACCACCATCTGCACACAATTAATTATCTGTGTCTTTAATCTATATAAATTTTCTAAACTATCTTACTCTTTTTTTAAATTAATTTTGTATGAGTGACTTTATTAAATTAGTGGCTTTTCACTCACCACTTCCTCCTCTTCCATTCTTTCCTGAAAGCATTAACTCCATACTGTGCCACAGTTAAACGGGCTCTGTGTGCCCCTTCGTGCCATGTATATAATTCACATGAGCCTTGGCAGCAAGTGTCAGCAGGTTATTTGACTGTGGAAATATCAGTATATGGGTCAACACATATGGAGGTAGATCTTGACTCTGTGCCATAGTGTGAAACGGGCAGTAGCGAGTCTCCCCATTTTTATTCCCCTTGACTGCCGACTTGTGATCACCCAATTTACACAATCGCACAAAGTCACGGTCTGCCCCATGGTATTCCAGTAGGGGTCACCGTGTAACGATCAGGAGCTCACACCTCCCTAACCCAGGTGCTGAGGCCAATTGTAGTGGCTTTTCAACCACTGCGGATGAGATGAGGTAACTTGGCACAGACTAGAGCTTGAACCTTGGACCTTCCTGCAATGTGTGACTCAGTTCCTCACAGAGTCAATATGGGATCTACATAGGAACAGGAGTAGACCATTTAGCCCCTCAATTAGATCACGTAGCTTGCTGACCTACATTGACTCCCGGTCCGGCAATGCCTCGATTTTAAAATTCTCATCCTCGTTTTCAAATCCATCCATGGCCTCGCCCCCACCCCCACCCCGCCTCCCCCATCTCTGTAACCTCCTCCAGCCCTACAACCCTCAGATCTCTGCGCTCCTCCAATTCTGATCTCTTGCGCATCCCCGATTCTCATCACTCCATCAATGGCAACCGTGCCTTCAGCTGCCTAGTCCCTAAGCTCTGGAATTCCTTCCCTAAACCTCTCTGCCTCTCTACCTCTCTCTCCTCCTGTAAGACGCTCCTTAAAACCTACCTCTCTGACCAAGCTTTTGGTCACCTGTCCTAATATCTCCTTATGTGGCTGGGTGTCAAATTTTGTTTGATAATCACTCCTGTGAAGCGCCTTGGGACGTTTTACTACATTAAAAGCGCTATCTAAATGCAAGTTGTTGTTGTTGTTATGGCTGCTCTGTACCTTATCTCCATTCGCCCGCCTTTGCTCCGTAACCCTTAATACCCTTACCGAACAAAAATCTATTCATCCCTATTTTGAAATTTTCAACGACCCCCAGCCTCAACAGCTTTTTTGGGGGAAGAGAGTTCCAGATTTCCATTACCCGTTGAGGTCTTAAACACCTCAATTAGATCACCCCTTAACCTTCAATATTCAAGGGAATACAAGCCGAAAATGCTTTTGCCTGGTTTCTAATCAATGACCTTTTGCATGCGAAGCAAACGTGATAACCACTACACTACAGGAAAGTAACCAAATCTCAAGGGCTAGTTGATTTTTGAGATTCATTTTTAGCAATTACATATTACATAAACTTTGCAGCACAGGAACAGGCCATTCGGTCCAAATGCTCCAGGCTCCTGTTTATACTCCACACAAGCCTCCCCCCACCTTACTTCATGTAACCCTATCAACATATCCTTCTACTCCTTTCTCCCTCATGTGTTTATCTAGCTTCCCCTTAAATGCATCTATGCTATTCGCCTCAACTACTCCATGTTTTAGCAAGTTCCACATTCTCATCATTCTCTTGGTAAGAGCATAAGAACATAAGAAATAAGAGCAGGAGTAGGCCATCCGGCCCCTCCAGCCTGCTCCGCCGTTTAATAAGATCATGGCTGATCTTCGACCTCAACTCCACTTTCCTGCCCGATCCCCATATCCCTTGGTTCCCTTAGAGTCCAAAAATCTATCACTCTCAGCCTCAAATATACTCAACAACTGAGCATCCACAGCTCTCCGAGGTAGAGAATTCCAAAGATTCACAACCCTCTGAGTGAAGAAATTTCTCCTCCTCTCAGTCCTGAATGGCCGACCTCTTTCTTATTGGATTTATTAGTGACTATCTTATATTTATGACCCCTAGTTTTGGACTCCCCCACAAGTGGAAACATCTTCTCTACATCTATCCTATCAAACCCTATCATTATCTTAAAGACCTCTATCAGGTCACCCCTCAGCCTTCTTTTTTCTAGAGAAAAAAGCGCCAGCCTGTTATTCTGCAATATTTTTTAATTTAAATTTTGGACTCTTCTGCCAAGTATGGAGTCCTCTACTGCTTTGTGGGATACTATTGCTACTTCTCTCCAATAACATTCCTGGGAGGATGATATAATCTGGAGATAACTTATGCTCTGCAACTGTTTATTAAGCATTCCGAAAAAATTTTGGCTCGTAGACAGAACAGATTTTTTTTTAAAGAAAACTGAGCCAGAATTCTCTTGTGGAAAATGTTACAATACAGCGAGAGAACATCAAAAGGCAAGAGTGCCATCTTGCCCAGAACACACTACGGGAAGGTGAAGCAATCCCCATCCTTAATAATTGAAATGTTACAAGCTGCAGAAACAGCAGCAGATGGTTCGTAACAACTGGCCGAGAATTTTGTTCTCAGCGAGTTAAATCATCCCGAGATAATCATTAAAAAAAAGTGGCGACAATCCTCTTGAACTCAAGCTAAAAGATCATGCCGTTTGCAAAACAAAACAATAATCGACTTTCACATTACCGCTTGGGATTACATTTTAGAGACTTATCTGTACCTGTCCTGACCCAGAGTCTGTCGGACAATCTGCAGGTTAGACTAGGTGACGTCGAAGAGCCGACAGATGTTCCAGCTGTTCCCTTGGCAGCAGTTGTCATGTGTGCAGATGCCTGTGTGCCCCTGGTGGCCAGGGCTGCCGTGGTGGAGATCGAAGTTAAGGCTGCTGTTAGCGTCAGCGGAGGTGCCATTGACGTTTTGCCCATCTCTGTGCCAGGGTTCGTCCGGCTGGCAGTATCCGCGGTGACTGTTGCCAACGGTTGCGCGGAACGCGTTGCAACTGTCGTCCTGACAGGGCGAGGGACCGTCGTTACACTGGACGCGCCGGACGTCACTGGTATTTGAGGGGAAGGCATTGAGGTTGCGCTGCTTGCAGGCGGAGGGCGCGAGGTGGCATCTGCAGCGGTCGTCTCGCCGATGACGCCAGTCGTCTGGTTGAAACTGGTCGCTAGCGGAGTTGGCCAAGAATCAACCGATGCTGCTGTGGCCTCAGCTGCCTCAGGGTCAGTGGTAATCATGACACCAGCACTCACTGTGGCCGGAGATGATGAGGTCGGTGGAAGTTCTGAAGGTGGCGCCGCCTTTGTGCCATCAGAGGTGGTCAAGGGTGAAGCTGTAATGACAGAATTTGTTAACGGCAAGAAAGAACAGGCCTTCCTATGGTTGATAAGACGCTGACAGATGTCATGAGAGGTGACAGCAAAGCACTGGTGGAGGAGGTGGTTAGTGACGTGAAAACTCCTGTCACAACCATAGGCTGAGAAGATGAAATATTAGAACATCTAGCGCTTGACTGCCATGAATCTGTCGTGTTAGTTCCCTAAGCTCCAATCTAAAGTAGACTCTTGAGTAAACTGTGCAGCAGGATGAGTGACAGGATCCTTACTGGTTCCCTTTGTTGTTCTTAGAATCATAGAAAGGTTACAGCACGGAAGGCGGCCATTCGGCCCATCGAGTCCGTGCCAGATTTATTAGTATTTATTCAAGTGGCATTTGACAAACAGCACTTGAATAAATCTCCTAAACCCGCGACCTCACCACATAGAAGGACAAGGGCAGCAAGTGTGTGGGAACACCATCACCTCCAAGTTCCCCTCCGACTCACACACCGTCTTGACTTGGACATATATTGGCTGTTCCTTCATCGCCGCTGGCTCAAAATCTTGGAATTCCCGACCTAACAACACTGTGGGAGAACCTTCACCACACAGACTGCAGTGGTTCAAGGTGGTGACCCACCACCACCGTCTCAAGGGCAACTAGGGATGGACAATAAATGCCGGCCATGCCAGCGACGCCCATATCCAGAGAATGAAGTTTTAAAAAATAAGGGTCTGTGCCTGTAATCATGGCTAAAGGTGTCTGAACACAGAAAGAGGGCAGTTCATTAATACATATGTAATTCTGTTTTCCACTTATTATCATCTTAGTAGGGAAGGACTAAGTTGAGGTTATTGATGAACGCGATGACCATGTTGAGTAAATGGGCTCTGATAAGATGGAAGAATCTGTACTGGTATCTGGGGGCACCTGAACTACTTTGGTCGTCTGTGTTAACTACTGCAACGTTAATAGTGGCTGAACTGGATGGTCACTTAAGACATCCAATTGGTCTGTCTCTGTGTCTGTACTGGCAGGAGTTTGTGCTGGCAGACCTGTTGATTGAGCTGTTGAGCGGGACTCGGGGATCAAGGTTGGTGAAATCGCCATTAAACTAGATCATTAATAAAGAAAAATTTGAAAGACTTGCATTTACATGCATTCCGCTTCAATCTCACCTCGGGCTGGCTTCTTTGGGTGCGCGGTGCAATCACGCTGCTTATTTTGCGCCGGAAACCATTGCTACTCAAATTTCAAATTCCACTGTGCCAAATTATGAAATTGAATTCGATAAATCTGGTCATCTGTGAGCTGGCTCCAGAATAAAATAACCATGAAAGCTGCCGGGTTGTCATGGAAACCCAACTGGTTCACCAATGTATTGCTCATCCTGCCCGGTCTGGCCTACATGTGACTCCAGTCCCACGTTATGTGGTTGGCTCTTAACAACAACAACAACTTGCATTTATATAGCGCCTTTAACATACTAAAACACCCCAAGGCACTTCACAGGAGCAATTATCAAACAAAATTTGATACCGAGCCACATAAGGAAGTATTAGGACAGGTGACCAAAAGCTTGATCAAGGAGGCAGGCTTTAAGGAGCGCCTTAAAGGAGGGGAGGTAGAGAAGTGGAGAGGTTTAGGGAGGGAATTCCAGAGCTCTGTGCCTAGGCGGCTGAAGGCACGGCCGCCAAAGGTGGGGCGATTAAAATCGGGATTGCACAAGAGGCCAGAATTAGAGGAGCACAGAGATCTCAGAAGATTGAAGAGCTGGAGGAGGTTTCAGAGATAGAGCAGGGATTTGAGAACAAGAATGAGAATTTTAAAATCGAGGTGGTGCCCGACTGGGAGCCAATGTGGGTCCGCGAGCTCAGGGATGATGGGTGAGTGGGATTTGCTGCGAGTTAAGATACGGGCAGCAAAGTTTTGGATGAGCTCAAGTTTATGGAGGTTGTATGGTGGGAGGTCGGCCAGGAGAGCATTGGAATAGTCTAGTCCAGGGGTAACAAAGGCATGGTTAAATGTTTCAACAGCCGATGAGCTGAGGCGGGGCGGAGACGGGCGACGTTACGGAGGTGGAAGTCGGCAGTCTTGGTGACGGAGCGGATATGTGGTCTGAAGCTCATCTCAGGGTCAAATAGGTTGTGAACAGTCAGGTTCAGCCTCAGACAGTGGCCAAGGAGAGGGATGGTGTCAGTGGCTAGGGAACAGAATTTGTGGCCAGGACCGAGGATAATGGCTTCAGGGCAACTTGGAATGGGCAATAAATATTGTTTTGCCAGTCTGGCCAAAGAATAAAACTTTTTTTTAATGTCACGTGTTACGGCCGAATGTTTGAAAACTGCAGATGTACATGAATCACCAATTGTCGGTGTAGTTTTACTTATGTTGTAAATGTATCAGAGGAAGTTCCTGCCTCCACTGGCAAGTGGTTCGATAACCAGAGGAGACTTGAAACGGAGAAATTTACAGGGCTATGGGGAAAGAGCAGGGGAGTGGGACTAATTGGATAGCTCTTTCAAAGAGCCAGCACAGGCATAAAGGGCCAAATGACCTCCTTCTGTGCTGTACGATTCTAGGAAGCAACTGTAGATGTACTGCGAAGAACATCAGATTCAGACAAAAAAAGACACAGTGGCTTTTATGGAGTTCAATTTTTCAGTAGGAATTATTGGGAAGGTAAGGTTCGACAATAAAGAAAGATGTGTCACAAAAGAGGGGTCATTTTCTACTGTGGAACAGAAAACCAACACCAACAATCACTGCGGAGGAAGCTACTAACTAAGGTAATGAACGTGCTTTGTCTATCATTTCTCCTGATTACATATCTTTTGTGAAAGAGACTGTAAATATTGGAGAAGGAGATGCAAAGGCCCATGTAGAGTATCAGTACCTGTGGTCAGTGCTGAACCACTTTGGGGTGAAGTTACGGTAACATTAGAAGTGGATCTTGCAGGATCCGATGAAGGCAAGTCGGAGAAGGTTGACAACAAAGCACTTTCAGTTTTGGCTGTTGGTACTAAAGGCACTGTGGTGGTCATTACAGTGGAGTGGGTACCCTCATAACCTACTCTGGAGCTATGAGGTGATACTGTTCTCAATGAAGAAAATGAATATGGGAAGCCTGGGGAGTTGGTTGACCCAGATGCATACACTGCGGTAATGGGAGATGTTTCTGAAGGTGTTTCGGCAGTAGCCGCTGATGAAGTTGGTGATGGTCTGGATGATGCGGAAATGATGGGATTTGGAGTCAAACCTGAAGATGCTTCCGCCGGATGACTTCTCACCACCTCTTCATCTGCTGGCGTGGAAGTTAAAAATTCAGAGTCTCGTCGAGTTTTATAAGTTTCAGTGTCAAGAGAAAGCTGGGGAGAAGCCGTCGCTCTCAACGTAGTCTTGGCGCTTGTGGC
Source organism: Heptranchias perlo (assembly GCF_035084215.1). Taxonomy (NCBI): domain Eukaryota; kingdom Metazoa; phylum Chordata; class Chondrichthyes; order Hexanchiformes; family Hexanchidae; genus Heptranchias; species Heptranchias perlo. The sequence continues at coordinate 61,931,301 of NC_090336.1, read as the reverse complement.
AGCGTTTTTATTTGTTTCTGGAGTTGGCGGCAACTGGAATGCGAGACTAGAGCTTTTGACGGTGATGATTTCATCAACTGACTCTGTTATCAGTGTTTCGGCATCTGAAGAAGATTGTGCATAAGAGGACAAAGCTCGCCAGCGAAGAGGTTGAGAGGTCCAAGGCCATACTGGAGATAAATTAGATGTTCCTAAGGACCGCTGTACTGAAGGAGGCAGCGGAGTTGAAAGATCTAAAAGCTGGTAGATCATGCCAGGTCCTGCAAAAGAAGCAATATTGGATTAAACACATACAACAATTGCTTTTATTTTCACCGTGCGCAACATACTGTTAAAAGTGCCCCATAAACAGCAAGGTACTGAGATACATCTGAATTGGCCATTGAACATTCAGCTCAAGAAAGCAAGTGGACTTACAGGTGAACATAGGGATTGCTAGATGAGAGAAGACCAAGGTCCATCTAGTTCACCTTCATTACCCAGAGTGTGGTGAGAATGTGGAACTCGCTACCACAAGGATTGGTTAAGGCAGATAGCACATTTAAGGGGAAGCTAGATAAACAGATGAGGGAGAAAGGAATAGAAGGATATGCTGATAGGTTAGATGAAGTAAGGAGGGAGGAGACTCGTGTGGAGTATAAATACCGGCATGACCCCGTTGGGCCAAATGGCCTGTTTCTGTGCCGTACATTCGATGTAATTCTACCATCTGGTAGTCACATGATACAATGATAATGGAGTAATTGACTAATCATGGGAATCAATCTCTATCAATTAGTCTACTTGCATTTATATAGCTCCTTTAATGGAGTAAAACGTCCCATGGTGCTTACATGATGACCCAGGCATGATCTGAGGAAAGCCCCCAGTGGTGGAGAGCTGTGGGAACCATAGGTCCAAAGTCACCTGTTCCTCCCAAGCTTGTTACACTGACCACATGTCATGTCTCCAAATACTCATATATTACATCCCAAAATGTTATTTTCTGAGAGAAATCTAATTTGCATTTGAATGAATCAACACTCTCTGCTTCACCATCTCCCTAGGAAACCTGTTCCATAGATGGACCACTCGCTCACTGAAACAATGCTTCCACGGATTAGTTTTGAATTGACCGTCCCTTCAAGCGCAGGCCGTGTCCTCTGGTTCTTACATTTGAACAAGCCTGGTTGCTCAAGCAGGCTTCGTAAAAACATTTCAAACGTTATAAGCGTAGAAATGAATGAGAGCGATATATCTAAGGAAGGACCCCGCCAGTTTCCAGTGGGTGTCCTTGCTGCCTGCTCAGAGGAGCAGGTTAAATTTGAAGACTGCGGGAAGGGAGCGGGACATCGGCGGGTTAGTCTCCCGGGCGAATTTAACTTCCCGCCCGGTTTCTGCTGGGCAGAAGAGGTTAAAATCGCCGCCAAGTCTTCTGTTAGCTAACAGTCACTTAACACATCCTCCTCCTCCTCCTCACCCATCTAGCTTGCATTCTAGGGGAATCAAGGGATATGAGGATTGGGCAGGAAAGTGGAGTTGAGGTCGAAGATCAGCCATGACCTGAGTGAATGGCGGAGCAGGCTCGAGGGGCCATGTGGTCTACTCCTGCTCCTATTTCTTATGTTCTTACATATTTTCCCTTCCATTTTTGGAAGTGTATTCTTTTTTGCTCTCTCTCTTTTTGATCCACTTCCCTTTGATTTGTAATCTAACCTCTTGTTTCTCTCCTGACACAAGGCCATTTTCCTTTAACGGTTTCAGTCACTCATGTCTCCCTGCCTCCTCTGTCCTCACACCAGCTCCTCAATTCTTTTATGCTATTGTCCTGAAGTAATTTGAACTTTTTAAAGCTCTGGATTTTTTTATTCCTCGTGTAAAATAATTTTCCTCACAATTTCATAGAATTATAAATTGATCCAGCACAGACGGGGGCCATTCGGCCCATCGTGCCTGTGCCGGCTCTTTGAAAGAGCTATTCAATTAGTCCCATTCCACTGTTCTTTCCCCAAAGCTCTGCAAATTTTTCCCCTTCAAGTATTTATCCAATTCCCTTTTGAAAGTTACTATTGAATCTGCTTCCATCTGCTTGAGTCAATTGTATTAAAAATTGAAATAATTCAATTATTTTTAAAAATTAGAAATAGACTGTAACACATTCGCTGGGTCAAAATCTTGGAACTCTTGACGTAACAGCACTCACCTGTGGGAGTACCTTCGCCATGCGGACTGCAACGGTTCAAGAAGAAGGCCCACCACCTCCTTCTCAGCAACTAGGGATGGGCAATAAATGCCGGCCTTGCCAGTGACGCCCACATCCCAAGAATGAATTTTTTTTAAATACCCAAGAGACTAACGAAACTAAGTAAACATATATATTTGACAGTAAAATACTAGCACAAGATGCTGAGCCTCTTGTATAACAGTAGGTTTCAATCTGAAACAGGCAGTGGCAGTTTGAGGTCATGATGATTTGACAATAAATTCACACTGGCACACTGGCTTAAAAAGTCAGATTTATATTTGCAGTTGCCTACATCGAGTTACATCAGCACAGAAACAGGCAATTCGGCCCAACAGGTCCATGCCGGTGTTTATGCTCCACATGAGTCTCCTTCCTCCATACTTCATCTAGTATACTTACATTAGGATACATACTTAACATTGTTAAGTGTATCCATATGATTTATGTCAATTAGTGTTAACTGTATTCAGGTGGTGCGTAACAATTGGGAACTCTCTTGTATCCATTTACAAGAGAGCTGATCTAGGGAGTGAGGTGGGTGTAATGTGGAGCTCTGGGAATAACGGCTTGGAAGCAACTAAAGACCAGGCTCTAGTATTCTATCCTTCACCACCAGGCTATCCAATTAATAACAACCCTTCCATTCCTTTCTCCCCCATGTGTTTATCTAACTTCCCCTTAAATGTATACTAGAAGTAAAGGGAATTAGGGGTTACGGGGAGCGGGCAGGAAATTGGACATGATTTTAGATTTGAGGTTAGGACCAGATCAGCCATGATCTTATTGAATGGCGGAGCAGGCTCGAGGGGCCGATTGGCCTACTCCTGCTCCTATTTCTTATGTTCTTATGTTCTTATGTATCTATGCTATTTGCCTCAACTATTTCTTGTGGTAGCACGTTTCACATTCTTACCACTCTTTGGGTAAAGAAGTTTCTCCTGAATTCCCTATTGGATTTATTAGTGACTATTTTATATTTATGACCTCTGGTTTTGGTCTACCCCACAAGTGGAAACATTTTCTCTTCGTCTACCCTATCAACCCTATCATTATCTAAAAGATCTCTATCAGGTCCTCCGCCACCTTCTCAAGGAGCAACCAGGGTTGGGCAATAAATTCCAGCCTTTCCAGCGACGTCCACATCCCAAGAATGAATGTTAAAAATGAAGCCCTCAGTGCACAGGCCACAGCTACATTGAGAGCATGAAGACGTTCTCATGACCAACTTCAACTCGTTTAGAGATCAGATGCAGGCAGCTTTGAGCCGGGGATTCACAGACCTTGTAGCCACCCAAAGTTCTACTCCCAGCCACATCAGTGGACATTGTTGAGTGAGTTAAGCCAGCACCATCAGCACACCTGTAACAGGGGTTCCTCATGACACATGCGGACCATCGACCACCCCTGCACAGGAGACAGTACATGTGCCTGGACTCCAAGGGTTAAATTACGAGGAGAGATTACACAAACTAGGATTGCATTCCCTGGAATTTAGAAGGTGATTTGATCAAAGCTTCCAAGATATTAAGGGGAACTGATAGGGTAGGTAGAGAGAAACTATTTCTGCTGGTTGGGGAGTCCAGGACTAGGGGACATAGCCTAAAAATTAGAGCCAGGACTTTCAGGAGTGAAGTTAGGAAACACTTCGACATGCAAAGGGTGGTAGAAGCTTGGAACTCTCTTCCGCAAACGGCAGTTGATGCTAGCTCAATTGTTCATTTTAAATCTGAACTTGCTAGATTTTTGTTAACCAAAGGGATTAAGGGATACGGGGCTAAGGAGGGTATATGGAGTTAGGTCACAGATCAGCCATGACCTCATTGAATGACGGAACAGGCTCGAGCGGCTGAATGGCCAATCCTGTTCTTATGTTGTAAAGCAAATGTGCTCCCATGGCTTGAACAGTCCGGCTGGTGGAGCTTTCCAGTCCTCCAGCCCCAGATAGTCACAGCAGTGCTGGACACGACTGACTTGGATGAAGGGTCATCGCAATGCACAGTTCAAGGAAACCTAGGATCACCAGAATCCCAGTAGGCTGGCAGCAAAAACCCGACACACATTGAGTGTGGAGCGCGGTAGCTCAGTGTGGTTATGTTACCGAGCAAGTAATCCAGAGAATGGAGATCAAATCCTGCCGTGGCAGTTTGAGAATTTAAATTCAGAAATTTCTGGAAATCTTTTTTTAAAAACTGATATCAGTAAAAGTGACCATCAAGTTGTGGATACCGGAAAATCACAATATTCCGATTTAGTATTTAATCACAGATGAGACAACAGCGTGAGAAAGAAAGACTTGCATTTACATAGCGCCTTTCATGACCTCAGGTCATCCCAAAGCGCTTTATAGACAATTAAGTACTTTTTTTGAAGTGTCGTCACTGATATAATGTAGGAAATGCGGCAGCCAATTTCCGCACAGCAAGATCCCACAAACAACGAAGAGCTAACTGCCAGAAAATCTGTTTTTTTTAGTTTTAATTCAAAAGGGAATTGGATAAATACTTGAAAAGGAAAGATCTGCAAGACCATTTCTCCGAGGGTCGAGGGATAAATATTGGCCAGGACACCAGGGAAAACTCCCCTGCTCTTCTTCAAAATAGTGTCATGGGATCTTTTACATCCACCTGAGAGGGCAGATAGGGCCTCGGTTTAACTTCTCATCTGAAAGACAGTACCTCCAACAGTGCAGCACTCCCTCAGTACTGCACTAGGAGTATCAGCCTGGATTTTATACTCAAGTCTCTGGCGTGGGACTTGAACCCATAACCTTCCAACTCAGAGGTGAGAGTCACTACCCACTGAGCCAAAGCAGACACTAAGAACAGCCCTTTCCAAGCTTCCACGCCCAATCAGACTCAAACAGGACAGAACAGAAAATTAGAAATATCAGGGCACTGAGAAATGAGATGCCTGGACTTCATGGACCAGGGAGAAAGGGAGGGGGTTGCATTTGGCCTAAAGACTACGGTTTGGACATTAGTGGTTTACGGAATATATTTGAGATTTCCCAACTGTGTTATTTCCTACAGCTTTCATTAAAAGGCTTTCATGCAGTACAGCTCATATCTTTTGTTAAGTGACTGAAGTGTGTTGGCAGCCATTTAACTGTTAATTAATTGATGGTGCTCCCTTAATGCTTTTCTACCAAGCCACAGATTTGGGTAATTGATAGGCATCGCAAGCTTTATTCTAAATTCATCTTCAAATCTTTTTCCACTTGTAGAAAAGTAAATACTATATTTCAAAAGAAGCCAGTATCCTTTAAAGATTGTATTATGCAGATACTTAAAAAGGAAACCCTTTATATCTTGTGTTTTTAATTCATGTAAATTGATAGTTGGTGTTCCCTACAAAAATAAAATGATAACTGGGGAAAAACAAAACTGAATTAAAAGGTATAAACAGATGTTCTTTTATTAGGTTACTATGGTAACATTTAAGTACTACTATTCATATTATGGTCACACTAACACTAAGGTTAGTTGAGAAGCAGGACCTCTGAAAATCTAATCTGGTGCTGCCCTACCTTAAGGACATAGAATTACATGGAATGTACAGCACAGAAACAGGCCATTCGGCCTAACTGCTCTAGACTGGTGTTTAAACTCCACAAGAGCCTCCTCTCTCCCTACTTCATCGAACACTATCACCATATCCTTCTATTCCTTTCTCCCTCATGTGTTTATCCAGCTTCCCCTTAAATGCATATAAGCTATTCGCCTCAACTACTCCTTGTGACAGCAAGTTCCACATTCTCACCACTCTGAGCAAAGAAGTTTCTCCTGAATTCCCTATTGGATTTATTAGTGACTATCTTATATCTACGGACGTGAAGTTGCTTCCTTCGGACTGAACAGGAGTCCAGATTTATGGGATTAGCAACACTCAAACACGCGGAGTTGGGATGGGTTGGCACAACATCCGATGGATAGAGTGAGTGTTGGCTTGGCTAATGGTCTTTTCTCACCCATCCTTAACCAAGGGTTACATTATGAGGAGAGATTACATAAACTAGGCTTGTATTCCCAGGAATATAGAAGATGAAGAGGCTATTTGATTGAGGCTTTTTAGGAATTTTAAAAGGAATTGATAGGGTAGGTGGAGAGAAACTTTTTCCGCTGGTGGGAGAGTCTAGGACAAGGAGACATAACCTTAAAATCAGAGCCAGGCCATTCAGGACAGAAGTTAGGAAACACTTCTTCACAAAAAGGGTGGTAGAAATGTGGAACACTCTCCCACAAAAAGTAATAGATGTTAGCTTAATGAATAATGTTAATTCTGAGATCGATAGATTTTTACTAGCCAAGGATATTAAGGGATGTGGAGCCAAGGCGGGTGGATGGAGTTAGAATACAGATCAGCCATAATCTCATTGAATGGAGGAACAGGTTCGAAGGGCTGAATGGCCTCCTCTGTTCCTATGTTCCTAAATGGGGCTGTCAGGAGAGAGATCAAAAAAAACTTTGTAGCATCTCCCCTTTCATTTGTTTTCATTATTTGGGGTTGCCGTACTCAGATGGCAGCAGACAGGAACAACTTGCCCTTTTACATAGCGCCTTTAATGTTCAAAAAGTCCTGCAGCACTTTACACAGTTATAGTAAAAGGAAGGGAAACAGCGAGCCGGGGGGAGGGTTTGGGAGAGGTGAAGGGTTGCACAGACCCCGCCAACGTGACTCTTCAATCAGTAGGGTGACCCACACACTGATTCGCCCTCTAGTATCCATTGTATCCTCCAACAGAGATCAGAAACATGCTGTGGGGAACAATCGGCAAACCTGTTTCCTCCAATTTACTGCAGCATGGAATCAGGAGAATCAAATGGATGGATATTTCTTTGCACATCATCACGTTTGTGGCATATTAGTAAAACGACCTTTTTTAATTACTGTATCTTTTCAGTTCCTCATTCTTGCTTTCTTTCTATTCCTTCTAATTTGCTTTAATTTTGCCTCTCTCTGCTCTCCCCCCACCCTGTGTAGACTTTCCCTCAGCTGTGCATAATTCCCCAGCTGAGGGAAAGGCAGGAGACCTGCTCCAAGGCATCTGTGCTGCTTTGGAGTGGTTGGCTGGGTGATGTATGAGGAAAGCTCAGGAGTAACACACCCTCCGATTCTCCCTCCACACAGCGGGATATCCATTGGGCTGCAGTCTGCAATCCCCTCCCCTCCCCTCCCCACCCCTCCCCAACGCAGACAGAATGGCTGAAATCAAAAGCTCAGCCCAGGAAGCAAAATCGTGACTTAGGATTGCCCTGGAGTCTCCAGGAATTGAAGGCTAATCTTCAAGGACGCTGCCACAAGCAAACACCCAGGAGAAAAATCATAGGGGGCGTTAAAAAAAAAATTGGATGTCGTTTTCATTTTGTTTGAGCACTTTCATTTATTAGTTGGAGGTGGGAAAATTCACTGTTTGACTGACAGTCAAGAATCACCCAACTGAGTAACAAAAAGTCTGCTCACTTTATCTCTGGTACGGGAAGGTGGTGGGTCGCAAAAGATGGAAGTGTTGGTGGGAGTGTGGGGAGCGGGGCAGTTGGAGCAGAGAGATCATGTGATGAAGCTTCCAGGAATACGTCCAACCAGAGTTGGCAATCCTGCCGTGACTACCAACCTGCATCAGTAGCACAGTGCGTTGTCACAGCAACAATACACACTGGAGATCGCAACATGCTGTGCAATTACATGACTCTCCCATCCATTTTATCTCTTGATTTAATATGGACACAGGCACTGTAGGCCTAATCTACAAACTGATGGTACCAATGACTTTAGAATGTCTTTGGCGCTACTGTCCAGAAGCGTTAAAGCCTGATGCTTGGATCTTCTAGAATCATAGAATCATAGAAGTTTACAACATGGAAACAGGCCCTTCGGCCCAACATGTCCATGTCGCCCAGTTTATACCACTAAGCTAGTCCCAATTACCTGCACTTGGCCCATATCCCTCTATACCCATCTTACCCATGTAACTGTCCAAATGCTTTTTAAAAGACAAAATTGTACCCGCCTCTACTACTGCCTCTGGCAGCTCGTTCCAGACACTCACCACCCTTTGAGTGAAAAAATTGCCCCTCTGGACCCTTTTGTATCTCTCCCCTCTCACCTTAAATCTATGTCCCCTCGTTATAGACTCCCCTATCTTTGGGAAAAGATTTTGACTATCGACCTTATCTCTGCCCCTCATTATTTTATAGACCTCTATAAGATCACCCCTTAACCTCCTACTCTCCAGGGAAAAAAGTCCCAGTCTATCCAACCTCTCCCTATAAGTCAAACCATCAAGTCCCGGTAGGAATACCTGTTTATGACCAGTGCAGGTAGGCTTCATTTTCAAAGGCAATTCAAGACAAATATATAAAAGGGGATGGGGCGGGAAAGTGGAGTTGAGGTAGAAGATCAGCCATGTTCTTATTGAATGGCAGAGCAGGCTCGAGGGGCCCTATGGCCTACTCGTGCTCATATTTCTTATGTTCTTACAAACCTGTGACCTCTACCATCTAGAAGGACAAGGGCAGCAGCTGCATGACTATATCATCTCCTCTAGGGTCCCCTCTAAGTTACACACCATCCCGACTTGGACATGTATTGCCTGCCATTCCTTCATCATCTCTGGCTCAAAATCCTGGAACTCCCTACCTAATAGCACAGTGAGAGCAACTTCACCACACAGACTGCAGCGGTTCAAGAAGGTGGCTCACCACCACCTTCTCAAGGGCAATTAGGATGGGCAATAAATGCTGGCCTTGTCAGCGACGCCCACATCCCAGAGAATGAATAAATACATTTTAAAAAGACAAGGATTATGTTGCCAATTAGCAAGGGGATTAAAAAAAACCACAAAGACATTGTACGAAAGCAAGTTCTCAGAAGGAAAGCACATCACAAGGAATGCAGACAGCATAGATGCATTTAAGGGGAGCTTGATGCATACATGAAGGAGATGGGAATAGAAGAATCGGGAAGCAGGGTGGGGAAGAGCTAATTGGAGTGGGAGGAGGTTTGGGTGGAGTATTAGCACCAGCACAGACTGGTTGGGCTGAATGGCCTGTTTCTGTGATGTAGATTCGGTGTAATCAAGCGAGTGGGATAGGTCTGTGTAACTTGCCGCCTGGTGTCTGAAGCATTTACAATGCAGGAGCACCTCAATTCATTGTGCGCTCATGATAGATTTACCACAGCAAACTGCAGCTTTTGTTCTTAAAATTCAGGCAAAATCTTCTCCCCAGAATAACACAGATTACATCATTACAAAAAACAGGCAGCATTTGATAGAGGTTCTATTCCCATCTAAATGGCTGATACACCGGGATGAAAAACACATTTTAGCAAAAGAAAAAAGAAATGGAGATTTTGGTAAACATTTCTTCAGCATCAGAAGCTTTGGCTGGTGCCTGTTTCCCTCCAGGCTCATACTGGTATCAACAGCTTGTCCTGAGTCTGTGTCTGTTGCACACACTTGGTGCAAAAACCACTTGCACGTGCCCATCTGCCTCAGATTTCACTTTGAATTCATCTCACGGCCCCCACCCATTCTGTGACCAGTATTTTAGGGGACGCCGTTTCCGATCTGATGCCCTACAAAAGCTGGCTTAATATTTCAATGTCATTTTGCTGGGCGGCAAAACACAGAAGAAAGGTTTTCAATTCAATAAATAACGTCAACGTACCTTTCAAAAGAAACACCCATGTCTGACCGTTGACATTGAATGATTGATCCGAAAAGGGTTTCTTTGTGCAGACGAAATATTAATATTTCCAAAGACACAGTTTAAAGTGAACCTATTTATCAAACTGAAGTTATTTTTGAAATGACCACAACAACAACAACTTGCATTTATATAGCACCTTTAACGTAGTAAAAAGCCCCAAGGCGCTTCACAGCAGAGATTGTCAAGACACAAATTGTGTGTGAATGCCAGAAATTACACAGTCAGCACCTGGAGGGGAAAGCTCGTCAGCATCTGGGGTGTGACCCTACATTAGAACCAATCCGATAGTTGCGTAATGGTGGCAAATGGAATCAAAGGTGAGGAGCGCTCCAATTCCCAACACACTGATGACCCTTACTTTGATAATCCCAAACAAATGGGGTAGAAATCGTTCCTCGTTGGAAAACAGGGGCGAAAAGGGACCAATTTGAGAGGCACGGCGTCCCTCTCCCAATCAGAGCCTGTGTTACGGACACCGCCATATTGGTAAAGGCGGTATCGTGAACGTCCTCGGTGGCTGCCTGTGCAGGCGCCTGTTTTAGATCCCCTGGCCTGAAATCGGTTGCCAATCAGCAGCAGGTGGCGGGCCTGCTCCGCTCGGGTTTCTTGAACAATCGTTGGTGCAGAGCCAGGAGGAGCAGGGGCGTTCCCCTGACACCACAGCACGAGAGATTAACTACCCCCCACCCAACACTTCATCCCGGAACTTACCCTCGGGCCTCTGCCAGCAAGGCAAGGAGCTCGAGTGTCACCTTCTCCAGTCGAGCGAGCTGCCCGTAGAGGCACGACAGGCACCGACAGCTCGCCCAGACAATGTCATGGAAGCGCGGGGCCCAATTTCAGACCGTTCTGGTGCCTCCTGGGCTGGGGAATGCGCTGCCCCGCACAGTGCTGATTCTGGGCCATGAAAGCTCAACCCCAATCTCCCTATATGGAGCTTGCATGAGTCGGATCACATTCTCCAGCATTGCCCCGGCAGTTTGCAACATTATCAAGTCAATTGGTAGAATTACCACCTCTGACTCTCTGCCAGACGTTTATTTAACTTAGGTTCATTCAACAGGATCGACATCTGCTCCTAGGCCTCGAATATCAGCCTGTATTGACAGCAGAATGTGATGAACAGGTTTATCATTTTGCTGAATTTGAGCATTTAAAAAAACAATCCACGTTAAATCCCATCAATTGATTTTTCAGTCACGTTAGCTCACAAAACATAGAATGTGTTAGACCTGGACAACATCCAGGCTTGGGCTGATAAGTGGTAAGTAACATTCGCGCCAGACAAGTGCCAGGCAATGACCGTCTCCAACAAGAGAGAGTCTAACCACCTCCCCTTGACATTCAACGGCATTACCATCGCCGAATCCCCCACCGTCAACATCCTGGGGGTCACCATTGACCAGAAACTTAACTGGACCAGCCATATAAATACTGTGGCTACAAGAGCAGGTCAGAGGCTGGGTATTCTGCTGTGAGTGACTCACCTCCTGACTCCACAAAGCCTTTCCACCATCTGCAAGGCACAGGTCAGGAGTGTGATGGAATACTCTCCACTTGCCTGGATGAGTACAGCTCCAACAACACTCAAGAAGCTCGACACCATCCAGGACAAAGCAGCCCGCTTGATTGGCACCCCATCCACCATCCTAAACATTCACTCCCTTCACCACTGGCGCACAGTGGCTGCAGTGTGTGTATCATCCACAGGATGCACTGCAGCAACTCGCCAAGGCTTCTTCGACAGCACCTCACAAACCCACGACCTCTACCACTTAGAAAGACAAGAGCAGCAGGTACATGGGAACAACACCACCTGCACGTTCCCCTCCAAGTCACACACCATCCCAACTTGGAAATATATCGCCGTTCCTTCATCGTCGCTGGGTCAAAATCCTGGAACTCCCTTCCTAATGGCACTGTGGGAGAACCTTCACCACACGGACTGCAGCAGTTCAAGAAGGCGGCTCACCACCACCTTCTCAAGGGCAATTAGGGATGGGCAATAAATGCTGGCCTCGCCAGCGACGCCCACATCCCATGAACAAATAATTTTTTTAAATGTGCAGCACAGTAACACAGAAACACAGAAGATAGGAGCAGAAGTAGGCCATTTGGCCCAACTGGCCTATGTCAGTGTTTATGTTCCACACAAACCTCCTCCCTCTGTACTTCATCGAACCCTATCAGCATATCCTTCCATTCCTTTCTCCCTCATGTGTTTATCTAGCTTCCCCTTAAATGTATCTATGCTATTCGCCTCAACTATTCCTTGTGGCAGCGAGTTCCACATTCTCACCACTCTCTGGGTAAAGAAGTTTCTCCTGAATTCCCAACTGGATTTATTAGTGACTATCTTATATTTATGGCCCCTACTTGTGGTCTCCCCCACAAATGGAAACATTTTCTCCAGGTCTACCCTATCAAACCCTTTCATAATCTTAAAGACCTCTATCAGGTCACCCCTCAGTCTTCTCTTTTCTAGAGAAAAGAGCCACAGCCTGTTAAATCTTTCCTTATAGGTATAACCTCTCGGTTCTGGAATCATCGTGGTAAATCTTTTTTGCACCTTCTCCAGTGCCTCCATATCCTTTTTATAATATGGAGCCCAGAATTGTACGCAGTACTCCAAGTGCGGTCTAACTAAGGTTCTGTGCAAATTTAACATAACTTCACTGCTTTTCAATTCTATCCCTCTAAGAATGAACCCCAGTGCTTAGTTTGCTTTCTTTTATGGCTTTATTAATCCATTTCACTACTTTTAGTGATTTGCGTATCTGTACCCCTGGTTCCCTTTGCTCCCCCCACGCCAGTTAGATTCTTATTTTCCAAGGAGTCTATGGCCTCCCTATTCTTCCAACCAAAATGCACTGCTTCATACTTATCTATATTGAAATTAATTTGTCAATTACACGGCCATTCTGCAAGTTTATAAATGTCTTCTTGTATTTTGTCGCATTCCTCCTCGGTATTAACTATACCCCACAATGGGTAACACCAAAGCCCCGGTTTTAACTTGGGCCGGGAATTGGGCAGGCAGCAAACCATCTCAACCTCAACAGCACCAGTCCCGAGAGACTTTAACTCTGTATAGGACTGACCTTTTACTTATGGGATCATTCTCCATTCATCAGAACAAAGACAAGAACACATGTGCGACACTGCGTGCTGCCCATGATTCAATTACAAATATACAAACATCTTACATCTAGTGCACATCCATCACACTTCAGATGATCAGAAGAATAGAGACAGGCAGTCATTTTGGGTTCTTCTGAGCTAGAGCTAGAAATTTACAAATGCCCACCAATCAGCAAACTTCTCTCACCAACAATAATTCATTTCTAATTGGGCTCAGGATTTACAGCAATTGTAATTCGTAGATTCATAAGAACAGGCTAGGTTTAAACACACATCCTCCTTTACATCAGAATATATTGTGCATTATATGGTACTGTCCACCACCACCTTTAGCGGGCGGCTTGGTACTGATGCGATTTGCCTGCTATATTCATTGGATGATTTATCCCTTCCATCTTCAACACTCGTGATGTTCAGAAGAAAGAACTGAAATATCAATGAGATGGATGTAACGTCAGTAGATGTCATCAGAAGGCGCAAAAATAGAATCATAGAATCATACAGCACGGAAGGAGGCCATTTGGCCTATCGTGCCATTGCCAGCTCTTTGAAAGAGCTATCCAAATGGGCCTACCCACCCTCCCCGCTGTTTCCCAAAGTCCTGAAAATTTATTCCCCTTCAAATGTTTATCCAATTACCTTTCGAAAGTTACTATTGATTCTGCTTTCACCATCCTTTGAGGCAGTGAATTCCAGATCATAACAACTCACTGCGTAAAAAATTTCTCCTCATCTCGCCTCTGGTTCTTTGGCCAATTACCTTAAATCTGTGATCTCTGGTTACCGACCCTTCTGCCAGTGGAAACAGTTTCTCCTTATAATTTTGAACACCCCTATTAAATCTGGAAATATATCGCCGTTCCTTCATCGTTGCTGGGTCAAAATCCTGGAACTCCCTACCTAACAGCACTGTGGGAGCACGTTCATAGAAACATAGAAACATAGAAAATAGGAGCAAGAGTAGGTCATTCGGCCCTTCGGGCCTGCTCTGCCATTCAAAATGATCATGGCAAATCGTCTAACTCAGTACCCTGTTCCCGCTTTTCCCCCATATCCCTTGATCCCTTTAACATTAAGAAATGTATCTATCTCCTTCCTGAATACATCTACTGACTTGGCCTCCACTGCCTTCTGTGGTAGAGAATTCCACAGGTTCACCACCTTCTGAGTGAAGAAATTTCTCCTCATCTCAGTTCGAAATGGCATTCTCTGTATCCTGAGACTGTGACCCCTGGTTCTGGACTCCCCAGCCATGGGAACATCCTCCCTGCATCTAGTCTGTCTAGTCCTGTTAGAATTTTATATATTTCGATGAGATCACCTCTCATTCTTCTAAACTCTAGTGAATATAGGCCTAGTCGACCCAATCTCTCCTCATACGTCAGTCCTGCCATCCCAGGAATCAGTCTGGTAAACCTTTGATGCACTCCCTCCATGGCAAGGACATCCTTCCTCAGATAAGGAGACCAAAACTGTACACAATACTCCAGATGTGGTCTCACCAAGGCCCTGTATAACTGCAGTAAGACATCCCTGCTGCTGTACTCAAATCCTCTTGCAATGAAGGCCAACATACCATTCGCCTTCCTAACTGCTTGCTGCACCTGAATGCTCGCTTCCAGTGACTGGTGTACAAGAACACCCAGGTCTCGTTGCACCTCCCCTTTTCCCAATCTATCACCATTCAGATAATAATTCTGCTAGTTACATCCTCAAAAAACTCCAGTAAATTTGTTAAGCATGATTTCCCTTTCATAAACCCATGCTGACTTTGTCCAATCCCGTTAATGCCCTCCAAGTGTTCTGTAATCACATCTTTTACAATGGACTCGAGCATTTTCCCCACTACTGATGTTAGGCTAACTGGTCTGTAATTCCCTGTTTTTTCTCTCCCTCCTTTTTTAAATAGTAGGATTACAGTTGCCACCCTTCAATCTGTAGGAACTGTTCCACAGTCAATAGAATTTTGGAAGATGATCACCAATGCATCCACTATTTCCAGGGCCACTTCCTTTAGTACTCTGGGATGTAGATTATCAGGCCCTGGGGATTTGTCAGCCTTTAGCCCTATTAATTTCCCTAGCATTTTTTTTACTAATACTGGTTTCCTTCAGTTCCTCCCTCTCACTAGACCCTTGGTTCCCAAACATTTCTGGCAGGTTATTTGTGTCCTCCTTTGTGAAGACAGAACCAAAGTATGTGTTTAATTGTTCTGCCATTTCTTTGTTCCCCATTATAATTTCCCCCATTTCTGACTGTAAGGGACCGACATTTGTCTTCACTAATCTTTTTCTCTTGACATATTTATAGAAGCTTTTACAGTCCGTTTTTATGTTTCCTGCTAGTTTACTCTCATACTCTATTTTTCCCCTCTTAATCAATCTCTTTGTTCTCCTTTGCTGAATTCTGAACTGCTCCCAATCCTCAGGCTTGCAGCTATTTCTGGCAATTTTATTTGTCTCCTCTTTGGATCTAATACGATCCCTAATTTCTTTTGTAAGCCACGGTTGAGCCATCTTTCCTGTTTTATTTTTGCGCCAGACAGAAATGAATAATTGTTGTAATTCCTGCACACGTTCTATAAATATTAGCCATTGCCTATCCACCGTCATCCCTTTTAGTAAAGTTCCCCAATCTATCATAGCCAACTCGCACCTCATACTTTCGTAATTTTCTTTATTTAGATTGAGGACTTTATTTTCGGATTCAACTACTTCACTCTCCATCTTAATGAGGAATTCTATCATATTATGGTCACTCTTCCCTAAGGAATCCCGCACAACAAGATTGTTAATTAATCCTTTCTCATTGCACAATACCCAGTCTAGGATCGCCTGTTCTCTAGTTGGTTCCTCAATGTATTGGTCTAGAAATCCATCACGTACACACTCCAGGAGTTCCTCCCCCACACTATTGTTGCTAATTTGGTTTGACCAATCTATATGTAGATTAAAGTCACCCATGATTATAGTTGTACCCTTCTTGCATGCATCTCTAATTTCCTGTTTAATGCCCTCCCCTACATCTCCACTACTGTTTGGGGGCCGAGAGACAACCCCCACCAACGTTTTCTGCCCCTTGGTGTTTCTTAGCTCCACCCATACAGATTCCACATTGTAATTTTCCGAGCCAATATCCTTCCTCACTATTGCATTGATTTCCTCCTTTACTTACAAGGCTACCCCACCTCCTTTCCCTTTTTGCCTGTCCTTCCTAAATATTGAATACCCCTGGATGTTCAGTTCCCATCTTTGGTCACCCTGCAACCATGTCTCCGTAATCACAACTATATCATAACCGTTAATATCTATCTGTGCTGTTAATTCATCTACCTTATTGTGAATGCTCCACCACATGGACTGCAGTGGTTCAAGAAGGCAGCTCACCACCACCTACTCAAGGGCAATTAGGAATGCGCAATAAATGCTGGCTTTGCCAGCAACGCCCACATCCTATGAACGAATAAAGAAAAAATCTCCCCTTAACCTCCTCTCCTCATTTCACATCGTTCACCTGACGAAGGGGGAAGCCTCCGAAAGCTTGTGAATTTAAAATAAAATTGCTGGACTATAACTTGGTGTTGTAAAATTGTTTACAATCCTCTAAGGAGAACAATCCCAGCTTCTCTCATCTCTCCACATAACTGCAGTCCCGCATCAGTGAAGTACAGTTGTCAGGGTAGGCAGTGGCAACCGTACTGGAGCGGAGATGAAAGATTATCGGCTGGCTCCTTTGTACTTTGGACCTTAACGAGGGGCTATTTACTTATCGAACATGTTTGTGTCATTGCAGTCAGTGCTGAGCAGTGCATGTTGTAAATCAACACCGGTTAGAGGTGATTAAATATCAAAGGAAATTGCACCTTGAAAGGGTGCAAACTACTGAGTAAACACCTGTTTCTGCCTGAAATACCAGGCGCAATTAATTCGCTGTAAGTGGCAACTTTGTTATTGACTATAATGGAAATGGCAAATGGTTAGCGCTTTTTGGCCAATTTAAACAATTGCCCGATTTAAACGTGGATGGTTCAAGTGGTTGGGACTCCATCATAGTAAGGTATTGCATGATGGTGCAGAGGAGATTTACTGGAATGGTGCCAGGGATGAGGGATTTCAGTTATGTGGAGAGACTGGAGTAACTGGGATTGTTCTCCTTAGAGCAGAGAAGGTTAAAGGGAGATTTAATAGAGGTGTTCAAAATCATGAAGGGTTTTGACAGAGTACAAAGGGAGAAACTGTTTCCATTGGCAGTCATCAGAGGACACAGATTTAAGATAATTAACAAAAGAACCAGCGGATGAGATGAGAATTTTTTTTTACGCAGCGAGCTGTTATGATCCGGAATGGACTGCCTGAAATGGTGGTGGAAGCAGATTCAATAGTAACTTTCAAAAGCGAAGTGGATAAATACATGAAAAAGGAAACATTTACATGATTATGGGGAAAGAGCAGGGGGAGTGGGACTAATTGGATAGCTCCTTCGAAGAGCCGGCACAGGCACGATAGGCCAAATGGCCTCCTTCCGTACTGTATGATTCTTTGATCTGACTTTACTACGAGCAACGCACGGAAGGGACCTGCTGATCTTGGTTTATAAAAGGTAAGACTGCGTCCAAAATGCAACGGTAAAATGTAGTTGATTTCCCAGCAGTGCACACTTGTTGAAAGGGAGGAAGAGACGGGCAGAGTGCTTTGCAGAGTAAAGGAGGCGACTCAGCAAGTGGTTTTCCCCAACCGCTGGGCTCGTGTTCCCATTTCGCGGTGTGTGGCACAGCACCAGATGGCACTTGTGCCAGTGACGGAGATTTGAGCTGATAGCGGCTCTGTCGGT
Organism: Heptranchias perlo; assembly: GCF_035084215.1. Lineage (NCBI taxonomy): Eukaryota > Metazoa > Chordata > Chondrichthyes > Hexanchiformes > Hexanchidae > Heptranchias > Heptranchias perlo. Next base: position 61,913,397 of record NC_090336.1, on the reverse strand, counting down.
GCCTCTTGTTATTTTTTGGCATGAGACCGGCTGCTAGCTGAATAGGAACAGAAGGATGGGAGTTTAGAGTACGCAGCTTTCCAGAAAGCTGTTGATCATCTCTTGACGTGCACGACCAATCTATTTGTTTTGTCTCAGAATAAGGCAAGAGGTGCTGCAGTCTGGGACCAGGACCCTTTTGTATTAGCAGCTTTTTAAAATGTGGGTTTTCTTAAGCTGTTAGCCATGGCTCAGTGGGTAGCACTCCCATATCTGAGTCAGTAGGTCATGGGTTCAAGTCCCACTCCAGTGACATGAGCACAAAATTTAGGATGTCACTTCGGTGCAGTACTGAGGGAGTGCTGCATTGTTTATCAGATGAGATGTTAAACTGAAGCCCTATCTGCCCTCCCAGGTGGACGTAAAAAATCCAACGGCCACTGATTAATAAAGAGCAGGGGCGTTCTCCTGGCCAATATTTATCCCTCAACCAAGATCACCAGAACAGATGATCTGGTCATTATCACATTGCTGTTTGTGGGACCTTGCTGTGCGCAAATTGGCTGCCGTGTTTCCTACATTACAACAGTGACTTCAAAAGTACTTAATTGGCTGTAAAGCACTTTAGGACATCCTGAGGTCATGAAAGGCGCAAGTCTTTCATCCTCAGGCTCTTTGTGGGTCAAGATAATTTTGTAATAGTCCCTGAACTACAGTCTTCTAGCAGTGCATATAAATTATCAACACGTCTAATGATAGCTGTTTCTGCTATTGACAATGGATTGGCAGTTGTGGTTTCTAACCCTAACCTTAACTACTAACCCTAACCACTTACCGTTAAATCACACATTGTAAACAGCACCATGCAGGTCAGCCACGTTGCCAAACGTCACTCCAATCAATTATATCTGGTGCCAAACAGGTGTGCCTATGATACTGCACATACACCCCACCCCATAACTCACAAATGAGCTCTTTATCTGTGCCCCCAACGTACCCCAACGCAATGCTAACCAGTAGTTAAAATTAGAGGGGGAGAAGGGAAGGAGAGATGAAATTAAGAATGAATAAAAAGGGTACAGCATTTCATCGTGAAAAAAACCTCACTGTCATTCACAACCTAACTCTCATGTACATCTCTAATCCACCTCAATCTGTTTCATTTCCCGCTATGTCCCATTCACCTATTACCCCTGTGCTCACTGACCTACGTTGGCTCCTGGTCCCGTGATGCCTCAATTTTAAAATTCTTAAAGGAGTAGAGAAAGGTGGAGAGGCGGAGAGGAATTCCAGAGCTTAGGGCCCAGGCAGCTGAGGGTATGGCCGCCAATGGTGGGGCGATGAAAATCGGGGATGCGGAAGAGGCCAAAATTGGAGGAGCGCAGAGATCTCAGAGGATTATAGGGCTGGAGGAGGGGGTGAGGCCATGGAGGGATTTGAATGCAAGGCAACAGTTTGAACAAGTTGTTCCATCCTAACACAAGATTCTCTGCAAAATTGTCTTAGTGCATCTCCTGATAGTCAACGGCCCTTATGCATCATAGTAAACGTCATAAATGTTGGTCTTCACAATGTGTAACCAACTTTGTGAACATCCAAAGCATTCGGCCTAAAACTGCACCCTCCCCCCTCCCATTCAATAGATATTTTTGTTTAGCAAAAGTTATGTAGTTTCAGTTTGGTCGAAGATTTCTACAGTTACGTAAATTTTTCCAAAACATTCAGATGGACACTTAGAGAGATCATCACAAATATTACAAGATTGAAAACATATATATTTGAATAGAACCACAGAGGTCTATATTGTGAGCTAAGTTTGTGTTTGGAAGTCTTTTCCAGAGGACGTACAAACCACAGTCAGATCATTACATTCTACTTAGACGTTAATGGAATCACCGTGATCAACTATGAAATTAATAAGAAACTCGAACAACGGAAGCATGAAAAGTAATGGGCCAGAATTTGCTGTCAAAATAAAAGTGAGGTTGATGGGGCTCGCCGTTATTTATGCGCAAATAGTACAGCAACTTTGGGCGAGGAGCAGATGCGCGGTTAAACACGGATATCCAGACGTTGCTGTCCGAGAAGTGCCGCTCCGCCATCAGCTTCACGAAAACGGCATCTCGCTGTCTGCCTCATCGTAGAAATGCATTGAATGGCATGAAGTTGTTGGGTCAAAATCCTGGAACTCCCTACCTAACAGCACTGTGGGAGTACCTTCACCACGCTGCTAATTACTAGCCCTAACTTTTTGTGGTGAGTTTAGTTCTCATCTACCGTGCAAATTTTTAAAAATTCATTCATGGGATGTGGGCGTCGCTGGCAAGGCCAGCATTTATTGCCCATCCCTAATTGCCCTTGAGAAGGTGGTGGTGAGCCGCCTTCTTGAACCGCTGCAGTCCATGTGGTGAAGGTTCTCCCACAGTGCTGTTAGGAAGGGAGTTCCAGGATTTTGACCCAGTGACGATGAAGGAACGGCGATATATTTCCAAGTTGGGACGGTGTGTGATTTGGAGGGGAACGTGCAGGTGATGTTGTTCCCATGTGCCTGCTGCCCTTGTCCTTCTAGGTGGTAGAGGTCGCAGGTTTAGGAGGTGCTGTCGAAGAAGCCTTGGTGAGTTGCTGCAGTGCATCCTGTGGATGGTGCACACTGCAGCCACTGTGCACCGGTGGTGAAGGGAGTGAATGTTTAGGGTGGTGGATGGGGTGCCAATCAAACGGGCTGCTTTGTCCTGGATGGTGTCAAGCTTCTTGAGTGTTGTTGGAGCTACACTCATCCAGGCAAGTGGAGAGTATTCCATCACACTCCTGACTTGTGCCTTGTAGATGGTGGAAAGGCTTTGGGGAATCAGGAGGTGAGTCACTCGCCGCAGAATACCCAGCCTTTGACATGCTCTTGTAGCCACAGTATTTATGTGGCTGGTCCAGTTAAGTTTCTGGTTAATGGTGACCCCCAGGATGTTGATGGTGGGGGATTCGGTGATGGTAATGTCGTTGAATGTCAAGGGGAGGTGGTTAGACTCTCTCTTGTTGGAGACGGTCATTGCCTGGCACTTGTCTGGTGCGAATATTACTTACCACTTATCAGCCCAAGCCTGGATGTTGTCCAGGTCTTGCTGCATGCGGGCTCGGACTGCTTCATTATCTGAGGGATTGCGAGTGGATCTGAACTCTGTGCAATAATCAGCGAACATCCCCATTTCTGACCTTATGATGGAGGGAACGTCATTGATGAAACAGCTGAAGATGGTTGGGCCTAGGACACTGCCTTGAGGAACTCCTGCAGCAATGTCCTGGGGCTGAGATGATTGGTCTCCAACAACCACTACCATCTTCCTTTGTGCTAGGTATGACTCCAGCCACTGGAGAGTTTTCCCCCTAATTCCCATTGACTTCAATTTTACTCGGGCTCCTTGGTGCCACACTCGGTCAAATGCTGCCTTGATGTCAAGGGCAGTCACTCGCACCTCACCTCTGGAATTCAGCTCTTTTGTCCATGTTTGGACCAAGGCTATAATGAGGTCTGGAGCCGAGTGGTCCTGGCGGAATTGATTAAGGAGATACCCAGCTGCTTGCCCTGTTCACTCAGGTCCCAGATGCCCTGTTTCCCTCACTGCCCTGTTATCAACTTACACTTTCAGCAACTTTGTGGGCAAAAGTTTTTTGAAGCTGAAGGGTGCACGGGCAAGTCTAACTAACGGCAGACACCATTAGATGCCCTGCTACAGCAAAATCCAGCCCAATGAAATAAAAAAAAGAACTACAATCACAAAATGAAAACGTAAAAGAAACTCTAACAAACATACCTTCAAATGGGATGTTACTTTGTTGTAAAAAAGAACAGATTGTGGGGTATGGCACAGAACTATACAGAAAGAACTTTCATTTATTTTGTTCTCTATCACCTCTCTCAGAAATGTCTCAAAGCACAGTCAACTGATGGTACGAGGCTACTTAGTGGCCATTCTCGTCAGATGCCATAAAACAGCAAGGGCAATTAATCCGTCTTTAGTGACACTGAGGATTGGCCAGGACACTGGGAGAAATCTCTAATCTTCAAATAGTGTCACAGGGGGGTCTTTTAACATCCACCTGAACCAAAGCAAGAGACAGGTGGGGCTTTGATTTTAACATCTCATCCAAAGGACAGCACCTCTGACAAAGCAACAAACACTCTCTCACCACTGCACTGAAGTCCTACCTGGATTACATGCTCAGGTCCATAGTGGGGTTTGAACCCACAACCTTCTAACTCGAAGCAAGCGTGCTGCCAACTGAACCAAGAGGGCTAAAAAGAAAAAAAAGGCTTGCATTTATATCGAGCCTTTCACGACCTCAGGACGTCCCAAAGTGCTTTACAATCGAAGAAGTATTTTTGAAGTGTAGCCACTATTGTAATGTAGGAAACGCAGCAGCCAATTTGCACACAGCAAGCTCCCACAAACAGCAATGAAATAAATGACCAGATAATCTGTTCTCACTGATGTTGACACAGCCGTCCAGGGTAGAAACTGGACCTCGTTGTGCTCGTTTTATGGGTGTAAATCGGACGCAACCTGTGCCAATTTCGGGGACCAACGTCCCCACCCAAAGTATGTCTGAAAGATATCTCAGCTGATATTGAGTTGGGCCATTTTTCAGGCATCCCAGGTAGTCACTTAAAGCAGGCGTTAGGCCAGTTAACATGTGTAAAGGCCTGTTTTAGATGCCGTCCTGGAAATTGGATAGCGATGAGTGGTGCAGGAGCCGAGCTTGCTTCTTCGGCTGTCGGTACGTTTTTACAAAAAACATTTTTAAAAATTCCTGTGAAGCCAGAAGCAGGAATGCTCCTCTGTCTCCACAGTACTCCCAATCCTCCATCCCCCACCCCACCATGGTTGCTGCTCCAGCTCCCCCTTCCCGGGATTTACCTTTGGGCAGCTGCCATTCATCTTACATAGAATGTACAGCACAGGAACAGGCCATTCGGCCTAACTGGTCTATGCTGGTGTTTATGCTCCACATGAACCTCCTCCCACCCAACTTCATCTCACCCTGTCAGCATATCACTCTACTCCTTTCTCCCTCATGTGTTTATCCCCTTAAACTTGTATTTACTACTGTCCATCAAGGAAGAAGATACTGCCAGAGTCTCAGTAAAGGAAGATGTAGTTGAGATACTGGATGGGCTAAAAATTGATAAAGAAGACGTACTAGAAAGGCTGGCTGTACTTAAAGTAGATAAGTCACCCAGTCCAGATGGGATGCATCCTATGTTGCTGAGGGAAGTAAGGGTGGAAATTGCAGAGGTGCTGGCCATAATCTTCCAATCCTCCTTAGATATCGGGGTGGTGCCAGGGGACTGGAGAACTGCAAATATTACACCCTTGTTCAAAATAGTGTGTAAGGATAAACCCAGCAATTACAGGCCAGTCAGTTTGATCTCAGTGGTGGGGAAGCTTTTGGAAATGATAATCCAGGACAGTTGTAAACAATTTTACAACACCAAGTTATAGTCCAGCAATTTTATTTTAAATTCACAAGCTTTCGGAGATTTTCTCCTTCCTCAGGACAGAATTAAGAGTCACTTAGATAAGTGTGGATTAATAAAGGAAAGCCAGCATGGATTTGTTAAAGGCAAATCATGTTTAACTAACTTGATTGAATTTTTTGATGAGGTAACAGAGAGGGTTGATGAGGGTTAATGCGGTTCATGTTGTGTATATGGACTTTCAAAAGGCGGTTGATAAAGTGCCGCATAATAGGCTTCTCAGAAAAATGGAAGCCCATGAAATAAAAGGGGCAGTGGCAGCATGGATACGAAATTGGCTAAATGACAGGAAACAGAGAGTAGCAGTGAACGGTTGTTTTTCGGACTGGAGGAAGGTGGACAGTGGTGTTCCCCAGGGGTCTGTATTATGACCACTGCTTTTTTGATATATTTTTGACTGGGCTTGGGTGAACAGGGCACAATTTCAAAATCTGCAGATGACACAAAATTTGGAAGAGCAGTAAACAGTGAGGAGGATAGTAATACACTTCAAGAGGACATAGACAGGCTGGTAGAATGGGCAGACACATGGCAGATGAAATTTAACGCAGAGAAGTGCAAAGTGATACGTTTTGGCAGGAAGAATGAGGAGAGGCAATACAAAATAAATGTTACAATTCTAAAGGGGGTGCAGGAACAGAGAGAGCTAGGGGGGTATATGTACACAAATTTTTGAAGGTGGCAGGACAGATTGAGAAAGCAATTAAAAAAGCATATGGGATTCTGGGCTTTATAAATCGAGGCATTGAGTCCAAAAGCAAGGAAATCATGATGAACCTTAATAAAACACTGGTTCGGCAACAACTGGAGTACTGTGTCCAATTCTGAGCACCACACTTTAGGAAGGATGTGAAAGCTTCATGAAGGGTGCAGAAGAGATTTACTAGAATGGTTCCAGGGATGAGGGACTTCAGTTACATGGATAGACTAGAGAAGCTGGGGATGTTCTCCTGATAGCAGAGGAGGTTGAAGAGATTTGATAAAAGGGTTCAAAATCATGAAGGGTTTCGATAAAGTAAATGAAGAGAAAACGTTCCCATTGGCGGAAACAGTAGAAAAACAGGAGCCTGTTAGTGATAACCGAGCACGGAGTGCAGCGGAACACAGAGTGAACACTTCAGAGTTTGGTAAGTGTGGGAGTTCGGTGAAGTGGGGGAAGGAGGTGCTGCTTTGCCTTGCTTTTCCTAACTTTTTCCGCAGACCGGTGGCGGACCTCAGCAGCAGAAGATTGAAAGTGGAGATAGAAGCAGCAGCAGACCTGCAACAAGAGACAACTACAGTGCGACGTCGCAGGTGAGGCAGGTGAGTCCGAGAGGTGAGGACAGTATAAAAGGAGATACCGAGAGCAGGATGAGAGTCTGAGAGGTGAACGCAGTGTAAATCTAAGGCAAGTCATGGCAGCAGAGATCGCACCCGTGATATGCTCCTCCTGCACAATGTGGGAAGTCATGGACACTATCAGTGTCCATGGTGACCATGTGTGCAGGAAGTGTGTCCAGCTGCAGCTACTGGCAAACTGCATTTCGGAGCTGGAGCTGGACTCACTGTGGAGCATCCGCGATGCTGAGACTATCGTGGATAGCACGTTCAGTGAGGTGGTCACGCCGCAGGTAAAGATTACGCAGGCAGAAAGGAAATGGGTGACCGCCAGGCAGAGTAAAAGGACCAGGCAGGAAGAGCAGGAGTCCCCTGGGGCCATCTCCCTCTCAAACAAATACTCTGCTTTGAGTACAGTTGGGGGAGATGGCTTATCAGGGGAAAGCAGCAAGAGCCAGGTTCGGGGCACCACGGGTGGCTCTGCTGCACAGGAGGGGAGGAAGAAGAGTGGCAGGGCTATAGTGATAGGGGATTCAATTATAAGGGGAACAGATAGGCGTTTCTGCGACCGTAAACGTGACTCCAGGATGGTATGTTGCCTCCCTGGTGCTAGGGTCAAGGATGTCACGGAGCGTCTGCAGAGCATTCTGGAGGGGGAGGGTGAACAGCCAGTAGTCATAGTCCATATCGGTACCAACGACATAGGTAAAAAAAGAGATGAGGTCCTGCAAGGTGAATTCAAGGAGTTAGGAGATAAATTAAAAAGCAGGACCTCAAAGGTAGTGATCTCAGGATGACTACCCGTGCCACGTGCTAGTGAGTATAGGAACAGGAGAATAGACAGGATGAATGCGTGGCTGCAGGGATGGTGTAGGAGGGAGGGATTTAGATTCCTGGGACATTGGGACCGGTTCTGGGTAAGATGAGACCTGTACAAGCAAGACGGGTTACACCCGAGCAGGACCGAGACCAATGTCCTCGCGGGGGTGTTTGCTAGTGCTGTTGGGGAAGGTTTAAACTAGTGTGGCAGGGGGATGGGAACCTGAGCGGGGAGTCAGAAGGGAGTAAAGTTGAGAGCAGCAAGAGAGGGGAAGACCCAGGGGAAATTTACAATACAAACAGTACAAACAGTTGTTCAAGAACAAGTGAAAGGGAAAAACGTAGAGCAGCGGAAAGAAAGTGTACTTTAGACACTACATATAAAGTGAAAACTAAAAGGCGTAAGGCGATTAACCCAGCATCAAAGCTGAAGGTCAGGCTAGGGTGTGTGGTTCAACTAAGAGTTCTATATACAAATGCACGGAGTATAAGGAATAAATTAAATGAACGACAGGTTCAAATTCAAATCGGAGGGTATGACATGATAGCTATTACTGAGACATGGCTGCAGGATGGTCAGGATTGGGAACTAAATATACCAGGTTATAAGGTCTACAGGAGAGATAGGGAAAATGGAAGAGGGGGAGGTGTAGCCTTAGTGATCAGAGATGAAATCAATTAAATGATAAAGGAGGATATAACGAGAGGTAAGCAGCCAACAGAGACCTTATGGGTTGAATTGAGAAATAGGAAAGGATCTAAGACTATAGTGGGAGTTGTATATAGGACCCCTGGAAGCAGCTCTGAAGTGCTCGATTGTATAAATGCAGAGATTAGACAAGCGTGTAACAAAGGCATAGTGGTCTTAATGGGAGACTTTAACCTTCACACAGATTGGGGAAAGCAGACTAGCAACTGTCAGAAAGGTAGTGAATTTCTTGAGTGTGTCTGGGATAGTTTTCCACAGCAGTCTGTCCAAAAGGCAACAAGGGGGCAAGCCATACTCGATTTAGTAATGAGTAACGAACCAAGTTTAGTAAACGGCTTAACTGTGCGTGAACATCTATCCAATAGTGATCATAATATGATTGAGTTCAATGTAGTGTTTGAAAGGGAAAAAAGTGAATCAGCTGCTAAGATTCTAGACTTGGGTAAGGCCGACTTCAATGGGATGAGACAGAGACTGTCCACAGTAAACTGGGCAAATCTGTTAACGGGCAAAACGACTGATGATCAGTGGGAAATGTTTAAAGAAACATTTAACGAGATACAGAACCGGTTTATTCCCCTGAGGGGCAAGAAGTCTACTTGCCAAAAAAAACAGCCATGGACAATTAAAGAGGTAAGGGACAGTATAAGACATAAGGAAAGGGCATACAAAAAGACAAAAAATGACGAATGGGAAAGATACAAAGATCAACAAAGGGTCACAAAACAGATAGGGATATCAAAACCAATACGAAGAACTTTTACAGTTAAATTAGGAAAAAGAGGGTGGTCAGGAGCAGTATTGGCCCCTTAAAAACTGAAAGTGGGGATATTGTCATTGACAATGGGGAAATGGCGGACATGTTGAATAATTACTTTGCATCAGTATTTACAGTCGAAAAAGAGGATAGCATGCCGGAAATCCCAAGAAAACTAATATTGAATCGGGGACAGGGACTCGATAAAATTAACATAAGTAAAGCAACAGTAATGAAGAAAATAATAGCACTAAAGAGTGATAAATCCCCAGGACCAGATGGTTTCCATCCCAGGGTTTTAAAGGAAGTAGGTGAGCACATTGCGGATGCCCTAACTATAATCTTTCAAAGTTCTCTAGATTCAGGAACTGTCCCTCTAGATTGGAAAATTGCACATGTCACTCCGCTTTTTAAGAAAGGAGAGAGGAAAACCAGGGAATTATAAACCAGTTCGCCGAATATCTGTTGTCGGGAAAATGCTGGAGTCTATAATTAAGGACAGGGTGACTGAACACCTCGAGAATTTTCAGTTAATCAAAGAGAGCCAGCATGGATTTGTGAAAGGCAGGTCGTGCCTGACAAACCTGATTGAATTTTTTGAAGAGGTGACTAAAGTAGTGGACAGGGGAATGTCAATGGATGTTATTTATATGGACTTCCAGAAGGCATTTGATGAGGTCCCACATAAGAGGCTGTTAGTTAAGTTAGGGTCCCACATAAGAGGCTGTTAGTTAAGTTAGAAGCCCATGGAATCGAGGGAAAAGTACGGACTTGGTTAGGAAGTTGGCTGAGCGAAATGCGACAGAGAGTAGGGATAATGGGTAGGTACTCACATTGGCAGGATGTGACTCGTGGAGTCCCGCAGGGATCTGTCTTGGGGCCTCAATTATTCACAATATTTATTAACGACTTAGATGAAGGCATAGAAAGTCTCATATCTAAGTTTGTCAATGACACAAAGATTGGTGGCATTGTAAGCAGTGTAGATGAAAACATGAAGAGCTCGATGTTAGCAGGGCTGCAGGTTTGCGGCGGGGGGGGCTATTGGGTGCGTGGGTAACGCGCCTGGTGAAATTAGTCTGCCCCCCGCGCGATCGCAGCCCAATTGGATCCACTTACCTGGTCTTCCAGGTTCCCCACTGCTGATCTGCACGTCGGGCGGGCTGCGCATGCGCAGTAAGGTCTGTCAGCTGAAGGAACTCTATTCAAAGGGGCAGTGCTCCACTGACAGATGCTGCAACAAATAGGAAAAATTACAGCATGGAGCAGCCCAGGGGGAAGGCTGCTCCCAGTTTAATGATGCCTCACTCCAGGTATCATTAGATGGGGTGAGGAGGAGGGGGAGGACAGAGATCTTCCCCCCGGCGGGCGGAAGCGGCCTGCCTCTGCCACCAGGAAGGTCTGGCTCGAGGTGGCAGAGGAGGTCACCTGCACCACCAACATATCGCCCACCTGCATACAGTGCAGGAGGCGCTCCAATGACCTCAGTAGGTCAGCCAAAGTGAGTACACTTACTCATTCCCCTACACTCCATCTGCCACATCACCACCCCCACCCCACATCTCCTTCTGCACTGCCAACACTACTCTGTCACATCACCCCTCATACCCACTCAAACCTCATCCTCATCTTACCTGCACTTACTCACCTCACCAGTACTCATCCCGCCACTACCACTCAACCCAATCCTCATGGCTCTATCTCATACTCACCCTCTCGTGTATCTCTTTCACAGTCAGCCTCACTCAACCTGCCACTACCTGTGCTGCAGCCACAGGGCATGCATCACATATGTGCAGTAGGCAGCGTAAGGCAAACGTGTCATGAGCATGAAGGGGATGCACAAGGGTGTTTGAGGGTTTGTCATGGTTTTTACTTATATTTAATTTCTGACCAACTCACATTACATATTATATTGGCACCACTACTGTCACGTCTTTGCGAATCTTGTCTGGTTTGTGCAATAATGCCCTTTCCTGAGGATCACAATGAAGACCCACAACTGATGCCACCCATTGTGTCACTGCAGAGTGGGTGTAGGTTTATTTGCAGGGCTCTTTTGTGCAGATGACTGAGAGACATCGGCGATGTCCCCGGTGGCACCCTGGAAGGATGCGGAGGAGAAGTTGTTGAGGGCAGTGGTGACTTTGACAGCGACAGGTAAGAAGATGGTGCTCGGGACAACCGGGAGCAGCTCGGCATGAAGGAGGCTGCAGATGTCCACGACTGCATGTCGAGTGACTCTGAGCCTCCGTGTGCACTGCTGCTCAGAGAGGTCCAGAAAGCTGAGCCTCGGTCTGTGGACCCTGTGGCGAGGGTAGTGCCCTCTGCGATGCATCTCTCTCTGCAGTTGCCCTCCCTCCTGCTGTACAGGTGGATGTGTCACAGCACTGTGTTGTGGAGCTCCACGTGTCAGAGGTGGACGGCGTGGACGGTGAGGCTGGTGATGCTGTTCGTCCTCCGAGGAGGTCATGACTGCAGCTACGGCGGCCCCCATCCGGAAGATGTACATCTGAGGGGGTCCGCAAGGTAGGTAAGTGTGTCCTCACACCGGGGTTGCGGTTCCAGGTCGGTGAATTTTCTTGTTAGGAGGAGGAGGGTGGTGGAGGCCAACCTTTGTCCAATGTGACGGAGTGGCCACCTGTCGAATGCACCTTTGCAGCTGCCACACCTCCGTTTGAACTGGGAGTGTTTCTCCCATTTTGGGAAACAATCTCAGTTCAGTGTAAAATCCCACCCCTCCTAATCAAACAGCTCAATCAGGTCTGTAAACGACCTGAACAAGCAAGATAAATACTTTCAAGTGGCACCCCGCTGGCTTTAATTGCCTGCGGGATTCCCACCAGCGGGGGCTGCGCGCGCACTCCGGCACGTCAGTGGGGAACCCGGAAGTGGGCGAGTTGGAGCCGGGCTCCGAACCCGCTCCGTGATTCTCCGATTTTCGGAGGCCCCCGCCAGGAACACACCCGATAGCGGGTGCTAAAATGATGCCCATTATTACAAAGCGATATTGATAGATTAGGTGAATGGGCAAAACTGTGGCAAATGGAATTCAATGTAGACAAATGTGAGGTCATCCACTTTGGATCAAAAAAGGACAGAACAGGGTACTTTCTAAATGGTAAAAAGTTAAAAACAGTGGATGTCCAAAGGGACTTAGGGGTTCAGGTACATAGATCATTGAAGTGTCATGAACAGGTGCAGAAAATAATCAAGAAGGCAAATGGAATGCTGGCCTTTATTTCTAGAGGACTGGAGTACAAGGGGGCAGAAGTTATGCTGCAGCTATACAAAACCCTGGTTAGACCGCACCTGGAGTACTGTGAGCAGTTCTGGGCACCGCACCTTCGGAAGGACATATTGGCCTTGGAGGGAGTGCAGCGTCGGTTTACTAGAATGATACCCGGACTTCAAGGGTTAAGTTACGAGGAGAGATTACACAAATTGGGGTTGTATTCGCTAGAGTTTAGAAGGTTAAAGGGTGATCTGATTGAAGTTTATAAGATTTTAAGGGGAACAGATAGGGTGGATAGAGAGAAACTATTTCTGCTGGTTGGGGATTCTAGGAGTAGGGGGCACAGTCTAAAAATTAGAGCCAGACCTTTCAGGAGCGAGATTAGAAAACATTTCTACACACAAAGGGTGGTAGAAGTTTGGGTATGGGCCAAAGGCAGGTATATGGAGCTCGATCACAGATCAGCCATGATCTTATCAAATGGCGGAGCAGGCACGAGGGGCTAAATGGCCTACTCCTGTTCCTATGTTCTTAAGGGTCGAGAACCGGAGGACAAAGATTGGCAAAAGAACCAAAGGCGACGTGAGGAAAAACTTTTTTACGCAGCGAGTAGTTGTGATCTGGAATGCGCTGCCTGAATGGGCGGTGGAAGCAGCTTCAATCGTGGCTTTCAAAAAGGAACTGGATAAATACTCGAAGGGGAAAAATTTGCAGGGCTACGGGGAAAGAGCGGGGGCAGGTGACTGACTGGATTGCTCTTACTTAGAGCAGGCACGGGCTCGATGTGCCAAATGGCCTTCTTCTGTACTGTAACCATTCGATGATTCCATGTGTCTGCCCATTTCACCAGTCTGTCCATGTCCTCCTGAAGTCTTTACTATCCTTCTCACTGTTTACTGCATTCCTGAGTTTCGTGTCATCTGCAAACTTTGAAATTATGCCCTGTACACCCAAGTTCAGGTCGGGGTGGCAAGTTCCTTTCCCTGAAGGACACTAGTTGTCTAGTTGGGTTTTTACAATAAATCAGCTTTCAAGGTCATTTTCTGATGCCAGCCCACAAATTTACAGATTTTTAAAAATTCAATTTTATAACCTGCTATCAAGGGATTTGAACGTGCATTTATATTGCACCTTTCATATCCTCAGCCTGTCGCAAAATGTTTCACAGCCATTAAAGCAGTTTTCAAGTGCAGTGACTGTTGTAATGCAGGCAAATGCATCTGTCTGGCACCAAGCAGAGGGAGAGACAAGGGGAAAATTGGCACCTCAAAACTGCAACCAAAAAACACAATCGCAGATAATTCTACAGTGCACAACACAAGTGATGCACATGCATCTCTGCTAATACACAGAGCAAGCATGGTCATAGCTCCTTCCAGTGGAATTGGTCCCAATTTTGTGCAGTAATATAAGGTATCAATAGAGTCCATGTCAAAACCGCTATCACATAATAAATCATCAGCACAAAGGTGAATGTAACTCGATCCATCCAGTTATTATTCATATACTATTGGTGTCTGTGTTGCTGCATATCACTGTACACAGCTGTCTGTGTCGATATCTCTCCGGCCACTACTGTAAACAGAGTTGAGGTACAGATCACCCATGATCACAATCAACGGTTAGAACAGGTTCAAGGGGCTGAATGGTCTACTTCTGTACCTATGTTCCGACAGCAGTTATATAGAACACTTGCGTACAGTGTAGACTCTTTCACAATCACCGAGTTACTGGATAAAGCCTAGCACACTCACATTACACATCTACATACCACACAGCTCCTCCTTTAACTGGTCAATTTTCAAATTCTCATCCTCCTGTTCACATCCCTCCATGGCCTCGCCCCTCCCTATCTCTGTAACCTCCTCCAGCCCTCAGAGATCTCTGTGCTCCTCCAATTCTGGCCTCTTGCGCATCCCCGATTTTCATCACTCCACCATTGGCGGTCATGCCTTCAGCTGCTGAGGCCCTAAGTTCTGGAATTTCCTCCCTTAACCTCTTCTCTCTATCTCTCTCTCCTCCTTTAAGGCACTCCTTAAAACCTACTCTTTTACCATGCTTTTGGTCTTCTGTCTTAATATCTCCTTATGTGGCTCGTGTCAAATCTTGTCTGATTACGCTACTGTGAAGCGCCTTGGGACGTTTTATTACGTTAAAGGTGCTATATAAATGCAAATTGTTTTTGTCTAATCCACAAATCCATTGACAGGCACTAACACATAGCACATTCCCACATCTAGCTTTCCACGAGTGATGCTGCTGTAAGAACTCATTCCATGGCCAACAGCAAACCAATATAGACATTTGTCAATATCTCGGGCTGGCAACATTCACAATCGATCTCTCACAATTAACGAGCCAATTCTTCAATATAGAAGCATTGTTGTAGTCAAGCAAAATGGATTTCAAAAGTGCACTGAGTTATTTCTCCCCCCGGTTTGTGGCCTGTGAAATGTTCGCTTGTAAACATGCTGCTGAGGAGTCTCACCTCAGATGTGGGGAAGTTGGAACACTAATCAGAAAACAAGGCACGTATTTGCAAGTTGTGATACAACATTCACCAGTATGAATGATTCATGGGCTCTTTCTAATGTTATTTTTTTAAAAAGGAGAGTTTTTTTTGTAACAAAGGCGGCTAAATGGGGTTGAGGTACAGATTAGCCGCAATCTTATTGAAGGCTCGATGGGCTGAAAGGGTTCCTATGTTGTGAACCCTTACTTACAATGCACTTTGTTCCTCTTTCAGAGTGCCATGCCTCTGTGAAAAACAATACTTCCTGGCATCTTACTTAACTCTTTGCTTTCATACTCTATACTCATATCCCCTAATTTTTACATTCCTATCCATCTGAAATGACCTGTCTACTCAAGACAGAATCATTTTAAACACCTCAATCTGGGGCAAGGGATCTGGGTGTCCTAGGACATGAATCACAAAATGTTAGTATGCAGGTACAGCAAGTGATTAGGAAGGCAAATGGAATGTTGTCATTTATTGCAAGGGGAATGGAATAAAAAAGTAGAGATGTTTTGCTACAGTTGTACAGGGCATTGGTGAGACCACATCTAGAATACTGTGTGCAGTTTTGGTCTCCTTATTTCAGAAAGGACATAATTGCTTTGGAGGCGGTTCGGAGAAGGTTCATTCGACTGATTCCTGGGATGAAGAGGTTATCCTATGAGGAAAGGTTGGACAAGTTGGGCCTGTATACATTGGAGTTTAGAAGAATGAGAGGTGATCTTATTGAAACATATAAGATCCTGAGAGGATGTTTCCCCTGGTGGGAGAGACTAGAACTAAGGGCCACAGTTTAAAAATAAGAGGTCTCCCATTTAAGACTGAGATGAGGAGAAATGTTTTCTCTCAGAGGGTCATGAGTCTGTGGAACTCCCTTCCCCACAGAGCGGTGGAGGCAGGGTCATTGAATATTTTAAAGACTGAGTTAGATAGATTCCTGATTAACAAGGGAGTCAAAGGTTATAGTAGGTAGACGGGAGAGTAGGGTTGAGGTCACAATCAGTTCAGCCATGATCTTCTCAAATGGCAGAGCAGGCTCGAGGGGCTGAATGTCCTACTCCTGCTCTTAGTTCGTATGTTCGTAATCATATCTCTTTTAAGTCCACATGTCGCCAGTGAAAAAAGCTGAATTACTTGTGTGTATCCAGATTGTTAAGAGTCTGAAGAATTATATAGAATTTTACACCACAAAAACAGGCCATTTGGCCCAACTGGTCTATGCCAGTATTTATGCTCCACATAAGCCTCCTCCCTCCCTACTTCATCTCACCCCAACAACATATCCATTTATTCCTTTCTCCCTCCTGTATTTATCTAGCTTCCCCTGAAATGCATCTATGCTATTAGCCTCAACCACTCCTTGTGGTAGGAAGTTCCACAATAGCGAGTAATCCATGTGACTTGTTCTCTGGGAAATCCTTGATCTGTTTTCTCACTGAAAGTACAAGGGGAGTCTGGGTATCATTCTGTTTGCCTTCCTCTACACCTCAATATCCCCAACTATGTGAGGGGACCAGTACTCTAAGTGCTGCTGTGCCATGACCTTGTATAAACTAAGTATAGTATTCTAGGCAAACATCACCCCATCAAAAAAGAGACTGAATGGAGGAGTAAAGTGAATATGCAGCCCAAGTTACTGGCTGAGTGGGTGCATCTAATAGCAGCAACTGTCTCTACATGTGAAAGACTGTGTGTCAAGATAAGAGAAGGGTTAAAAGTTCACATGTGCAGAGCGGTTGGTTAGAGGGTCTACCCTGCAACTACTATCAGTAATGGTAGCCATAAAACTACCGGATTGTCGTAAAAACCCATCTGGTTCACTAATGTCCTTTCGGGAAGGAAACCTGCCGTCCTTACTCGGTCTGGCCGATATGTGACTCCAGACCCACAGCAATGTGGTTAATCGCCCTCTGACATGGCCTAGCAAGCCACTCAGTTGTTCAAGAAGGCGGCTCACCACCACCTTCTCAAGGGCAATTAGGGATGGGCAATAAATCCTAGCCCTGCCAGCGACGCCCACATCCCGTGAACGAATAAAAAAAACTCCTCGCATAGTGACTGAATGACCATAACCAGATCAGAGATGCCACACATTAGTGAGACATTCCCTCAGAGCCAGGGAAGGAGAATGGAGAGTTCACCAGTGCATTCGGTTAGTAAATCAAGTATGAGTTGACCAGAAGAGGGTGGGGTGAAGCACTTATTTTTGGGATACAAATTAATCTTAAACAATCACAGAGAACTCCAGCTAAGATTAATCCATTTCGTAAAGTCATTATAGTGTATCCAGCAGCAATAATGGTATTTTTTTTATATTAATTCTCAGGATGTGGGCATTGCTCGCAAGATCAGCATTTATTTCCCATCCCTAATTGCAAGGGAACATAGGAACAGGAGGAGGCCATTTCGCCCCTCAAGCCTGTTCCGCCAATCAATTAGATCATGGCTGATCTGTATCTTAACTCCAATTACCCACCTTGGTTCAGTAACCCTTAATACCCTTGCCTAACAAAAAACTATCAATCTCAGTTGTGAAAGTTTTCAATTAACCGCCAGGCTGAACAGCTTTTTGGGGGAGAGTTTTCCAGATTTCTACTACCCTCTACTTGAAGGAGTGCTTCCTGACATCACCCTTGAATGGCCCAGCTCTAACTTTAAGGTTATGCCCCCCTTGTAAGAACATAACAAATAGGAGCAGGAGTAGGCCATACGACCCCTCGAGCTGCTCCGCCATTCAATAAGATCATGGCTGATCTTCGACCTCAACTCCACTTTCCTGCCCGGTCCCCATATCCCTTGATTCCCTTAGAGTCCAAAAATCTACGCATCTCAGTCTTGAATACACTCAACAACTGAGCATCCACAGCCCTCAGGAGTAGAGAATGCCAAAGATTCACAACCTACTGAGTGAAGAAATTTCTCCTGATCTCAGTCTAAATGGCTGACCCCTTATCCTAAGACTATAACCCCTAGTTCTAGACTCTCCAGCCAAGGGAAACAGCCTCTCAGCATCTACCCTGTCAAGACCTCTCAGAATCTCATCTCTCATTCTTCTAAACACCAGAGAGTATAGGCCCATTCTACTCAATCTCTCCTCATAGGACAACACTCTCATCCCAGGAATCAATCTAGTGAACCTTTGTTGCACCGCCTCTAAGGTAAGTATATCCTCCCTTAGGTAAGGAGACCAAAACTGTACACAATACTCCAGGTGTGGTCTCATCAAAGCCCTGTACAACTGCAGCAAGACTTCCTTACTCTTGTACTCCAACCCCCTTGCAATAAAGGCCAACATGCCATTTGCCTTCTTAATTGCTTGCTGTACCTGCATGTTAACTTTCTGTGTTTCATGGACAAGGACACCCAAATCTCTCTGAACACCAACATTTAATGGTTTCTCACCATTTAAAAAATATTCTGTTTTCTATTCTTCCTACCAAAGTGAATAACCTCACATTTCCCCACATTATACTCCATCTGCCACCTTCGTGCCCCCTCACTTAACCTGTCTATATCCCTTCGCAGACTCTTTGCGTCCTCCTCACAGCTTACTTTCCCACCTAGCTTTGTATCGTCAGCAAACTTGGATACATTACACTCGGTCCCTTCATCTAAGTCATCAATATAGATTGTAAATAGCTGAGGCCCAAGCACTGATCCTTGCAGCACTCCACTAGTTATAGCCTGCTGAGCTGAAAATGACCCGTTTATCCCTACTCTCTGTTTTCTGTCCGTTGACCAATCCTCTATCCATGCTCATATATTACCCCCAACACCATAAGCCCTTATCTTATTTAACAACCTTTTGTGTGGCACCTTATCAAATGCCTTTTGAAAATCCAAATATATGACATCGACTGGTTCCCCTTTATCTACCCTGCTAGTTACATCCTCAAAAAACTTTAATAAATTTGTCAAAAATTTATGAAAGTTCCCTTTCATAAAACCATGTTGACTCTGCCCAATCATATTATGATTTTCTAAGTGCCCCGTTACCGTGTCCTTAATAATAGATTCCAGCCGACGACTGAAGTCACGATAACTGGCCTGTAATTCCCTGTTTTCTCTCTCCCTCCTTTCTTGAATAGCGGGGTTACATTTGCTACCTTCCAGTCCGTTGGCACCATTCGAGAATCTATGGAATTCTGGAAGATCACAACCAATGCATCCACTATCTCTGCAGCCTCCTCTTTTAGAACCCTAGGACGTAGGCCATCAGGTCCAGGGGATTTGTCGGCTTTTAGTCCCATTAATTTCTCCAGTACTTTTCTTTACGAATATTAATTACTTTAAGTTCCTCACTCTCGTTAGACCCTTGGTTCCCCTCTGTTGCTGGTACGTTTTTTGTATCTTCTACTGTGAAGACAGATACAAAATATTTGTCAAACATCTCTGCCACTTGCTTATTCCCCATCATAATTTTTCCTGTCTCAGCCTCCAAGGGACCCACTTTACTTTCGATACTCTCTTCCTTTGAACATACTTGTAGAAGCTCTTACAATCTGTTTTTATATTTCTTGCTAGTTTACTCTCATATTCTATTTTCTCCCTCTTCCACAATTTCTTAGCCGTCCTTTGTTGGTTTCTAAAACTCTCCCAATCCTCAGGCTTACTACTCTTCTTTGCAACATTACAAGCCTCTTCTTTTAATCTAATATTATCCTTAACTTCTTTAGTTAGCCACGGATGGATCACTTTTCCAGAGGAGTTTTTATTCCTCAGTGGAATGTATATTCATTGAGAATTATGAAATATTTATTTAAATGTTCACCATTGCTTATCTACCATTATATCTCTTAATCTAATTTCCCAATCAACCTTAGCCAACTCGTCCCTCATACCTATGTGACTGGCTTTGTTTAAGTTTAAGACTTAAGTACGTCACTCTCAAACTCAATGTGAAATTCTATCATATTATAATCAATCTTCCCCAGAGGATCCCTTACTATGAGATTACTAATTAACCCTGTCTCATTACACAAGGCAAGATCTAAAAAAGCCTGTTTCCTGGATGGTTCCACATGTATTGTTCTAGGAAACAGTCTCGAATGCATTCCATGAACTCATCTTCCAAACTACTTTTGCCAATTTGATTTGTCCATTCTATATGAAGATTAAAGTCCCCCACGATTATTGCATTACCTTTGTTACAAGCTCCTCTTATTTCTTGATTAATACTCTGTCCAACAGTATAACTACTGTTAGGGGGCCTATAAACTACTCCCACCAGTGTTTTCTGTCCCTTGTTATTTCTTATCTCTACCCATACTGATTCTACTTCCTGATCTTCCGAGCCGAGATCCTTTCTCATTACTGTCTTTATCTCATCCTTTATTATCAGGGCCACCCCTCTCCCCCCTCTCCTTTTCCATTTTGCCTATTTTTTCGAAAAGTCAAGTACCCTGGAATATTTAGTTCCCAACCTTGGTCACCCTGCAACCACGTCTCAGTAATGGCTACCAGATCAAACACATTTATTTTTATTTGTGCCATTAATTCGTCTATCTTGTTACGAATGCTTTGTGCATTCAGATAATGTGCCTTTAATTTTAATTTTTTACTATTTTCCCCTGATTTGACCTTATTCACTGATGCACTATTACCATTAAACTCTCTGTCCCTTCCTGACACACTCTGCTTATCTTCACCCAAATCGCTACACTGCTCTATGGCCTTCACTTTTCTCTTTAGATTTATAAATTTACTCTTATCTGAACCCCCCCCACCCCGCTTTTTAGTATGAGTTTTGTTCTGGACTCTCCCACCAGAGGAAATAGTTTCTCTCTACCCTATCAAATCCTTTAATCATTTTAAACACCTCAATTAGATTGCCCCATAATCTTCTATACACAAGGAAATACAAGCCGAGTCTATGCAACCTGTCCTCGTAATTTAACCCTTTTAGCCCATTTCTTTTGAAGATGAGCCTTCTTCTTGAACCGCTACAGTCCGAGTGGTGAAAGTGCTCTAACAGCGTGTTAAGTAGGGAGATCAGACAGAGCTGTGACATTCCTCTGAACATAATCATCACCTATGTTGCGAGGCAAGTACGCATCAGCTCCTCTCTCATTCGCACAGGTTGCACTTGGGTTGCCAACCCTCCAGGATTGGCCTTGAGTCTCCAGGAACTGAAGATTAATCTCCTGGACACTGCTTCGAGCAAAAACCCTGGGAGAAAAATCATCGGGGCATTAAAAAAAATTGTGTGGCTTTTTTTTGTTTTCTTTGAACACTTCTGTTTATTAGTTATAAAAATATTGGAGATGGGGGGATAAAAGGCTGTTTGCATGATTCTTGACTATCAGCCAATCGGCGAGTGAAGTCTTTTCACTTCCCAACTGGCCGTGGGGATGTGGTGAGACGCGAGGATGGGCGTGTCGGGTGAGTAGTGGCGGGAGCCTGGGGGCAGGGCAGCTGGAGGCAGGTGAGGAAACCACCAGGAATACATTCAACCAGAGTTGGCAACCCTAGGTTGTACATTACTCTCAAACCTACACCGTGATGGAGCAATGTTTAGCCTGGCCTATTCCTCTGTGGCCAGTACTCAGGTACTCCCTGTGAAGAAGTGATCTGGACAGGCAATTCCAGATAATCAGAGCTGCTGGTAAACTTCTAAGGTCAACTGGAGGGCAAGGAAAGTTGCTTGTGAATTTCTGGCACCAGATCAGAAGAACGCAGCATAAAGCTGACGACCTTACCGTCCCCCTTTTTCAAAAAAAAAGAATATACTGCATCTGTAACAAAGTATGGCATCTAGAGTCAGCTGTGGCTCAGCGGGCAACGCTCTTGCCTCTGAGGGTTGTCAGAAGGTTGTGGGTTCAAGACCTTGAGACGTGAGCACAAAATCCCATCTGCCCTCTCAGGTGGATGTAAACGATCCCATGACACTATTCGAAGAACAGCAGGGGAGATCCCCCTGAAATATTGCTGGCCAATATTTATCCCTGAACCAACATTACTAAATCAGATTATCTGGTCATTATCTCATTGCTGCTTGTGTGAGATTTGAGTGCCTTTTTTGCACTGTAGAATTGGACATTAATTTAGAAACAACGGACAGCCTTGAAAGATACAGCATCAGTTAAAAGGACAGAATGAACTGCTGTTGCCATGGTTACCTATGTGCAGCTGGACTTTTGATTAATTTAATACTGCAGTTTGTATGGGAAAAGCTTCTAAAAGTTTCAAACAAGTCAACATACCACAGAACGGATACCACCGAGAAACTGTTGAGACAGTTAGAATCATGGACACACAAAACAAACGCAGATAAGGGGGGCCTTTACATTCCAAAGTGCTGAGCTAATCGTATCTGGATTTGCACGAGGTAACTGTCCATCACTGAGGCCTAGTTGTGATTGAGGCCTAGCCACAGGAGATAATTGGACAAAAGGACATCTATGTTAATTGTATGATTTATATTAATTAGTGTGAAATTGCATTCAGGCACTGTGTATCAATTGGGGACTCTCTGGTGTCCATAGATAGGAGAGCTTATCTCGGGTGCAAGAGCATGTAATATGGATCTCTGTGAATAAAGGCTTGGAAGCAACTCAAGACCAAGCTCCAGTATTCTATCGTTCACCACCTGGCTATCCGATTTGTAACACTAAGCCTATTTTACTTACTTCCTAAAGTGCAAAAACAACATAAAAAGAAGACATCGCAACAGAACTGGCACTGCAGTCGGAGGACAGAGCAACAGGAGCTCACCTCAAGAAGAAAGGCAACTTCGAAGGAGACACAACAGCCTCGAGTGCGATGGACTGATCACCCGGAAAACTCAACAAGTACTCTCGACTTTGGAAAGGTTGTATGAACTTATGCCAATAAAGTTGTATAGCCTTAAAGCAATTTTCTAAAAGTCACTGTGCAGAGTTCACCAAGCCTTGGAGTGTTTGGACTGTGTGGACAAACCCTGCACTTGCTGTGCGCAAAGTGGCTGCTGCGTTTCCTACATTACAACAGTGACTGCACTTCAAAAAGTATTTCATTGGCTGTAAAGCGCTTTGGGACGTCCTGAGGTTGTGAAAGGCGCTATATAAATGTAAGCTCTTTCTATCTGTAATTTGTATTTGCTAGACGCAAGATCTTTCTTTAATTTGTAAGATAAGGCAGGATGAAATAAAATATAAAAGCAGACGTTAAGTTCTGGTGAAGGGTCCCACCTGAATTGTTAACCTTTCCCTTTTATATGCTGACTCACCTGTTGTGCAATTGTAACATTTTGTGTGTCCACTGTAAGTTTCTTTATAAGTAGCCGCTGGTACAGTTGACAGCACATTTCCAGCATTCATTCTCCATTACATGTATATATTCAACACTCAGTTTTTCATGTTTTATTCCATAAATCATGTACCTCACATTCAATAATAATCTGTGAGGTGCAGAATCTATCACACTGGTATGGAAGATCCTTGTGACTGGCTTGTGGGTGAGTTGGTATTCATATCTTGTGGTGTCCACTCCCCCAGTGCCTCACTGACACTCCTGCACTCCATATTACAACTGTCGAGTAGCTGATTTTATTTCATTCACATCTCTTTGCAGCTAAAATTCCATCATCGTGAAACAAAAATAAAAGTAACTCACTTTGCTAAAACCAACCACAAATTGAAAACAGATTTCATTAAATAGCACTCCTTTAAAATGCTCCTTAAAACCTACCTCTTTGACGAAGCTTTGGGGCACCTGTCCTAAAATCTCCTTACGTGGCTCGATGTCAAATTTTGACTGATTGCGCTCCTGTGAAGCGCCTTGAGATGTTTTACTGCATTAAAGGCGCTATATAAATGCAAGTAGTTGTTTTTATTGGAGTGTAATAACATAGATTAGAATAGTCTCCACCTTAAATTACTAACAGCAAGCATTTTAAATGAAGATAAAGAACAACTCATTCGAACGCTTCATGATTTTGAATGCCAAATGTACCATTAGTTTTATTGCCAATTTTATCCAGTGGTTCCAAGTTTTCAGTAAGTTTTTTACCAATGTGGAGTGATGATTAGCCATCATTCAGTACAACAGTTCATTGGGAAAACAAAATTTAATTGGTGTTAGCTGCGGCTCTGTTGGTATCACTCTCACGTCTGAGTCAAAAGGTCATGGGTTCAAGTCCCACTCCAGAGACTCGAGCACAAAATCTAGGCTGACCCTCCAGTGCAGTACTGAGGGAGTGCTGCACTGTCAGAGGTGCCGTCTTTTGGATGAGATGTTAAACCAAGGCTCCATCTGTCCTATCAGGTGGACATAAAAGATCCCACAGCACTATTTCGAAGAAGAGCAGGGGAGGTCTCCCTGGTGTCCAACATTATCCTTCAACATCATCAAAATAAAAACAGATGATCTGGTCATTATCTCATTGCTGTTTGTGGGACCTTGCAGTGAGCAAATTGGGTGCCACATTTCCTACATTACAACAGTGACTACATTTCCAAAGTATTTCATTGGTGATGAAGCACTTTGGGATGTCCTGAGGTTGTGAAAGACGGTATATAAATGCAAGTCCTTTCTTTCTTCGATGAATGAACGAGTACAATGCACCAGTCACATGTCCAGTTCCTATCCTATCCAATAACTGATCTAAGTACACAGTTACTTAATCCATCAACACAACACATCTTACAGCACGGGACTCATTCCCTAATGTAGTGTGCGTAGGTACTCAGCACTTCCTACCTCGCGAAAATAAACTGGGTCATTGTAGGCTCCACTCCAAAACCGCTAGTTACAGCATTTATCCTGTTAATGTATTCCTCGCTGTTTGTTTAGGCTGCTAAGTATTAATTAGGACGCGTTCACGAGCTGTAAATGTGACAGATGCATTACGCTCAGTGATCGTGAGAAATTAAAACTCTAGGTACAAACAGAAATAGTGGAAGCACTTCTTCACACAAAGGGGAGTGGAAATTCCCCCAAAAAGCTGTTGAGGCTGGGGTAAACTGAAAATGTCAAAACTGACATTAATAGAATTTTGTTAGGCAAGGGTATTAAGGTAAATGGAGTTAAGATACAGATCAGCCATGGTCTCATTGAATGGCTCATGGGGATGAATGGCCTACTCCTGTTCCCATGTAAGGAGGAGGAATAGGGGATCGCGACACTATGAGGTACATAGGAGGAAGAAGATTGTATAAGGTGATTTATCTGGAAACTGGAGGACTCAAGACATCACAGTTCGGAGGAGCACAGAATACAGCAGTATGGATAAGAGAAAAAAAGAGAGAAGGAAAGTTGAAACGGAAAGAGGTTGGAGGCTAAGAGTGAGAGAGGTGGTCGACATTCAGGCGTTCTGAGGTGAGAGAGAGGTGAGAGGAGTCTCTAGCCCAGAAATGGAGGTAAATCTTCAACTTGCGACCAGAACGTAAAACTGGCGGATTACAATGGGAATATAAATGGGCCAGTTGCAATAACGGGCAGTACATCACCTCCTGACTCCCCAAAGCCTTTCCACCATCTACAAGGCACAAGTCAGGAGTGTGATGGAATACTCTCCACTTGCCTGGATGAGTGCAGCTCCAACAACACTCAAGAAGCTCGACACCATCCAAGATAAAGCAGCCTGCTTGATTGGCACCCCATCCACCACCCTAAACATTCACTCCCTTCACCACCGGCGCACTGTGGCTGCAGTGTGCACCATCCACAGGATGCACTGCACAACTCGCCAAGGCTTCTTCGACAGCACCTCCCAAACCCGCGACCTGTACCACCTAGAAGGACAAGAGCAGCAGGCGCATGGGAACAACACCACCTGCACGTTCCCCTCCAAGTCACACACCATCCCGACTTGGAAATATATCGCCGTTCCTTCATTGTCGCTGGGTCAAAATCCTGGAACTCCCTTCCTAACAGCACTGTGGGAGAACCGTCACCACACGGACTACAGTGGTTCAAGAAGGCGGCTCACCACCACCTTCTCGAGGGCAATTAGGGATGGGCAATAAATGCCGGCCTTGCCAGCGACGCCCACATCCCGTGAACGAATAAAAAAAAACACCACGGAATCATTTAATCCCTAGATAATTTCAGCAACATTGAGTGCAATGCAAATTCTGACTGTCTTTGTGGAGTCAATTCAGTGACGTTGGGTGGAACTAAACACAAGCACACTCCCCAGGAAGATTCTCAGGCAGGTAGGAACAAGCAGCTCCCGAAAAGAAGAACAAATGAATTAAAACTTCAATCCTCTTGCGAACTCCCCAAATGCCCAGGAAAGATAATTTCTTAATTATTGGATAATAAAGCAAAAAAAAATCTTCATTTCAAAACAACAGGGCCCAACATGAGCAGTTGCTCTTGTGCTCTAGGCATCCAGATGGTGTTGGCAGACACACTGGGTGCTTGGAACGTTTGGGCAGTGGGCAAGCTGTTCCCTTCCCCCACCCCTTCCTGCCCTCTACATCCTCCTGCTCATTCCATTTGTCACTGTAAATAGCAATTGCTCCCCGGCTGCCACTTGCAGCGAGAGAGAGAGGGAGAGAGAGAGAGAGAGAAGATTCAAAGAACACAGTTGAGGGACGGGGCTACCTCACACTCCCTTATGTTCTGAAAGCTGTCTCACACCTCATGAGATGAGACTTTCTTACTCCTTGTGCCCGCCGCTACTGAGGAGGCAAAAAAATAAGAAAGGAAGACTTGCATTTATATAGCGCCTTTCACGACCTCAGGCTGTCCCAAAGCGCTTTACACCCAATGAAGTACTTTTTCCGAAGTGTAGTCACTGTTGGAAACACAGCAGCAAATTTGTGCACCATAAGCTCCCACGAACAGCAATGAGATAATGACCAGGACACCAAGAGAACGCACCTGCTCTTCTTTGCAATAGTGACCATGGGATCGTTTACATCTGCATGAGAGGGCAGACGGGGCCTCGGTTTAATGTCTCATCCGAAAGACGGCACCTCTGACAGTGCAGCACTGGCACTGATGGAGTAATGGCACATCTAATGTAGGCAGTCCCGAATATTTTGTTTGAATGGTGAACTTTATCAGACTGGCATCACATGGCAATTTATTAATTAAATTTAAAGTATATGGGGAGGATTAGTTTATTTCCCCACAAGTCCTCATCCTTTAATTCTGTCCACCAGTAAATGCCTCTCCACACAGATGGGAAAAACCAATGTTGCTGACAGCAGGCGGACTTAACGGGACGCACGTAATATATTTCAACAGGGGCAAGCCTTCACGGAGCCACGCCAGTTGGCATCATCGCAGCGAAGCAGCTGCCCAACTATTTGCCAGTCCCGGGACGACGCGAGTTGCCAAACAACCAGAAACGCGAGCAGCATGCCATCACACTCACTGTTGTGTTTAACAAATCGGCTTTGCTCAGTGAGACAGAAGATCTCACCGGATAACTCAGGAGTGCGTGCTCCTCTGGAGGGATAAAATTCTGGGGTGATGGAGCTTCAGCTTCTTCCAATTGATTATCACGCAACACGGATGGTCACGGGAGGAAAATGTACTCGTTGAAAGTAAGTCACAGACACGAGTCATTCGAAGGCTGAAGATAGCATTTATTAAAGTAAACGCGTGTTGTAAAAGTTTATTTTAAAACTGTTATTTCATCTTCATGGTTTATGATGTTATGAACAGAATAAAGTGCACCTTTAAAACACTGGAATTACATAGAATTTACAGCACAGAAACAGGCCATTCAGCCCAACAGGTCTATACTGGTGTTTATGCTCCACACGAGCCTCCTCCTGCCTTACTTCATCTAACCCTATCAGCTCATATCCTTCTATTCCTTTCTCCCTCATGTGTTAATCCAGCTTCCCCTTAAATGCATCTATGCCATTAACCTCAACTACTCCTTGAGTAGCAAGTTCCACATTCTAATCACTCTCTGGGTAAAGAAGTTTCTTCTGAATTCCCAATTGGATTTATTAATAGAACCATAGAAAAGATACAGCACAGAAAGGGGCCATTCAGCCCATCGTGTCCGCGCCGGCTCGAAGAACAACCAAGTGCCCATTCTAATCCCACCTTCCAGCACCCGGTCCATAGCCCTTGACACTACTTCGAAGAACAACAGGGGAGCTCTCCCTGGTGTCCTGGCCAATATTTATCTCTCAACCAGCATCACCAATAGCAGATTATCTGGCCATTTATTTGTGGGATCTTGCTGTACATAAATTGGCCGCCGTATTTGTCTACATTACATCAGTGACGACATTTCATAATTTGTTGGCTATGAAGCAGGACATCCTGAGAATGTGAAAAGCGATGTGTAAATGCAAATCTTTCCTCCTGAGAATATAAGTGCAGTGAGAAAACAATGCTTCGGAAAATCTGACTTTCAAAGTCCAAGTGTTGCTCAACGTCATCACAGAACCATCTTTGTCCCCAGCAGCCCACTAAAATCTCAATGAGATTCCATCATTCAGTGCGAGTCAGTGAGCTTTGGTATGTTTTAACCATGACCCAAACTCTACATGTTGAAATGTATTCCTGCTGTCTAATGAAAAAAAAATGGAAAAATCTAAACAAAAACAAATCCTTACCTTTTCATTTCAGAAGGCGACGTTTTATTTTGCACTAATTAGAACCATAGAACCACAGAAAAGATGCAGCACAGAAGGGGGCCATTCGGCCCATCATGTCCACGCCAGCTCGAAGAACAACCAGGTACTCATTCTAATCCCACCTTCCAGCACCCGGTCCATAGCCCTGCAGCTTATAGCACTTTAGGTGCAGGTCCAGGTACTTTTTAAAAGAGTTGAGGGTCCCTGCCTCTACCACCAATTCAGGCAGCGAATTCCATACACCCACCACCCTCTGGGTAAAAAAGCTTTTCCTCATGTCCCCTCTAATCCATCCACCAATCAGCTTAAATCTATGTCCTCTAGTTCTTGAACTCTCCGCTAGGGGAAACAGGTACTTCCTGTCTACTCTATCTAGGCTCCTCATAATTTTGTACACCTCAATCAAGTCTCCCCTCAGCCTCCTCTGCTCCAAGGAAAACAACCCCAGTCTATCCAATCTCTCCTCGTAGATGCAATTTTCAAGCCCTGGCAACATTCTTGTAAATCTTCTCTGCACTCTCTTCAGAGCAATTACGTCCTTCCTGTAATGTGGTGACCAGAACTGTGCACAATACTCCAGCTGTGGCCTTACCAGCATTTTATACAGTTGCATCTTTACATCCTGCTTTTGTATTCTATACCTCGGCTAATAACGGAAAGCATTCCGTATGCCTTCTTCACAACCTTATCTACCTGTACTGCCACCTTCAGGGACCTGTGCACATGCACTCCAAGGTCGCTCAATATATTCCCGTTTACTGCGTATTCCCTTTTACTGTTTGCCCTCCCTAAGTGCATTACCTCACACTTCTCCAGGTTGAACTCCATTTGCCACTTTTCCGCCCACTCCACCAACCCATTGATATCTTCTTGGAGTCTACAGCTATCCTCTTCACTATCAATGACATGGCCAATTTTTGTGTCGTCTGCAAATTTGTCAATCATGCCCCCGACATTCAAGTCCAAATCATTAATATATACCACAAACAGCAAGGGACCCAACACTGAGCCCTGTGGCACACCACTGGAAACGGATTTCCATTCGCAAAGACATCCATTGACTTTTACCCTTTGTTTCCTGT
Source organism: Heptranchias perlo (assembly GCF_035084215.1). Classification (NCBI taxonomy): domain Eukaryota; kingdom Metazoa; phylum Chordata; class Chondrichthyes; order Hexanchiformes; family Hexanchidae; genus Heptranchias; species Heptranchias perlo. The sequence goes on along the minus strand of NC_090336.1, from coordinate 61,883,919 downwards.
TCCTGAGCCAATTTTGGATCCAATTCGCCACATTTCCCTGAATCCCATGGGTTTTTACCTTTCTGACCAGTCTGTCATGTGGGACCTTGTCAAATGCCTTACTAAAATCCATGCAGACAACATCCACTGCACTACCCTCATCAATCCTCCCTGTCACTTCCTCAAAGAATTCAATCAGATTTGTAAGACATGACCTTCCCTGAACAAATCCATGCTGACTATCCCTGATTAAACCATGCCTTTCCAAGTGACAGTTTATCCTATCTCTCAGTATTGATTCTAATAGTTTGCCCACCACCGAGTTCAGACTGACCGGTCTATAATTGTTCGGCCTTTCCCTCGTACCCTTTTTAAACAATGGTACTACATTTGCAGTCTTCCAGTCCTCCGGTACCTCCCCTGTATCTAGTGAGGATTGGAAAATGATCCTCAGAGCATCTGCTATTTCCTCCCTGGCTTCCTTCAATAGACTAGGAAACAATCCATCCGGCCCTGGTGACTTATCAACTTTCAAGGATTCCAGTCCCTCTAGTACTTCCTCTCTCGTAATGTTTACCTTATCCAATATTTCACACCTCTCCTCTTTAAATACTACGTCCGGATCATTCCTTTCCTTTGTGAATACGGAGACAAAATATTAATTTAAAACCCGACCCACATTCTCTGCTTCTACATACAAGTTACCCTTATCATCCCTGATAGGTCCCACCTTTTCCTTAGCTATCCTCATGTTCTTAATGTACTGATAAAACATCTTTGGGTTTTCTTTAATCTTACTGGCTAATATTTTTTCATGCCCTCTCTTTGCTTTCCTTATTTCCTTTTTTACGTCATCCCTGTACTTTCTATACTCCTCTAGGCTTTCTGCAGTATTTAGTTTCTGTGACAGTCATAAGCTTTCTTTTTGTGCTTTATCTTGCCCCGTATACTTCTAGGGGGCTCTAGATTTGACAGTGCCACCTTTGTTCTTTGAGGGGACATGTCTGCATTGTACCCGTAGAATTTCACTTTTTCGTGCCTCCCACTGGCTTGCCACAGATTTCTCCTCAAGTAGTTGTGTCCAGTCCACTTCTGCCAAATCACCCCTTAGTTCTGTAAAATTTGCCTTCCCCCAGTTTAAAACGTTTACTCCTGATTTAACTCTGTCCTTTTCCATAATAATGCTATAATTTCGTAATAATTACTAGCTTGTGTTTATGGTCCATAGATTTTGTCTCCCCATAAGTGGAAACATCTCATCTACATCTACCCTATCAAATCCTTTCATAATCTGAAGAGGCCTTTATTAGGTCACCCCTCAGTCTTCTCTTTTCTAGAGAAAAAAGCCCCAGCCTGTTCAATCCTTCCTGATAGATATAACCTCTTCGTTCTGGTCTCAACCCTGTAAATCTTTTTTGCACCGCCTCCAGTATCTCTTTAGCCATTTTATAATATGGAGCCCAGAACTGTGCACAGTACTCCAAGTGTGGTCTAACCAAGGATCTTTACATATTTACCGACATTGGTTGAATTTTCGTATCATCAAAGAGATAGAAGAAAAATTTGCATTTATTTAGAGCCCATGCACTTCATAGCCAATGAATCATTTGTCACTTGCAGTCACAGTTATTATGTGGACAAATGCGGCAATTGATTCATGCACAGCAAGATCCCAGAAGCAGCTAATGAGATGAACAACCAGTTAATCTCTCTTTTGGTGGTGTTGCATGGGGTGGGGGCTGTGGGGAATGCTGATCAGGATACAAGGAGTCTTTCCTCTTCTTCAAATAGTATCATGGGATCTTCAATGTCCACCTGAATGGGCAGACAGGCCAGTAATGGTCCTGTTAAACCAGTACCCCTGTGCTCGCTGACCGACATTGGCTCCTGGTCCAGCATCGCCTCGATTTTAAAATTCTCATCCTTGTGTTCAAATCCCTCCCCATCTCTATAACCTCCTCCAGCCCTACAACCCTCCAAGATCTCGGCGCTCCTCCAATTCTGGCCTCTTGTGCATCCCCGATGTTCATTGCTCCACCACTGGCGGCCATGCCTTCAGCTGTCTAGGCCCTAAGCTCTAGAATTCCCTCCCTAAACCTCTCCGCCTCTCTACCTCTCTCTCCTCCTTTAATACAAGCATTAAATCCATTCACGAGTTTGATCAAAACCTACCTCTTTGACCAAGCTTTTGGTCACCTGTCCTAATATCTCCTTATGGGGCTCGGTGTCAAATTTTGTTTGATTATGTTCCTGTGAAGCGCCTTGGGACGTTTTTACTACATTCAAGGCGCTATATAAATGCAAGCTGTTGTTGTTTTTGTTAATGTAGAATCATGCAGCAGTTTTAAATGCGTGCTTGCATTGTCTTCTGTGCGGGAAATACCGGAGTGACTACTGACACCACTGTGTCACCCAACGTGTTCGAGGCAGGGCGGGACTTACAGCCAAACAAGTGAATTATACAGCAAACAAAGTTTATTTACTCAGCAAACAGCAAAGCAAAGTCTATTTAAAAAGAGTCTCTGCAAACTGCAACAAACAGAAATCGTGCGTAAAATCTATCTCAGTCGCTTACAGCAGTGGCTCAGCACTCCAGGTGTGATTAATGGGGGACATTACCCAATCATCTCCAATCTGGCCGGGAATAGTGGCGCCACTATGTGCAACCGTGAAATACAAGCATTAAATCCATCCACCTGTCTGATCAAACCATTCTTAATGGTCACGTTACACTGAAATATTGTACAGAGTGTATTTTGCATCGTAACTTCCATTGCTGTTATCTGCTGAGATTTAGACTAATGTTGAACAATTTTAAGTAATACCAGCAAACCACCAAAGTGCCGTCAGCAGCACGTTCCACAGTAAGGTTATAGAAATAGCTGATGTTGCAACAATTCCAGTCAATCAGTCCCTCAGCTGAGGCAAGGACTTCACATAATTAACCTATATTTATGGATGAAAAACAAACAAGCAGTTGTACTTCGTATCTTCGCACTTTTCCCTTGGAGCAGAGTGTAAAGTAGTGGGAGCATTCACAGGCTGATTCACAGGCTGATTAACGGTCTGACAGGCTGTCAGGTGAACGATTCTTCCACGGGTGTAACCATCTTTATACCAGCCCATAGGGGGGTTAGTCCTATACGAGGGGGGGGTGGTTGGGAGGGGTTTATGGGCTTCCACAACCCATACAATGAGGGGGCGGGGGCCGCCTACACCCACCGGACACGAGAATCCCGCTGGACGTCAACCCAGAATTCTGACATGAAACCCCGGTCTCCACTCTCCGGGACCGTCTGGAGCCCCCGGTCTCCACTCGCCGGGACCGTCTGGAGCCCCGGTCTCCACTCGCCGGGGCCGTCTGGAGCCCCCGGTCTCCACTCGCCGCGACCGTCTGGAGCCCCCGGTCTCCACTCGCCGGGGCCGTCTGGAGCCCCGGTCTCCACTCGCCGGGGCCGTCTGGAGCCCCGGTCTCCACTCGCCAGGACCGTCTGGAGCTCCGGTCTCCACTCGCCGGGACCGTCTGGAGCCCCCGGTCTCCACTCGCCGGGACCGTCTGGAGCCCCCGGTCTCCACTCGCCGGGGCCGTCTGGAGCCCCGGTCTCCACTCGCCGGGACCGTCTGGAGCCCCCCCGGTCTCCACTCGCCGGGGCCGTCTGGAGCCCCGGTCTCCACTCGCCGGGACCGTCTGGAGCCCCCCGGTCTCCACTCGCCGGGACCGTCTGGAGCCCCCGGTCTCCACTCGCCGGGACCGTCTGGAGCCCCGGTCTCCACTCGCCGGCACCGTCTGGAGCCCCGGTCTCCACTCGCCGGCACCGTCTGGAGCCCCGGTCTCCACTCGCCGGCACCGTCTGGAGCCCCGGTCTCCACTCGCCGGCACCGTCTGGAGCCCCGGTCTCCACTCGCCGGCACCGTCTGGAGCCCCGGTCTCCACTCACCGGGACCGTCTGGAGAGAGGTTCGAACCCTGCACCTTGTGACTCAGGGGTGGGAATGCCAATGGCTTGCCCCCTATACAAGCAGTTAACAATGTGTAGCTTTACTGGGAAAAAAAGCCATATTTGCACGAACCATTTTGTGGTTCTTTCTCTTTCCCGTTGTATATGAGCAAGGGGTTAGTCTTGCGTCAATTCCTCTGCTCCATCCACAGGTCGTTATGTGGAACACAGAGCAAGTAAGATCGCAAGTAAGAAAAAGCTTGCATTTACATAGCGCCTTTCACAACCTCACTACATCCCAAAGTGCTTCACAACCAATGAATTACTTTCAAAGTATAGTCACTGTTATGTCGGCAAATGCAGCAGCCAATTTGCAGACAGCAAGATCCCACAAACAGCAAAAAGTTGAATGAGCAGCTGATCTGTTTTTGATTGAGGGCTGAATGTTGGCCAGGACAATGGGAGAACGCCCTGGTCTTAATAGTTAGGGTAAAGAGATTCCACACCAACAAAAACTTGCATTTATATAGTGTGCTTAATGCTTTAAATGTCCCAATGCATTTTACAAGAGACACGGATTCCAAGCTGCAGCAGTAGAATTGGGAGAAATCATCGAATAATGGTTGAAGAGATGGGAGGATTTTGAAGTTGGGAAGGGAGGTAGCAAGAGGGAGAGGTTTAGGAAAGGAGTTCGAGAGAGTAGGACCAAGACAGCTGAAGGCTCCTCCACCGTTTCTGGAGCAGTGGGAGAGGAGAATGAAGAGGAGGTCAGACTCAGGATCGAAGGACACTGGCTGGGATGTGAGGCCTGGGCAAGGTTCCAGAGGTCAGGTTGGGATAAGACGTAGGAAGATGAGGCTCTTGAATTTGATGGAACCAATAGAGCTTGGCAAGACAGGGGGTGATAGGCATACAGGAAGGTGGGACAGGGTGAGTTAGACTTCATGTATGATGGAGCTCGGGGGGAAGTGGATAAGTCGAGTCAGTGCGTAACAAAAGTGGGGATAAGGGTTTCAGCGGCGATGGGGGGAGGGGGAGATAAGAGCAGTAGCAGAAGCAAGCAGGAGGAACCTTGGAGTGCATGTCTACAGGTCCCTGAAAGTAGCAGGACAGGTAGATAAGGTGGTTAAGAAGGCATACGGGATATTTTCGTTTATTAGCCGAGGCATAGAATATAAGAGCAGGGTGGTTATGCTGGAACTGTATAAAACATTGGTTAGGCCACAGCTAGAGTACTGCTTACAGTTCTGGTCACCACATTACAGGAAAGATGTGATTGCACTAGAGAGGGTACAGAGGAGATTTACGAGGATGTTGCCAGGACCGGAGAACTTTAGCTATGAGGAAAGGTTGGATAGGCTGGGGTTGTTTTCTTTGGAACAGAGGAGGCTGAGGGGAGATTTAATTGAGGTGTATAAAATTGTGAGGGGCCGAGATAGAGTGGATAGGGAGGACCTATTTCCCTGAGCAGAGAGGTCAATAACCAGGGGGCATAGATTTAAAGTAATTGGTAGAGGATTAGAGGGGAGTTGAGGAGAAATTTTTTCACCCAGAGGGTGGTGGGGGTCTGGAACTCACTGCCTGAAAGGGTGGTAGAGGCAGAAATCCTCATCGCATTTATAAAGTACTTGGATGTGCACTTGAAGTGCCGTAACCTACAGGGCGACGGACCAAGTGCTGGAAAGTGGGATTAGACTGGATTGCTCTTTTTCGGCTGGCACAGACACGATGGGCCGAATGGCCTTCTTCTGTGCGGTAAATTTCTATGATTCTATAAGCGGTCTCAATGATGGATAGGGTATGTGGTTTTAAACTCAGCTTGGAGTCAAGCAGTTATCATCGCAACGCATTGTCCAGAATACAAAGGTGTGGAAGTTATGCTTCAGTTGTGCAGAGACTTGGCCAGACCGTATCTGGAGTATTGTATTCAGTTTCGGGCACGGCAACTTAAGAAGGATGTATTGGCCTTGGAGGGGGTGCAGCGCAGATTCACCAGAAATTTACCAGGGCTTAGAGGATTAAATTATGAGGACAGGTTGTATAAACTTGGCTTGTATTCTACTGAGTTTAGAAGATTAAGGAGTGATCTGATGGAGATGTTTAAAACGGTAAAAGGATGCGATAGGGTAGATACAGAAAAATCATTTCCTCTGATGGGGGAAGTCAAGAACAAGGGGGCATAATCTTAAAATCAGAGCTAGGCCATTCAGGAAGGAAATCAGGAAGCACTTTTTCACTCAAAAGGGTTGCAGAAATTTGGAACTCCCTTTCCTCCCCAAAAAAAGGTAGTGGACGCTGGGGGTGAATTGAAGCTTTCAAGACTGAAATCAATAGATGTTTGTTTTGTAAGAGTATCAAGGGATATGGAGCAAAGGCAGGCAAACCATAGAATCATACAGCACAGGAGGCCATTCGACCCATCGTGCCTGTGTTGGTTCTTTGAAACAGCTGTCCAATTAGTCCCATTCCCCTGCTCTTTCCCCATAGCCCTGCAAATTTTTCCTTTCCAAGTATTTATCCAATTCCTTTTTGAAAGTTACAATTGAATCTGTGTCCACCTCCCTTTCAGGCAGTGCTTTCCAGATCATAATAACTCACTAAGTAAAAAATGGAGTTAAGATACAGATCAACCATGATCTAACTGAATGGTGGAACAGGCTCAAGGGGCTGAATGGCCTTCTCCTATTCCTAATGTTCTTAGACAGCTCTTGCAAGCATCCTCAGGATAGGAATTTACCTCTGAAAAGTAATAAATGGACTTGACAATGACAATCTACCTTACACCGAGCTTCTGTGGGTGGACACAATGCTTCAAAATCTCGAACAGTAGCTCCTTCACTTTCCCCTGGGCCATTTTCCACCCTTTACACAACATAGAATTACATTGAGTCTACAGCACAGAAACAGGCCATTCGGCCCAACTGGTCTATGCCGGTGCTTATGCTCCACACGAGCCTCCTCCCAACCTGTCTTCATCTAACCCTATCAGCATATCCGACTACTGCTTTAAAAAAGTGAGGACCCATTTTAACCAAGTGATTCAAAATCATGAAGGGTTTAGATAAAGTAAATAAAGAGAAAATGTTCCCATTGGCAGAAGAGTCAGTAACCAGAGGACACAGATTTAAGGTGATTGGCAAAAGAGCCAGAGGCGATGTGAAGAAAAACTTTTTTCTATGCAGCGAGTTGTTTTGATCTGGAAAGCGCTGCCTGAAAGGGCGGTGGAAGCAGATTCAATCACGGCTTTCAAAAAGGGAATTGGACAAATACTTGAAGGGAAAAAATTTGCAGAGCTACAGAGAGAGAGCGGGGGAATGGGACTAACTGGATTGTTCTTACAAAGGGCATGGGCTCAATGGGCCGAATGGCCTCCTTCTGTGCTGTAACCATTCGGTGATTCTAAGAGAATTCTGCTGACTGCCATAAGCAGAGTGAAAATTACCACCAAGCAGAATTGCCAGTGCCGAATGATTTTAAAAAGTTAGGACTCGATGGGCTCACTGCAAAGAACATCACTTGTGCATGCCAAAAACAACCCAGCCTAAAATGTCCATCGACCAAGAAAGAAAAAAGAAGGACTTGCATTTATATAGCACCTTTCACCACCTCAGGACGCCCCAAAGCGCTTTACAACCAATGAAGTACTTTTGAAGTGTTGTCACTGTTGTAATTTAGAAAACGCAGCAGCCAATTTGAGCACAGCAAGATCCCACAAACAGCAATGTGATAATGATTGGTTTTAATCTGGTGTTTTATCAGTGATGTTGGTGGAGGGATAAATATTAGCCAGGACACGAGGGAGAACTCCCCTGCTCTTCTTCGGAAAAGTGCTGTGGGATCTTTTACGTCTACCTGCAAAGACAGGCGGGGCCTCGGTTTAACGTCTCATCCGAAAGATGGCACCTCTGACAGTGCAGCGCTTCCTCAGTACTGCAGTAGAGTATGAGCCTAGATTTTGTGCTCAAGTCTCTGGAGTGGGGTTTGAACCCACGACCTCCTGACGCAGAGGCGAGAGTGCTACCCACTGAGCTACAGCTGACACAGCAGTTTGACACCTAGTTGTCAAATTAAGGAAATTTGGCAGTCTCATGGCTTGACTTTGAAACAGAAGCACTCAAAAAAAAGTCAGTCTTGCACTTTTGACAGCCGGCAGCTGAAAAATGAAAATTGCCTCAGAAAAATTTCCAATGCGTGGAAACTCCACCCCCGCTCCCCTCCCCTCCCACAGCCTCGGGTGACGCAGACCCGGGCTTTGGATTCGGCTGAGAGACGAAGAAATGTTCGCTCCACCGAGTGTTCAACATTCCTCCATCACTCCACGGCCAGCAAGAGGAAGCTAAAATCGACAGGCTCGAGTAGAGAATCATAGAATCTTACAGCACAGAGGAAGGCCATTAGGCCCGTCGTACCTGTGCTGGCTCTTTGAAAGAGCTATCCAATTAGTTCCACACTCCAGCTTTTCCCCCATAGCCCTGCAAATTAGTCCACTTCATGTACATGTCCAATTGCCTTTTGAAAGTTCCTATGGAATCTGTTTCCACCACCCTTTCAGGTTGAGCATTCCAGATCTTAACAACCCTCTGTGTGAAAAAATGTCTCCTGATTTCCCATCTGTTCTTTTGCCAATTATTTTAAATCTATGACCTCTGGTTACCGACCCACTTGCCCGAAGAAACAGTTTCTCCCGATTTGCTCTAACTCGTTACTTTGAACACCTCTATTAGGTCTTCTCTTAACCTTCTTTGCTGGAAGGAGAACAATCTCAGCTTCTCCAATCTCTCCACATAACGGAAGTCCCTCAAGCCTGGTATCATCCTGGTAAACCTCCTCTGTACCCTGTCCAAGGCCAAGGCAGGGGCCTTGCCGTTGGGCATCAAGACCTCAAGCCACCCCCATCCGACCCGAACTGGGAAGATTCCGACACAAGAATCAGGGGTTCATCCACCATTTCTGAAAGGCAAATTGGGGTAGAATCCAAGAGGTTCTGGGTATTTACGATTAGCGTTATCTTAACAATGGTTCAAATAATGCCAAAGGGAACATCCTGGCTCCTTTCTCTCTTTTTTTTTTGAGGGGGTGGAAAATTAGAAACACAGCGATTTGAGCACATTGGCCTTTTCATTTTTCGGACCTGGGCTTCAATGGAGCTCGGACTGGTGAAACGAAAGTGCCCCGCGTCAAAGGCAGTCAGACAGTCTCAGGCCGGCATCGGAGCGAGCACAGATGGACCTCACAAAACTGTCTATTTGCAGTACAGCTGTAGCAAAGGTGCCAATTCATCTCGGTCTCCTCCCGATATCCCCACCAGCACAGAAGCCAGTCTTCAGCCAATTCGATTCACTCCACGTGATATCAAGAAACAGCTAAGTGCACTGGATACAGCAAAGGCGATGGGCCTGACAACATCCCGGCTGTAGTGCTGAAGACTTGTGCTCCAGAACTAGCTGCGCCTCTAGCCAAGCTGTTCCAGTACAGCTACAACACTGGCATCTACCCGACAATGTGGAAAATTGCCCAGAAATGTCCAGTCCACAAAAAGCAGGACAAATCCAATCCGGCCAATTACCGCCCCATCGGTCTACTCTCAATCATCAGCAAAGTGATGGAAGGTGTCGTCGACAGTGCTATCAAGCGGCACTAACTCACCTATAATCTGCTCACCGATACTCAGTTTGGGTTCCGCCAGGACCACTCGGCTCCAGACCTCATTACAGCCTTGGTCCAAATATAGACATAAGAGCTGAATTCCAGAGATGAGGTGAGAGTGACTGCCCTTGACATCAAGGCAGCATTTGACCGAGTGTGGCACCAAGGAGCCCGAGTAGAATTGAAGTCAATGGGAATCAAGGGGAAAACTCTCCAGTGGCTGGAGTCATACCTAGCACAAAGGAAGATGGTAGTGGTTGTTGGAGGCCAATCATCTCAGCCCCAGGACATTGCTGCAGGAGTTCCTCAGGGTAGTGTCCTAGGCCCAACCATCTTCAGCTGCTTCATCAATGACCTTCCCTCCATCATAAGGTCAGAAATGGGGATGTTCGCTGATGATTGCACAGTGTTCAGTTCCATTCGCAACCCCTCAAATAATGAAGCAGTCCGAGCCCGCATGCAGCAAGGCCTGGACAACATCCAGGCTTGGGCTCATAAGTGGCAAGTAACATTTGCGCCAGACAAGTGCCAGGCAATGACCATCTCCAACAAGAGAGAGTCTAACCACCTCCCCTTGACATTCAACGGCATTAACATCGCCGAATCCCCCACCATCAACATCCTGGGGCTACAAGAGCAGGTCAGAGGCTGGGTATTCTGCGGCAAGTGACTCACCTCCTGACTCCACAAAGCCTTTCCACCATCTACAAGGCACAAGTCAGGAGTGTGATTGAATACTCTCCACTTGCCTGGATGAGTGCAGCTCCAACAACACTCAAGAAGCTCGACACCATCCAGGACAAAGCAGCCCGCTTGATTGGCACCCCATCCACCACCCTAAACATTCACTCCCTTCATCACCGGTGCACAGTGGCTGCAGTGTGTACCATCCACAGGATGCACTGCAGCAACTCGCCAAGGCTTCTTCGACAGCACCTCCCAAACATAAGAACATAAGAACATAAGAAATTGGAGCAGGAGTAGGCCAATCGGCCCCTCGAGCCTGCTCCGCCATTCAATAAGATCATGGCTGATCTGATCCCAACCACAAATCTAAAGAACACAAGAAGTCGGAGCAGGACCCGGCCACATAGCCCCTGGGCCCTCTCCGCCACCCACAGGGCATTGACCGATCCGAACTCAGCTTCATGTCCAATTTCCTGCCCGCTCCCCATAACCCCTAATTCCCTTTACTTCTAGGAAACTGTCTATTTCTGTTTTAAATTTATCTAATGATGTAGCTTCCACAGCTTCCTGGGGCAGCAAATTCCACAGACCTACCACCCTCTGAGTGAAGAAGTTTCTCCTCATCTCAGTTTTGAAAGAGCAGCCCCTTATTCTAAGATTATGCCCCCTAGTTCTAGTTTCACCCATCTTTGGGAACATCCTTACTGCATCTACCCGATCAAGACCCTTCACAATCTTATATGTTTCAATAAGATCGCCTCTCATTCTTCTGAACTCCAATGAGTAGAGTCCCAATCTACTCAACCTCTCCTCATATGTCTGCCCCCTCATCCCCGGGATTAACCGAGTGAACCTTCTTTGTACTGCCTCGAGAGCAAGTATGTCTTTTCTTAAGTATGGAGACCAAAACTGTATGCAGTATTCCAGGTGCGGTCTCACCAATACCTTATATAACTGCAGCAATACCTCCCTGTTTTTATATTCTATCCCCCTAGCAATAAAAGCCAACATTCCGTTGGCTTTCTTGATCACCTGCTGCACCTGCATACCAACTTTTTGATTTTCTTGCACTAGGACCCCCAGATCCCTTTGTACTGCAGTACTTTCCAGTCTCTCGCCATTAAGAAAATAACTTGCTCTCTATAACCCGCGACCTCTACCACCTAGAAGGACAAGAGCAGCAGGTACATGGGAACACCACCACCGACACGTTCCCTTCAAGTCACACACCATCCCGACTTGGAAATATATCGCCGTTCCTTCATCGTCACTGGGTCAAAATCCTGGAACTTCCTTCCTAACAGCACTGTGGGAGAACCTTCACCACACGGACTGCAGCGGTTCACGAAGGCGGCTCACCACCACCAATTCAGGATGGGCAATAAATGCCGGCCTCGCCAGCGATGCCCACATCCCATGAACGAATAAAAAAAATAAAAGAACCACATTTACTCAGACTTACTTCAGCAAAAGCAAGACATTCTATATACAGAAATGAATAAAACTGTAGGCCGCAAAGCTTTACGTGAATCACAGAACAGTCGTTATCTTGTACAACATTAATCAGAATCACTCGCCATCTAAACAGGAGATTTTCAATACGCCCAATAGCCCATCTTCTGTGGATGAACGAGCAATCCAAAGGTCCTAAGTTCAAATCCCGCCTTGGCAAGATGTGAAACTGAATTCAATAAATCTGATAATTTGTGAGCCAGCACCAGAAAATGACCATGAAAACAGCTCCGTGTTTGTTATAAAAACCCAACAGCGTCACTAATGACCTGCAGGGAAGGGAACCTGTCACCCTTATTCGGTCTGGCCTACATGTAACTACAGTCCCACACCAACATGGTTGTCCTTTAATGTCCTTGGGGCAACAAGGGACGTCTATAATTACTGGCTAACCAGTGTTGTCCACGTCTCAAGAAAACAGACTGCAATGCTTTCACAAAAAAAAAATCGAAAGAGGTGTTAAACGCATCTTTGTCAGGATAATAAATCAACAGCACGTTAGATACATTTATATGATGCAGTTTTGGAAGGCCCCAGGAGTTTGAGCAGTACTAAGGTCATTCCCATTAGGCACAAAAAGCACCGACCTCATTTCCAAACTGAAGGAGAATTTGCATTTATACAATGTCTTTCATGTCCTCAGAATGTCCATAAAGTGCTCAACAGCAAATATATTTTAGGAACATTCGAACAATTGGCCATTCAGCCCATCGGTCCTGTTCCGCCATTCAATTAGATCATAGGAACATAGGAACAGGAGTAGGCCATTCAGCCCCTCGTGCCTGCTCCGCCATTTGATAAGATCATGGCTGATCTGTGATCTAACTCCATATACCTGCCTTTGGCCCATATCCCTTAATACCTTTGGTTGCCAAAAAGCTATCTATCTCACATTTAAATTTAGCAGTTGAGCTCGTATCAATTGCCGTTTGGGGAAGAGAGTTCCAAACTTCTACCACCCTTTGTGTGTAGAAATGTTTTCTAATCTCGCTCCTGAAAGGTCTGGCTCTAATGTTTAGACTGTGCCCCCTACTCCAAGAATCCCCAACCAGCGGAAATAGTTTCTCTCTATCCACCCTATCCGTTCCCCTTAATATCTTATAAACTTCGATCAGATCACCCCTTAACCTTCGAAACTCCAGAGAATACAACCCCAATTTGTGCAATCTCTTCTCGTAACTTAACCCTTGAAGTCCGGGTATCATTCTAGTAAACCTACGCTGCACTCCCTCCAAGGCCAATATGTCCTTCCGAAGGTGCGGTGCCCAGGATTCTCACAGTACTCCAGGTGCGATCTAACCAGGGTTTTGTATAGCTGCAGCATAACTTCTGCCCCCTTGTACTCTAGTCCTCTAGATATAAAGACCAGCATTCCATTAGCCTTCTTGATTATTTTCTGCACCTGTTCATGACACTTCAATGATCTATGTACCTGTACCCCTAAGTCCCTTTGGACATCCATTGTTTTTAACTTTTTACCATTTTGAAAGTACCCTGTTCTATCCTTTTTTGATCCAAAGTGGATGACTTCACATTTGTCTACATTGAATTCCATTTGCCACAGTTTTACCCATTCACCTAATCTATCAATATCGCTTTGTAATTTTATGTTTTCATCTACACTGCTTACAATGCCACTAATCTTTGTGTCATTGGCAAACTTAGATATGAGACTTTCTATGCCCTCATCTAAGTCGTTAATAAAGATTGTGAATAATTGAGGCCCCAAGGCAGATCCCTGCGGGACTCCACTAGTCACATCCTGCCAATGTGAGTACCTTCCCATTATCCCTACTCTCTGTCGCTGATCTGTATCATAACTCCATTTACCTGCCTTGGTTTCATGATCCTTAATACCCTGCCTAACAAAAATCTTTAAATCTCAGTTATGAAATTTTCAATTGACCCCCAGCCTCAACAGCTTTTTGGGGAAAGAGAGTTCCAGATTTCCACTCCCCTTTGTGTGAAGAAGTGCTTCCTGACATCACCCCTGAATGGCCTCGCTCTAATTTTAAAAATTCTGCTCCCTTGTTCTTGACTCCCCCACCAGAGGAAATAGTTTCTATCTACCCTATCAAATCTTTTAATCATCTTAATCACCACAATTAGAAGACCTAGTCTACGCAACCTGTCCTCATAATTTAACCTTTTTATCCCCGGTATCAGTCTGGTGAATCTGCGCTGCACCCCCTTCAAGGCCAATATATCCTTCCTGAGGTGGTGTGCCCGGAACTGAACCCAGTACTCCAGACGGCGTCTGACCAGAGCTTCCACCCTTTCACATTCCAGTCCCTTAAGATAAAGTCCAGCAGTCCATCAGCCTTTTTAATAATTTTTTGTACCTGTCCACCAGCTTTTAGTGATTCCTATACATGGACCCATAAATCTCTCTGCTCCTTCACCGTTCCTAGCTTCTCACCATGTAGAAAATTTTGTCGGAGAGCTGCATGTTATGTAGACCAACTAGGACACAGCAAGTTCCTACAAACAGCAATGAGATGGGAGCCAGATTGTACTTTGTACCGGTGTTTATGAGGGATGAATATTGGCCAGGACAAGGGAGAACCTCTTCATCTTTGGAAGAAAGTACAACGGGATCTTTTACTGAGAGTCTCGCTCAGAGATGTCATAGTGATGGTTTGATGTGAGAAATGGAAATGTTACTCTCTTGTGGTCCTGAGATCTTTCAAAACTGAAGCAAATGTTTTGGAGACTGCAGGGAATGTTACACCCAAATATAACTTGTGCGACATCTGACCAAAGAGTACTTGATACGATCACCAAGTGCTGGGTATCAAGGGGTGATATGTAAAATTGTTTCTTTTTCTCATATTATCAAATACCCCCACCCCCTCCCCCCCGATCTTTTGATACCTAGCCCAGAAATAACAACAACTTGCATTTATATAGCGCCTTTAACATAGTAAAACATCCCAAGGTGCTTCACAGGAGCAATTATCAAACAAAATTTGAAACCAAGACACATAAGGAAATATTAGGACAGGTGACCAAAATCTTGGTCAAAGAGGTAGTTATTAAGGAGCAAGTTAGAGTGTGAGGTGGAGAGGTTTAGGGAGGGAATTCCAGAGCTTAGAGCCTAGGTAATTGAAGGCACGGCCACGAATGGTGGAGCGATGAAAATCGGGGATGCGCAAGAGGCCAGAATTAGAGGAGTGCAGAGATCTAGGGGGGTTATAGGGCTGGAGGAGTTTACAGAGATAGGGAGGGGTGAGGCCATGGAGGGATTTGAAAACAAGGATGAGAATTTTAAAATGGAGGCGTTGGCGGACCGGGAACCAATGTCGGTCAGCGAGCATAGGGGTGATAGGTGAACCAGACTTTGTGCGTGCTGGGATACGGGTTGCAGAAAGGCAGGAATGGCTTGTATCTGATGTCTCCTGCGGTATGAACCTGGGATACGTTGTGGGCATTCTGGATAAAACGCAATTTACGTTCTAGCCAAGCTTAATTCTTTGGGTACTGAAAGGATTTTTTTTTCAGCTTTAAAAATGCTTATGTCTTTTCTTTTGTAGAAAATCTGCAATTATAAAATGTAATTTAATTGAATTCTAAACCTTTATAAAACATATTTAGGCTGCAGCTGGAGTATTGTGTTCAATTCTGGGCACCACACTTTAGGAAAGAGAGGGTGCAGAAGAGATTTACTGGAATGGTACAAGGGATGAGGGACTTCAGTTATGTGGACAGACTGGAGAAGCTGGGATTGTTCTCCTTAGAGCAGAGAAGGTTAAGGGGAGATTTGATCGAGGTGCTTAAAATCATGAGGGTTTTGATAGAGTAAATAAGGAGAAACTGTTTCCAGTGGCAGAAGGGTCGGTAACCAGAGGACACAATTTAAGATGATTGGCAAAAGAGCAGAGGTGAGATGAGGAAACATTTTTTTTGCACAGCGAATTGTTATGATCTGGAATGCACTGCATGAAAGGGTGGTGGAAGCAGATTCAATAATAACCTTCAAAAGGGAATTGGTTACATACTGGAAAAGGAAAAATTTATAGGGCTATAGGGAAAGAGCAGAGGAATGGGACTAATTGGATAGCTCTTTCAAAGAGCCAGCAGAGGCACGATGGGCCAAATGGCCTCCTCCTGTGCTGTGCTTACTATGATATTATGAAATAGTCAGCAGACCCAGAACACCTATGCTGATTAGATGGATCACTATTATGCAAGTCAGATCCAGGTGGGACGGAAAGAATTGACACTTTAAGGTGCCCAAAAACGAATACATCGAAAGAAATGAAAGCCATGACAATGTGCAGAGATAGATTACCCTAAATGCTGCATTTGACGTTTAATTAGATGGCAAGTTTGAAAGAGGCACCAACCACTTAACCACAAGAGTTTTGAAGTGGAGATGAATTTTCGTGGGTGCCAGGTTCAATTGAATGTTCCTGCTGAAAATGAATTACAACTTTATCCCTCATGTCAAAGAAACACAGGGTACTGAATTCGTCCGGCTTCGCTTGCCCATGAGGGAAGAGAGTAGAATCAGTAAAACATTGCGAAGCAACTGCAGGTCAAAGGAGTTCAGAATTGTTGAATTTTATGCATACAAGTAAGAACGTACATTGAGGATTCTGCACATGAAATCATTCAATCCTTATTCCAGGAACGAAAGCAGCTGCATAGCTCATGAGAAGCAAAGTCACAACTGAGATGCTGGTCTCCTTCATGAATGGGAAAAACAACGGGCGTCATTTTAGCACCCGCTATCGGGTGCGTTCCTGGCGGGGGGGGGGCTCTGAAAATCGGAGAATCCCGGAGCTGCACCGTAGTCCGCCCCGAACCCGCGCACTTCCGGGTTCCCCGCTGACGCGCCGGCGTGCGCGCGCAGCCCCCGCTGGTGGGAATCCCGCAGGCAATTAAAGCCAATGGGGTGCCACTTGAAAGTATTTATTTAGGTATTTCAGGTCATTAACTGACCTGATTAAGGGATTACGTGAGGAGGGGTGGGATTTTAGAACAAACTGGGACTGTTTCCCGTACTGGGGGAAACACTCCCAAGTCAAATGGGCGTGTTGCAGCTGTCAGCCTGTGGCAGCTGCAAAGGTCCATTTGACAGGTGGGGGGGTGGGGGGGGGAAGAGAACCTCACCCATTGCAGGAAGCCACTCTGTCACTTGGGACAAAGTTTGGCCTCCACCACCCTCCTCCTGACAATCAAAGTCACCAACTTGCACACTTACCCCGGGGTCCGGAGACATGTAACTACCTTGAGGACCTCCTCAGATGTACATCTTGCAGATGGGGGCCGCCGTAGCTGCAGTCATGACCTCCTCGGAGGGCGAACAGCATCACCAACCTCACAAGCCTCGCCATCCACGCCGTCCACCTCTGACACGTGGAGCTCCACAACACAGTGCTGCGATACATCCACCTGAACAGCAGGAGGGAGGGCTACCGCAGAGAGAGCTGCGTCGCAGAGGGCACTACCCTCGCCACAGGGTCCACAGACCGAGGCTCAGCCTCCTGGACCTCTCTGAGCAGCAGTGCACACGGAGGCTCAGAGTCACTCGACATGTAGTCGTGGACATCTGCAGCCTCTTTCATGCCAAGCTGCTCCTGGCTGGCCCGAGCACCATCTTCTTACCTGTTGCTGTCAAAGTCACCACTGCCCTCAACAACTTCTCCTCTGAATCCTTCCAGGGTGCAACCGGGGACATCGCCGATGTCTCTCAGTCGTCTGCGCAGAAGAGCCCTGCAAATACACCTACACCCACTCTGCAGTGACACAATGGGTGGCATCAGTTGTGGGTCCTCAAAGTGATCCTCAGGAAAGGGCATTATTGCACAAACCAGACAAGATTCGCAAAGACGTGGCAGTAGTGGTGCCAATATAATAAGTAATGTGAGTTGTTCAGAAATTCAATATAAGTAACACCCATGACAAACCCTCAAACACCCTTGTGCATCCCCTTCATACTCACGACACGTTTGCCTTACGCTGCCTACTGCACATATGTGATGCATGCCCTGTGGCTGCAGCACAGGTAGTGGCAGGTTGAGTGAGGCTGGCCGTGAAAGAGATGCATGAGAGGGTGAGTATGAGATAGAGCCATGAGATTGTATGAGGATTGGGTTGAGTGGTAGTGGCGGGATGAGTACTGGCGAGGTGAGTAAGTGCAGGTAAGATGAGGATGAGGTTTGAGTGGGTATGAGGGGTGATGTGACAGAGTAGTGTTGGCGGTGCAGAAGGAGATGTGGGGTGGGGGCAGTGATGTGGCAGACGGAGCGTAGGGGAAAGACTACGTGTACTCACTTTGGCTGACCTACTGAGGTCATTGGAGCGCCTCCTGCACTGTATGCAGGTGGGCGATATGTTGGTGGTGCAGGTGACCTCCTCTGCCACCTCGAGCCAGGCCTTCCTGGTGGCAGAGGCAGGCCGCTTCCTCCCGCCCGCCAGGAGGAAGATCTCTGTCCTCCCCCTCCTCCTCACCCCATGTATTGATACCTGGAGTGAGGCATCATTAAACTGGGAGCAGCCTTCCCCCTGGCCTGCTCCATGCTGTAATTTTTGTTATTTGTTGCAGCATCTGTCAGTGGAGGACTGCCCCTTTAAATAGAGCTCCTCCAGCTGACAGATCTTACTGCGCATGCGCAGCCTGCCCAACGCGCAGATCAGCAGTGGGGAACCCGGAGGAGCAGGTAAGTGGATCCAATTAGTGGATTGTCTGCTACAATCGCGCGGGAAGCTGACTAATTTCACCGGGCGCGTTACCCACGCGCCCGATAGCCCCCCCGCCGAGAACCCGCAGCCCTGCTAACATCGGGCCCAATATGTTAGAATCATAGAATCTTACAGCACAGGCCATTCAGCCCATCATGCCTGTGCCAGCTCTTTGAATGAGCTATCCAATTAATCCCACTCTCCTGCTCTTTCCCTGAAGCCCTGCAAATTTTTCCACATCAAGTATTTTCCAATTTCCTTTTGAAAGTTACTATTGAATCTGCTTCCACCACCCTTTCAGGCAGTGCATTCCAGATCATTACAACTTGCAGCGTAAAAAAATGTTTCCTCATCTCCCCCAGGTTCTTTTGCCACACCTTTACATGCAATATTCTACAGGGTCCATTTTTGCTGGACGGGAAACGCAAAGCACACCTTCAGAAGCTCCACTTGACGCACCGCGCATCCGATTCATGCGTGTCCTTCTGCCAGACATGATGTAGTACCGTTCCCTGGAGTTCTAAATAGGGCAACCCTTCTCAAACCCACCTCACGCAGCACAGGTTCTGGGACAGCCTCACTCCGTCACTTGCTCCCAAATCCCATTTTATGCAAGACCTGTTGGTTCCTCCTTCCTTTCAGCATTTCCCATTTCTGCTCTCCACCCTATCATTCAGCCTTTTAAGGGCCACCAGACGTTTTCAATCATCTTGGAGCATTGTGAAGAGGCTTTTTATGAACCTGGATATGGCCCCTTTCCTGTGAATGGCTACATCCCTTCTAATTTGCAGCTATAGCCCTTTAAAGGCTCCAGTCCCCTGTGATTTCTCCCCCCCCCCACCCCACCCCACCCCACCCCCACCACACGTCACGTCACCCGAGCCTAGATCCCCATTCTTCCAGCATTTCCGGTGGCCTGTGTGGTATGGTTAGGGTCGTCAACTCTGGGTGGACAAAAATATCCTGGAGGTTTCATCACATGAGCTCCTGCCTCCAATCGCCCCGCCCCCACACTCCCGCCATTGGTCGCCCAAACACGTCCATCCTCACTTTGCCCCGCCTTCCCAGGCCAATCGGAAAGCGAACAGACTCTTCATGACCAGCTGGACTGATTCCAGGACCTCCAGGAACACGACCAACCAGAGTTGGTAACCCTGCTCCTAACTGACCTCAGGAACTATTTACATACTTTATACGTACAGGATGTGGATTTTGTGCAGTACATTAAAATTAAATAGGTTATACGAGGAGGTTCGGTTATGTGAGGTGGCTTTTTTTTAAAATTAGTAGCACCCTAGAAGGCTTTGCAAAAATCATCATCCCAGTATCCTTAATGCTATTGGTTGCTGTTTGTTTAAAGGGAATGGGGTCCCCTCCAGGGGTTACCAGCCCCAGTCTCCAGGAATTGATGATAAATATTGGAGATGAGGGAAAAAAGGCTGTTTAACTGACAGTCAAGAGTCATCAAATCGGGTAATGAAGAATCTTTGCGCTTTCCGATCGGCCGTGGGAACGCAGAGCGTAGCGAGGATGGACGTGTCGGGCAACCAATGCGTGGGGGCAGGAGGTCTTGTGATGAAACCTCCAGGAATACGTCCAACCAGGAGTTGGCGACCCTTGGTGAGTGTGCGCACCCTGGTAATTATGGCCTGAGAAGGTCATGAAGGATGTTGAATGTTATTGAAACAGTATTAATTATTTTAGTGGATCAACTGTGCAGTAATAGAAAAAATTTTAAGTTAATATTCTGCTTCTATCCCAGAATGCTTCTGGATAGTTAGAGGGTGAATATGGGTTGCTATGGTTACAGCCAGCTCTGGTTACCAGTGACACCAAACAAAGAACAGTTTTGTTTGTTTTGGGATCTGCCTAAATAGTTCCTGAGGTCAATTAGGAGTAGGGTTATCAACTCTGGTTGGACGTATTCGTGGAGGTTCCATCACATGACCTCCCACGTCCAAGTGCCCCGCCCGGTCAAACAGCCTTCTCCACCACCGCCCACCGCCCTCCCCCCCGACAATCTCCAATATTTTTTAACTAATAATTGAAAGTGTTCAAAGAAAAAAACATTTTTTTCAATGGTCCCTCTGATTTTTCTACCTGGGTTTTTGCTCGCAGAAGTGTCCTGTTGATTAATCTTCAATTTCTAGAGACTCAGAGCTATGCTAGAGGATCCCGGATGCTTTTTTTAAAAAAAACAGCCTTCTCAACTTGTCCTACCACCTTCAAAGATTTGTGTATGTGCACCCCTAGGTCTCTCTGTTCCTGCACCCCCTTTAAAATCTTAGAGAGAAAAAACAGAGCAATAGGAATTCCCAATCTTTTCAAGTGAGATTGGGAGAATTTAGCATTCAAAGATGCCATGTGGAATCAGCCTCGGCAGTAAACAGCAAATCTAATTATAGTTTCTGCCAGTTTAATACACATAGGTCCCAAGTTGCTGAGTGTCCTATTTCTTTGTACATGCATTATTGCGTCTTTCATCCTCCAATGCATGAATAATTTGCCTATATCATCTGTACATTAGTAATCATTGAAATTACAGCACGGAAGGAAGTCATGCAAACCATGATGCCTCTGCAGGTCCAAGCTCTTCACCGCAAACAACCTTCTCTCATTCTATTTTTTTTATTCGCTCATGGGATGCGGGCATCTCTGACAAGGCCAGCATTTATTGCCCATCCCTAATTGCCCTTGAGAAGGTGGTGGTGAGCCGCCTTCTTGAACCGCTGCAGTCCGTGTGGTGAAGGTTCTCCCACAGTTTCTACTTCCCTGCACTTTCATCGTACCCTTTTATATTCTTCCTGTGTCAGTTTCATTAGAGGTAGCCTTCGTGCCTCTGAGTCAGAAAGTTCTGGGTTCCATCCCCACTCCAGAGACTTGAGCACAAAATCTAGGCTGACGCTCCCAGTGCAGCACTGAGGGGGTGCTGCACTGTCAGATGTGCCATCTTTCAGATGAGATGTTAAACCAAGGCTCCGTCTGTCCGCTCAGGTGGGGGTGAAAGGTCCCATGGCACTATTTTGAAGGAGAGCTGGGGAGTCCTCCCGATGTCCTGGCCAATACTTATCCCTCCACCAACATCCCCAAAACAGATGAACTGCTCATTTATCTCATTACTGCTGAAAATGTTGCTGTGCGCAAATTGGCTGCTGCGTTTGCATAAGGACATGTTTGCTTATGGCTCTTCAATATAGAAAAAAAGAACCCTTTTCACAATACACAAATGCTTACGAAAAATGAACTTACATAGAGTTTTCAGCACAGAAACAGGCCATTCGGCCCAACTGGTCCATGCCGGTGTTTATGCTCCAAATGAGTATCCTCCCACCCCTCTTCATCTAACCCTGTCAGCATATCCTTCTATTCCTTTCTCCCTCATGTGTTTATCTAGCTTCCCCTTAAATACATCGATGCTATTCGCCTCAACCACTCCATGTGGCAGCGAGTTCAACCAATTAGCTAAAATTAGGCTGGAAATCGTCCAATGTCATTGCGTAACCTCCCTCCTGTTGACTTCTCAAGGGGCATAAAGGATGCTACTGGAAAAGGCTGTGCCCTGATCTGCTTGACCCCCACAGCTCAGTTAGAAGGAAGTTGGCAGAGGCCAAAATAACTTGGAAGAAAACACTCTGTAAATAAATTACCTCTCACATAGAATTACATAGTATTTACAGAACAGAAACAGGCCATTCAGCCCAACTGGTCTATGCTAGTGCTAATGCTCCACACGAGCCGCCTCCCACCCCTCTTCATATCTAACCCTATCATCATATCCTTCTATTCCTTTCTCTCTCATGTGTTTATCCAGCTTTCCCTTAAATGTATCTATGCTATTCGCCTCAACCACTCCTTGCGGTAGCGAGTTCCACATTCCAATCATTCTCTGGGTAAAGAAGTTTCTCCTGAATTCCCTATTACCTCTTCCTATCCTATATGGAAACTGCTTCTTTTGAAGAAGCCTGCAGCTATTCTTTTTCAAAAAATGTTATCTATACAAAAGTCTTGAGAGCGCTCGTCACACTTCCAAGATGTCGAAAGTATAAAAAAAATAAGAGTCATTTCATTTTTTCTAACCTGGAGCTGAAAATCTACAGTTATCTTTTCACCTGCAAACTTCCCTCACCACACAGCAATTCAGCTCTGACTGACCTTGGGCTATGTTTGCTTACAGTAATTAAGCCTTGTGGTCTCAAACACAGTTCTAACTCATCAGCAGAATAATGCATGCTATGTCACATGGGTACAACACTCCTATCATTATAAAATGATATGTCATCTAACTTACCATGAAAAAAACATGGGATGTCCACTTGCAATCATAAGTAATCATAAGGACATAAGTAAGACAAAGACCAAAGTAATAAATTGGAAAAAAGCTGATTTTGAGGGGATGAGAATGAAACCAGAGAAAATAAACTGGAAAAGTTTACTGATAAACAAAGGAATAGAACAGTGGTGATCAATAGAGTCCAGGAGAAATATATCCCACCAAAAAGCAAGAACAAACCAGCCAGTAATGATACACCATGGATGAATAAAGAGATACGGGCAAAATTGAAACTAAAAGAAAAAGACAGGGCTCTATTTTAGCACCCGCGATCGGGTACATTGGTGGCGGGGGGGCTACAAAAATCGGGGATTCCGGGTTCCCCACTGACGCACTGACATGTGCACGCAGCCCCCGCATGTGGGACTCCCGCCGGCAATTAAAGCCAGCGGGGTGCCACTTAAAGTAATTGAACAGGTACTTCAGGTTGTTTACAGACCTGATTAACCTGATATTTTAGCAGGAATGGGATTTTGCAACTGACTGGGACTGTTTCCTGTACTGGGGGAAACACTCCCAGCTGAAATGGATGTGTTGCAGCCATCAGCCTGTGGCAGCTGCAAAGGTCCATTTGACGGGGGAGACCCTCACTCATTGCAGGAGGCCACTCTGTCACTTTGGACAAAGTTTGGCCTCCACCACCCTCCTCCTAACAATACAATTCACCAACTTGCACACTTACCCCGCTGTCCAGACACATGTACCTACCTTGCGGACCCCCTCAGATGTACATCTTCTGAATGGGGGCTGCTGTAGCTGCAGTCATGACCTCCTCGGAGGGCGAACAGCATCACCAGCCTCGCTGGCCACGCCGTCCACCTCTGACACGTGGAGCTCCACAACACAGTGCTGTGACACATCCACCTGCACAGCAGGAGGGAGGGCAACCGCAGAGAGAGATGCACACGGAGGAACAGAGTCACTCGACATCTGCAGCCTCCTTTATGCCGAGCTGCTCCCGGCTGGCCCAAGCACCATCTTCTTATCTGTCGCTGTCAAAGTCACCACTGCCCTCAACAACTTCTCCTCCGCATCCTTCCAGGGTACCACCGGGGACATCGCCGACATCTCTCAGTCGTCTGCACAAAACAGCCCTGCAAATACACCTACACCCACTCTGCAGTGACACAATGGGTGGCATCAGTTGTGCGTCTTCATTGTGATCCTCAGGAAAGGGCATTATTGCACAAACCAAACAAGATTCGCAAAGACGTGGCAGTAGTGGTGACAATATAATATGTAATGTGAGTTGATCAGAAATTAAATATAGGTAAAAACCATGACAAACCTTCAAACACCCTTGTGCATCCCCTTCATGCTCACGACAAGTTTGCCTTACGCTGCCTACTGCACATATGTGATGCATGCCCTGTGGCTGCAGCACAGGTAGTGGCAGGTTGAGTGAGGCTGACTGTGAAAGAGATGCATGAGAGGGTGAGTATGAGATAGAGCCATGAGATTGTATGAGGATTGGGTTGAGTGGTAGTGGTGGGATGAGTACTGGCGAGGTGAGTAAGTCCAGGTAAGATGAGGATGAGGTTTGATGTGACAGAGTAGTGTTGGCTGTGCAGAAGGAGATGTGGGGTGGGGGCGGTGATGTGGCAGACGGAGTGTAGGGGAATGAGTAAGTGTACTCACTTTGGCTGACCTACTTAGGTCATTGCAGCGTTTCCTGCACTGTATGCAGGTGTGTGATATGTTGGTGGTGCAGGTGACCTCCTCTGCCACCTCGAGCCAGGCCTTCTTGGTGGTAGAGGCAGGCTGCTTCCTCCCGCCCGCCGGGGGGATGATCTCTGTCCTCCCCCTCCTCCTCACCCCATCCAATAAGAGCTGGAGTGAGGCATCATTAAACCTGGGAGCAGCCTTCCCCCTAGGCTGCTCCATGCTGTAATTTTTCCGATTTCTTGCAGCATCAGTGGAGGACTGACCCTTTAAATAGAGCTCCTCCAGCTGACAGACCTTACTGCGCATGCGCAGCCCGCCTGACGCGCAGCTCAGCAGCGGGGAACCCGGAAGACCAGGTAAGTGGATCCAATCAACCTGCGATTGCGCGCCGAGCAGACTGATTTCACCGGGCGCGTTACCCACGCGCCCAATAGCCCCCCCGCCGCGAACCCGCCGCCCTGGTAATATCGGGCCCGTAGACTGAGTACATAGATAACAAAGGAGAGGATGACAAAAGGGAATATGAAAAGGTTAGGAAAGAAGTTGAAAAAACTATTAGGAAGGCAAAGAGAAACTACAAAATTAAATTATCAAGGAATATAAAATGAAATGGTAAAGTATTCTCCAAACACATAAATAACAAAAGAAAAATCAGAATAGGGATAAGGCCACACAGGGACACACACGATAAATTCACAGGTAACGACAGTGAAATGGCAGAAATATTAAATAATTACTTTGCCTCAGTTTTTACCAGGGAGACTAACAAGGTGGGCATGACATTAGAAGAAATCAAAAAAGATAAAGATATTTCGGATAGAAAGAGGGGAGATAACTGATAAACTAATCAAACTAATCAAATGTACAAAAAAGATTTACTAAGATACCAGAACTGAGAGGCTATACCTATTAGGAAAGGCTGAACAGGCTGGGGCTTTTTTCTCTAGAAAAGAGAAGAGTGAGGGGAGGCCTGATAGAGGTCTTTAAGATTATGAAGGGGTTTGATCGGGTAAACATAGAGAAGCTGTTTCCACTTGCGGGGAGACCAGAACTAGGGGCCATAAATATAACATAGTCACTAATAAATCTAACAAGCAATTCAGGAGAAATTTCTTTACCCAGAGAGTGGAACTCGCTCCCACATGGAGTAGTTAAGGTGACTAGCATAGATGTATTTAAGGGGAAGCTGGAGAAACACATGAGGGAGAAAGGAATAGAAGGATATGTTGATGGCATTAGATAAAGTAGGGTGGGAGCAGGCTCGTGTGGAGCATAAACATTGGCATAGACCAGTTGGGCTGAATGGCCTGTTTCTGTGCTGTACATTCTATGTAATTCTATGTAATGTCAAAAAATTCTACAGCCTGGTGTACCATCTCCTATGCAGGATGTTTTTCTGGTGAAACCTTTAAGTCCATCGCTATGTCATTACCTCACAGAAAGAGGACTCAACGGGAAATTTTAAACTCAAGTAGGTGGAATGCAATTCTCTATAAGGAGCTGATCGAAAATGGACACAATCAAAAAAATACTTCAAAGTTGTCTTTTTCAGTTCGCCCGCTGTTACAATTAAGGTGTAACTATTCTTGAAATTTTACTTCAAGGACAAATCTGTGCACTTTAGTAAAAAGATGACAGATCTGCCAATTGACGGTGGTGAAATGAGCCTCCCATAAATCCACTGTAAGAATGCATGAGGATACATATCCCATTTGTGCAGTGTAAAATAACTGAGACGTCAGCAAGAACCAAGCATTGATTTTCCAATCAGCATAACACCAGCGGTAATCCATGAGTTACTGTCAAGTGCTAAAATAGCACCAATCGGAACATCTTGGGGTAGCAACCGGTCTGCGTTGGGCCCGTTTCTCGGGTGTAAAATGAGCACAATGCGTGTCAATTTCCACCTCCTCGGTGTTGCGACAAATTCCAATAGAAGTGAAAAGGCTGTGCTTTTTTTCTCATGTGGAACACTAACAGGCTAACAAACGGGTTTAAAAATTGACCAGCAGCTTAAAAAGTTAAATCTTAGCACATAGCCAAAAAACTTATAAATTAGAGCCAAGCCGTTCAGGAGTGATGTCAGGAAATACTTTTTCACACAAAGGCATGTGGAAATCTGGAAAACTCTCTCCCCCAAAAAGCTGCTGAGGCTGGGGGTCAATAGAAAATTTCAAAACTGAGATTGATAGATTTTTGTTCGGGGTAAAGCAGGTAAATGGAGTTAAGATATAGATCAGCCAGGATCTAATTGAATGGCAGAGCAGGCCCAAGAGGCTGAATGGCCTACTCCTGCTCCGAATGTTCCCATGTTCCTGTGATTAATTACATAATTATCTTTCTTTCATCATTCCTTCCGTTCCTTGGCAAGACAACATGTATCTTTGTATTTAACAAATACGTTGTGACATTGTTCATGGATGATTGACAGCTCTGTCCCCAGTGCCCATTTTATTGAAAACGTATGGGGGAATTTTCACACATCTGTAGTTCTGGCTACAGATATGAACTCCACAGAAGTTCATAAAGACATATTTTAACCCCTTGCGGACTAATCCATTTTTATTCATTTTTAAGGTGTTGTGCTCTCAGCATCTGCCCGTTTGTCGATATTAGTTCAACCTGCAAATGAATCTGACGAGTTTCCGCCTGAACACATCAGTCTGACTGTGTGATGTTTTCTGCCTTTTGGAACAGTCAAGGAGAATTACCACATGATCACCAGTGTTCATTACTGCAAATAGTGGGTACTTCTCAATCCTGGACACCCTATTCCATTGGCTCACGGTCCACCAACGTCTCAATTTTAAAATTTTCATCCTCCTGTTCAAATCCCTCCGTGGCCTCGCCCCTCCCTATCTCTGTAACCTCCTCCAGCCCTATAACCCTCCAATATCTCTGCGCTCCTCCAATTCTGATTTTCATCGCTCCACCGTTGCATTCAGCTGCCTGGGCCCTAAGCTCTGGAATTCCCTCCTTAACCCTCTCTGCCTCTCTACCTTCGCTCCTTAAAATCCACCTATTGGACCAAGCTTTTGGTCCCATGTCAATAGTCAGCAGAATGCGGTGGACATCCTCTCCTCCAGTGTTCAATACCACAATTAGGGGACTCTCAATCCTGGACTCTCCTCCAGCCCTACAATCCCCGAGATCTCTGAGCTCCTCCAATGCTAGCCTGTTGCACATCCCTCACTTCCTTCGTCCCACCATTGGTGGCTGTGCCTTCAGCTGCCTTGGCCCTAAGCTCTGGAATTCCCTCCCTAAACCCTCTCCACCTCTCTCTCCTCCTTTTAAGATGCCTTAAAAACCAATTCTTGGATCAAGATTTTGGTCACCTGTCAATAGTCAGGAGAATGCAGTGGGCATTTCCACGAGATCCCCAGTGTTCAATACCACAATTAGGGGACTCTCATTCCTGGACACCCTGTCCCATTCACAGTACATGTGATGCCCCAGGTCCCACTTCCGAGGAGACTTCGCTGGCCTGTGCAAGCCGCTATTTTGCCACGAGCACAAAACAAAACTATCGGGAGAGAGTCTGAATGGTGACAATTCCATTAATCTGGACGATTTTAATCAGCCTGTCACGTGGCTTGGCTTGTTTCCACTAATGTTTCTAACTGTAGTTTAAGGAACTTGCAGCATAACACACAGTATGTAGCATTTTTTTAAATCATTCTTTGGGCCGTGGGCGTTACCGCCAAGCCTGGCATTGACTGCCCTTCCCTAGTTGCTCTTGTGCGATTTGATACAATTAAGAGGCTTGCTGGGCCACTTCAGGGGGCAGTTAAGAGTCAGGTTGGTGTGGGGACTGGAGTGACATATAGGCCCAGACCGGGTAAGGATGGCTGGTTTCCTTCCCTAAAGGACATTAATGAACCAGTTGGGTTTTTACGACAATCCAACAGCTGTTCCTGATAACAGCTGTTTATTTAATTTCCAGAATTTTTAAAACTGAATTTAAAATCTGAAACTACCACAGTGGAATTTGAAGTCATATTTCTCAGGATTATTAATCCAGGCCTCTGGATTGCTAGTCCAGTAACATAACCTCTGCACTATCATACCCAGTTGGCAGTATGTAACCTGATACAAAGCAGTAACATATTAGTTGAGGAGATTAACACAACCATCGAGATGTTTAGTCTTGAGCCACAATCAAATCTGCGTTATTTAGTACAATGGACAGGTGAGGATTTTGTTCTTGCAGGGGGGGCGCGGTGCGGGGGGAGCAGTTTTATTCCATTGCTGGTAAGCCACCTGCCACCCCCTCCAGTATTACGTCACAGTAGACAATCAAACCATCCCCGTGTGTACCAAGCATTGGGGAATATCATTTCTTAAATATAACAGAAGCGGGCAAAACTCCCAACGCACCAGCAACCTCATATCGTGCCAAATATAGCTTGAAGTGGGCAGCAGCACATTGTCAAAAGTAGCTGGAGATGAATTAATTTATGTCCTTAATTTGGCATTTCACAGACCATGAATATAACTGGGAGTGACACGAGAGGCACTGATCTCATTTACAAAATCTCATATGCTACATATTTAAGAATTTTTAAAAAAGATAAATTATGCTGTCACCCAAGATTATAATCAATCGCATGCACTCAAGAAAAAGTAAAGACTTGCATTTATACAGCATCCTTCACGACCTCAGGATGTCCCAAAGCGCTTTACAGTCAATGAAGTACTTTAGAAGTGTAGTCACTGTTGTAATAATGTAAGAAATGTGGCAGCAAATTTGCACACAGCAAGATCCCACAAACAGCAATGAGACGATGACCAGATCATCTGTTTTTCAGTGATGTTGGTTGCAGGATAAATATTGGCCAGGAGGACACCGGAGAGAACATCCCTGCTCTTCTTCGAATAGTATCAAGGGATCTTTTACGTCCACCTAAGAGGGCAGACAGGGCCTCGGTTTAACATCTCATCCGAAAGACGGCACCTCCGACAGTACAGCACTCCCTCAGTACTGCATTGGGAGGGTCAGTCTGGATTATGTGCTCAAGTCTCTGGAGTGGGACTTGAACTCCCAACCTTCTAACTCAAAGGCAAGTGTGCTACCCACTAAGCCACGGTTGACACAAGCTGGGAGCCTGCAAGGAGAATGTTGAAATGGAGCTTGTAGACCTGGATTCACATCTCCAGTACAACTGGTAATTTTCAAAACACACTTCATTAGTTTAAAAAAGTAGAATGCCGCATAATGTTTACAAATTACTACTGTATACAGATTTATGAAAATTATTCCTTGCCCTAAGGATACATGTGTATGAACAGCTGACTTGAGGAGAACTTCTCTATCTGTAAGAGACCGAGGAGTATTAACGGACTCAACAGTCAATATGTCCAACCAATGGAGAGCAGCAATTAACAAACACAACAGATTGTTGAACCTCACAGCTGTAACAGTAGAATGTAAATCAGAGGAAGTCCTGATCAACCTGTACAGTGTTCTGGTCAGACCGCACCTTGAGTACTGTGTCCAGTTCTGGTCACCGAGATGTTCAAGCATGTAAGAGTCACAAGGCTTGTTTTCAAATCCCTCCATGACCTCGCCCCTCCCTATCTCTGTAACCTCCTCCAGCCCTACAACCCTCCAAATCTGGCCTCTTGCTCGACCCCGATTTTCATCGCTCCCTAAACCTCTCTGCCACTCTCTCCTCCTTTAAGACACTCCTTAAAACCTATTTCTTTGATCAAGCTTTTGGACACCTGACCTAATATCTCCTTATGTGGCTAGGTTTCAAATTTTGTTTGATTAAGGAGCATCTTAAAGGAGGAGAGAGTGGCAGAGAGGTTTAGGGAAGGAATTCCAGAGCCCAGAGCCTAGGCAGCTGAAGACACGGCCGCCAAAGGTGGAGTGATGAAAATCGGGAATGCGCAACAGGCCAGAATTGGAGGAGTGTAGAGATCTCGGAGGGTTGTAAGGCTGAAGGAGGTTACAGAGATAGGGAGGGGGCGAGGCCACGGAGGGATTTGCAAACAAGGATGAGAATTTTTAAAATCGAGGCATTGGCGGACATGGAACCAATGCAGGTCAGCAAGCACAGGGGACAATGGCATATTATAATGCTCCTTTGGGAATAAACAATAGAAAATGAAAGTTCAGCGTTTTAACAAACAAAAACACACTAGCAATTTTACTTCAACAAGGGAAATTCATTCAGCAACATAATATCTGACCTGGCACATTGGAAAATGAATTGCCAAGTTCAGTATGAGCATTAGAATGAATGCAAAAAAAGTGTTAATGTAGATATTAGTCCATTTCAGTCATACAGCTCTCTCTATCCAACACATACAGCAATGCTTCATGCTGCACCTGTACCTGCTGGGAGACACGAGAAATGCTGCTGACACACAAAAAAACAGTCCCATTCACATCTATATCTCATCCAAGCTTCATCATGCAGTCTGTGAGATTTTTCTTATTTAACTCCCACCCCCGCTGCATCTAGACCTGAATTTTAAACAAAAATCATTAATGCTGGTTCTTTAAATAATCAAAACACCTTGGGCTCGATTTTGGGATCGTGTTTCCGGCGGGTTCCCAGCGGGGCGGCCCCGAAAATCGCGACGAAATCCCGGCCACTTCCGGGTACCGCGCTGACGTGCGGGGCTGCGCGCGCAAGCCCCGCTGGTGGGAATCCCGCAGGCAATTAAAGCCAGCGGAGTTCCACTTGAGAGTACTTACCTTGCTCGTTGTGGTCAGTTAATGAGCTGAAGCAGCTGTCAAAAGAGGAAGTGTGGGATTTTAGGTTCAAGGCAGTGAGTTTCACACACTGGGGGAAACAGTCTCTCTCCAACCAGGCGTGTTGCAGCCAGCAGCCTGTGGCAGGTGCCAAGGTGCGCTCCACGGGGGAGAGCCCTCACCCACGCAGGAGGCCACCGCGTCACATAGGGCAACCCCTGCCCTCCACCACCCCCCGCCAAGCCAGAGGACAGACCGACACGAAACCGCAGCCTCAGTCCGAGGACCCACCCACCTACCCTGCACAACCCCTCAGACCAACACCTGCCAGATGGGTGGTGCGTTGACATCGTCGGAGGACGAACAGCATGACCAGCCCCAGCAGCCTCGCAGTCCACGCCGTCCGCCTCGGAGACGTGGGGCCCCCCAACACGGTGCTGCGGCACACCCACCTGCACAGCAGGAGGGAGGGCAACCGCAGAGAGAGATGCGTCGCAGGAGGCACTACCCTCCGCACAGGGTGTACAGAGCGAGGCTCAGCTTCATGGACCTCTCCGAGGAGCAGTGCATACGGAGGCTCAGAGTCAATCGCCAGGTAGTCGCCGACATCTGCAGCCTCCTTAACGACGAGCTGCTCCCTGATGGACCAAGCAGCATCTTCCTACCTGTCGCCGTCAAAGTCACCACTGCCCTCAACTTCTTCGCATCCGGTTCCTTCCAGGGTGCCACCGGGGACATCACCGGGGTCTGTCAGTCGTCTGCACACAAGTGCATAAGGCAGGTCACCGATGGGTTGTTCCGCAGGGCCTCGCACTACATCAACTTCGCCATGGACGAGCGCAGCCAGATGGAGAGGGCGGTTGGATTCCATGCCATGGCCGGCTTCCCACGGGTGCAGGGTGTAATCGACTGCACCCACATCGCAATACGGGCACCTCCGCATGAGCCAGGGCTGTTCATCAACAGGAAGGGGTATCACTCCATGAACGCCCAGCTCATCTGTGACCACCGCCAGAGATTCCTACACGTGTGCGCCAGATACCCCGGCAGCTGCCACGATGCCTTCGTCCTCAGGGAGTCCGCCGTCCCGCCCATCCTGCAGGCACCCAACACCGGCAACGGCTGGCTCCTCGGCGACAAGGGGTATCCCCTACACACGTGGCTCATGACACCTCTGAGGAACCCCATCACCGAGCCGGAGCGTCGGTACAATGACAGCCACACTGCTACCAGGTCTACAATTGAGCAGACCATAGGGCTTCTCAAGATGCGCTTCAGGTGCCTTGATCGTTCTGGGGGAGCGCTGCAATACACACCATTCAGAGTAGGACGAATCATAGTTGTCTGCTGTGCCCTGCACAACATGGCCCAACAGGGAGGGGTGCCGCTGGAGGAGGCCCCATCCACACCCGCCACCCACATTGAGGAAGGCGAGGAGGAGGAGGCGGAGGACGCGGACGCGCCAGAGGATGGTGGACGACCCATGCGCCGAACCACGACTCACCGGGATGGTCGCCGGGCCAGGGAGGCACTCATACGTCAACGGTTCTCCTAGAGTCAGACACTGCGAGGCGCTCGCATCTCCTCACCTGCACATGCGAGCGGCCATACCAGCCCCCTCCACTGAAGAGTGCTGCCAGTAATCCTGCACCCACAGCAGTGTGCCCAATGGGTGGCAGCAGGTGTTCGCCGTCATGATGGCCTCCATGGAACGCACCTATTGCACAGGCCGCAGAAGAATGGACGAGAGGTGGCAGGAGTGGTGAGAATAGAGTATTTAATATCTCCAATGCGACATTGGAGATATTAAATATCTGTGAGGATTGCTGATGGAGCGCAGTGGTGGCTGTGCAGGAGGGGTTGTGATCTGTTTGGCGTGATGGTGGGGACGGGATGTGGGAGGGTGCGTTGGTGTACTCACCTTGCCAGACCTAGTCAGGTCATTGAAGCGCTTGCGGCACTGCTCCCAAGTCCTTGGGGTGTTGCCCCTGCTGCTCACCTCCGCCGCCACCTCTGCCCATGCCTTCCTGGTTGCGGCGGCAGGGAACTTGCGTCCATCTTCTGGGAAGAGTGTTTCCCTCCTCCTCCTCACGCCCTCCAGCATCAGCTGCAGTGCCAGGTCTGAAAAACGGGGCGCAGCCTTTCCCCTTTGCTGAGCCATCATCTCAAACTTCTTGATTGCAGCAGGAGGGGCTTTGGGAGACTGCCCCATTAAGTGGAGCTCCTACATCGCGTCGACGGTACTGCGCATGCGCAGCCGGCCGGCACGCAGCTGGGGAGTGGAGAACCCGGAAGCAGGGCTTAATCAGGTCAATTATCCCGCGATCGCGTGGGGGACGCACACGATTAGCCGTCCGCGTTTTCCACGCTCCCGGAGGACCACCCGCTGGGAACCCGCAGGCCTGCTAAATTCAAGCCCCTTTTCTCTTCAGCATCGAACCGACATTCGTCTGTGGCCAGTGTGAGAAGGTTTTTGCTCCAATCGCAGTTATATATTCGTTATAAAAAGGAAAAATTGTGTATTATTCAGATCTGACATAATGAGACTCATTATATACAACATCATCAACACTCAATTTTATTTCTAAAACCAGGTTCAGCTGCTGTGTCTGTGCTGGACGTATTTGAGCAATGGTTTCAGTGCTGTTCTCATGGCCAAGTCAGATAAGCTTAGACTTATCAATTAGGACACAGGAAGTCAGGTTTATTTAATATTTCTTCAACTGAAAGTAGCTGAATTGTTATCAGTCCTGATTTTGGCACAGTGACTGAACATCCACTTACTGCAACTGGCAACAGGACCAATCTGGTCATTGCTCTTTGAAAAACATATTGATGAGTGGAATTACATCGGGGACTTTAACGTTTACAGTTAATTTATTGTTGCAGGAGGACTGGAGAGGAGAATGGGAAGGAGGGAAGAAGGGGCAAAGTGAGAAGAGGAGGAAGGGGAGAAGAAGAGGGGGGGAAGGGGAGAAGAAGAGGGGGGGGAAGGGGAGAAGAAGAGGGGGGGGAAGGGGAGAAGAAGAGGGGGGGGAAGGGGAGAAGTAGAGGGGGGGAAGGGGAGAGGGGGAAGGGGGGGGGGAAGGGGAGGGGGGGAAGGGAAGGGGCGGGGAAGGGGAGGGGCGGGGGAGGGGAGGGGCGGGGGAGGGGCGGGGGAGGGGCGGGGGAGGGGAGGGGAGGGGCGGGGGAGGGGCGGGGGAGGGGCGGGGGAGGGGCGGGGGAGGGGCGGGGGAGGGGCGGGGGAGAGGGGGAAGGGGCGGGGGAGAGGGGGAAGGGGAGGGACGGGGAGGGGGAAGGGGAGGGACGGGGAGGGGGAAGGGGAGGGACGGGGAGGGGGAAGGGGAGGGACGGGGAGGGGGAAGGGGAGGGACGGGGGAGGGGCAAGGGGAGGGACGGGGGAGGGGCAAGGGGAGGGACGGGGGAGGGGCAAGGGGAGGGACGGGGAGGGGCAAGGGGAGGGACGGGGGAGGGGCAAGGGGAGGGACGGGGGAGGGGCAAGGGGAGGGACGGGGAGGGGCAAGGGGAGGGACGGGGAGGGGCAAGGGGAGGGACGGGGGAGGGGCAAGGGGAGGGACGGGGGAGGGGCAAGGGGAGGGACGGGGAGGGGCAAGGGGAGGGACGGGGAGGGGCAAGGGGAGGGACGGGGGAGGGGCAAGGGGAGGGACGGGGGAGGGGCAAGGGGAGGGACGGGGGAGGGGCAAGGGGAGGGACGGGGGGAGGGGGATGGGGAGGGACGGGGGGAGGGGGATGGGGAGGGACGGGGGGAGGCCTTGGAAATGGTGCAGAGGAGATTTATTAGAATGGTACCAGGAATGAGAGACTTCAGTTATCTGAGAGACTAGAGAAGCTGGGATGGTTCTCCTCAGAGCAGAGAAGGTTCAGAGGAGATTTAATCGAGGTGTTCAACATTGTGAGGGGGTTTGATACAGTAAATAGGGAGAAACTGTTTCCACGACTGGCAGGAGGGTCGGTGACCAGAGGACACAGATTTAAGATAATTAGCAAAGATCCAGGGGGGAGATGAGAAGAATTTTTTTTACGCAGTGAGTTATTATGATCTGGAATGCTCTGCCTGAAAGGGCGGTGGAAGCAGATTCAACAGTAACTTTCAAAAGGGAATTGGATAAATACTGGTCGGGGAAAATCTGCAGGGCAATGGGGAAAGAGTAGGGGAGTGCGACTGATTGGATAGCTCCTTCAAAGAGCCAGCACAGGCTCGATGGGCTGAGTGGCCTCCTCTATGCTATATGATACTATGAATCTATAATGCACTCATATAAAGGCTCGGCTGACACTTCAGTGCAGTTCTGGGGAAGTGCTGCATTGATAAAGGTGACGTCTTGTGGATGAGATATTAAACTGAGGCCCCATCTGTCTGTTCAGATGGATGCAAAAGGTCCCAAGACACTGTTTGAAAATGTTTTTCCAGTGTCCTGGCCAACATTCGATCCTCAACCAACACTACTTAAATTACAGATTTAA
Organism: Heptranchias perlo; assembly: GCF_035084215.1. Lineage (NCBI taxonomy): Eukaryota > Metazoa > Chordata > Chondrichthyes > Hexanchiformes > Hexanchidae > Heptranchias > Heptranchias perlo. Next base: position 61,848,288 of record NC_090336.1, on the reverse strand, counting down.
CTGGTCATTCTCAATTGCTATTTGTGGGATCTTGCTATGTGCAAATTGACTGCCCTGTTTGCCTGCATACCAACAATGACTGCAACTCGAAAGTAGTTATGAACATATAAACATGCGAGCAATGACAGACAGGAAAAGACCCTCTGGTCCATCCAGCCTGTCCCACACAATCAGGATACCTTGTGTATCACAATATATACACTCCCCACCCCACCCGAAACCATGTGAGGTTAGTTGGTTGTGAGGTGTTTTGAGGGTTCCTGAGTATTGTGATACGGTGCTATATTAATATAATATAAGCCATTTAAAATAGACTGAGGAATGACATGTGAACATGTTAAGCTTTCATAGGAAAGTCGGAACAGGAGGAGGCCATTCAGCCCCTCAAGCCTATTCGCCATTTATTTAGATCATAGCTGATCTGTACCCCAACTCCATTTACCTGCCTTTGCTCCATATCCCTCGATACCCTTACCCAACAAAAAAATCTATCAATCTCAGTCTTGAAAGCTCCAATTGACCCCCAGGATCCACAGCCCAGTGGGGGAGAGAGTTCCAGATTTCCACTACCTTTTGTGTGAAAAAGTGCTTCCTGATTTCATTCCTAAATGGCCTCGCTCTAATTTTAAGGTTATGCCCCTTTTTCTTGATTCCCCCACCAGAGGAAATAGTTTCTCTGTATCTACCTTATCGAATCCCTTTATCACTTTAAACAACTTGATTAGATCATCCCTTAAACCTTCTAAACTCAAGGGAATACAAACCAAGTTTCTGCAACCTGCCCCCACAATTTAACCCATTAAGCACCGGCATCATTCTTTCGTCCTCGAATATCGTCATCAACAGGTTGGATGATCTCCGGCCCGTGAGTGTCTCTGTTCACTGGGAGCACCAGATTGTACAATCAGCTCCAATATCCTTATACAGCTTCTTGCCTGTTATTTATTCCCTTCGAAAATTTCATCTAGCCCAAGTTTTTCAGCAGATGTTTATTCTAACACTTAGTTGATCAAAATTTTCATTTTCAACTATATCTCCTCATACAAGTACCAAGATCAAGATCAGGTTAACAGCATTCTACTTGAAATTATCCATCCACACTGTGCGTGATCTGTGACTATTTTCATTGGCAGACTCTCAGAAGTCTGAGTTTGGAGCAGTACATCAAGAAGCGGGTGTCAGGCTTGACTGTTTACAACTCAAAAGGTTCTCTCTGGAAGTGTGACAGCAAATGTTGTCAGGGCCAAAGAATAATTGGAAACTGTCAGAAGGAAACATTAGCTAAAGACACGTTCTCAACTGTGCTCTGCTGCCAGACTTCTGTAACATGGAATGAAGTGAACTGCTCAACAATCGATGGAAAGGTCTAACTTCAATGGTGACAACTGAAGACACGAAGGAGTGTCAGCCATCCATCTTATTGACCTCCTAAAAGAATATGTACAACCTGTTCATGTTGGTCCCTTAGAGACTGAGACATGAGAAATTATAATGGGGAATCAGGAAATGGCAGAGACGTTAAACAAATATTTTGCATCTGTCTTCACAGTAGAAGTCACAAAAAGCATGCCAGAAATAGTGGGGAACCAGGGGGCTAATGAGAGTGAGGAACTTAAAGTAATTAATATCAGTAAAGAAAAAAGTACTTGAGAAACTTAAGGGACTAAAAGCTGATAAATCCCCTAGACCTGATGGCCTACATCCAAGGGTTCTATAAGAGGTGGCTGCAGAGATAGTGGTTATGATCTTCCAAAATTCCCTACATTCGAGAACAGTCCCAGTGGATTGGAAGGTAGCAAATGTGGCCCCGTTATTCAAGAATGGAGGGAGAGAGAAAACAGGGAACTACAGGCCAGTTAGCCTGACATCAGTCGTCGGGAAAATGCTGGAATCCATTATTAAGGAAGTGGTAACAGGGCACATAGAAAATCATAATGTGATTAGACAGAGTCAGCATGGTTTTATGAAAGGGAAATCGTGTTTGACAAATCCAATAGAGTTTTTTTGAGGATGTAACTAGTAGGGTAGATAAAGGGAAATCATTGGATGTCGTATATTTGGATTTTCAAAAGGCATTCGATGAGGTGCCACACAAAAGTTGTTACGCAAAGTAAGGGCTCATGGGGTTGGGGGTAACATATCAGCACGGATAGAGGATTGGTTAGCGGACAGAAAACAGAGAGTAGGGATAAAAGGGTTATTTTCAGGTTGGCAGGCTGTAACTATTCGGGTGCCACAGGGATCGGTGCTTGGGCCTCAGCTATTTACAATCTACATTAATTACTTAGATGAAGGGGCCGAGTGTAATGTTTCCAAGTTTGCTGATGATACGAAGCTAGATGGGCAAGTAAGCTGTGAGGAGAACACAGAGTTTGCAAAGGTTAAGTGAGTGGGCAAGAAGATGGCAGATGGAATATAATGTAGGGAAATGTGAGGTTTTTCACTTTGGTAGGAAGAATAGAAAAACAGAATATTTTTTAAATGGTGAGAAACTATTAAATGTTGGTGTCCGGAGAGACTTGGGCGTCCTCGTACAAGAAACACAAAAAGTTAGCATGCAGGTACAGCCAGCAATTAGGAAAGCAAATGGAATGTTGGCCTTTATTGCAAGGGGGTTGGAGTACAAGAGTAAGGCAGTCTTACTACAGCTGTACAGGGCTTTGTTGAGACATCACCTGGAGTATTGTGTACAGTTTTGGTCTCCTTATCTAAGGAAGGATATACTTACCTTAGAGGCGGTGCAACAAAGATTCACTAGATTAATTCCTGGGAAGAGATGGTTGTCCTATGAAGAGAGGTTGAGTAGAATGGGCCTATACTCTCTGGAGTTTAGAAGAATGAGAGGTGATCTAATTGAAACATATAAGATTATGAGGGGGCTTGACAGGGTAGATGCTGAGAGATTGTTTCTCCTGGCTGGAGAGTCTAGAACTAGGGGGCATAGTCGCAAGATAGGGGGTCAGCCATTTAAGACTGAGATGAAGAAGAATTTCTTCACTCAGAGGGTGGAGAATCTTTAGAATTCTCTACCCCAGAGGGCTGTGGATGCTCATTCGTTGACTATATTCAAGGCTGAGATAGACAGATTTCTGGACTCTAGGGGAATCATGGGATATGGGGATCGGGCAGGAAAGTGGAGTTGAGGTCGAAGACCAGCCATGATCTTATTGAATGCGGAGCAGGCTCAAGGGGCCGTATGGCCTACTCCTGCTCCTATTTCTTATGTTCCCACTCCTCTTTCATCCTTAAGGAACAGACTATCGCTAACACATGATTCGACTGGCGGTAGAAGCCCCTTGGTATCCTGTCCAAGTGGCTATGCTGAATATTTTAGCCATGGAGTAGAGTGTTGGACAAATTCCTTCACTCCACCATTGGCGGCTGTGCCTTCAGCTGCCTAGGCCCTAAACACTGAAATTCCCTCCCAAAACCTCTCCACCTCTCCGCCTCTCTCTCTCTCCTATTTAAGGCATTCCTTAAAACCTGTTTTTGGTCACCTATCCTAATATCTCCTTATGTGGCTCAGTGTCAAATTTTATCTGATAATCACTCCTGTGATGTGCCTTGGGATGTTTCACTACGTTAAAGGCGTTATATAAATATAAGTTGCTGTTGCTGTTGTTAAGTCATGATATCCATGGCAACCGAGCCTGATGCTGTGGTCACCCACGGTCCAGATGTACATCTTCCAACATGGAGTGACTGGGTAGCATTCCAGACTGCCAGCCTTTGCCTCTTGCCTAGCCACGGGCATGGAGCCAACTGTAGAGTTGCAACTCCTGCCCGGGCTGAGATCAGCTAACTGAGCACAAACCAGACTGACTTTCCACTGAGGCACGACAACAAGAAAAGGAAGAGCTTGCATTTATATCGCACCTTTCACGGCCTCAGTGTTAATTGCATCCATGTGATTTATTTTAATTAGTGTTAATTGTATTCAGGTGGTGCGTATCAAATGGGGACTCTCTTGTATCCATTTACAAGAGAGCTGATCTCGGGTGTGGGTGTAATGTGGAGCTCTGTGAATAAAGGCTTGGAAGCAACTGAAGACCAGGCTCTAGTATTCTATCCTTCACCACCTGGCTATCCAGCTTAGAACACTCAGGATGCCCAAAAGCACTTTACAGCAAATGAAGTACATTTGAAGTGTAGTCACTGTTGCAGTGTAGGGAAATGCGGCAGCCAGTTTGCACACAGCAAGGTCCCACAAACAACAATGAGATAAATGACCAGATAACCTGTTTTTTAGTGATGTTGGTTGAGAGATAAATATTGGCCCAAGACACCGAGGAAAACTCGCCTGCTCTTGTTTGAAATAGTGCTGTGGGGTCTTCTACGTCCACCTGAGAGGGCAGACAGGGCCTCGGTCCAACGCCACATCCCTCATCATTAACATAAATTGGGGAAAGCAGACTAGCAACTGTCAGAAAGGTGGTGAATTTCTTGAGTGTGTCCGGGATAGTTTTCTGCAGCAGTATGTCCTAGAGGCAACAAGGGGGCAAGCCATACTAGATTTAGTAATGAGTAATGAACCAGATTTAGTTAACGGCTTAACTGTGCGTGAACATCGATTCAATAGCGATCATGATATGATCGAGTTCAATGTAGTGTTTGAAAGGGAAAAAAGTCAATCAGCTGCTAAGATTCTAGATTTGGGTAAGGCCGACTTCAATGGGATGAGACAGAGACTGTCCACAGTAAACTGGGCAAATCTGTTAATGGGTAAAACGACTGATGATCAGTGGAAAATGTTTAAAGAAACATTTAACGAGATACAGAACTGGTTTATACCCCTGAGGGGCAAGAACTCTACTTGCCAAAAAAAAGCCAACTAAAGAGGTAAGGGACAGTATAAGACATAAGGAAAGGGCATACAAAAAGGCAAAAAATGGCACAGATCCTGGCGAATGGGAAAGATACAAAGATCAACAAAGCGTCACAAAACAGATAGTAAGAGCTACAAAAAGGGAGTATGAAAAGAAACTCGCAAGGGATATCAAAACCAATATGAAGAACATTTATAGTTACATTAGGAAAAAGAGGGTGGTCAGGAGCAGTGTTGGCCCGTTAAAAACTGAAAGTGGGGAAATTGTCATTGACAATGGGGAAATGGCAGACATGTTGAATAATTACTTTGCATCAGTATTTACAGTAGAAAAAGAGGATAGCATGCCGGAAATCCCAAGAAAACTAATATTGAATCGGGGACAGGAACTCAATAAAATTAACATAAGTAAAGCAACAGTAATGAAGAAAATAATAGCACTCAAGAGTGACAAATCCCCAGGACCAGATGGTTTCCATCCCAGGGTTTTAAAGGAAGTAGGTGAGCACATTGCAGATGCCCTAACTATAATCTTTCAAAGTTCTCTAGATTCAGGAACTTTCCCTCTGGATTGGAAAATTGCACATGTCACTCCGCTTTTTAAGAAAGGAGAGAGAGGGAAACCGGGAAATTATAGACCAGTTAGCCTAACATCTGTTGTGGGGAAATTGCTGGAGTCTATAATTAAGGATAGGGTGACTGAACACCTCGAGAATTTTCAGTTAATCAGGGAGAGCCAGCATGGACTTGTGAAATGTCGTGCCTGACAAACCTGAGTGAATTTTTTCAAGAGGTGACCAAAGTAATGGACAGGGGAATGTCAATGGATGTTATTTATATGGACTTCCAGAAAGCATTTGATAAGGTCCCACATAAGAGAATGTTAGCTAAGTTAGAAGCCCATGGAATCGAGGGAAAAGTACGGACATGGTTAGGAAGTTGGCTGAGCGAAAGGCGACACAGAGTAGGGATAATGGGTAAGTATTCACATTGGCAGGATGTGACTAGTGGAGTCCCGCAGGGATCTGTCTTGGGGCCTCAATTATTCACAATATTTATTAACGACTTAGATGAAGGCATAGAAAGTCTCATATCTAAGTTTGCCGATGACACAAAGATTGGTTGCATTGTAAGCAGTGTAGATGAAAACATAAAATTACAAAGGGATATTGATAGATTAGGTGAATGGGCAAAACTGTGGCAAATGGAATTCAATGTAGACAAATGTGAGGTCATCCACTTTGGATCAAAAAAGGATAGAACAAGTTACTTTCTAAATGGTAAAAAGTTAAAAACAATGGATGTCCAAAGGGACCGAGGGGTTCAGGTACATAGATCATTGAAGTGTCATGAACAGGTGCAGAAAATAATCAATAAGACTAATGGAATGTTGGCCTTTATATCTAGAGGACTAGAGTACAAGTGGGCAGAAGTCATGCTGCAGCTATACAAAACCCTGGTCAGACCGCACCTGGAGTACTGTGAGCAGTTCTGGGCACCGCACCTTCAGAAGGACATATTGGCCTTGGAGGGAGTGCAGCGTAGGTTTACTAGAATGATACACCGACTTCAAGGGTTAAGTTACGAGGCGAGATTACACAAATTGGGGTTGTATTCTCTCGAGTTTCGAAGGTTAAGGGGTGATCTGATCAAAGTTTATAAGATATTAAAGGGAACGGATAGAGTGGATAGAGAGAAACTATTTCCGCTGGTTGGGGATTTTAGGAGTAGGGGGCACAGTCTAAAAATTAGAGCCAGACCTTTCAGGAGTGAGATTAGAAAACATTTCTACACACAAAGGGTGGCAGAAATTTGGAACTCTCTTCCGCAAATGGCAATTGATACTAGCTCAATTGTTAAATTTAAATCTGAGATAGATTGCTTTTTGGCAACCAAAGGTATTAAGGGATATGGGCCAAAGGCAGGTATATGGAGCTCGATCACAGATCAGCCATGATCTTATCAAATGGCGGAGCAGGCACGAGGAGCTGAATGGCCTAATCCTGTTCCTATGTTCCTCAGTACCACACTGGAGTGTCAGCCTAGATTATGTGCCCAAGTCTCTGGAGTGGGACTTGAACCTATGACCTTCTGATTCAAAGGCAAGAGTGCTACCCACTGAATCACAGTTGACATCGTTGTGAATGACAAAGCAGGAAGTGGCCAGTCTTATGATGTAAGCCTACAACAACAACTACAACTTGCATTTATATAGCGCCTTTAAAGTAGTAAAACTTCCCAAGGTGCTTCACAGGAGTGATTATCAAACAAAATTTGAAACTGAGCCACGTACGGAGAAATTAGCATAGGTGACCAAAAGCTTGGTCAAAGAGGTAGGTTTTAAGGAGCATCATAAAGGAGGGGAAGTAAAGAGGCGGAGAGGTTTAGGGAGGGAATTCCAGAGCTTAGGGCCTGGCAGCTGAAGACACAATGGTGGAGTGCTGAAAATCAGGGATGCACAAGAGGTCAGAATTGGAGGATCGCAGAGATCTCGGAGGATTGTAGGGCTGGAGGAGGTTACAGAGATAGGGAGGGGCGAGGCCATGGAGAGATTTGAAAACAAGGATGAGAATTTTAAAATCGAGGCATTCCCGGAGCAGGAGTTAATGTAGGTCAGCGAGTACAGGGATAATGGGTGAACGTGACTTGGTGCAAGTTAGGATACGAGCAGCAGAGTTTTGGATGAGCTCAAGTTAATGGAGGGTGGAAGATGGTTGGCTGGCCAGGAGAGTATGGAAAGGGTCAAGTCTCGAGTTAATAAAGGCATGGATAAGGGTTTCAGCAACAGATGAGCTGAGGCAGGGGCAAAGACGAGCGATGTTACGGAGGTGGAAGTAGAATCTACTGCTGGAATAATGATATGTTGACTGACACCTTGTGTGGAAAAGGTTCAAGTTTAGACTCAGTGATAGACAAAGTGAGTGGGCAGAAGAGAAAACAGCCTTTAAGGGGACAGAAAGAACTTGAGATCAAGGAAAACAATTTTTGTTCATCTCTGGTCCAAATTCCACATGATTCAGAAAGATGAACCACTGAATTGTAAAAGGAAGTGCATTAGTGGGACTATGGAAGACATGCAGAAACTGTGGATTAACAAAGGGTGCAACTCCTAAGCAGTCATCTGCACCTTCCCCAACCGGCTCAGGACCTCCCCGAAATGGGGCCAGGGCCTAATTAACATTTTCTACGTGAGCTGTCAGTGCCTGTTGTGCCTCCTCAGCTCAGTCCTGGTTGGGGGGGGGTGGCGGTTGAAGCAGGCAAGGAGAGACCGATCGCAATCGCAACGATTGTAGAGTTGGGAGAGCACTCCTGCTGCTCTCTACTGCTCCACAGGAAAGTGCAAAAGGAGAGCCTGAGAGGTGAGCGCAGTGTAAAAGGAGAGTCCGAGAGCGGGAGGAGAGTCGAGAGGTGAGCGCAGTGTAAAAGGAGAGTCCGAGAGCGGGGGGAGAGTCCGAGAGCGGGGGGAGAGTCCGAGAGCGGGGGGAGAGTCCGAGAGCGGGGGGAGAGTCCGAGAGCGGGGGGAGAGTCCGAGAGCGGGGGGAGAGTCCGAGAGCGGGGGGAGAGTCCGAGAGCGGGGGGAGAGTCCGAGAGCGGGGGGAGAGTCCGAGAGCGGGGGGAGAGTCCGAGAGCGGGGGGAGAGTCCGAGAGCGGGGGGAGAGTCCGAGAGCGGGGGGAGAGTCCGAGAGCGGGGGGAGAGTCCGAGAGCGGGGGGAGAGTCCGAGAGCGGGGGGAGAGTCCGAGAGCGGGGGGAGAGTCCGAGAGCGGGGGGAGAGTCCGAGAGCGGGGGGAGAGTCCGAGAGCGGGGGGAGAGGCCGAGAGCGAGGGGAGAGTCCGAGAGCGTGGGGAGAGTCCGAGAGCGGGAGGAGAGTCCGAGAGCAAGGGGAGAGTCCGAGAGCGAGAGGAGAGTCCGAGAGCGAGAGGAGAGTCCGAGAGCGGGAGGAGAGTCCGAGAGGTGAGCGCAGTGTAAAAAGAGAGTCCCGATTGCGGAAAGTGAGTCAGAGAGGTGAACACAGTGTAAATCTAAGGCAAGTCATGGCAGCAGAGCTCGCACCCGTGATATGCTCCTCCTGCACTTTGTGGGAAGTCATGGACACTACCAGTGTCCCTGGCGACCATGTGTGCAGGAAGTGTGTCCAGCTGCAGCTACTGGTTAACCGCATTTTGGAGCTGGAGCTGCGGGTGGATTCACTGTGGAGCATCCGCGATGCTGAGACTATCGTGGATAGCACATTCAGTGAGGTGGTCACACCGCAGGTAAAGATTACGCAGGCAGAAAGGAAATGGGTGGCCGCCAGGCAGAGTAAAAGGACAAGGCAGGTAGAGCAAGAGTCCCCTGGGGCCATCTCCCTCTCAAACAGATATTCCACTTTGGATACTTTAGGGGAGATGGCTTATCAGGGGAAGGCAGCAAGAGCCAGGTTCGGGGCACCACGGGTGGCTCTGCTGCACAGGAGGAGAGGAAGAAGAGTGGCAGGGCTATAGTGATAGGGGATTCAATTTTAAGGGGAACAGACAGGCGTTCCTGCGGCCGCAAACATGACTCCAGGATGGTATGTTGCCTCCCTGGTGCTCGGGTCAAGGATGTCACGGAGCGGCTGCAGGGCATTCTGAAGGGGGAGGGTGAACAGCCAGTATCGGTACCAACGACATAGGTAAAAAAAGGGATGAGGTCCTGCAAGGTGAATTTAAGGAGTGAGGAGATAAATTAAAAAGCAGGACTTCAACGGTAGTGATCTCAGGATTACTACCAGTGCCACGTGCTAGTGAGTATAGGAACAGGAGAATAGACCAGATGAATGCGTGGCTGCAGGGATGATGTAGGAGGGAGGGATTTAGATTCCTGGGACATTGGGACTGGTTCTGGGGAAGGTGGGACCTGGACAAGCGGGACGGGTTACACCTGAGCAGGACCGGGACAGATATCCTCACGGGGGTGTTTGCTGGTGCTGTTGGGAAAGGTTTAAACTAGAATGGCAGGGGGATGGGAACCTGAGCAGGGAGGCAGAGGAGGGGGAAACAAGGATAGAAACAAAAGATAGAAAGGGAAGAAGCAATAGTGGAAGGCAGAGAAAACAAGGGCGAAAAACAAATAGAGCCATAGTGCAAAATAAAACTAAGATGACTAGCAATCTTAAAAAGACAAATCTAAAGGCATTGTGTCTAAATGCACGGAGCATTCACAATAAGGTAGATGAATTAACAGCACAGATAGATATTAACGGGTATGATATAGTTGCGATTACGGAGACATGGCTACAGGGTGACCAAGGATGGGAACTGAACATCCAGGGGTATTCAGTATTTAGGAAGGACAGGCAAAAAGGGAAAGGAGGTGGGGTAGCGTTGTTAGTAAAGGAGGAAATCAATGCAATAGTGAGGAAGGATATTGGCTCGGAAAATCACGATGTGGAATCTGTATGGGTAGAGCTAAGAAACACCAAGGGGAAGAAAACGTTGGTGGGGGTTGTCTATAGGCCCCCAAACAGTAGTGGAGATGTGGGGGAGGGCATTAAACAGGAAATTAGAGACACATGCAAGAAGGGTACAACTATAATCATGGGTGACTTTAATCTACATATAGATTGGTCAGACCAAATTAGCAATAATACTGTGGGAGAGGAATTCCTGGAGTGTGTACGTGATGGTTTTCTGGACCAATACGTTGAAGAACCAACTAGAGAACAGGCGATCCTAGACTGGGTATCATGCAATGAGAAAGGATTAATTAACAATCTTGTTGTGCGGGGTCCCTTAGGGAAGAGTGACCATAACATGATAGAATTCCTCATTAAGATGGAGAGTGAAGTAGTTGAATCCGAAACTAAAGCCCTGAATCTAAATAAAGGAAATTACGAAAGTATGAGGTGCAAGTTGGCTATGATAGATTGGGGAACTTTACTAAAAGGGATGACGGTGGATAGGCAATGGCTAATATTTATAGAACGTGTGCAGGAATTACAACAATTATTCATTCCTGTCTGGCGCAAAAATAAAACAGGAAAGGTGGCTCAACTGTGCCTTACAAAAGAAATTAGGGATAGTATTAGATCCAAAGAGGAGACAAATAAAATTGCCAGAAAAAGCGGCAAGCCTGAGGATTGGGAGCAGTTTAGAATTCAGCAAAGGAGGACAAAGAGATTGATTAAGAGGGGAAAATAGAGTATGAGAGTAAACTAGCAGGGAACATAAAAACTGACTGTAAAAGCTTCTATAAATATGTCAAGAGAAAAAGGTTAGTGAAGACAAATGTCGGTCCCTTACAGTCAGAAATGAGGGAAATTATAATGGGGAACAAAGAAATGGCAGAACAATTAAACACATACTTTGGTTCTATCTTCACAAAGGAGGACACAAATAACCTGCCAGAAATGTTAGGGAACCAAGGGTCTAGTGAGAGGGAGGAACTGAAGGAAAGCAGTATTAGTAAAAAAATAGTGCGAGAGAAATTAATGGGGCTAAAGGCTGACAAATCCTCAGGGCCTGATAATCTACATCCCAGAGTACTAAAGGAAGTGGCCCTGGAAATAGTGGATGCATTGGTGATCATCTTCCAAAATTCTATCGACTCTGGAACAGTTCCTACAGATTGGTGGGTGCCAAATGTAACCCCACTATTTAAAAAAGGAGGGAGAGAAAAAACAGGGAATTACAGACCAGTTAGCCTAGCATCGTAGTAGGGAAAATGCTAGAGTCTATTATTAAAGATGTGATAACAGAACACTTGGAAGGCATTAACAGGATTGGACAAAGTCAGCATGGGTTTATGAAAGGGAAATCATGCTTAACAAATCTACTGGAGTTTTTTAAGGATGTAATTAGTAGAATAGATAGGGGAGAACCAGTGGATGTGGTGTACAAAGCTGGGGTGGAATGTGAGCTGTGAGGATGATGCAAAGAGGCTACAATATGATTTAGACAAGTTGGGTGAGTGGGCAAGAACATGGCAGATGCAGTATAACGTGGATAAATGTGAGGTTATCCACTTTGATTGTAAAAACAGAAAGGCAGATTATTATCTGAATGGTGATAGATTGTGAAAAGGGGAGGTGCAACGAGACCTGGGTGTCATTGTACACCAGTCGCTGAAAGCGAGCATTTAGGTGCAGCAAGCAGTTAGGAAGGCGAATGGTATGTTGGCCTTCATTGCAAGAGAATTTGCGTACAGGAGCAGGGATGTCTTACTGCAGTTATACAGGGCCTTGGTGAGACCACATCTGGAGTTTTGGGTGCAGTTTTGGTCTCCTTATCTGAAGAAGGATGTCATTGCCATGGAGGGAGTGCAACAAAGGCTTACCAGACTGATTCCTGGGATGGCAGGACTGACGTATGAGGAGAGATTGGGTCGACTAGGCCTATATTCACTAGAGTTTAGAAGAATGAGAGGTGATCTCATCGAAACATATAAAATTCTAACAGGACTAGACAGACTAGATGTAGGGAGGATGTACCCGATGGCTGGGGAGTCCAGAACCAGGGGTCACAGTCTCAGGATACGGGGTATGCCATTTAGAACCGAGATGAGGAGACATTTCTTCACTCAAAGGGTGGTGAACCAGTGGAATTCTCTACTACAGAAGGCAGTGGAGGCCAAGTCATTAGATGTATTCAAGATGGAGATAGATATATTTCTTAATGCTAAAGGGATCAAGGGATATGGGGAAAAAGTGGCAACAGGGTACTGAGTTAGACGATCAGGCATGATCATTTTGAATGGCGGAGCAGGCCTGAACAGCCAAATGACCTACTCTTGCTCCTATTTTCTATGTTTCTATGTCTTTATTTAAGTCTTTCACTGGCGGACAAAGGTTCCATTGGAGAATCCTGAGCAGGTTGAGCCCGGCACGTGCTCCAGAGGGGTCCTTCCAACAGGTATTAGACCCCTAATTAACATACGTAAGGGGCCTGAAGCCTGTTTTTGGAGGCCGCCTACAAAATGGGCCCAACAAATTTAGCAGTAGCCCGAACGCACTCGCCGATTGGGTGCAGGCCGTCCCACTACTGCATTTATTAGCGTTTCACCCGTTTTATGTCCAAAAAAAACAGGCCCAATGCAAAACAGTTTCTACCCCATTTTGTCCAACGCACTACTTGTGGGCTACATCACAACAAGGCAGATGCTTAAGATTAGCTATGCAGACTGAGGTATCAGCAATAAAGTGAAGCACACTATTGAACTGAGTTACCTCCATTTCCACCATCTTACCTTAATCGGGGCTTGAAATTCAAGCATATTTTTCTACAAGAGCTTTCTTTTAAACGTCGCTGCCAACCGCTTGCTTTTGCAGAGAAAGGTCAGCCTTTTGTGCTCTTTGTTTTTGGGGCCTAAAATCTGGCTGGTTTGGGAAATTTTGAGCTCAGTCGATAATGCACTTCTGCACCTGTGCTGAATGCACGGGAGAGGTGACCAATTTAAAGGGACCACTGACTCTATCTTCAAGAGCTACTGACTCCTCCACGCATCTGGCTCACTGAGTAAAACGGCTGAAAACCGCAAGATCAGCAAATGAACAGCTAGAGTACTGTGTACAGTTCTGGTCACCACATTACAGGAAGGATGTGATTGCACTGGAGAGGGTACAGAGGAGATTTACGAGGATGTTGCCAGGACTGGAGAATTTTAGCTGTGAGAAAAGATTGGATAGGCTGGGGTTGGAACAGAGGAGGCTGAGGGGTAATTTAATTGAGGTGTATAAAATTATGAGGGGCCTAGATAGAGTGAATAGGAAGGATCTATTTCCCTTAGCAGAGAGGTCAATAACCAGGGGGCATAGATTTAAAGTGATTGATAGAAGGATTAGAGGGGAGCTGAGGAAAAATGTTTTCACCCAGATGGTGGTGGGGGTCTGGAACTCACTGCCTGAAAGGGTGGTAGAGGCAGAAACCCTCAACTCATTTAAAAAGTACCTGGATGTGCACCTGAAGTGCCGTAACCTCCAGGGCTACGGACCAAGTGCTGAAAAGTTGGATTAGGCTGGGTGGCTCATTTTTGGCCGGCACGGACATGATGGGCAGAATGGCCTCCTTCTGTGCCGTAAATTTTCCATGATACTATGAACATGCTCCTCAGAAAACCATGTCTTCATTGAGGAAAAAAAAACACAGACAAGAGCTGCTTTAAAACCGGCTGCTTGAGTTGAATAATGGGACGCGTTCACGTTCCTGAGGAACAGTTTCAGCAATGTACCTGTGCCAAACATTAGTGTTACCTGAAGAGCAACAAAGGCACCGATCGGCCTACAATTTGGAATTCCACATTGTTCACACACCTGCAACGTTAAATTTTTCATATGGAGTCACATTTAACCCATTAACTTCTTACAGAGCTTGAGGTAAAATTGACGGAGAAGTTACCCATAAATCATTGCTGCGTACCTCTGAGTGTCTGGGCACAAGTTTAAAAACTCATCAACATGCAATGCTACACTTGCGATAATCTATGTTCTGTAATACCAGAGTGAGGAAGTTATTGATTCCTTCAGCAACTGTAGATTTGTTGATGAAAAATAAAGTCTTCTTGTATCAGGGGCAGGAAAAATGACTTCCTTGTTGTCCTTCATTTTCTCCGCCATCAAGGACCCGATTTGTTACGTGCCACACGGCAGCCCACTCCTCCTTAAACTGTTGTAGTTGGGCTTTCTTACAAGTGGGCAGAGAAGAACTTGCATTTAAAAAGCCCCTCTCACACCTTCACGATGTCCCGAAGCTCATCATAGCCAATGAATTACTTTTGGAGTGTAGTCACTGTTGTTACGTAGGCAAATATGGCCAAATTTGTGCACAGCAAGGTCCCACAAACAGCAATAAGCTAAATGGCCAGTTAATCTGTTTTGGTGGTGTTCGTTCAGGAATAAATGTTACCCAGGACACCGGGAGGACTCTCCTGCTCTTCTTTGAATAGCACCATGAGATATTTCACATCTATCTGAACAAGAACACATGGCCTCGGTTTAACGTCTCATCCAAAAGATGGCACCTCCGACAGTGCAGCGTTCCCTCAGTACTGCAGTGCGGGTGTCAGCCTAGATTATGTCCCTGAAGTGGGGCTCGAACCCACAATCATCTGAATCAAGCCAATACTTACTCACCAAACTTACACTTACTACCAGATGCGCCTTGAATAAAAACACAATTGCGCTTCAGAAAGTCAAGATGTTATATCTCCAATTTGCTTGGGATTATTTTCTGGAGTTAATTATTTAAATGAGTCCGCCTCCCTGAAATAATTTAAAGAACAAGGAAGACGTAGGTTTAAATGTTACATGAGGACCATTTAATCATGGACCTGAAACGTTAACTCTGTTTCTCTCACCACAGGTGCTGCCTGACCTGCTGAGTATTTCCAGCATTTTCTGTTTCTACATTAGTACAGGAGCAAGTTTTATCATGGTGTGTTCGGACACTTTGGACCCTCTCCCTCCCACCTTTGGTGAGTTTCAAATTACATAGAATTACAAAGAATTTACAGCACAGAATCAGACCATTCGGCCCATCTGGTCTATGTTAGAGTTTATGCTCCAACGAGCCTCCTTCCTCCCCTCTTCACCTAATCATATCAGCATAACTTTCTACTCCCTTCTCGCTCTTGTTATTCGCCTCAACTTTCCATGTGGCAGCGAGTTCCACATTCTAACCACTCTCTGGGTAAAGAAGTTTCTCCTGAATTCCCTATTGGATTTATTGGTGACTATCTTATATTTATGGCCCCTAATTTTGGTCTCTCCCACAAATGGAAACATCTTGGGAACAAATATAGGACCTGATTCAGATGACAATATAATGAATGGCGTGAATCAGTTCTCACTCATTTATGCAAGAATTATCTTCCACAGGCTGCTTTTTATAATGTTTTCTAGGCTTAAACAACACAGCTCATCGTCACAACTAGACTGAAGGTAGGTCATTCCAATCTCATCATGCCCAGCTGTGTACCAATCTTTGTATAACCGGATGAAAAACTTCCTCTTCTAATTTCTCATTAATGTTGCGACATTTCAACATGCTTCACTCTTCTTTACATCTACCTCAACTCAGCATCTGCTGCAGAAAACATTTTCTGCCACATTCTGTTTTTTTTTTAAAGCAGCGAGTTGTTCTGATCTAAAATCGCCCGTCTCCACCCCTGCCTCAGCCCATCTGCTGCTGAAACCCTCATCCGTGCCTTTGTTACCTCTAGACTCGATTATCCCAATGCTCTCCTGGCCGACCTCCCATCTTCCACCCTCCATAAACTTGAGCTCATCCAAAACTCTGCTGCCCATATCCTAACTCGCACCAAGTCCTGTTCACCCATCACCCTCTGTGCGCGCTGACCTACATTGGCTCCCAGTCCACCAACGCCTCGATTTAAAATTTTCATCCTTGTTTTCAAATCTCTCCATGGCTTCGCCTCTCCCTATCTCTGTAAGCTCCTCCAGCCCTACAACACTCCGAGATCTCTGCGCTCCTCCAATTCTTGCCTCTTGGTCATCCCCGATTTCCATCGCTCCACCATTGGCGGCCGTGCCTTCAGCTGCCTCGGCCCTAAAGCTCCAGAATTCCCTCTCTAAACCTCTCTGCATCTCTACCTCTCTCTCCTCCTTTAAGACGCTCTTTAAAACCTACCTCTTTCACCATCACTTGTCCTAATACCTCCTTACGTGGCTTGGTGTCACACTTTGTTTGATAATCGCTCCTGTGAAGCGCCTTGGGACGTTTTACCACGTTAAAGGCACTATATAAATTCAAGTTGTTGTTTTTGTTGTTGGAATGCACTGCCTGAAACGATGGTGGAAGCAGATTCAGTAGAAACTTTCAAAAGGGAATTGGATATACACTTTAAAAATAAATTTGCTGGGCTATGAGAAAAGAGCGGGGGTGGGGGGGGGGGGGTGGGGAGTGGGACTAATTGGATAGCTCTTTCAAAGAGCCAGCACCGGCATGATGGGCCAAATAGTCTCCTTCCGTGCTGTATGATTCTATGATGAAATGCCAGATAGCAGGGTCCAAAGAAATGTTAAAAAAAAGGAGAGACTCAAACACTTTTCTAAACCCCAGCCAGACTGCGACAATACTTTTATACACTGATTTAATGTGAAAAAAGTTCTGAAAAATATTATTACAATAAATCTAGAAGCCGGGGCAGCTCATTGAAAGAACGAGAGCAGCAAGTTCCTAATCTTGCAAGTCCCCAAACACCATTGTGTGCAGCCACGGATCATTCTTTAATCACAGTCCTTTCCATTCGATTTTTTTTGTTCTATTTCTGATTTGCAATATGGCTGTCAAATTGGTATCAAAAGCAGAGCCTGGAGAGTATGTTCAGATCTGTACGTAAATAGCTGGGACAATGTCAGTGCTCCGGTAGATACAGGAAAATCTAGCCAGTGTAGCTGGAGGTCAGAAAATACATAAATCTTCAAACATAGATGGCTTAACTGCTCTCATTTGAGTCTGTCATTTCCCTTCCATGGCCTCTATTTTGCTTCCAGCGAGGGACGGTTACATTTCTATTACAAGAGGTTGAATTTTCCCATCCTCCACGCAGGCTTTACGAGCTGTGGGAGGGTATTTCTCCTACGGACCCCAAACCCGTTCATTGTGGACAACTCCATCAACGAGGTAGATTTTCAAATTGCCGTACGGACGTTGTGGATCGACATTTCGATGCAAATGAAAACCAGGTACTTTCTATAGCAGGCGGCGAGTTGAAAATCTACCCCTATTTTTCTTATTTGCTGGTTTGTCCTGTTGAAATTTCATGAGCCTGGGGGTTTTGGAAGGGCACTGTTACCTCACTGGTGGAAAAATCCTAAATCAAAGTACTTGTCAGTATCAGCAACTAGACATATTTGCAAATTAATGGGCAACTCAATTGAGGCACCTGAGTGCTTAGGAGAGGGAATGTTTACACTGGAGAAGAGGAGGCTCAGGAGTATTCAAGGTCCCAAAGGGTATGGACAACATAATCACCAGAGTGTTTAACGCAGTCACAGACTCTACAACAAGAGGGCAGAACCTCAAACCTCCATGGGGAAGGGTGGAAAGACAGTATCGATTTAAATATTTTACACAGAGGGTGGTGAATGTACAGACTGGGCTTGCAAGAGAGGCAATGGGGCTGATTGTAAATTCAAGAGAGAATTGGATACGAACCTGGGAGTGGGATTTAAGAGGCATGGTGGGGTACGATATTTCCGAGATAACCAGGACCAACCAGATGGCCAACAAGACACCGGGCCCTCACATTCCTTTGAAAAATGAATTACATTTTCTGACCCTGAGGCTCCATACTATACACCTATATGGCCCAAGAAGACAAACAGTTTGGGGGCCCTCGACCTATGTGATATTGTTTGTACAAAGCCTCTGTCCTCCGTAGAAGTAAATCTCCCTTGTGCGGAGAGAAAGTGGGACCAAAGGAGAGGTTAATACAACAAACAACATCAAGACAAGGACAGTATCACAGATTTATGTAAATAATATGTTGGGCCTCATGTTGTGTTTACTTTTTAATATTTGTGTATGTGGGAGCTGATCATATGATGTTCTAGTCTCAATAGTCAATTGTGGCAAAGAATCCCACCGCCTACGAGCCCTCTGAGAGAAAACTGTGGTCACAGAGCGTCACAGTGTACCTAAATTACATTCGAACGCATGATCTCCACAGTAAAACACAAAAACAACAACCGCCAAATAAATCTACATTCAACGCACCCATGAGATCTTGCAAACCCTTCCATTTGAAAGTACATAATTAAATTAAGAATAATACAGGGACTGTGGACCAGTGACATTTACTGCACAGCGGGGCTGTTATGTATACTGAATAATTAATGGACCAAGCAGTGTTAAAAAAAATCGAATATCACAGTATGTATTATCACAGTGTCATCGACCTTTCACCCATATCCTTTGGTTTCTTCTTCATAATGGTGTCCACCCGACAATGGGTGAAAGTAGATAAAGTAAATGTTATTTAATATTAAAATATATATATGTGTACATTTATTGACACGTAGAGAATAATAAGCTGGCAGTGAATTTAAGGACTCGACTCACTGGGGCTGAGGGAACAAATTCTAGGAAAATAGGAATAGGAGGAGGCCATTCAGCCCCTCGAGCCTTTTCTGCTATTCAATTAGATCATGGCTGATCTGTATCTTTATTTATCCGCCTTGGTTCCATTACCCTTAATACCCTTGCCTAACAAAAATCCATCAATCTCAGTTTTTAAATTTTCAATTGACCCCCAGCCTCAACAGCTTTTTGGGGGAGAGAGTTCCAGATTTCCACTCCCCTTTGTGTGAAGAAGTGCTTCCTGACATCACCCCTGAACGGTCTAGCTCTAATTTTAAGGTTATGCCCCCTTGTTCTGGACTCTCCCACCAGAGGAAATAGTTTCTCTCTACCCTATCAAATCCTTTAATCATCTTAAACACCTCGATTAGATCACCCCTTAATCTTCTATACTCGAGGGAATACAAGCCTAGTCTGTGCAACCTGTCCTCATAATTTAACCCTTTTAGCCCCAGTATCATTCTGGTGAATCTGCGCTGCACCCCCTCCAAGGCCAATATGTCCTTCCTGAGGTACGGTGCCCAGAACTGAACCCAGTACTCCAGAGACACAGGCATGATGGGCCGAATGGCAGCTCCTGTGCTGTATCATTCTACAATTCTATGATTCCATTAACCTTTTTAGTTATGTTTAATTAACAAAAATTCTGTTAATATCAGGGATGTATTAACTCACCGGCCTACAAGAGGCCTGTGCCCAGGGGCCCAGTCAAACTCAGGGCTTCCCCCCCCACCCACCCAAGGGCACCAGTCATGTTACACTCCAGTCAGCTCAGTCTGCCTGCCTCCCCCGCCATCCCATTGGAAAAAGAACCCGTCCCTCAATGGTTGTGAGTCCCAGCACTGGTGAGAAGCTGCCCCAACCTTCTCTGTTACATCAAAACTACAGCACAGAAACAGGCCATTCGGCCCCACTGGCCTATGCCGGCGTTTATGCTCCATACAATTATTCAGAGTTTAAAATATAAACTGCTTCCATCTAATTGCTATTCTTTCAGTTTATACCACTAGGATTCTCCATATTTCCCTTCATAGGCTTGGTATAAAACCAGTCCAGCATCTTGAATGATCTCTTCATAATCCCTAAATTCCATTCCCTTCTCCCTCCCTACTTCATCTCACCCTATCAGGATATCCTTCTATTCCTTTCTTCCTCATGTGCTAATCTAGATTCCCCTTAAATGCATCTATGCTATTCGCCTCAACTACTCCTTGTGGTAGCCCAACCCTTTCGGGGGTAGGTTTTGATAGATATGGCGGTGGGGGGTGCAGAGGGGTCCTGAATGGTCTTGGTGCTCAGGGCCCAAAGAATTCTTAATTCGGCTCTGGTTAACATCCATTACCCACTCAAGCTTTGCTCTAAAGGTTTAGGATGCCATCAGGGTCATTAGAAGGAAAAGAAAGACTTGCATTTCTATAGTGCTTTTCACCACCTCAGGACGTCCCGAAGCACTTTCACAGCCAATGAAGTACTTTAGAAGTGTAGTCACTGTTGTAATATGCAGTACAGTCTGATAATAAAATGGACTTGTTTTATTCCAGGATTCAGGGTTACGTGTAAACTCCACCAGAATGTTGCAATCACTGCTTCTAGTCTTCCTAGTCTTCAGTACAACTGTTAGGCTGAGATCACCATCGAATCCTTCCTCTGCTAGGTTGGCTCAGGGTTCTCATTACTTAGTGCAAGAAACAGAACTGACAGCATTTAAACGAGGAAGTCAAAAGCCAAGGTTACGTGTAAGAAGTTAACTGCTCATCAGACAAGGATAAGGTGCAGTCGGGGAATATTAAGTGGTGATTGGAGCCCGACAGTTTTGATGAAAGCCAAGGTGTTTCTCTGCACCGTGCTGGAGGAATTGCACAAGGTGACTGAAGGTAGGAATACCATCGGACAGGAGTGAGCAAGCTCTCGGTCTTTGCGGGCTACACATTGAGTACCAATAAGTCTTGGAGGCCATTCATAAAGTTAAATCCAAATATCTATTAGTTTGCAAATATTTCAAGTTGCTGATATAGTCACAGACCTTGCGGGTAATTTTAACTTTGGGCTATAGTGCAAAACGAGCGATATCGAATCAGCCGCCTGTTATACATCCGACTCGATTTTCAAACAAATATCAGGATTGGTGTATAACGAATGGACAGCTGATCTGATAACACCCATTTTACACTAGTGTCAGCTGTGGCTCAGTGGGTAGCACTCTGAATCAGAAGGTTGTGGGTTCAAGTCCCACTCCAAGAAATTGAACATACAATCTAGACTGACACTCCTGGTGCAGTGCTGAGGGAGTGCTACAGTGTTGGAGGTGCCATCTTTCAGATGAGATATTACCTGTCTGTCTGCCCTCTCAGGTGGATGTAAACAATCCCATGGCACTATCTTGAAGAAGAGCGGGGGAGTTCTCCCCGGTGTCCTGGGGTCAATATTTATCCCTCAATTCAACATCACTAAAACAGATTACCTGGTCATTATCAAATTGCTGTTTGTGGGATCTTGCTGTGCGCAAATTGACTGTCGCTTTTCCTACATTACAAACGTTACTGCACTTCAAAAGTACTTCACTGGCTATAAAGCGCTCTGGGACGTCCTGAGGCTGTGAAAGGCGCTATCGATATAAATGTAAGTGCTTTTTTTTTCTTACACTGTTGCCAAAAGTTAAAATTACCCCAAGTGTTCTGCTATCGATTTCTTCACCAATCAGCTTTAGGAATGGCCCATTCTTGATCCCGAGGCTGAGAAAATTTATTTTGTAGTCTGCAACATTCATTCGAGTTACCCTCAGATAATAGTTCAAATCTTTAAACATCTGGTTTGGACCGAGGCAGGTCCGTGTGTGCAGGTCACTTAAAAGCTTGTGACGGTATCACAGCACGGCAATAAATGCCTTATTTGTAGAGACTTATCTCCACTTCCAATCACAAAAGACATTTCGCTAAGCTACCACACCAGTCTCCTTCTCAGAGAGAGCCAACAGAACCATCCCTGCTCGGCGGGCAAGAAACAAATTTTATACAAAGACTGAATAGCGCAAAGTAGTGGAGGATGAATTTAAAACACACTAATCCCATTAGTGAGCCCGACTTTCATCGCCCACTTTTGGCGGCTGTGCCTTCAGCTGCCTAGATCCTAAGCTCTGGAATTCCCTCCCGAAACATCTCGATCTCTCAATCCTCCTCCAAGACGCTCCTTAAAACCTTCCTCCACCTGTCCTCATATTTCCTTATGTGGCTCGGTGTCAGATTTTGTCTCATTGTGCTCCTGTGAAGCGTCTTGGGTTGTTTTACTACGTTAAAGGCGCTATATAAATGCAAGTTGTTGTTGTTGAGATATCCTTGATACCTCTCCAGCATTTAGCTATCATCACCTTCAAACAGAAATACCGCCCTGTACTCTGCCCTTTGGTGACTGTTGTGCTTTCAACAATTTGGCGTGAGGAAAAACTACTGCAAAATGTGTTAATACTCATTAACCTCATGGCCCGGCATATCCCTCACTCTACCATTACCAACAAGCCAGGGGATCAACCCTGGTTCAATGAGGAGTGCAGATGAGCATGCCAGGAGCAGCACCAGGCGTACCTAAAAATGAGGTCCAACCTGGTGAAGCTACAACTCAGGACTACATGCATGCTAAACAGCGGAAGCAACATGCTATAGACAGAGTCAAGCGATTCCACAACCAAAGGATCAGATCAAAGCTCTGCAGTCCTGCCACATCCAGTCGTTAATGGTGGTGGACAATTAAACAACTGACGGGAGGAGGAGGCTCTGTAAACATCCCCATCCTCAATGATGGCAGAGTCCAGCACGTGAGTGCAAAAGACAAGGCTGAAGCGTTTGCATCCATCTTCAGCTAGAAGTGCAGAGTGGATGATCCATCTTGGCCTCCTCCCGATATCCCCACCATCACAGAAGCCAGTCTTCAGCCAATTCGATTCACTCCACGTGATATCAAGAAACGGCTGAGTGCACTGGATACAGCAAAGGCTATGGGCCCCGACAACATTCCGGCTGTAGTGCTGAAGACTTGTGCTCCAGAACTAGCTGCGCCTCTAGCCAAGCTGTTCCAGTACAGCTACAACACTGGCATCTACCCGACAATGTGGAAAATTGCCCAGGTATGTCCTGTCCACAAAAAGCAGGACAAATCCAATCCGGCCAATTACCGCCCCATCAGTCTACTCTCAATCATCAGCAAAGTGATGGAAGGTGTCGTTGACAGTGCTATCAAGCGACACTTACTCACCAATAACCTGCTCACCGATGCTCAGTTTGGGTTCTGCCAGGACCACTCGGCTCTAGACCTCATTACAGCCTTGGTCTAAACATGAACAAAAGAGCTGAATTCCAGAGGTGAGGTGAGAGTGAGTGCCCTTGACATCAAGGCAGCATTTGACCAAGTGTGGCACCAAGGAGCCCGAGTAAAATTGAAGTCAATGGGAATCAGGGGAAAAACTCTCCAGTGGCTGGAGTCATACCTAGCACAAAGGAAGATGGTGGTGGTTGTTGGAGGCCAATCATCTCAGCCCCAGGACATTGCTGCAGGAGTTCCTCAGGGCAGTGTCCTAGGCCCAATCATCTTCAGCTGCTTCATCAATGACCTTCCCTCCATCATAAGGTCAGAAATGGGGATGTTCGCTGATGATTGCACAGTGTTCAGTTCCATTCGCAACCCCTCAAATAATGAAGCAGTCCGAGCCCGCATGCAGCAAGACCTGGACAACATCCAGGCTTGGGCTCATAAGTGGCAAGTAACATTCGCGCCAGATAAGTGCCAGGCAATGACCATCTCCAACAAGAGAGAATCTAACTACCTCCCCTTGACATTCAACGGCATTAACATTGCCGAATCCCCCACCATTAACATCCTGGGGGTCACCATTGACCAGAAACTTAACTGGACCAGCCATATAAATACTGTGGCTACAAGAGCAGGTCAGAGGCTGGGTATTCTGCGGCAAGTGACTCACCTCCTGACTCCCCAAAGCCTTTCCACCATCTACAAGGCACAAGTCAGGAGTGTGATGGAATACTCTCCACTTGCCTGAATGAGTGCAGCTCCAACAACACTCAAGAAGCTCAACACAATCCAGGACAAAGCAGCCCGCTTGATTGGCACCCCATCCACCACCCTAAACATTCACTCCCTTCACCACCGGCGCACAGTGGCTGCAGTGTGTACCATCCGCAGGATGCACTGCAGCAACTCACCAAGGCTTCTTCGACAGCACCTCCAAAACCCGCAACCTCTACCACCTAGAAGGACAAGAACAGCAGGCATATGGGAACAACACCACCTGCACGTTCCCCTCCAAGTCACACACCATCCCGACTTGGAAATATATTGCCCTTCCTTCATCGTCGCTGGGTCAAAATCCTGGAACTCCCTTCCTACCAGCACTGTGGGAGAACCTTCACCACACAGACTGCAGCGGTTCAAGAAGGCGGCTCACCACCACCTTCTCAAGGGCAATTAGGGATGGACAATAAATGCTGGCCTCGCCAGCGACACCCAAATCCCATAAAAGAAAAAAAAAATTAAGCACCCAACTGTAACTTGACAAGCTACATTGGGAAACATAGGTTCATAAAGCTGCAAATGGAATCCGAGAGGTGATGATGATCAATCCATGCCACTCCCGCTCTGACCTCTCTGTCCTCGGCCTCCTATACTGTTCCAAAGCTCGAAGGACAGCACCTCATCTTTCGATTTGGCACTTTACAGCCTTCCGGACTCAACATTGATTTCAACAACTTTAGATCATAACCACTGCTCCCATTTTCTCAGACAGCAGGTACTTAATGGTTCTGCTGTAACCATTTACACCTCCTCTAGACCCCCTTACTCTAAATGGGGTCTAACCTGAGTTTTCTATAACTGTAACATAACTTCCATCCCTTTATATGCCAGGCATCAGCCAAGTTTCCATTAGCCTTTTTAATTCTATTTAATTGACAATAATTCTGTTAACATCAGTGGTGTATTAACTCACCGGCCTGCACGGGGCCCGTGCCCAGAGGTCCCACTCAAATACAGGGCTCACCCCCAATGGCCCCAGTCGTGCTACGCTCCAAGGAGCTCAGCCTGCCTGCCCCCCCCCAATCCCATTACAAAAAGAACCCACCCCTCAATGCCTGCAAGTCCCTGCGAGTGTATATATGGAACATAAGAACATCGGAACAGGAGTAGGCCATTCAGCCCCTCATGCCTGCTCCTCCATTTGATAAGATCATGGCTGATCTGTGCTCTAACTCCATATACCCGCCTTTGGCCCATATCCCTTAATACCTTTGGTTGCCAAAAAGCTATCTATCTCAGATTTAATTTTAGCAATTGAGCTAGTATCAATTGCCGTTTGCGGAAGAGAGTTCCAAACTTCTACAACCCTTTGTGTGTAGAAATGTTTTCTAATCTCGCTCCTGAAATGCCTGGCTCTAATTTTTAGACTGTGCCCCCTACTCCTAAAATCCCCAACCAGCGGAAATAGTTTCTCTCTATCCACCCTACCTGTTTCCCTTAATATCTTATAAACTTATATGTATGCATATGTGTGTATACATGTGCACGTATATGTATACGTGTACATATATATACACACATATACAAATTATATATACACATACAAACATATACATATATATGGAGAAGGCTTTCTGTCACACTCCAGATATCGCACACTGTTACTGATGCAAATCAAAGAGAACAAAAGCCCCTCATTTAATATTGGTTGTTTCTGACCCCTGCAGAAACCCTGCAAAAAACAGTGTGAATAGAGCTTGCCCAGTTTTTCCAGGTTTCTGCAGCTCTTCCACCAAAATTACGGAGCGGGAGAATTCCAATGGAAATTGCCCCCCCAATCTGTAATCTCTAAACGTCGGGAAAAAGAAAGAAAGACTGTCTGACCTGTAATTGAGGTGAGCATCGATTTCATGGATGCAAAGCAATTACATGCATGCATTAGCAGAAGAATAATACATTTGGAGTTTATGATATTAGGTTCCTCTCCTTCTAAAACAGCGCACGGGCTGACTTACAATGAGCACTGCCACGGGAGGTCCACTAGTTTATCAGCATGTATGTTGCATATCTCACACACCAACTGTCAAGTCATCTCCTGTACATGACATTAGCTCAACAACTTCCTGCACATCTGCGAGAATCTGAACTATTTATTCAGTATCCATCCCATGATTTCAAGCCAACTGGTCTGTTGGTTGATGTGTTGGCATGGTTACGTAATGTATCGTTTTTTTTTCCCCAGCTTTGAATTTCTAGTTAGTGAATATTCGTAATCATGTCACAGACTTTTTGCTCCTTCCTTTCATATGTATGTGTGGGATGGTCTGATGTTAATAATATACATCATTATCGGTTATATAATGGCTAACAGCATACATGATCTGACTGAAAATTGCACCCACAAGGAAACAGGCTACAAAATACTGACTCTTGTTGAGGGCATTAATGATGTCCTATGACTTTATGGTTAGAGAAATGGCTGTACTGCAATATATAGCCTGAGGCAATATTTTACCAAACACCAACTAACCGCTGTGGTCAATTTATACTGCGAACTTCATTCATTTTACAAGTCTCATTTTATTTTGCAGGTTGCATGCAGCTTTTTATCCACAGAAGCTTGCAGTACAGAACAACACCGTTTGGCCCATCGTGTCTATGCTGGCTCTTTGCCAGAGCAATCCTGAACTAATTCCACTGCCCTGCGTTCTCCCCATAGCCCTGCAGCTTTCTCTGCTCCAGATGGTTTATCTACACTTCCCTTAAAAGATGCAGTGGTTGCAGCCTCAACTATTCTTCTGTGATGTCAGGGACAACAGTCTTCCCTCTTAAATGTTCTTGGAATGTGGGACGACACTGGTAAGGCCACATTTATTGCCCATCCCTAGTGGCCCGAACAAATGAGTGGCTTGCTAGGCCACCACAGAGGCAAGGGCATCAAGGGTCACGTGTAGGCCAGGCAAGTAGCAGGCTCCCTTCTACAAAGGGCATTAATGAACCCACTGGGCTTTTATGGCGATCCAGCAGCTTTCATCGTCATTTATTCCTGGTGCCAATCACCAGATTTATTGATTTTAATTTCACAACTTGCTAAAAGGAAAGTAACAACAACAATTTACATTTATATAGCACCTTTAACATAGTAAAACGTCCCAAGGAGAGCCTTAAAGGAGGAGAGAGAGGTATAGAGGCAGAGAGGTTTCGGGAGGGAATTCCAGAGTTTAGGGCCTATGCAGCTGAACTTGCATTTATATAGCGCCTTTCATCAACTCACGAACCAAAGCGCTTCACAGCCAATGAAGTACTTTTGAAGTATAGTCAATGTTGTAATGTAGGCCTTGGTGTGTGATCTAACTCACAACCTCTGGGTTTCTAATCCAGTACCATAACCACTACACTACCTATCTGTACAGTGCCTGCTGAGGTCACTCAAATCACTACAGCCTAAAAATTATTCCTGCCAAAATTAGCATGTGACAGATTAATGCATTGGTATGATACTCCTCTTAAATGCAGCTACAACCCATTTGAAATTAAAATGTTAAAGCCTTTGATCATTAGTGTGCAGAGAACGTCATATAGACATGTCAAGCATTTGCCCACTCATACTAGTAAAGGTCATTTCTAAAAAAAAGACTTGTATTTAAATAGCATCTTTCACGGCCTCAGGACATCCCAAAGTGCTTTACAGCCAATGAAGCACTTTTGAAGTGTAGTCACTATTGTAATTTAGGAAACGTGACAGCCAATTTGTGCACAGCAAGATCCCACAAACAGCAATGTGATAATGACCAGATAATCTATTTTAATTATGTTGGTTGAGGGATAAATATTGGCCAGGACACCGGGGAGAACTCCCCTGCACTTCTTCGAAATAGTTCCATGGGATCTTTTACGCCGAACCGAGAGGGCAGACGGGGCCTCGGTTTAACGTTTCATCTTAACAACGACACCTCCGATAGTGTGGCGCTCCCTCAGTACTGTGCTGGGAGTGTCAGCCTGGATTTTGTGTTCAAGTCTCTGGAGTGGGATCGTGAACACACTCAGGCTTAAATATGACAGGCTGGAGGCCCCAATAGATGTGATAAGAAAAATAGCTGAACCACAATTGTCAAACTATTTTTTTTATTGTGCCTGATAATAGCTCTTAAGCCAAATGACATTGAGGATTTGTTCCAGGGGTGTAATTTCCAGTTGCTTCAGTGGGCCACAGTCGTTTATCAGCGATACGAATGGGCAAGAGAACAAAGCCTACTGCTTGCCTGAGCTCAGGGCAAAATGCACAAGAAAAAGTCCGCATTAACATTCGATTTATGACGGCATCGAGCAATTAAGCAAACACGGCTGCATTTGGGAGGTTATGCTGGTATAATATCAGCATAGATTGGATGTGTGCTATAACCTGTGGATGTTCTCTCACTCTCTTGGACTTTTCAGTATTTCAGCACAGCCTCACATATACAGGTCACATTTACCAAGGTGATCAGATGCAAAGGCTATCACCAGTAACACAATTCACCCCAATCCTTTGAGCATGACTCTTTTTTCAACCCTCCGAGATCTCTGCGCTCCTCCAATTCTGGCCTCTTGCGCATCCCCGATTTTAATCGCTCCACTATTGGCGGCCATGCCTTCAGATGCCTCGGCCCTAAGCTCTGGAATTCCCTCCCTAAACCTCTCCGCCTCTCCTCCTTTAAGCCGCTCCTTAAAACCTACCTCTTTGGCCAAGCTTTTGGTCACCTGTCCTAATATCTCCTTATGTGGCTCGGTGTTAAAGTTTGCTTAAGATTCGTTCCTGTGAAGCACCTTGGGACGTTTTACTACGTTAATATTGGCGCTATATAAATGCAAGTTGTTGTTTCATTTTTTTTCTCAATTAATTAACAGCGTTTGGTGTTTTCTGCTCTTAGATTCGACCTGGGCTTTTTCCAAAAATCTACTAGTCACTTTCAAGTCAGTTTCATAAAGTATGCAGCTGCATCTTTCACCCTCAGTGAAGAAGCCATAGTACCCAGCAAAGTGCCCGCAATTCATTAAAGTTTATAAGCAGAAAGAGACTGAAATAATAATAAGGTCTTTCACAACCTCAGGCCGTCCCAAAGCCCTTTACAGCCAATTAAGTACTTTTGAAGTGTAGTCACCATTGTAATGTAAGAAACATGGCAGCCAATTTGCACACAGCAAGATCCCACAAACAGCAATGTGATAAATGATCAGATAATCGGTTTATAGGTGTTGGTTGAGGGATAAATATTGGCCAGGACACCGGGGAGAACTCTCCCTGCTCTTCTTTGAATAGTGTCATGGGATCTTTTACGTCTACCCGAGAGGGCAGATGTGGCCTCGGATTAACGTCTCATCCAAAAGGCGGCACCTCTGATAATGCAGCACTCCCTCTGTACTGCATTGAAGGTGGGAAAAGTCTTCAGCACTTTATACATATTCAACGGCCAAGAAATGAGGAAGTGGAACTTTAAACCTCTCTCCAGTCACTTGAGCACATAATCTGGAGTGAGACTCCAGGGCAGTACTGAGGGAGTGCAGCACTGTCGGAGGTGCTGTCTTTCAAATATCTTATTAAACAATTTCTGCTTGTTCAGGTGAGCATAAAAGATGCCCCGACACTGGTCAAAGAAGAACAGAGGCATTCCTCTGGTCCCTTGACCAATATTTGTCACTGAACCGACATCACCAAAAACAGATTATCTGGTCATTCATCTCACTGCTCCTTGTGGGACCCTACTGTGCGCAAATTGGCTGCTGCGTTTGCTTACATGGGGTGCAGCGCAGATTCACCAGAACGATACCGGGGCCAGAAGGGTTAAATTATATGAGGACAGGTTGCATAGACTAGGCTCGTATTCCCTTGAGTGGAGAAGATTAAGGGGTGATCTAATTGAGCTGTTTAAGATGATTAAAGGATTTGATAGGTTAGATAGAGAGAAACTATTTCCTCTGGTGGGGGGAGTCCAGAACAAGGGGGAATAACCTTAAAATTAGAGCTAGGCTGTTCAGGAGTGATGTCAGGAAGCACTTCTTCACACAAAGGGGAGTGGAAATCTGGAACTCTCTCCCCCAAAAAGCTGTTGAGGCTGGGGGTCAATTTAAAATTTCAAAACTGAGATTGATAGATTTTTGTTAGGTAAGGGGATTAAAGGTTACAGAACCAAGGCAGGTAAATGGAGTTAAGATACAGATCAGCCATGATCTAATTGAATGGCGGAACAGGCTCGAGGGGCTGAATGGTCTCCGCCTGTCCCTCCGTACATTGCAATAGTGACTACACTTCAGAAAAGTAATTCATTGGCTGCGAAGCACTTTGGGACATCCTGAGGATGTGAAAGGTGCTATATAAATGCAAGTTCTCTCTCTCTCACACACACACACAAACCACAGGTAGCACATATTAATGTCTGGTGCTGGATTCCTTTGCAGCAATCAGACATTTTTCAACAATGTAAATATTAAATTCAGGGCTTTGCAACATCCTGCTAAGGATATACCTTTACAGCAGCAAATACACTGACACTAACAACACCGATTTACCCAGAATCAATACAGATTTGGAACAAGGAAAACAGATAAATTAAACGAGGAATTTATCCATCATATGCTCTTAAACTGAAAGCACAGGACTGGGGTCAATTTTGGGACTCAGTTTCACGCGGATTGCACTTTCTGAAACAGGTTATCACTTGTAATCTGGACACTGTTGTCCTCTGACTTTCCTCCTCTTCCCCCCTTTGGCCCGCCCCTCTGGTGTCCCCATTGCCTTACCGTTCGTTGCTGAGACGGGTTGTAGCAGGAGCACGATGCACACCCCGATGCACTTTGCGACCATCCCCGCGTTAAGGAGCGAAGTGCAGAGCTGGAGATGAGGTCCACCCATCACCTGCACCCAGGTCCGAGCCTGCGACCTGCAGCCTCCCATATTCCCCAGGAACACAGCGGCCAAAGCCAAGGAGAGACCAGGAGCAAACCCTCTGCCCAAAATACCTGCAGCCATCAGCATCCATACGAGTGCCAGGATTCACAGTGGAGCCTGTCCATGAATCTTGGTTCATCCCTTCCAATAATTCAAGAATAATGAATGAATAGGGTCTCTCTTCTCCTTCTCAGTTGTGCATCCTGATCTCAGTGCTCCCTGGGACCTCCTCTTTGGACATGAGAACAGAGGTCAGGTCTGGGGCTTTGCTTTGCATTCCATCTATTGCATCTGTGAAGATCCCTTCTCTTGGTGGCACTCCGTACCTGACATACTCTTCGCCCCGTTCCTCTTCCTCCTCATGCCTATAAGGTGCGGCCAATGGCGTCTCCCACTTGCTCCGGGATGCAACCCCCTCGCTTTTTGCAGCGACTGCACGTCGCTTTATTTCGGCAAAAAGAAGTCACGTCTATTCCACGGACCAGATGCAGAAGGAGTAGGAGTAGGGAAAGGGGAGGAGGAGTAGGGCTGCGCACAGCTAATGTGACAAGGACGACCTCTTGTGGAAAACTCAGGTTGCCCTGGGCTGTTCTGCTCCATCGTGCAATCCAGAAGTGTGCATTGCATTTAGTATTTATGAATAATTCATGTTATGCTGTCAGTTGCAAGCAAAATGTGCCATTCTTTTTTTAAAAAACTGCCAAATGACATTAAATCAATCTCAATTACTTTGAAGACAAACACCATTAATGACCCCTCTGTGATATATCTATACTTTCTCAGCTGTATGTTGAAAATGTGGCACAGATATTAATCAAAAAATAATTCATTCTCAGGATGCAGGCGTCGATGGCAAGGCTGGTATTTATTGCCCATCCCTAGTTACCCTAATTGAGTGTCTTACTGGGCCACTTAAGAGGGCAGTTAAGAGTCAACCATGTTGGTGTGGGACTGGAGTCACTTATAGGCCTAGACCGGGTAAGGATAGCAGGTTTCCTTCCCTAAAGGACATCAGTGAACCAGTTGGGTTTTTACAAGAATCCGACAGCTTCATGTATTTTACTGCCAGATTTTTTTAAAACTCTCGAATTCTCAAACTGCCATGGTGGGATTTGAATTCGTGTTCTACTAGATTATTAATCCACTACACCAGAGCATAATTACTACTTCACTCACTTGAGATAAATTCTAGGGCACATTCTCACTGTGTTCTGTTGTCTCTTTCAATGAAACGGAGAATGAGAGACAGACATTCCCGTTCCTGATAGTGGTTCAACAGGGTGGAACATAGGAACAGGAGTAGGCCATTCAGCCCCTCGAGCCAGTTCTGCCATTCAATTTAATGCATTTAAGGGGATTCTAGGTAAGTACACCAGGACAAAAGGAATAGAAGGATATGTTGATAGGGTTAGATGAACTAAAGTGGGAGGAGCCTGATGTGGAGCATAAACATGGTTGGGCCAAATGGCCTATTTCTGTGCTGTAAATTCTACATAATCAGATCATGGCTGATCTGTACCTCAACTCCATTTACCCGCCTTTGATCGATGCAATAGATAGAGGAAAATCAGGTTGGGATGTGGGGAGAGGGTGGGAACACACGTTTGTGATGGAGACCGACAGATTTTCTGTCCTTTCAAATCAGTCGATTTTTAAAACAGAATGGGCGGGCTCAGTTAGAGGCGTGGGCTTCTCAGCGTCAGGTTTCCCTGTACCCGGGTGATCCAACAGATACAGGGATACAGTGTGAAAGAAAGACATTGACGGTGGATTGTGTGGCCAATGGTGTTGAAGGCAACAGAGATATCGAGGAGCGAGCTGTGCTCGAAGTTGGTGACTTTGAGCAACACAATCTCAGTGCAATGGATGGGGCAAATGCTTAATTGATGGGTCTCAGACAGGGAACGTGGGATTGGGGCAGTGCATTTGCAATGCGATGATGCATTCTAACACGTTAGATAGGAAGGAAAGGTTGGAGAATGGTGGCAGTTGGGGAGAATGGAGGGGTGGGAGTACTTTTTTTGAAGAGGGGTCGATGATGGTGATTTTGACATGTGTAGGGGGCAGATTGGTTATGTCAGTAACCCGGGGGATAAGGAATGAATCTGGTGGGTCAAACAGACAGAAGTGAATTGAGAAAGCAGGTGGTGGGTTTCATGGATAAGATATGTTTAGTGAGGGCTGGAGGAGAGAGACAGGAAAAACTAGGGAGTAAGGGGTTTGTGGTACTCGGGTCAGGAGGAGGACAGGGAGAGGACTATGGGGGAAGAGTAGGGGATCAGTAGCAGCAGAACAAAATATCTTGATTTTGGACACAAGAAAGCCCATAAAACTTTCAGTGTTCAAGATGAAAGTGGAGGAGGCAGTGGTCTGGGTGGGAGGTAAGTTCGAGCTTGTTGTAGAGAAGAGGAGCATGAAATTGTTCCCACACTCCAGAATAATCTTAGAGGATTAAGGATTTGGCCATGGAAAGGGAGCAGTGGTAGAGCTCAAAGTGGTCACCTTTTTTGGCAGTGGGCAGCCAGGCTAAATGCACTCAAACCAGGTATCAGCTGTGGCTCAGAGGGCAGCACTCTTGCCTCTGAGTCAGAAGGGTGTGGGTTCAAGCTCCACTCCAGAGATTTAGCACATAATCTAGGCTGGCACTTCAGTGCTGCAGTGTCGGAGGTGCCGTCTTTCAGATGAGACGTTAAACCGAGGTCCTGTCTGCCCTCTCAGGTGGATGTAAAAGATTCCAAAGTACTATTTGAAGAAGAGCAGGAGAGTCCTCCCTGGTGTCCTGGCCAATATTTATCCCTCAACCAATGCCTAAAAAACATTTATCTGGTCATTATTACATCACATTATGTGGGATCTTGCTGTGCGCAGATTGGCTGCCGCATTTCCCACATTACCACAGTGACTACACTTCAAAAATACTTCATTGGTTGTGAAGCACTTTGGGACGTCCTGTGGTCATGAAAGGCGCTATATAAATGCAAATTCTTTCGGATGCATCCCAAGGGAGAACCCTGTGGAAAAACCAGACAAATCATTATCCTCACTACTTCATTGTGCTGTTTTGAAACAACAACAACTTGCATTTATCTTGCACCTTTAACGTAGTAAAATGTCCCAAGGCAAGTCACAGGAGCGATTATCAAACAAACTTTGACACTGAGCCACATAAGGGGATATTGGGACTTCCACAGCGGTCAAAGAATGACACTTTACGGACAGAATAAGGCCAAGTCACCTCTGTGTGAGCAATTCCTCTACAGTAACCAACTGTAGGGTGTGGATTGTGAATTATCATTAACTGCAACAATAGTGATGGCCAAAACCTCACACCGATTCTATAATATGGACCGGTTCATAAGTAACGTGTCAAAGATGCCCCTCTCGCCCAATAGGGAAATCACAGGCCTGTATCCTGCACTAGAAATTTAATCTGAAAACACTATTAACTTTAAAAATCAGAGGAGTTTACTGCTGTATAAATAAACTCAACGCACAATGAAAGATTCAATTAAAATACCATCCAAAAGCTGTGAACAAACCGCTGACTGTAAAACAATTCATTTATGCTAATAATATGCAGTATAAACAGCAAAGCTTTTTGTACAATCCTGGTGACATACTAAAATTTCTTATCTGCGCTGATTAGGTTTATAAATATACGTGATCAAAATAATGTGACTGAACAGCCCTTCATGAATACTGTAAATCATTTTGTTACTGCAAAAATATTCAATTTTTGCACAATTTACACTGCAACTGAGCATCAGTAACAAGGTACGGCCTAAATCTGGAGTCGAGGCCCGAAGTGGAAGAGGAGGGAAGTGGACTGAGACTCCTTCCACTTTGCTGCGCTCCCATGTATGGTCAGGTCTTAATTCTACATAGAATTACATATGATGTGGACCGCCTGAGGAAGGGGAAAGCCCCCGAAAGCTTGTGGGATTAAAAATAAAATTGTTGGACTATAACTTGGTGTTGTAAAATTGTTTACTAGAATTACATAGACTGTACAGCACAGAAACAGGCCATTTGGCCCAACTGGTCTATGCCAGTGTTTATATTCCACACGAACCTCCTCCCTCCCTACTTCGTTTAACCCTATCAGCATATCCTTCTATTCCTTTCTCCCTCATGTGTTTATCTAGCTTCTCCTTAAATGTATCTATGCTATTCGCCTCAACCACTCCTTGTGGTAGCGAGTTCCACATTCTAACCACTCTCTGGGTAAAGAAGTTTCTCCTGAATTCAATATTAGATTTATTAGTGACTCCTATTTATGGCCCCTAGTTTTGGTCTCTCCAAAGTGAAAACATCTTCTCTACGTCTACCCTGTCAAACTCTTTCATAATCTTAAAGACCTCGATCAGGTCACCCCGCAGAGAAACGAGCCCCAGCCTGTTCAATCTTTCCTAATAGGTATAACCTCTCAGTTACGGTAAAACTTTTTTATACCTTCTCGAGTGTCTCTATATCCTTTTTCTAATTTAGAGACCAGAACTGTACACAGTACTCCAAGTGTGGTCTAACCAAGGTTCTATACCAGTTTAACATGACTTCTCTGCTTTTCAATTCTATCTCTTTAGAAATGAACCCCAGTGTTTTGTTTGTTTCATGGCCTTATTAACCTGTGTCGGTACTTTTAATGATTTGTGAATCTGTACCCCCAGATCCCTTTGCTCCTCTAACCCACTTAGACACTTATTTTCCAAGGAGTACATGGTCTCCTTATTCTTCCGACCAAAATTCACCATTCTTAAAAACGCTTTGTACTCCTGTTAAACTTGCAAAGTTACATTTTCCGAACGCACTCTCCTGGAGTGGAGCCTTGCCCATTTGGCAGTGGATATTTGTTTAAATTGACCACATGGTGTAAATGCTGCCTGAGGCAGATATGGTGCCCTGCTTGTGACACTCCAGCACACCTTGTAACATTTGATTCATACGTAGATTATAATAAGGCTATCGGTAAAACATGCCACAGCCTTATTTAAGAGATGTGGCTAAATAGGTCAGTTGCTGAATTGAAAAGCAAACGCAGGCTGGAAACTGGGCCATGATACATATCTGTTAGTAGACAAAGAGCATGAGCTTAGGGTTGCCAACTCTGGTTGGACGTATTCCTGGAGGTTTCAACGCATGATTTCCTGCCTCCAACCAGACAAACATCCTTTTTTTCCCGACTCCAATGTTTTTATAAATAATAAATGAATGTGTTCAAAGAAAATGAAAAAAAACAAGTTTTTTAATGCCCCCTATTAATTTTCTCCCAGGTATTTGCTCACAGCAGTGTCCAGGAGATTAATCCTTAATTCCTGAAGACTCCAAGACAATCCTGGAGGGTTGGCGACCCCCCCATGTGTGCTGCCTATTCATTCCGTGGTGTATTTATAAATCTGAGCAATATAACGATAGTCTTCGTAAAGTTGAATTTGTTGAAAACTTCCATCAAGAAAACTAATGAACATCCTTACAGGTGATTTCATCACTGTTGACATCATATCCCACAGACCAATTTGCTCCCACAAACATGACTCTCCCTCAAAATCCTCACTTTTAATTTAAAAAATGTAGATAAGTTAGAATAATCTGCCCGCAGTTCCTTGTAGGTGTGTGGTCAAAGAACAAAACCGCCCAGAAATCAGCACAAGTCGTATCTGAGTTGTGGTTTCATTCAAAGACGCTGGAACGATGGCCGGTGTGTGGAATGGAAGAAGAAGAACAAAAAGTGTTGGCCATGGCTCAGTGGGTGTCACACTCATCTTTGAGTCAGAAGATCATGGGTTCAAGTCCCACTCCAGAAACTTGAGCCCGTAATCCAGGCTGAGACTCCCGGTGCAGTAATGAGGGAGCGCTGCACTGTTAGAGGTGCAATCTCTCAGATGAGATAGGAACATGAGTAGGCCATTCAGCCCCTCATGCCTGCTCCACCATTTGATAAGATCATGGCTGATCTGTGATCTAACTCCATATACCTGCCATTGGCCCATATCCCTTAACACCTTTGGTTGCCAAAAAGCTATCAATCTCAGATTTAAATTGAGCTAGTATCAATTGCCGTTTGCAGAAGAGAGTTCCAAACTTCTACCACCCTTTGTGAGTAGAAATGTTTTCTAATCTCGCTCCTGAAAGGTCTGGCTCTAATTTTTAGACTCTGCCTCCTACTCCTAGAATCCCCAACCAGCGGAAATAGTTTCTCTCTATCCACCCTATCCGTTCCCCTTAATATCTTATAAACTTCAATCAGATCACCCCTTAACCTTCAAAATTCCAGAGAATACAACCCCAATTTGTGTAATCTCTCCTTGTAACTTAACCCTTGAAGTCCAGTATCATTCTAGTAAACCTACGCTGAACTCCCTCCAATGCCAATATGTCCTTCCGAAGGTGCGGTGCCCAGAACTGCTCACAGTACTCCAGGTGCGGTCTAACCAGGGTTTTGTATAGCTGCAGCATAACTTCTGCCCCCTTGCACTCTGGTCCTCTAGATATAAAGGCCAGCATTCCATTAGCCTTATTGATTATTTTCTGCACCTGTTCATGACACTTCAATGATCTATGTACCTGAACCCCTAAGTCCCTTTGGACATCCACTGTTTTTAACTTTTTACCATTTAGAAAGTACCCTGTTCTATCCTTTTTTGATCCAAAGTGGATGACCTCACATTTGTCCACATTGAATTCCATTTGCCACAGTTTTGCCCATTCACCTAATCTATCAATATCGCTTTGTAATTTTATGTTTTCATCTACACTGCTGACAATGCCACCAATCTTTGTGTCATCGGCAAACTTAGATATGAGATTGTCTGTGCCTTCATCTATGTCGTTAAAAAATATTGTGAATAATTGAGGCCCCAAGACAGATCCCTGCGGGACTCCACTAGTCACATCCTGCCAATGTGAGTACCTACCCATTGTCCCTACTCTCTGTCGCCTTTCGCTCAGCCAACTTCCTAACCAAGTCCGTAATTTTGCCTCGATTCCATGGGCTTCTATCTTAGCTAACAGTCTCTTATGTGGGACCTTGTCAAATGCCTTCTGGAAGTCCATATAAATAACATCCATTGACATTCCCCTGTCCACTACTTCAGTCACCTCTTCAAAAAATTCAATCAGGTTTGTCAGGCACGACCTACCTTTCACAAATCCATGCTGGCTCTCTCTGATTAACTGAAAATTCTCGGTGTTCTGTCACCCTATCCTTAATTATAGACTCCAGCATTTTCCCCACAACAGATGTTAGGCTAACTGGTCTATCATTCCCTGGTTTCCCTCTCTCTCCTTTCTTAAAAAGCGGAGTGACATGTGCAATTTTCCAATCCAGAGGGACAGTTCCTGAACCTAGAGAACTTTGAAAGATTATAGTTAGGGCATCTGCAATGTATTCACCTACTTCCTTTAAAACCCTGGGATGGAAACCATCTGGTCCTGGGGATTTGTCACTCTTTAGTGCTATTATTTTCTTCATTACTGTTGCTTTACTTGTATTAATTTTATCGAGTCCCTGTCCCCGATTTAATATTAGTTTTCTTGGGATTTCCAGCATGCTATCCTCTTTTTCTACTGTAAATACTGACGCAAAATAATTATTCAACATGTCCGCCATTTCCCCATTGTCAATGACAATATCCCCACTTTCAGTTTTTAAGGGGCCAACACTGCTCCTGACCACCCTCTTTTTCCTAATATAACTATAAAAGTTCTTTGTATTGGTTTTGATATCCCTTGCGAGTTTCTTTTCATACTCTCTTTTTGTAGCTCTTACTATCTGTTCTGTAACCTTTTGTTGATCTTTGTATCTTTCCCATTCGTCAGGATCTGTGCCATTTTTTGCCTTTTTTATGCCCTTTCATTGTGTCTTATTCTGTCCCTTACCTCTTTAGTTGTCCATGGCTGTTCTTTTGGCAAGTAGAGTTCTTGCCCCTCAGGGGTATAAACCGATTCTGAATCACGTTAAATGTTTCTTTAAATATTTCCCACTGATCATCAGTCGTTTTACCCATTAACAGATTTGCCCAGTTTACTGTGGACATTCTCTGTCTCATCCCTTTGAAGTCGGCCTTACCCAAGTCTAGAATCTTAGCAGCTGACTCACTTTTTTTCCTTTCAAACATTACATTGAACTCGATCATGTTGTGATCGCTATTGGATAGATCTTCGCGCACAGTTAAGCCGTTAACTAAATCTGGTTCATTACTCATTACTAAATCTAGTATGGCTTGCCCCCTTGTTGCCTCCAGGACATACTGCTGACGAAAACTATCCCAGACACACTCAAGAAATTCACTACCTTCCTTACAGTTGCTCGTCTGCTTTTCCCAATCTATGTGAAGGTTAAAGTCCCCCATTAAGACCACTATGCCTTTGCTACACGCTTGTCTAATCTCTGTATTTCTACAATCTAGCACTTCAAAGCTGCTGCCAGGGGTCCTATATACAACTCCCACTATAGTCTTAGATCCTTTCCTATTTCTCAATTCAACCCATAATGTCTCTGTTGGCTGCTTACCTCTCGTTATATCCTCCTTTATCATTGAAGTGATTTCATCTCTAATCATTAAGGCTGCTCCTCCCCCTCTTCCATTTTCCCTGTCTCTCCTGTCGACCTTAAAGCTTGGTGTATTTAGTTCCCAATCCTGACCATCCTGCAGCCATATCTCAGTAATAGCTGTCATGTCATACCCTCCAATTTGAATTTGAACCTGTAGTTCATTTAATTTATTCCTTATATTCCGTGCATTTGTATATAGAACTCTTAGTTGGGCCACACACCCGAGCCTGACCTTCAGCTTTGATGCTGGGTTAATCGCCTTACACCTTCTAGTTTTCACTTTATCTGTAGTGTCTAAAGTACACTTTCTTTCTGCTGCTCTACGTTTTTCCCTTTCACTTGTTAAACAGAGGCCCTGTCTGCCCTCTTCGTTGAATGTAAAAGATCCTGTGGCACTATTTCGAAGAAGAGCCAGGGAGTTCTCCTTGGTGTCCTAGCCAATATTTATCCCTCAACCAACATCACTAAAAACAGATTATCTGCTCATTATCACATTGCTGTTTGTGGGGCCTTACTAGGAGAGAGTTTAAGGCAATAATTCAATCTTGTGCTTCTATGACATAAATAAACAGTTGCAGTTTCGCTTTGATTGTGCAACTCATTTGTTGCCTTGTAACTCATTACAAAACATCAACTGCTCTGAACCCACAAAAATATTTTGTGTTGCAAGTCTGAATATTCACAGTTATCGTAGACAAATTAAAACATAACAGGAGACAAGATGTGCAAGTTTTATAAATGAAATGTAATGTAAGTAGCTATTGAAAATGATCAAGCCTTAATGACCATTAAAGAAACAAAGACTTGCATTTATATAGCACCTTTAACATAGTAAAATATCCCAAGTCGCTTCACAGGAACGATTATCAAACAAAATTTGACACCAAGCTACACAAGGAGATAATGGACAGCTGACCAAAAACTTGTTCAAAGAGGTGGG
The DNA here is from genome assembly GCF_035084215.1 of Heptranchias perlo. Lineage (NCBI taxonomy): Eukaryota > Metazoa > Chordata > Chondrichthyes > Hexanchiformes > Hexanchidae > Heptranchias > Heptranchias perlo. The sequence continues at coordinate 61,807,973 of NC_090336.1, read as the reverse complement.
TTTGAAGGAGCATCTTAAAAGGAGGAGAGAGAGGTCGAGAGACAGAGAGCATTAAAAGGAGCGAGTTCCAGAACTTAGGGCCGAATACTCTTTTTAAAGAAAAAATCAGCCATTTATTACGATAGTCAAGCTGACAAAAATGTGGAGGGGGAGTTAATGCAATCTCAGAATGAGGATGGTGGGATGGGGGGACCGGGGTGGGGGCGAGGGGGTCAGCAGAATATAAGGATAATCCAATACAACAGGCAACTGCCAATATTGGTTAGGAAAACAAAGATGAAAAATCTTCAGAAATGGACCTGTTCAGAGGGGCATCAGCAAAGGACAACCCTGGATTTTTTTTTAAAAAGGAGTCTCTTGGTTAGAAATCAGTTTCCTCAGTACAACCTGATTTTACTTTCGTGTGGGAACTTGGGACTTAATTCCTTCATTTCACAAAACACACAGCTCATAAACCTCTTGGACTAATGAGGCCGCAGGATTTAACAGGCGAGAACCACTTGCTGGCCCACATCGAGATACTCAGGAGCGCGAATAATTAAAAGGTAATTGAGAGACAGCATCATCCTCAAATTGTGAGGCCGCACATTACGTTTTATTATTGGCTGCTTCACTTCTAAATCAATTCCACTTAAAGGACCGAGGAAGAATTCTTCAGGGGATTCCAAGCGTTAAAAGGAAATCGCACACAAAAATCTGGGCACTCCATCACAATTCAAAAATCAATTTCAATCACTCTCCATCATTGAGCCCAAATTAAAAGCAATAAATAGGTAGCCTTATCCTCCATGCTTTAAATAGCCCGCTTCTCAATGATGTGTTAATGGGCTTTTAAAAAAAGAATATTGAGGGAAAAATTGGATAAGGGCCGTTTTTGGGCGTAGGTAGTGTGATGTGCTATTAACCCGCACCCAATGACCCCGGCGCAGGCAGGACGCAAGTTTCGGCCGGCCCGAGGACTCACCCGCAATCAGCGTTCCATTCCGGGCCTTGCAGGTGGAATCGATGCAATTCACACTTTCCACCACCAGGGGGAAGCTCGATCTCTTAAAGGGAGGATGTTTCTTTGAAATCTCTTAAAGGTAGCTGGTACCTGTTATTTGCTGAAAATAACTGTCTGCTGTCTGCACGGAGTCTGAACGGAGATCAGACATCACACACGTAAAACACAGATTCAGGTCCCATCCCTATGCTTACACGCTGATGAGTTATGTTAAAACATTGAATAAAGGTTGCACACTACTAAATCCCACATCCTCCAATCTGCATGCCAGACCTCACCAATCTGCAGATCTGAGTTGGTACAAGGCCTGCAAGTGTGCATGCGCCAAGGTTCTCTGCTGATGTACTATAGACCTTGGGTGCAAGAGGTGGACAGAAGGAGGGACATCCTATATCCGCAGTGGGGAGGGGGGGCAAGAGGCCTGCCAGACATGTATCCAAAAGGCAGTGGGAGGCAGCGGGGGACAAAGTCAATGCCAGGCGCACAGCATCATGACCATGGATGCAGCGCAGGAAGAAGTTCAATGCTTTGACGTGAGTGGTCAAGGTGAGTGAGGTCAACTGTCAAGTGGTGTCTCCTACCAACTGCATCACGCACAACACCCCCCATCCCCCACGTATCTCCAAACTCACTCTTTCCATCAGTACTCAACTCTGCCAATCATATGTTTCCTCTCACCCTTACACATCACCACTGTTGCAAGCCGCCCACCCACAACTCACAGGCCACAGACGCTGGCAGCTATTCAACCATGACAGGCACATCTTGCAAGAGAAGGTGGCGCATATCAAGAGGCAGCAAGTGGCAGTGGCATTTAGCCTCTTGTGCCTGTTCTGCCATTCAATGAGATCATGGTGGACCTGTGACCGAACTCCATATACCCACCTTAACCCCATATCCCTTAATACCCTTGGTTCACAGAAATCTATCAATCTCAGATTTAACATTCACAAATGAGCTAGCATCAACTGCCGTCTGCAGAAGAGCGTTCCAAACATCTTCCCCCCCCCCCCCCGCCCTTTGCATGTAGAAGCATTTCCTAATTTCACTCCTGCACGTCCTTGCTCTAAATGTTAGGCTATGTATTGAAGCCAGAAGCAATAATCCAGCCACTTGTCTGTAAATCCTGCATGGTCCCTTTGAATAGCGCTAGTGGGGGGTCCTTCAGGCACTCTGAGCCATGTTCAGATGGTCAGGGTTAAGACTGTACGTTGAGTTGAGCATTAAAATTGTGTCTTATCACTTTAAATCAGCGTTGCACACTCATTGCAGCCATTTTCTCCCTACTTTACATGATTCCATCGTTCGTTATCTGCGCCTGCACAAACTCCTATATCAAGATGGTGTCCGGCGCACATCACACTGGAAACAACAGGCGCTACACGGCCCAATTTAGCGCCCATTGGGTTTAGTGCAGTGCACCCGTGTTAATCACAACCCTTGAAAATGTGACTAGTTTAGGTAAAACTTCAGATTGTTGCTGGGTTTTATATATTAGCTGATACAGTTAGGCTGCAATTATGCCAGAATTATAATATATAACATGATTAGGCAGAGTTAACATGGTTTTATGAAAGGGAAATTGTGTTTGACAAATCTATTAGAGTTTTTTGAGGGTGTAACTAGCAGGGTAGATAAAGAGGAACCAGCGGATGTAATATATTTGGATTTTCAAAAGGCATTCAATAAGGTGCCACATAAAAGGTTGTTACACAAGATAAGGGCTCATGGGGTTGGGGGTAACATATTAGCATGGATAGAGGATTGGTTAACGGACAGAAAACAGAGAGAAGGAATAAATGGGTCATCCTCAGGCTGGCAGGCTGTAACTAGTGGGGTGCCGCAAGGATCAGTGCTTGGGCTTCAGCTACTTACAATCTATATTAATGACTTAGATGAAGGGACCGAGTGTAATGTATTCGAGTTTGCTGACGATACAAAGCGAGGTGGGAAACTGAGTTGTGAGGAGGACACAAAGAGTCTGCAAAGGGATATAGACAGGTTAAGTGAGTGGGCAAGAAGGTAGCAGGTGGAGTATAATGTGGGGAAATGTGAGGTTATTCACTTTGGTAGAAAGAATAGAAAAAGAGAATATTGTTTAAATGGTGAGAAACTATTAAATGTAGGTGTCCAGAGGGATTTGGTGTCCTTGTACATGAAACACAGAAAATTAGTATGCAGGTACAGGATTAGCATACAGGAAACAATTAGGAAGGCAAATGCCATGTTAGCCTTTATTGCAAGGGGGTTGGAGTATAAGAGTAAGGAAGTATTACAGAGAGGGAGGTGCTGGAAGTCTTAACGCGCATCAAGGTAGATAAATCTCCAGGACCTGATGAAATGTATCCCAGGACGTTATGGGAGGTTAGGGAGGAAATTGCGGGTCCCCTAGCAGAGATATTTGAATCATCCACCGCTACAGGTGAGGTGCCTGAAGATTGGAGGGTAGCAAATGTTGTGCCTTTGTTTAAGAAGGGCGGCAGGGAAAAGCCTGGGAACTACAGACCGGTGAGCCTGACATCTGTAGTGGGTAAGTTGTTAGAGGGTATTCTGAGGGACAGGATCTACAGGCATTTGGAGAGGCAGGGACTAATTAGGAACAGTCAGCATGGTTTTGTGAGAGGAAAATCATGTCTCACGAATTTGATTGAGTTTTTTGAAGGGGTAACCAAGAAGATAGATGAAGGCTGTGCAGTAGACGTGGTCTACATGGACTTCAGCAAAGCCTTTGACAAGGTACCGCATGGTAGGTTGTTACATAAGGTTAAATCTCATGGGATCCAAGGTGAGGTAGCCAATTGGATACAAAATTGGCTTGACGAGAGACGACAGAGGGTGGTTGTAGAGGGTTGTTTTTCAAACTGGAGGCCTGTGTCCAGCGGTGTGCCTCAGGGATCGGTGCTGGGTCCGCTGTTATTTGTTATTTATATTAATGATTTGGATGAGAATTTAGGAGGCATGGTTAGTAAGTTTGCAGATGACACCAAGATTGGTGGCATTGTGGACAGTGAAGAAGGTTATCTAGGATTGCAACGGGATCTTGATAAATTGGGCCAGTGGGCCGATGAATGGCAGATGGAGTTTAATTTTGATAAATGTGAGGTGATGCATTTTGGTAGATCGAATCGGGCCAGGACCTATTCCGTTAATGGTAGGGTGTTGGGGAGAGTTATAGAACAAAGAGATCTAGGAGTACAGGTTCATAGCTCCTTGAAAGTGGAGTCACAGGTGGATAGGGTGGTGAAGAAGGCATTCGGCATGCTTGGTTTCATTGGTCAGAACATTGAATGCAGGAGTTGGGATGTCTTGTTGAAGTTGTACAGGGCATTGATGAGGCCACACTTGAAGTACTGTGTACAGTTCTGGTCACCCTATTATAGAAAGGATATTATTAAACTAGAAAGAGTGCAGAAAAGATTTACTAGGATGCTACCGGGACTTGATGGTTTGACTTATAGGGAGAGGTTAGACAGACTGGGACTTTTTTCCCTGGAGAGTAGGAGGTTAAGGGGTGATCTTATAGAAGTCTATAAAATAATGAGGGGCATAGATAAGGTCGATAGTCAAAATCTTTTCCCAAAGGTAGGCGAGTCTATAACGAGGGGGCATAGATTTAAAGTGAGAGGGGAGAGATACAAAAGGGTCCAGAGGGGCAATTTTTTCACTCAAAGGGTGGTGAGTGTCTGGAACGAGCTGCCAGAGGCAGTAGTAGAGGCGGGTACAATTTTGTCTTTTAAAAAGCATTTGGACAGTTACATGGGTAAGATGGGTATTGAGGGATATGGGCCAAGTGCAGGCAATTGGGACTAGCTTAGTGGTATAAACTGGGCGACATGGACATGTTGGGCCATAGGGCCTGTTTCCATGTTGTAACTTCTATGATTCTAAGGATATACTTGCATTAGAGGCGGTGCAACAAAGGTTCACTAGATTGATTCCTGGGATGAGAGGGTTGTCCTATGAGGAGAGATTTATTAGAATGGGCCTCTCCTCTGGTGTTTAGAAGAATGAGAGGTGATCTCATTGAAACGTATAAAATTCTTCGAGGGCTTGACAGGATAGATGCTGAGAGGCTGTTTCCCGTGGCTAGAGAGTCTGGAACTAGGGGCCATAGTCTCAAGATAAGGGGTCGGCCATTTAGGACTGAAATGAGGAGGAATTTCTTCACTCAGAGGGTTGTGAATCTTTGGAATTCTCTACCCCAGAGGACTGTGGATGCTCAGTCATTGAGTATATTCAAGGCCGAGATAGATAGATTTTTGGACTCTGGGGGAATCAAGGGATATGGGGATTGGGACGGAAAGTGGAGTTGAGGATGAAGATCAGACATGATCTTATGGAATGGCGGAGCAGGCTTGATGGGCTGTATGACCTTTTCCTGCTCCTATTTCTCATAGCATCAACAGAGTACTTTTGCTTCCTACCAACGTTAGCTGTAATGTAAATGCAGCCTGAATCCAGAGTCAGGAATTACCTGAAACTGGAGCGGAGTGGAGTGGAATGAGACTTTCTGGACCAGGCAGCCTCTCCCTACTTCACATCAGGCCTTGATTTACACTCCACGGGGAAAGGTTTCCATCATTTGCCATGGTGTCAAGGACCGCCGAGGCACAGAGATTGGTACGCTGGTGACAGAGTCAGTCTGGATCTTCTGTCTGTGGGTTTAAATGGACGGGAATCGGGCGGGCTCCATTCAGCACAGGTGACCCTGTCCACCTGGTACCAACTCTGCGCTGGGCCTACGTGATCCTTGATGCCAAACACAACAACAGGAAGTTCTGTCCTCACAAGTTTGCCGTTGGTCAAGGAAAGTGGACATCATTTCACGCCAACACTAAATCTCAGGTCTAAGTCCACTTTTCAATCAATTCAGCTTTAAGTCAATGGATCCTTTTTTATCAACAAATCTCAAAGCTTATGTATATAGCATTAAAACCCCCAACCTGAATTTTTATTACTAAGTGACTCGTGCAAATCTCAAGAAACTGAACCTTTATTGAAATTGTAACATTTAAAGGCTAAATCTTGAAATATCTGCCTTCTATTTTATTAAATTTAACTGGCAGAAAGTATTGGTGTCACTTGAGTTGACCCCAAGGACTGGGGTCAAAGTGTCATTAAATTAGTGCATTAAATTTCAGGATCGACAATTTTAAACAAATCGAACATGACTAGAAGAAAATGCACTGGATAATAAATCAGTGTTAAAACACGAAGTGAAATGGTAAAGATTTTAAGTATGTACTGGATAAGGTGCATATGAGATTTATACTTCGGCAGAAATTAGAAGGCAACATCAAAACCTGGAGCAAATTATGTAAATAGAAAAACAGCTCAAGGTAACCAAAGGAAAAAAAATTTAAATGATTTAAGGAAATGACGAAGTAATTAAATTGTAAAATGTATAAAAGCAAAGGAAGAACTTGCATTTATATAGAACCTTTCACAACCCCACTTTGTCCCAAAGCGCTTCACAGTCAATGAAGTACTGTTATAATGTGGGGAAACGCGACAGGCAATTTGCACAAAGCAAGGTCCCACAAACAGCAATGAGATAATTGTTTCAGTGATGTCGGTTGAGGGATAAATATTGGATATCGGGGAGAACTCCTCTGCTCTTTTTCGAATAGTGGGATTGTTTATGTCCACCTGAAAAGGGCGATGAGGCCTCAGTTTAACACCCCATCTGAAAGACGGCACCTCCGACAACGCAGCACTCCCTCAGTCCTGCACTGAAGTGTCAGCCTGGATTTATGTGTTCATAAATCTGGAGTAGAGCTTGAATCCTTGACTTTCCGACTCAGGTATGAGAGTGCTACCCCAGAGCCACGGCTGACACTTATCACAATGTAAAAGGCCTCTCTCCACACTATATTGAGGTCCCAGTCTCAGCTGCATCACTGTGGGGCACTGGCAGACATACTCCCCACAGGGAAGCCAAGGTGTTACCTCCAGACTGCACTTACACAGGTTACAGTAGCCAGCTCAGCATGGCATTAGCAAGGGGCTTAGAACAAGTGCTCACCATCTTGGATATAGTTGGCATGTGGCCTAAGAATACCAGAGGACCACCTTGGGAAAAGAACAAAAGGGAGTTTACCCTAAACCAAATAGAAGCAGAGCAAGATGGAATCTGCATTGGAGAATAGTCATTCACATTGTGACTGTAGAGTTCGTGTGAGATGATTTCGCTGCACACCAACGCTACAAACATAGCGTAAATGCAGCCTGAGTCCAGTATCGTCATCCACCTGACATCGGAACAAAGTGGAGTGAGACTCCCTGGAGAGGGGAGATACACTCCATTTCACTAGAGTCAGTTCAGGTATTCTTACCTGATTTACACACCGCAGGTTTAGTGTCAATGCAAAGCCAAATCCAATTCAAACTAACGTGAACTTGTAGTGTGAATAAACAAGGAGAAATAGAGGCACAACGGCAGACTGTTTGAGAAAGTTAGTGGGCAAAGAAATGGCACCACATCATTGGAAGAGAGCTAGCATGACTCAAACCTTTAAATGGCCATGAGGATGATCCTGGAAATGAATCACCTGATCATTTCTCATTGATAGTGTTTGACATACGGGCAGTTTATTGTATTGGACAACTCATGAGCATCTGTCAAGAGTAAGTGGAATAGGCCCAAACCAATAATAAGTTGACTAAAAGCAGGTCGTAACCTAACAATACATTGAAGCTCTTTAAAAATGCAACAGTGCCAATGGTATAATAGATAAAGTTTCAGAAAGCTCATGGGACCCAAGATGGAGTTTTAAATTGGATTAATAATTGGCAAGATAATAGAATTCAGAATGTAACTGTTACCAGTCGCAGATCTAAATCGACAGCTGTGACCAGTCGAGTTTCTCAAGAGATCAGTCCTGAGATGCCTGTTGTTCATAATATTTATTACAGAATAACATAAGGAGAGGACTTTCAGTATTAAAGTGTCCTCCTACCTATATATTAAATAATGATGTATACACTCTCTTCCTCTGCAGAAGATACTCTTTATTATTTGCCTTCTACCTCCTTCATGAGCTTGTTATTTCTGATGTATCCTTAAACGAGGAAGCTGCTTGAAGGACATGGGTACCAGGGACACGAGGACACAGGTAAAAGGCGCATGAGGACATGGGTAAAAAGAGCACGAGGACACGGGTAAAAGGGGCATGAGGACACAGGTAAAAGGGGCACGAGGACAGGGGTAAAAGAGGCACGAGGACACGGGTAAAAGAGGCACGAGGACATGGGTAAAAAGAGCACGAGGACACGAGTAAAAGGGGCATGAGGACACAGGTAAAAGGGGCACGAGGACACGGGTAAAAGAGGCACGAGGACGCGGTTAAAAGAGGCACAAGGACACGGGTAAAAAGAGCACGAGGACACGGGTAAAAGAGGCACGAGGACACGGGTAAAAAGAGCATGAGGACACGGGTAAAAGGGGCATGAGGACACGGGTAAAAGAGGCACAAGGACATGGGTAAAAGAGGCACGAGGACACGGGTAAAAAGAGGCAAGAGGACACGGGTAAAAAGAGGCAAGAGGACACGGGTAAAAAGAGCACGAGGACACGGGTAAAAAGAGCACGAGGACACGGGTAAAAGAGGCACGAGGACACGGGTAAAAGAGGCAAGAGGACACGGGTAAAAAGAGCACGAGGACACGGGTAAAAGGGCATGAGGACACGGGTAAAAGGGGCACGAGGACACGGGTAAAAAGAGCACGAGGACACGGGTAAAAAGAGCACGAGGACACGGGTAAAAAGAGCACGAGGACACGGGTAAAAAGACACGAGGACACGGGTAAAAGGGGCATGAAGGACACGGGTAAAAAGAGGCACGAGGACACGGGTAAAAGAGGCACGAGGACACGGGTAAAAAGACACGAGGACACGGGTAAAAGAGGCACGAGGACACAGGTAAAAGGGGCACGAGGACAGGGGTAAAAAGAGCACGAGGACACGGGTAAAAGAGGCACGAGAACACGGGTAAAAAGAGCACGAGGACACGGGTAAAAGGGGCACGAGGACACGGGTAAAAAGAGCACGAGGACACGGGTAAAAGGGGCACGAGGACACGGGTAAAAGAGGCACGAGGACACGGGTAAAAAGAGCACGAGGACACGGGTAAAACGGGCAGGAGGACACGGGTAAAAGAGGCACGAGGACACGGGTAAAACGAGCACGAGGACACCGGTAAAAGAGGCACGAGGACACGGGTAAAAAGAGCACGAGGACACGGGTAAAAAGAGCACGAGGACACGGGTAAAAGGGGCACGAGGACACGGGTAAAAAGAGCACGAGGACACGGGTAAAAAGAGCACGAGGACACGGGAAAAAAGAGCACGAGGACACGGGTAAAAAGAGGCACGAGGACACGGGTAAAAAAAGGGGCACGAGGACACGGGTAAAAAGGGGCACGAGGACACGGGTAAAAAGAGCATGAGGACACGGGTAAAAAGGGGCACGAGGACACGGGTAAAAGAGGCACGAGGACACGGGTAAAAAGAGGTACGAGGACACGGGTAAAAGAGCACGAGGACACGGGTAAAAAGAGCACGAGGACACGGGTAAAAGGGGCATGAAGGACACGGGTAAAAAGAGGCACGAGGACACGGGTAAAAGAGGCACGAGGACACGGGTAAAAAGACACGAGGACACGGGTAAAAGAGGCACGAGGACACGGGTTAAAAGAGGCAAGAGGACACGGGTAAAAAGAGCACGAGGACACGGGTAAAAAGGGCATGAGGACACGGGTAAAAGGGGCATGAGGACACGGGTAAAAGGGGCACAAGGACACGGGTAAAAGGGGCACGAGGACACAGGTAAAAGGGGCACGAGGACACGGGTAAAAAGAGCACGAGGACACGGGTAAAAGAGGCACGAGGACACGGGTAAAAAGAGCACGAGGACACGGGTAAAAGGGGCACGAGGACACGGGTAAAAAGAGCACGAGGACACGGGTAAACAGAGCACGAGGACACGGGTAAAAGAGGCACGAGGACACGGGTAAAAGAGGCACGAGGACACAGGTAAAAGGGGCACGAGGACACGGGTAAAAGAGGCACAAGGACGCGGGTAAAAGAGGCACGAGGACATGGGTAAAAAGAGCACGAGGACACGGGTAAAAGGGGCATGAGGACACAGGTAAAAGGGGCACGAGGACACGGGTAAAAAGAGCACGAGGACACGGGTAAAAAGAGCACGAGGACACGGGTAAAAGAGGCACGAGGACACGGGTAAAAGAGGCACGAGGACACGGGTAAAAGAGGCACGAAGACACGGGTAAAAAGAGCACGAGGACACGGGTAAAAGGGGCATGAGGACACGGGTAAAAGAGGCACGAGGACACGGGTAAAAGAGGCACGAGGACACGGGTAAAAAGAGCACGAGGACACGGGTAAAAGAGGCACGAGGACACGGGTAAAAGAGGCAAGAGGACACGGGTAAAAAGAGCACGAGGACACGGGTAAAAGGGGCACGAGGACACAGGTAAAAGGGGCACGAGGACACGGGTAAAAAGAGCACGAGGACACGGGTAAAAGAGGCACGAGGACACGGGTAAAAAGAGCACGAGGACACGGGTAAAAGGGGCACGAGGACACGGGTAAAAAGAGCACGAGGACATGGGTAAAAAGAGCACGAGGACACGGGTAAAAGGGGCACGAGGACACGGGTAAAAAGGGCACAATGACACGGGTAAAAGAGGCACGAGGACACGGGTAAAAAGAGCACGAGGACATGGGTAAAAAGAGCACGAGGACACGGGTAAAAAGAGCACGGGGACACGGGTAAAAGGGGCACGAGGACATGGGTAAAAGAGGCACGAGGACACGGGTAAAATGAGCACGAGGACACGGGTAAAAGGGGCCCGAGGACACAGGTAAAAGAGGCACGAGGACACGGGTAAAAAGAGCACGAGGACACGGGTAAAAGGGGCACGAGGACACGGGTAAAAGAGGTACGAGGACACGGGTAAAAAGAGCACGAGGACACGGGTAAAAAGAGCACGAGGACACGGGTAAAAAGAGCACGAGGACACGGGTAAAAAGAGCACGAGGACACGGGTAAAAGGGGCACGAGGACACGGGTAAAAGGGGCACGAGGACACGGGTAAAAGAGGCACGAAGACACGGGTAAAAGGGGCACGAGGACACGGCTAAAAGGGGCACGAGGACAAGGGTAAAAAGGGGCACGAGGACACGGGTAAAAAGAGCACAAGGACACGGGTAAAAAGGGTACGAGGACACGGGTAAAAGGGGCACGAGGACACGGGTAAAAAGAGCACGAGGACACGGGTAAAAGGGGCACGAGGACACGGGTAAAAAGAGCACGAGGACACGGGTAAAAGGGGCACGAGGACACGGGTAAAAAGAGCACGAGGACAGGGGTAAAAAGAGCACGAGGACACGGGTAAAAAGAGCACGAGGACACGGGTAAAAGGGGCACGAGGACACGGGTAAAAGGGGCACGAGGACACGGGTAAAAGAGGCACGAAGACAAGGGTAAAAGGGGCACGAGGACACGGGTAAAAAGGGCACAATGACACGGGTAAAAGAGGCACGAGGACACGGGTAAAAAGAGCACGAGGACATGGGTAAAAAGAGCACGAGGACACGGGTAAAAAGAGCACGGGGACACGGGTAAAAGGGGCACGAGGACATGGGTAAAAGAGACACGAGGACACGGGTAAAATGAGCACGAGGACACGGGTAAAAGGGGCCCGAGGACACAGGTAAAAGAGGCACGAGGACACGGGTAAAAAGAGCACGAGGACACGGGTAAAAGGGGCACGAGGACACGGGTAAAAGAGGTACGAGGACACGGGTAAAAAGAGCACGAGGACACGGGTAAAAAGAGCACGAGGACACGGGTAAAAAGAGCACGAGGACACGGGTAAAAAGAGCACGAGGACACGGGTAAAAGGGGCACGAGGACACGGGTAAAAGGGGCACGAGGACACGGGTAAAAGAGGCACGAAGACACGGGTAAAAGGGGCACGAGGACACGGCTAAAAGGGGCACGAGGACAAGGGTAAAAAGGGGCACGAGGACACGGGTAAAAAGAGCACAAGGACACGGGTAAAAAGGGTACGAGGACACGGGTAAAAGGGGCACGAGGACACGGGTAAAAAGAGCACGAGGACACGGGTAAAAGGGGCACGAGGACACGGGTAAAAAGAGCACGAGGACACGGGTAAAAGGGGCACGAGGACACGGGTAAAAAGAGCACGAGGACAGGGGTAAAAAGAGCACGAGGACACGGGTAAAAAGAGCACGAGGACACGGGTAAAAGGGGCACGAGGACACGGGTAAAAGGGGCACGAGGACACGGGTAAAAGAGGCACGAAGACAAGGGTAAATGGGGCACGAGGACACGGGTAAAAGGGGCACGAGGACAAGGGTAAAAAGGGGCACGAGGACACGGGTAAAAAGAGCACAAGGACACGGGTAAAAAGGGTACGAGGACACGGGTAAAAGGGGCACGAGGACACGGGTAAAAAGAGCACGAGGACACGGGTAAAAGGGGCACGAGGACACGGGTAAAAAGAGCACGAGGACACGGGTAAAAAGGGGCACGAGGACATGGGTAAAAGGGGCACGAGGACATGGGTAAAAAAGGGCACGAGGACACGGGTAAAAAGGGCACGAGGACACGGGTAAAAGGGGCACGAGGACACGGGTAAAAAGGGGCACGAGGACACGGCTAAAAGGGGCACGAGGACACGGGTAAAAGGGGCACGAGGACACGGGTAAAAGGGGCACGAGGACACGGGTAAAAAGGGGCACGAGGACACGGGTAAAAAGGGGCACGAGGACACGTGTAAAAAGGGCACAAGTACACGGGTAAAATGGCACGAGGACACGGGTAAAAAAGGGCACGAGGACACGGGTAAAAAGGCGCACGAGGACACGGGTAAAAGGGGCACAAGGACACGGGTAAAAACGGCACGAGGACACGGGTAAAAAGTGGCACGAGGACACGGGTAAAAGGGGCACGAGGACACGGGTAAAAAGGGGCACGAGGACACGGGTAAAAAGGGGCACGAGGACACGGCTAAAAGGGGCACGAGGACACGGCTAAAAGGGGCACGAGGACACGGGTAAAAGGGGCACGAGGACACGGGTAAAAGAGGCACGAGGACACGGGTAAAAGGGGCACGAGGACACGGGTAAACAGGGCACGAGGACACGGGTAAAAAGGGGCACGAGGACACGGGTAAAAGGGGCACGAGGACACGGGTAAAAAGACCACGAGGACACGGGTAAAAAGAGCACGAGGACATGCGTAAAAGGGGCACGAGGACACGGGTAAAAAGAGCACGAGGACACGGGTAAAAGGGGCACGAGGACACGGTTAAAAAGAGCATGAGGACACGGGTAAAAAGTTCCAAAGTGAAACCCCAAACTCAGCATTTGAAACTACCTGGGACACTGATATGAGATTATAGCTGGGATTGGAGGAACTTTCTCCTCCTAATTGCTTTAATTCCTAAGGTTTATGGCATTAAACCTTAGGAAAACGTATTTCGATAAATCCCTTTCAAAATACCAATAAATGATCTTTACATTCAGGTTTTTAAGAGGTTCAAGCCTGAATTGTTTATTTATTGATTGTTTGGACTAACATTTGATCTACACCAAAGGCACCAATAAATCAAATATTAATATAGAATTATTGCTCTACATGAGCTCATAATCCAGGCTGACAATCCATGGTGCCAGTACGGAGGGAGCTGCTGCACTGTCGGAGGTGCCATCTTTCCGATGAGACTTTAAACCGAGGCACCCCACCTGGGATCTTGCTGTGCCTAAATTGGCTGTTGCATTTGCCGACATCACAACGGTGACAATACTTCACAAAACGTATTCCGTTGGTTGTGCAGCAATTTAAGATGTCCCAAAAATAAGAAAGGGGCTGTATGAAAGTAAATTCTTTCATCTGTTTACACCCACAGCAATAACCCATTTTAAAATAGGTGTAATTGTGTGCAAAGTGCAAATTAATCCTCTTTATTCACCAGGCGCTTACTTTAAAATGAATAAACACTGGAGTCAGTCAGTCATGGCATTCTCATAGATTTGCTGGACTCAATGCAACGCTTATTGTAGAGGATGAAGGAATACGAAGCAGCAGCTGTTACGTTTGTCTTTCTGAACATTGATTACTGATTTGCAGAAGTCATTGGTTGCCACGAGTGATAAATCTTTATTGCCACAGAAAGCTCCTGGTTCCCCCTCTAGTGGCTGAATGAATACACTACAGCGGGCAGCCAGCTGCAGGGTTACGCCATCTGCTGCAAAGGCACATGCAGTTCACTCATACCAGAGGCACGGCACTATGATGGCCACATCCACATCCACATCCAGGCCACCTCCGTAACATCACGCATCTCTGACCCTGCCTCAGCTCATCTGCTGCTGAAACCCTCATCCGTGCCTTTGTTACCTTCAGTCTCGACTATCCCAATGCTCTCCTGGCCGGCCTCCCATCTTCCACCCTCCATAAACTTGAGCTCATCCAAAACTCTGCTGCTCGTATCCTAACTCGCACCACGTCCTGTTTGCCTATCGCCCCTGTGCTCACTGACCTACATTGGCTCCCGGTCCGGGAATGCCTCGATTTAAAAATTCTCACCCTTGTTTTCAAACCCCTCCATGGCCTCATCCCTCCCTATCTCTGTAACCTCCTCCAGTCCTACAACCCTCCGAGATCTCTGCACTCCTCCAATTCTTGCCTCTTGCGCATCCCCGATTTCCATCGCTCCACCATTGGTGGCCGTGCCTTAGCTGCCTAGGCCCTAAGCTCTGGAATTCCCTCCCTAAACCTCTCCACCTCTCTCTTCTCCTTTAAGACTCTCCTTAAAACCGACCTCTTTAATAAAGCTTTTGGTCACCTGTCCAAATGTCTCTTTATGTGGCTGGTTGTCAAATTTTGTTTGATAATCACTCCTGCAAAGCGCCTTGGGACGTTTCACTACATTAAAGGCACTGTATAAATGTGAGTTGTTGTTGTTGTTGTTGTTGTTGTTGTTGTTGTGATTGACTGCAGTATCAGCCAGAGTGCTGCCTGCTTGCATCAAACAGGTGACACGCCTTGGTGAGCAGGGCAACACTTCCATAGGAACCAGAGGAGACCATTCGGCCCCTCGAGCCTGCTCCACCATTCAATCAGATCATTGCTCATCTGTACCTCAACTCCATTTACTCCGCTGTAGATCCGTATCCCTGGATCCCCTTAACCAACAAAGATCGATCGATCTCAAGTCTTGAAAGCTCTAATAATCCCACTGATTTCAATGGAACAAAACTCGGGCGGGTTTTACAACGGGCGAGTGAGCCATTCCACCAGGTGGCAAAGGTGATAATTACAATTACCCCCCAATCTGTGATGTTTGTGTGGGTTGGGACCAGCATCCTGGCCAATCGAATAACTAGGGCTGTAGATAGGGCTTTAAACTAAAAAGGATGGGGGAGGGGTCAGGTGAGGGGAAATTTATAAATCTAATAAGAAAAGTCAAGGCAACTGAGCAGTGTAGTGATTTGGGTAAAGATAAACAGAGTGTGACAGGAAGGGACAGAGAGTTCAACGGTAATAGTGCATCAGTGAATAAGGTCAAAGTAGGGAAAAATAGTAAAAAGTTAAAATTAAAGGCTCTTTATCTGAATGCATGAAGCATTCGTAACAAGATAGACGAATTAATTGCACGAATTGAAGGGTTCTCAAAATTCCCACATTTTTCATATCATCAACAAGGATATAACTTTTGGACTTTTATGACATGCCCAGGCTTGTTGGGTGCAGTGTAGATTGTTGCCTGAAAACCAGACAATGAGAGGAGACAGAATACGCAATCTTCCCTTTAAAACAATCAACCCAGAGAAAGACTTCATCTTACATGAAACTAAAGCCCATCAAAACCTTGCATAAATTATCGCTACTAACTACTAAAGCAGGAAGGTAGCAATCAATGCAATTATGCAAACCCATCAATACTTCACATATACAATGGCTTTCAGTTCAAGACTAGTTACGGGGACAGGAAGCCAACAATCACCTGAAGAAGCCCACCATAATCAGACAAAGAACTAACCTTGTTTTGGATTCAGATAAGAAATTCGAAAAACAGTATAACTGGGCCACCAGTTACGAACAGGGGTGGGGGGTTTGTTTTGGAGCAGGTTCGAAGCAGTTCTGTTTTGGAGCAGCAGTTTTGGAGCAGGTTTTAAGTTGGTTTTGGAACAGGTTTTAAACAGCAGTTTTGGAGCAGCAACAAGGCAACCGCAGCCCTCCACGAAGATCGCCCACCCACAACTGCGCCCTACCGCACCAACAGACTCTATCCAACTGAAGAACCTTCGCAGATTCCACAGACCAGGATCACATGGGGACGGCAGGGCCCAGAGGACACAAAGAGCGTACCCCAAAACTGCAACCGGCTTACCTGGCTGGATTTCGAACTGTCAAGGAACCCTGGTTGGTGAGCATGATCCCTGACCTCTCCTAGTTCAATATAGTTAGGTTTTGGGGGTGGGACAAGGGTAAGGGGATTAGTAGGGTAATTTTCCCTCGTTATGCCGTGTGTTCCCCATTCTTAACTAAGTGTGCTTTGTATGTCTGTATAATATCAGTGTTATCCTAATGTTATAAGTTCATTTGTGACTTCAATAAACCCAGTTTTTTTTTTCTTGCACCAAAATCAGTTGTCTGCTGCACTTTGTCACAACCCCCAAATAAGTCCAAGGTCTGGAACCCAGGGAGTGGGAGCAATTCGGACCGCTCAGAAGTCAGAGGTGAAGCTGACACACACCAAACCCCCTACAAAATAGAGATAAATGGGTTTAATCTAATAGCCATTACTGGGACGTGGCTGCAAGGTGACCAAGGTTGGGAACTAAATATTCCAGGGTACTTGACTTTTCGAAAAGATAGGCAAAATGGAAAAGGAGAGGGGGGAGAGGGGTGGCCCTGATAATAACGGATGAGATAACGACAGTAATGAGAGAGGATCTCGGCTCGGAAGATCAGGAAGTAGAATCAGTAAGGGTGGAAATAAGAAATAACAAGGGGCAAAAAACACTGGTGGGTGTAGTTTATAGGCCCCCTAATAGTAGCTATATCGTTGGACAGAGTATTAATCAAGAATCAATAGAAGCTCGTAACAAAGGTAATGCAATAATCACGGCGGACTTTAATCTTCATTTAGACCGGACAAATCAAATTAGCAAAGGTAGTCTGGAGGACGAGTTCATGGAATGCATTTGAGACAGTTTCTTAGAACAATACGACATGGAACCAACCAGAGAACAGGCTATTTTAGATCTCGTACTGTGTGCTGAGACAGGGTTAATTAGTAATCTCACAGTAAAGAATCCCCTGGGGAAGAGTGATCATAAATATGATAAAATTTCACATTGAGCTTGAGAGTGACGTAATTAAGTCAGAAACTAGAGTCTTCAAACTTAAGTAAAGCCAATTACATAGGTATGAGGGGCGAGTTGTTAAAGGTAGATTGGGAAATTGAATTAAAGGGTACAACGGTAGATAAGCAATGGCAAACATTTAAAGAAATATTTTAACATTCTCAACGAATATACATTCCATTGAGAAATAAAAACTCCACGGGAAAAGTGATCTACCCGTGGCTAACTAAAGAAGTTAAGGATAGTATTAGATTAAAAGAAGAGGCCTATACTGTTGCCAAGAAGAGTAGTAAGCCCGAGGATTGGGAGAGTTTTAGAAACCAGCAAAGGATGACCAAAAAATTGATAAAAAGGGAGAAAATAGAATATGAGAGTTAACAAGCAAGAAATATAAAAACGGATTATAAGGGCTTCTACAAGTATGTAAAAAGGAAGAGAGTAGCAAAAGTAAACATTGGTCCCTTAGAGGCTGAGACAAGAGAAATTATAATCGGGAATAGGAAATGGCAGAGACGTTAAACAAATATTTTGTATCTGTCTTCACAGTAGAAGAGACAAAAAGCATACCAAAAATAGTGGGGATCCAAGGGGCTAATGAGAGTGAGGAACTTAAAGTAATTAGTATCAGTAGAGAAAAAGCACTGGAGAAACTAATGGGACTAGAAGCTGATAAATCCCCTGGACCTGATGGGCAACATCCGAGGGTTCTAAAAGAGGTGGCTGCAGAGATAGTGGATGCATTGGTTGTGATCTTCCTAGGTTCTAGAACGGTCCCAGTGGATTGGAAGGTAGCAAATGTAACCCCGCTATTCAAGAAAGGAGGGAAAGAGAACATAAGAACATAAGAAATAGGAGCAGGAGTAGGCCAATCTGCCCCTCGAGCCTGCTCCGCCATTCAATAAGATCATGGCTCATCTGATCCTAACCTCAAATCTAAATTCATGTCCAATTTCCTGCCCGCTCCCCATAACCCCTAATTCCCTTTACTTTTAGACTTCTAGGAAACTGTCTATTTCTGTTTTAAATTTATTTAATGATGTAGCTTCCATAGCTTCCTGGGGCAGCAAATTCCACAGACCTACTGCCCTCTGAGTGAAGAAGTTTCTCCTCATCTCAGTTTTGAAAGAGCAGCCTCTTATTCTAAGATTATGCCCCCTAGTTCTAGTTTCACCCATCCTTGGGAACATCCTTACCGCATCCACCCGATCAAACCCCTTCACAATCTTATATGTTTCAATAAGATCGCCTCTCATTCTTCTGAACTCCAATGAGTAGAGTCCCAATCTACTCAACCTCTCCTCATATGTCCGCCCCCTCATCCCCGGGATTAACCGAGTGAACCTTCTTTGTACTGCCTCGAGAGCAAGTATGTCTTTTCTTAAGTATGGAGACCAAAACTGTATGCAGTATTCCAGGTGCGGTCTCACCAATACCTTATATAACTGCAGCAATACCTCCCTGTTTTTATATTCTATCCCCCGAGCAATAAAAGCCAACATTCCGTTGGCCTTCTTGATCACCTGCTGCACCTGCATACTAACGTTTTGATTTTCTTGCACGAGGACCCCCAGATCCCTTTGTACTGCAGTACTTTCCAGTTTCTCGCCATTAAGATAATAACTTGCTCTCCGATTTTTCCTGCCAAAGTGCATAACCTCACATTTTCCAATATTGTATTGCATCTGCCAAATCTCCGCCCACTCACCCAGCCTGTCTATATCCCCTTGTAGGTTTTTTATGTCCTCCTCACTCTCTACTTTCCCTCCCACCTTTGTACCATCTGCAAACTTTGTTACGTTACACTCGGTCCCCTCCTCCAAATCGTTAATATAGATTGTAAAGAGTTGGGGACCCAGCACCGACCCCTGCGGAACACCACTGGCTACTGGTTGCCAGTCCGAGAATGAACCATATATCCCAACTCTCTGCTTCCTGTTCGATAACCAATCCTCCACCCATGCCAGAATATTACCCCCAATCCAGTGATTCTTTATCTTGAGCAATAATCTTTTATGTGGCACCTTGTCGAATGCCTTCTGGAAGTCCAAATACACTACGTCCACTGGTTCCCCTTTATCCACCCTGTACGTTATATCCTCAAAGAACTCAAGCAAATTTGTCAGACATGACTTCCCCTTTGTAAAGCCATGCTGACTTTGTCCTATTAAATTATATTTATCCAAATGTTCTGCTACTGTCTCCTTAATAATAGACTCGAAAATTTTACCCACCACAGATGTTAAGCTAACTGGTCTATAATTTCCAGCCTTCTGCCTACTACCCTTTTTAAATAAGGGTGTTACATTGGCAGTTTTCCAATCTGCCGGGACCTTTGCCGAGTCCAGAGAATTTTGGAACATTATTACCAAAGCATCCACAATCCCTACTGACACTTCCCTCAAGACCCTAGGATGTAAGCCATCAGGTCCAGGGGATTTATCCGCCTTGAGTCCCATTAATTTACTGAGTAGACAGGGAAGACAGGGAACTACAGGCCAGTTATCGTGACTTCAGTCGTCGGGAAAATGCTGGAATCCATTATTAAGGAAGTGGTAATAGGGCACTTAGAAAAGAGTCAACACGGTTTTATGAAAGAGAAATCGTGTTTAACAAATTTATTAGAGTTTTTGAGGGTATAACTAGCAGGGTAGATAAAGGGGAACCAGCGGATGTGGTACATTTGGATTTTCAAAAGGCATTCGATAAGGTGCCACGTAAAAGGTTGTTACACAAGATGGGGCTAATGGGATTGGGGATAATATACTAGCATGGATGGAGTATTGGTTAACGACAGAAAACAGAGAGCAGGGATAAACGGGTCATTCTCAGGTTGGCAGGTTATAACTAGTGCGGTGCCGCAAGGATCGGTGCTTGGGCCTCAGCTATTTACAATCTATATTAATGACTTAGATGAAGGGACTGAGTGTGATGTATCCAAGTTTGCTGACGATACAAAGCTAGGTAGGAAAATAAGCTGTGAAGAGGACACAAAGAGTCTGCAAAGGGATGTGGACAGGTTAAGTGAGTGGGCAAGAAGATGGCAGATGGAGTATAATGTAGGGAAATGTGAGGTTATTCACTTTGGTAGGAAGAATAGAAAAACAGAGTATTTTTTAAATGGTGAGAAACTATTAAATGTTTGTGTTCACAGACATTTGGGTGTCCTCATACAAGAAACACAAAAAGTTACCATGCAGGTACAGCAAGCAATTAGGAAGGAAAATGGCATGTTGGCCTTTATTTCAAGGGAGTTGGAGTACAAAAGTAAGGAAATCTGGCTGCAATTGTGCAGGGCTTTGGTGAGACCTCACCTGGAGTACTGTGTAGAGTTTTGGTCTCCTTATCTAAGGAAGGATATTCTTACCTTACAGGCAGTGCAACGAAGGTTTACTGGATTAATTCCTGGGATGAGAGGGTTGTCCTATGAGGAGAGATTGAGTAGAATGGGCCGATACACTCTGGAGTTTAGAAGAATGAGAGGTGATCTCAATGAAACATGTAAGATTCTGAGGGGGCTTGACAGGGTAGATTCTGAGAGGTTGTTTTCCTTGGCTGGAGAGTCTAGAACTAGGGGGCATAGTCTCAGGGTAAGGGATCGGCCATTTAGGACTGAGATAAGGAGAAATTTCTTCACGCAGAGTGTTGTGAATCTTTGGAATTTTCTACCCCTGAGGGCTTTGGATGCTGAGTTGTTGAGTATATTCATGGCTGAGATAGATTTTTGGACTCTAGGGGAATCAAGGGATATGGGGATCGGGCAAGGAAGTGGAGTTGAGGTCGAAGATCAGCCATGATTGTATTGAATGCGGAGCAAGCTCAAGGGGCCGTATGGCCTACTCCTGCTCCTATTTCTTATGTTGTTTGTGCTATGTGAGGGACAATCGAGGTTATTGCAAGGTGGATCGCAAAACTTGCTAAAGTATTGTAGGCTCCAAATTGGGCTGCTTCCCGAGGGGTCTGGACACTACTGGAGTACCCCAGGGTTCCAAGCTGGATCCCGCCCCCCCCCTCCCCCCCCACTTATTGACCTGGAAATTTCTGCAATGGCGGGTTTGGCGATGAATCAACTGGACTTCTATGCTCACTGTTGACTTTGCGCTATATTTGCAATGCGGATTGCTGGAACATCGATCCAATAATGGTGCAGCAAGGTCAATATCTTATCTGGGACCTTTTGAACGCCCTGCCCGATGGCTTAACTCCCTGGTCAATGAAAGACAAGGATAAAGAAACAGAAATAAAGACTGAGAAGGAAATAGGATGATTTAGAGCCAAACAAAATATAGAGACAGAAAGAGGAATAAAGATAGGGAAAGAAAGAGAGTGGAGTGAGAGAGAAAAGAGATAGCAAGGATAAATAGGAAAAAAAATTTAAAAGGACAAGCAAAAGAAGAGGACATTGTAACCCAGTTGTGTTTGGGAATTGCTGTATTGGTCCTTGAGAAATTAATGAGTGAATGGCAGGGTAGGTGTGCGAAATGTACAAACATTCTTGACCCATGAAGTATAGAACCAGTGGTCCTGTCCATCATGATCAGGAACAGTAGAACACCCAGTGGGTACGCATAGGAACGTAGAAATTGCTCGATGAAAAAGACCATGGTCCATCTAGTTTGCCTTCTACCACCCTGGTAGTCGCATTATTGACTAATGGTAGCAATCAATCTCTATCAATTAGTCTACAACAGACCCAGACATGAGGTGAGGAAAACCCCCAATGGTGGAGAGCTTTGGTGCAGTCACCTTTTTCCTCCCAAGCCTGTTAGACTTATCGCATGTCATGTCTCAAATTACTCCTATACTGCATCCCAAAATGTTATTTTCTGAAAGAAATCTACATAATTTGCATTTGAATGAGTGACCCTCTTCTGACTGTCGAAATAGCTTTGCATCCTGAAAATTATTGCTGTCCAACACTAACAGGAGTGTGGCACAAAAAGACTGCCAAGATAGATAAAAAGTATTAAAAGAAACCTCTAGGAATAATGCACTACCTGCAGGAATGAGACTCCACAGATTCATTGGTCCCTTTATGGGTTTCCATGGTTGAGTGTCATGTGAAGACCATCAGTCATGTCATTAGCAGGGTCCTCTACGACACTAATTACCAGCCCTAAATGGCTGCATGGGAACAATTGGTAATAATGTCGTAAATCCAGCAATTTCACAATTGCCATTAAGTTCAATGGGGGAGCCTCACGGCGAGAAGTGACTTTTATTGGCTTTGGCAAGGTTAACAGCGGAGTGACTCAAATCGTCCAACAATTGGCGGAGGATCAATACTCATGGCGTATCTCTTTTACTCCGCAAATTGCTGGATTTTTTTTAACCAATAATGGCATGCAACGTCAATGTGTCATTATAATGGTGCAACTTCCCTGCAATTCCCGGCCCATTATCATCATTATTAATGACCTGAAGCAGGGCATAGATGGCACAGTTATTAAATTGACAGAAGATATTAAATTGTGTGGTGGAGTCAGGACTTAAGAAGAAGGAAACAAATTAGAACTGGATTTGGATAAATTGGGGAAGAGTGCTCTTGATATCCTTCAATGTGGATAATTGATGCACATAGGTGCACAGAATCCAGGGAATGAGTATAACATGTGTGTGTGTAGTTTACAGATGACAGGAAGGGAGAGAGACTTGGAAAGACCATTGTCCACATCTTAAATGTTTAAGCTCAGTGCCGTGAGGCCGTGGCCATATTCCTGCAGCATGTGAAGGATGCCCAGAATGAAGGAGGTGAGATCTCTTGTGTAAAGTGAGGTCTTGTACCTTCTGCAGCATCCGCTGCCTTGACCAGCCAGCCAGTGAAGGTTACAGGAAGCAGATATCTATAATGAACCCCATCACTTAGGGACTGAGTCTGGCTGGTGGCTTTATGTGGGTGTTGAATGCAGGTGACAAAGGCTTACGTTAAGGAATAATAACGGTAACTTACAAAGGTGGGCCTGTCACAAATGCAAGTGTAATAATATAAAGGGCAGGGTAATGTAGTTGTTATATTACTGGACTAGTGGCCCATAGGCCTGGACTAATAATAGTTTTTTCAAAATCTGAAAATAAACAGCTGGTATCAGTAAAAGTGACCATGAAGCTGTCGGATTGTTATAAAAACCCAATTGGTTCACTGGTGTCATTTAGGGAAGGAAACCTGCCATCTTTAGCCGGTCTGGCCCTATATGTGACTCCAGTCCCACACCAATGTGGTTGACACTTAGCTGCCCTAGCAAGCCACTCTGTCACAAGGCAAATAGGGACAGGCGATAAATGCTGGCCTTACCAGTGACCCCCACATCCTGAGCATGAATTTTGAAAAAATCTTGTGTTTGAATCAAAGATTGTGATGAGAAATGGACGCTCACACCAGTTATCTAGCTTTTTCCTGGAAGTTTCAAGAGATCGCCAACCAAAATGCTTCAAATTACAAAATTTAACCCACCTCCCTTCTTCAACTGTGCCGTGTTTTTTGCTGCAGACTTTAATAATCCCAAATCAGGCTGTCGGTTAACGGGAGGTCCTGATTTACCACTCGTTCAGATTATGCCATTAAATTGTCCGCCCAGAACTCAATGGTGGCACTCAGTATCGAGGGTGGGGCGGGGAGGGGGGTGGAATCTCCTGATAATGGATGCATTTTCTAGATCCAGAATTTGAAGATAAGCCCCCAGAACATGTGCTCTTCACTTGCTGGCATTACACAACCAGATGTGTCAGGAAGCATCTGGTTTGAAGACAAGTGGGAGTTGGAAAGGAGCCAAAATCCATACTTCAGTCGTTTTGAACTTGACAACTGTAATCCAGAGGGACCTGTGTGAGAAAGGAAGATGATTTCAGACACTACCTAACTGGATATTGAAAGGTGACCTTCAAAATCCGAAGATGCAACAGACAAGATGAACGCTTGGTGAAGAACTGTTTGATTTCCTTCTGAAATATAAATGCAAGTTGTGCATGGTTAAAGTGAGGAACTCTAGGATTGGTACTTAATCTAGGCTCAGGTTCCATTTACTCCTGTTGCTAACAAGTCATTTTTAGCTGATAACTATGATCAGGTTTTATCCATGTGCTGTTTTTACCGAATCGTTATCTAAATCTTATTGGGCAGGATAAAGCTGTACAGTAGCTTGGCAGCTATTTTAGACTTAATCCAATCATACCCCATTTTGAAAGCAAGTATAATTCTGAGGGTAGAAACCCATTTCTAACACACGAACCAGCTTCTTCCTGTCCTGTACTATGTCCCACTCACCCATCAACCCCTGACCTTGGTGACCTATACTGGTTTCCTCTCCCTTAATGCATCCAATTTAAAATCCTTTGCCTCACTTTCAAATCCCTCCATGGCCTCAAACCTCTCTAACTCTGTAACCTTCTCCAGCCATACATTCTGTCCGGCACCCTTCAGTCCTCTGACTGCAGCCTCCTGTGCATCATCCTGGGGATCGCCATTGACCAGAAACTCAACTGGACTAACCATATACATGCCATGAATACTAGAGCAGGTCAGAGACTGGGTATTCCATAGCGAGTGGCGCACCTCCTGATCCTCCAAAGTCTCTCCATCATCGACAGGCACAAATATATGATGCGATCTCTGCCCCAGTCAGGAACCAGTCCAACTGTCTCTTGAAGGTGAGCAGAGAGTCGGCACCCACCACACCAGCTGGTGGAAATCTTGATTGACGTGGGGCCCACTCACTGGCACCATCCTGGTACTGTGTATGGAATAGGATCACCTCGCCAGGATTTTTACGTTGAATAGTACCTTCATACTTTTTTATTAAACCTACACTGCGAGGGTGTTCAAAGCATAATTCAAAGGGAGCCTGATTCAGCAATTGTTTGGGAATAACTGCACGTTCCTCCACGTTCTGATAGCATAAGAAATAGGAGCAGGAGGAGGCCAATCGGCCCCTCAAGCCTGCTCCGCCATTCAATAAGATCATGGCTGATCTGATCCTAACCTCAAATCTAAAGAACACAACAAGTAGGAGCAGGACCCGGCCACTCAGCCCCTGGGCCCGCTCCACCACCCACAGGGCCTTGACCGATCCGAACTCAGCTTCATGTCCAATTTCCTGCCCGCTCCCCGTAACCCCTAATTCCCTTTACTTCTAGGAAACTGTCTATTTCTGTTTTAAATTTATTTAATGTTGTAGCTTCCACAGCTTCCTGGGGCAGCAAATTCCACAGACCTACTACCCTCTGAGTGAAGAAGTTTCTCCTCATCTCAGTTTTGAAAGAGCAGCCCCTTATTCTAAGATTATGCCCCCTAGTTCTAGTTTCACCCATCCTTGGGAACATCCTTACTGCATCCACCCGATCAAGCCCCTTCACAATCTTATATGTTTCAATAAGATTGCCTCTCATTCTTCTGAACTCCAATGAGTAGAGTCCCAATCTACTCAACCTCTCCTCATATGTCCACCCCCTCATCCTTGGGATTAGCCGAGTGAACCTTCTTTGTACTGCCTCGAGAGCAAGTATGTCTTTTCTTAAGTATGGAGACCAAAACTGTATGCAGTATTCCAGGTGCGGTCTCACCAATACCTTATATAACTGCAGCAATACCTCCCTGTTTTTATATTCTATCCCCCTCGCAATAAAAGCCAACATACCATTGGCCTGCTTGATCACCTGCTGCACCTGCATACTAACTTTTTGATTTTCTTGCACGAGGACCCCCAGATCCCTTTGTACTGCAGTACTTTCCAGTTTCTCGCCATTAAGATAATAATTTGTTCTCTGATTTTTCCTGCCAAAGTGCATAACCTCACATTTTCCAATATTGTATTGCATCTGCCAAATCTCCGCCCACTCACCCAGCCTGTCTATATCCCCTTGTAGGTTTTTTATGTCCTCCTCACTCTCTATTTTCCCTCCCATCTTTGTATCATCTGCAAACTTTGAATGTTACACTCGGTCCCCTCCTCCAAATCATTAATATAGATTGTAAAGAGTTGGGGACCCAGCACCGACCCCTGCGGAACACCACTGGCTACTGGTTGCCAGTCCAAGAATGAACCATTTATTCCAACTCTCTGCTTCCTGTTAGATAACCAATCCTCCACCCATGCCAGAATATTACCCCCAATCCAGTGATTCTTTATCTTGAGCAATAATCTTTTATGTGGCACCTTGTCGAATGCATTCTGGAAGTCTAAATACACTACGTCCACTGGTTCCCCTTTATCCACCCTGTACGTTATGTCCTCAAAGAACTCAAGCAAATTTGTCAGACATGACTTCCCCTTTGTAAAGCCATGCTGACTTTGTCCTATTAAATTATGTTTATCTAAATGTTCCGTTACTGTCTCCTTAATAATAGACTCCAAAATTTTACCCACCACAGATGTTAGGCTAACTGGTCTATAATTTCCAGCCTTCTGCCGACTACCCTTTTTAAATAAGGGTGGTACATTGGCAGTTTTCCAATCTGCCGGGACCTTTGCTGAGTCCAGAGAATTTTCAAAAATTATTACCAAAGCATCCACAATCCCGACAGCCACTTCCCTCAAGACCCTAGGATGGAAGCCATCAGCTCCATGGGATTTATCCACCTTGAGTCCCATTATTTTACTGAGTACCAATTCCTTAGTGATTTTAATCGTATTTAGCTCCTCCCCCCTAGAGCCCCCTGTTTGTCCAGTGTTGGGATATTCATAGTGTCCTCTACCGTAAAGACTGAAACAAAATATTTGTTCAGCATTTTGCCATCTCCATGTTTCCCACCATTAATTCCCCGGTCTCATCCTCTAAGGGACCTACGTTTGCCTTAGCCACCCTTTTTCTTTTTATATAACTGTAGAAACTCTTGCTATCTGTTTTTATATTTTTTGCCAATTTATTTTCATAATCTATCTTCCCTTTCTTAATCAATCCTTTTGTTACTTTTTGCTGTCTTTTGAAGACTTCCCAATCTTCTATCCTCCCACTAAGTTTGGCTACCTTATATGTCCTTGTTTTTAGTCGGATACTATCCTTAATTTCTTTACTTAGCCACGGATGGCTGTCATTTCTTTTACACCCTTTTTTCCTCAGTGGAATATATATTTTTTGAAAGTTGTAAAATAACTCCTTAAATGAACACCACTGCTCATGTACCGTCTTACCCTTTAATCTATTTTCCCAGTCCACTTTAATCAATTCTGCTCTCATACCATCATAGTCGCCTTTATTCAAGCTCAGTACGCTTGTTTGAGAACCAACCTTCTCACCCTCTAATTGGATATGGAATGTAACCATGTTATGGTCACTCATTCCAAGGGGATCCTTAACTACGACATTATTAATTAATCCTGGCTCATTACACAGGACCAGGTCCAAGGTTGCTTGCCCCCTTGTCGGATCAGTGCCTGATTCAGCAATTGTTTGGGAATGACTGCACATTCCTCCATGTTCTGATAGCAGATCTGAGAGGGTACAACTACCAGGAAAGACTGAACAGGCTGGGACACTTTTCTCCAGAAAGGAGAAGATTGTGGGGTGACCTAATAGAGGCTTTTAAAATTATGAAGGTGTTCCATAGGGTAGACGTAGAGAAAATGTTTCCGCTTGTGGGGGAGTCCAAAACTAGAGGCCATCAGTATAAGATGGTCACTAATAAATCCAATGAAGAATTCAGGAGAAACTTCTCTACCCAGAGAGTGGTTAGAATGTGGAACTTGATACCACATGGAGGAGTTGAGGTGAATAGCATTGATACCTTTAAAGGGAAGCTAGATAAGTACAGGAGGGAGAAATGAATACAAGGATATGCAGATAGGTTTAGATGAAGTAGGGACAGAGAAGGCTCGTGTGGAGTATAAACACCGGCATAGACCAATTGGGCCAAATGGTCTGTTTCTGTGCTGTACATTCCATGTTTTAAATCAGGAGTATGATCGAATACTCTCCACTTGCCTGGTTGGGGGCAGCTTTAACAACATTCAAGAAGCTCGACACCATCCAGAGCAGTCTGATTGATCGGTACCCCATCCATTAGCTGAAACATCCACTCCCTTCACCTGTGGCTGCAGTGTGTACTATCCACAGGAGGCATTGCAGCACCTCCCACACCTGCGGCCTCCACCACCTAGAAGGACAAGGGCAGCAGGTGCATGGGAACAACACCACCTGCACGTTCCCCTCCAAGTCACACACTTGGACATATATCAGCCGTTGCTTCATCGTCGCTAGGTTAAAATCCTGGAACTCCCTACCTAACAGCACCTTCACCACACGGACTGCGGTGGTTCAAGAAGGCCCACCACCACCTTCTCAAGGGGAAACTAGCGATGGGCAATAAATGCCGGCCTTACCAGCGATGCCCATATCCCAGGAATGAATATAAAGAAAAATTCCCCTCCCTTGGCTGGTGGCAGAACTTTCAGTTTCCTCTACTCTCCCTAAATCTCCTCACCTTCCTACTTCTCTGTCTTCCTTTAAAAACCTTGTTAAAGCCCACCTTTTTGATTTGCCCTTCAGCCATCTCTTCCATGGTGCCAATTTCGCTGATCATTTCTCTGTAAAACCCCTTAGGACATCTTGCATGATAAAGTTACGAAATAAATGCAAGTTGTTGTTGTAACCATGCCTTAAATCTGTAATTACAGAAATAATATAGATCGGCCAGCTTATTCTGCTCTTTAAAAAATCCACAACATAGGGATACCATAGAAATTGGTGTGATGTTAAGTTGTGAAAAATATTAAAAGTCCCTGAAAGTGTAAAATGTAAACTATGTATCAGGGTACTGTGATTATATAATATAAAGACATTCTTGTGTGTTTTACCTTTTTTTTCTTGTTCTTTATGGGCTTTTATCAGGTTAAAATTGATATATTATGTCTCCTGCAGTCTATACTAATATAATAACATCTTTTGTATTCTGAGTAATCCTCCTAAAATGTCCAAGGGTTCCTCACCAACTGAGCAATTTCAGATAAACTTGATCAGAGGAAATGCGAGCTTTGGTAATACAGTGTCTAATGAACTTTGAAGTCACATGTACATTATATACAGAGATACAACAGATACCTAGGAACAGGAGTACACCATTCAGCCCCTTGAGCATGTTCCATCATTCAATTAGATCATGGCTGATCTGTATCTTAGTTCCATCCACCCACCTTGGTTCCATAACCCTTAATACCCTTGCCTAACAAAAATCTATCAATCTCAGTTTTGAAATTTTCAATTGACCCCCAGCCTGGACAGCTTTTTGGGGGAGAGAGTTCCAGATTTCCACTCCCCTTTGTGTGAAGAAATGCTTCCTGACATCACCCCTGAACGACCTAGCTCTAATTTTAAGGTTAGGCCCCCTTGTTCTGGACTCCTCCACCAGAGGAAATAGTTTCTCTCTCTCTACCCCATCAAATCCTTTAACTTGCAACACAATAATCTTGACGCAGGAGAGACTGGAGAAGCTGGGATTGTTCTCCTTCGAGCAGAGAAGGTTAAAGGGAGATTTAATAGAAGTGTTCAAAATCATGAAAGGTTTTGATAGAGTAAATAAGGAGAAACTATTTCCACTGACAGGAGGGTCGGTAACCAGAAGACACAGATTTAAGGTAATTGGCAAAAGAGCCAAAAGTGAGAGGAGATTTTTTTTTTCCCGCAGCGAGTTGTAATGATCTGGAATGCACTGCCTGAAAGGGTGGTGGATGCAGATTCAATAATAACTTACAAAAGGGAATTGGATAAATACTTGAAGAGGAGAAAATTGCAGTCTATGGGGAAAGGACAGGGGAATGGGACTAATTGGATAGCTCTTCCAAAGAGCCTGTACTGCCACGATGGGCCGGATGACCTCTGTTGTTGCTGTAAGATTCTAATAGGTTCAGATGACAAACTGAACCACAAAAACCAAAGTGTGCACTAGGCTGTTGGTCTCCACCAGAACAACCACTGCAGGCAAAACAGAAGGATCTGAAATAGAGTAAATCCATAGAATCATAGAAAGGTTACAGCACAGAAGGAGGCCCATCGAGTCCACGCCGACTCTATGCAAGAGCTAGTCCCACTCCCCTGCTCTAATCCCATAGCTCTGCAAATTTTTTTCCTTTCAAGTACTTATCCAGTTCTCTTTTGCAGGCAATGATTGAATCTGCCTCCACCACCCCCTCAGGCAGTGCATTCCAGATCCTACCACTCGCTGTGTGAAGAAGTTTTTCCTCATGTCACCTTTGCTTCTTTTGCCAATCATTTTAAATCTATATCCACTGGTTCTTGACCCTTCCACCAATGGGAATAGTTTCTCTCTATCTACTCTGTCTGGACCCTTCATGATTTTGAATACCTCCATCAAATCTCCCGTCAACTTTCTCTGTTCCAAGGAAAACAACCCCAGCTTCTCCAGTCTACCCACATAACTAAAGTCCCTCATACCTGGAATCATTCTAGTAAATCTCTTCTGCACCCTCTCTAAGGCCTTCACATCTTTCCTGAAGTG
Source organism: Heptranchias perlo (assembly GCF_035084215.1). NCBI lineage: Eukaryota > Metazoa > Chordata > Chondrichthyes > Hexanchiformes > Hexanchidae > Heptranchias > Heptranchias perlo. The sequence goes on along the minus strand of NC_090336.1, from coordinate 61,777,104 downwards.
CTGTGCCCAGAACTGGACACAATACTCCAGTTGTGGCTGAACCAGGTTCGTCATGACTTCCTTACTTTTGTACTCAATGCCTCTATTTATAAAGCCCAAGATCCCATATGCTTTTTTAATTGCTTTCTCAAGCTGCCCTGCCACCTTCAATGATTTGTGCACATATACCTCCAGATCTCTGTTCCTGTACTCCTTTAGAGTTGTGCCCTCTAGTTTATATTGCCTCTCCTCGTTCTTCCTACCGAAATGTATCACTTCACATTTTTCTGCATTAAATTTCATCTGCCATGTGTCCGCCTATGCCACCAGCCTGTCTATATCCTCTTGAAGTCTATCACAATCCTCCTCACTGTTTACTACCCTTCCAAGTTTTGTGTCATCTCCAAATTTTGAAATTGTGCCCTGTACACCCAAGTCCAAGTCATTAATATATATCAAGAAAAGCAGTGGTCCCAGCACCAACCCCTGGGGAACACAGTGTACACCTCCCTCCAGTCCGAAAAACAACCGTTCACCACTAATCTCTGTTTCCTGTCACTTCGCCAATTCTGTATCCATGTTGCTACTGCCCCCTTTATTCCATGGGCCGCAATCCTAATGACAAGCCTAACATGTGGCACTTTATCAAATACCTTTTGAAAGTCCATGTACACGACATCAACTTCAACTGGGACATTGGAACCGGTTCTGGGGGAGGTGGGACCAGTACAAATTGGACGGTCTGCATCTGGGCAGGACTGGAACCAATGTCCTAGGGGGAGTGTTTGCTAGTGCTGTTGGGGAGGGTTTAAACGAAAGTGGCAGGGGGATGGGAACCGATGCAGGAAGTCAGTGGGAAGTAAAGTGGTGACAGAAACAAAAGGCAGTAAAGGGAGAGTGTACAAAACATGACCGGACAGATGGTCTGAGAAAGCAGAGCAAAGACCAAGGGAAGTCTAGATTAAACTGCATTTATTTCAATGCAAGAAGTCTGATGGGCAAGGTATATGAACTCAGGGCATGGATGGGCACATGGGACTGGGATGTTATAGCTATTACTGAAACATGGCTGAGGGAGGGGCAGGACTGGCAGCTCAATGTTCCAGGGTACAGATGCTATAGGAAAGATAGAGCAGGAGTTAAGAGAGGAGGGGGAGTTGCGTTCTTGATTAGGGAGAACATCACGGCAGTAGTGAGAGAGGATATATCCGAGGGTTCGCCCACAGAGTCTATATGGGTAGAACTGAAAAATAAGAATTGTAAACAATTTGACAACACCAAGTTATAGTCCAGCAATTTTATTTTAAATTCACAAGCTTTCGGAGGTTACCCCACCAGCGAACAAATGCTATCTGTTCCCAATACAATGGGTCACCCGCTGGCCCTCTCCGCCTTCCGAAAGCTTGTGAATTTAAAATAAAATTGCTGGACTATAACTTGGTGTTGTAAAATTGTTTACAATTGTCAACCCCAGTCCATCACCAGCATCTCCACATCATGAAAAATAAGAAGGGAGAGATCACTTTGATAGGATTGTACTACAGACCCCCAAATTGTCCGGGAAATTGAGGAGCAAATATGTAAGGAGATTACAGACAGCTGCAAGAAAAATAGGGTGGTAATAGTAGGGGACTTTAACTTTCCCAACATTGACTCGGACAGCCATAGCATTAGGGGCTTGGATGGAGAGAAATTTGTTGAGTGTATTCAGGAGGAATTTCTCATTCAGTATGTGGATGGCCCGACTAGAGAGGGGGCAAAACTTGACCTCCTCTTGGGAAATAAGGAAGGGCAGGTGACAGAAGTGTTAGTGAGGGATCACTTTGGGACCAGTGATCATAATTCCATTAGTTTTAAGATAGCTATGGAGAATGATAGGTCTGGCCCAAAAGTTAAAATTCTAAATTGAGGAAAGGCCAATTTTGATGGTATTAGACAGGAACTTTCAGAAGTTGATTGGGAGAGTCTGTTGGCAGGCAAAGGGACGTCTGGTAAGTGGGAAGCTTTCAAAAGTGTGTTAACCAGGGTTCAGGGTAAGCACATTCCTTATAAAGTGAAGGGCAAGGCTGGTAGAAGTAGGGAACCTTGGATGACTAGGGAGATTGAGGCCCTAGTCAAAAAGGAGGCATATGACATGCATAGGCAGCTGGGATCAAGTGGATCCCTTGAAAAGTATAGAGATTGCCGGAGTAGAGTTAAGAGAGAAATCAGGAGGGCAAAAAGGGGACATGAGATTGCTTTGGCAGATAAGGCAAAGATGAATCCAAAGAGCTTCTACAAATACATAAAGGGCAAAAGAGTAACTAGGGAGAGAGTAGGGCCTCTTAAGGATCAACAAGGTCATCTATGTGCGGAACCACAAGAGATGGGTGTGATCCTAAATGAATATTTCACATCGGTATTTACGGTTGAGAAAGGCATGGATGTTAGGGAACTTGAGGAAATAAATAGTGATGTCTTGAGGAGTGTACATATTACAGAGAGGGAGGTGCTGGAAGTCTTAACGCGCATCAAAGTAGATAAATCTCCGGGACCTGATGAAATGTATCCCAGGACGTTATGGGAGGTTAGGGAGGAAATTGCGGGTCCCCGAGCAGAGATATTTGAATCATCGACAGCTACAGGTGAGGTGCCTGAAGATTGGAGGGTAGCAAATGTTGTGCCTTTGTTTAAGAAGGGCGGCAGGGAAAAGCCTGGGAACTACAGACCGGTGAGCCTGACATCTGTAGTGGGTAAGTTGTTAGGGGGTATTCTGAGAGACAGGATCTACGGGCATTTGGAGAGGCAGGGACTGATTAGGAACAGTCAGCATGGTTTTGTGAGAGGAAAATCATGTCTCACAAATTTGATTGAGTTTTTTGAAGGGGTAACCAAGAAGATAGATGAGGGCTGTGCAGTAGACGTGGTCTACATGGACTTTAGCAAAGCCTTTGACAAGGTACCGCATGGTAGGTTGTTACGTAAGGTTAAATCTCACGGGATCCATGGTGAGGTAGCCAATTGGATACAAAATTGGATTGACGGCAGAAGACAGAGGGTGGTTGTGGAGGGTTGTTTTTCAAACTGGAGGCCTGTGACCAGCGTTGTGCCTCAGGGATCGGTGCTGGGTCCGCTGTTATTTGTTATTTATATTAATGATTTGGATGAGAATTTAGGAGGCATGGTTAGTAAGTTTGCAGATGACACCAAGATTGGTGGCATTGTGGACAGTGAAGAAGGTTATCTAGGATTGCAACGGGATCTTGATAAATTGGGCCAGTGGGCCGATGAATGGCAGATGGAGTTTAATTTAGATAAATGTGAGGTGATGCATTTTGGTGGATCAAATCGGGCCAGGACCTACTCCGTTAATGGGAGGGCGTTGGGGAGAGTTATAGAACAAAGAGATCTAGGAGTACAGGTTCATAGCTCCTTGAAAGTGGAGTCACAGGTGGATAGGGTGGTGAAGAAGGCATTCAGCATGCTTGGTTTCATTGGTCAGAACATTGAATACAGGAGTTGGGATGTCTTGTTGAAGTTGTACAAGACATTAGTTAGGCCACACTTGGAATACTGTGTACAGTTCTGGTCACCCTATTATAGAAAGGATATTATTAAACTGGAAAGAGTGCAGAAAAGATTTACTAGGATGCTACCGGGACTTGATGATTTGACTTATAGGGAGAGGTTGGATAGACTGGGACTTTTTTCCCTGGAGAGTAGGAGGTTAAGGGGTGATCTTATAGAAGTCTATAAAATAATGAGGGGCATAGATAAGGTAGATAGTCAAAATCTTTTCCCAAAGGTAGGGGAGTCTATAACGAGGGGGCATAGATTTAAGGTGAGAGGGGAGAGATACAAAAGGGTCCAGAGGGGCAATTTTTTCACTCAAAGGGTGGTGAGCGTCTGGAACGAGCTGCCAGAGGCAGTAGTAGAGGCGGGTACAATTTTGTCTTTTAAAAAGCATTTGGACAGTTACATGGGTAAGATGGGTATAGAGGGATATGGGCCAAGTGCAGGCAATTGGGACTAGTTTGGTGGTATAAACTGGGCGACATGGACATGTTGTAAACTTCTATGATTCTAAATCCACCTCCACAACCCCACAGTGACCCCACAGAGTAACTTCAGGGCTGTAATCTCAGCTCAGAAATCACAAGAAAATAGCATCACAATCAAACCCGGGGATCTTTTACTCTCTATATGTTCATCAATATGGAATCACAGAAAAAACATAGAATGTACAGCACAGAAACAAGTCATTTGGCCCAACTGGTAACTGCCAGTGTTAATGCTCCACACGAGCCTCCTCCTTCCCTATTTCATTTAAACCTATCTGCATATCCTTGTATTCCTTTCTCCCTCCTGTACTTATCTAGCTTCCCTTTAAAGGTATCCATGCTATTTGCCTCAACTCCTCCATGTGGTATCAAGTTCCACATTCTAACCACTCTCTGGGTAGAGAAGTTTCTCCTGAATTCTTTATTGGATTTATTAATGACCATCTTATACTGATGGCCTCTAGTTTTGGACTCCCCCACAAGTGGAAACATTTTCTCTACGTCTACCCTATGGAAACCCTTCATAATTTTAAAGGCCTCTATTAGGTCACCCCACAATCTTCTCTTTTCTGGAGAAAAGTGTCCCAGCCTGTTCAGTCTTTCCTGGTAGTTGTACCCTCTCAGATCTGGTATCAGAACATGGAGAAATGTGCAGTTATTCCCAAACAATTGCTGAATCAGGCTCCCATTGAATTACGCTTTGAACACCCTCGCAGTGTAGGTTTAATAAAAAAAAGTATGAAGGTACTATTTAACGTAAAAATCCTGGCGAGGTGATCCTATTCCATACACAGTACCAGGATGGTGCCAGTGAGTGGGCCCCACGTCAATCAAGATTTCCAATTAAAGTGGGAAACTGGGCAAAATTAGGAATCGGCTGGGTATTAGGCGGTTCTTCTTTTCCCAGAGGATAGTGAGCCTCTGGAGTACATTGCCAGCTGGTGTGGTGGGTGCCGACTCTCTGCTCACCTTCAAGAGGGAGCTGGACCGGTTCCTGACTGAGGCAGAGATTGCATCATATTAGAAGGCAAGTGTCTTTATAGATAACACTTGCTCCATGTGATCTCCTGGACTGCTTTCAATTGCCTGAGGGGGTGGGAGAGAAATTTTCCAGAGCTTTTTTTTTCCACCTTATTAGCCCTGGGTTTTTGTTTCTATTTTTGTTGCCTCTCCCAAGAGGTTACATGGCTGCTGGGGGTTGGGGGAGGGGAGGTGTTGTCTAGTCAGGATGCTCCAGGCATCATGAATGTGGGGCAGGCTTGATGGACCAGCTGGTCTTTTCCCTCCAGTCATTTTCATACATAGGGCACTATGTCAGGCAATAATTAAGTTCACATCTGTTCTGCGCAGTTTGGTGAACAGGAGAAATGAAAGAAAAATAGCCTGAAAATGTCTGTCAGCAGTGCGCTCATGTAAACGATTAGCACAATCTCTCTCTGCTATTTTAACAGAGGTAATGGCTTGTTTAATTTAAACATGTTAACCCTCTGTTGAAGATTGGGGAGAAGAATTGAAGGTGTGAACAGGACAATTTCCAGCCAAACACTTTATTGACAGTTTGACGGGACTGGTGCAGAGTCCTGGCCATCCAGCGCGATAGTCTGTGAACTCTCCCTCTGCTGAGTTACTGAACCCAGCCGTGCTGCTGTGGAGAGGTGGTGAGTGGAGATTGGGCACCTTCCCACAAAGGTGGAGAGGGGAGAATTTTTTTTTTAAAAGCCAAACAAGAGTCACTCTCACTCACCACCAGAAACCAGTCTGAGAACATTGGCAGAGAGACAGAGAGAGATACTGGGCAACCTCAAAAAGGTGAAGTTTTTCCCTTCAAAGATCTAAGTTTGCCAGCATGGTCTGCCTATTGTAACAGCAGCGACTTCAAAGCAATTCACTGTATGTGAAGCAGAATAAGGCTCGAGGGGCTGAATGGCCCATTCCTGTTCCCAATGTACAGTCTGCTCTTCTGCATTTGAACATTAAAAAATGAAAAATTGCAAATGTTGGAAATCTGAAAATGCTGGAAATACACAGGTCAGTCAGCATCTGTAAAGGGAAACGGCAGGTTGGGACATTTTAAGTGTGCACCCTTCTTCTGAAGTTACTTAATATATTTGTTAATTCTTTTTTTTGTATAAAACACATCTTCTGTGCTCTGTTGTTTAACGTGCTTAATGTGAACTACTGGATAATTCAAATTTTTTGAGCCAAAAAAATGACTTCAAATTAACATTGACTGCGTATAAATGCAATACAAGTGACTATTTTTTTTTAACAGCAGTGACTGCACTTCAAAGCAATCCATTGTATGTGAAGCACTTTGGGCCGCCCCAAAATGCGATACAGCGCTATATAAATCCAATACAAGTTTCCTTCTTTTACTCTCAAAGAAATGGGTAAAACCTACATTACCTACCTCAACACAATGCGGCAAATGAAAAAACCTTGGTCACACACACACACACAGGGCCGCTCTGTTCCACGTCTTGAGCCTAAAAGAAAACTTAAACATAATAAACAGAGATCGCATCATATAGAAGGTGTCTTTATAGATAACACTCGGTACACGTGAGCTCCTGGAATGGTTTTGATTGCCTGAGGGGGGGTCGGAGAGAAATTTTCCTGGAGTATTTTCTCCCCTCTATTGGCCCTGGGTTTTTTTGCCTCTCCCAGGAGATTACGTGGTTGTGGGGAGGGGGGTAGGAAGTGTCTAGTCATGATGATCCAGGAATCATGGTGTGTGGGGCAGGCTTGATGGACCAGCTGGTCTTTTCCTGCCCGTCATTTTCGTATGTTCATATAAAATACCCACCACTCATTTGCTGCAGCAATATATATTTTAATTCAAAGTGAATCTCGACAATAATACACCATAAACTCTTATTTTTGACACTCACCAAAATAGTCACCTGGAAAACCCGCTTTTTGTGACAAAGTACGGAGGCTTGGTCACATTTAAATCACTGAGAACTAGCGAGAAATACTATCGCAAACTGTAAGAGACGTACATCCATAAAAAATTTTCCCAGTCCTCATATTGTAAATATTGCACAGTGCAATTGCTACATGGCAAACTAGTGTAGCATTAAAATCAAAAGCAAAAAAGCCACAGAAAAAATCTACAAATTTTTTTTAAAACAGTAACAGTTCCAACTTATTAATCAAGTCTACATTTTGTGTAATCTAAACAACAGGTTTTCTATAACTTGCAGTGTTGATTTAACTTTCACTGAACTACCGGCTGGCTAACCTTAAGCGGTAAGCAGGAATACAGGAAAGTATGGGTCCGGGAAAAGATTCTGCAGTCTGCCCAGCCGGTTCCACCCCCACCAACCCCCAAATCAAAACTGATACCTCTCAATCACCCCACCCCTGTTCAAAGCGATTAAAACCAAAATAATTGAGACGTGCTTTTTAAAAAAAACAGTAGCACATTCAATCGCATAAGGACCCTGAATTTGATTTGTAAGCACGGCTAAAAATTAATTAAAAACCAATCTGCATGTAAAATAAATTCTAAGGTGGGTGTTACGCTATTCTCACCACCCCGCTCCCTGCATTTCACAGTGTCTTATTTAAGAATCACTTTAAGGCCATCAACCAACAGGTAGAACTGAAGAAAAAATTAAATGCAACACTTCACTGAAGTGTTCAGGCTTGACGATTTGATCGTTCCACAGTTCCAAGATCTAGCCAGCACTAGGTGTTCCCCTTCAGTTATCCAATCCTGTATTTAGAGTTCTTTTGTATTTATTTATTTATTTTTTTTTTTACAAACATATGGTGTCTGTTGATAAAAATAGAACTATGCTAGAAAGCACCAAATTTCTCAAGAGGTGCTATATACTTTACAAATGTGACTGAACTGTACAACTGTTCTGTGGTTTAAAAGCCTTTTTGCATTTAGGCACATTGTCCTCCTTGGCTGTGACCAAAGGCTAATATTGAATAAAAGACTGCTTTGTTTTATTGAAAGGACCTACCAACAACTCCCTCCCCCCCTGAAAATGGATTCACCCAAAATTAGCTTATTAATAGTTAAACTGGTGCTGTTTTTAGTGGTGTTTTAGGATGTCATTTTTTTTTAAATGCCAGAAAATGCGTAAAAATGTAAATAAAATACATGGAGATTAGGTTCTGTGCACTGGACGCTTGTTCCAGTGATTAATTGGAAGGTTCTGCAGATTGCATTGCAACAGCAAACTGCTATTAGCAAAAGAAACTAATTATGGAAAAAAAAAGTTAAGTCAATTCTGCAAGCTACAGCGTATCAGATTCTCTAACACAATGCCAATATGAAAACATAAAAATTAAGTTACATCAATACATCCATTTATATGCAGTGATGAGCTCAAAGTTACTTAAGGTAAAATACTGATGCGAAAACACACCCCCAAAAAAAACAAAAGCAATTAAGTTTCATCATTTACAATACAGTAGTTACAAAGACACTCCAAACAGTAAAACCAAATTAATCAAAAACCCACTTCTATTTAATGTAATCAGACTTACAGAAATGAGAAGGCTAAGTAAGAACAGTTAATAATCACCTATTTCACAGCTATTCGAAGTGGCAATCATTATATAGCAGCTTATCTATGATACATTCAAGATAAATGATACAATTTATTACTCGCCCCCAAGAGCTAAAACATAGCCTCAAACTTTTTTTTTTGAAATCATGTTTTATTTTCTTAAAAAAAAAAGTTTTTTTTTAATTCACCTTTCTTTGCTACGCACTTTTTGTTTTTTTGAGGTCTATGCAAAGTAGCTACCTTGCTTAGGAAATGGCTGACAGAAAGAGTCTTTGGTGCTGCGAAAAGCAACTTCATTTTTGAAAAATGTTTTTTTTTCTTTGACGCACATACCAGAAAAATGCACATAGCGTGTAATCTTTCCCTGACGGAATGTATAAAATAAGCAAGTAGACACGAACGAGCTAAAAAACAGGAAAAAAAAAGAAAAACAAAAAAATGATATAAAGTAAGAGGGTAAATTTGTCACATGCATAAATGATAAAATTGCACACAAGACCTTGCACCATGTCAAGCCTCAGTACTAAATATTATATTACTACGTATATCAAATACTGCATGGTCTGCTCAAGCTAAGGTGAAACCATATCATGAGTCATCGAGTATTATTAATTGCATTTTTTTTCAATTTTCTAATCAAAGCCATGCCACCACATGTCTAGTCATTTCACTAAATTTGATAAACAGCAAACTTCTTTTAAAAAAAACACACACTTCTATTTGGATTGTATTGCAGATCATTTTTTTTGACAGTATAAACACTGCTCATTATACGAGTTTAACCTTAAGTAGAAACCAGTGATCAAATTATCTCGGTCAATTCCTTAAGCTTGCTCTACACCTATAGTATTCTAGATCATTCTGAAAGGAGAAAAGCAGACTCGGCCCACAGCCTACAAAGTACAAAAAGAAAAACTTCTCCTCCTCAAAGGATAAGATGAGCATACCACACGCCAAACCCGAAAAACTAAAGCGCTAATATCCCCCATTTTTTTTTCAATCAGCGGATTAGATAAGAATTCAAGTGCTACAGTCCATAACATAGTAGTAACATTAACAACCTCAAAATATTTAAGGCACTATGTGTGTGGAAACCATCGTTAATGACGACACTGAAGAGCAAAAAACCCAATTTTAGGCAATTCTCGCCCATGCAAAACACATGCAGGTGTGGAGAGCAACGGCCCCAACCCTTTTAGATTAATGACTCAACACTGAAAAAAACACCAAAGACACAGGGGAAACCACAAATATATTTGCTTGTACACCATACATAATGTGTGCCTGTCGCCCTCGCAGGGTTTATAGCATGGCTTCACAAGTGTGTGAATGCGTGTTTTGCACTCGATACAACAAGGCAATACAAAAAAGTAGAGAGAGTTTTCTTTCTCTCTCTCTCGCCCCATACCCCTTGTGGTTTAGGGTTACCGTACAGATCCTTGGACCTAACGTTAACGGCTGTAAAGTTATAGCGTCGAATGTGCAAAGACACATTAAAACTGGGTTTGATTTAAAGCTCAGCTTTTGTTTTGTTTTTTTTATGCACCTTTGTGTACCATGATTAACAAAAACACAAAGAAGAAATTGAATTTCTTGTGTCACGGCTTGGAATTATTCTTTAATTGGTAACGCTTTCCTTCAATTCCAGATGCTTTACATCACTGAGTCTTAGGACAGTTTTTTTTGCTCTGTAATCTTCAAATATAAGGGTACTGACTGAGCTTTGTTGGACTGAGTGGGAATCCAGTGTAGATGGGGGACGCTGCAATGTAGGAGTGAGGGTGAAACATTGGTTTGTACTGGTTCTGATGAATGGTCGGAGAAGGCAGCAGGCGGGGGTTTAGGCCGATTGGGATTTGGTGGACCAGGCCATTGTGGTGAGAAATACTGTAGGCCGCAGGCTGTATGACGGGCCTTGAAGTGCATGGGGAGGCCAGCAGATGGGCCACGGGAGCTGTGGTGCCGAGGTGTCCCGACGGGGGGTAGGATAAGATGGCGGGCTGGCCCCCCAGGTGCGTGGTTCCGGCCATGTGTCCGTGAGCTGTAGTGTGGTTGGGACTCCCATGGGCAAGAGAAAAAGGGTGGCTGGCGATTGTGGGCGTGATGAAGGCCTGCTGTCTCCTGTGTCCGTAATTGCCGTTCCATTCCTGAGGCATCGATCCGTAGTGCTGAACCTGCAGAGAGACATTCATTGTCACAATGAGTCTTCACACTCTCTCAAATGACACAAGTATTTACAGCATGGAAACAGGCCATTCGGTCCAACTGGTCCATGCTCCACATAAGCCTCCTCCACTTTGTCTCACCCTAGCAACATAACCTTCCATTACTGTCTCCCTCATGTACTTAATTAGCTTCCCCTTAAATGCATCTATGCTATTTGCCTCAACCGTTCCTTGTGGTAACAAGTTCCACATTCTCACCACACTCTGGGTAAAGAGTTTCTCCTGAATTCCCTATTGGATTTATTAGTGATTATCTTATATTTATGGCCTCTAGTTTTGGTCTCCCCCACAAGTGGAAACATCCTCTCTCCGTCTACCCTATCAAACCCCTTCAGAATCCTAAAGCCCTCTATCAGGTCACCCCTCAGCCTTCTCTTTTCTAGAGAAAAGATCCCCAGCCTGTTTAATCTTTCCTGATAGGTATAACTTCTCAGTTCTGGTATCTTCCTCGTAAATCTTTTTTGCACCTTCTCCAGTGCATCTATATCCATTTTGTATTATGGAGACCAGAACTGAGCACAGTATTCCAGCGTAACTTGCCTCCGAGATTCCACTTCCTTCCTGTGGGTATGCAGTCTATTCCTCTTAATTCAAAGTTGTTTAACTTAAATTATCTAACAAATCAGTAATTTTGGCACTAAATTCCCACTTTATTGTATTACATTCAATAATTCAAATGTTCTGCGCAAAAACCTGATTTTGAATCATCAGGAGGACTCAATATAAAATACCAGGATAAATCGCAGGCCACATGAAGCTACAGGAAATTCACAGATCACAGGTTGAGGCTGGGGGGTCAAATGAAAATTTCAAAACTGAGATTGAAAGTTTTTGTTGGAGGGGCAAGGGTGTTATGGGTTACGGAATCAAGGCGGACAGATCAGCCATGATCTAATTGAATGGCTGAACAGGATCGAGGGGCTGAATGGTCTACTCCTGCTCCTATGATTTATTTACAGTAAGCAGCAGTACCCTCAATGCCTACACAGTGATTGTTGCAATCTGCATTTCAGTAACTAAGGTTACTCACTTCTTTGCTCAATAAATGCTGCAGAGCAACAGGTGCCTCAGGCAATGCTGCCAGGATCATTTTGTGGGGTCTCGGGTGACTGCTCTTTCCAAATCAGGAATCATGCTCACACTTTCCCATCCCTCTTCACCTTGCTGGTTTGTGACCGAGAAGTTGGCATAGAAGTTTGCAAAAGATTTCTTTTCTCTTTTAAAGACACCTCAATGGTTCAGTGGGTAAATGAACCTGATGGTGTGGTGCTGACCCATCCAGGTCAGGAAAATCTGACCTTCAATCACCGGGTCTGTGCTAAGCTGGCTGATTTGAGGTGGGTCAACGGTTCTATCCAAAAGGGACAGGTGAGGGCATTTTAAAAAAATGCATATATATTTATATGTAAATATAAAAACTTGGGTTAAAAATAAATTCTGAATAAATAAGGGGTCGGCTCTTATTGGAAAAATAATGGTATGTGAACGACACAGCCATTATCGATGTGCAAATCGGCCGGCGAGTTCAGGGGATGAAGAGATACGCCGTGAGTTGCAAATCTCCAGAACTTGCTCCTCGATTTACGCCGCTCCACCGTTTGCTTCACACAAACGGCATCTCGCCTTCAACTTCCCCGTTATCTTCAAGAACTTGCTCGATTTGCATAATATTTGCCCATTAAACTCGCCACAGAAAGTTAGGGCATGTAATTAAGATGTAAGTAACTTTTTAACAATGTTATAATTATTAATGCAATGCCAATCAACCTCTCTGGCCCAGAATGGGAACTATTTAAACTGTTCAGTCTCATTCCTGCAGGCAATCAATTGTTGTTAGAGATTTTTAACTTGTCAAATTTTAAACTTTTAAATTTGTTTCTGACTTTTCCTTTCTGTCGCTTTTCTCTCTCTTAATCCAGTCTTTCTTTCCCTCATTTTATTTCTCTTTTTGTACCTGATTTGACTCTGATTCACCCTATTTCCTTCTCCGTCGTTCCTCTGTTTATTTCTCAATCCTTAAACCTCATTGTTTAAGGAGATAGATTGTTGGACCCGTCATTCACTAAGGTCCCAGATGCCCCGTTACCCTCGTTATTAGACCGCACTTCCAGCAAGTTACGGCCCAAAATATTTTTCGAGTCGAAGGGAGCAGGAAAAAGTCTGTCTAACGGGGAACGCCGCGAGACCCCCCACTCCAGCAAGATCCGGCCCAATTAAAATTTGCTTTAGTCATCTACAGTGCAACAGGTGGCCATTCGTTTTTAGGCAAAGCACATAAATAACCCGCGTACCTGACCAAAATTCATGTGTTGCTGTTGGAATGCTGATACAGACTTCTGCTGGCGAATGCCTACAGCGGAAGGCTGGTTTATTCTTCTGGGAGCAGGTGGGCCCTTTGACAACGACCGGCACATCGTATCTGGAGGGGCAAACCATTTTAACACATGAGGAGGTGTAATCCCTGCACTGTACCACCAAGCTGCCTCTAGGCTTGGTGGGATTAAGCCCGTTTCACAATCTACAACTTGTGCCAATAAATAATGCCCGCCTATGTACGGAATCTCCATAGAAAACAGGCATTCCTTCTCGCTGCCTGACTTCTCCCTTCCATTAAAGAACACGTATGTACATAGCCCCTTATCACATCTCTGAGAAATGTTTCCAAGTGTTTTGCGCATGTTACTTTCGAAGCGCAACCCTGCTGTTATTCAGGCAAACCCAGCTGCCAATTTGTGCACAGCAAGGTCCAACTAACAGGAATGAAATGAATGGCCAATTCATCTTTTTTACAGTGGTCAAAGTTATTGGGGGTTTTGATAGAGTAAATAGAGAGCAAGTGCTTTCACTGGCAGGAGGGTCGGTAATCAGGGGATACAGATTTACAGTAATTGGCAAAAGAACCAGAATGGAGATGACCAAATTCTCTCAATATGTCACCATGTAATAAATATAAGTCTTGAAATTACTGTTGGCAATATTAATGTCAAGGCCTTGGAGAGGGTGCAGAGGAGATTTACGAGAATGGTACCGGGGATGAGGGACTTCAGTTATGCAGAGAGACTAGAAAAACTGGGATTGTTCTCCTTAGAAGACTAAGCGGAGATGTAATAGAGGTGTTCAAAATAATGAAGGGTTTTGATAGAGTAAATAACGAGAAACTGTTTCCACTGGCAGGAGGGTCGGTAACCAGGGACACAGGTTTAAGATAAATGGCAAAAGAACCAGAGGGGAGATGAGAAGAATTTTTTTTTAAGCAGCGAGATGTTATGATCTGGAATGCACTGCCTGAAAGGGCGGTGGAAGCAGATTCAATAGTAACTTTCAAAAAAGGAATTGGATAAATCTTTGAAAAGGAAAAATTTGCAGGGCTATGGGAAAAGAGCAGGAGGGAGTGGGACTAATTGGATACCTCCTTCAGAGACAGCACAGACACAATGGGCTGAACGGCCTCCTTCTGTGCTGTATGATTCTATGGTGCTGGTTGAGGGAAGAATGTTGGCCAGGATATTGGGAGAACTCCCTGCTGGTCTTTGAAGCGTGTTAAGGGATCTTTAACGTCCACCTTAATAGTTAACGTCTCATCTGAAGGACGGTGCTGGGTAGGAGTTGCCTTTTTCGACTGTAACCTCGTATTCTTATCTTGCTTCCATGGAACGACTCTGTAAATTTCTTTAGAGGAACCGAGAACTGCAACTACTTGCGCCTTGAATGTAGGAAAACGTCCCAAGAATTTCGCAATATTGTTCAAGATTGCTATGGCTTCTGAAGAAGTCCTGTCTCTGCTGCCCCATTACAGGTTGAGCTTTAATGAAGGAGCTAAACATGTCCAAACCCTCCCTGAACAGTTCACCCTGTGACTATCAAATCTAATGCATACATTACTCCTGCACACAGACCTTGTGATCCACAAATCTGGAGTGCCACTTACACCAATGCAGCCCATGTGCAGTATTGTGTTCCTTTAAGCTACTAACTGATGACCCATCATGTTGCTCACGGGTAGTTTCAGGTTTGAATCACATTTGTGGTGTTTAGCATGGTCTTACTCTGAGCTACAAGGGAGCATTGTCTCAGGGAGCTGTCTTCTGGTAGTTGGCAGTACAGACTCACAAAGCTACCTTGGTTATACTGCCTCCCACCTTACTTCCTCAAAGGATTCTATTCCATTCTTTCAGATTCTCCGTCGTATCTATTCCGATGATGCCACCTTCCAGACCAGTGCTTCCGATATTTCTTTTTATTCGTTCATGGGGATGTGGGCATCGCTGGCAAGGCCAGCATTTATTGCCCATCCCTAATTGCCCTTGAGAAGGTGGTGGTGAGCCGCCTTCTTGAACCGCTGCAGTCCGTGTGGTGAAGGTTCTCCCACAGTGCTGTTAGGAAGGGAGTTCCAGGATTTTGACCCAGCGACGATGAAGGAACGGCGATATATTTCCAAGTCGGGATGGTGTGTGACTTGGAGAGAACGTGCAGGTGGTGTTGTTCCCATGTGCCTGCTGCCCTTGTCCTTCTAGGTGGTAGAGGTCGCGGGTTTGGGAGGTGCTGTTGACGAAGCATTGGCGAGTTGCTGCAGTGCATCCTGTGAATGGCACACATTGCAGCCACGGTGCGCCGGTGGTGAAGGGAGTGAATGGGGTGCAAATCAAGCGGGCTGCTTTGTCCTGGATGGTGTCAAGCTTCTTGAGTGCTGTTGGAGCTGCCCTCATCCAGGCAAGTGGAGAGTATTCCATCACACTCCTGACTTGTGCTTTGTAGATGGTGGAAAGGCTTTGGGGAGTCAGGAGGTGAGTCACTCGCCGCAGAATACCCAGCCTCTGACCTGCTCTTGTACCCACAGTATTTATGTGGCTGGTCCAGTTAAGTTTCTGGTCAATGGTGACCCCCAGGATGTTGGTGGTGGGGGATTCGGAGATGGTAATGCTGTTGAATGTCATGGGGAGGTAGTTATACTCTCTCTTGTTGGAGATGGTCATTGCCTGGCACTTGTCTGGCGCGAATGTTACTTGTCACTTATCAGCCCAAGCCTCGATGTTGTCCAGGTTTTGCTGCATGCGGGCACGGACTGCTTCAGTATCTGAGGGGTTGCAAATGGAACTGAAGACTGTGCAATCATCAGCGAACATCCCCATTTCTGACCTTATGATGGAGGGAAGGTCATTGTTGAAGCATCTGAAGATGGTTAGGCCTAGGACACTGCCCTGAGGAACTCCTGCAGCAATGCCGTGGGGCTGAGATGATTGGCCTCCAACAACCACTACCATCTTCCTTTGTGCTAGGTATGACTCCAGCCACTGGAGAGTTTTCCCCCGATTCCCATTGACTTCAATTTTACTAGGGCGCCTTGGTGCCACACTCGGTCAAATGCTGCCTTAGGAATGTGTTAGCACACTTCTGAAGCTCTGCGGTAACCTTGACTACTTATTTACTTGCAAGTTACACGAGGTCCCATGTCAGCTTGGCGCAGGCAAACAATACAAGTTTTCTGCTGGGCCTCAAGAAGAGGAGATAAAAAGAAATATTTACTCAATTTACTTGTAGTGGGCCTCTGCAGGTGTTTATTGTGTTAGTTGCTGAAGCGTACAGATGGACACCATTTGCAGTATTGAATTTATCATGCAGTTTGAGAGGTTTTTCTGCTTGCGTTATATTAGATTGAAGCTATTACTGAAAATGGCACCGCTGAAATGTTTAAAAGGGAGCTGCGGGGAGGATACATTGGTAGAAAATTCAGTTGGATGATGAGAAAGGGGTCAGGGCTGGATTTATCTGGTTACGTTCACGGACCCATCTGGTGGGAGAAATTAAAGGAACTGAGATCCTCAACGGACATTATTAATAAAATTAATTGTGATTCTAAAAAGAAAAAAGACTTGCATTAATATGGCGCCTTTCACGACCTCAGGACGTCCCAAAACGCTTTACAGCCAAAGATGTACCTTTGAAGTGTAGTCACTGTTGTAATGTAGGAAATGCGGCAGCCAATTGGTGCACAGCAAGGTCCCACAAACAACAATGAGATAAATGACCGGATAATCTGTTTTTAGGAGTTGGCTGAGGGAGAACTCCCCCCGTCTTATTCAAAATAGTACCGTGATTAGTTTCACATCCACCTGAGTGGTTTAATGTCTCATCCAAAAGATGGCACCTCCGACAGTGCTGCACTCCCTCAGAACTGCACTGGAGTGTCAGCCTGGATTATGTGCTCAACTCTCTGGAGTGGGACTTGAACCCACAACCTTCTGACTCAGAGGCAAGAGTGTTACCCACTGAGCCACAGCTGACACTACTGCAAACAAACCTGCCAAAAAAGAAAGTTGAAAAGCAACTATAAATGTACGCTGATCTCCTTACAATAAGTCACAGAATCGCAGAGCACAGGAGACCAGTCGGCTCATCGTGTCTGTGTTAGCTCTCTGAGAAAGCTATCCGCTTGGTCCCATTTTCCTGCCCTTCACCCACATCCTCTTAAATGTTTAATTTTTCAAATATTTATTCACTTCCCTTTTAAAAGCTGTTATTATGGATTCTCTTTCTACCACTACTTCTGGTACAGCTCTCCACATTCTAACAACTCCCCATGTAAAAACTCCTCCCAAGTCAGATGTTATGCTGTTTTGTAACAGGGGCGTTGTAATAACAACAACTTGCATTTATATGGCGCCTTTAACGCAGTAAAACATCCCAAAGGCGCTTCACAGGAAAAATGTGACACTGAGCCACATGATATTAGGACAGGTGATCAAAAGCTTAGTCAAAGAGGTAGGTTTTAAGGAGCTTCTTAAAGGAGGAGAGAGAGGTAGAGAGAAGGAGAGGTTTAGGGAGGGAATTCCAGAGCTTAGGGTCTAAGCGGCTGAAGGCACGGCCGCCAATGGTGGGGCGAAGGAAATTGAGGATGCGCACTGCATCGTGTAACATGCTGTTTCTAAGGTGAATCTGTAGGTTTGCCCCTTCAAGGCCACTTGCATTAACTGCTGCCTGCACAGGTTAATTGCTGCTGAAGATAGTTTGCAGATTGGCAGGTACTCATAAATTCCTGGCACCAGAAGAACCAGCATGAAATGATTTTATTTTTATTTGCTTCTGACACTTCAAAATGTGATGTCGATAGTGCAATGGACTCAAAACCTTTTATAATTAGGCAGATACATAAAGAGGAAGTTACGGCAGGAAACCGATTACCCTTCCAGTGCAATCATTTTCAACCCTGGTGTGCAAAAGGAACTGAGCGCTCATTCAATTGCCCATCTGCGGCACAACCCTATTCCCCGTGCACAGTAAACAGATATGGATCGGGCAGGGATCCTCAGTCCACACGCACGAACGATAGGGAGTGGAGAAGGTGGTGGTAGTTTAGCTGAGTGTTTAATTCCCCATTGGTTTACATTTTTTTTATTAAAAAGCTGGTTCTCAGGAGAATGCTGCAAGAGTAACAATCAAAATATGCAAAAATGTAGCTCCTTGCAGAAGCCGTGAGGTGTTTTAAAGGGAAACAGTTATCATGGGAAGCAAGACTACTGAACGATATGGAGAGGGGACAGCGAATTTAGATTAAAGAGCGAGCTGCCCATGGCTAAAAAAACAGCAGATTAATCGCAACGTGCCAAATAGTGTATTCCTGTTCCTAGGTTGCTGTCAAATGTCAGCTTGGCCAAGTTAGTAGCATGCTAATTCTTTTTCTTCTGCCCCAAAACAACTTACTTCAACCCTCTCTCAGTGCAGTAGCCGCGGCTGCTCTAGTGTACACCAGCCATCCACTTGTGATCTCCCTTGAGTTTGGCTGTCCATTTATATTGGGTTGTGGGCAGTTTTCCTACAGTGGATTCCTGCTCAGTTAAAGCTGGACAGTACAGCTCCTAAACTATAGGAGCTTACAGTGGGCAGGCAGAAAAGACCAGATTGCAATTTGTCTGGACTGGATTCTAATGTCCCAAATATTAATCAACTTCCACCATCCACCACCCGTCCCCGTCCCCGTCCCCTCCTTCTTTCTCATTATGATCTTAAATCGATTTTCACGGCACTTCTTTATGCAGCTGTTTGCCGCTTTTGCAAATCCAAACTCTCCGACCATGCGTAAAGCAAACCCGTACCTGCGTTTGAAACCTGCTCGCTGAAGTTTGTTACGGAGATTGAATTGTTGTTCTGCACCCTCATCGGTGGCACCACCATGGTGCGCACAGCAGGCTTGATGCTTTCTGTTCCCTTGGAGTTCAGGCTGCCCGAATTCTGGTTGGTGTCCTGAAGAAATCTGTCCTCCAGGAAGGGACTTTCATTCTGCCCTGAAGATTCGCTGGTCGGTGAACCATCCACTGTGTCGCAACCGCTCTCCTGCTCATCGTCCGACATGCTGGAACGCAAATGATTATAACATACGGTTGAGATATTGGTCAGCCTCAATTTTTCACAGCTTGCGGCCGCTTCGTTGCTGCACGAAAAGACAGAACTTGCATTTCTATAGCGTCTTTCACAACCTCAGAACATCCCAAAGTGCTTCACAGCCAATTAAGTATTTTTTTCGAAGTGTAGTCACTGTTGTAATGTAGGAAATGCAGCAGCCAATTTGCGCACAGCAAGTTCCCACAAACAGCGATGTGATAATGACCAGATAATCTGTTTTTTTTTTAGAGATGTCAATTGAGGGATAAATATTGGCCCAGGACACCAGGAAAGTGTCCCCTGCTCTTCTTCGAATAGTGCCGTGGGATCTTTTACATCCACCTGAGAGGGCAGACGGGGCCTCGGTTTAACATCTAATCCGAAAGACGGCATCTCCGACAGTGCAGCACTCCCTCAGTACTGCACTGGAGGGTCAGCCTAGATTTTCTGTTCAAGTCTCTGGAGTGGGACTTGAACCCACAACCTTCTGACTCCAAGGCGAGAGTGCTACCCAGTAAGCTACAGCTGACGAACTACATTTTATTCCTAGAACTGTTAACTTCTGTCCCGTGTGCGTTTATTTTAAGGGAGAAAACAAGTCCTATAACACAAGGGAGACCAGAGAGGCTGAAAAGAGCAAAAGATGAATCAGGAAGCAGCAAGTAGCTGATGCCCGGCTTGGGTTTTAAATACCCGAAGACTGCGGGCAATAAGGAGTTCCAGGGCTTTGACGTACTAGGGAAAGAACGGGTTGATAACCGTGAGCCGAAGCTTGAAGTGGACACCAAGGTGCACGATGCCAGAAGCCTTTCGGAAGATTTTGGAGACGTCCGAATCAATGACAGGACAAACTGTCCAAGAGCAGAGTTCTGGACGGTGTGTTACACAGGCGACAAGATCACCAGTGGAACAGCCCTGCTAGAAAACCAAACTCGTGAACATCAGGGTTGTGTACTTTTTTTTTCTTTTTTGCATGGGTCGCTAGAACTCCGTAAAGCTAAGGGAGGGGCTCGTCAAGACACAAGTGTTGAGCAGTCTAGCAGTGGTTCTGCAGGAAACAACAGGAGGTTACCAGCCTATCGCGTGGGTACCGGGGGGGGGGGGCGGGGGGGGAATCAGCAGGGGGCGAGTTCAAGCAGCACTGAGAGCTCTCAAGCCGGTGTGATGTCTAGCCTCCTGCTGTTTCCCATGGAGCATCTCCTGGATGCAGGGGAAGACTCCCCATCAGCAGTGTCCCCAGGGCAGCCTAGCAGACTTCCTGCAATACTGGAATATCAAAGACGGAGGGGGTTCAGCTCAGATTCACCAGAATCACACCGGGGCCAAAAGGGTAATTACGTGAACAGGTTGCATAGACTGGGCTTGCATTCCCTTGATGAGAGAAGATTAAAGGGTGATCTAATCGAGGGGTTCAAGATGTCAAGATGGTTAAAGCATTTGGTAGGGTAGATAGAGAGAAACTATTTCCTCTGTATTCCAGATCATAACAACTCGCAGTGTAAAAAAAATTCTCCTCCTCTCACATTTGGCTCTTTTACCAATTACCTTAAATCTGTGTCTTCTGGTTACCGACCCTTCCATCAGTGGAAATAGTTTCTCCTTATTTACTCTATTAAAACCTTTCATGATTTTTAACACCTCCATTAAATCTCCCCTTAACCTTCTCTGCTCTAAGGAGAACAATCCCAGCTTCTCCAGTCTCTCCACATAACTGAAGTTCCTCATCGAGATTATTGTGTTGCAGATTAAAGGAGTTGATAGGGTAGATAGAGAGAAACTATTTCCTCTGGTGGGGGAGTCCAGAACAAGGGAGCATAACCTTAAAATCAGAGCTAGGCCATTCAGTGGTGATGTCAGGAAGCACTTCTTCACACAAAGGGGAGTGGAAATCTGGAACTCTCTCCCCCAAAAAGCTGTTGAGGCTGGGGGTCAATTGAAAATTTCAAAACTGGAGATTGATAGATTTGTGTTAGGCAAGGGTATTGAGGGATATGGCACCAAGGGAGGTAAATGGAGTTAAGATACAGATCAGCCATGATCTCACTGAATGGCGGAACAGGTTCGAGGGGCTGAATGGCCTACTTCTGCTCCTATGTTCTTTCCTATGTATCTGGTAGATAGTTTTTTCTCTTCTAACTTCGACCAAAAGTGATCTTCCTCCCTTCTTAGTAACCTGAAACCTACTGGAACTGCAAGCTGAAGGTTAATCCAGGGGCTGCTCACCCCTCTGTACGATTCTCTTTGCCCGCACACCCCCTCCTTTGATCCTTGTGGCACTCAAAAGGGAAGTACTGGAAGCTGTAGTATGAATTTCTACAACTGAAGTTCTCCTGTTTGAAACAGCAAACACGATACTGGCAGCACCGATCTCTACCCAGTGCGTGTTAACATTAAGAAAAGATTTAAATACTTGTGATCATAGAATGGAACCGTCTGAACAATGTCGATAAAATCAATAATCTCGTAAAAGTAAACACTTCTCCTTTCAGTCTACTCCACCAACGCTGACAAAAAGGCTTTCAGCTGTATCAGCCCTAATCTCTGGAACGCCCTCCCGAAACTTCTCCTCCCTTGAACAGTCTCCTGCAGATCCATCCCTTGGATCACCTGTCATACATCTCACCTATCTGCTCCACCACCTATCGCCCGCTCCTCATCTGCAAAGCTCTTGGCAATGTTTTCCTACAATAAAGGCGCTATGGAGAAGCAAGTTTCACATCAGTTCTGAGGAGGAACTCCCCATGGATCTTCCCGAAGAGCTGTCGCACAACAGCAGCACTTTGTGACCTCTGGCAGGGACCGTGTGCCTCAGCTTCCTGTCCCCCTGGAGCTGCACACGACACGCTGTACATTCCCCTGAGCCACAGCCATGAAAGATTGTAATCTGCGGTAAAACGCCGTTCTGGAAAGCGTGTGTACGACAGAGATCGAGTCTGTATCTCAGGGACTGCAAAGTTCTCGAACCCTGGGGTTTATTTGAAAGCTTCTTCACTCAGAGGGTGGTGAACCTGTGGAATTCTCTACCACAGAAGGCTGTGGAGGCCAAGTCACTGAATATATTTAAGAAGGAGATAGATAGATTTCTAGACACAAAAGGCATCAAGGGGTATGGGGAGAAAGCGGGAATATGGTATTGAGATAGAGGATCAGCCATGATCATATTGAATGGCGGAGCAGGCTCGAAGGGCCAAATGGCTTACTCCTGCTCCTGTTTTCTATGTTTCTATGCTTCACAGTTCAAGATGACTCTATGCGGTTTCTGGATAAAAGTAGGTTGGAACTTATTCACCATCCTGAGGCAATATTTCAAAACTTGGATTTTAAATACCACGTCCAGCTGACTGCACGTTCCCCTCCAAGTCACACACCATCCTGACTTGGAAACATATCGCCGTTCCATCATCGTCGCTGGGTCAAAATCCTGGAACTCCCTTCCTAACAGCACTGTGGGAGAACCTTCACCACACGGACAGCAGAGGTTCAAGAAGGCGGCTCACCACCACCTTCTCGAGGGCAATTAGAGATGGGCAATAAATGCCGGCCTCACCAGCGACGCCCACATCCCGTGAACGAATGAAAAAAAAACAGCTTTGCATTTCTAAACTTAGGCCGTGCCTGGAGAAGAACACCGAATAACACTAGGCTGAAGTACTGGTGCTTTGCAGTTCCGTCACTGTTTGTGGTGGTGCCAGGAACAAATAAGAAACAATTCACAAATTGCTTTAAGTGCAATTTTTACTACAGCTCATCAATATGCTGAATGAATCTAGTTCTGGAACATAGAAACATAGAAAACAGGAGCAAGAGTAGGCCATTCGGCCCTTCGGGCCTGCTCCGCCATTCAAAATGATCATGGCTGATCGTCTAAATCAGTACCCAGTTCCTGCTTTTTCCCCATATCCCTTAATCCCTTTAGCATTAAGAAATATATCTATCTCCTTCTTGAATACATCGAATGACTTGGCCTCCACTGCCTTCTGTGGTTCACCACCCTCTGAGTGAAGGAATTTCTCTTCATCTCGGTTCTAAATGGCATACCCCATATACTGAGCCTGTGACCCCCGGTTCTGGACTCCCCAGCCATCGGGAACATCCTCCCTGTATCTAGTCTGTCTAGTCCTGTTGGAATTTTATATGTTTTGATGAGATCACCTCTCATTCTTCTAAACTCTAGTGAATATAGGCCTAGTCGACCCAATCTCTCCTCATACATCAATCCTGCCATCCCAGGAATCAGTCTGGTAAACCTTTGTTGCACTCCCTCCATGGCAAGGACATCCTTCCTCAGATAAGGAGACCAAAACTGCACACAATACTCCAGATGTGGTCTTACAACTGCAGTAAGACATCCTGCTCCTGTACTCAAATCCTCTTGCAATGATGGCCAACATTCCATTCGCCTTCCAAACTGCTTGCTGCACCTGAATGCTCACTATAAGCGACTGGTGTACAAAGACACCCAGGTCTC
Source organism: Heptranchias perlo (assembly GCF_035084215.1). Lineage (NCBI taxonomy): Eukaryota > Metazoa > Chordata > Chondrichthyes > Hexanchiformes > Hexanchidae > Heptranchias > Heptranchias perlo. The sequence goes on along the minus strand of NC_090336.1, from coordinate 61,753,487 downwards.
GTTGCACCTCCCCTTTTCCCAATCTATCACCATTCAGATAATAATCTGCCTTTCTGTTTTTACAACCAAAGTGGATAACCTCACATTTATCCACGTTATACTGCATCTGCCATGTTCTTGCCCACTCACCCAACTTGTCTAAATCACATTGGAGCCTCTTTGCATCATCCTCACTGCTCACATTCCACCCCAGCTTTGTGTCATCTGCAAACTTGGAAATGTTACATTTAGTTCCCTCATCCAAATCATTGATATATATTGTGAATAGCTGGGGCCCAAGCACTGATCCCTGTGGTACCCCACTAGTCACTGCCTGCCACCAGGAAAAGGAACCGTTTATTCCTACTCTCTGTTTCCTGTCTGTCAACCAATTCTCAATCCATGCCAGTATATTACCCACAATTCCATGTGCTTCAATTTTGCACACTAACCTCTTGTGTGGGACCTTATCAAAAGCCTTCTGAAAATCCAAATACACCACATCCACTGGTTCTCCCCTATCTATTTTACTGGTTACATCCTCAAAAAACTCCGGTAGATTTCATAAACCCATGCTGACTTTGTCCAATCCTGTTAATGCCTTCCAAGTGTTCTGTTATCACATCTTTAATAATAGACTCTAGCATTTTCCCCACTATGATGTTAGGCTAACTGGTCTGTAATTCTCTGTTTTTTCTCTCCCTCCTTTTTTAAATAGTGGGGTTACATTTGCCACCTTCCAATCTGTAGGAACTGTTCCAGAGTCGATAGAATTTTGGAAGATGATCACCAATGCATCTACTATTTCCAGGGCCACTTCCTTTAGTACTCTGAGATGTCGTTATCAGGCCCTGAGGATTTGTCAGCCTTTAGCCCCATTAATTTCCCTGGCACTATTTTCTTACTAATACTGGTTTCCTTCAGTTCTTCCCTCTCACTGGACCCTTGGTTCCCTAACATTTCTGGCAGGTTATTTGTGTCCTCCTTTGTGATGACAGAACCAAAGTATGTGTTTAATTGTTCTGCCATTTCTTTGTTCCCCATTATAATTTCCCCCATTTCTGACTGTAAGGGACCTACATTTGTCTTCACTAATCTTTTTCTCTTAACATATCTAAGAAGCTTTTACAGTCAGTTTTTATGTTCCCTGCTAGTTTACTCTCATACTCTATTTTTCCCCTCTTAATCAATCTCTTTGTCCTCCTTTGCTGAATTCTAAACTGCTCCCAATCCTCAGGCTTGCCGCTTTTTCTGGCAATTTTATATGTCTCCTCTTTGGATCTAATACTATCCCTAATTTCTTTTGTAAGGCACGGTTAAGCCACCTTTCCTGATTTATTTTTGCGCCAGACAGGAATGAATAATTGTTGTAATTCCTGCACACGTTCTTTAAATATTAGCCATTGCCTATTCAGTCATCCCTTTCAGTAAAGTTCCCCAATCGATCATAGCCAACTTGCACCTCATACTTTCGTAATTTCCTTTATTTAGATTCAGGGCTTTAGTTTCGGATTCAACTACTTCACTGTCCATCTTAATGAGGAATTCTATCATGTTATGGTCGCTCTTCCCTAAGGGACCCTGCACAACAAGATTGTTAATTAATCCTTTCTCATTGCACAATACCCAGTCTAGGATCACCTGTTCTCTAGTTGGTTTCTCAACATATTGGTCTAGAAAATCATCACGCACACACTCCAGGAATTCCTCCCCCACAGTATTATTGCTAATTTGGTTTGACCAATCTATATGTAGATTAAAGTCACCCATGATTATAGTTGTACCCTTCTTGCATGCGTCTCTATTTTCCTGTTTAATGCCCTCCCCCACATCTCCACTACTGTTTGGGGGCCTATAGACAACCCCCACCAACGTTTTCTGCCCCTTGGTGTTTCTTAGCTCCACCCATACAGATTCCACATCGTGATTTTCCGAGCCAATATCCTTCCTCACTATTGCATTGATTTCCTCCTTTACTTACAAGGCTACCCCACCCCCTTTCCCTTTTTGCTTGTCCATCCCAAATATTGAATACCCCTGGATGTTCAGTTCCCATCTTTGGTCACCCTGCAACCATGTCTCCGTAATCGCAACTATATCATAACCGTTAATATCTATCTGTGCTGTTAATTCATCTACCTTATTGTGAATGCTCCGCGCATTAAGACACAATGCCTTTAGACTTGTCTTTTTAAGATTGCTAGTCATCTTAGTTTTATTTTGCACTATGGCTCTATTTGTTTTTCGCCCTTGTTTTCTCTGCCTTCCACTATTGCTTCTTCCCTTTCTGTCTTTTGTTTCTATCCTTGTTTCCCCCTCCTGTGTCTCTCTGCTCATGTTCCCATCCCCCTGCCAGTCTAGTGGGAACGTGTGACCTATAGACTGACACTAGTTAGGTAAACGGAGAGTGCGACACATTGGGTGAGACATTAAACCAAGACCCCCTTCTGTCTGTATCTATAGTTCAGGTAAATGTTAAAGATCCCATTATTCGACGAAGAGAGGGAATTATCCCAGTTGCACTTTCATTTTTGTAACTTGAGTTGTCTCTGTCCAGAGTCCATTTTAGTCAAACGTCCGCACAATGTTAAATTTCATCTTCTGGTGGGTTTCATTTCCTTTCTGTGTTATGATTTAAACCATCTAGAATTATACCAGGGATGAGGGACTTCGGTTATGTGGACAGACTAGAGAAGCTTGGATTGTTCTCATTACAGCAGAGAAGGCTACGGGGAGATTTAATAGAGGTGTTCAAAATTATGAGAGGTTTTGATAGAGCAGATCGGGAGAAACTGTTTCCAGTGGCAGGAGGGTCGGTAACCAGAGAACACAGATTTAAGATAATTGTCAAAAGAACCAGAGGCAAGATGAGGAGAAATTTTCTTACACAGCGAGTTGATGTGATCTGGAATGCACTGCTTGAAGGGGTGGTGGAAACGGATTCAATGATAACATTCAAAAGGGAATTGGATAAATACTTGAAGGGGGAAAAAATTTGCAGCATTATGGGGAAAGAGCAGGGGGAAGTTGGATTAATTGGATAGCTCTTTCAAAGAGCCGGCACAGGCACAATGGGCCGAATGCCCTACTTCTGTGCTGCATGATTCTATGATCTGCATAAGCTCCCATCCCCACTGTTTTGATAAGTTATGAACCCGTCCATTTCAAATAGGTTGTCAACTGTGTCAAAATAGCAGAGACGGGGAACGTAATCGAATGTGTTGAACTACACACTAAAACATCAACTGGAGGAAATGAAACCACAACCCCCACCCCCCCACCCCCAGGTAACCGGATTCGGGGAATCGACACTCCATCTCAGCTCAGCACCTGTGGTCCGTACCTGTTAGGCCTCTTGCAGGGAGACGGGCTGGATTGTACCGAATTAGATGAACTGGTGCTCAGGGTGCTATCGGGGCTACTTAACGAACACACGCGGTCGATGTTCAGGGTGCTCTGGCAAGCTTCGCAGTCCGGACTGCCTTTACATCTGATCGGGGAGGGGAGAAAAAAAACATAACAAAATCACCTCAGATAAAACAAATCAGTTAGCGATGAAACGATTGCTGCAGAACCCTGACAAACGGGAATCATCTCCTCCTTGCCAGGTTTTCCAGGCTTCCCTCCCCCTCTGCTATTCTGCTGTAACCATTTACACCTCCTCTGAATCCATCTTTTAGGAACATAGGAACGGGGGGGAGGCCATTCAGCCCCTTGGGCCTGTTCTGCCATTCAATGAGATCACGGCTGATTTGTACCCTAACTCCAACATCCGCCTTGACTCCATATCCCTTAATAACCTTGGCTAACAAAAATCTATCAACCTCAGATTTAAAATTATTAATTGAGCTCGCATCTACTGCCTTTTTGTGGGAGAGAATTTCACATTTCTATCACCCTTTGTGTGAAGAAGTGTTTCCTGACCCCTCTTCTGAATGGCCTGGCTCTGATTTTAAGGTTATGTCCCCCTGTCCTAGATTCCCCCACCAGTGGAAAAAGTTTCTCTCTATCTACCCTATCAATGCCTTTCAAAATCCTAAAAACCTCAATCAAATCACCTCTTAACCTTCTATATTCCAGGGAATACAAGCCCAGTTTATGTAATCTCTCCTCATAATCTAACCCTTGGATTTTGTTTCTTTACTTGTCCCATTACCACTCCCTTTCCCCATCATCCCTTGTGGCATTTAACCACTCCTGCCCTCCACCTGATCACAGACCGTCTCCCTTGTTCTTTCCTCTTCCCCCCCCCCCGCTCCCACCCTCACCCCATCCCCTTCCCCGGTTCTGTACTTGCTTAAAACTGATTCTCTAACATCTTCCAGTTCTGACGAAGGGTCATCGACCTGAAACATTAACTCTGTTTCTCTCTCCACAGATGCTGCCTGACCTGCTGAGTGTTTCCAGCATTTTCTGCTTTATTTCAGATTTCCAGCATCCCGCAGCATTTTGTTTTTATTTTGTGAGTTTTATCCTGGAGCAGTTTTATTATTTTAGGACTCCCCGTCACCATGCCTCAGCAATAGTCTCCATCTATCTGTGCTGTTCCACATCTTTTGGTGCAGCACACATACAGAGTATAGGAGAGGGGACATGTCCCCAATAGAGAAGTAGTCCCAAGATATTCCCTGGTCTGTGTGGAAACTTTCCAAGATTTTACTATTATGTTACAATCACCACTGAAAATTTCAGATGTGCTTTCCATCTAGTTGTTCTTTTCTGAATTATTTTTGTAACTTTGTTCATCAAGGTAAAGTGATGTCAATGCTGGGGAACCCTTATTTCTTTCCATATTCATCACCCGGTGTCAGCATCAAGTACTCCCAGGCCAGGCATAGTATGGGCTCAATTTTAACTCCTGGGTGAGAACACGGCAAAGTGAGCGGTGTGCCCATCTGGGAGTGGCAGCAGGCAGTCTCGGCCCATTCTAACGCCCGGGCCTCATTAACGTGCCAATTTAGGCACAGCATGGAATACAAACAGGAATGAAATAAATAACCAGATAATCTGTTTTTACGTGTTGGCTGAGGGATAAATATTGGTCCAGGACACCTGGAGATTTCCCTGCTCTTATTCGAAATAATGCCCTGGAATCTTTTATGTCCACCTGAGGCGCCTCGGTTTAACGTCTCATCTGAACGACGGCACCTCTGGCAGTGCAGCACTCCCTCAGTACTGCATTGGGAGTGTGAGCCTAGATTATGTGCTCAAGTCCCTGGAGTGGGGTTTGAACCCCTGACCTTCTGACTCAGAGGCAAGAGTGCTACCCACTGAACCATGGCTGACACTTGCATGATAACTTAGTCATCAGTAATTTCTAAATAGAGTGCAATGATTCAGCTCTTAGAAGGTACTCCTCACAATGCACTGTAGAGTTATAATTTCTCCACAATAGCTCTCTGAGCAGGTTGATGCTATGAGCGCATGCCGACTTGAACTGGTTTGAAAATCTCCAAATTCATTTCATGCGGGATCCTCGCAACTGATGAGAGGGAGAGATGGGATTGAAACCTGGGACTCAGAGCTGAAGGTTATCGGGGTAAGTACGGACAGATATGACAAACGCTGTACACAACACAATGGCTGCTGTGTTCCTGAGGTCAAGGAAATGTCAGTTGTGAAACACAACCAGCAGGGTTAATGATTGGCAGGTGGAAGCATAGCTAGTTCTGCTCAGTTGCCTTGGGAGGAAGAGGGGTCTGAGAAATGTTGCAGAAATTTCCCTCCTGAGATTAAATAGAATCCATCGTAAATTACAAGAGACAAGTTTGAGTGGTTTAAAACAATTATCTGAGCCCCACAACTAAGTTACAATGTTGGGGAGTCGACAGCAGCAACTTGAATTTACATCACACCTTTAACATAGTAAATGTCCCTAGGCTCTTCTCCAAGCAGAAATGAACCCTGGCCATTAACAGGAGAATTAGAAGGAGGTAACCAAAAAAAACATGGTCGAAAAGGTAGGCTCTGAGGAGGCAATGGGAGAAGTATCAAGGGTGAAAGGGGTTTAGGGAGCGAGTTACAGAAAGTAGGGCCAAGTTGGCTGAAGGACCACTACTAATGGTGGTGCAGAGAAAGGACTGAGAGTCATGCTTGGGAGGTAGGGCTGGGAGGGGGTTGCAGAAGTAGGATCGAAGGGGGAAGGCATGGAATGATCTGTACATGAGGACATGGATTTTGAATTCAGTGCTTTGGGGGATCAGACAGCCAATGGAGATCTGCAAGGACAGGGGCGATGGGTGTGTGGGTTTGATGCTGGAGAATTACTGGAGTTTGGCTGAATCAACACACAGCGCAAGTGCCTCCAGTCCTGTTTCATATTCTACTTGGAGCTTTCAGCTGAGTTTAAAGATTGTTTTCTTCTTCCAGTTAATTATTTAACTGTGGCTAACTGTGTACTGTTTAAAGAAGATGACCAAAATTTTACTGCTACGGGTCGATATTCTGTGGCCAAGAGCAAGGAAAGACAAAGCCTACTCAGGTGAAGCAGGGCGAGAGGGAGGAAGATAATTGGACGAGGCCGTGCAGGAATAATTCAGTCCCCATTTTAACGTCACATATGCCGTCCTTACTTTATAAATTTCCATTGTAAATTCCTATGGTCCTTATTTATAATACACTGCCTAAGTAAACTTGGTGCTATAATTACACCCTAGGTGACATGAAACTGAGGTGCTAGAGTGCCACCACTGGCAGGAGGATGTAATTACAGCATGACAAGTTTACATTGGCAGATTTATTATAAAATGTGGGCATGGGAAATTAATAATGGAAGTGCGCGTAGACATAGCATTTTTAATATATTACATATAGATTATTATTATTCCAGCTGCTACAAATGGTGTTTGGTAAAAAGGGCTCCTATGCAAAGAGGTAGATGGAGTTAAGATACAGATCAGCCATGATCTAATTGAATGGCTTGAGGGGCACAACGAGCATGGTTTAAGCAGGGGGGATGAAGATCGTTTCCTCCCCCCACCCCTCCTTACTAACCTCCAATGGAACATCTGATTTCCAACCAACCAATCTTCCACCCAGTATTCGAGCTGTGAACTTACGAATCTCGCCTGACCAAGACCGGTGAGATTGAGAAATGGAGTGGGGCATCAACCTGCGACTCTCCAATTAGAAGCCACTGGTTCAATTGATGACAGCTGTTCAATCTTTGTGCCTGTGCAGCTAACACGTAACCCTGCTATCGCCAATCTGGTTTAATGGAGCATTGTGGAAACCAAACGTACGCCACTGTGGAGAGAATCACAGAATCGTACAGCAAAGAAGGAGGCCACTCGGCCCATCGTGCCTGTGCCGGCTTGGAGTAACGGGGGTAATTTTGACTTTGGCCGATATCCATTCAGCCGCCTGTTCTACAGTGACTTCAATGGAAACGAAAATCGGATGGGCTGCATAACAGGCGGCTAAATCCATATCCGTCACCACACGGACTGCAGCGGTTCAAGAAGGCAGCTCACCACCACCTTCTCGAGGGCAATTAGGGATGGGCAATAAATGCCGGCCTTGCCAGCGACGCCCACATCCCGTGAACGAATAAAAAAAAAAAATAATAAAATATCGCCCGTTTTACACCAGTCAAAACGGCTCCCATGTGTTGGTGCATTGAGCTGAGGCTAGCTATCTCCCAGCACAAGAATGACAGAGGCAGATGGCGGGGAACAGGTTGCAGTTCTTCAATCAAACTCTAATGAATTAAAGCAGGACGCCCAAGCTTTCTGTCACCGTGTGCCACTCAGATACGGAGCTTTGGGGGCCACGTATAAAGTTTAGTTCAAGGTTTCCATTACTTTGTCTCTATCTCAAGTTACTGAGACGAACAGATCTTGGTGATTCCGATTTAGAATTTAACCACCAATGAGGCAACAGCACTAAAAAAAAATCCTTTCCATACTTCCAGAGTCACGAAACTTAAATAGGAGTGAGGAACGTAAGCGCAAAAGGAGGTGAGTAGCCAGGTAGGTGGGTGGGACTGCAGAGCCTCATGGGTCACAAGCTGTAGCTTGGACACCTCCAAATTATAATCAGTAAAATAAAGGACCCTTCAGCCATAAAGACTCAACAGGTCTCTTTCATTGACTCGTCAGCTGGCCTCTGTTTGGCCGTTTGTTGTTTCTACAGGCGTGGTGTGTGCCTGTATGTATTCGGGAAAGGAGATGGGTTAATTGTCATGTCGTTACATTTTTAAGCCACGGGGTGGCGCCCAGTCTCACTATCTTCACAACAGCCGAACAAATTTAACTCTTTAGGAACTGCTGGATGCTGTGCTTTGACAGAACTGAATGATCGAAGTTTTGATTGCGTGTGTTACGTCAAATAGTAACCAGCTGTGGAAATTCGCCAACTTAAAAGATCATTCACAGTGGTTTTGAATATTGTCCAAAATTTGAATAGACTAACTTCAAATCAAAGAATCATCCAAAAGTTTGCAGGGCTATGGGGAAAGAGCGGGGGGAGTGGGACTAATTGGACTGATCTTTCGAAGAGCCGGCACAGGCACGATGGGCCGAATGGCCTCCTTCTGTGCTGTATGATTCCAAGGTCTGATCAAGGTGTTTAAAATGTTAAAAGGATTCGATAGAGCAGTTTTGGAGAAACCATTTCCTTTGGTGAGAGAACAAAGAACGAGGGGACATAAAATTAGATTGAGGCTGTTCAGGAGTGATATCAGGAAGCACTTTTTTACACAAAGGGTAGTGGAAATCCGGAACTCTCTGCCCCAAAAGGCTGTGGATGCTGGGGGACAATTGGAGCTCTCAAGACTGAGATCAATAGATTTTTGTTGGGTAAGGGTATCGAGGGATATGGAGCTAAGGCGGGTAAATAGAGTTGAGGTACAGATCAGCCCTGATCTGATTGAATGGCAGAACAGGCTGGATGGGCTGAATGGCCTGCTCCTGTTTCTACCGCATAGTTAACAATCGGCAAAGATCTTTTAGAGACTCACTCTCCCGGTGAATGACTCTGGGAAGCCTCGTCGTCGTCGGTGTCGCTGCTGATGGTGATGACACTGACCGCAGGGCTCGGGGAATCGGCGATGATGATGGTCTGGCGTTGTTTGTTGGCAATCGAATTGCCGTCCAGGTCCTGCCTAACTGGCCCCTCGCAGCAGTAACTCAGGCCGTCCTTTCCGCCACAATTGTCCTGTGCCGCTCGGCAGCCTCCTGACTCGCCGTCCTTTGGGCTGTTGGTGATCTTTGGAGATAAGGGCGCTGAGTCCTGCAGATTGCTGTGGTATGACATGTTGCTCCTGTCAGGAACAAAGCAGTCCAAAAAAAGAGCGAGGGTAAATACACGGTCGGGGGACAATCTCCGCGGGCACGTCAACACCAACAGTTGCTCTTCACAAACGCCGATGGGTCTACGGTATGTTAGATGACCTTATTAACTGTCAGTGGACCTAAGGGGACCTTAACCTTGCAACTTGATAAATGGAAGGATATAAATGAAAGAGCGCAAAAAGAACAAAACACAGCAGATTTGAACAAGACCTACCATGCTACGCTGCTGTCCTGAGGCTTGGACCGGGTAATATCGACCTAGATTCTGTTAATTGTTGCTTGAATGCTGTGTGTATTATTGATTCTCCTAATGTTACAATAAAGTCTATACCCAATTGGGAGCGTCAAGCCGAATCATTGGCAGGGTAACCTAGGGCCAAGGAACCTCCGACTCCCGGCCTAATAAGTGTACTCCCGTCATCTTCGGTAACTTCCTGGGGGCGGATTTGTGTACACACCCCCGGTCTCTCTGTTCCTGTACCCACTTTAAAATTGTACCATTTAGTTTATATTGCCTCTCCTCATTCTTCCTACCAAAATGTATCACTTTACACTTCTCTGCGTTAAATTTCATCTGCCATGCGTCTGCCCATTTCACCAGTCTGTCTATGTCCTCCTGAAGTCTGTTATTATCCTCCACATTGTTTAGTACATTCCCGAGTTTCGTGTCATCTGCAAACTTTGAAATTATACCCTTTATACCGAAATCCAGGTCATTAATATATATCAAAAAGAGCAGTGGTCCTAATACTGACCCCTGGGGAACACCACAGTATACTTCCCACCAGTCTGAAAAACAACCGTTCACCACCACTCTCTGCTTTCAGTCCCTTAGCCAATTTTGTATCCAACTGCCACTGTCCCTTTAATCCCACAGGCTTTAATTTTGCTAACAAGTCTATTATGTGGTAATTTATCAAATGCCTTTTGAAAGTCCATATACACATCAACCGCACTACCCTCATCAACCCACTCCGTTACTTCATCAAAGAACTCAATCAAGGATTCCAGCCCATGCAGCAGACTCCTCCATGTTCAGATTGAAGTGTTAACTACTTTACTGAGGGTTTTCAAGTTGATTCACTGAACTGCTGTGAGCTGGCAATTAGAGCAGAGCAAAGAGAGGCATATATTATTTACGCAGAAGTTTTGCGGCAAAATCCATTACACTTGGTTTGTCAAGGGAGGGAGGGAGGGTGGGCAGGAGGGAAGTAAGAATGAATCAATCCTGCTGGCCTTTTCTGAACTTGGGGGAGAATCAGGGATCTACAATCACTCGTCATCCACGGGAACACTTCTGCAGCACCAGAAAATACCCTCTAATAAGGGCCCTGTCACCCTGCAGTTAACCTCAGGGCGTGTTCGTGTGGCAATTAGACAGCTTCACGGCAGCAGTAGAATAATACATTGTGCATTATGCGGTACAATCCTTCTGCAATTATTAAACAGTGAGTCCTTGCTCGTATCGCGAGCAATGCCACGGGCAGTCTACCAGTTAATATATGACATTTCTAGCTGCCCTCAAAACAACACAAAACAAGTCACCAAGGAGCTGTTTTCCGATAAATCCTGTTACATTTTACAAACATTTTTTTTTGAAGGCAGTCTTTTTTTTAATTGGCTTGCGTTCGACAAGGCAGAACAGAACATAGAATTAACAACACAGTAACAGGCCATTTGGCCCAACTGGCCCATGCCTGTGTTTATCCTCCCTCCCTACTTCATCTAAGCAGCATTCTACTTATCAGCATAACCATCTATTCCTTTCTCCCTCACGTGCTTATCTAGCTTCCCCTTAAAGGCATTTATGCTGTTTGCCTACTTGTGGTCGCGAGTTCCACATTCTTAACACTCTCTGGGTGAAGGAGTGGCTCCTGAGTTCTCTACTGGATTTATTGGTGACTGTCTTATATTTATGGCCCCTTTGCTAAAGCGAGTAAACTTTTTTGCACTCATCGACTGTGGTGCTTCACGTCTCCACCATTTTAAAGCCTCCCAGTCACTCACCTCCTTTGACAGTGTTTGTTTCTCTTGTTAGCAGCAGAGGGCTGAGTCCAGAGCACCTGGGCGATTCCCAGACTGATGGGATGAGTGGCCGACAGAGCCATTTGGTTGGTTATGAGATGCTGCGGCATCACGGAACTGTAGTGGCTGCCAGGGGCAAGCACCTTCCTGCGGGGAAAGGAGAGGGATGAGTCAAGCGGAGGCACAAAGAACATTACTTTTTAAAAAACGTATCGGCCTAGAAATCGCAGCTGGTGATATTCAGGGGATTGAACGTTTGCGTGACAATCCTCTGCCCAGGAATGTGAATAGATTAGTGCCTGTGCTTAAAGGAATGAGAAAAGGAATGTAACACCAATGTATTAAAAGTTCATCCATTTCATAGTGGTATCATAGTATGTTACAGCACAGAAGGAGGTCATTCAGCCCATCGTGCCTGTGCCATCTCTTTGAAAGAGCTATCCAATTAGTCCCACTCCTCCTGCTCTTTCACCACAGCCCTGTAATTTTTCTCCCTTCATGTATTTATCCAATTCCCTTTCTAAAGTTATTACTGAATCTGCTTCCACCACCCTTTTAGGCAGTGCATTCCAGACTTACAATGTCAACAGTAAATGCTTGGCTATGATAATTTAAACAGACTGCTTTTATGAACGATGATGTAAAATTGCAATCAACAGAAAAGTTGAATGCAACAGAAAAGATAATTCCTTCAACATGGACCAAATGGGAACCTCAGGCAGGGGATGACCTCCAAACCAGTCCTGGGATGTTACCTTTCATCTTTGCTAAGAACTCCAGGTTCAAATAGGACCTCAGAGTTGTTTTAATCTCAGTAGTCGCATTTTACACAATGGGAAGAAATGCCCCCCGAATGTGGCACGCTCCCTTGCACTGAAGTGTGCGACACAGTCTGGGCTATGCACTGTTACTATTGCACACTGCCTGGGTTCCGCATGCGGCTGAGAGATGTGGTACCACGCACCAATGGCCACTGGGCTGCTTTCACTGACCGACACTGAGGCGAGCGATTGTTTCTGATCGTTCAGACCTGAGAAGATACCTATATTTCCCCCAACCAGCCCCCGCATAGTCGAGGGTACAGCTGAACGGACAACGCTTTTTGCACTGTTGCAGTATGAGCACAGCGAGTGCAGTCACTGGCACTTTTAGCTACTTGTCAGTCTAATGCCTGGTGAGAGGATCAGCGGCATAACCGTGAGCTTTTGTGTCGGATTCACAGCCATTTGTATTCCCTTGAGTTTAGAGGATTAAGGGGTGATCTAATTGAGGTGTTGAGAATTTGATAGGGTAGATAGAGAGAAACTATTCCCTCTGGTGAGGGAGTCCAGAACAGGGGGGCATAACCTTAAAATTAGAGCTAGGCCGTTCACACAAAGGGGAGTGGAAATCTGGAACTCTCTCCCCCAAAAAAAGCTGTTGAGGCTGGGGGTCAATTGAAAATGTCAAAACTGCGATTGATTGATTGTTGTCGGGTAAGGGTATCAAGGGATATGGAGCAAAGGCGGGTGATCAGCCATGATCTAATTGAATGGTTGGAACAGGCTTGAGGGGCTGAATGGCCTGCTTCTGTTCCTATGTTCCTGGATTTCAGGAGGCTTCAGAATGAGAATGCAGGAGAAGCCCTTCTCAACCACAAACTCCTCCGCCCTCGTTTGTAGCCACGGCATCTTACGTACGTACCCCCAGTCGCCCAGTCTCTGTGGACCAGCCACAGTATCGGATGCCAATGAAGTGGTGGAGGGGGCCATAGCTGTCACTTGCTGCCAAGCTGGAACGAGTATCTGCTGGCTTCGACTCGACCATGCCTACAAACAAAAAAAAAAAACAAGCTTTCATACATTCAAAACACCACTAGCAAGACCAAAGCTTCAATGGCACTCATCTACTTTTTGTTTTTATTGTTCCATTCTCAAGATGTGGGCATCGCTGGCAAGGCCGGCATTTATTGCCCGTCCCTAGTTGCCCTGAGAAAGTGGCAGTGAGGCTGCCTGTGATTTGATAACAACTGAGGGGTTTGCTGGGCCCATTCAGAGGGAAGTTAAGAGTCAACCACATTGGTGTGGGGACTGTAGTCACGTATAGGCCCAGAACGGGCAAGGACGGCAGGTTTCCTTCCCTAATGGGACATTAGCAAACACAGTTAATTATAAAGTCCCTGTGGTGGGGCTTGATCCCACAAACCTTCTGACCCGGAGGTGAGAGTGCTACCGACTGAATCAAGCTGCCGCTTTACGCAACGTGGATCTATTTTAAAAGGCAGAAGTGGTTTTAGCGCCAGAAGAATTTTACTTTTGTTTGTTCTTAACTGAAAATACAAACCTGCGTCAAAACTCTCGGCCTCAGCTGCAGCGCCTGCATGGTGGGTGCCTGGGTAACCAGAGGCACCGCATTGTCCATTCGAACAGAAAATCCTGTACGTTTACCTGGGATAGCTGGGAGGCCTGCTGGTACAAAGGCAGACAAGTGAGACTATCCCGTCTAAACACACAATATCCCGACATTTCACTCGAAGCAAAAACCACCACCTCTTACACCTGGTCAAATCCCAGGCACACATGGTAACACGGCGGAGGTGTCAACACCCTTAAAGGACAGCACTGCGACCGCCCGGATAGGGCGCAATGGTCTCTCTCGATCCCATGGTCACTTCTAAACATGTAGAATCATCGAATTATACAGCACAGAAGGAGGCCATATGGCCCATCGTGCCTGTGCTGGCTCTCTGAAAGAGCAATACAATTAGACTCACTCCTCTGCTCTTTTTAGTCCCACTACAATTAGTCCCACTCCTCATGCTCTTTCCCCTAAGCCCTGCAAATTTTTCTCTTTCAAGTATTTATCCAATTCCCTTTTGAAAGTTACTATTGAATCTGTTTCCACCGCCCTTTCAGGCAGTGCATTCCAGATCATAATAACTCACTGCGTAAATAACGTTACTACTCATCTCCCCTCTGGCTCTTTTGCCAATTATCTTAAATCTGTGTTTCCACTGGTTACCGACCCTCCTGCCACTGGGAACAGTTTCACTCTATCTACTCTATCAAAACCCCTCATGATTTTGAACACCTCTATCAAATCTCTCCTCTAAAGAGAACAACCCCAGCTTCTCCAGTCTCTCCACATAACTAAAGTCCCTCGTCCCTGGTACCATTCTAGTAAATATCTTCTGCACCCTCTCCAGGGCCTTGACATCCTTCCTAAAGTGTAGTGCCCAGAATTGAACACAATACTCCAGCTGGGGCCTAACCAGTGTTTACAACGGTTTACCATAACTTCCAAGCTTTTGTACTCTAGGCCTCTATTTATAAAACTAAGGAGCAGGTATACTTTGTTAACCGCCTCATCAACTTGTCCTGCCACCTTCAAAGACGTGAGTATGTACACCCCCCGGTCTCTCTGTTCCTGCACCCGCTTTAAAATTGCACCATTTAGTTTATATTGCCTCTTCTCATTTTTCCTTCCAAAATGCATCACTTCACACTTCTCTGGATTAAATTTCATCTGCTTGAGTCGGAATGCTACGCGACTGGTACTGTAAACAGCTAATGGCATTATCAGAATCATCACCTTGTCGCACAGGATAAAACTTTCAGATATGCAGACAGATAAGATGATGTGTTTTGGCACAACAGTAACCTGCTGCAGACAAGACTGGCCTCTCGAACTGGCTGGGTGTGGCAAGCGAGCAGGTGACTTGTAATCTCCTTCTCAGCGATTCACCAAGTCCTGGCAGATTCCTTCCACAGTCTAATGCCACAGGAAATTATATCACTATTACCATAACCGTGCCCCCACCCCCACCAATGCTCACAGAATCTTACAGCACAGAAGGAGACCACTCAGCCCATCGTGCCTGTGACGGTTCTTTGAAAGAGCTATCCAATTAGTCCCACCCTCCCCTGCTCTTTCCCCGAAGCCCTGCAAGTTTCTCCTTTTCAAGTATTTATCCAATTCCCTTTTGAAAGTTACTACTGAATCTGCTTCCACCGTACATGACAGGATTACTGGTGTATTCTACACACAGGTGTAAGAGGTCTAACATTCAGTTCCGACTACTTCCAGTGCTCTGAGCTGACACCTAGGTGCATGCCCACTATTTCTCGTACCTTGAAGCGTGGGTGGGCACAGGATGAGGGTCTGCTGGAAAGACTCATTGCAACCAAATTGAGCAGTCCCTGGCTGCAGTGGTATTCCGTGGTGCATCAGGGAAGGTCCAGACGGTGCTAAATGCTGAATGAATGTAGAACAGCGTCAGTGTCACAATCTCAGAACTCTGCCCCAGCGGCACAAAACGTCACTGTTTACATAAAGCTGCCGTGTGTGGCAGCAGACACCTCAAAGTTTCATGTACAAGAGGCAAAATGGTGGGAGAGGTTTTCCCAATGCAAATACTGCAACTTAACAAGAGTACGCCCGTTAAATCCTCAATTATCTGCTCTCGATTTCCTCCACAGAGATCCAAGAAGTGTGTCAGTAACCCACTCCCAAGGTGCGCCCTGCAGGATTCTGGGTTGGTTTTTTTTGTACTGCCCACGTGAGTTTGGGAGGAACCGCAACAACTGTACGTGCTGTACGTGCCTGCTCCACTTTGAACGGGCAATGGCGTATCTTACAGTTAACACATGCTCTGTGCTGGATCCCTGAACACTTCTTTGTGTCAAGAAATGAACAAACTTGAGTGTTTTTTTTACTTCTGTTCCTACATTTTTCATGGAGAGGATAGGAATGGAGGAGCGCAGAGATCTCAGAGGGTTGTAGAGGTGGAGGAGCAGCTGGGAAGCAAATTTATCTGGGCCGTGGAATCCTTTACAACTGAGTTAACACTTGAGCTATCACCCAACAGAGAATGCACCGATGGTGCGGTGGGCCATGTATATTTTTTCCCAAATTGCCTCCATTACAGAGGAAGTATTCTATTTTATGACATGTTACTGGCTTCCTGTTAACCAACTCCTGATGCCCCCCCCTACCCCCATCCTACCATTGACATCAGGGTCTTCAGCTCCAGAACTCAGTCCAGGAACTTCCTAATCTAAACCCTTCTGCCCCTCCACCGTCCTCACATCTCTTTGACCAGGCTTCTGGTCACCTCTCCTGACCCACCCACAAAGGCTCGTTTGCCCCCCCCCCACTGCCTTTATTCCTCTGTGAAGCGCCTTGGGAGGTTGTTCTACATTAAAGGCCCCGCGAGCTGCTATTTTGAAACTTCCTTTTAGTTCGCGCCAGTAAATTAGACCAGGCCGTACACAAGAAGAGCCTGAACCAGTCGGCATTTCAGTCACGTTCCCTGGAGTGTCACAGAATAGGAGGGGCGTGAGATACCCCTCACAGGAAGCTCCTGTTGAGAGCAAAAGAGTAGACACCAGTTACTCGCCTAATTCGTGCCAAGTTCCGTTCACCGATCACCCCTATGCTCGCTGACCTACACTGGCTCCTGGTCCAGCAACGTCTCGATTTTAAAATTCTCATCTTACTATTCAAATCCCTCCATGGCCTCGCCCCTTCCAATCTCTGTAACCTCCTCCTGACTCACAACCGTCCGAGATCTCTGCGCCCCTCAATTTCTGGGCCTCTTCCGCATCCCCAATTTCCTTCACTCCATCCTTGGCGGCCATGCCTTCAGCTGCCTGGGCCCTAAACTCTGGAATTCCCTTCCTAAAACTCTCTGTCTCTCTACCTCTCTCTCCAACTTTAAAATGTTCCTTAAAACCTACCTCTTTGACCAATCTTTTGGTCACCTGTCCTAATATCTCCTTATGTGGCTCGTGTCAAATTTTGTTTGATAATCGTTCCTGTGAAGCGCCTTGGGACGTTTCACTATGTTAAAGGCGCTATATAAATGCAAGTTGTTGTTGTTGCAGTGAAGGAGGAACTGGAAGCAGTGTCGTCGAGTCTCCCATCCACCCTTAAGCAAGTAGTTACGGGACAATGTGGGAATGGGCCTGGCAACAATAACCTGCCCCCTCAACTGGACACACGCTCGATGCGCAGACTCCAGAAAGGGGGGGGGTGATTTTCTTGCGCATAAATGGAACATTGTTCATATAATAATATAATTTCAATTGCACCAAGGTACTGAGCAGCAGAAATCTCCAATTAAAATGTCCAAACAAGTGAGGACTGCTGACAAATCGATCCATTTAGTGGTGAACAGCTTCTCCACTCAACAGAAACAGCCTGCACAGATCGTGTGGCTCCGCTGGTTTCCCATTAACAACTCGCACTTACGACCAGCTGGCTTCACACAACATACTGACAATGAATTCTTTGTAACACGGATGTTGGAACATGTTCACCACCCGGCCCCTCGATCGTCAACTGCAGGAGGCTAAAAGTCAACTTACTTAGACTGTATAGCACAGGAACAGGCCATTCGGCCCAACTGGTCTATGCCGGTGTTTATGCTCCAAACAAGCCTCTTCCCTCCCGACTTCATCTAACCCACATTCTCACCACTCTCTGGGTAAAGAAGTTTCTCCTGAATTCCTCATTAGATTTATTAGTGACTATCTTATATTTATGGCTCCTAGTTTTGGCGTTCCCCCCACAAGTGGAAACATTTTCTCTACATCTACCTTATTGAATCCCTTTGTAATTTTAAAGATCTGTATTAGGTCACCTCTCAGCTTTCTCTTTTCTAGAGCAAAAAGCCCCCACAGCTTTAGTCTTTATTTAGTCTTTCCTAATAGTTATAACCTCACAGTTCTGTATCATTCTAGTAAATCTTTTTTTGCACCTTCTCCAGTGCCTCCACATCCTTTTTGTAATATGAAGACCAGAACTGTGCACAGTACTTTGTCCTCAATGTGTCCTGGAGCATGTATTAGACTAATGTGAAGTGCTATTTGCTCGTGTGAACAATGACTGAGTAACTCATGCCCATTGCACATGTACAAATGGACGCTCATTAAAAGTTGCAATGACGCACCTGTTTGTATTTGGCCATCGTG
The DNA here is from genome assembly GCF_035084215.1 of Heptranchias perlo. NCBI lineage: Eukaryota > Metazoa > Chordata > Chondrichthyes > Hexanchiformes > Hexanchidae > Heptranchias > Heptranchias perlo. The sequence goes on along the minus strand of NC_090336.1, from coordinate 61,735,237 downwards.
TAACTACCCTGAACGCACTGTGACCACCCCCCCCCCCCCAAGTACTTGATGCCACTCGCCGCTGGTAGAAAGCAAACGTGCTTCTCTGTCATTATTTAAACCGAGCAGTGCAGGCATCAAGATATGGCAGCTTAATCGGTTATTTTATCACCAAACTGTCCAACCAGGCAGGACCAAGCATCAGTTCGACTGGAGCCGAGGCTCTGTAACGGCTCAGTGAAGATACAGGGGCATAAACCACCACCCACCACAAGGCGGTGCTATTGAGTAACGTACAGAAATCTCTCTTGACAATTGTCACGATGCGCCCTTCTATGTTTTCACTAAACTATTCAGAGTTTGTTTTTAAAGGAGCCTCTGAAATAATGGTGACCCACTTCTCCCGAGCCAGACACTAAAACAACGTTGTAGGGTTCACTACCCCCAATGTGCACGGCCAGCGGCAACACCAAAGTAAACCCATTAGCTGCTGGGTCTTCCCAGGTAGTGGCCTGAGTGAGTCCAGCAACTTTACAAATTGTTGCTGCTGTTTGTGCAAGACTCGTGAATTGTAAACCAGCAGCACTACACCACTATAAAAGCAGCTTTAGTTTACTACGTGTGCCTGTCGCCAGCTTGTGGACAAGTTGGGGCCCTTCCCAACACTACCTGTCAAGTACCACACTTTCGCATGTCCCACTTGTTAGACTAAGGTGAATGAGATTTCTCTACTGACGGGCAATTTGCCTTTTGCCACTAAAGTAATTAAAACAAAGAGAGCACATAAAATAATAACTACTGGAGCTAAAAGGATGTTGCAACTAAGTGGGTGAAGTGGTATCACACACTTTGAGTTCACAAAGTCACAAGATTCTCGGACCCTGCCGAAACGGTGCAGCGTTCCTCAGAGGGATGAGCAGTAATACAAAGCCATGAGTGTGTGAGAAAAAAGGGGCTGTGCCAATCCAGTAATTGCACAGAATGTACAGTACAGAAACAGGCCATACGGCTCAATAGGTCTGTGCCGGTGTTTATGCTCCACACGGGCTTCCTCACTCCCTACTTCATCTAACTCTATCAGCATATCCTTCTATTCCTTTCTCCCTCTTTTTCTTATCTAGCTTCTCCTTAAAGGCAGCTATGCTATTCACCTCAACCCCTCCACATTCTCACTCCCAGTGGGTTCCACATTCTCACCACTCTCTGGGTAAAGAAATTTCTCCTGATTTATTAGTGCACTACTTTCAGAACCACAGAACCTCACAGCACAGGATTTGGTCCAGTGCTCAGCACCTTCCTCTGCTTCAAATACATATCCAATTTTCGCTTAAAAGTTGTCTCTGTCTCAAGCATGCAACTGCAGCTAGACTTTCAATGCTGAACAATCTGCTGGGTAAAAAAATTCCTTGTAACCCTTTCTCCCCACTCTCTCTTAGTGATCATTTTAAATCGATGCACCTCCCCCCAGCCCGCCTCAGCTCCTTAAACAGGAGGATATAACCTTTCCCCTTACCTGGCTATGTACAGAGCCCATTTTATTAAAAGCCACGGTCAGATTTGTTGCATTGCTCGAGGCAACCGGTCTCATAAATGGCATTTTATTGCGGTTTATTACATCGTACAAGTTAGGCCGCCATCTGCAAACATCCATTATGTGGAAACAGGACTTGACGCTGTGAAGAAAAGGAACCAGGTGTTACTTGCATGAACCATAAGGCTCTGGAGACCATTTCATCATTTAAACTGCAATCAGAAGCGCAGGAGTTTACAACATGGAAAGCAGGCTGTTTGGCCCATCGCATCTGTTCCGGCTCTTGGCTAGAGCAATCCCAAATTAATCCTATCGTCCTGCCCTCTCCTCATAGGCCTGTATCATCCTCTACCTCAAATATTTATCCACTTTTCCCTGAAAAGATGCAACGGCCTCTGCCTCAACCATTCCCTGTTCCAACAACCCTCTGTGTAAAGCAATTCATTTTATCCTCTCTCCTCACTCTTAGTGACAATTTAAAATTGATGCCCCTTCGCCCATCAAATTGAACACCTCAGCTCATAGGGTGGGACAGCTTGAGAAAAGGATGCTTATCGGTAAGGATACCATCTCCCACAGTTAGCCAGCAGCTCTGTATTGCATCAGTTATAACCTATATTGCAACCAGGTTCTTCACCTATTCCCTCAGCTGAAAGTTACCCAGACTCTCCCAATTGTCACTTGGGAGGGAGTGTTCAATCAAATGACAGGCGGGTTTCAGATTACTGGGAGTCTAGTATGAAAACGTAAAGGGGCAGGGAATGGAGGAGGGAGGGGAGGAAGATAAGAATGGGAAGGGAGTGGTATGGAGGAGCAGGGTGAAGGGAGGGAGATAGGGAGGGGAGGGAAGAGAGGTATTGGGAGGGGAGGATAGGAAGGGGAGGAGGGATAGGTAGGGGAAGAGGGATAGGTAGGGAAGAGGGAGAGGAGGGGAGGAGTGAGGAGCAGAGAGGGAGGAAGGAAGAATTTGCTTGAATTTATAGAGCACCTTATCACGTCTCAGAAATGTCTCTGCTTCACATACAATGAATTCATTTGAAGTGCAGAATTATATGGGTGAACTCAATGCCCATTTTGCACAATGCAAGATTTTACAAGCAGCAAGGAAATGAATAATCAGTTAATCTGTTATTGGTGTTGATTGAGAGAGCGCTGAAATATTGGCCTTGATTTTTACAAGGGGGAGGGGGTGGGACGATACGGGACACCAGAAGAGTCCGGGGAAGTGCAGTCCCTGCTGATCTTAACAACAGGGCTTTACTTAAACAAAACTTTCCAGAGTCCCGCCCGACACCTGACAGATTCACTGCCTGGCCAGCGGGCAGGAACGGGAATTTGGCCACAGGAGGCCGCAGCTGGGAGGAGTGGGATTTCCTTTGTGATTGGGGGGAGGCTGGGGATTCCTTCGAGATCGGGTAATAATGTTTAATACTGCAAAATGGCAACGATTAAAATGGCGGCACAGGTCCTGGCAGATGCCGCAGGGTCAAACAGAATGGTACGGTCTGTGCGTTATTTGCTTTTACATCCAGGACAAAACAGCCCGCTTGATCGGCACAGCATCCACCACCTTAAAACATCCACCCCCTCCACCACCGGCGCACCGTGGCTGCAGTGTGTTCTATCCACAAGATGCACTGCAGCAACTCACCAAGAATTCTTCGGCAGCACCTCCCAAACCCACGACCTCCACCACCTGGAAGGACAAGGGCAGCAGGTGCATGGGAACAACACCACCTCCAAATTCCCCTCCGAGTCACACACCATCCCGACTTGGAAATATATCGCCGTTCCTTCATCATCGCTGGGTCAAAATCCTGGAACTCCCGACCTAACAGCACTGTGGGAGCACCTTCACCACACGGACTGCAGCAGTTCAAGAAAAAGGCCCACCACCACCTTCAAGGGCAAATAGGGTTGGGCAATAAATTCCGGCCTTGCCAGCGACGCCCACATCCCAGAATGAATTTTTTAAAAACTCGCGCTAGCATTGATGTACAAGGCAAATATCTTGCCTGCGTAACAACAGTCACAGCTCTTCAAAAACAATTTGTGTCTTAAAGATAAGATGCTATTTTAATGTAAATCATTAACATAACATCTGCATGCAGAGGGCTGCAGATCTGCGATGATTCAAGGACTGGCTGAATACTAACACCAAGCATCACATTTCTGCAGGGCACATTTATCCCATATTAAAGGGGACGGGTGACGCCTGCAGCATTACCACAAGCGCGTGAATCAAGCCCGTGAATTTTACAGCGGGGACGTACTGGTTACTGTGCGGAAAGTCCAGCAGGTGCTGCATGGTTACAAAGGGGTGGTTCATTGTCTCCACTGGAGTGATCCTCTTCTCAGCGTCAATCAGCAACATCTTCTTCAACAGACCGACAAACTCCCCGCGATCAGCCTTCTCTGCCAGTAGGTCACTTCCCTCCAAATCCATCACCATGTTCACCTAGGACAAGAGCACATTTAAATTTAACAGTAGGTTAAGGCATGACTGGGAGATCTTAATATCATCACCTCAGTCCTGATAGGGAACCCAAAATCCACTTAAAATTAATTCCCAACCCCCACTCTTTTTAAATATATAAAAGTATTTCTGTCTCCCTCATCTTTCACCAATGCCCCAGTTCTTGGCGGAGGACTGATAGGTGATTCCCTCCCAGTTCTCTACCTGTGCCACTTTGGAGCCGTACTAGGAGCTGCACAGTTACACAGAATTACATAGCATTTACAGCAGGGTATGGTAGCATAGTGGTTATGTTACTGGTCTAGTAATCTAGCGGCCCGGACTAATAATTCAATAAGTCACGAGTTCAAATCCTACCACGGCAGCTGGGGAATTTAAATTCAGTTAATTTAAGAAAAAAAGCTGGTATCAGTAATGGTGACCAACTGCTGGATTGTCGTAACAACGGTCTGGCCTATGCGTGACTCCAGACCCACAGGAATGTGGTTGATTCTTAACTGCCTTCTGAAATGGCTTAGCCTTCTCAAGGGCAATTAGGGATGGGCAATAAATTGCCAGCAACGCCCACATCCAATAAATTAAAAAAAAACAGAAACAGGCCATGCCGGTGTTTATGCTCCACATGAGCCTCTTCCAACCTTATTTCATCTCACTCTATCAACATATAATAGAATCTTACAACACAGGAGGCGGCCATTCAGAACTGTCCAACTTAGACCACAGATTTCTCCCCATGACCCTGCAAATTAGTCCTTTTTAAGTACATGTCCAATTCTCCTTTCTCCCTCGTGTGCTTAACTAGCCTCCGCTTAAATGCATCTGTGCTATTTGCCTCAACCACTCCATGTGGTAACGAGTTCCACATTCTCACCACTCTCTGGGTAAAGAAGTTTCTCCTGAATTACTGCATTTATTAGTGACCATCCTATATTTATGGCCCTTAGTTCTGGTCTCCCCTGCAAGTGGAAACATCTTCCCTATCGAACCCCTTCATAATTTTAAAGACCTCTATCAGGTCACCTCTCAGCCTTCTCTTTCCTAGAGAAAAAAGCCCCAACCTATTCAATCTTTCCTGATAGTTATAACCTCTCAGTTCTGGTATCACTCTTGTAAATCTTTTTTTGCATCTTCTCCAGTGCCTCTATATAATTTTTGTAATATGGAGACTGGAACTGTGCACAGTACTTGAAGCTCGATGTCACACTGTGGCCTTTGTCCTTAATGTGTCCTAGAACAGATATTATACTGTTGTGAAAGGATGTTCACTCATGTGAACAATGACTGCCCATCGCACACGTACAAGAGGGCTCTCATAATACATGTTTCAGAAACACTTTCAATTTAATCCACCAATAAGCTGTAAGTGCAGTCTCTCCCCTGGGATCTATTCTGAAATGGGCGGTAGAGGGTAAATGTCCTCAATAATCCAGCTCTCTGACTTTACTGCAGCAGGTTTCCAGCTTGAGTCTGCGCTGTGAGCATGGTAATGCATTCTTGGCTGCTAGTACTTACATGCGCTATATCATCCAAACAACCAAAGATATACTTTCTGGCTTCTTTTGACTTCATCCCTGTTTCTGCCTCATGCTCTTCTGGTGTCTAAAGCAAAATAGAGGATTTTTAAAAAATTAAGCATAAAAAATACAGGACTTAGAAGATGGAGGGAAAATCCATCAAATTATCAGCTCTCGCTTTCACGTAGGAGCACTGGCTAGTTTATTCAAGTCCTCATGCCGGCAGTTTATTTGTTTCAAAATGCAGATCTCTCCTTAGTAATGTTAACTTAAACCCCCTACCTCCCCCACCCCACCCCGATAACCCAAAACTCCTATCATCAGAAATGTTTTGTTCACCTATTTGCCAATGAGGCTGCACGCTCTCTGGAAGTGCGTGATGCATTTTTAATGCCAGGAAGCAGGTGCTGCAGCCAAGCACTGGTGAGAAACGCGACAAAAAAAATGCCTCATGAAAGGTGGTCATGTAAACCAGAATCAAGTGTGTTGACATGGGAAATGGACGTGTTCAGGGCAACTCTGCTACTCAATTACAATTCATCTACATTGTGTAAGCCCTATTAATGTTTTGTGTCAGGGCAAAGTGAATTGGGTGGGCATCAACGCTAAATGCATTGGGTGGGCATCAACACAAAGTGCATTGGGTGGGCATCAACACAAAGTGCATTGGGTGGGCATCAACACAAAGTGCATTGGGTGGGCATCAACACAAAGTGCATTGGGTGGGCATCAACGCTAAATGCATTGGGTGGGCATCAACACAAAGTGCATTGGGTGGGCATCAACACAAAGTGCATTGGGTGGGCATCAACACAAAGTGCATTGGGTGGGCATCAACACAAAGTGCATTGGGTGGGCATCAACACAGTGCATTGGGTGGGCATCAACACAGTGCATTGGGTGGGCATCAACACAAAGTGAATTGGGTGGGCATCAACACAAAGTGCATTGGGTGGGCATCAACACAAAGTGAATTGGGTGGGCATCAACACAGTGCACTGGGTGGGCATCAACACAAAGTGAATTGGGTGGGCATCAACACAAAGTGCATTGGGTGGGCATCAACACAAAGTGAATTGGGTGGGCATCAACACAAAGTGAATTGGGTGGGCATCAACACTGACTGCATTGGGTGGGCATCAACACTGACTGCATTGGGCGGGCATCAACACAAAGTGCATTGGGTGGGCATCAACACAAAGTGCATTGGGTGGGCATCAACACAAAGTGCATTGGGTGGGCATCAACACTGACTGCATCGGGTGGGCATCAACACTGACTGCATTGGGTGGGCATCAACACTGACTACATTGGGTGGGCATCAACACTGACTGCATTGGGTGGGCATCAACACTGACTGCATTGGGTGGGCATCAACACACAGTGCATTGGGTGGGCATCAACACAGTGCATTGGGTGGGCATCAACACACAGTGCATTGGGTGGGCATCAACACACAGTGCATTGGGTGGGCATCAACACACAGTGCATTGGGTGGGCATCAACACTGACTGCATTGGGTGGGCATCAACACTGACTGCATTGGGTGCGCATCAACACACAGTGCATTGGGTGGGCATCAACACACAGTGCATTGGGTGCGCATCGACATAAAGTGCATTGGGTGGGCATCGACACACAGTGCATTGGGTGCGCATCGACACAAAGTGCATTGGGTGGGCATCGACACACAGTGCATTGGGTGCGCATCGACACAAAGTGCATTGGGTGGGCATCGACACAAAGTGCATTGGGTGGGCATCAACACAAAGTGCATTGGGTGGGCATCAACACACAGTGCATTGGGTGCGCATCGACACAAAGTGCATTGGGTGGGCATCAACACAAAGTGCATTGGGTGGGCATCAACACACAGTGCATTGGGTGCGCATCGACACAAAGTGCATTGGGTGGGCATCGACACACAGTGCATTGGGTGGGCATCGACACAAAGTGCATTGGGTGGGCATCGACGCAGAGTGCATTGGGTGGGCACCGACGCAGAGTGCATTGGGTGGGCACCGACGCAGAGTGCATTGGGTGGGCACCGACGCAGAGTGCATTGAGTGGGCACCGACGCAGAGTGCATTGGGTGGGCACCGACGCAGAGTGAATTGGGTGGGCACCGACGCAGAGTGCATTGGGTGGGCACTGACGCAAAGTGTATTGGGTGGGCATCGATGCAAAACTAGCACATTGGTTTGAGTACCCAAAGATTTCAGTCTAAGACACAAATTTCGCCTGAAGGAGGAAAGTATTTGCATCTAATTTTGATCACAAGTTGCAGTGAGTTTTAAAATTACCTTCATTTTCCACCCTGAATACGTTGTTTCTGTCTCTCTTGAGAAAAACCGTGGTGTTTTTGTCCCCACATTTAATAGATGATCTCCTGGTAACCCTTGTGTTTGTGAAATATAACGTATCTGTGGGATTAAAAAAAAATCGATGAATCATTTCATGTGGTAAATACAGTGCAATGTATGCAAAGCATAAATAATGGATATTGTGCTTCATGGAGACAGTCTTCTCCTGGTCTAATAGTTATTGGTTCAACATTTGTGACATTAATGCAAAACAGTACAAGATTTTTTTTTCCTTTTAAAAAAAGACTTCTCTGTTGGACCGCATATTAAATACCATTCAATGACACAGCTATCAGACTTCTGCAGTTCTACACCCTGGCTACAGCTTGCGCTAACTTGTCGCCAATTACCCCTCCCTCTCTGTAAGAGATTATCTCACTGCTTATTATCTCCCTTCCCTATACCCTTCTCTAATCCACCAACATCTTTGAAGTTAAGCAATTCACGGATCATGATACCACCAGCTCAAATCGGGGCAAAATTACAGACCACCCCCCGTCCCTCTCCTGTAATGTATTACCCAGAACCTAAGATATCACTTTGCACGTTATGTGTGCAGCCCATTTATTTTACAGGGTTCCATTATATTAAGTAAACAAATAAGTCTCCTCAGAGACACCATCTCTTCCCTTGAAGGAGATTTTGCCTGGAGCCTCCAATGGAAAAATAAGGAATGACCAGGGACATGCCAGCCATTTTCAGTCTGACTGACCTCAACAATGTATATTTAGCAATGCTCACCAGTACTGACCTCCCCCTGACAAAGAATGCTGGCCATATCTATCAAATGTTCTGATTCAATCAGGACTTCCTGATTTTGCAGATCAATTTTGATCCTAACTTCAGAATGCCATTTCTAAATTTTAAAATGCCACTCCCATGTCCATACCATAAAAACTCCTGCCTCCCGATCGCAACCTCCATTCACTGCACCACTCTCCATTTCTCCTCGGCTTCTCTGTCCCTGGTGCAGCTTATTAAAGATTTAAAAAGTACCCTGATTACACATTGGAGATTGAAATTAAGACCAGGGTTTAAAACCCCATTTGCAAGTCAGGCACTTATTTGAGATAAAGGTTTGTGGTTATTTTTTAGGTTTGAACTACTTTTTCCTGCATTACACTGGAGGAAATCCAGTAATACAGGATTTTGAACACCTTTAGTAAATCTCCCTTAACCTTCTCTGAACTAAGGAGAACAATCCCAGCTTCTCCAGATGCTCCACGTAACTGAAGTCCCTCATCCCTGGTACCATTCTAGTAATACGTGATACTACAAGTAATAAAGTAGAATGTCCCTAACTGCGGCCTTTTTAGGGAGTTTTAGGGACTGCGTTGATGATTTTTGAATTTGCAGGCTAACAGGATTAGATGGCCCTGGCCAGGTGGTGATTTTGCACCAATTGCGCTGACCTAATGGCCATCTACGCGGAGTTGCTTTAAAGACGGATTCGCCGCTTCAAAGCAAGTGCGGCACAAACGTGGCAGATTTGACAAAGAAAGCAGCAACTTGCATTTATGTTGTGTCTCTCACGTCCTCAGGACATCTCGAAGTGCTTCGCGGCCTCTGGACTACTTTCGAAGTGTAGTCACAGCCGGCGGCCAATTTTTGCACAGCAAGGTCCTAACAACAGCAAATGAGATAAACAACCAGCTAATGGGGTCTCCTGGACTACTTTCAATCACCTAGAGGGATCGAAGAGGAATTATCCAGATCTTTTCCCCCCCCGCTAATTGGCTGTGGGTTTTTGGTCTGGTTTCTCGCCTCTCCCAGGAGACTGCATGACACCTAGAGGTTTGGGAGTCTCTTGACCTGATGCATAAGGTATCAGAACTGCAAGGGACAGGCTAGGTGGACCAGAAGGTCTTTTCTCGTCTGACGTTTTTGTATTCATATGTAATCTATATTTTGGTGGTGTCGATTGAGGGAGGAATGTTGGTCAAGATACCGGGAGAAATTCCCCACTCTTCTTCGAATAGTGGCATGGCATCTTTTGCAGGTGTACTGAGCAGGTAAACTGGGCCTCAGTTTAACGTCTCATTCAAGAGGCAGCCCTCCCTAAGTACTGTACTGAAGTGTCAGTCTACATTTTGTGCTCAAGTTTTGGAGTGGGGCTTGAAATCACAACCTTCCGACTCAGAAGCAAGGGTGCTACCAACTGAGCCAAGCTGAGGCTGGCAGAACAGAAACTAGCACTTTATTACTGAACTGCTTCCAGTGGAAGTTATGCTATGCTCCCTGCTCCTGTATGTTTGCATATGCAATACTGTTACAGTGTAGTTCTGATTTTGATGGCACTTGCTCTTAAGAGAAAGAAAGACTTGCATTCATATGGCACCTTTCATACCTCTGAACATCCCAAAGCACTTTACAGACAATGAAGTACTTTTTTTTTGAAGTGCAGTTGCTGTTGTAATATAGGAAACACGGCAGCCAGTTTATGCACAACAAGGTCCCACAAACAACAATGAGATAATGACCATACAAACACTTTTAGTGATTTTGGTTGAGGGGTAAATATTGGCCAGGACACTGGGGAGAACTCCCTTGCTCTTCTTCAAAATAGTGCCATGGGATCTTTACATCCACCTGAGAGGGCAGACGGGGCAGTACTGCACTGAAAATGTCAGCCTACATTATACGGTCAAGTCTCTGGAGTGGAGCTTCAACCCATGACCTTCCGACTTAGAGGCGAGAGAGGTCTACCCACAGAGGCATGGCTGACACCTGACCCAGCGTCTGCAGATTCACTGTGGAGAAAAGTAGCAGCACTAGGAAACACATCAACACAACACTTCAGTGCCTGCATTACAATCTTCTGCAATGATATAGCATTGATGCCTGCTGTATTAGGTGTGCTTTCATCCAAATTCAGATCTGATTCCTTTGGTTCGCTCGTGGTTAAATGCCGTAGATTGCCGTCAGGGGCTGTGCTGCCTGTAGTTAAGGCAGTACAAGTCCTAATCAACGTGACCACATCCCCTCTGTCGGACCTCTCAGCATTTATGAATATCTGACCTAATTGAGACTATCAGCATGTTTCTACTCAAAAGTGTGTGCCCTCCACTGGCAGAAATTGCAAATGCAACTCTGCAACCTTTCCCTCAAACCACACACCGCTTTTGAAAAGAGATCATGGCATTTACTGTGCTGGAAACGCAAAGCAGCAGCTTCACACGTTGGGCCCATGAACATTTTCACAAAGAGTAAATGCCGGTGAGCAGCTTTTGCATTTTGAACTGGAGCTGTAAGCAGGACTGAACGGGCGGTGCCTTACACAGGCGGGATTACAAACCAGCCTGACTTCAGAGAATTAGGTAAGGCCTCGACTTTGACAGCTCTGCCATCAAACCGAGGGAGTGGACTTTCATTAGCGACATGCCACTGGACTAATTTCAATGCATTGAGATAAGCGAGTTGGCATCCACAGTCGCACTGCCGAAGGGATTGGGTCATTCCACTTAACACACTCCAGCTACGTGCAGAGTCGTCATGTTTATACATAGACATTATGAATTTAGAATTGCGTCAACATCCATGAAGTGCTTTGCAACATAAATAGTGCACCCTGCCCGGATATATTGCTTCTTCTTCTACTGCTGCCAGGTTTAAATTTTCTGCTCCATTTCTACAAAATGTCACTGACCTGCCACAATAACCCGTAGCAGAAAGAAGCAGCAACGGTCATGCTCTGCAGGACTTGCCTCCTCCACGTCAAGTGAGTTGTGCTTTACGTGTGGTCAAAACCTTCATGGTAGACACAAGGCTGGGTGAGGAGTCCATGGCTGGGGAGGGGGACAAGGAAGGCCCCACAAGTCAAGCTGATCCCTGTTATTCTCCAGTCAGCCACAAGGAGGTAGAAGGACAGTGAGTTGGCTCAGCCTCTGCAATGGCTACACAGTATTTGGAAGACTTTCAACATGACTTAATCAAAACATGCCGAGCATGTCAGCACACAAGACTACTGTGTATTTATGGCATTTTTAATAAACATTCAATTGTATATTGTTTTCTAAACAATAAGTGCACTGCGCTTTTGGCTTTGCACTTTTCCAAAATCTTTTGGTCCTCTCAAGAACTATGCAAGTCTGGTCGTTGAGCTGTATATGTATCCCACACTGACTGAACCCCGCTCGCATCCAATCATTACCCTATAGAAAACCATATTCAATCCATCAAGCATATCAAAATGTCAATTTGGCTCAGGTGATAGCCCTCTTACCTTTGAGTCAAGAAGGTTGTGGGTTCAAGCCCCACTCCAGGGACTTGAGCACATAATCGAAGATGATACTCCAGTTTAGCACAGAGAGCCTGGTGTATTGTCAGACATGTTAAACCAAGGCCTCATCTGTTTGCTCCGGTGGGTCAGGGGACACGATGGATCCCATGGCACTATTCGCAGAAGAGCAGGGAGTTCTCCCGGTGTCCTGGCCAACTTTCATTCCTGAACCAGCACGACCCATCCCACAGCTGTTTGAGAGACCTTGCTGTGCGCAAAATAACTGCTGCGTTTGCCTACCTAACAACAGTGACAACTGCTACCTAACAATTGCTTCAAAGCAATCATGTTGCACGTGAAGTGCTTTGGGACGTTTCTGAGAGAACTATTATGGCGCTATATAAACTCAAAGAATAGTGACACTGGGTAGCCAAAATGAAGGCTGATTTTACCTCCTACTTACGCCATATAAAATCAATCAATAATTAAGCAAAGCCCACATCTATCTGCTTCCAGCTTGCCGTATCAATTTTTGAAATGGCTTTCACTGCCAAGATTTCCACTTAATGGTTCAGTCCTCTCCTCTGCCACTGTCAAATAAAAATGTGAAAAAATAAATGTTTCCATTAAAAAGATAAAAAGACTTTTGGTTCTGGAAACTGTAATCCAAGTTGAATTATTCCTGTCATCTCCAAATCACTTTTAAACTAATCAGGCATTAGTTTCTGTCTTGCCAATATGATTAGGAACAGGATTAGATTACTTCTGAAAAAAAACTATTTTAAGCTACTTTTAAAAATGGAAATAGGATGAGGGTTCAGCAGTAACAAAGGTCTAATGGTTTTATTCTCTTATTTCGGTTTTCAAGCTGTTGCCCACAACCTCACTCAGCTCCTCACACTCTAACTTCACTTTCTCTGGCCCCAACCTCACATTCCAGATTCTATTCCACTTCTGTCCTTCAGATATGATGATAAAATCAAGGCCCCGCCTGCCTGATTCTGTGCATCAGGTGAACTGTCCAAAAGAATTCCCCTGGCATCCGAGCCAACAATCCTCCCTCAGCCTTCAAAGGGGAGTGGGTGATTGAGGTGTACTAAGCTTTAGTAGTAGGACTTTAGTAATAGTCCAGTCCTGCACTTTCCTATGTAACCAACAACCCCAAGCACAGATTAACTGGCCATTCATCCCATTGCTGTTTGTGGGATCTTTCTGTGCACACATTGGCTGCCATGTTTGCCGATGCAACATTTGCTGCACTTTAAAAGATTTCCTTATATGTGAAGGACTTTGTGACGTTTCTGAATGATACACTAAAGCACTTAAAAAAAATGCATGTCTTTCTTTCCCCCCATAATCCAAATTGCACCCCTCCAACTTCAAATGCAGACATCTACCAGGATGTCCAAAGCTTCAAAACCTTTGATGCAAAACGCGGATGGTTTGAAAACATACGGCAAGTCTGATGTGTCCCAGTTGTACCAAGGGTGGAAGACAATCACCGCACATGCGGACCGTATTAAAGTAAATGTGACGGTATGTCTAGGAAGTTGAATAAAGGACAGGATGAATTTTATTTAATGGGACAGCAGACAGCACAAAAATATGGAGTTTGGCAAACTGCGAGGAGGACCGTAAACAACTTCAGGAGGAGATAGACGTATCAGATCGGGCAATTAAGATATCAGCTAAACCTATAAAAATCAGTGATTTGGCCGCAGTTAGAATACCCTCTCCAGATTTAATTGCCGTACTTTTAGGAAGGATATCAAGGCCATAGGTAGGGTACAGAAAAGATTCACTGAGGTGATGCCAGGAATAAGAAGCTTTGATTATGAGGACAAACTAGAGAAACAGGGCCTCTTTTTTTTTAGGACAAAGAAGGTTAAGAGAAGATCTGATGAAGGTGTTCAAAATTATGAGTGGTTATGATCAGGTAAACAGGAAACAACTATTTCAGTGAGTTGGTCACTGGAGGACATAAAATTCCTCACATCAGTCCTAAATTTGCTTTTTACTCATTTGAACACCGTATCCCCATCTCTGCTGGTTTATCTTCGACGCAGTGCTCTATGTCTACTTGTTCTTTACTATCTTATACACTTCTCAGTTGCTTCTGAAAAGCTCTTAGATTCTCCAGTCTTTCCTCATAGCTCAAGTCATCGGAAGCTGGGGATCAATTTCTGCACCAAATTCAATTTTTAAAAAAATCACATTTAAAAGAAGTGCATCGTAGATTAGGTACTTGTCACAAACAACCTCATTTTTCCGTACAGTGCTGACTTGTGCAGTCCAGCACGATGGAGATTTCCCACTTACACAGGACTTTGTGAAACATCTTCTCTTTTTGTTGAGTTACTTAATTTTTTTACTCCATCCTAGTGAAAGTGGAGAGTGTCAGATGAGAACCCAGGCTCATTTAAAAATATCTTCTGCTGGTGTGTGGTAATGAGAGCCGGTACTGGCATAGGAGAGCTCGAGGTTGGTTGATGACAAGAGAGCGCAATTCAAGCACATTATACCATAGTGGGAGCTCCGTAATCAGACAGATATCACAAGTCTTGTGATCCAATGCTTGGCCCTCAAATAGGATCGAGGTGACACAAAAACAGCACAAGGGCCCTAAATCAACCCCTCCCCAAGATCGGTAATTAAACAAAATCGTGTTCAGTGGGCCACGGAGTTCTAAATTTAATACCGAGCTGGCTTCATAATCCAGCCTCAACTTTTCCAAGATTAGCAGGTCTTGTTAGGAGATGGAAGTCTGTTCTGAAGCCAGCAGTAATCCCACAGCTCTTGCGCTGTGCGGAGGACTTTGAATTCAGTGCTCCAGAGAGGTGGGAATCGCCTGTAGCTTGCAAAAATTCACACAGAAGAGGCTACCAAAGGTCACAAGTGAGAAATTAGTACAGTTTCCTCATCCATTTATTGTACCTCCCTGAGCACAGACTCAATGTTGAAACAAATATAAAGCTGTGTGTGTGTGTGTGTGTGTGTGTGTGTGTGTGTGTACACGTACTGTTTCAAAAACACACTATAGTCTGGGTCCAGCTGCGCCAAAAAAGTGTAATGTCTGGTTTAACAAGCAGCATGCTCCAAACTTTCTGCTTCTAATCAGAAGAAGAGTTAGGAGTCAGGAAAGCTAGCCAATTGCTGCCAGCACCAGCTTTTGCCTTATTTTCCAGATCAACGAGACTGTAGACATGTAGGCTGGCTGCAAATGAAAGGGATTTCTGGCAAAGGAAGAGAGTACTTACAACATCAACACTAATACTCAAGTCAAACAGGCACTTAGTTTGGGGTTTGTAAGTATTTGCACAGGCTGCCACCCTTACTACTTGCCTGAATCCTCAGCCTAGCTGCCTTTACCAGCAGTGGTCCAGAGCACCATCCACCAAATGTAGAACAATCAGTTGGTTAGAAGGGGGTACAGTGGTGTTATGGTTATGATACTGGGCCAGTAATCCTGAAAATGTGAGTTCAAATCCCACCATGGTAGTTTGAGAATTTGAATTCATTAAGAAAACAATCTGGAAATAAAAAACTGTTATCAGTAAAAAGTGACCATGTTGGATTGTTGTAAAAGCCCAATTGGTTCACTGATGTCCTTTAGGGAAGGAAACCTGCTGCCCTTGCCTGGTCTGGGCCTATATGTGACTGCTGTTGGCCAGTGAGACTGTATGAAAGTGACAATGGCCATGTGCTTACCATTGATCAAAAGCAACACTCACCAATTCTTTTTTGAAAATGCAGATTTTTGATTAAATACTGAGTGCTGATGACAACATAGGGAAAATCAGTTTTGGGGAGTTAGCTGGGTGACGTGAGGAAGCTGTATTGACACTGATGTGATACGGTATTGCTCAGATATCCTAGATTAGGACTATACTTAATCTTGTCCATCTCAAGCCACCAGGCTAAGACATTCCTCCTAATTTTTTTTTAAACTAGAGAATCTTTTGTGTCATAAAAACCTGTCGAGCTGGAAACCATCTCAAAGGAACACTTCTACTTTTGTTTTTTTTAACACTACGCTGAATTCTTCGAGGAACACAGAGTGCAAAAAACACCAAGGGCTCGATTTTGCGATCGCGTTTCCGGCGGGGTGGCCCCGAAAATCCCGATCTCCGGTCACGTGACCGGATCACGACGAAATCCCGGCCACTTCCGGGTACCGCGCTGACGTGCGGGGCTGCGCGCGCAAGCCCCGCTGGTGGGAATCCCGCAGGCAATTAAAGCCAGCGGGGTTCCACTTGAGAGTACTTAACTTGCTCGTTGTGGTCAGTTAATGAGCTGAAGCAGCTGTCAAAAGAGGAAGTGTGGGATTTTAGGTTCAAGGCAGTGAGTTTCACACACTGGGGGAAACAGTCCCTTTCCAACCAGGCGTGTTGCAGCCAGCAGCCTGTGGCAGGTGCCAAGGTGCGCTCCACGGGGGAGAGCCCTCACCCACGCAGGAGGCCACCGCGTCACATGTGGCAACCCCTGCCCTCCACCACCCCCCGCCAAGCCAGAGGACAGACCGACACGAAACCGCAGCCCCAGTCCGAGGACCCACCCACCTACCCTGCACAACCCCTCAGACCAACACCTGCCAGATGGGTGGTGCGTTGACATCGTCGGAGGGCGAACAGGATGACCAGCCCCAGCAGCCTCGCAGTCCACGCCGTCCGCCTCGGAGACGTGGGGCCCCCCAACACGGTGCTGCGGCACACCCACCTGCACAGCAGGAGGGAGGGCAACCGCAGAGAGAGATGCGTCGCAGGAGGCACTACCCTCCGCACAGGGTGTACAGAGCGAGGCTCAGCTTCATGGACCTCTCCGAGGAGCAGTGCATACGGAGGCTCAGAGTCAATCGCCAGGTAGTCGCCGACATCTGCAGCCTCCTTAACGACGAGCTGCTCCCTGATGGACCAAGCAGCATGTTCCAACCTGTCGCCGTCAAAGTCACCACTGCCCTCAACTTCTTCGCATCCGGTTCCTTCCAGGGTGCCACCGGGGACATCACCGGGGTCTGTCAGTCCTCTGCACACAAGTGCATAAGCCAGGTCACCGATGGGTTGTTCCGCAGGGCCTCGCACTACATCAACTTCGCCATGGACGAGCGCAGCCAGATGGAGAGGGCGGTTGGATTCCATGCCATGGCCGGCTTCCCACGGGTGCAGGGTGTAATCGACTGCACCCACATCGCAATACGGGCACCTCCGCATGAGCCAGGGCTGTTCATCAACAGGAAGGGGTATCACTCCATGAACGCCCAGCTCATCTGTGACCACCGCCAGAGATTCCTACACGTGTGCGCCAGATACCCCGGCAGCTGCCACGATGCCTTCGTCCTCAGGGAGTCCGCCGTCCCGCCCATCCTGCAGGCACCCAACGCCGGCAACGGCTGGCTCCTCGGCGACAAGGGGTATCCCCTACACACGTGGCTCATGACACCTCTGAGGAACCCCATCACCGAGCCGGAGCGTCGGTACAATGACAGCCACACTGCTACCAGGTCTACAATTGAGCAGACCATAGGGCTTCTCAAGATGCGCTTCAGGTGCCTTGATCGTTCTGGGGGAGCGCTCCAATACACACCATTCAGAGTGGGACGAATCATAGTTGTCTGCTGTGCCATGCACAACATGGCCCAACAGAGGGGGGTGCCGCTGGAGGAGGCCCCATCCACACCCGCCACCCACATTGAGGAAGGCGAGGGCAAGGAGGAGGAGGAGGAGGAGGAGGCGGAGGAGGAGGAGGCGGAGGAGGAGGACGCGCAGGAGGATGTTGGACGACCCATGCGCCGAGCCGCGACTCACCGGGATGGTCGCCGGGCCAGGGAGGCACTCATACGTCAACGGTTCTCCTAGAGTCAGACACTGCGAGGCGCTCGCATCTCCTGACCTGCACATGTGAGCGGCCATACCAGCCCCCTCCACTGAAGAGTGCTGCCAGTAATCCTGCACCCACAGCAGTGTGCCCAATGGGTGGCAGCAGGTGTTTGCCGTCATGATGGCCTCCACGGAACGCACCTATTGCACAAGCCGCGGAAGAATGGACGAGAGGTGGCAGGAGTGGTGAGAATATAGTATTTAATATCTCGAATGTGACATTATATAAAAAAAAGTACAAATTAATAAACACCCTGGTGTATTCCTTTTGTGATTATAAGGCCTTTGCAATTCTTTTCCGGGAACCCCTACGTGGTGCTACCCCTGTGGCTCCAGCAGAGGTAGTGGCAGGTTGCTCGTCTTCTTGCCTTGACCGGGTAGATGCTTTTGGCGGACGGCCCCTGGGTTTCGGTGCCCGTGACGGCACCTCCACAGACTGCTCCTCCTGCACCGGGGCAGGGGCAGACTCGGCCACCTGGAGAGGAGGCACCATTGCGGGTACTGGTTGAGAGGTGGGCGACGGGTGGGACGTGGGGGCGCCTTGAGAAGCGTCCCCGCTTCCATGTCCCCGGTCACCATCATCCCTCTCTTGGCCTCGGCCCACATCACCCCTTCCACCCTGCTGGACGGCAGTTTGGATGGCATGTGTGAGGCCTTGCAAGGCCACCCCTAGTGTATCCCTCAGCCTGTTGATGGCGTCGGAATGTTGCTCACCCTGAATCCGTACAGACGTTGTCAGGGCCTGCATGGACTCGATCTGGAGCTGTGCGTGACGCTCGAGGGAGGCCAGCCTGTCCTCCACCGCAGACAGTCCCGCACCTACCCGCGACACTGTGTCGCCGGTACCCTCCTGTGCCTGCGCCACCAATGCCCACATGCAGGAGTTGGACTCCTCCATCGCCTGCGCTATTGTGGACAATGCGCGCGGCACCTCTGCCAGTACCTCAGCAATTAGCTGGTGGCCCTCGACGACTCTCCTTTTCACTGGTGGCCCCCTGGGTTCAGCATCTGGGTCCGGCTGAGCAGAGCCTGGAGATGAGTGCTCCCTCCGTCGCGGACCCTCCGCGGCTGCCCCTGCCACCAGGGTCTGCTCATGCTCACTCGTGCGCGGTGACTCACCAAGTGCTACCCCAACTAGTTGGCGAGGGGGACCCACCGAGGTGCGTGTCTCTGCGCTGGTGGATGGTTGGCTCTGATGTGACGATGCACCCTCAGAGACCGCCATGTCCTCTGAGGAATCGCCCTCCACGATCGCTTCACACAAAGACGGACCTGCAAGAGAACAGAGGGCACTTTGAGGCATGTGGACCAACTTGACAGTGCGCCTGATGGCAGGTGATGATACGGTAACTCGCGATCATGGGTGTTGAGTGTCAGCTTTCCCTTACCGGCCGTTTCGGCAGCGACACACTCGCCATCGGCCACCGACAGGCAATGTCGCGTGCGGGCGAGGTCGAGCGCCTCCACCTCGGCGTCGGTGAGCTCCACCACTTGCGGCGGCCCACCTCCGGTGCGTGCCCTTTCCCTATTGTTCTTGCTTCTCTTCTCCTGTGAAGGCAAAACACAGATGTGTGAGTGGGTGCGTATTGCATCGTGAGACGCATCGAGCATCGGTGTGGTTGGGTTGAGCGTGGCGCGGATGGATGGGAGGATGCGTGGGCCACGTGCCCATCCCATTGCATGGGGATTGGGGTGTGTGGTAGTGTTCGGGTGGGGTCAGGGACGGTGGGTACTTGCGTGCACGGCGAGGATGGTGAATGAGTGGTGTGAGGATTGCTGATGGAGCGCAGTGGTGGCTGTGCAGGAGGGGTTGTGATCTGTTTGGCGTGATGGTGGGGACGGGATGTGGGAGGGTGCGTTGGTGTACTCACCTTGCCAGACCTAGTCAGGTCATTGAAGCGCTTGCGGCACTGCTCCCAAGTCCTTGGGGTGTTGCCCCTGCTGCTCACCTCCGCCGCCACCTCTGCCCATGCCTTCCTGGTTGCGGCGGCAGGGAACTTGCGTCCATCTTCTGGGAAGAGTGTTTCCCTCCTCCTCCTCACGCCCTCCAGCATCAGCTGCAGTGCCAGGTCTGAAAAACGGGGCGCAGCCTTTCCCCTTTGCTGAGCCATCGTCTCAAACCGCTTGCTTGTAGCAGGAGGGGCTTTGGGAGACTGCCCCTTTAACTGGAGCTCCTACATCGCGTCGACGGTACTGCGCATGCGCAGCCGGCCGGCACGCAGCTGGGGAGCGGAGAACCCGGAAGCAGGGCTTAATCAGTTCAATTATCCCGCGATCGCGTGGGGGACGCACACGATTAGCCGTCCGCGTTTTCCACGCTCCCGGAGGACCACCCGCTGGGAACCCGCAGGCCTGCTAAATTCGAGCCCCAAGAGTCATAAATGAAAGAGGCTGACAATTGCACACTGGCACTTTTCATCTGGAAGGAGAAAGGGTCTTTCAGAATCCACACTACTACCCACAGCAAATACTTCAGCTTTTGTTAAAAATGTCAGGAGAAAGGAAACACACGTTAATGAAGAGAGTTAAAAGAGCTGAGAATCTGCTCTTTTTTTTTAAAAAAGAGCAGTATGCCTAATTCGGGTGACAGTCGCCCAGGCAATCTTTCATTTTGTACTGGATGGCCTATTGGATTACCAGAGCCAAGCCCAATCCTATTGTTACCCAGTGTCCACGAGCCACTTTCCAGCAGAGAATCACCAGGTAGCAGTTGGGATTAGGAACCCCTGGCTGATTATTTCCCTCCACACCCACCCCCTCTAGTCAGATACTAAAGCCAATTGCAGCAACCTTACCCAATTGAGATCAGCTAACTTGGCAACTCCAAGATGTCAGCCTTGGCTCAGTGGCAGCACTCTTGCCTCTGAGTTAGAAGGTTGTGGGTTCGTGTCCCCCATCAGAGACTTAAGCACATAATCTAGGCCGACACTTCATTGCAGTATTCCCTCAGTACTGCACCGTCGGAAGTGGCGTCTTTCGGATGAGACGTTAAACCGAGGCCCTGTCTACCCTCTCAGGTGGATGTAAAAGGTCCCATGGCACTATTATGAAGAACAGCAGGGTAGTTCTCTCTGGTGTCCTGGCCAATATTTATCCCTCAACCAACATCAATAAAAAGAGATTAACTGGTCATTTATCTTATTGCTGTAGTGGGAACTTGCTGTGCGCAAATTTACTGTCGTGTTTCCGATATCACAACAGTACTTCAAAAGTATTTAATTGGTTAGGATGTCCTGAGGTTGTGAAAGACGCTAAATAAATGCAAGTTCTTTCTTTTTGAGCCAGTCTTTTACCCCGAATGTCTACAGCTTTGAGCATAATTAATAAAAGCAGCCTTGTGCCCTGGCATAACTGCACTTTTGTTTTCCTTTGCTCCTGAATCAAGCTTGACCTTAAGTGACACTAGATCAAGAAACGTTTCTCTTCTTTTAAAAAGAAATGGTGACATTTAAAAACAGAATAAAAATATAATAAAATTCTTCCCATTCAAAATGAAACTTTAAAACAGAAAAATAATGCTTACTCCTTTAATTGTGAAGCACGTCAAACATGATCACCAACATTCAGCCAGCTTTGGCGTGCTGGTCTTTTCCCTTATGAGGCAGTTAATGTGCGACAGTTAAAAATAAGTCCTTACCTGGTCATATTCCAGTGCTCCTGGGTACAAGGGCCAGCCAAGAAATAGCTCGGCAATCACACACCCCAGTGACCACATGTCTATGGCTTCACAAAACGGCAAACCCAAAATAATCTCCGGCGCTCTGGGGAAATAAGAAAATATAACGTTGCATTAGAAGGGACAGGTCGGGAGAGCACAGAAAATGCCATGTTCATTCACAGTTCGGAATATTTATGTGTGGATAGACTGTACGGGCATCAACAGAACAGCCCCTGTAAGAGAGAAAGAGATCAGCAATCTTACACTGCCCATTTATGAAGCCTTTTCTTTAATGTTAGTGTTTTCATCGCTCCACCATTGGCGGCCGTGCCTTCAGCTGCCTAGGCCCTAAGCTCTGGAATTCCCTCCCTAAACCTCTCTTCTCCTTTAAGACGCTCCTTAAAACCACCTACCCCTTTGACCAAGCTTTTTGTCACCTGTCCTAATATCTCCTTATGTGGCTCGGTGTCATATTTTATCAGTCCTAAGTTTGAACCTGTGTCTTCTCATCCTACTCATGTAATTTAATTTGAATTTTTCCATACCGTTTACTCTCTTATGTACCTCTAAGGCCACATCTCAGCAGTCTCCTTTCAAGACTCCAAAGTTCCAGGTTTGTCCAGTCTTTCCTCATAATTCAGACCTTGCACACTGGGGATCAGCCCTTGGGTCATTTCTGAACTGCCTCCAGCACCTGAATGTCTCCTTTGTGCCTTGGTGACCAGAACTGGACAGAGTGTTAAGTTTGCACCAAGGCAGAAAGGGATTTCTTCTCCTCACTCGTATGACCAAATTCATTGTTTATTAAAGACCTCTCAGTTTGTGGGGATATTGGTGGAACGACATTACAAATGATCAGTAATGTCATGTCACTCCACTAATATTCCCACAAACAAAGTGAGAGTGAGGAGTTTTATATAGAAAAAGCTAACTTAACAGTCACAATTCCAAAACAAAGTTTGTGGTTGAGCTTTGATTTAAATGGTGTACCCAAATAGATTTCAGAATCACCATTGGTCAGATAGCCCGAAGTGATGGTAACTGTGGTGGTTTGGGATATTTAACATTGAACATTGTTCACCTAACAGGGGAAAGGGTTTTGAAAGAGGTTTTGAGTTGCCAAAAGGCTTTGGAGAGCTACAACAAAGACAGTATTGCATTACAAATCCAATACGAGATAGGTATGAGACAGGTGTTAATGAAAGAAGAGGACTAACATTGAGCCTGTGGGAAAGATGACTACACACGAATGGTCGAAGAACACCCTAAAGGCTGGAACCAGAGCTGAAGAGGAATGAATTGTTTTAATGTAGCAGTTAATCTGCTGCGTGACAAAAGAAGCCATATGCCTTATAGAATTACATAGAATTTGACAGCACAGAAACAGGCCATTTGGCCCAACTGGTCTATGCCGGTGTTTATGCTCCACACGAGCCTCCTCCCACCTTACTTCATCTCACTCTATCAATATAACCTTCTATTCCTTTCTCCCTCCTGTACTTATCTAGCTTCCCCTTAAATGCATCGATGATAATTGCCTCCATGTGGTAGCAAGTTCCACATTCTCACCACTCTTTACCCAAAGAAGTTTCTCCTGAATTCCTTATTGGACTTATTAGTCACTGTCTTAAATTTATGGCCTCTAGTTTTAGACTCCCCCACAAGTGGAAACATCTTCTTTACATCTATCCTAGCGAACCCCTTGATAAATTTAAAGACCTCTATCAGGTCACCTCTCAGTCTTCTTTCTAAAGAAAAGAGCCCAGCCTGTTCAGTCTTTCCTGATAGTTATACTATGTGACAAATTTAACTTGAAACTTATATCATCTATGTTACCTTGCAACACCGACTATAAAAGTGCATCTTCGGACGTTCCAATTGAACATTCTTCGGTTATACTGCATTGAGTCAAAACCAAGAAATGCTGTGCAATTGGAATACAGGAAAATCAATTCTATACTTATGCTTATAATTTAGATTCTGCTGATTTTCGTTAAGCCAAGTTTAATTTTGGAGCTAATTTGCAGTCAATACCGACACTGAACCATCTGATGGTACCGGCTCTAAGTGTCGTTGAATAAATCAGTTATTTGCGGCACTTCGTGTTGCGTTACGTCAGTTGCCACAGAGCTGAGCCACAGAAATGATACTTCAGCCACTACTACGTTGTATTCATACTGCAGTGTGGCTGGCTGTCCTGATTGGAGGTTGTTTGCGTAGGATGACTCAGGACCAAATTAGACATCACACATAAATCGTAAACACAAACAAATAAATCCTCCATCAACTCTGTTCATTTCACAGGGACAGTATAAAAAAAACTCAGGTGAGGTAGGACACTGTATTGTATGGATGAAGAGAGAGCAAGGAGTTAACAATGTGCCCCTTGGGGGGGGGGGGGGGTGGTGCATGTGCGGGGTGTGTGCACGCGTGGGGGATGTTCGTGCGTGGGGTGTGCACGCATGGGGGATGTTCGTGCGTGGGGTGTGCACGCATGGGGGATGTGCTTTGTGGGGAGCATGTGTGGGGTATGTGTGCGTGGGGGTGTGCGCGTGTGCTTTGGGGGGAGTGCATGTTTGGGGGGAGTGCGCATGGTGGGGTGTTTGTGCGTGGTGGGGGGGGGGGGTGTGTGTGAGGTGTGTGCGCGTGGGGGGTGCATGTGCACTTTGAGGGGAGGGCATGTGCGGGCCAGTGCATGGGGGGATCTGTGCGTGCGTGGGGGAGTGTGTGTGTGTGTGTGTGTGTGTGTGTGTGTGTGTGGTACCGCGTGGGTGAGGCCGTGTGCATGCGTGCCTGCGATCTGTGTATGTGTGTTTTTTTTTAAATGTGTTTGAGAATGTCTCCAGCCGGAAATCTCCCATGAATGTGTGTGGAGAGCACGCGATGTCGAATACATGCAGCCATCCCAGAAAAGATCAAACTTTTTTCTACAATTCCTTGTCCCAACTTGCTGCTTATAATTAAAAATTGTAACGGTGTACCCAGGGCACCTCCCAGCAACCTGTGGCTGACAAGGGCAGAAAGCTGACAACAGGTTCTTTATCTCCCTCCTCTTCTGCAGAAAGTAAGGGAGGAGTTATTAGAAAGTCTCTCCTCCAGCAGAATTCCAGACATTCTGTCATTTTTAATACCATAACCAGAAAATGACAAGTGTGTGTCATCCACCGTTGTCATTCTGTTCTTCGATTATTTTTCTATCGCTGGTAGAGGCACAGGGTAAGCAGAAAGTGAGTGTTACAGTACGTAAACAATGAATCAACATTGTCCCTTTCTAAATGCCCTCAATAAAGTCAATCTCGAGCCGTGCATTTGCCTCTGGCAATGACGAGTAAACATCTGTCACGCTTCCTGTGCTTTATCTTGAAATCTGGTTGGCACGCTAGCAACACACCTCCGACACAGGGTGCAGCCCAAGGACCTAAAATATACTCTGTCTCCCACCCGAAGGGGGCAACACTCCAAAATCTTGGCAACAGAACCAAACCAACTGACACAAAGGGCCAGC
This sequence comes from Heptranchias perlo, assembly GCF_035084215.1. Classification (NCBI taxonomy): domain Eukaryota; kingdom Metazoa; phylum Chordata; class Chondrichthyes; order Hexanchiformes; family Hexanchidae; genus Heptranchias; species Heptranchias perlo. The sequence goes on along the minus strand of NC_090336.1, from coordinate 61,710,119 downwards.
ACAGGAGTATAAAGAGACATTCCTGCGCTATCTAGTGATCGTGCCCAGAGCCATCTACTCTGTGAAGATCACGTGTCATCACAAAATACACTGTAAGCGTCGTTTTCCCGACCCCTGGGAAAACTGCATCACCAGATCATTTCAAATCAGGCTCCCAATTGTACTGCAGGAGCCCGATTTAAGTATGTTAATAAACGTCCCGCCTCTCCACAGCGGGACAATCGGATGTAATAATGGCAGGCGCCTGTGCGGCATGTTGGGGTCGGGTTACGTGGATTTTACATTTTAACATCACCCCCACCCCTCTCTCGCCCGTCATGGGGGGCGGTTAATATCATGGCCAATAAGTCAAACTCTGCTTTTACTGCATTATAGGATCTTCATTGCCGTTTTGGCGATCGTATCCAGCAATTATACCCGTTCTTCCGCCAAAACCACAAAGTAGTGGCCTTGTTTACAGCCAATCATTTCTAGTGGTGGAGCCTGGACGATGAACTTGGAGGAATGTGCACTCAAGATTGTTTGTCCATTCACAGGACAGACTAAGGTCGGCATAGTAAGCCTGCTGCTCGCAGCATTCTAATGTTGGTGTGCAAACCTTTTTCTTCATCAATGGGGGTTGGGGGGGGGGGGGTGAAGGCAGAAAAATAAAAATGATAATGTGTGAACTCTGCTTCATGTCCAGGGCCCCCGGCTGGGAGCCCCCTGGATAGAAGCGGGGCCTCCATCAGAACAGGATGTAAGCATTCCACTGCAACTAAAAACAAAACCCACAAAGCCTACAATTACACAGGAGAACTCCAAAAATACAATCCGTGGAGTGATCCCACACCCTTGCCTGGTGCTATGATGTCTGCACTTTAATTAGACAGGATGCCAAATCAGGCTCCATTCTGCAATCGATACAGCGCCTCAGTAACCTTTATGTTGATTTAAAAAAAAATTTTAATGTTAAGGAAGCTGCTTGCTCCTGTTCTAACAGAGGTCAGAAGGCATTCCAGCAGCTCCTTCAGTCGAAAAGCTTGACTAGTTTTATGGCATGCAGCTTCGTTTAAGATTTTACAGGCAGGAGCTTCAAGCAAGACTCGACAGAGAATGGGAGCTGGTAGACGAGGTGGGGGTGGGTGAGGTTTTCGCCGTATACCATTCAGTTAAGTGACGACCAGCAGATATTGGAATACCGAAGCAAAACAGATGAAAAGTAGGAATATGGAACCCAAAATCTATTCTCACAGCAGAATACTGCACTGCAGCTGTGTAATTAAAATTCACTCTGATGAAATGGGTCTCAAAGGTAGTGTGTTATCTGCTCCCAGGGTGCCAGGAATCCCAAGATAAAGATTCAGTAGCTGAAAGGCAGGCAGGATCACCACTATCCGTGTGTCCAAAACACTGACCCCTTATATGTCCAGAGTTTCAAACTGCTGTGGAGTATCCCGCTGGATGGTCATTATTGGCGGAGCTCGAGGGGCTGAATGGCCCACTTCTGTTCCTATGTTATTCAGCACTCTTGTCATCAGATAGCTTCTACTACAGTAAAAGGAAATGTAACATCCAACACAGGAGTGATTTCAATATATTAAATAGATAAGGCCGTTTGTGGGCAACCTCTGCTTCAAGATGGCAGCACTCTCGCCTCTGAGTCAGAAGGTTGTGGGTTCAAAGCCCCACTCCAGAGACTTGAGCACAAAAGTCTTTTGGATGAGATGTTAAACCAATATTTATCCCTCAACATCACTAAAACAGATTATCTGGTTATTATCACATTACTGTTTGCAGGAGCTTGCTGTGTGCAAATTGGCTGCCCCATATTTCCTACATTATAACAGTGACTACCCTTCAAAAGTACTTCATTGGCTGTGAAGCCCTTTGGGACATCCTGAAGTCGTGAAAGGCGCTATATAAATGCTTTCCTCTTTCTTTCTTGTTTTCCTCAAATCCTAACAGCGTGGAAACTTCAGATGTCTGGTGACTGAGAGGGGCATAAGTACTGACTGACAGGAGATTTTATTTGCAGTCTGCAGAATAGAGGATTCACAAAGTGATTGAAGCACGTGGAGAGTCAAGTGAATATAGCTCCCATACCCAAAGATAAGATCAAAGGTGGGGAACCATATGCCTCATTGTTATTTTTAAGAAGCACGGTGTAATGTACTGTCAGCACTCAGGGGCGGATGTTAGTTATTTGAAATAATTACTGTAATATTTGGGTCAGCTGCTACTGTCTGTCTCCAGATCAGCTGGGATGGCAGGCCTGGCAGTCTACTTATTGCTTCCATCACTGTACTGAGTGATGTCTGGGAACAAGGTCAGACTGTAGGGATGCGAACAGGCAGCTTGAGCAAAACATGTTTAAAATACTGTCTTGGGGAGGGGCAAAGAGACCTATTCTACTTATATTTTAGGTTATTTGTGATTACATAAATTTATTCCACAGATTGTTGGTGGCTGAAATTTAATACAGCGATTAAATTGGTGTGCTCGTCTAAATTAGTCTAGGGTACGGTAGCATAGTGGTTATGTTACTGGACTAGTAGTCCAGAGGCCTGGACTAATAATCCGGAGTCAGGAGTTCAAATCTGGGCTGGGGAATTTAAATTCAATTAAATAAAATCTGGATTTAAAAAAAACTATCAGTAATGGTGGCCATGAAACTACTGGATCGTCATAAAAACCCATCTAGTTCACTAATGTCCTTCAGGGAAGGAAACCTGCCGTCCTTACCCAGTCTGGCCCATATGTGACTCCAGACTCACAGCAATATGGTTGATTCTGAAATGGCCTAGCAAGCCACTCAGTTGTACAATCTCGCTACAAAAAGTCACAAGAAGAATAAAACCGGACGGACCACTAGGCACCGGACACAACAAGGCAAACCAAGCCCAGTCGAACCTGCAAAATCCTCCTCACTAACATCTGGGGACTTGTGCCAAAATTGGGAGAGCTATCCCACAGACTAGTCAAGCAACACAGCCTGACATAGCCACTCAGAGGTGGTGGTACAGTGGTGTACAGTCAGGGGGGGAGTGGCCCTGGGAGTCCTCAACAATGACAACAGACCCCATGAAATCTCATGGCATCAGGTCATAAATGGGCAAGGAAACCTCCTGCTGATTACCACCTATGCCCTCCCTCAGCTAATGAATCAGTCCTCCTCCATGTTGAACACCACTTGGAGGAAGCAAAGGCACAGAATGTAATCTGGGTGGGGGACTTCAATGTCCATCACCAAAAGTGGCTCGGTAGCACCACTACTGACCGAGCTGGCCGAGTCCTGAAGGACATAGCTGCCAAACTGGGCCTGCGACAGGTGGTGAGCGAACCAACACGAGGAAAATAACTACTTGACCTCGTCCTCACTAATCTGGCAGATGCATCTGTCAATGACAGTACTGGTAGGAGTGACCACCGCACAGTCCTTGTGGAGACGAAGTCCCATCTTCACAATGAGGATACCGTCCATCGTGTTGTGTGGCACTACCACCGTGCTAAATGGGATAGGTTCAGAACAGATCTAGCAGCTCAAAACTGGGCATCCATGAGGCGCTGTGGGCCATCAGCAGCAGCAGAATTGTATTCCAGCACAATCTGTCACCTCATGGCCCAGCATTTTCCTCACTCTACCATTACCAACAAGCCAGGGGATCAACCCTGGCTCAATGAAGAGTGCAGAAGAGCATGCCAGGAGCAGCATCAGGCGTATCTAAAAATGAGGTGCCAACCTGGTGAAGCTACAACACAGGATTACAGTTAAACAACTAACAGGAGGAGGATGCTCCGTGAACATCTTCAATGATGGCAGAATCCAGCACGTGAGTGCAAAAGACAAGGCTGAAGCGTTTGCAACCATCTTCAGCCAGATGGCCTCCTCCCGACATCCCCACCAGCAGAGAAGCCCGTCTTCAGCCAATTCGATTCACTCCATGAATCAAGCAACGGCTGAGTGCACTGGATACAGCAAAGGCTATGGGCCTCGACAACATCCCAGCTGTAGTGCTGAAGACTTGTGCTCCAGAACTAGCCGCACCTCTAGCTGTTCCAGTGCAGCTACAACATTGGCATCTACCTGACAATGTGGAAAATTGCCCAGGTATGTACTGTCCACAAAAAGCAGGACAAATCCAATCTGGCCAATTACCGCCCCATCAGTCCACTCTCAATCATCAGCAAAGTGACGGAAGGTGTCATCGACTGTGCTATCAAGTGGCACTTACTCACCAATAACCTGCTCACCAATGCTCAGTTTGGGTTAGTAAAATTAAAGTCAACGGGAATCAGGGGGAAAACTCTCCAGTGGCTGGAGTCACACCGAGCACAAAGGAAGGTGGTAATGGTTGTTGGAGGCCAAATCATCTCAGCCGCAGGACACTGCTGCAGGAGTTCCTCAGGGCAGTGTTCTAGGCCGAACCATCTTCAGCTGCTTCATCAATGATCTTCCCTCCATCATAAGGTCAGAAATGGGGATGTTCGCTGATGATTGCAGAGTTTTTTTTTCTGATTGCACAGTGTTCAGTTCCATTCGCAACCGCTCAGATAATGAAGCAGTCCGTGCCTGTATGCAGCAAGACCTGGACAACATCCAGGCTTGGGCTGATAAATGGCAAGTAACATTCGTGCCAGACAAATGTCAGGCAATGACTATCTCCAACAAGAGAAAGTCTAACCACCTCCCCTTGACATTCAACGGCATTACAATCGCCGAATCCCCCACCATCAACAACATTGACCAGAAACTTAACTGGACTAGCCACATAAATACTGTGGCTACAAGAGCAGGTCAGAGGCTGGGTATTCTGTGGCGAGTGACTCACCTCCTGACTCCCCAAAGCCTTTCCACCATCTGCAAGGCACAAGTCAGGAGTGTGATGGAATACTCTCCACTTGCCTGGATGAGTGCAGCTCCAACAACACTCAAGAAGCTCAACACCATCCAGGACAAAGCAGCCCGCTTGATTGGCACACTGTCCACCACCCTAAACATTCACTCCCTTCACCACCGGCGCACTGTGGCTGCAGTGTGTACCATCCACAGGATGCACTGCAGCAACTCGCCAAGGCTTCTTCGACAGCACCTCCCAAACTCGCGACCTCTACCACCTAGAAGGACATGGGCAGCAGGCACATGGGAACAACACCACCTGCACGTTCCCTCCAAGTCACACACCATCCCGACTAGCCACATAAATACTGTGGCTACAAGAGCAGGGTTCTTCATTGAGGGTTCTATAACAAGGGGACATAGATTCAAGGTAAAAGGCGGGAGGTTTAGAGGGGATTTGAGAAAGAACTTTTTCACCCAGAGGGTGGTTGGAGTCTGGAACTCACTGCCTGAAAGGGTTGTGGAGGCAGGAACCCTCACAACATTCAAGAAGCATTTGGATGAGCACTTGAAATGCCATAGCATACAAGGCTACGGACCAAATGCTGGAATATGGGATTAGAGTAGACAGGGCTTGATGGCCCGCGTGGACACGATGGGCCGAAGGGCCTCTATCCGTGCTGTATAACTCTATGACTCTCTATGACTTGGAAATATATCGCCGTTCCTTCATCGTCGATGGGTCAAAATCCTGGAACTCCCTTCCTAACAGCACTGTGGGAGAATCTTCAACGCACGGAATGCAGCGGTTCAAGAAGGCGGCTCACCACCACCTTCTCAAGGGCAATTAGGGATGGGCAATAAATTCTGTCCTTGCCGGCGACGCCCACATCCCATGAACGAATAATAAAAAAAGAAATGAATAGCTGAAGCTTTATCACAAGCCTGACTCAATGAGATGGCTGATTTAAAGTTAAAACATTTTAAGTATTCCACAGTTGAAGTGTGACCCACAGTCTCAAATCCAAGTCACTTTGATTTTTCTTAAGACACATTTTCATAAAATCAGCTCCGATCGAAATGAAAAGGAACGAAGAAATCGGGTAAAATGGTATTATTTTCAGATGTGCGCACTCCTAAACTTTGTAATTGCAGCAAATTGTGTTTTACAAGAACTATACTTTCCAATGGCAGTTCCTAATTGTGGTTCACCTTCTCAGACAAAAAAAATTAAACATACTGTCTACTTTTGTTAACTTGAAGTTGTTTAATTCAAATTACTGTGTAAGTTAATTCTTTTTAGCACAAAGAATGAACTAAGAGGAGTGGACTGTTATAGCAGTGAACCACCCGTAGCATTGGTCGGCAATCATCTAGGATCTAGGGTTCGTTGTTCTGCCATTTACCGCAGTTAAGCTGTAGCCTAAAGGCAACATCGCTTCACACACCTCTGTAATACGGCAAATTTACTGAAGCTATACATCACGCGACTGACAAGACACACCTTAAAATGAAAGATGCACAGATGTATTGGCAATACTGTTTACCTCCCAGTTTACAAAACTGGCTTAAGGTGTAAATAGCTGTGTCATTCCCTATCCAAAACCACTCCTCAGTTATTTCTATTAAAAAAACAATTTCTTTGCTCTACATCTCCTGATGAATTTGCAGTACATTTTACCCCCGACAACTCCCTTAATTCGAATTGTTAAGGCAATTCAAATTGCGCTTTAAAAATGTCATCAGCACATTTTTACTCTAATTGCGTAATACGAATTACTGGATAATTCAAATTTTTCAAAAATTCAAAATTTGTCAAATAATGATTTTGAATTATATGGGGTAGACTGTATTTGCTCGAAATGCAAGTATTTTGTTCATTCTTCTTTCCTCATAAACGTTCCTTCTTCTCAGTTATTTACGTGATTCGAAAGATATTTCTCCCTTTCTCACAGTGATTTGCTGAAGCCTTCATTGGTGTAGCATTGCCCAGCAGAGTTTTTCCTCGTCAAGTTTCCAGTAGTGGTCATTGGCCAGGGTCTAGGTCTGGCTTACTGACCAAGTCTGTTGCAATATCCAAGGGTCGGCATCGCAAACAAATTGTTTTTTTAAAAATGTAGTTCAGAAATTTATACAGTAGCTTAAATTCTATAAAATGCTGATGAAAATTAAATATTTCCTTTTATTGTTCTTTTCTGTTGCTGTTTGTAGATTTTCCGCCTGCATGTCATGGTATATTGCAATTCCACATAGACAATCAAAACTGCAGTGCCCAGGATGCATCTCGCTCTCTCTCACACACACACACACACACACACAATTCACCCACACTAGCTGGAAATGTTTAGAACCCACGCCCAGGAGTAAATTTCCAACTCAAGCCCCAGGCTCCAGTCAGACGGGCAGACTGAGATTGGGGGAGACTTCTTGCAAGCCTTTCTAATATCAAACAACTGATTTTATGAGTAACTTTGATGGGGTTTTTTCAGAATTGCGTACTTTTGTGTGTGATAAACATGTTGCTTCTTGCTGTATTTGTTGGCTTGAGTAAAGGCGACAAATAATGGTTGTAAACAGTGCAAAGAAATTACGCGAGCGATTGACTTTCTGACGCATCACAGACACGAAAGGAAGCTTTGGAAAAAAAATTGAGGGATTTGATTGCATTTTTTTTTGCTGGTTGCTTGATTCTAATTTTTGATTGTTTCACATTTAATCAATCAAACATTTGATCATTAATTAAAAGGTAAGTGTGATTATTTCAGCCAATCACATTTTTTTGCCCTACAATTGTGTTACTCTTTGGGGAGTACTCCGGAGTGCACTGGAGCGGGAATGTGTCTAAGGCTACACTTACAGCCTTTTACATAGAATCACGTAGAATTTTACAACGCAGAAACAGGCCATTCGGCCCAACAGGTCTATGCCGGTGTTTATGCTCCACATGAGCCTCCTCACATCTTTGAAAGGTGTAACTTTCTGGAATAAAGACTTTTATTCTTTCGTGTGATAGTTGTGCTCAGTAGTAGCACTCTTGCCTCTGAGTCAGAAGGCTGTGGGTTCAAGTCCCACTGCAGAGACTTGAGCACATAATCTCGGCTGACACTCCAGTGGAGTACTGAAGGAGTGCTGCACTGTCGGAGATACTGTCTTTTGCATTAAACAGAGGCCAGTTTGCCCTCTCAGGCGGTCTTAAAGGATCCCATGACACCATTCGAAGAAGAGCAGGGGAGTTAGCCCTGGTGTCCTGGCCGATATTTAATCGGCTGTAAAGTGCTTTGGGACATCCTGAGGTTGTAAAAGGCGCTATATCAATGCAAGTCTTTCTTTTATTATGGAGATTTTCTTTTAAAGTTTGTTTGCAGACTTTTCAACTGAGTGTGTCACGTTGTACATCATTTTCTTCAGCTCAATTATCTCTACAATTCCATCCGTGGACATGGTTTTGCCTCATTTGTGGTGCCACAATCAACATGGCTGATTCATCCTCGTGACACCTTTCCATGTTGAGATTTCTTTTAAATGGTTATTCAACACCATCTTTCTTTAAAAGCAACCGCAATAAATTAGGATAATGTGTCTACTACGTGCTCATACAGTATTAAAACCTTGAAAATGAATGAGGGAGAAGAAGCTCAAAGTCACAATGTTTCTGTTTACTTGGAAAATGTTATCATGTGAAAAAATTCCTTTTGCCTGGTATCATTTTGACAGTCTGACATTTTGTGTTAAAATCATTCCATATTGCAGCTGTTTTTGTAACAAGGGCCTGTTTTATGAGTTGGAAAGCACAGTATTTGAAAGACTGAGGTTTTCCCAAATCAATAGATACTCTGGAATCCTCCCAAGAAAAATCACAATTTGGGTGGAAACTAGCAATGCAGCCAGTGATGCATCTGATAGAAGTAAGTAGGGATTTCCCTATTGCTCCCCCAAGTCCATTATTAATGTATGGCTGGTTTTATTACCCTCAAAGACTCGATGTGCAAGGAGAACTCACTTAGCCTGGCTAACTAACTCCTAATGGGCAAAGACACAGGAATCCAATGACTCTGCTGTATAAATACCTGGAACATTTTTACAAAAGGGCCACATATATGCACAACGTTCTCCACTGTGCAGCAGGTGTATAAGGAAGGTAGAAAATCAAACTATTGCTGACTCACACACAAAGAAAGAAGGAAAGACTTACATTTACATAGCGCCTTTCACGACCTCAAGATGTCCCAAACGCTTTACAGCCAATTTGAAGCATGGTCACTGTTGTGATATAGGAAACGCGGCAGCCAATTTGCGCACAGCAAGGTCCCACAAACAGCAATGTGATAATGACCAGATAATCTATTTTAGTGATGTTGGTTGAGAGATAAATATTGGCCAGGATGCCGGGGAGAACTTACCTGTTCTTCTTCGAAATAAGAAGAAGATCTTTTACGCCCACCTGAGAGGACAGACGGGGCATCAGTTTAACATCTCATCCGAAAAACAACAGTCCAGCCTTTTCTATGCAATTGGCTCCTCTTAATTCAAAGTCACTTAATTCAAATTATTAAACGTTTTGCTGTGTGTTTATATTACTTAATTCAAATGACTGAATAATTCAATTTTTTTTTTAGTGCCAAGACCGACTGAATCATCTAGAGTCGACTGTATGGTTTATATAATTAATTTAACACATGACTGCAGGCCAGCTGTCAGTGTAACACAAGACACATCACAACCCTTTATACTGCCAGCTGCCTGCAGTGAAGTATTGTTCAGATAGCGAGGTTACAACTGCAGTATTGTATTAATAAATGAATGGCAAGCTAATCCTGGCAAAGTAACTTGAGGCCTGCTTGTCCATGTGCCCCTGTCCTCTGTAACAGTTTATCTAAGGAGAGAGAGTCAACAAGGCCCAATCTTCACAACCCAGGTGTACTGCAATGGACTCTTAATCAAACACCAGCTGTTACCTACCACTCACAACATGAAGATGACACCAATATTGGGTATTCAGGTGTCAGCTGTGGCTTAGTTGGTAGCACACTTGCCTCTGAGTCAGAAGGTCGTGGGTTCAAGTCCCACTCTGGAGACTTGAGCACAAAACCCAGACTGAGACTCCCAGTGTAGTGCTGAGGGAGTGCTGTGCTGTCTTTCGGATGTGACTTTAAACCGAAGCCCCTTCTGCTCGCTCAGATGGACATAAAAGATCCCATGGCACTATTTCGAAGAAGAGCAAGGGAGTTCTCCCCGGTGACCTGGTCAATATTTATCTCTCAACCAACATCATTAAAACATCTGGTCATTATCATATTGCTGTTTGTGGGAGCTTGCTGTGCGCAAATTAGCTGCTGCATTTTCAAATTTCAACAGTGACTACACTTCAAAAGGTACAGACTTAATCTCTCCCAGGCATGTTTCAGCTCACTGGTACAGAAATGTTCTGCCATGGCTCTCCTTTTTAAAATATGTATCATAGTAGGTACAGCTCAGGAGGAGGCCATTTGGCCCATTGTGCCTGTGCCAGCTCTTTGAAAGAGCTATCCATTTAGTCCCATTCCCCTGCTATAGTATCATAGTAGGTATAGCACAGGAGACGGCCATTCGGCCCTCTGCTTACAACATAGAAATCTGAAAACATTTCAGGATACTTGCATCTAGTTATTACACTAGAATAAAATACCTGCATAAACACTACCTCCTTTGAATGACTGAGGTTTTATCAGTAAATGTCAATACAGTGATACTTCCAGCAATTTTAAAAGCATCAGAGCAGTTGCTAAAGCAGGAGTGCTCGGCAACTTTCTACAGCAACTACATGATGTCAGCTTGTTCTGACTGTATATTGTATACACAGGAGATCCCATGGTTGCTTCATTGTAGAAAAAAGAGATTACTAAGGACATATTTCAACAGCTCAAAGTTTTGTGTAAATTTTATGAGCAATGTTCTATGAAAAATCTGAAGTTACTGACAACGGAATTGTTTTTGATGAAAAATACACATCAGCAAGACTGACAAGTGTATCTTGGCTACAGTGCAGATCAGGCATGGCAGATTCGGCTAATTCAATATGAAAGCTGATGAAGAGTGACGACATTACAATAGCGTACATGAATGCAGTACAGAATGTAGCAGAGTACTCTATCTGAAACATCTTGTCATCAATTTAATACATAACACTGCCAAATGGACAATAAAGTAGCTGCATTTTCAATAATTTCACTTTGAAGTTAGAAACCGTATGTATGTATGTTGAGTTAGTCACTGCTCATGAAAGGCATCAATAGAAAATAATGGTCTTTGTGTGTCAAAAGGGTATTTAAATCACGTAAAGGAACTTGCATTTGTACTGAAGTCTAAAATAGAACAAAATGAAGAGAAATCTCATTCAGTGTCGACGTGCAAGTACAGGCAGAAAATGTGATTTATGAAGTCTACCGACTGTACCTTTAGCAGCTTCCATTTTAATCATTTTTTTTAAAAGGCTGGTAAGTCACTAGAAAACATGATGTAATATCTTCATATTAGGAATGAATGTTAAAAGTTCACACTGCAGTTTCAACTCCAAAAACTTTTAAAATGAGTGATTGAAATCAGCATCCTGGATTCAGTAATAGCTCCATAATAAGAAATCTCAACATCGAAAGGCAAGCTATCCAATACAAAAGAAAATTTCACTTCATGCAGCCATTTGATCACCATCAAAATCAATTGCATCATAGTTCATCTTTGTTTGCCCGGGTGTCTTTTTGTGAAGCTGCTGCATCTTTTTTCTTCTTATCTGGCTTGGTTTCATTTTCCTTTCTTTAAAATACATATATATTATCGTTGGTGACTATCAGAATCAAAACGCTAAGTTCTTAATTCCCAATTCTGATTCACTAACCCTCACCCCCCATTAGGTTTTTGGCAAATTTATGTCGCATCACAAGAAAAATAAATAGATAAACTCCTCAAATGCACTTCCACAACAGAACACACAGATGTCACCCGCACTCAACCCCGACAAATTAAATCAATAAATAATTAACTGGAAAGGCTCTGTACGCGGAGACGCTCTAGCCAAGCAAATTATTTCTTTATTCATTTACAATTGGGAGATGTTTACATGACAACCGTTTTATTAGCGGAAGAGACTGCTTTGTTTGACTGGGTTTTCGCCGCTTTCTTCAATAAACAGCGACCTATTTCACACCATCTGTAATCTGGCTGCTCATTTTCACTCGCCCAGCTAAACACTCCAAACTATACGCTTGGAACCCCTGCTCAGTTTTTAAACCTTTGCTATCACTGTGCCGCTGGTGGAAGCAAGAAGGTACCAGTAACACTCCGACCCATTGGGAATTAACACTCTGCATGGAGTAATAATTGGAGGATCCAAATTACGTTTATAGTGTGTCGTTTGTGCAATAAATAATTCCGTTTTTAAAAAAAACAATTTTTTGAAATAAAATGCATTGTTCAGTCAGAAAAATATCAATGATTCAGCTTGTGGGCTGCTCCATGAGGAGACTCAGGGCTCCGGCAGGGGGTGAAATTTGATTCAAGTGCTTGCCTTGGTACGTTCCTTAGTCCTTCAGCCAACCTTTCCAGTACACTCCACTCATCTAAATGTGAGCGGAGCTATCTTGTATACTGAAGCGTGTTCACTCTCCAGATTGACATGCTGTCCAGGGAAATCTGCACAGAAATTATGCTTCCCTCTCCCAGTCAACTGCACTATAAATTAGTGCTGCAGTGATAAAGGATACGGCCCTCTCTCCCAGACAGAAGTATGAAGAAAGCTGCGACACACGCAGCTGCATCTCACTGGCTCTGAGATTTGTTTTTCTGTTTAAACAAGGGTCTGACTAAGCACATTAGCCTTTACATTTATAACTTAAGTGATTTCCTACACTCGCTGAATAAACAGATGGGAGATACTCAGCCTCACCTCTGGGAAGAGGCCAATTATGAAAGAAAAACTTGCATTTACATAGCGGCTTTGACATCCTCAAGATGTCCCAAAGCGCTTTACAGCCAATGAAGTACTTTTGAAGTGTAGTCACTGTTGTAATGTAGGAAACACAGCAGCCAATTTGTGCACAGCAAGGTCCCATGAAAAGCAATGTGATAATGACCAGATAATCTGTTTTAATGATGTTGGTTGAGAGATAAATATTGGCCAGGACACCAGGGAGAACTCCCTTGCTCTTCTTCGAAATAGTGCCATTGGATCTTTTACGTCCACCTCGGAGGGCAGAAGGGGCTTCAGTTTAACATCTCATCCGAAAGATGGCACCTCCGGCAGCGTAGCACTCCCTCAACACTGCGCTGGGAGTCTCAGCCGGGATTTTGTGCTCAAGTCTCCAAAGTGGGACGAGAACCCATGACCACCTGACTCAGAGGCGAGAGTGCTTTAATTAAGAATCCAATGCAGTATTCCTGGAACATTGGGCCTTGTTGACTATCTCTCCTTAGATAAACTGTTACATAGGACATGGGCGCATGGACAAGCAGGCCTCAAGTTACTTTGCTAGGATTAGCTTGCCATTCGCCTGTTAATACAATACTGCAGTTATAATCTCGCTATCTGAACATTACATAGTTGAGGGATAAATATCGGCCAGGACAACAGAGAGAATGCTATTGTTCTTCTTCAAATAGTGCCGTGGGATCTTTTACAGCCATCTGAGAGGGCAGACGGGGCCTTGGTTTAATGTCTCACCTGAAAGATGGCACCTCTGAAAGTGCAGCACTCCCTCAGTACTGCACTGGAGTATCAGCCTAGATTTTTGAGCTCAAGTCGTGGAACATCAATACATGCTTAAAAGAAATGAAACAAACACTACAGTACAGTCTATAAGCTGCCAAAGTACCCTTTAAACTTCACGTTAAGTCCTCATGTCTGCAATTAATGACTGAATATTTTAGTCAGGCTTCTAATTGCTCATTACCAATTAGAAAGCACTCCCTGGTTTATATGAAATGTTTCACAATTATGATTTAATTATTTCAGCTGAGAGGTAAAGTGGGGCCTACCAAGCTGAAAAAACAAGGCCTGGGACTGAAATACACCTCGGTCAAAACACACATGATGCATCAGGGTCTAAATTTGGAACTGCTACTTCTACGCGACTGTTCCCATCACCAGACTGCCTGCAAACATCCTGTTAACATGACGCAATATTCAAGGATTGTGGTGGATGAGTCCTTTGAATGCCACAAAGCTATGCATAGGATTTCTTAGGCTACAGAACAGGCAGGAACTTAAAAACAATAATCCAACCACTCAAGGGAAGGAGCAGAGGAATATTTACTTGGGCAACAACCTGCCCAGAAGTGTGACTGACTTTCTGTTGGAGGGAAGCTTGACTCATGCACTGGCCTTCACATTTATACTGTTGATTTGAACTTAGATGGGTGAGATCCTAAATGAATATTTCGCATCGGTATTTACGGTTGAGAAAGGCATGGATGTTAGGGAACTTGGGGAAATAAATAGTGATGTCTTGAGGAGTGTACATATTAGAGAGGGAGGTGCTGGAAGTCTTAACGCGCATCAAGGTAGATAAATCTCCGGGACCTGATGAAATGTATCCCAGGACGTCATGGGAGGTTAGGGAGGAAATAGCGGGTCCCCGAGCAGAGATATTTGAATCATCGACAGCTACAGGTGAGGTGCCTGAAGATTGGAGGGTAGCAAATGTTGTGCCTTTGTTTAAGAAGGGCGGCAGGGAAAAGCCTGGGAACTACAGACCGGTGAGCCTGACATCTGTAGTGGGTAAGTTGTTAGAGGGTATTCTGAGAGACAGGATCTACAGGCATTTGGAGAGGCAGGGACTGATTAGGAACAGTCAGCATGGTTTTGTGAGAGGAAAATCATGTCTCACAAATTTGATTGAGTTTTTTGAAGGGGTAACCAAGAAGATAGATGAGGGCTGTGCAGTAGACGTGGTCTACATGGACTTTAGTAAAGCCTTTGACAAGATACCGCATGGTAGGTTGTTACATAAGATTAGATCTCACGGGATCCAAGGTGAGGTAGCCAATTGGATACAAAATTGGATTGACGGCAGAAGACAGAGAGTGGTTGTAGAGGGTTGTTTTTCAAACTGGAGGCCTGTGACCAGCGGTGTGCCTCAGGGATCGGTGCTGGGTCCGCTGTTATTTGTTATTTATATTAATGATTTGGATGAGAATTTAGGAGGCATGGTTAGTAAGTTTGCAGATGACACCAAGATTGGTGGCATTGTGGACAGTGAAGAAGGTTATCTAGGATTGCAACGGGATCTTGGTAAATTGAGCCAGTGGGCCGATGAATGGCAGATGGAGTTTAATTTAGATAAATGTGAGGTGATGCATTTTGGTAGATCGAATCGGGCCAGGACCTACTCCGTTAATGGTAGGGCGTTGGGGAGAGTTATCGAACAAAGAGATCTAGGAGTACAGGTTCATAGCTCCTTGAAAGTGGAGTCACAGGTGGATAGGGTGGTGAAGAAGGCATTCAGCATGCTTGGTTTCATTGGTGAGAACATTGAATACAGGAGTTGGGATGTCTTGTTGAAGTTGTACAAGACATTAGTAAGGCCACACTTGGAATACTGTGTACAGTTCTGGTCACCCTATTATAGAAAGGATATTATTAAACTAGAAAGAATGCAGAAAAGATTTACTAGGATGCTACCGGGACTTGATGGTTTGACTTATAGGGAGAGGTTGGATAGACTGAGACTTTTTTCCCTGGAGAGTAGGAGGTTTAGGGGTGATCTTATAGAAGTCTATAAAATAATGAGGGGCATAGATAAGGTAGATAGTCAAAATCTTTTCCCAAAGGTAGGGGAGTCTATAACGAGGGGGCATAGATTTAAGGTGAGAGGGGAGAGATACAAAAGGGTCCAGAGGGGCAGTTTTTTCACTCAAAGGGTGGTGAGTGTCTGGAACGAGCTGCCAGAGGCAGTAGTAGAGGCGGGTACAATTTTGCCTTTTAAAAAGCATTTGGACAGTTACATGGGTAAGATGGGTATAGAGGGATATGGGCCAAGTGCAGGTAATTGGGACTAGCTTAGTGGTATAAACTGGGTGACATGGTGTTTCCATGTTGTAAACTTCTATGATTCTATGATTCTATTAGTGCCCGAGACAGCATTGAAACAGATTGCGTTAAAACACCGAACCAAAGGAGACATTAGGACAAGACACCAAAAGCTTGGTCAAAGAGGCTGATTTTAAGGAGAGTCTTAAAGGAAGAGAGAGGTTTCGGGAGGGATTTCCTGAGCTGTGGGCCAAGACAGCTGGAGGAATAGCCACCAAAAGTTTAAATGCGTGTTTCTATGTTAAAGGCACTAGATGAATACAAGTTGTTGTTGCTGTTTGGCAACGCGGGAGCTTTTGCTGCGATGAACTTCAAACAGGATCAGGAATCAATGGATGCTGTATGACAGGGATAACCAATCAAATGGTTGGATTTTCACTGGCATTTAAAAAAATTAGTTCATGGGATGTGGGCGTCGCTAGCGAGGCCGGCATTTATTGCCCATCCCGAATTGTCCTTGAGAAGGTGGTGGTGAGCCGCCTTCTTGAACCGCTGCAGTCCGTGTGTTGAAGGTTCTCCAACAGTGCTGTTAGGAAGGGAGTTCCAGGATTTTGACCCAGCGACGATGAAGGAACGGCAATATATTTCCAAATCGAGATGGTGTGTGACTTGGAGGGGAACGTGCAGGTGGTGTTATTCCCATGTGCCTGCTGCTCTTGTCCTTCTCGGTGGTAGAGGTCACGGGTTTGGGAGGTGCTGTCGAAGCAGCCTTGGCAAGTTGCTGCAGTGCATCCTGTGGATGATACACACTGCAGCCACAGTGTGCCGGTGGTGAAGGGAGTGAATGTTTAGGGTGGTGGATGGGGTGCCAATCAAGCGGGCTGCTTTGTCCTGGATGGTGTCGAGCTTCTTGAGTGTTATTGGAGATGCACTCATCCAGGCAAGGGGAGAGTATTCAATCACACTCCTGATTTGTGCCTTGTAGATGGTGGAAAGGCTTTGGGGAGTCAGGAGGTGAGTCGCTCGCTGCAGAATACCCAGCCTCTGACCTGCTCTTGTAGCCACAGTATATATATGGCTGGTCCAGTTCAGTTTCTGGTCAATGGTGACCCCCAGGATGTTGATGGTGGGGGATTTGGCAATGGTAATGCCGTTGAATGTCAAGAGGAGGTGATTAGACTCTCTCTTGTTGGAGACGGTCATTGCCTGACACGTGTCTGGCGCAAATGTTACTTGCCACTTATCAGCCCAAGCCTGGGTGTTGTCCAGGTCTTGCTGCATGCAGGCTCGGACTGCGTCATTATCGGAGGGGTTGCAAATGGAACTGAACACTGTGCAATCATCAGCGAACATCCCCATTTCTGACCTTATGATGGAGGGAAGGTCATTGATGAGGCAGTTGAAGATGGTTGGGCCTAGGACACTGCCCTGAGGAACTCCTGCAGCAATGTCCTGGGGTTGAGATGATTAGCCTCCAACAACCACTACCATCTTCCTTTGTGCTAGGTATGACTCCAGCCACTGGAGAGTTTTCCCCCTGATTCCCCATTGACTTCAATTTTACTCGGGCTCCTTGGTGCCACACTCGGTCAAATGCTGCCTTGATGTCAAGGGCAGTCACTCTCACCTCACCTCTGGAATTCAGCTCTTTTGTCCATGTTTGGACCAAGGATGTAATGAGGTCTGGAGCCGAGTGGTCCTGGCGGAACCCAAACTGAGCATCAGTGAGCAGGTTAGAACATAAGAAATAGGAGCAGGAGTCGGCCAATCGGCCCCTCGAGCCTGCTCCGCCATTCAATAAGATCATGGCTGATCTGATCCTAACCTCAAATCTAAATTCATTGGTGAGTAAGTGCCGCTGGATAGCACTGTCGACGACATCTTCCATCACTTTGCTGATGATTGAGAGTAGACTGATGGGGCGGTAATTGGCCGGATTGGATTTGTCCTGCTTTTTGTGGACAGGACATACCTGGGCAATTTTCCACATTGTCGGGTAGATGCCAGTGTTGTAGCTGTACTGGAACAGCTTGGCTAGAGGCGCAGCTGGTTCTGGAGCACAAGTCTTCAGTACTACAGCTGGGATGTTGTCGAGGCCCATAGCCTTTGCTGTATCCAGTGCACTCAGCCGTTTCTTGATATCACGTGGAGTGAATTGAATTGGCTGAAGACTGGCTTCTGTGATGGTGGGGATATCGGGAGGAGGCCGAGATGGATCATCCACTCGGCACTTCTGGCTGAAGATGGTTGCAAACACTTCAGCCTTGTCTTTTGCACTCACGTGCTGGACTCTGCCATCATTGAGGATGGGGATGTATACAGAGCCTCCCGTTAGTTGTTTAATTGTCCACCACCATTCACGACTGGATGTGGCAGGACTGCAGAGCTTTGATCTGATCTGTTGGTTGTGGAATCGCTTAGCTTTGTCTATAGAATGTTGCTTCCGCTGTTTAGCATGCATGTAGTCCTGAGTTGTAGCTTCACCAGGTTGGCACCTCATTTTTAGGTACGCCTGGTGCTGCTCCTGGCATGCTCTTCTACACTCGTCATTGAACCAGGATTGATCCCCTGGCTTGTTGGTAATGGTAGAGTGAGGAATATGCCGGGCCATGAGGTTACAGATTGTGCTGGAATACAATTCTGCTGCTGCTGATGGCCCACAGCGCCTCATGGATGCCCAGTTTTGAGCTGCTGGATCTGTTCTGAATCTTTCCCATTTAGCACGGTGGTAGTGCCACACAACATGTTGGATGGTATCCTCAGTGCGAAGACGGGACTGCGTCTCCACGAGGACTGTGCGGTGGTCACTCCTACCAATACTGTCATGGACCGATGCATTTGCGACAGGTAGATTGGTGAGGACGAGGTCAAGTAAGTTTTTCCCTCGTGTTGGTTCGCACACCACCTGCCGCAGGCCCAGTCTGGCAGCTATGTGCAGTCTGGCAGCTGTATCCTTCAGGACTCGGCCAGCTCGGTCAGTGGTGGTGCTACCTAGCCACTCTTCGTGATGGACATTGAAGTCCCCCACCCAGAGTACATTCTATGCCCTTGCTACCCTCAGTGCTTCCTCCAAGTGGTGTTCAACATGGAGGAGGACTGATTCATCAGCTGAGGGAGGGCGGTGGGTGATAATCAGCAGGAGGTTTCCTTGCCCATGTTTGACCTGATGCCATGAGATTTCATGGGGTCCGGAGTCAATGTTGAGGACTCCCAGGCCCACTCCCTCCTGATTGTATATCACTGTACCGCCACCTCAGGTCGGTTTGCCCTGCTGGTGGGACAGGACATACCCAGGGATGGTGATGGAAGAGTCTGGAACGTTGGCTGAAATGTATGATTCTGTGAGTATGGCTCTGTCAGGCTGTTGCTTGACGAGTCTGTGGGACAGCTCTCCCAATTTTGGTACAAGTCCCCAGATGTTCGTGAGGAGGACTTTGCAGGGTCAACTGGGCTTGGTTTGCCTTTGTCGTGTCCGGTGCCTTGTGGTCCTATCCCGGGTGGTCGGTCTGGTTTTATTCTTATTGTGACTTCTTTTAGCGAGATTTTACAACTGAGTGGCTTGCTCGGCCATTTTAGAGGGCAATTAAGAATCAACCACATTGCTGTGGGTCTGGAGTCACATTTCGGCCAGACCGGGTCAGGACGGCAGGTTTCCTTCCCTAATGGACATGTTAAGGGTCTTAACAAATTGTGCCCGCTCGGCTACAAGATCAGGTCTGCCATACTGAACCACAACGCCACTGGGGTTTTGAAGTGACTACACTTCAAAAGTACTTTATTGGCTGTAAAGCGCTTTGGGACGTCCTGAGGCTGTGAAAGGCACTATATAAATGCAAGTCTTTCATTCAATGTCTATGGGGTGTTAATTACCATTTTTGCTAACTTCACCAACGGTTAAATCAGAATCGTTTGCCTTTGAAAGCCAAGCTACTGGTAATATGAATTCAGTGGGTTTCTTGTTCTCAGTCCACCATCAGTGTAGTGTCTGAATTCCTCACTCAGAGAGCTGGAAATTGAGATCTTACATGCACGGAAACTACAAGGACTTCCAGATCTGCCACCAGGCCCTCTCATTTATTAAAATCCTTCAAAGTCAAAAATTGAAGATGAAACGTGTCATACAATGGACAATCATTTGAAACGGAACAATGGCAATGACAAGCACAAAACACCACTTCACATGACTGTTCCACACATAAAGCTTTAAAAGAAATCACACCTCAATGGAAAAGCATAGGTTTCAGTCTCAGCAACTCCCAAATACTGTTAACATCTGTTCTTCAACTCATTCATCACCTCTCCATCAACTCCTTCATCAATCAAACAATATACTTTAATTCAGGCCTTTGACCTGAAATGTTAACTCTGTTTCTTTCTCCACAGATGCTGCCTCACTTGCTGAGCTTTTCCAGCATTTTCTGTTTTTATTTCTGATTTCTAGCATCCACAGTATTTTGCTTTTAATATACTTTAATATCTGGGATCAAACAGTCCAGTAGGAAGATAGGACATCATTCTTAACCATTGAGAAGCCAAAACTATCTTGATCTTTAATTTTTAAAAAATGAACTGATCAGATTCCATACACAACAATCATCGCAGATTCTTTTGAAGAGCCAACTGCTTCACATCAACCAACTCTATTTTCTAACTGGTTTCTCAATCCTCATTATGAAATTGCTTGCTAGCCGAATAAAGGACCATTTTGCTTGTTTCTAACGTCTTGCTTGCACAGGGATTAGGGTACAGCACAATGCAACTTATTGTAAGTTGACCGTATCAGCAAGCTATTCGACCAGGCTGGGAAAGGGGAGAACTGAAATCAATCACAGCCGTGGCTGATTCTGTCCGCTCTCAACCTCCAGCTTGCTGCAGCAGTGTCCAAGTTTTTTTTGTCTTCGTGGATCACTTAGATGAGCAGCTTGGAGCCTTACAGGACGTATCCAATCCACTCCTGATAATTCAAAGTCCTTTTTCCCATTAAAAAATTGAATTATTCAATAATTTCAATTAAGCAACTTTAAATTAAGAAGAGTAGTCTGTATAAACAACAATAAAAAGCTCCCTGGGTTTTAATGGGTCAGTACTGGCGGGGAGTGCATTAGAGAGTATAGTTACTTTAGATCTCTATTTGTCTTCTTATTTGTCTTGTGCTGACAGATTATTATAATGTGCATTTATATAGCACCTTTAACATCGTAAAACGTCCCAAGGCGCTTCGCAGAAGCATTCCCGAGCCAAATAAAGAGATATTAGGACAGGTGACCAAAAGTTTGGTCAAAAAGGTAGGTTTTAAGGAGCGTCTTCAAGGAGGAGACAGGTAGAGAAGCAAAGGGGTTTGGGAAGAAATTCCAGATCTTCGGGCCTAGGCAGCTGAAGGCACGGACACCAAAAGTTTAAATGAGCGTTCCAATTAATTTGCATATATCCCAAGCAGCAGATACTAATAGATCTCCGAGCTCCAATTTAGGATTCATCCACCAAAGAGGCAACAATTTAAGAACAGCCTTTTCTAAACTTCCAAGCCCACAAATCCAAAAGAAATATAAACATAGAGAAATAAGTTGATTCTGCTCTGTGGACAGGATTGCCAGGGTTCACAGGCTGGGTTTGGCCTATTGGCCATAGTTTGGACACCCATTCTTTATAGCAAGGGAGCAACAATGAGCAGCGACTCTGGCGAATCTTTCCCCTCTAGCCCATTTAAAAATGAGGCCAATTATTGTGCCTTTTCCATAGTCCCAGAGAATGAAATCCATCAACACTGCATAGGTAAAGGATCAAATCAGGGGCCTTCCTGGTTTTTAAGGGTCAGTACTGGCGGGGAGAGGGTTAGAAAGCATAGTTCCTTTCGAACATAAAAACATAAGAAATAGGAGCAGGAGTAGACCATACAGCCCCTCGATCCTGCTCCAGCATTCAATCAGATCGTGGCTGATCTTTGACCTCAACTCCACTTTCCTGCCCGACCCCCATATCCCTTGATTCCCCTAGAGTCTAGAAATCTATTTATCTCAGCCTTGAATATACTGAATGATTCAGCATCCACAGCCCTCTGGGGTAGAGAATTCCAAAGATTCACAACCTTCTGAGTGAAGAAATTCATCCTCATCTCAGTCTTAAATGGCCGACCCCTTATCCTGCAACTATGCCCCCTAGTTCTAGACTCTCCAGACCGGGGAATTAACCTCTCAGCATCTACCCTTTCAAGCCCCCTCAGAATCTTATACGTTTCATTGAGATCACCTCTCATTCTTCTAAACTCCAGAGTGTATCGGCCCATTCTACTCAACCTCTCTTCATTGGACAACCCTCTAATCCCAGGAATTAATCTAGTGAACCTTTGTTGCACCACTTCTAAGGCAAGTATATCCTTCCTTAGATAAGGAGACCAAAATTTTATGCAGTACTCCAGGTGAGGTCTCACCAAAGCCCTGTACAATTGTAGTAAAACTTCCTTACTCTTGCACTCCAACCCCCTTGCAATTAAGGCCAACATGGCATTTGGTTTCCTAATTACTTGCTGTACCTGCACACTAACCTTTTGTGTTTCTTGTACGAGGATACCCAAGTCTCTCTGAACACCAGCATTTAATAGTTTCTCACCATTCAAAAAAATATTCTGTTTTTCTATTCTTCCCACCAAAGTGAATAACCTCACAATTCTCCACATTATACTCCATCTGCCACCTTTTGCCCACTCACTTAACCTGTCTATATCCCTTTGAAGACTCTTTGTGTCTTCCTCACAACTCACTTTCCCACCAACTTTATATCATCAACAAACTTCGATACATTACACTTGGTCCCTTCATCTAAGTCATTAATATAGTTTGTAAATAGCTGAGGCCCCAGCACTGATCCTTGCAGCACCCCACTAGTTACAGCCTGCCAATCTGAAAATGACACGTTTGTCCCTACTCTCTGTTTTCTGTCCGTTAATCAATCCTCTATCCATGCTAATATATTACCCCCACCTCATGAGCCCTTATCTTGCGCAGCAACCTATTGTGCGATACCTCATCGAATGCCTTTTGAAAATCCAAATATACTACATCCACTGGTTCCCCTTTACCAACTTTGCTAGTTACATCCTTATAGAACTCTAATAGATTAGTCAAACATGATTTTCCTTTCATAAAACCATGTTGACTCTACCTAATCATATTACGATTTTCTGAGTGCCCTGTTACAACTTCCTTAACGATGGATTCCAGCATGTTCCCGACGACTGATGCCAGGCTGATTGGCCTGTAATTTCCTGTTTTCTCTCTCCCTCCTTTCTTGAATAGAGGTGTTATATTTGCTACCTTCAATCCGCTGGGACCGTTCTAGTATCTAGGGAATTTTGGAAGATCACAAACAATGCATCCACTATCTCTGCAGCAACGTCTTTTGGAACCCTAGGATGTAGGCCGTCAGGTCCAGGAGATTTGTTGGCTTTTAGCCCCATTAGTTTGTCGAGTACTTTTTCTCTACTGATATTAATTCCTCACACTCATTAGCCCCTTGGTTTACCATTATTTCCAGTATGCTTTTTGTGTCTTCTACTGTGAAGACAGATACAAAATATTTGTTTGATGTCTCTGCCATTTCCTTATTCCCCATTATAATTATATCGAATCAAAGAAAGGTTACAGCAAGGAAGGAGGTCATTCGGCCCATCGAGTCCATCCCGGCTCTATCCAAGAGCAATCCAGCTAGTCTACTTCCCTGCTCTGTCAAATTTTTTCCTTTCAAGTACTTATCCAGTTCCCTTTTGAAGGCCATGATTGAATCTGCCTCCACCACCCTCTCAGGCAGTGCATTCCAGATCCTAACCACTCGCTAAGTAAACAAATTTTTCCTCATGTCACCACTGGTTCTTTTGCCAATCACCTTAAATCTATGTCCTCTGGTTCTTGACCCTTCCACCAGTGGGAACAGTTTCTCTCTATCTACTCTGTCTAGACCCTTCATGATTTTGAATACCTCTATCAAATCTCCCCGCAACCTTCTGTTCCAAGGAAAACAACCCCAGCTTCTCCAGTCTATCCACATAACTGAAGTCCCTCATCCTTGGAATCATTCCAGTAAATCTCTTCTGCACCCTCTCTAAAGCCTTCACATCTTTCCTGAAGTGCGGTGCCCAGAACGGGACACAATACTCCAGTTGTGGCCGAACCAGTGTTTTATAAAGGTTCATCATGACTTCATTGCTTTTGTACTCTAAGCTTCTATTTATAAAGCCCAAGATCCTGTATGCTTTTTTAACTGCTTTCTCAACCTGCCCTGCCACCTTCAACGACTTGTGTACATATACCCCCAGATCCCTCTGTTCCTGTACCCCTTTTAGAATTGTGCCCCTTAGTTTATGTTGACTTTCCCCATTCTTCCTACCGAAATGTATCACTTCGCATTTTTCTGCGTTAAATTTCATCTGCCATGTGTCCGCCCATGCCACCAGCCTGTCTACGTCCTCTTGAAGTCTATCACTATCCTCCTCACTGTTCATTACATTTCCAAGTTTTGTGTCATCTGCAAATTTTGAAATTGTGCCCAGTACACCCAAGTCCAAGTCATTAATATATATCAAGAAAAGTCATAGTCCTAGCATCGACCTCTGAGCGACACCACTGTACACCTCCCTCCAGTCTGAAAAACAGCCATTCACCACTACTCTCTGTTTCTTGTCACTTAGCCAATTCTGTATCCATGCCGCTACTGTTCTTTTTATTCCATGGGCTTCAATCTTGATGACAAGTTGGGCTTGTCATCAAATGCCTTTTGAAAATCCATACATACCACATCATCTGTATTGCCCTCCTCGACCCTCTCTGTTACCTCATCAAAAAACTCTTATCAAGTTAGCTAAACATGATTTGCCTTTAACAAATCCGTGCTGGCTTGTCCAAGTGACTGCTAATTCTGTCCCGGATTATTGTTTCTAAAAGTTTCTCCACCACCGAGGTTAGACTGACTGGCCTGTAGTTGCTGGGTTTATCCTTACACCCTTTTTTGAACAAGTTGGTAACATTTGCTATTCTCCAGTCCTCTGGCACCATCCCCGTATCTAAGGATGTTTGGAAGATTATGGCCAGTACCTCCGCAATTTCCACCTCTACTTCCCTCAGCAACCTAGGATGCATCCTACCCGGACCAGGTGACTTATCTACTTTAAGTACAGCCAGCCTTTCTAGTATGTCCTCTTTATCAATTTTAGCCCATCCTGTATCTCAACTACATCTTCCTTTACTGAGACTCTGGCAGCATCTTTTTCCTTGGTAAAGACAGATGCAAAGTACTCATTTAGTACCTCTCCTATCTCAGTCTCTCAGGGACCAACGTTTATTTTTGCTACTGTCTTCCTTTTTACATACTTGTAGAAGCTCTTACAATCGGTTTTTATATTTCTTGCTCATATTCTCTCATATTCTACTTTCTCCCTTTTTATCAATTTCTTGGTCATCCTTTGCTGGTTTCTAAAACCCTCCCAACCCTCAGGCTTACTACTATTCTTCGCAACATTATAAGCCTCTTCTTTTAATCTAATACTAGCCGTAGCTTCTTTAGACCTCTATTTGTCTTCTTATTTGTCTCATGCTGACAGATTATTGAGAAAATATCAAAATTCTAAAAAATTTATAAATGCAGCTTACATAACAGAGGCCAATGTCAGTCTTCTGTGAAATAAATCCACAACGATAAGTCAAACCACACACAGTTACAACATTCCGTTTCAAGATAGTGCAACCACTTGCTTTATTACATGGTGTTACAACAACCCACCACAGAATTCAACAACATCCCCCACAAGGCATAAAGCTAAGGTGCTACCTTCAGATGTGATTGACACAGTTAAATATAGTTAAGTGTGTTCGTGTGCTGTGTTAATGAGTATGCATCACACCCATAACTCTTCACAAGAGGACATTTCGATCTCACTCGTCCCTTCGCTTGGTTGGGGCGTTGGGAGGTCGTGGAAGTGGGGGGAAAAGGAAAGGTGCTGGACAGAAATTAGGAATTGTGCCACAGGAAGGGACTGGAGAATGAGTCAGCTGACCCAGGCACTCGAACACATCTACTGGGTGTCAGCCATACAGCAACAATGGTGGAAGGCCTGAAATGGTGTGATGAAAGTACAGCTCTGTCGCACTTCAAATTATAAAATTCCGGTGTTATACTTTGTTCACATTACATTTTTTTTGAAGTTGGGTCAATGGGCTGCAAATTTTAAATGGACATCAGCCAGTGGTACCTCTGGGGGCCGGGGGTGCTTACTGTTTCTGTAAGTTGGGGTGCGCAGTCAGGTCATTTGAATTGCCAGTAGACTTTCAACTCTAGCTAACCAAATTATGGATTCATTGAAGGACAATGGATATTTGTAGATTCCAGTCAAGACGGGCATCTATGAATACAAGCTTACAAACACTGTTCTGACGAAAGGTCTTCGACCTGAAACGTTAACTGTTTCTTTCTCCACAGATGCTGCCTCACTTGCTGAGCTTTTCCAGCATTTTCTGCTTTTATTTCTTACAAACACAGTCATTTGCGCCAGTGAATGAGCCACAGAAATAGTCTTTGTTCTGCGCAATCCAGGTGCTTTGATTTGCAAATCAGTCAGGATGGGGGAAGTCATATCCAGACTGATCCGATTATGCCTCCAAGAAGCAATAATGGGATGTGCAAGGGCTGGATTATGTATGAACCGCTGCTTGTCAAGTGATCCCAAGTTCGACATGCCCCATTGTGTCTTTGATTTGGTTTCTTTGACAGGTCTGAGCACAGAGGCCTTGTTGGATATATTCTGCAGGCCGTTGGCCATTTCTTCAACGTTAGTTATATCTAAGGCAACACTGAGCTCCACGGGTGAGCTGGACCACACATTGTTCTCACAAACAAACAACTCTGGAAATCTTGCTGTTTTGTTTTGCTTCTGTGTAAACTTTGTTTTTTACAAATAGATCGGACTTGCAGTTTCAGCCTTAGCAATACAGTCCGACAGTGTGGTGTTTTTAACCACCTGCCAGAGAGGACAGGAATATCTGGTGGGCAACCTATGCAACTTGCATTACAGAATACCCTGATAAAAGGTTCTGAGGCACATTACTCCCATTCATGGCAGGACCAAGATTGCAAATTTTCCATCATGGGTGGGTTATCTTTTGGAAACTCCAATTACTGTGATCACGAATGCAGAGAGAAAACAAAAAGTAAAATACCACAGATGCTGGAAATCTGAAATAAAAACAGAAAATGCTGGAAACATTCAGCAGGTCAGGCTGCATCTGTGGAGAGAGAAAGGAAGGGTTAACAATTACCACTTGACCTGTAACGTTAACCCAACCTTCCTCTCTCCTCAGAGTTGGGAGAAAGCCTGAATAATAACACATGATACAGATTTAGGGGAGGAAAATAACTCTCCAAAAAATAAATAAAATATTCAACAGCTCACTGAAATTCGAAGAAGCTTGCTGTCGTGTTCATACTCTGCAAAGCATCCAAACATGTCTGTGAGTCTGTGTTGCTCTCGATTCCCATTTTGCACCTTCAGTTAACTAACACAATAAATCTCAGCTGGACTCTCCAGTAGCTTGTCACTTGGCCGCTTGGCTCACCGGCTAAAATTATGCAGTGACTTTCATGCTTGGTTATTGTGACATTGTGGAATAATACAGTTCACTTGTACATCCACAAACTGCAAGGGTGTAACACAGTGTAAGTAAAGAAGCAAAATGCACTTGAAAGCAAATAGACCTTTTACAGGTCTATTGTAGGGTTGAATAGAAACATCCACTCTGCACTCACTGATCCCCGCACAATGCTAGTAATATGCAAAGCAAACTGTAATATCATCTGTAAAACAGCAGTGATTACCTCCAAAACCTTCCGGTACAACCACGCAACATTCCAATTCTTAATTCTGCCTACTCGTTTGGTCCCCTTTACACCACTGCCCTGCTCCTGGGTCTTTGCCTATGCTGCACTTGACAACAGGAGGACAAAGACAGGCTAGCAGGATGGGCGGGTGCAGTTTAAGTGTGAAGCAATAGATTCTGGAAGCAAGAAAAGGGGAAGGAAGCACACCTTAAATGGCAAGATTTTAAATGGAGTGGTGGGGCAGAGGGATCTTGGTGCGCAGATACATAGCTAATTGAACGTGGTATGCAAGCAGATTAGGGCAAACAGAATCCTTTTTTGTATATAGTGGCTCAGAATAAAAATCAAGGGAGTTAAAGTTGAGCTTGCATAAGACGTTAGGCTGTAGTTGGAGTATTGTGTAAAGTTTTGAACACCTCATTATAGGAAGGATATAAAAGCAATAGGGAAAGGTGCACCATATATTCAAAGAATTTTACTTGGGATGCGTGATTACAGTTATGAACAGAGACTTGAGAAATTAGGGTTTTTTTTTATTCGTTCATGGGATGTGGGCGTCGCTGGCAAGTCCAGCATTTATTGCCCATCCCTAATTATCCTTGAGAAGGTGGTGGTGAGCCACCTTCTTGAACCGCTGCAGTCCATGTGGTGAAGGTTCTCCCATAGTGCTGTTAGGAAGGGAGTTCCAGGATTTTGACCCAGCGACGATGAAGGAATGGCTATATATTTCCAAGTCGGGATGGTGCGTGACTTGGAGGGGAACGTGCAGGTGGTGTTGTTCCCATGTACCTGCTGCCCTTGTCCTTCTAGGTGGTAGAGGTCGCGGGTTTGGAAGGTGCTGTCGAAGAAGTCTTGGCGAGTTGCTGCAGTGCATCCTGTGGATGGTACTCACACTGCAGCCACAGTGCGCCGGTGGTGAAGGAAGTGAATGTTTAGGGTGGGTGGATGGGGTGCCAATCAAGGGGGCTGCTTTGTCCTGGATGGTGTCGAGCTTCTTGAGTGTTGTTGGAGCTGCACTCATCCATGCAAGTGGAGAGTATTCCATCACACTCCTGACTTGTGCCTTGTAGATGGTGGAAAGGCTTTGGGGAGTCAGGAGGTGAGTTACTCGTCGCAGAATACCCAGCCTCTGACCTGCTCTTGTAGCCACAGTATTTATGTGGCTAGTCCAGTTAAGTTTCTGGTCAACAATGACCCCCAGGATGTTGATGGTGGGGGATTTGGCAATGGTCATGCCGTTGAATGTCAAGAGGAGGTGGTTAGACTCTCTCTTGTTGGAGATGGTCATTGCCTGACACTTGTCTGGCATGAATGTTACTTGCCACTTATCAGCCCAAGCCTGGATGTTGTCCAGGTCTTGCTGCATGCAAGCACGGACTGCTTCATTATCTGAGGGGTTGCGAATGGAACTGAATACTGTGCAATCATCAGCGAACATCCCCATTTCTGACCGTATGATGGAGGGACGGTCATTGATGAAGCAGCTGAAGATGGTTGGGCCTAGGACACTGCCCTGAGGAACTCCTGCAGCAATGTCCTGGGGCTGAGATGATTGGCCTCCAACAACCACTACCATCTTCCTTTGTGCTACGTATGACTCCAGCCACTGGAGAGATTTCCCCCAGATTCCTATTGACTTCAATTTTACTAGGGCTCCTTGGTGCCACACTTGGTCAAATGCTGCCTTGATGTCAAGGGCAGTCACTCTCACCTCACCTCTGGAATTCAGCTCTTTTGTCCACGTTTGAACCAAGGCTGTGATGAGGCCTGGAGCCGAGTGGTCCTGGTGGAACCCAAACTGAGCATCGGTGAGCAGGTTATTGGTGACTAAGTGCCGCTTGAGAGCACTGTCAACGACACCTTCCATCACTTTGCTGATGGTAATTGGCCGGATTGGATTTGTCCTGCTTTTTGTGGACAGGAGATACCTGGGCAATTTTCCACATCGTCGGGTAAATACCAGTGTTGTAGCTGTACTGGAACAGCTTGGCTAGAGGTGCGCGCGGCTAGTTCTGGAGCATTTCACATTAGAACTAAGAAGGTTAAGGGGGTACCTAACAGAAGTCTTCAAGATTGTGATAAGGCAAATAGTATAAGGTTGTTTTCACTTGTTGGCAAGAATGTAAAGAGAGGGCACAAATTTAAGATAATAAGAAAAAGAATTGAACAAGGTTGGAAAAAATGTAGAACTCACTGCTACTAACTGTTGAAGACAAGTCCAGGAGTTCTTTTAAAGGCTACTTTGATAACTGCTTTAAAAAAGAGGAATATTACACGGTATGGGAATGAGTAAGAGGGTTGGTTAGACTAGCTGGTGCATGTGGAGAAAAGTGGCACAGACTTGATGGGCCAAAGGGCTTGATTCTGTGCTGTAACACTCAGTAAAAGCAGAGATACTCAGGAGTTCACACACACAAATCTTTCAAAGTAGAAGATCAAGTTTGATAAAGCTGTATATAAAAAAATACATGGGATTCTAGGTTTTATAAACAAGATTCTAAGAGTACAAAAGTAAAAATGTAATGCCAAAGCTATATAAATCACAGTTAGATCTAAGAAAGTTAAGAGGAGATCAGACAGGTGTTCAAAATCGAAGAGTTTTGTTCAATAAATCAGTAACTAAAGTGCGTAAATTTAATATCACCAAAAGAACGAAGGAGAGATGAGGAGAATTTGTTTTAGGCAGAGGAACATAGCAACAGGAGTAGGCCATTCAGCCCCTCGAGCCTGTTCCAGTTATTAGGGCGTGGAATGCCCTACTCCGCGGAAACAGTGATGGAAGCAAAATCCATAAGGGCTTTTAAAAGGGAAGTGGATAAATATTTGAAATTTAACAATGTGTAAACGAACAAGGGAATGGACTTAGTAGTAACCCTTTTAGAAAGCCGGCAGAGGTGCATTAGGACAAATAACCTCCTGTGCTGTTAAATTCCATGATTGCGCAGTGCACAAATTGGCTGCTGCATTTCCCCACATTACACTTCAAAATACTTCATTAGCTGTGAAGCGCTTTGGGGGCATCCTGAGGTTGTGAAAAGCGCTATATAAATGCACGATCCTTCTTTTTGTACAATGCAGTGCATAGCAATATCTTGGATTGACTCACCTTCCAATCTGGCTGGTGGGCTGGCTGAGATCAGGAACTCATTAAATTGGGGAATCACGGTTCTGAACCCAAGCACTCCATCAACCTGACACAGGTCCCTCCATGCACTGAAGAATATTATTGCCACAGTTGGGTTTTGTTTCTCATACCCATGCTATGCATCATTCCTGTCCAAGAGCAGGGGCGGGTGACCTGTTTCCAGGGTTCCTAACACCATCAACAATGAGCGAGTAGGGAGAATGTGAAGAGGAGGATGGGGCTCCTACCCCATCAATTCCCCTCTGTAGCAGGAAACTCTCCACATGTCACCTTCCCCACAAAGAACAGAAACTGTAAGGGGAACCATCTCTTCAAAACTGTAACTCTGGCACTTGGAGCCAAAATATCTCAAGAGTATCCAACACTGACAGAAAGAGTCACAGGGAGTAGGGTGGAGTAGCATGTATGCACCACAGCTCCTGTTCTCTGTTCCTCTTCTGCTTTGTTGCAGTTTATGAAGCTCAGTGACCCAACATTGTTTCATAGCTCTCAAGTGGCGGCAGCTATTTTCACCAGCCAACTCTGATGATAAGCTTCTGTGCAGCCACCCCCAATTCCACTACTTACTGTTCTTAGATTTAGTGTCAGCCATGGCTCAGTTGGTAGCATTCTTGCCTGAATCAGGAGGTTGTAGGTTCAAATCCCATTCCAGAGGCTTGAACACAGAATCCAGGCTGATGCTCCAGTGCAGTGCTGAGGGAGCGCTGCGCTGACGGAGGTGCCGTCTTCTGGATGTGACGTTAAACCAAGTCTGCCCCTCAGGTGGATATAAAAGATCCCATGGCAGTATTCGAAGAACAGCAGGGGAGTTCTCCCCGGTGTTCTGGACAATATTTATGCCTCAACCAACACCTAAAAAGAGACTGTCTGGTCATTATCACATTGCTATTTGTGGGACCTTGCTGTGCTCAAATTCGCTGCCACATTTCCGACATTACAACAGTGACTACACTTCAAAAGTACTTCATTGGCTGTAAGGTGCTTTGGAGCACGCTGAGGTTTTGAAAGGCGCTATATAAGTGCAAATTCTTTCTTTCCTTAGACTTATGCAATATCATCTCCGCTGAACAACCACGAACACTGTGCTCATCATATAATGATTGTGAAAACATGCTCCATTTTAAAAAGAATTCAATATACATTCTACGTAAGTGGTGGCTTAACTCAGTGGGTGGTATTCTCGCCTCTGAGTCAGAAGGTTGGTGGGTTCAAGTCCATTGCAGGGCTTGAGCACACAATCTAGCCTAACGTTTTGTTGGAGTGCTGCATTGTCAGAAGTACCGTGAGATGTTAAAACTCAAGTTTCCACTCCCTGTTCAGGTGGATGTAAAAAAAAATCTCAAAAAGTGCTATTCAAAGAAAAGCAGGGAGCTCTCCTGGTCAACATCACTCCCTCAACCACCACCAAAAAAAATTAAGTAGTCTTTTGTCACACTTACTGTTTGTGGGACCTTGCTGTGCGCAAATTGGCTGCAGTATCTTCCTCTGCAACAGCAGTTACCTCCAAAATAATTGAACAAAAACAACTTGCATTTATATAGCGCCTTTAGCGCTTCACAGGAGCGTTTCAGTCAAAATTTGATACCGAGCCACATAAGGAGACATTAGGGCAGGTGGTTAAAAAGTTAGGTTGGTTTTAAATCGTGTCTTAAAGGGGGGGGAGAGAGGCCGAGAGGTTTAGGGAGGGAATTCCAGGGCCGCCAATGGTGGAGCAATTAAAATCGGGGATGCAAAAGAGGCCAGAAGTGGAGGAGCGCAGAGATCTCGGAAGATTGTAGGACTGGAGGAGGTTACGGAGAAAGGGAGGGGCAAAGCCAAAGAGAGATTTGAAAACAAGGATGAGAATTTTAAAATCACTGGCTATGAAGCGTTTTGGAACACTTTGTAAAAAGCACAATATAAATGCAAGTGCTTTCCATGCAAATGGTCCTATGGAGAGTCACAAACTCTGAAAGCAACGACAGCATCAGAACTACCTGATTGGGTCACACTCTTGTATAAAACCCTTAGTGGTTATCTGACAAGCAAATTTGATTTACTCCATTCTCACAGTGATAAACAGTGAGGCCCTGTTCTGTTACTTTTAACATAAAGCTGAACATATCCTTGTCTAAATTCTTCATGTCCTATATTATCCACAATACTTTTGCCAGCTGTAATCTGTGCTTTTACTGTGTTTGCTTTATGGACAGATCAGTAGCTTAGTGCAATTTGCCCACAGGAGATCTGGGAAGGTAATTGATATGCATAAGATCTCTCTCCTCCTCTGCCCTTTCCCAGAGGTCCAGTGTTATTCCACTCACTTGTCCTGCCCTTGACCTCTTGTGCAATCCCGCACTCAGTCTACAAATATCACATGAAGCGGCTATTGTGATTTAACATTTCCAATACTGTAGCAGGCCCAACAGAAATTCAGCAGCACAGAAAGCAACCAGAAAACAAAGAGCTGAGCCACAGTCCTCTCAGCTTTATGGCGCTTAATAATTGCCAAGTGTAAACTGGGTTTGCATAGAATTACATAGAATTTACAGCACAGAAACAGGCCAATCAGCCCAACTGGTCTATGCCAGTGTTTATGCTCCACAAGAGCCTACTCTCACCCTACTTCATCTAACCCTATCAGCATAACCTTCTATTCCTTTTTTTCTCTTGTACTTATCTAGCTTCCCCTTAAAGGAATCTACGTTATTCGCCTCAACTACTCCATGTGGTAGCAAGTTCCACATTCTAACCACTCTATGGGTAAAGAAGTTTCTCCTGAATTCTTTATTGGATTTATTAGTGACTATCTTAAATTTATGGCCCCTAGATTTGGTCTCCCCCGCAAGTGGAAACATCTCTACTTCTACCCTATCGTTTCCATTCATAATTTTAGAGACCTCTATCAGGTCACCCCTCAGCCTTTGTTTTTCTACAGAAAAGAGTCCCAGCCTGTTCAGTCTTTCCTGACAGTTATAACCTCTCAGTTCTAGTATCATCCTTGTAAAAAAAATTTCGGCCTTCTCCAGTGCCTCCATTTCTTTTGATATCCTCTATATTTCTCTGAAGAAGGGGGAGAAAGGAGCCTAAGAGGAAATTTCAGAGGTATTGAGGGCAGAGCTGATGCTATGAAATGTCATTTTCTTTTTACAAATTAATAGAACTATTTTTTTTAAAACACAATGAATGTAGTCTTCAGTTTAGCAAGTATCTGTCGCATTTCAGGCATCACAGTCTCTGAATTTACAAGCAATCTACAAACCTTCCTCACCAATAGGAAGCAACCTTTAAGTGCTGTAACCTACAGGGCTACGGACCAAGTGCTGGAAAGTGGGATTAAACTGGATAGCTCTTTTTCGGCCAGCACGGACATGATGGGCCGAATAGCCTCCTTCTGTGCTGTAACTTTCTATGAACCTTTAATTGACCTTTGGGAGCTCTGGAAAGTGTGGATAAGCAAAAAATAAACAGCAAGCAAAATCACAAGCAAACCACTCAAAATTGTGAGTGGATAGTGATCAGGACGTGCACTAAAGTGTCAGCCTAGATTATGTGCTCAAGTTTCTGGAGTGGGACTTGAACCCATGACCTTCTGAGAGGCAGCAGTGATACCTCGAAGCAAAGACTGACAACTTTTATTAGATTTTCACACTGATTTATATTCCCTGTAAATTTAATCTCATTTTCCATTTTAGCAAATAACCTCCATAACCTTGTCCTCTGATATAACTGTAGATTTATATTTGCAGAAAGTTCTTGCACCCATTACTTCACTTGTAGTCCAAATCAGTTTATCTCTTCCTCTGCTACACTTTGTTCCCAATGGATTGCAAGGGGGTTGTGGAGTGTAAGAGTAAGGAGGTCTTACTGCAATTATATAGGGCTCTGGTGAGACGACACCTGGAGTACTGTGCACAATTTTAATCACCTTATCTGAGGAAGGACATACTTGCCTTAGAGGGGGTGCAACGAAGTTTCACTAGATTGATTCCTTGGCATGAGAGGGTTGTCCTATGAGGAGAGATTGAGTAGAATGAGCCTATATTCTCTGGAGTTTAGAAGAATGAGAGGTGATCTCAATGAAACGTATAAAACTCTTAGAGGGCTTGACAGGATAGATATCTGAGAGGCTGTTTCCCCTGGCTGGAGAGTCTAGAACTAGGGGTCATAGTCTCAACATAAGAGGTCGGCCATTTAGGACAGAGATAAGGAAATATTTCTTCACTTAGATGGTTGTGAATCTTTGGAATTCTCTACCCCAAGGGCTGTGGATGGTCCATCATTGAGTATATCCAAGACTGAGATTGATGGATATTTGGACACTAAGAGAATCAAGGGATATGGGGATGGGGCAGGAAAGTGGAGTTGAGGTAGAAAATCAGCCATTATCTTATTGAATGGCGGAGCAGGCTTGTGGGGCCTTATGGCCTACTCCTGTATCTATTTCTTATGTAGTCATGTTGTATTCTCAGTAATGTATGCTTTAATTGTTCTCTGCACTCCTCCTTTCCAACAACGTGTTCCAGTCTAGTTCTTAGTTCTTTCCTCAATTCCTTAAAATTGACCATCCAGAAGTTCAGTTTCTGTTGTTTCGGTCCGGCAATGCCTCTATTTTAAAATTCTCATCCTTGTGTTCAAATCCCTCCATGGCCTCGTCCCCTCCCTATCTCTGTTACCTCCTTCAGCCCTGCAACCCTCCGGGATCTCTGATCTCCTCCAATTCTGGCCTCTTGGTCATCCCCGATTTTAATCGCTCCACCATTGGCGTCCGTGCCTTCAGCTGCCCAGGCCCTAAGCTCTGGAATTCCCTCCCTAAACCTCTCCGCCTCTCTACCTCTCTCTCCTCCTTTAAGAAGCTCCTTAAAACCTATCTCTTTGACCAAGCTTTTGGGCACCTGTCCTGATATCTCCTGATATAGCTCGGTGTCAAATTTTGTTTGATCCTGTGAAGCGCCTTGGGACATTTTATTACCTTAATGGCGCTATATAAATGCAAGTAGTTGTTGCTGTGGTTGTTGTTATCTCCCTTTTCTCAATGCGGTGGTAACTGCAGTGTTGTGTCACAGCTTTGCTCTCAGCTGCATTCAATCCAGGGCTTGGGAGGAAGAAGAACATGTCTCACAGTTTGGAAGGGCTTCTGTTCAGATTAAAATTCCACCACTAAGCAGTGTGTGTATCAGGGCAGGCACTAGTTTCAGTACGAGCGTGAGCAAATGTACTCTAACACACAAGTTTCTTGTGGAAACAAGGGCCACGATTTACATTGTAGTGCTGACAACAGGACTTCTGAAGAGCCACACACCACTGGTCTATTCTGAATGTATACAGCACAAAAACATGTCACATCAACTCCATATTGGATAGGGACAGAACTTAGTCAAATGCAGTGTGACGACATCTTTCCATTTCCACCTACCTGACAATGATGTGTTAAATACAAATCGGACAAAGGATCCATCATTACATTGACTAAAATATTTCTCGAGATATTTTTAATTAGTGAACTAGTTCATGTTGTTTAACCTGTTACATTATTGAAGCATATGGGGCACTATGACAGCAGGAGAGACTGCTGAGATCCATTTAACTGGTCCCAGAATTCCAAAGTGACCGTACTGAACAATGTCTCTTATACCCCTGTTTCCACTCTGATATTCAGGTGGTAACGACACTAGCCCGACAGTTACAGTTAGCAAAATGATGGTGATGAACAGGAAAGTAAGAAAGATAGTAAGAGCTACAAAAAGAGAGTATGAAAAGAAACTTGCAAGGGATATCAAAACCAATACGAAGAACTTTTATAGTTATATTACGAAAAAGAGGGTGGTCAGGAGCAGTGTTGGCCCCTTAAAAACTGAAAGTGGGGATATTGTCATTGACAATGGGGAAACGGCGGACATGTTGAACAATTACTTTGCGTCAGTCTTTACAGTAGAAAAAGCATGCCGGAAATCCCAAGAAAACTAATATTGAATCGGGGATAGGGACTCAATAAAATTAACATAAGTAAAGCAACAGTAGAAATGAAGAAAATAATAGCACTAAAGAGTGACAAATCCCCAGGACCAGATGGTTTCCATCCCAGGGTTTTAAAGGAAGTAGGTGAGCACATTGCAGATGCCCTAACTATAATCTTTCAAAGTTCTCTAGATTCAGGAACTGTCCCTCTGGATTGGAAAATTGCACATGTCACTCCGCTTTTTAAGAAAAGAGAGAGGGAAACCAGGGAATTATAGACCAGTTTGTCTAACATATATTGTGGGGAAATTGCTGGAGTCTATAATTAAGGATAGGGTGACTGAACACCTCGAGAATTTTCAGTTTATCAGAGAGAGCCAGCATGGATTTGTGAAAGGTAGGTCGTGCCTGACAAACTTGATTGAATTTTTTGAAGACGTGACTAAAGTAGTGGACAGGGGAATGTCAATGGATGTTATCTATATAGACTTCCAGAAGGCATTTGATAAAGTCCCATATAAGAGACTGTTAGCTAAGATAGAAGCCCATGGAATCGAGGGAAAAGTACGGACTTGGTTAGGAAGTTGGCTGAGCGAAAGGCGACAGAGAGCAGGGATAATGGGAAGGTACTCACATTGGCAGGATGTGACTAGTGGAGTCCCGCAGGGATCTGTCTTGGGGCCTCAATTATTCACAATATTTATTAATGGTTTAGATGAAGGCATAGAAAGTCTCATATCTAAGTTTGCCGATGACACAAAGATTGGTGGCATTGTAAGCAGTGTAGATGAAAACATAAAATTACAAAGCGATATTGATAGATTAGGTGAATGGGCAAAACTGTGGCAAATGGAATTCAATGTGGACAAATGTGAGGTCATCCACTTTGGATCAAAAAAGGATAGAACAAGTTACTTTCTAAATGGTAAAAAGTTAAAAACAGTGGATGTCCAAAGGGACCCAGGGGTTCAGGTACATAGATCATTGAAGTGTCATAAACAGGTGCAGAAAATAATCAAGAAGGCAAATGGAATGCTGGCCTTTATATCTAGAGGACTAGAGTACAAGGGGGCAGAAGTTATGCTGCAGCTATACAAAACCCTGGTTAGACCGCACCTGGAGTACTGTGAGCAGTTCTGGGCACCGCATCTTCGGAAGGACATATTGGCCTTGGAGGGAGTGCAGCGCAGGTTTACTAGAACGATATCCGGACTTCAAGGGTTAAGTTACGAGGAGAGATGACACAAATTGGGATTGTATTCTTTAGAGTTTAGAAGGTTAAGGGGTGATCTGATCGAAGTTTATAAGATATTAAGGGGAACAGATAGGGTGGATAGAGAGAAACTATTTCCGCTGGTTGGGGATTCTTGGAGTAGGGGGCACAGTCTAAAAATTAGAGCCAGACCTTTCAGGAGTGAGATTAGAAAACATTTCTACACACAAAGGGTGGTAGAAGCTTGAAATTCTCTTCCGCAAACGGCAATCGATACTAGCTCAATTGCTAAATTTAAATGTGAGATAGATAGCTTTTTGGCAACCAAAGGTATTAAGAGATATGGGCCAAAGGCAGGTATACAGAGTTAGATCCCAGATCAGCCATGATCTTATCAAATGGCGGAGCAGGCACGAGCGGCTGAATGGCCTACTCCTGTTCCTATGAAAACTGACAGCAAGTGGAGTTAAACTGGACTCTATGGATCCATTTACACTACATGTATAGTATCGGTATGAAGACATTTCCACTTTGCACCAACGTCAAACTTGTGTGGTATAAATCTGATGTTAAGGCTCAAACTAACTTTGGAGTGTAGTGGTGAGACTCACTTTTTCATTCTGTAGTCAGGTTGGGTTATGATGCTGGGTGTAGATTGCATTTACTCTATAACTGTCATCAGTGCCAGACAGTTTCCCTACTTACCAATTCTACCTTGTAGTATAAATGCACCCTAAATGCTGAACAGCAAACTTTATCCATCTTGACATGTAATGGGTCATTTATTATATATTCATAGAATCATAGAAGTTACAACATGGAAACAGGCCCTTCGGCCCAACATGTCCATGTCGCCCAGTTTATACCACTAAGCTAGTCCCAATTGCCTGCACTTGGCCCAGGCAATTACATTTGAATTACTCATGCAAGTGTTTCTGAAATTCTTAAAATCAAAAACCAACTTCATACTTCAAAAGTTAATTGTGGTTTAAAAAAATGTCATGTTGAAGAGACTGTCTTTACTCCATCTCCTCTCTTGTGACACTGAATTCATATTCTACACCAGGGTATGTACTATCTTTTGTTGCAATCCTGAACACATTGATTTGGTTGACATATTTACATTGCTGCCCTTGCTCAATTATGTGCAATTCAAAAAACAGTTTATGCTATGTTTATCCTGGATCCTAGGCATTACATCACTTCAGGGAAACCAAGAATATTCCACATGCTCCTAAGGGACAATACTCCTGTACTCAGAAATGCAGTTCAAATAGACAGAATGCAGGCAGGTGTGAGCCTGAAACCTGATAACAAATATAATACAAAAACACAATACCATAATGGAGTTGACAAATGTAAACAATCTTACAACACCAAGTTATAGTCCAACAATTTTATTTGAAAATCACAAGCTTTCGGAGGCTTCCTCCTTCGTCAGGTCATTCACCTGACGAAGGAGGAAGCCTCCGAAAGCTTGTGATTTTCAAATAAAATTGTTGGACTTTAACTTGGTGTTGTAAGATTGTTTACGTTTGTCAACCCCAGTCCATCACCGGCATCTCCACATAATGGAGTTGGGCCCGGGGAGGGCGAGGGGTGGGGGAAGGCTGTTCAACGTCTCGTCCGAGTGCAACACTCTCTCAGTACTGCACTGAAATGTCAGCCTGGATTATGTGCTCAAGTCTCTGGAGTAGTTCTTGAATCCACAACCTTCTGACTCAGAGGTGAGAGTGTTACCACTGAGCCAAGGCTGACACCAAGACAATGAAGGCAATAAACGAGAGACAGTCTACATTTGCCCATAGATGTTTGTCCCTGGTGCAAAATGCCAGGAAACACAAGCCTCAGTCTTCAATTTGACAGGAAATTTAATTAATTGCAGGGGGAAATGGCAAATGGTTGCCAAATGTAAAAAACACTCCTTAACTTGTACCCAGCAGCAATACAGAGGAGCCTCTCTATACCCTTGTTACTGGATAACTGGGCAGAATACTAGTGATTGATTTGTAGAGCTACCTGAGAATAGGTGCTCAACTCACATGTAGTCCCCTGTGATGTCAAAGTGTCTCTTCTTCAGAGCAGCAGCCGGGCATATTCTGTACTTCACATGAATAAGGGATTGGCAGGAGATTATTGCAAGGCAGAATCACCACTGAGGTGCTCAGATGACATCACACTGCCCTTGCAATGCTACCTGAACCATGGAATTTGATCCAGGTTAGGGGTTGCTTAACCATCACTTTGCAATTGATGTCTTCTTTTTTCCTACTCCATTCAACTTTTATAGTACCCTGTGATGTGGGTCCTGGTCCTTCCCCATGATTTCTCAATAGAAAAAATATGCAGATGATGTAGAAGGAAGCAGGCTATTTGACGGTGAGCATAGAACTCTCGAACACTGGTTTATAACAAAGAAACCTCAAGGTGAGAGATTAGGGATAGGTAAAGATTGTGGAGCAGGTACTCCACAGCATACAATGCTCCCTTTCTGTTGGGGCTTGTGGGAATCTGTAGGGGGCGGAGAGGAAGAGGGTCTCTGTGGTTTGGAGAGGTGAGGATGGACAAACATCGACGGTTTGACTTGATTACCTTTGGGGACCATCAAGTATTTATGCAGACGGATAGGGTAGAGCCCTTAATAGGGTAAAGCAAAGGTTTTCAAACTGGGATCCCAAGACCTAGGCAGTCTGCAAAGGAATCCCAAGGAGGCCAAAAGGTCATCACATTTTATTTTTTCTACATTTGTTGACTTACTAGTGTAACATTTCTGTCACTCTATAGTAATAATATTGGTTTCTACAATTTTGTACTTTGTTTTCTTTTGGGTAGCTTACACTTCCTTTTGGAATTTATGACAGGGATCCCCTGGGAATGTTAAACATTTCCACAGGTACTCTGGGAGTGCATCAACAGTTGCAGGAGTACCTTGGGAATGTGTCAAAATTTGCAGTATGTTGACATTTGCAAGGAGTTCCCCATATAGAAAAGTCTGAAAATCACATGGGTAGACTGCACATGGGCTATAGAAGGAGTAGGATTGAGGAGCTGAATGACCATTCGCATTACGTGTTTACAAAGGCAAGGATGAAGGAATTCAGATGATATTACAGAGGTCAGCCACAACTTTCCAGCGCGGTTTTCTAATAGCAAACAGAAATATTTATCTCAATGTTGAGAATATGAGCTGGAGAGATTTTCCACCCTACTCTAAAAATGCTTTGGAGGTGTTAACTGAGCAGTCTCGACACAGAGACATGTGGCTCAATGTGTCTATAAAATAACATTGGACAATTTGAAGCATTTTTCAAATAGAAAATTTCTTGAGAGTTGGAATCCCATGAAAGGTGCCATGGAAATAAATGCTGTCTGTCTTGAATAAGGGGTCGCCCGTTTAAGACGGAAATGAGGAGAAATTTCTTCTCCCAGAGGGTCGTGAATCTTTGGAATTCTTTACCCCAAAAAACTGTGGAGGCTGAGTCATTGAATACATTCAAGGCTGAGTTAGACAAATTTTTGATCAGCAAGGGAGTTAAAAGATATGGGGAAAGGGTGGGAAAGTGGAGTTGAGGTAAAAATCAGATCAGCCATGATCTCATTAAATGGCGGAGCAGGCTTGAGGGGCCGAATGGCCTACTCCTGCTCCTATCTCTTATGGTAGACAGTGCACATTCCAGGCACCTCTCCATGTTTTGAGGGGATCTAATGAGGTCGAGAAACAGCACTCCTGATCAGCAGGGTTGTTGCGATGGTCTGTAATTTCTGTTATAACTAACCGTCTTGGGAAAAATGCGTACTCCAGTTACAGAGGAAGATGCTTCCAACATTCAAACAGAATAGGTATCCAGACAGGTATAGATTGAGAACAGAATAGGTACCCAGACAGGTATAGATTGAGAACAGAATAGGTACCCAGACAGGTATAGATTGACAACAGAATACGTACCCAGACAGGTATAGATTGAGAAATGAATGGATACCCAGACAGGTATAGATTGAGAAATGAACGGATACCCAGACAGGTATAGATTGACAACAGAAAACGTACCCAGACAGGTATAGATTGAGGATCTTCATTAAGAGGAATGAAGGATGAAGTCAGAAGAATTTTTTTCCCCCCACAGAGGGTTATTAGAACACAGAATACTTTATAAGTGGCTACTGAGACAGAGACTATAGCATGATTCAAAAGGGAATTGGATAAGTATTTGAAGAGGAATTTAAGAGAATACAGGGAGTAAAGAAATGGGGTTAAAGTATATAGGTCCAGTTGAAGATGTAACACCTGCACAGGCACAATAGGCTAAATATGTTGTAATTTCTGTGGTTGTATAAACACTTGTTCCCTACTGACAGA
This sequence comes from Heptranchias perlo, assembly GCF_035084215.1. Lineage (NCBI taxonomy): Eukaryota > Metazoa > Chordata > Chondrichthyes > Hexanchiformes > Hexanchidae > Heptranchias > Heptranchias perlo. The sequence goes on along the minus strand of NC_090336.1, from coordinate 61,667,790 downwards.
AGTAAAGGACAGTAACAAACAGTCCTGCATCTTAAATCTTTTGAAGGCAGTCAACATGATGCCAGTTCAGTTTCAAGCCTGGGAACTTATTTTAAAATCAGTTAATTTCCAAAATAAGCACTAACATCTCTCCCGTGTAAATCAATATTTTTAACTTAAAGGGGAAGAACATTTATTCCAAATTGTCCCATGCTCCCCCCCAACACCCCACTCAGTATTATAAAGAGAGATATATCTATTCATTTACTTGTGTGTCTCCGCCCTCCCGTGTTTTGTGCTCCAGAACCAGCAGTCAGAGACAGAGTGGGAACAATCATTTGGTGCAGAGCTTCCCTGCTAATGACATCATGCTGTTTTACTCCAGTGATACTATGAATGCGAACAGGATATGTGGGCAGCACTCTTCGTTTATGGCCTGGTCACTGTACTGTGCAGGCTAATAGGAGGAATAATCTAATCCGATTCTTCATGCAGCACGACAAGATACAAGTAACGTTACATAGGAATTGCTAGACAAGAAAAGACCAAGGTCCATCGATTTCGCTTTCCACCATCACATGATACAATGATAATGGAGTTGTTGACGAATCATGGCAAATGATCTCGATCAATTCCTCTACAATAGACCCAGACAGTGTTGGAAACCATAGGTCCAAAGTCATGTGTTACTGCTAAGCATGCTACACTTACTGTATGTCACGTCTTAAATTACTCATACACTGTATACCAAAATATTACTTTCTGAAATAAATCTAATTCGCATTTGAATGAATCAACACTATCTGCTTCCACCGTCTCCCTAGGAAGCCTGTTTCATGGATTGGCCACTCACTCACTGAAATAATGTTTCCACAGATTAGTTTTGAATTTCCCCCCATTCAAGAGCAGGCCGTGTCCTCTGGTTCTACTGTTCTGGACAAGGTGAAATAGCTCATTATTGTCTACATTATCTAATCCCTTTAGAATCCTAAAAATAGCAATCATATCACCTCTCAACCTTATCTTTTCCAGTGAGAACATAATCGACCTCATAATCTAATCCCTCCATCATTCTGGTCACCCTTTTCTGTATCCTTTCAATAGCTGCAATATCCTTTCTGTACTGAGACGACCAGAACTGTACGTCGTATTGTAAGTGCGGCCACACCAATGATTTATAAAGTGGCAGGATCACCTCACTATTTCGGCTCAATGCTGACCTTTTAATACAGCCCAACAAATGATTTGCTTTACTCACTGCCACCGAGAATTGTTGCGATAGCTTCAATTTATTGTCAGTCGGGACCCCCAGATCTCTCTCATTTTCCATGCATGTTATTTTCTTTCCATTTAAGTAATAGTCCCGTCCTGGATCTTTTTTGCCTCCATGTGAAGCACTTTGCATTTCTCTGGATTGAATTTCATCCGCCATCCATCTGCCTAATTCCCAAGTATATTCAAATCCTCCATTTAGCTCATCCTGTTCAGCTTTGGTGTCTACTTTATTATGTTTGAAATAGAGATGCCACTGTCTATTCTTCAAATTTCAGATGTGATCTGGCCTTCCACTAAAAAAAAATCCAAAAGTTATCTGCTCCTTCCCACTTGAAGCTGGGATCTCATAATTTAGATACCACAGTGGCTTTCCCATATAACCTGCAATGCCACCAGACATTTAACACCATTGTTGGGGCTTTTAACAAATTCATGGACACAGCTGTCACAGAAATTGCACATATATGTCCCTGTCAGATTTCTACACCATGGAGTAATCACCGAATCCACCTCGTACAACCAGCCCCATTCGTATACACACACACCCTGACCCACTCACTTTAAAGGCATAAAGTCACGATTTAGAACTAAATGAAACTGCCAATGAACAAAATAAGGATCATTCAAATTATTTTGCACTCATTTAACATTGCCATTTTAATTATGTTGGTTAATTCATATTACTGGATATTTCCCATTTTTTTCATGCAAAGAATGATTTTAGTTTGTTCGGAGTAAATTGCGTTAAAAACAAAATCAGTATAAACCAAGGTATGAAAAGCAACAGAGATTCAACCACAATGAATCCTGTGCTGTACATTGAAAGATAAGTTGTGCCATGATGAATTAGTTAAATCTGCAGGTCTCATTTGAAAAGCAGGACTAAAGTATTAATTCACAAAAAAAAATCTGGAGTTTACAACTATCAATATACTGTTATCAGCTGAGGTGGCAGAGCAGAGGAGAGGGAGTCGGAACCCCAAGAGCAGCTGAGGCGGCAGAGCAGAGGAGAGGGAGTCGGGGGCCTGAGAGCAGCTGGGGCGGCAGAGCAGAGGAGAGGGAGTCGGAGGCCTGAGAGCAGCTGGGGCAGCAGAGCAGAGGAGAGGGAGTCAGGGGCCTGAGAGCAGCTGGGGCGGCAGAGCAGAGGAGAGGGAGTCGGGGGCCTGAGAGCAGCTGGGGCGGCAGAGCAGAGGAGAGGGAGTCGGAGGCCTGAGAGCAGCTGGGGCAGCAGAGCAGAGGAGAGGGAGTCGGAGGCCTGAGAGCAGCTGGGGCGGCAGAGCAGAGGAGAGGGAGTCGGAGGCCTGAGAGCAGCTGGGGCAGCAGAGCAGAGGAGAGGGAGCCTGGGGCCCGAGAGCAGCTGGGGCGGCAGAGCAAAGGAGAGGGTGTCAGAGGCCCAAGAGCAGCTGAGGCGGCAGAGCAGAGGAGAGGGTGTCAGAGGCCCAAGAGCAGCTGAGGCGGCAGAGCAGAGGAGAGGGTGTCGGAGGCCCGAGAGCAGCTGAGGTGGCGGAGCAGAGGAGAGGGAGTCGGAGGCCCGAGAGCAGCTGGGGCGGCAGAGCAGAGGAGAGGGTGTCGGAGGCCCGAGAGCAGCTGAGGTGGCGGAGCAGAGGAGTGGGAGTCGGAGGCCCGAGAGCAGCTGGGGCGGCAGAGCAGAGGAGAGGGTGTCGGAGGCCCGAGAGCAGCTGAAGCGGCAGAGCAGAGGAGAGGGTGTCGGAGGCCCGAGAGCAGCTGAGGCGGCAGAGCAGAGGAGAGTGAGTTGGAGGCCCGAGAGCAGCTGAGGCGGCAGAGCAGAGGAGAGGGTGTCAGAGGCCCGAGAGCAGCTGAGGCGGCAGAGCAGAGGAGAGTGAGTCGGAGCGTGAGCGTCAGGGAGAGAGGAAAAAAAACCCAGTGATGTCAGCACAAGGGAAGATGATTGGTGAGTAGCTGGTGAGTGGTTCTTTTTATGTCTTTAGTTTATTTCAGTTACGTTTAGTTAATAATGTAGTAAATTGAGGCATGGCAGGACACCTCACTCCTGTGGTATCTTGTGCCATGTCCTTCTCATGTCCTGGGCGGCCACAGGGGCAGGCAATGTCGCCAGCTGGAGGAGTTTGAGCTCCAGGTTTCGGAGCTTGAGCAACAGCTGGCGTCACTGCAGTACATCCGGGCGACTGAGATCTACGTGGATAGCATGTTTCAGGAGGTGGTTACCCCACAGTTTAAGAAAGTGCAGGCAAAGAGGGACTGGGTGACTGCCAAACAAACAGGGAAAACCAGGCAGGTAGTGCAGGAGTCCCCTGAGGGCATCTCGCTCTCTAACTGGTATTCAGTTCTGAATTCTGGTGAGGGAAAGAGTTCCCTTGAAGAGTGCAGCCAGAGCCATAGCAACATGGGTGGCTCAACTGTAGAGGGAGGGGAGGAGAAAGGTCAGGAGAACGATAGTGATAGAGGGTTCTATAGTTAGGGGAGCAGACAGGTGTTTCTGCGGTTGCAGACATGATTCCGGGATGGTATGCTGCCTCCCTGGTGCCAAGGTTAAGGATGTCAGAGCGGCTGCAGAACATTCTGGAGGGGAAGGGTGAACAGCCAGAGGTCATGGTCCATATCGGTACCAACTACATAGGGTGAAGAGGGATGCGGTCCTACAGGCAGATTTTACGGAGATAGGAAAGAAATTAAGAAGCAGGACCTCAAAAGTAGTAATCTCCGGATTACTCCCGGTGCCACCAGCTAGCGAGTACAGAGATAGGAGGATAGAGCAGATGACTGTGTGGCTGCAGAGATGGTGCAGGAGGGAGGGCTTTAGATTCCTGGGGCATTGGGACTGGTTCTGAAGTGAGACCTGTACAAGCCAGACAAGCTCTACAGGGCCGTGACCAACATCCTTGCAGGGAGGTTAGCTGGTGCTGTTTGGGAGAGTTTAAACTAACTTGGCAGGGGGATGCGAACCTGAGCGTAGATTCAGAAAGGAGAGAAGCAGAACTGTAATGGAAGGCAAAAAATTAGTCAGTGAGTTTGGAAAGCAAAGGAAACAAAGGTTAGAAACTAGAAAACAAAGGAGTTTGGCAGTGCTTAAATGGTATATACCTCAACTCAAGGAGTATAATGAATAAGGCAGATGAACGAAGAGCACAGATAGACACGTGGAAGTACGATATCTTAGCTATTACTGAAACATGGCTTAAACAGGGGCAGGAATGGCAGCTCAACATTCCTGGTTACAGGGTTTTCAGATGAGATAGAGAGGGAGATTAAAAAAAAAGGAGGGGGGTTGGCGGCAATACTGGTTAAAGAAACAATTACGGCTATGAGGGGGATGATATGTTAGAAGGATCATCAAATGAGGCCATATGAGTTGAGCTAAAGAACAAGAAAGGGGCTGTCACATGGCTGGGAGTGCAATACAGACTCCCAAACAGTCAGAGGGAGATAGAAGAGCAAATATGTAGGCACACATTTCTGAGAAGTGCAAAAACAATAGGGCAGTAATAGTAGGGGATTTCAACTACCCTAATGTTTATAGAATCATAGAAAATTTACGGCACAGAAGGAGGCCATTTGGCCCATCGTGTCCGCGCCGGCTTAGAAACAAGCCACCCAACCTAATCCCACTTTCCCGCATTTGGTCCGTAGTCCTGCAGGTCACTGCTCTTCAGGTGCACATCCAGGTATTTTTTTAAATGAGTTGAGGATTTCTGCCTCTACCACCTTCTCAGGCAGTGAGTTCCAGACTCCACCACACACTCGGTGAAAAAATCTTTCCTCATTTCCACTCTAATCCTTCTACCAATCAATTTAAATCTATGCCCCCGGTTATTGACCCTCCGCTAAGGGAAATAGGTCCTTCGTATCCACTCTAGCTAGGTCCCTCATAATTCTGTACACCTCAATCAAATCACACACCTCAGCCTCCTCTGTTCCATGGAAAACAATCCCAGCCTATCCAATCTGTCATCATAGCTAAAATTCTCCAGTCCTGGCAACACCTCATAAATCTCCTCTGCACCCTCTCTAGTGCAATTACATCCTTCCTGTAATGTGGTGACTAGAACTGTACACAGTACTCAAGCTGTGGCCTAACTAGTGTTTTATACAGTTCCAGCATAACATCCCCGCTTTTATATTCTATGTCTCGGCTAATAAAGGAAAGCATGCCATATGCCTTCTTAACCACCTTATCTACCTGTCCTGCTACCTTCAGGGATCTGTGGACATGCACTTCAAGGTCCCTCACTTCCTCTACACCTCTCAGTATCCTCCCATTTATTGAGTGTTCCCTTGCCTTGTTTGCTCTGCCCAAATGCATTACCTCACACTTCTCTGGATTGAACTCCATTTGCCACTTTTCTGCCCATCTGACCAGTCCATTGATATCTTCCTGCAGTCTACAGCTTTCCTCCTCACTACAACCACTACTTTGTGTCATCTGCAAATTTCTTAATCATGCCCCCTACGTTTAAGTCCAAATCGTTAATGTATACCACAAAAAGCAAAGGACCTAGACCAAGCCCTGCAGCACCCCACTGGAAACAGCCTTCCAGTCGTATAAACACCCATCAACCATTACCTTTTGCTTCCTGCCACTAAGCCAATTTTGGATCCAATTTGCCACATTCCCTTGGATGCCATGAGCCTTTACTTTTTTGACCAATCTGCCAAGTGGGACCTTGTGAAAAGCTTTGCTAAAATCCATATAGACTACATCAATTATGCTACCCTCATCGATCCTCCTTGTCACCTCCTCAAAAAATTCAATCAAGTTAGTCAGACACGACCTCCCGTTAACAAATCCGTGCTGACTGTCCTTGATTAGTCCATGCCTTTCTAAGTGATAGTTTACCCTGTCACTCAGAATTGATTCCAATAATTTGCCCACCACCAAGGCTAGGCTGACAGGCCTATAATTACTCGGTCTATCCTTCGCTCCCTTTTTCAACAACGGTACAACGTTAATCCTCCAATCCTCCAGCACTACGCCTGTATCCAGTGAAGTTTGGAAAATGTTAACTAGCATACAATCAGTGCAAAAAGTATAGAGGGCAGAGAATTCTTAAACTGCAGTCAGGAGAACTTTTTTAGCCAGTACGTAGCAAACCCAACAAGAGAGGGGGCAGTTCTGGATTTAGTTTTAGGGAATGAAGCTGAGCAGGTGGAAGGAGTATCAGTGGGAGAGCATAATGGTGGTAGTGATCATAATTCAGTTAGATTTAGCATAGTTATGGAAGAGGGCAAAGATAGAACAAGAGTTAAAGTTCTCAATTGGGGAAAGGCCAATTTTACTAAGCTGGAAGAGATTTAGCAAAAGTAGACTGGAAACAGCTACTTGAAGGTAAATCAGCGTCAGAGCAGTGGGAGGCATTCAAGGAGGGGATTCAGAGTAAACATGGTCCCACAAAGAAAAAGGGTGGGACTGCCAAATCTAGAGCTCTTTGGATGACAAGGAGCATACAGGGTAAGATAAGGCAAAAAAGGGAAGCTTATGTCAGAAACTGGGAGCTCAATAATGCAGAAAGCCTAGAGGAGTGTAGAAAGTGCAGGGGTGAAATTAAAAGGGAAACTCGGAAAGCAAAGAGAGGGCATGAAAAAATATTGGCAAGTAAAATCAAGGAAAACCCAATGATGTTTTATAAATACATAAAGAGCAAGAGGATAATTGAGAGTAGGGCCTATTAGAGACCAAAAAGGTAACCTATATGTGGAGGCGGAAGATGTGGGTATGGTTCTTAATGAATACTTTGCGTCTGTCTTCACAAAAGAGGGAGATGATGCAGACATTATAATTAAGGAGAAAGAGGAGTGTGAAATATTGGATGGGATAAACATAGTGAGAGAGGAAGTATTAAGGGGTGTAGCATCTTTGAAAGTAGATAAATCGCCAGGTCCAGATGAAATGTATCCCGGGCTGTTAAGAGAAGCAAGGGAGGAAATAGCGGAGGCTTTGACCATCATTTTCCAATCCTCCCTGGCTACAGTCGTGGTGCCAGAAGATTGGAGGACTGCTAATGCTGCCCCGTTGTTTAAAAAGGGAGAAAGAGATAGGTAGAGTAATTATAGGCCAGTCAGTCTAACCTCGGTGGTGGGCCAATTATTGGAATCAATTCTGAGGGACAGCATAAATCGTCAATTATAAAGGCACGGGTTAATCAAGGACAGTCAGCATGGATATGTTATGGGAAGGTTGTGTCCGACTAACTTGATTGAATTTTTTGAGGAGGTAACGAGGAGGGTCGATGAGGGTAACACATTTGATGTAGTCCACATGGATTTTAGCATGGCTTTTGACAAGGTCCCATATGGCAGACTGGTCAAAAAAGTAAAAGCCCATGGGATCCAAGGGAAAGTGGCTAGTTGGATCCAAAATTGGCTCAGTGGCAGGAAGCGAAGGGTAATGGTTGACGGGTATTTTTGCAACTGGAAGGCTGTTTCCAGTGGGGTTCCGCAAGGCTCAGTACTATGTCCCTTGCTTTTTGTGGTATAAATTAATGATTTGGACTCAAATTAAACCTATATGTTCAGTACTATACAACATATATACAATACACATACACATATATTACAACATATTCAGCAATAGTGTCAGTTTTGGTCAGTTGGTAGCACTCTCATCTTTGAGTCAGATGGTTGTAGATTCAAGCTCTACTGCAGGACTTGAACACATAATTGACACTTCAGTCCAGTAGTGAGGGAGTGCTGCATTGTCAGTGGTACTGTCTTTTGGATGAGACTTTAAACAAGTTTGCATCCACCTTCTCACATGGATGTAAAAGTAGCAGCCATTTTTAAAAAGGGTATCAGAGCTAATCCAGGTAATTACAGCCCAGAGATTTAGAGCAAAGAGCAAGAGAAACATCTTCACACAGAGAGTTGTGAGGCTGTGGAATTCACTTCTCGGGTTAGTGATTGAGGCAGAAACTATGTCAACATTCAAGATTATATTGGATCGGTGGATGAAGTAAAAGAGGATAAAGGGTTACGGGAACACAACGGGAATATGCAATTAGGGCTATTTGCTCGCATGGAGGGTAAACAGTGACACGGACTGGTTGGCCCGAATGGCCTGTTCCGATGTATTTTGACGCATGAAGTTCCCATGGTACTGCTCAAGAAGAGAAGAGTGGCTGCTGCATTTACCTACATAATATCAGTGACTAAACTTCAAAAGGAAAATGATCCACTGGTTGCTAAACATTTTGGGACATCCTGAGGACAAGATGAAGTCCTATGTGAATGAAATGTCCTTCTTTCTTTACTGCTTGTCAATCTGACTTCACCAGATATAATCATAGTGCTTATAAAGCCACTTGTGCAGGCTATTTTCAGCCATGGAGATGCTTTAAGGGCCTATCATCTTGTAGGCCCGAGTACAGACTAGCTTGATGACAGAATGTTATAAAAACGCCAAATGTGACCCCACTGAAACCTAAGCTGCCAGCTGCACAGACTATGGGTTACCTGGGCAGCAAAAACATTGCATGATACTGGCTGATTCCTAAGTAGACACCGTAATGTGATTTAACCTAGACAAATTTTAAGTGCAAAAGTTATTGGTATAAAGGTTTTTTTTGGCTTTTGTGAAATTCTGGGTCTTTTTTTGGTTAATGATGCAATTCCATCTTTGTGCAGGTTATTCTGATTCCCGTTCTGCAGTGGGTTGGGTAATTAGAAAATAAGCACTTATTAAATGAACACTTTTCATTTATATTACACAGTTGCAACATTCTTCAACTCTGTGGTTTTCATATGTGGTGTTCTACCCAAGTTTAAGGCTGCAGCTATATTCAGACTGGTATCCGGTGAGAGTGATGTTCAGCTGGCAGACCCGAGTTATACTGCCAGCTATGCACTGCAGTTGAATTTAAAGACATTGAGCTTGACGCATATGTGCTCGAATGCATGTGCAGATCTTCGCTCCCAAGCAAATACAGAATATTCTTTGCTTTTTAACCCGCTATCATTGTGGGCTTGTTTTTAACTACCTTCTCATACCTAGAATATCGTTGTTCTGCGCTTCCAGTGAAGCGCAGAACAGGAAGCGCAGAACAACAATATTCTGCTAGCCAGCAATGAACGGAATGTTATAGCTTGTAAACCTATAAAAAATATAGTCTGCTCGGGTGTAAGCTAGCCTATGAGGACACCAGCGCATTAGAAAAACAAAATACAATCAAGACTGAACAAGGCTGTAATTTAATCTCGGGCTTCAGGTGACTATCCACCAACAGTTCTCGCAGTCCTTCACTGTTTGAGGCACTGTGCCATCTTGGTAGTCCATTTGCACCACACATTATTCGCCATAATGTCAGTAAGTATGAGGTGATACATTTTAGTAAACAAAACAGCAGTAATTATACTCTGAATGGAAGTAGGCTCGGTGCTGCAGTAGAGCATAGGGATTTGGGGGTACAGGTTCACAGAATGTTGAAAGCAGCACCTGAGATTGATATGGTCGTTAAAAAAAGGTAATGGGCTTCTGGGTTTTATCACAAGAGGTATAGAACAAAAAAGCCAAGAGGTAATGATGAACCTATGCAAGATCTTAATATGACCTCAATCAGAGTAGTGCATACACTGTTGGGCTCCACATTATAGAAAGGGTATTGAGACTTTAGAGGGGATAAAACACAAATTCAATAGGATGCTACGCGTAATGAGGAAAATACCAATACGAAGAAAGACTTGAAAAACTGGGACTTTTACTTGTGGGGCAATATGATAGAAGTATTTAAAATTAAGAAAGGATGGTATAGGGTAGATAGAAGCAGACTGTTCATCCAGTAGTTATGGGGGGTCTAGAACAAGAGACCATATGTACAAGTTTAAATGCAAGAGATTTAGAGCAGAGAGCAAGAGAAACTTCTCTACACAGAGAGTTGTGAGTTATTCTACATATAATCACCATGTCACTGAAGATCAAAAATAACACCATGATCCATGAAGTAAAATGGAATTACTTTACTGAAAACGGACCCCACATTGGAGGCACTGTATTCTGTTAAGACTTGAGAGTGGAGCTGGAGAGCAATGAATATCAGAATGATGGATAGGTTGTCTTAATAAAAAGAAAACAGCTGTTAAAAGTTCCAAAACATTCCCACTGCGACTCCCTTTGACTGTGGCTGCTCGAACCGGGTAAAAGCTGGCTCAGCGCCTCCAACGTTATAAATAAAGATCATGTGCTCTTGCAAATTGCAGACATACTGCTCTTAAAATTAATCTGGGTAAACCTCTCTTCTCTTTCACTGCTCTTCAGTTACAGAATTGAATTCCCAGTCAATGCCAAATTATCTCCAAACATGTGAGGAGATTTATGAAAAAAAAACTTGCTTCCTGTTGTAAATAAGTACGGAGCATTTCATTCTGCCCCCCCTCTCTCCGCCTCCCCGGATCAGCTTGATCAGCCGTATGGCTCCGTGCAGACGCCGGACGGTTTTTGATCTTCCAAAACCCATGAGATGCCTGTTTGCCGCCCGTTCAGCTCGAAGGCTGAATTCAAACGGGTCCAAACCCGAAATTAGTCCGGGGTCTCCCAACCATGGTATTGGGTAGCTGCTGCAGACCCACGTCCCACTCTGCACTCATTTTGGGAAGATCTCCTTTCCTGTAACTGTCTTCGCTTCTTTCCCAATTTCGAGGACTATTTTAACATTATTAAGTTAACTTTCACCTGCAGCTTACTCAAGCACGTGTCCGATCTTGACAATCTGCATCACCAAAAACTATCTAATTATGTCATTCTCAAACCGCAAAGCTCTCAACCTCTCACGTCTTTCTAGCCAAGGATGCTGGTAAAAGTCTCTCTTTCTCTTCCTTCACTTGTTTCTCTTTCTCTCCTCCTCCACTTCTGTTTTTCCTTCACTCTCTCCCCCATTCACCTCTCACACCTTGTGCTTGCTTGTTTGCTCTCCTGCCCTTAACTTTTCTCACTCTCTCAATTTCCTTCATTCTCGCTGCTTCTCATTCACCTCTTTCGTTTCTTGACCTCCCTTACTCTCCCCCTCCCCTTAACTTCTTCACCACCCACCCTCGCTCTTCTCATTCACGTCTCGGCTGACCAGTAGAGGACGCTATGACACTGAGAGCAGATTCTATGACACAGGCCAGTGACAATATATTTTTCTGTATTCTGGTATTCAATGGGGAAGGGGAGATGGTGCTATCAACAGATGCTGTATAATTTCAGATTATATTACACATCTACCACGTTCCAGATAAATACGATATGATTTGTACAGGGCTATGGGCCCCGACAACATCCCGGCTGTAGTGCTGAAGACTTGTGCTCCAGAACTAGCTGCACCTCGAGCCAAGCTGTTCCAATACAGCTACAACACTGGCATCTATCCGACAATGTGGAAAATTGTCCAGGTATGTCCTGTCCACAAAAAGCAGGACAAATCCAAACCGGCCAATTACCGCTCCATCAGTCTACTCTCAATCATCAGCAAAGTGATAGAACGTGTCGTCGACAGTGCTATCAAGCGGCACTTACTCACCAATAACCTGCTCACCGATGCTCAGTTTGGGTTCTGCCAGGACCACTCCACTCCGGACCTCATTACAGCCTTGGTCCAAACATGGACAAAAGAGCTGAATTCCAGAGGTGAGGTGAGAGAGTAACTGCACTTGATTATGAGGGGCACAGATAGGATGGATACTAAGGAGCTTTTTCCCTTCGTTGAGGGTTCTATAACAAGGGGACATAGATTCAAGGTAAAAGGCGGGAGGTTTAGAGGGGATTTTAGAAAGAACTTTTTCACCCAGAGGGTGGTTGGAGTCTGGAACTCACTGTCTGAAAGGGTTGTGGAGGCAGGAACCCTCACAACATTCAAGAAGCATTTGGATGAGCACTTGAAATGCCATAGCATACAAGGCTACGGACCAAATGTTGGAATATGGGATTAGAGTAGACAGGGCTGATGGCCGGCGCGGACACGATGGGCCGAAGGGCCTCTATCCGTGCTGTATAACTCTATGACTCTATGACTCTATGACATCAAGGCAGCATTCGACCGAGTGTGGCATCAAGGAGCCCTAGTAAAATTGAAGTCAATGGGAATCGGGGGAAAACTCTCCAGTGGCTGGAGTCATACCTAGCACAAAGGAAGATGGTTAGTGGTTGTTGGAGGCCAATCATCTCAGCCCCAGGGCATTGGTGCAGGAATTCCTTAGGGCAGTGTCGTAGGCCCATCCATCTTCAGCTGCTTCATCAATGACCTTCCCTCCATCATACGGTCAGAAATGGGGATGTTCGCTGATGATTGCACAGTGTTCAGTTCCATTTGCAACCCCTCAGATAATGAAGCAGTCCGTGCCCGCATGCAGCAAGACCTGGACAACATCCAGATTTGGGCTGATAAGTGGCAAGTAACATTCACGCCAGACAAGTGCCAGGCAATGACCATCTCCAACAAGAGAGAACCTAACCACTTCCCCTTGACATTCAACGGCATTACCATTGCCGAATCCCCCACCATCAACATCCTGGGGGTCACCATTGACCAGAAACTTAACTGGACCAGCCATATAAACATTGTGGTTACAAGAGCAGGTCAGTGGCTGGGTATTCTGCGGCGAGTGACTGACCTCCTGACTCCCCAAAGCCTTTCCACCATCTACAAGGCACAAGTCAGGAGTGTGATGGAATACTCTCCACTTGCCTGGATGAGTGCAGCTCCAACAACACTCAAGAAGCTCGACACCATCCAGGACAAAGCAGCCCCCTTGATTGGCACCCCATCCACCCACCCTAAACATTCACTCCCTTCACCACCGGCGCACTGTGGCTGCAGTGTGTACCATCCACAGGATGCACTGCAGCAACTCGCCAAGGCTTCTTTGGCAGCACCTCCCAAACCCGCGACCTCTACCACCTAGAAGGACAAGGGCAGCAGCAACATAGGAACAACATCGCCTGCATGTTCCCCTCCAAGTCACACACCATCCTGACTTGGAAATATATCGCCGTTCCTTCATCGTTGCTGGGTCAAAATCCTGGAACTCCCTACCTAACAGCACTGTTGGAGAACCTTCACCACACGGACTGCAGGGGTTCAAGAAGGCGGCTCACCACCACCTTCTCAAGGGCATTAGGGATGGCCTTGCCAACGATGCACACATCCCAGGAACGAATAAAAAAAAATTTTCTAGAATATCACAATGCAAAAGTAATAGCAAAAAGGCAATTCTAGTGGGATTTTCCTTGAATATTCGTTGTCCTGGATTGAAAATATGGTGTTAGGATGCAACGAAGAAAATTAGTGATAACTAGCGGTGTTGTCACTTAGCTTATTTCGCATATTGGTACCAACACCAGGGCAAATCACACTTAAGCCACTGTGCCTCTTGTGTGATATTCCTAACTCATCACATTCATTTGATCCCCAATGCCTTCTCTGCAGACCTGTTACCACCACCATTGTGTGCTCACTCAATTAGCTCTCTCCAAGTACAGCGCAAGTTTGGAAGGACCAAACGTATATATTTATTTAGTTTTGAGAGCACCCATCAGACCACAGGCATCACACTTCAAAGTGCCAAAAGTATAAAGAAAGCAGAAAGTCAGTTGTTATATTCTGTTTTGTTCTGATTGGGAGCCAGTAATTCACAAGTGCCTGGAACAGTCTACAGACTTCCCTCACCAAAGCTCAATTAAACAGACTGACCTCAAGGATCAATTTGGACCATCTCCCCACAGGGAGTACAGTAAAGCAGTTGCATCAAAGGGTTATACCAAGTTAGTAGCAAAGTATCACAACTCTACTGCAGACCCCCGGACTACCTTGGAGCAACACCACAGCCGATCAGCTAGTAATCCAAAATTGATTGTTCTGCTGAGAGTTTTTTTTGGCAGTTCAATTAGATGCAACACAAAATTTTTAAGTGTTATTATTATGCTTCAATGGAACCCTAGTTTAGAAAAACATAGCTACACGTGGCCGCCATTGTATTTTACTGAAAAATTAGACTGAGAACGCTGGGTAGGAGTCGCTAATTAGCTTACAATTTAATCACAGGGTTCAGATGCTCTAAAACCACAAGAGTAAATCTTGAGCACCTTACTGATATGGTCGAAGCAAGTTTAGAGCCTTTTTACTCACTCTTTTCCATCTGCTATTTGTTTTAATACCGAGACCATAAAGTAGATTGCAGAATGAAAAAAATGTGAATGACAGATACCAGTAACTTTGTCGTCAGAGAATTGTACTGTCATAGGGTTCACAGGAGGGCTTAATACAGGAATTACTTGGCAGTCTACAGCAGAACTATAGGAGAAGCAAGAGCATCTCATTGTGTGTGAGAGAGAGAGAGATATGGTAATATTGCAATGAGTGTTACTGAATGGTCCAACACCACGCCATTCCCTTTCTGGCTCTTCCAGCATACTCCAGCTCCAGCTTTATTCCCCCCACCCCCACCCCCCAGCACCAACATCACAAGTCCCAGCCAGAATGGAGATGATTGGGTGATGTCTCCTTCAATCACACCTGGAGACCGCACTGCTGTAAGTAACTGGGATACATTTTTCACACAATGTTTGTATTATGTAACTATCCTCCACTCACTACATTTTGCTGGAGAAATAATCCTGCTGTAATCAGTAGACTCTGTTTGCTGTAGTTTCCGTCATGAGCTCAGAGACTCGGTAAATTAAAAGCAGAAGTCCTGCCCCCACCTCCAATTCATTGGCTGACAATATTCACAAGAGAGAAAAAAAATCAGTAAATCTGTGAGAGGAGTGATGTGAAACAGAAATACCACAGGAAACAATACATGAGAGTGCAGAAGTGCTGTTACAGGAAAAGTGAACCAGAAAGATCAAGAAAGGGTGAGGGTTGGAAACAAAAAGAAATGAAAAAGTGTATAAGAGCCGTGGAAAGGGTCGGAAACAAAAGGAAACACATAATTAGAGAGTGGGAGGGAAATAGACATTTACTGCAAAATTGACAATATTTGTTATTTGTCACCCTGAGTAACACTGCGGGAAATCAGTTAGTAGTGGGTAAATTATAACACAATTATTTTTGTAGCCGGATATCAAAGCTATTGGACCAAAACTATCCATTATATATTTTTATTAAAAGCATTTTTAAAATACTCACTTTTGGATGAAAGTTATTTATTTTTACATGTTTTCCTGTAATTTTGACAAAATACGCTTTGTTTTATTTTCCAGAAAATGTTTCTGAAAGCTACTCAACTTCAAAGCATGTCTAGCAAACCTGGCGTTTGTCAAACATATAAAGTGACAGGAGTCACAGATGACACCATCACTCTACCATCTGTTCCAGTGACAACAGATACTCCAATCGTCATCACACTCCAAGAGTAATTCGCTGTATTTGAAGCACTTTTAGATGTTTCAATGCTGTATAAGTACAAGTTTGTTCATCATTCTCTCGATAAATCCAACTGTACAGTGCTCTGGTCAGACCACACCTTAAATAACGTGGCACAGTTCTGAACATTGAAAAACAAGGCACACATTCATATATACTTGAAATGGAGAAATTTGCAGGGCTATAGGCAAAGAACATGGGAGTGGGGCTAATTAGACAGCTCTTTCAAACAGCAGGCACTGGCATGATGGGCCGAACAGCCTCCTGCTGTGCTGTATGATTCTATGATGCAAGTGAGAAGTCTGTGCACGAAGGTGAATGGGGTAGAGAAAAGAATAAAGAAACAGAAGAAAGTGGAACTCAAACCTAACGTAGCTGCTGCTAAAGGTAGCACCTTAATCTTTAAGTATCAGTTTGTCTCAGTTGGAGAAAGTCTTCCCTCGGAATCAGGATTGAAGCACATAATCCAGGCCAATACTGCACTTAGGGAGTGCTGTATTATCAAAGGCCGAGAGACCCAGTCCTCATGCACATGGAGCATACTGACTACAGGATCACAGATTACAGTATGAATGAATAGCTCAGTCACAAGCCTAAATGCTCAACGTGTCCTAAAGACAGATCCGTTCCGCGCTCGCACGGAAGGTGCCGTGGGGAGGAGAGCGGGTGTTGGGGTGATGGAAGAGTAGACCAGGGTGTCGTGGAGGGAGCAGTCCCATCGGAATGCTGAAAGGGAGGGGAGGGGAAGATATGTTTGGTAGTGGGATCGCGCAGGAGGTGGCGGAAATGGCGGAGGATGATATGTTATCATGGTTCCGGGAGGGAGGGAGGGGATGCTGCCCGACTTGCTGAGTATTTCCAGCATTTTATGTTTTTATATGAAGGAGGCATTAGGACAGGTGACTAAAAGCTTGGTCAAAGAGGTAGGTTTTAAGGAGGAGGGAAAATGGATGAGTGGGCCTTGGTGTGGGTTAAGATACGGGCAACAGAGTTTTGGATGAGGTCAAGTTTATGGAGGGGGTGGGATGGGAGGCCAGTCAGCAGAACATAGGAACAGGAGTAGGCCATTCAGCTCTTCGTACCTGCTCTGCCATTTGATAAGATCACGGCTGATCTGTGATCTAACTCCATGTACCTGCCTTTGGCCCATATCCCTTAATACATTTGGTTGCCAAAAAGCTATCTATCTCACATTTAAATTTAGCAATTGAGCTAGTATCAATTGCCGTTTGCGGAAGAGAGTTCCAAACTTCTACCACCCTTTGTGTGTAGAAATGTTTTCCAATCTCACTCCTGAAAGGTCTGGCTCTAATTTTTAGACTGTGCCCCCTACTCCTAGAATCCCCAACCTGCGGAAATAGTTTCTCTCTATCCACCTTATCTGTTCCCCTTAATATCTTACAAACTTCAATCAAATTACTCCTTAACCTTCTGAACTCCAGAGAATACAACCCCAATTTGTGTAATCTCTCCTCGTAACTGAAGCCTTGAAGTCCGGATATCATTCTAGTAAACCTATGCTGCACTCCCTCCAAGGCCAATATGTCCTTCTGAAGGTGCGGTGCCCAGAACTGCTCACAGTACTCCAGGTGCGATCTAACCAGGGTTTTGTGTAGCTGCAGCATAACTTCTGCCCCCTTGTACTCTAGTCCTCTCGATATAAAGGCCAGCATTCCATTAGCCTTACTGATTATTTTCTGCACCTGTTCATGACACTTCAATGATCGATGTGCCTGAACCCCTAAATCCCTTTGGACATCCACTGTTTTTAACTTTTTACCATTTAGAAAGTACCCTGTTCTATCCTTTTTTGATCCAAAGTGGATGACCTCACATTTGTCTACATTGAATTCCATTTGCCACAGTTTTGCCCATTCACCTAATCTATCAATATCCCTTTATAATTTTAAGTTTTCATCTACACTGCTTACAACGCCACCAATCTTTGTGTCATCGGCAAACTTAGATATGAGACTTTCTATGCCTTCATCTAAATCATTAATAAATATTGTGAATAATTGAGGCCCCAAGACAGATCCCTGCGGGCCTCCACTAGTCACATCCTGCCAATGTGAGTACCTACCCATTATCCCTACTCTCTGTCGCCTTTCGCTCAGCCAACTTCCTAACCAAGTCTGTACTTTTCCCTCGATTCCATGGGCTTCTATCTTAGCTAACAGTCTCTTATGTGGGACCTTATCAAATGCCTTCTGGAAGTCCATATAAATAACATCCATTGACATTCCCCTGTCCACTACTTTAGTCACCCCTTCAAAAAATTCAATCAGGTTTGTCAGGCATGACCTACCTTTCACAATTCCATGCTGGCTCTCTCTGATTAACTGAAAATTCTCGAGGTGTTCTGTCACCCTGTCCTTAATTTTAGACTCCAGCATTTTCCCCACAACAGATGTTAGGCTAACTGGTCTATAATTCCCTGCTTTCCCTTTCTTAAAAAGCGGAGTGACATGTGCAATTTTCCAATCTAGAGGGACAGTTCCTGAATCTAGAGAACTTTGAAAGATTATAGTTAGGGCTTCTGCAATGTGCTCACCTACTTCCTTTAAAACTCTGGGATGGAAACCATCTGGTCCTGGGGATTTGTCACTCTTTAGTGCTATTATTTTCTTCATTACTGTTGCTTTACTTATGTTAATTTTATCGAGTCCCTGTCCCCGATTCAATATTAGTTTTCTTGGGATAGTCTGATCTGGAGGTAACAAAAGTATGGATAAGGTTTTCAGTAGCAGGTAAACTGAGGCAAAGATGGAGACAGGCGATGTTACAGAAGTGGAGGTAGGCAGTGTTTGTGATGGAGAGGATATGGAAGCTCAGGTCAGGGTCAAACAGGATGGCGAGGTTGCAAACAGCTTGGTTCAGCCTGAGACAGTGAACGGGGAGCAGGATGGAATCGATGGTGAGGTAACGGAGTTTGTGGCGGGAGTCAAAAACAAAGGCTTTGGTCTTCCCAATGTTTAATTGGAGGAAGTTGCAGCTCATCCAGGACAACAACAACTTGCATTTATATAGCGCCTTTAACGTAGTAAAACATCCCAAGGCGCTTCACAAAAGCGATTATCAAACAAAATTTGATATGAGCCACATAAGGAAATATTAGAACAAGCTTGGTCAAGAAGTAGGTTTTAAGGAGCCTCTTAAAGGAGGAGAGCGAAGTAAAGAAGCAGAGGGGGAATTCCATTGCTTAAGGCCTAGGCAACTGAAAGCACAGCCGCCAATGGGCGTGCGATGAAAATCGAGGATGCACAGAAGGCCAGAATTGGAGGAGCACAGAGAGCTCAGAGGGTTGTGGAACTGGAAGAGGTTACAGAGATAGGGAGGGGGCGAGGCCCTGGAGGGATTTGAAAACAAGGATGAGAATTTTTTAAATCGAGG
This sequence comes from Heptranchias perlo, assembly GCF_035084215.1. NCBI lineage: Eukaryota > Metazoa > Chordata > Chondrichthyes > Hexanchiformes > Hexanchidae > Heptranchias > Heptranchias perlo. The sequence goes on along the minus strand of NC_090336.1, from coordinate 61,648,831 downwards.
CGGTGCCGGACAGGGCAATATAGGTCAACATGCACATGGGTGATGGGTGAACGGGACTTAGAATCATAGAAAGGTTACAGCACGGACAAAGACGATTCGGCCCATCAAGTCCATGCCGGCTCTATGCAAGAGCAAGCCAGCTAGTCCCACTCCCCCACCCTATCACCGCAGGCCTGCAAATTATTTCCTTTCAAGTACTTATCCAGTTCCCTTTAGAAAGCCATGATTGAATCTGCCTCCACCACCCCCAGCAGTGCATTCCAGATCCTGACAATTCGCTGTGGAAAAAAGTTTTTCCTCATGACACCTTTGGTTCTTTTGCCAATCACCTTAAATCTATGTCCTCTGGTTCTTGACCCTTGAGCCAATGGGAACAGTTTCTCTCTATCTATTCTGTCCAGACCCTGCATGATTTTATATTTCCATCACTCAAATCTCCTCGCAACCTTCTCTGTTCCAAGAAGACTTGGTGTGAATCACGATATGATACAACACAGAAGCGGCAGAGGGGCAGCATAAGTAACAACACAGCAAAGCATATCATTTCACTTGATGTTTGGAGGGATGCGATACGGCACTATATTAAATGTAAGTTCTTTCTATCGAGCTGCCTCCTTCAGCAACTTCCCACAGCCTGCGGGGCTCTGAATTGAGGCCCAGACACATGAAGGAGCAGGACACGGAGCAGCATTTCGTGAGGGGAAGGGGAGCCCGCAGGACATTTTAGGGAGAAAAAACAAGTCATCTGTCAATGCAGATATGCGATTGGCTCTTTATTTGTAATTATCTGCGAGAAACCAAGTGAACAAACTGGAAATTTCCCTCTCCAAGGTGGCTGCTTGTAACTTTCCATTGTATCAAATCTGATGGTTACCATTCTGCTTGGCAGCTATAGTTTATTATTTCTTTGTGTTGAAACCCATTGCAGTCAGAAGGTGCTAGCATGGATAATGCACAGAAGTGAGATGTTAAGTGGAGTTCAATGTGCAGCCGGATGCTTGCCTGGGTGAGCCAAAACTCTGAAAAGAGACAGGTTCAGTGGGCTTGAGGACCTTTTCTACTTAAGAGACTGTCCATAGGGGTCAATAGTATGGCAACAATTTAAACCACAGGGATCAACAGTCTCAAAATAACAGAGACATGTCAATGATCATTTCTAGGAATCATTCCATTTTTTTTATATTTAGTCCCACCCCTCTCCATCCCAGGATCTTAACTCTAATGGCGTGCAGCTGTTGTGAACTAATGCACCCCACTGAAACGGAACGTGAGGCAGCTGATTCATGCAGCTTACGGCGTGCCAGCTGGAACTGAGCTCCACAAGTCCAGTGGAATTACTACGCCCAGGTATGAGGAGATGGATATTTCTGTACGTGGGAGTCAGAGGGAAGATAAAGGTGGCGCAGTGCCACTGAGTCTCCTGCACACTGCAAATATGGCACTGTTTTCGTGGCTAGTGGCATCTAGTGATTGGGAACAGTACTGCATATATGAATGGAACGAATGTAGCTTGTGAGAACATCGATATTGTATTCAGATTGCAACCCCACTCCTGAGTAACAGAAACTGTACATCCATTGCCATACGGCAAAACCACCGCTCCTTAGTAACAGAAACTGTACATCCATTGCCGTACAGCAAAATACTGTACTCCTGATAGCGCTACACCCCATGAACATCCTACACTAATTTAAAACCAGTCAACCTAGACAGCCCAGAGAAAATGAGCCACTGGTTCCATCATGACTAACTGTCCAAGGTGCCTCGCACAAGGAGATTAACACCACAGTCCATTCGTCACTGTCACTAGGCTTATTCAATGCACTGGTACCAGGAATAGGAATTTTGTGCCAATATGCTTGTGCGATTTCCTTGTGCAATTTTCTTCACTCCACCATTGGCGGCTGCTTCAGCTGTCTAGGCCCGGAGCTCTGGAACTCCCTCCCTAAACCTCTCTGCCCCTCTCTCCCCTCCCTTAAATCGCTCTTTAAAACCTGCCTCTTTGACCAAACCTGTCCTAATATCTCCTTATGTGGCTCGGTGTCAAATTTTGTCTGATAGCGCTCCTGTAAAATGCCTTGGGACGTTTTACTACGTTAAAGGCGCTATATAAATGCAGGTTGTTTTTGTGGGTACATTTCACCACAAATTGCTCCCACTGTCAGTGCCAGCTCTGTAACCACCACCTGTACTTTACCCCAGTGTCATATAGCTCAAACTACTCGCTGCAGTCTGAACCCTAGCACGGAAGAGGAAATCTATAATTTAGCTGTGCAGCTTTAACAGGTTCCATTGGCCAAGCGAAGATCGCATGAAAGTGTCGCCCACCCACCATTATACTTCACTAGAATTTTAGCAAACAATGCGTCCCCCGGGTTCTCCTTCCCCACCCCACCCCCAAAATATTTAAATACATCATACAAAGCAATGATGTTTCCTCATTACAAAAGAAAGTATTATTTCTCAAGAAATAAAATTAAGGAACAACTCCGTTGAGTCAGTGAACTCTGGAAAGATAACCACTGTTGGGAGAAGATGAGCCTGAGAGATGTCTCTCTATTACAATGCCAAATGAAGAGATATAAAATTAAATCAAAAATAAACAGCGACATTAATGAATGACATTTTGTCACATTTTGGGCTGGAATTCCCCATGACACAGAATTGTTTTAACAAGTATGGGTTTCTTTTCTCAGCTCGAGAGTTTTCTCAAGAGAGGTGCATTGAAATTGGCCAATCCTTCAAGCCAGAAATTTACAGAAATTTGCACTGTGAGCTAAAAATACAGAGATTATAAATACATTGCGCATGCAGACCAGCAAGGGCACGCGATCGTTTGAGCACGCCTGGGAGAGCGGGACTGGCATAAGCAGAGCCTGCAAATAAAGCGGACAGCTGAGCACAGCAGACTGAAGGAGGTCATTTGGAAAATGTGCACTGTGCTAGTGAATAAGCACTCACTACATTATCCAACCACAGAATTTTCCTGAAAATCTAGCATAGGTCGAGATGTAGCAGTTTACATTCCTCAGTGGTCTTCAAATTAATAGCAGAAATTTCTCAATATAGAATCGTAGAGTACAGAAGGAGTCCATTCGGCCCATCGTGCCTGCGCCAGTTCTTTGAAAGAGCTATCCAATTAGTCCCTCTCCCTATAGCCCTGCAAATTTTTCCCTTTCAAGTATTTATCCAATTCCCTTTTGAATTGGGTGTGAATATGAATTTTCACTGATTGTGTGTTTTTTTTTAAATAAACAAGCTATACCTATACCAGTAAGTTCTGCCTCCCTGTCAGCTTATTGGGATGTTATGAATGTTTATGTGGATGGTACAGGGCATTACAGAGGAGAGAGGCTCCATGGGATGAATTGTGCATTGTAGTAGAGAGGGAGGAGGTAGGGGGTTTATGGACTAAGACTCAATCTTTGGAAAGAAAGTTAGAAATACTTGTATATTATGCTAGTGCTGCCGAGCTCTCTGAATGCAGGTCCTGCGCAAGCCAAATACAAATGCATTAGGACTCGCTAAGAGCTAAAAGTGGTCTTTCCGGTAGCCGAGCTGAGCAAGTGTTTCCAGTTTTACATTTGATGTATGACAGCCGTCCTTAGAGAACATGGTGGCACTAACATGGATATCATGCAATATAAAAGCACATTAAAACGCAATCAGTTTCTGGACAAGTAGTCTAGGATAAGACCATTGTTCTCCCTCCTCCTCAATTATTCATAGGAAGAATACTCCCTAAATCAAGCTTGTTCCCCTCCCCTCTTTCTTCAAGACGGCAGACCACCGACAATAGTCACCCACCTCATCAAAGTAGCCATGCTGGTCAGTGCCCTGTACCATCCATGAAAACATCCATTACAAGCCAAGACGATGACATTCTTCATGTAGTGAGAATCACTGGGTTACTCAAGTGTGAGGGGGCATTACAGTAGAGCCCAATCTTACCTGACATCCAGACACACATGTATGCCTTTCATTGTGCATTGGTGGACAGAGATCATGAGCAGGAACCCGGGGCTGATGTTCCGCCCACCCTACTTGTCCTGGGGATAGTGATGCCAGCTGTAGCACTTGCTCCACTGCTCAAATGAGATCAGCAAGACACACAGCACAAGCCTGGGATTGAATGTGCGAACTTCCAAGTCAACGCCACCTACAGCTGGTTTAATTTTTTTTAAATTAAAAAGTTGACTGCAGAATGGCTAGCCCTCTCAGTCGGGCCTGTCAACTTCACAGAGAACCAACTGAACACAGTTTCTTGCTTCTGCTTGGCGCCCAGGTTATCCTCTGCTATCTGGGGGAGGGTGGAGCCAAAATTATGGGGGGTAAAAAGGCTGCATATAGTGACATCACAAGTCCCGGCCAGAATGGAGATGATTGGGTAATTCCCCAGTCAATCACAACTGAAGCCCGCACTGCTGTAAGTAACTTGAGTTGATTTCACACACACCATTTGTATTATGTAACTATCCTCCACTCACTGCATTTTGCAGTGCTTTTGTTGGAGCACCATGAACAGTTCTGGTCTCCATATTATGAAAAGGATATAGAGGCACTGGAGAAAGTTCAAAAAAGATTTACTAGGATGATACCAGTACTGAGAGGTTATACCTATCATGAAAGACTGGGCAGGCTAGGGCTCTTTTCTCTCGAAAATAGAAGACTGAGAGGTGCAGGCAATTGGGACTAGCTTAGTGGTATAAACTGGGCGACATGGACATGTTGGGCCGAAGGGCCTGTTTCCATGTTGTAAACTTCTATGATTCTAGGTGACCTGATAGAGGTCTTCAAGATTATGAAAGGGTTTGACAGGGTAGATGTACAGAAGATGTTTCTACTTGCGGGTGAGGCAAGAACTAGGAGCCATAAATATAAGATAGTCACTAATTAATCCAATAGGGAATTCAGGAGAAACTTCTTTACCCAGAGAGTGGTTAGAATGTGGAACTCGCTACCACAAGGAGTAGTTGAGGCGACTAGCTTATACGCATTTAAGGGGAAGCTAGATAAACACATGCAGGAGAAAGGACTAGAAGGATATGCTGATAGGGTTAGGTGAAGTAGGGAGGGAGGAGGCTCGTGAGGAGCATAAACACCGGCATGAACCTGTTGGGCCGAATGGCCTGTTCCTGTGCTGTACATTCTATGTAATCAATTCGATTTATGTAACTATCCTCCACTCATTGCATTTTGGCCAATGTCTGAGGTTGAACTAGACCGTTTGCAACCTGGGCGTCCTATTTGACCCTGAGATGAGCTTCCGATAAAATATCCGCTCCATTACCAAGACCGCCTACTTCCAACTCCGCAACATCGCCCGTCTCCGCCCCTGCCTCAGCTCATCTGCTGCTGGAACCCTCATCGATGCCTTTGTTACCTCTAGACTGGACTATTCTAATGCTCTCCTGGCTGGCCTCCCATCTTCCACCCTCCATAAACTTGAGCTCATCCAAAACTCTGCTGCCCATATCCTAACTCGCACCAAGTCCCGTTCACCCATCACCCTCTGTGCGCGCTGACCTACATTGGCTCCCGATCCACCAACGCCTCAATTTTAAAATTCTCATCCTTGTTTTCAAATCCGTCGATTGCCTCGCCCATCCCAACATCTGTAAACTCTTCCAGTCCCACAACCCTCCTATATCTCTGCACTCCTCCACTTCTTGCCTCATGCACATCTCCAATTTTAATCGCTCCACCACTGGCGGCCGTGCCTTCAGCTGCCTAGGCCCTAAGCTCTGGAATTCCCTCCCTAAACCTCTCCGCCTCTCCACCTCTCTCTCCTCCTTTAAGATGCTCCTGAAAACCTACCTTTGACAAAGCTTTTGGTCATCTGTCCTAATACCTCCGTATGTGGCTCATTGTCAGATTTTGTCTGATATTGCTTCTGTGAAGCGCCTTGGGACATTTTACTACATTAAAGGCGCTATATAAATGCAAGTTGTTGTTGTTTTGCTGGAGAAATAATCAATTTGTATTATGTAACTATATCCTCCATTCACTGCATTTTGCTGGAGAAATAATCCTACTTTTATCGGGAGACTTTGCTGTAGTTCTTCATGAGTTCTTTTTGCTGGAGTTCTTAAAGACTCTGTTTAAATAGACTCTGTTTACTGAATAAATTGAATCTGTTTGCTGCAAGTCCTGCCATAAGTCCCACCCCTCCTGCAACTCATTGGCTGACACAGTGATGTCAATACTTACTTCGGAAAGAAACATCACATCTCCACATAGCCTCGGTTTGGCAGACGTATCAGGAGGCCAACCTCACTATGCTAATTAAAAAAATTAACGATTTATTTTTAAAAAGTAGAAACAGGGACTATTCATCCCACAAACACTCAAAATATTCTATCTGCCTGTTTCATTAATTCAAGCAAATGTTAAAGATCCCATGGCACTGTTCAAAGAAAAGCTGGGAGTCCCCCCAGTGACCTGGACAATACTTCTCCCTCAATCAACACCATCAAAAAATTGATCAACTCATCATTCACCTAATTACGGTTTGTGGGATCTTGCTATGTGCAAAATGACAGTCGTTCATCTACAGTCACCACACTTCAAAGTAATTTGTTCTGTGTGACGTTTCTCAAGCAACATGCCATTTGCGAAGTTTCTCAGAGATTTACAAACACCAAGCATTGCACTACTCTAGCGCTGTTGTATTCATCAGTAACTGAAGCCTGAAGGGAATCCCCTCCAGATTGAAGGATGCTTGATTCCACCACCCCCCCCACCCCTCCACCCCGTCACCACGCTCATGATGGGAAAGTTAGCCTCATATCATTTGTCTTCTGAGAGAAATCCAAGAATGCTGCTCTCTCGAATTGACTTAAAATGTGCAGTTGGACATTTCTATGAACCCATGACAGTGGGGTGATGCATTGGCAGCGATAAACTAGCCACTGTGCCTGTGCACGGCGAGACACCATGAGATCATCAAGGGGACATTAGGCATCAGCTTGGGCTGAGTGGGTAGCACTGTCACCTCTGAGTGTGAAGGCTGTCAGTTCAAGCTCCACTCAGAGACTTGAGCACAAAATCTAGGCTGACACTCGAGTGCCAGTACTGAGGGAGTGCTGCACTGTCAGAGGTGCCGTCTTTTGGACGAGATGTTAAACCGAGGCCCTATCTGCCCTCTCAGGTGAACGTGAAAGATCCCAATGCACTATTCAAAGAAGAGCAGGGGAGTTATCCCCCATGCGCTGGCCAATATTTATCCCTCAACCAACATCTAAAACACATGGTCTGATCATTTATTTCATTGCTGTTCGTGGGAGCTTACTGTGCATAAATTGGCTGTCACGTTTCCCTACAGTGCAGCAGTGACTACACTTCAAAAGTACTTAATTGCCTGTAAAGCGCTTTGGAACGTCCTGAGGTCATCAAAGGTACTATAAAAAAAACCAGCCTTTCTTTTCGTTTGAAGCCTAGGTCGCATCGCCCTGGTGCAGTGCATTTACTAGTCCAGTGGAAGCAGCAAGATAGATCGAACAATATGCCATGCAGTTTTCTATTCATCCAGCCCAGTGATTGAAGGAGACCTGGGCTACAGGAGCCAGTGACCAAAAGAGCAATGTAAAAACGTCAGCACTGTATAAACAAGACTCTTCTGGTTCCTTCTGATCATTCATCACTTCTATCCAGGTGACAAGACTCGCCTTCGGGACTCAGTTCAGGATGCAACTGGACTTGTGATCTCACAAGTCAGAGAAAAAATACTGCAGATCTTTGATCTAAATCGTAAGCCTTGCAAACACATATACACAAACATGCAATGCATACAAGGTATACAACTTACTTCTCTTAATTCAAAGTACTGGATAATTCACATATTTTTAGTAGCAAGATAAAGGACTTCAAATTATCAGGACTGGACTGAAGATGGTTTGCAAAAACAGCCCGCAATAAGAATCCTCCTGCATAGAATCATAGAATGGTTATGGCGCAGAAGGAGGCCATTCGGCCCATCGAGCCCATGCCGGCTCTTTGTAAGAGCAATCCAGTTAGTCCCATTCCCCATGCATGGGGGAGCACAAGGCATTTTATGCACCTGTGAGCACATTTTCCAAAGAAAATTAAATAGTTTATAAAGAATCTGAAAGGTAACTCTTTTCTTTGTGGTTAAATATTTTGGATGATTTTTAAGCTTCAAGTGCACTGAAGATATTTAAAATAGACTGCAGCAAAACTCAACAATGCCAAATATGTCCACTGACCCTGTGGAATCCAGCTAAGAGACAGAACCCTTGCCTGGAATTTTATTTGTGTGTTATTCCTCACTAGTGTGCAGATGGGGAGTTTTATTTATAGGTCTTGACATGTTCCAACTGAACCAGGCCGCTACAGTCAGGTTTCATTAAGAAACACGAGGCGGACTACGAGGACGGAATGAAATCTGCGCACATCCAAGCGATTGCGGGGGGGGGGGGGGGGGGGGGGGACATCTCGGCAAACGAACCTGCCAACTACCCATTAAACAAGCAAAAATGAACAGCAGCTCAGGCTTCGAAGCTATCTGCAGAACTGCCTGAGGCCTTACCAAGGGGGCTCCTCTTTCGCATAGCAGTCTCCCGATAGGACAGGCATCTCAAAACAAGTAATTGCTCAAAGTAGTGCAGTAAAGCCTTCCTGGGGAGCGAGCCCTTTTTCAGGACCAGGTCTGAAATGCTCTCAAGCAGGTCACTAGTTTGGTCTTTTAAATCAGAATCCAGAAGCCCAAGGGCTGCGAGCCGGATCCTGGCATTTATGATGGTCTACCAAAATCAGATTTAACATCACAGATGTGTAGATCCAGGTAAAACTAGGCCCTGCTTTACTATGACCTGGGCCTTGATAGAAACGCCGGTCTCCCAAACTAGGGGGCATTGCGGATCACACTGCTGCTGGGGCGGCACTTTTAATGGCAGTTTAACTTTCAGCTGGCTTCTGCTGTGGGAGATCTAGACTTTGGGAGATGGTTATCAAAGATCCATATAAAGGGGGCTACAACAACAACTTGCATTTAATTGTAGTAAAACATTCCAAGGCGTTTAAAGGGGGCTACTGCATCTATAAGTCAGCCACTGGGAGCTGGCTCATAGTCACCACATGTCTTGAAGACGCAAAAGAATATCGATGTAAAAGGCCTTTTTCTCATGAGGACTGGGAGTGCACAGTACTTGTGGTTGGCAACCCATTCTGGTTTCCAGGCAGATACATCACTGTTATTTAGAGATGGGATACACATACTATATGTATCTATTTAAGAATCTTACATCTCTCCACATTAAGACTAAACTGCCTATGTAAATTTTTCACATTGTAATTACACCCTCCCCCTGGTGGAGGCAGTCTATCATAGATGTGGGCATGGGAATGCATCATGCAAATATAAAAATAATGACAGAATGTACGACTTCAAACGGGGACTGAATTACAACTGTGTGCCCTGGTATAATCATCTAATTAGACTTTAACCCTGCTTCATCTGAAGACGACATTATGGGGGGGAAATTGTTCCTCGCCAGTAGCGCAAAATGCCCCCATAGCGAATTGGCAGCCTGTTTTACAGCCCTGAATTCAATGAAAATGCGGCACAGGCATGGTGGGCCAAATAGCCTCCTTCTGTGGTGTATCATTCTATGATTCTATGAAAAGAAAATCGGGCGTGGTGTAATACGGGCTGCTGACTCGCCATGGGCTACTGGCAAAGACCAATTTCAAATCCTAGGTGGGAACTTCCTCAGTGCAACTCCAAGGGAGACTGCTGGATAGGAGAACATAAATGGATAGAAATAACGATCATTGTGAAAAGTGAATCTCAGAATGTTGCCTCAACATTTCAAAAATTCCATTCAGATATCAAAGCAGAAAAGGAGGACTCCCGTCAGTGGAGTTTGGCGAGACAAGTGATGCACTGAAAGGATCTCAGTGCAAAGCGAGCAGAGTCAAGGTGGAACTACCTTCCTTGCTGTCATGGTAAACTGTTACATGAGGCAGTCTTGGTTTTTAACTCCAATGACAGCAGCATCGGTACTGTCAATGTTCTCACGGTAACGGTGTGCTGTTTTCTAAAAACATACTGTGGGTCTCTAATGGCAAAACAGGGCCACGGGGAGTCACTGCTTTGAATCTTTCCAAACTGATGCAGTCTACACGGACACCATTAGGTAAAAAACATACTGTGAAAACAGACTTTTCCTGACCAAACAACTGCTAGTGCTACAGAGCAATTCTACCCGTGCAGTCTGCTTATGGTAACGTTATGAGGCACTTGCTGTACCATTGCAGACAATAATGCACCCAAACTGCTGAATAAAACTTCTGAATTTTCCCCCTCCTAGGAAATGTTTCTCCACCAGCTCTAAGCACAAAATCATTTCATTCCCTATCTAAACCCGTAGGTTTCATATAGTTTTTAGGTGGTGGTCTCCCTGCAAATATCAACACAGACCCTCTGCAAATAGTGACATGCTCCCGCGGAGCTGTTCCCCATCCACATAAATACTGACATGCTCCCAGGGACCATTTCAAAATATTACAGCACAGAAACAGGCCATTCGACCCAACTGCTCCATGCCGCTGTTTATGTTCTACACGAGCCTCCTCCCACCTTACTTCATCTCACCCTATCGGCAAATCCTTCTATTCCTTTCTCCCCCGTGCTTATCTAACTTCCCCTTAAATGCATCAATGTTACTCCATGTGGTAGCAACTTCCACATTCTCACCACTCTCTGAGTAAAGAAGCTTCTCCTGAATACCTTATTGGATTTATTAGTGACTATCTTGTATTTACGGCCCCTAGTTTTAGATACTGACGTACTTCTGGGAACCCCTCACCCTGCAAATAGCGACAAACTCAAAAAAAACTGTCTGCATATGCTGACATGTGCCAAAGGGCCGCCTTTTTCTTAACTTCTATAAGACAGTACCAAAGAAAAACTTGATATACAGCAACAGGAATAACATAATAGTAATTTGACAAAGGCAGAAATCTGACAGCAGGCGGTATAGAAATCTGAGGACATCAGGGGCTCACAGGACTATGATCTATGAAACCCTATGATATGAACCACTGCTTCACATCAGAGATGTTAACACCTTTGCTCCACTCCAATCTACAGAGCTATTATGTAACAATAAACAGAACAGATAAATCTTTACAATTTCTGGCAATCACCTCAATTCCCTTTGCAGCCCATGCATCTCCCTAACCCTAACTCTACTGGACCTGTCCCAACATCACAGAGCAGGGTCCCCCGGATACAAAAATGTAGTTCTTACCACAGGCAATCCACCTGGACAAACTTCAAGCTCTCCTCATGCCTTTTGCAGGGTTGAGGGATGACAGTTATCTTACAATGTGTTTTCAGTGCTTAAATGAAAGACATAGAATCATAGAATCTTACAGCACAGGAGGCCGTTCGGCCCATCGTGTTTGTGCTGGCTCTATGAAAGAGCTGTCCAATTTAGTCCCGCACACCAGCTTTTTCAACATAGCCCTCCAACTACAGATCCTTCCTGAGCTCTTCCTGCCAAAATCTGGCTAATATCCCAATATTAACTGCTGATAAAGCAGGGATAATGATAATAAGCACTAAATGCTTAGGACATCAAATACAATGTTGGACAGCCAGGACAAGGAGCTACAGAACAACAGTGACTGCATTTCAAAAGTAACTCACTGGCTGTGAAGTGCTTTGGAATCCCCTGAAGACATGGTAAAGAGCTTTATAAATGCAAGTTCTTTCATCAGCTGCATTACCTGTGTGCAGCAAATTGAGGCTCCTTCCACTGTGCTGGTTCTGTGCACATGAAATGGGCATTGCTTTACCTGAAGCTTTCCACTGATGAAATATATGCACAGGAGCATCACACTGCAGTACTTTACTGCCCTTTTGTACTCAAGTGGAGCCTCCATCCACTCTTGAGTGTGCAGTTACCCTCACCCATGAACAGTAGCATCCCATTACTTTACTGCTTGTGTGTACACAGGGGAACGGTTCCCTCTACTCCATCACCTGTGCACACAGGTGAGAGACAGCCCCCCACTTTGCAGTCTCTGCACACAGGTAACAGACTGCCTCCGCTTGACATTCAATGGCATTACCATCACCGACTCCCCCACGATCAACATCCTTGGGGGCACCATTGACCAGAAACTTAACTGGACTAGCCATATAAATACTGTGGCTACAAGAGCAGGTCAGAGGCTGGGTATTCTGCGGCGAGTGACTCACCTCCTGACTCCCCAAAGCCTTTCCACCATCTACAAGGCACAAGTCAGGAATGTGATGGAATATTTTCCACTTGCCTGGATGAGTGCAGCTCCAACAACACTCAAGAAGCTCGACGCCATCCAAGATAAAGCAGCCCGCTTGATTGGCACCCCATCCACCACCCTAAACATTCACTCCCTTCACCACCGGCGCACAGTGGCTGCAGTGTGTACCATCCACAGGATGCATTGCAGCAACTCGCCAAGGCTTCTTCGACAGCACCTCCCAAACCCGCGACCTCTACCACCTAGAAGCACATGGGAACAACACCACCTGCACGTTCCCTCCAAGTCACACACCATCCCAACTTGGAAATATATCGCCATTCCTTCATCGTCACTGGGTCAAAATCCTGGAACTCCCTTCCTAACACTGTGGGAGAACCGTCACCACACGGACTGCAGCGGTTCAAGGCGGCGGCTCACCACCACCTTCTCAAGGGCAATTAGGGATGGGCAATAAATGCTAAATGAACGAATAAAAAAAAGACTGCCTCCGCCCTGCCGTTTCTCCACACAGGTGAGAGATAGCCTCCACTTTGCAGTCTCTGCACACAGGTAACAGACTGTCTCCACTCTGCCGAATCTCCACAAAGGTAACAGACTGCCTCCACTCTGCCGAATCTCCACAAAGGTAACAGACTGCCTCCACTCTGCCGTATCTCTGCACAAAGGTAACAGACTGCCTCCACTCTGCCGTATCTCTGCACACAGGTAACAGACTGCCTCCACTCTGCCGTATCTCTGCACACAGGTAACAGACTGCGTCCATTCTGCTGAATCTCCTCAAAGGTAACCGACTGCCTCCACTCTGCAGAATCTCCTCAAAGGTAACAGATTGCCTTCACTCTGCCATATCTCTGCACACAGGTAACAGACTGCGTCCATTCTGCCATATCTCTGCACACAGGTGAGACACTGCCTCCAGTTAAGGGACTGCCTCCGCTCTGCCGTATTGCCACACAGTTAAGAAACAGCCTCCGCTCTGCCCTATCTCTGCACAGAGGTAAGGCAGCCTCCGTTCTGCCCTATCTCTGCACAGAGGTAAGAGACAGCCTTTGCTCTGCCCTCTCTCTGCACAGAGGTAAGAGATTGCCTCCACTCTGCCACTTGTGCACAATTTGATAGTTTTATTGGAAAATCATAAAACTGAACTGAACTTGAGAAAACTCAAAAACTTGATTGAATGAACCCTTAGATTACAGGGCAATAGATATGCATTGAAATCTACTTTATTTAGGTGCTAACATAATTATTTATTGGGTTCTGTTCATTCCATTGTCATACTTAATGTCCATACTGCAGAACAACATACAGGTTGATAAAGGTCCATCAGTTTGACTGGCTTGTTATCCTGTCTGCTGGAAACCAGAAGCGAGAGAACTCAATACAGTAAACACTGCAGTAACCTGAATGGAATGCCTAATAACAACCCCTGTTTCGAGCCTACAGAATACTGCAGTCCCCAGTCATTTCTCCTCTGCTCCTTTCTAGATCAGTGGCCCCACTGCTGCCAAACAAGCTGACATTTTGCATTACCTAGAAGGTGAGCACAGATTGCTCTTCCTGAGCCGTTGCAAAATACCATCCAAAGAATGATAAAGGGACTGTTTCATCAAGTGCAGGTGTTAAAAAAAATCATCCTTTGCCATAAATCTTTCAATGGTTACTCGTTCTAACCAACAGAAAGCTACCGTACACAATTTCAGTCACGTTGTTTGGAAGGATCGAAATTGGTGCTAATTCTAATATGTGTCTGCATCGAAGTGCCCTGAGCTCAGCCATCAATCTTGGCCATGTCTCCATGGCCAATACCTACATCATTTTTTGAGCAGATCTACCTGTTAGTACACCGGCTCTCAAACATTGTCCTCTAGTGAACTTGCTTTGCTATCTAAAGATAAATGATGTAAAGGTGGATTAGTGTGCATGCTACCCAAGGCAGGGATTAATCAGAGCGCGTACGTGCTTATTGCCCTGTGCTAAATAGGAATCTGATGCGATGACGCCAATGTGATGATTCATTGCTGGTTTCGTCAACGGTAACTCAGTGTTTTTTGTTACCAAAATGAACCAGTATCAGATCTCCTTATTTGAAAGTGTTTTTTTCCGAACGCCAACAATTTACTACCGAATAAATCCCCTGCTAAGCAACTCTGTCCATTTTTTTGACTTAAAATACTGAACTCTTTAGCACAGCAGAGCTTGGTCTCACATTGAAGCTGCCACGTGAATTCCCCAGGACACAGTGGGTAAAGGCTCTGCCTGGTGCAGTTCCGAGCCATTCAGACCAGCAAGGTTCCAAGTTTGATTCCCTGATCTCAGCTCAGATGGCAGTACGGTAACGTCAATTGGCCCCAGTGCCCTTCGGCAAAATAAAGGGGAAGAAACAGCCAAGTTTCCTGCTCCTGATCGCTATCTAGTGGACCTTTGCTGGAAAGCGCACATGTATAGAAACCAAAGACAGAACCAAGCTCAGGGGCATTTCCCCCTTGTGTCGACCAGCCTGCTGACACTGGCTAGGCTCACGCATGAAGAAGTCACCTGGGCCTAGGCACGGCAGAATGGCCTGCATCCATGGAGACATACTCCAACTATAGTCAGCAATGAAAGCAAGAAACTGGAGTGGAGGGGAAGAAAAGGACAAACGCTCCGTAAAAATATCTACAAGTGTAGATTTCCGTCCAATTGATAGATCATACAGTACAAGACCCTCATGTATCAATTTGACAGACATCAGTTGCAACATCACTAGTTCCTCAAACCCGTAGCTGCAAGACTGATACTTGTGTGGTTCTGAAGAATTTCCATCATACGTAAGTGCACTAGTTGCTTTTCTACACACTTCCTTTTGGCGATAACTGTGCGAAGCAGCATTACTCTACGCATTAAACATGTTGAAACACGTCGAGTTGACAAGCCAATCGATTTCGTTCCATACAGTTCACTCTCAGAAATAAAATAAAACAGCATCGCAGGGTGAAGAGAGACTACTCAAATGATCAACACCACCACATACACAGCTGCACAGATCTGTCAGGGTCCACTGGGGACCAGGACGCTCGGTGTTAAATTTTGTACTTTAAGTTTAAGTCCATAACATGGTGGATTAGTGCTAGCTAACAGCAAGACTGCTCTCTGAAGCTCCCGTTCATGCTCTCATTCCCACACGAAGTGCATGCACCTCTCGTTGTGTCATTCTCGGTCTCTTACTTGGTCTGTGTGGGGGAGTGGGGGGTAATCTCCTTGTCTGACATACACTCACAGACAATGCTTTGCCACAGACACCCTCACACACTGGCATACTCTCACGTCCCTACGTGCTCGTCTCCTTCTTAAGCTGCTTATATCATAGTAGGTACAGCACAGGAGGAGGCTATTCGGCCCATCGTGCCTGTGCTGGTTCTTTGAAACAGCTATCCAATTCATCCCACTCCCCTGCTCTTTCCCCATAGTCCTGTAATTTTTTCCCCTTCAAGTATTTATCCAATTCCCATTTGAAAGTTGCTATTGAATCTGCTTCCACCACCTTCAGGCAGTGCGTTCCAGATTATTTGTGTTTAGTGGAATGCTAGAGCCGGTGGCAACCCCAATGTAACTGTGCTAGATTTGCTAAGGCTGGTGGCTGGGAGAACTTGGGGAAAATGGACATTGAAGAACCCATGGCACTATTCGAAGAGACGCAGGCAGGGTTCCCCGTATCTTGGCCAACATTCCTTACTCAACCAACACCAACAAATGATGTTGTGCTACTCCAGAATCACCAGGACTCTGTTCAGGACGCCAGTGTCCCAAATGAGAGAATCCAGAAAACAGATTGTTTATTTGACAATTATAGTCTTGCTTGCCTTCGCCGTCTGCTATCTCCCCACTCAGATAAACGGATTAACGGGCCATTCGACTATTTTTTATTTCTAGGATCCTGCTGTGCACAAATATTTGTCGTGTTTGCCGACATAACAGTGACCGCTCTCCAAATTCATCATATAAGCATTTTTATTAATGTTTCTGACAGATATAAGGCACTATAGAAATGCAAATCTTTCTTTTACTACAGCTTTGTTTCACCCAGAATTAAACCACTCCCCAGAGGTATAAACTTTGTGTGCATCATTGACCATCAACACCCCCCCACCCCCAAAATAACTATTTTAACTCACCTCTCAAGAAAATAGCTGCACCATGCCCAACCGATAGCAACCAATAGCAATTCTGGGCTTTGTTCTGTATTTTAAACACATTCTGGTAGACCCACCAAAATAAATACCAAAAGTTCATTCTCTATGTTGTACAAGGTAGCCTTTCAAGTTCTGCAGTTTATTACTCAAGTTACATATCACCCTTTCTTAACACTGTTACAAGCAGTCAGACAGGTGTTTCAGTCGGCCTTCATCCATCAGTAAACACAACAGGATGGATCTTCCTCTTTATTGTATCTGGGGAATTGGATTTCCTCAGGCGCAGTGGAGAGAAAATAAGGGACATAGACCCGTTATGTTAGGCCTCCGCCCATTGGCACCCTCGGGCTTTCCCAAGGTATGTGAATGGGGTTTCGCCTGTAGTAGGATTTTAATGTGGTAGGAGAACACATACCCAGGTGCCTGTTTCAGTTTCTTCTGCCCACGACCGTCGGGTGCTCCAGGAGATGGGCGCCTAAAGAAACCTGGTGTAAGTGCCTGCAACAGGACCCTCGCAGACCGGGGGCAATTACGATGGTCCTGAGGGGCAAGCCGAAGACTTGGCAGTCAGGTAAGCCATTTCTTCTGAACCCCACCCCCAGGACGAGTAGATGGCGGCAGTCAGGAGTGCAGCTACAGGCCTCTCAACACCCCGCGACTGCTCTCTCATTTCCTGTCCGATCTTCTAGTGCAACGCAGTGAGCCCCGCCATGCAAACTGCAGGATGTTACTTCCTCACAGGCACAGCATGCCTGGGTAAATTGACCCCAACGGGGTCCTCGGCAATATAAATCTCGATCAGGCACCAGTTGATTTTGTTCCCTCTGTGCAAAGGAAGCTGCATCTGACAAAGACCAAGTAAAGCTAGGAGATTAAAAAAATCCAGATTATCTTAAATGTCAATTCACAAGAACAAATGCTAACCGCTGAAAAGGTGCCCGAAATACATAGAATTACATAGTATTTAAAGCACAGAAACAGGCCATTCGGTCCAACACGTTTATAATGGTGTTTGTGCTTCACACGAGCCTCCTCCCTCCCTACTTCATCTCACCCTATAAACATAATCTTCTATTCCTTGCTCCCTCATGTACTTATCTAGCTTCCTCTTAAATGCATTTATGCTACTCGCCTGAACTACTCGTTGTGGTCGCAAATTCCACATTCTCACCACTCTGAGTAAATAAATTTCTCTTGAATTCTTTATTGGATTTATCTTATATTTATGGTCACTAGTTTTGAACACCCCCACTCCCCCAAGTGGAAACATCTTCTGCTCATCTACCCCATCAAATGCCTTCATAATTTTAAAGAACTCTATTAGGTCACCCCTCAGCCTTCTCTTTTCTAGAGAAAAGAACCCCAGCCTGTTCAGTCTTTCCTGATAGTTATGACCTCTCAGTTCTGGTATCATCCTTGAAAATCTTTTTTGCACAGGGTTTTAAATGGCACCATAACTTGAAGAGTGACTGCGTCTGTATATGCATTAGGGATATGGAGTGAAGGCAGGTAAATGGAGTTAGGATACATATCAGCCATGATCTCACTGAATGGCAGAACAGGCTCAAAGGGCTGAATGACCTACTCCTATTCCATGTTCCTATTCGATGTTGGGACAGTTTATTGATGCCAAGTTCAATAATTATTTACAAATATTTACAAATATATGATACTTTTTCTTGCACCCCTTCCTCCTCCAGGGTCTACTTGTCCCATACTTCACCCAAGGGAGGCAAAAGGGCCTCTTCCAACATCCCTCGAAAAGCTCTTCATGTTGCAGGGTTCATTCTGTCACCCCATGTCACCCCATGTCCCTGACAGAATAGGCACAGTTTGCAATGTCACACTCTTTGGTGCAATTAGCTGTTCAGACTGATCATCAATAACATTCTGTTGACAAACACACCCAGTCTTGCGGGTTGACTAGTGGAATAACGCTATGGTTCCAATGTGTGTTGTGGCATCTTTGTGCTGGGAAAGAGGTGGACAACCATACAGACATCCCTGACTACAGAAGAAACAACCATTTGAACCACTAGTGTTCAGAATGGTTGGAAACTTGTTCTTACGGAATAGTGGTGATCAGCTCAGTGTCATCTGCAGAATGGGATGTCTGATCCACTGGGTTAATTTTGGAGCATGAACTTTTATTTGCATTCAGATCGCATCATCATGAACTAGGACAAAGAATTCAAAAGCATTGGAAAGAAAGAGCTGGAATTTCCTTGTTGGTTCTTGGTATGAAAACTCTGAAACCATTTGTGATTCGAGATGTTACTCAGTCAAAAAAAAATCAGCTACTTTCAATAAGTTAATCAGAAGCACGACAAGCAAATAACAATACTACAGTCCAATTATTCTCTGCCAAACCATTCCCATCAAGTCTTGGGGACATAGGTATAGAGTACAATTTATGGTCACTAGTTTTGAACACCCCCACTCCCCCAAGTGGAAACATCTTCTGCTCATCTACCCCATCAAATGCCTTCATAATTTTAAAGAACTCTATTAGGTCACCCCTCAGCCTTCTCTTTTCTAGAGAAAAGAACCCCAGCCTGTTCAGTCTTTCCTGATAGTTATGACCTCTCAGTTCTGGTATCATCCTTGAAAATCTTTTTTGCACAGGGTTTTAAATGGCACCATAACTTGAAGAGTGACTGCGTCTGTATATGCATTAGGGATATGGAGTGAAGGCAGGTAAATGGAGTTAGGATACATATCAGCCATGATCTCACTGAATGGCAGAACAGGCTCAAAGGGCTGAATGACCTACTCCTGTTCCATGTTCCTATTCGATGTTGGGACAGTTTATTGATGCCAAGTTCAATAATTATTTACAAATATTTACAAATATATGATACTTTTTCTTGCACCCCTTCCTCCTCCAGGGTCTACTTGTCCCATACTTCACCCAAGGGAGGCAAAAGGGCCTCTTCCAACATCCCTCGAAAAGCTCTTCATGTTGCAGGGTTCATTCTGTCACCCCATGTCACCCCATGTCCCTGACAGAATAGGCACAGTTTGCAATGTCACACTCTTTGGTGCAATTAGCTGTTCAGACTGATCATCAATAACATTCTGTTGACAAACACACCCAGTCTTGCGGGTTGACTAGTGGAATAACGCTATGGTTCCAATGTGTGTTGTGGCATCTTTGTGCTGGGAAAGAGGTGGACAACCATACAGACATCCCTGACTACAGAAGAAACAACCATTTGAACCACTAGTGTTCAGAATGGTTGGAAACTTGTTCTTACGGAATAGTGGTGATCAGCTCAGTGTCATCTGCAGAATGGGATGTCTGATCCACTGGGTTAATTTTGGAGCATGAACTTTTATTTGCATTCAGATCGCATCATCATGAACTAGGACAAAGAATTCAAAAGCATTGGAAAGAAAGAGCTGGAATTTCCTTGTTGGTTCTTGGTATGAAAACTCTGAAACCATTTGTGATTCGAGATGTTACTCAGTCAAAAAAAAATCAGCTACTTTCAATAAGTTAATCAGAAGCACGACAAGCAAATAACAATACTACAGTCCAATTATTCTCTGCCAAACCATTCCCATCAAGTCTTGGGGACATAGGTATAGAGTACAATATTAAATGACCGGATGATTCTGGGAGCATTTCCTACAATCGTTTTCTTTGTGCAGCTGACATTCTTTCAGAAAAAGTAACAGGGGAGTCTCGGGAGCGTGTCAATATTTGCAGGGGACACCCCACAAACACAAAAGTTTGAAACCCAGTGGCCTAAACTATCCACAGCTCATAATGATGGCTGCTGTTTCCAAAGGGCTCCGCCATTGGCATCAAGGGAACTCTCGCTGACACCAACTGCACCAAGAAAAATCCTGAAATAAATGGGGAAAAAATCGCGCGCACACACACACACACACACACACACACAGCCATAAATAAATAACTGAACATCAAGTCCACAGGCATGTTCTGAACATGGGCCACGGTTGGCTGTTCTCCACTCCTGTTGCAGAATAGATGTCAATTCTCAAAATAAAAAGCGTCACCTGCTTTGAAGTGGTTGTGCACGATTGTGCAAGTGATTCCAACTTTTCCCACATTTTAAAAAAACCTCAGCCTTTGACCCGGTGACAGAAACTGCCAGTGGTGCTTCTGATAGTGCTCTGGTACATAGAAACATAAGAACATAAGAAATAGGAGCAGGAGTAGGCCAATCAGCCCCTCGAGCCCTGCTCCGCCATTCAATAAGATCATGGCTCATCTGATCTTAACCTCAAATCTAAATTCATGTCCAATTTCCTGCCCGCTCCCCGTAACCCCTAATTCCCTTTACTTCTAGGAAACTGTCTATTTCTGTTTTAAATTTATTCAATGATGTAGCTTCCACAGCTTCCTGGGGCAGCAAATTCCACAGACCGACTACCCTCTGAGTGAAGAAGTTTCTCCTCATCTCAGTTTTGAAAGAGCAGCCCCTTATTCTAAGATTATGCCCCTTAGTTCTAGTTTCACCCATCCTTGGGAACATCCTTACCGCATCCACCCGATCAAGCCCCTTCACAATCTTATATGTTTCAATAAGATCGCCTCTCATTCTTCTGAACTCCAATGAGTAGAGTCCCAATCTACTCAACCTCTCCTCATATGTCCACCCCCTCATCCCCGGGATTAACCGAGTGAACCTTCTTTGTACTGCCTCGAGAGCAAGTATGTCTTTTCTTAAGGATGGACACCAAAACTGTATGCAGTATTCCAGGTGCGGTCTCACCAATACCTTATATAACTGCAGCAATACCTCCCTGTTTTTATATTCTATCCCCCTAGCAATAAACGCCAACATTCCGTTGGCCTGCTTGATCACTTGCTGCACCTGCATACCAACTTTTTGATTTTCTTGCACTAGGACCCCCAGATCCCTTTGTACTGCAGTACTTTCCAGTTTCTTGCCATTAAGATAATAACTTGCTCTCTGATTTTTCCTGCCAAAGTGCATAACCTCACATTTTCCAATATTGTATTGCATCTGCCAAATCTCCGCCCACTCACCCAGCCTGTCTATATTCCCCTTGTAGGTTTTTTATGTCCTCCTCACTCTCTACTTTCCCTCCCATCTTTGTATCATCTGCAAACTTTGATATGTTACACTCGGTCCCCTCCTCCAAATCGTTAATATAGATTGTAAAGAGTTGGGGACCCAGCACCGACCCCTGCGGAACACCACTGGCTATTGGTTGCCAGTCCGAGAATGAACCATTTATCCCAACTCTCTGCTTCCTGTTAGATAACCAATCCTCCACCCATGCCAGAATATTACCCCCAATCCAGTGATTCTTTATCTTGAGCAATAATCTTTTATGTGGCACCTGGTCGAATGCCTTCTGGAAGTCTAAATACACTACGTCCACTGGTTCCCCTTTATCTACCCTGTACATTATGTCCTCAAAGAACTCAAGCAAATTTGTCAGACATGACTTCCCCTTCGTAAAGCCATGTTGACTTTGTCCTTTTAAATTATGTTTATCCAAATGTTCCGCTACTGTCTCCTTAATAATAGACTCCAAAATTTTACCCACTACAGATGTTAGGCTAACTGGTCTATAATTTCCAGCCTTCTGCCTACTACCCTTTTTAAATAAGGGTGTTACATTAGCAGTTTTCCAATCTGCCGGGACCTTTGCCGAGTCCAGGAAATAGGAGCAAAAGTAAGACATTGGGCCCTTCGGGCCTGCTCTGCCATTCAAAATAATCATGGCTGATCGTCTAACTCTGTACCCTGTTCCCCCTTTTTCCCCATATCCCTTGATCCCTTTAGCATTAAGAAATATATCTATCTCCTTCTTGAATACATCTAATGAATTGGCCTCCACTGCCTTCTGTGGTAGAGAATTCCACCCTCTGAGTGAAGAAATTTCTCCTCATCTCGGTTCTAAATGGCACACCCCGTATCCTGAGACTGTGACCCCTGGTTCTGGACTCCCCAGCCATCAGGAACATCCTCCCTGCATCTAGTCCTGTCAGAATTTTATATGTTTCGATGAGATCACCTCTCATTCTTCTAAACTCTAGGGAATATAGGCCTAGTCGACCCAATCTCTCCTCAAACATCAGTCCTGCCATCCCAGGAATCAGTCTGGTAAACCTTCGTTGCACTCCCTCAATGGCAAGGATATCCTTCCTCAGATAAGGAGACCAAAACTGCACACAATACTCCAGATGTGGTCTCACCAAGGCCCCGTACAACTGCAGTAAGACATCCCTACTCCTGTACTCAAATCCTCTTGCAATGAAGGCCAACATACCATTCGCCTTCCTAACTACTTGCTGCACCTGAATGCTCGCTACAAGCGACTGGTGTACAAAGACACCCAGGTCTCGTTGCACCTCCCCTTTTCCAAATCTATCACCATTCAGATAATAATCTGCCTTCCTGTTTTTGCAACCAAAGTGGATAACCTCACATTTATCCACGTTATATTGCATCTGCCATGTTCTTGCCCACTCACCCAACTTGTCTAAATCACATAGGAGCCTCTTTGCATCCTCCTCACAGCTCACATTCCACCCCAGCTTTGTGTCGTCTGCAAACTTGGAAATGTTACATTTAGTTCCCTCATCCGAATCATTGATATATATTGTGAATAGCTGGGGCCCAAGCACTGATCCCTGCGGTACCCCACTAGTCACTGCCTGCCACCCGGAAAAAGACCCGTTTATTCCTACTCTCTGTTTCCTGTCTGTCAACCAATTCTCAATCCATGCCAGTATATTCCCCCCAATCCCATGTGCTTCAATTCTGCACACTAACCTCTTGTGTGGGACCTTATTAAAAGCCTTCTGAAAATCCAAATACACCACATCCACAGGTTAGCCTCTATCTATTCTATTAGTTACATCCTCAAAAAACCCCAGTAGATTTGTTAAGCATGATTTCCCTTTCATAAACCCAATTTAGAGATGCCTGGTTTTAAAGGTTGCTGATCACAAACTATTAACTCTGTTGAATTCTTTTTGCTAATATTGCCCTGTCCTCTTCTGTTTCCTCCCCCCTATAAAGGCACTAACTCATTGCTGTGGTCCAGTTCCACAGGCAAAGTTCACTCTGGGGTGCAGAGAGCACCCCCCACCAAATGAAAACCTATAGTTTAGGCAGGAGGGGGTGGATTGGTCTGTGAGGGAGTCATATGGTAGATTTAACTTGATAGGTTCTACAAAAATGCCCACAATGTTCACCTTCTAGGTTACTGCAAATAGTGTAGCAGAGAATATTTCAGCTCTTTCCTTTCAATGCTCTCCATTTTATTTCTCTAATACAAGCTGCCAGTACTTCATCAAATGGTGAGCATCAACAGGCTATTTGATCACTGGGGAAAGACCATCACCCAATCCTCTTCTCAGCCAAAACTCACAGATATGTACTTCCACAGCAGGGGTTGTTTGCAGGAAAGTAATCGGGAGTGACACCGTATAACATTGATCAGGGCCAGTGTGGCCTCCCGGGCTTGTTTTGATCACGTAAGCCGGTTGGAGAGGAATTTTCCAAAATGTTTTCCTCTAACTATCCTGGGCTTTTATCTTGGTTTTTTCACCTTTCCCAGATGACTGGGGTGAGGAGTGCATATATTGTGATGCACAAGACATCAAAATCATGTGGAACAAGCTGGATGGACCAGTCGGTCCGTCATTTTTCATATTTCCCCCTCCAGAACTCACAGGCCACAAAGCCCAGTGTGTTGCTTTTACTCCACTCCCCTGCAAATACAGCACAGACCTGGGTTTTATCCTGTTCGTGTAAAAAAGGCATTTCTTCATCTCTTGCACACACTGCAATAACGGCAGGACGTAATTAGATCAACAGAATTATGCCATGGCTGGAAGCCTCCAAGAAACCAACAAAACAAATTCAGGAATATCAACCACAAATGCAATTAAAGGCTCCCTGTAACCCTAAGTGACAACTTCACCCTCGGAACTCTGACCTTTTTGTTTATTCGTTCATGGGATGTGGGCGTCGCTGGCGAGGCCGGCAATTATTGCCCATCGCTAATTGCCCTTGAGAAGGTGGTGGTGAGCCACCTTCTTGAACCGCTGCAGTCCGTGTGGTGAAGGTTCTCCCACAGTGCTGTTAGGAAGGGAGTTCCAGGATTTTGACCCAGCGATGATGAAGGAACGGCAATATATTTCCAAGTCGGGATGGTGTGTGACTTGGAGGGGAACGTGCAGGTGGTGTTGTTCCCATGCGCCTGCTGCCCTTGTCCTTCTAGATGGTAAAGGTCGCATGTTTGGGAGGTGCTGTCGAAGAAGCCTTGGCGAGTTGCTGCAGTGCATCCTGTGGATAGTACAAACTGCAGCCACAGTGCGCCGGTGGTGAAGGGAGTGAATGTTCAGGGTGGTGGATGGGGTGCCAATCAAACAGGCTGCTTTGTCCTGGATGGTGTCAAGCTTCTTGAGTGTTGTTGGAGCTGCACTCATCCAGACAAGTGGAGAGTATTCCATCACACTCCTGACTTGTGCCTTGTAGATGGTGAAAAGATTTTGGGGAGTCAGGAGGTGAGTCACTCGCTGCAGAATACCCAGCTTCTGACCTGCTCTTGTAGCCACAGTATTTATATGGCTGGTCCAGTTAAGTTTCTGGTCAATGGTGACCCCCAGGATGTTGATGGTGGGGGATTCGGCGATGGTAATGCCGTTGAATGTCAAGGGGAAGTGGTTAGACTCTCTCTTGTTGGAGATGGTCATTGCCTGGCAGTTGTCCGGTGCGAATGTTACTTGCCACTTATCAGCCCAAGCCTGGATGTTGTCCAGGTCTTGCTGCATGCGGGCTTGGACTGCTTCATTATTTAAGGGGTTGCGAATGGAACTGAACACTGTGCAATCATCAGCGAACATCCCCATTTCTGACCTTATGATGGAGGGAAGGTCATCGATGAAGCAGCTGAAGATGGTTGGGCCTAGGACACTGCCCTGAGGAACTCCTGCAGCAATGCCCTGGGGCTGAGATGATTGACTTCCAACAAACATTACCATCTTCCTTTGTGTTAGGTATGACTCCAGCCACTGGAGAGTTTTCCCCGATTCCCATTGACTTCAATTTTACTAGGGCTCCTTGGTGCCACACTCGGTCAAATGCTGCCTTGATGTCAAGGGCAGTCACTCTCACCTCACTTCTGGAATTCAGCTCTTTTGTCCATGTTTGGACCAAGGCTGGAATGAGGTCTGGAGCAGAGTAGTCCTGGCAGAACCCAAACTTTTTTTTTATTCGTTTGTAGGATTTGGGCGTCGCTGGCGAGACCGGCATTTATTGCCCATCCCTAATTGCCCTGGAGAAGGTGGTGGTGTGCCGCCTTCTCCAGGGCAGTCCGTGTGGTGAAGGTTCTCCCTCAATGCTGTTCGGTAGGGAGTTCCAGAATTTTGACCCAGCGACGATGAAGGAACAGCGATATATTTCCAATGGTGTATGACTTGGAGGGGAACGTGCAGGTGGTGTTGTTCCCATGTACTTGCTGCTCTTGTCCTTCTAGGTGGTAGAGGTCGCGGGTTTGGGAGGTGCTGTCGCAGAAGCCTTGGCGAGTTGCTACAGTGCATCCTGTGGATGGTACACACTGCAGCCAAACTGAGCATCGGTGAGCAGGTATTGGTGAGTGCCGCTTGATAGCACTGTCGCGACACCTTCCATCACTTTGCTGATGATTGAGAGTAGACTGATGGGGCGGTAATTGGCCGGATTGGATTTGTCCTGCTTTTTGTGGACTGGACGTACCTGGGCAATTTTCCACATTGTCGGGTAGATGCCAATATCTCTCAATGGTTTCATACATCACCCTCTTTGCTTCTGAACTGAGGAAGGAGGGAGAGGGAACGTTTGGGCCGAAAAATTATTAAATGGTGATGAGTTGTTGTCTCCTGGGAGGCTGCAACCTCCATCAGCAGCCACTGGACTCCCCCAACCAGCGGCCTTGTCAGACAGCCAAATCTGCCAGTCTGCTTTGGACAAGTTGTACCAGTCTTGCTTGTACTGCACAGTGCAAGCAGCTGTCTGAAGGAAAGTGCAAATTAGACAGCATTAATGTCCCTCTACTACATAGCCATAGCTCATACTGACGTGTGGGGAGGAAAAAGTGAGATTCACTAACTGTCGAAAATGCTTGGGAACTTCACAGGTTGTACAGACTTCAGTCCTTCAGATCTTTTAAATCTTTATATAAGTTAAATGATTCTTAATGTGGCGCTGGCTCTTTAAGTCCAGGTAGGATTCTTCGCAATAGCATTCTGATACACTGGTCAAGCTTTCAGAAGACGTAGCTCTTCCATCTTCAGGATCCATACAATGGTAGATTGGTGCCACGCGCCACTATAATGACCGCTTAATTACCATTAATAACTGCCTACCTACAATTCATTAGTCAACATCAAACTTGCAAGAAATCAATTCGTCAAATTTAAGAGGCACAGCTTCTGAAAGCTTGCATAGTGTGCCAGAACACTGCAAATGAGAGAAAACCTATCTGATGTAAAATCTTTTTTAGTGACTAGCCTAATAGCTTCACCACAGAGTGGAATCATTTTTCAATCTGAAAGTGATGGCATGAACAGAGCGCTACTGAGAAGCCAGTGAACCTTGGATAGTCTTTCTCAACATGCTCACCATCTCACGTAGAAAAGAAAGGCTACCACTCAGAACCAGGAACGAGCAACCCGTATACCAGCACCTTCACCCAGTTAGTGCCCCTATTTTAATCTTTACACCTGCCTGAACCACATATGGTTCACTAATATGTATATAATAGATCCCACAGCACTATTCAAAGAAGTGCAGGGGAGTTCTACCCGGTGTCCTGTTCAATATTCATCCCTCAACCACCATCACTTAAAAGAGTCCAGTCATTATCGCATTGCTGTTTGTGGGATCTTGCTGTGCCCAAATTGGCTGCCACGTTTCCACCATTACAACAGTGACTACACTTCAAAAGTGCTTAATTGGCTGTCAAGAGTTTTGGGGTGTTCTGAGATCATAAAAGGTGCTATTTAAATGCAAGTCTTCCTTTTTTCTTTTGGTCAGACAATGCAATAATCCAACTGACTCATACACACGGATTGATTTACGATATACAATCTCAACCGAGCAATTGGCTCTGTGTGCACAAAATGAATCATACAACTATCCAGAGAACATAGCACCAACTGCGCAAATGGGCAAGTCCTAGAGAGGAAGGAGTTGGAATTATGTACCTGCTTTTTTTTAATGCTGCTCTCTGCGCCAGTAACCACTCTGAATTGACTCACAAAACACGACAACTGGAGATCTGAAGCACCAAGGGGTCCAAGGCACACAATGTTAACCAGGGTACCTCACCATCATGACCAATTTCAAAAATCGGGTACAAACAATTTGGATTAACTTTAACACCTTTATGCTTTGCCAATATTTTTAAAGTTGTTTTATTTAGTGTAATTGCAGATGTTATTACAGGAGCAAACTGGCTTGCAACAAGCACTAGGTTCAATGGTGTGAAGGAGTTAAACTCATACAGGTACAGTTATAGGTTTAATCAGGGTGCTTCAGCAAGTGGGTCCACTCCATCGTGTAAGTTAATTCGATGCTCTCAATCAATCATGCTCAAAAACTCACTCCAGCCAGATTTCCCCAATAATGTCACAATGTTCTCAGTTACTGCACTCTGGTTCCTGAGTCAGAAGGTTCAAGCCCCACTCCAGGACAGTGCAGTACTGAGGGAGTGCTGTAGTGTATTGTGGATCAGATAGGAAGTTAAACCAATGCCCCATCTGCCTATTCTGTTGGTTCAATGGACAATAAAGATTCCAAATGTAAGGTGTCCCAACCAACACTCCTCCCTCAACCAAGGCCACAAAAGGCAGATTAGCTAGCCATTCATCTCACTGCTGCTTTTGGGATCCTTTAAAACGCTCCTTAAAACCTACCTCTTTGACCAAGTATAAAAGGAGAGACCTAGAGCAGGAGGAGAGTCTGAGAGTCTAAGGCAAGTCATGGCAGCAGAGCTCGTACCCGTGATATGCTCCTCCTGCACTATGTGGGAAGTCACGGACACTACCAGTGTCCCTGGCGATCATGTGTGCAGGAAGTGCGTCCAGCTGCAGCTACTGGCTAACCGTATTTCGGAGCTGGAGTGCGAGTGGATTCACTGTGGAGCATCCGCGATGCTGAGACTATCGTGGATAGCACATTCAGTGAGGTGGTCACACCGCAGGTAAAGATTACGCAGGCAGAAAGGAAATGGGTGACCGCCAGGCAGAGTAAAAGGACTAGGCAGGTAGAGCAGGAGTCCCCTGGGGCCATCTCACTCTCAAACAGATATTCTGCTTTGGATACTATTGGGGGAGATGGCTTATCAGGGGAAAGCAGCAAGAGCCAAGTTCGG
This sequence comes from Heptranchias perlo, assembly GCF_035084215.1. Lineage (NCBI taxonomy): Eukaryota > Metazoa > Chordata > Chondrichthyes > Hexanchiformes > Hexanchidae > Heptranchias > Heptranchias perlo. The sequence goes on along the minus strand of NC_090336.1, from coordinate 61,620,014 downwards.
GGCACCACAGGTGGCTCTGCTGCACAGGAGGGGAGGAAGAAGAGTGGCAGGGCTATAGTGATAGGGGATTCAATTGTAAGGGGAACAGACAGGCGTTTCTGCGGCTGCAAACGTGACTCCAGGATGGTATGTTGCCTCCCTGGTGCTAGGGTCAAAGATGTCACGGAGCAGCTACAGGGCATTCTGGAGGGGGAGGGTGAACAGCCAGTAGTCGTGGTCCATATTGGTACCAACGACATAGGTTAAAAAAAAAGGGATGAGGTCCTGCAATGTGAATTTAAGGAGTTAGGAGATAAATTAAAAAGCAGGACTCAAAAGGTAGTGATCTCAGGATTACTACCAGTGCCACGTGCTAGTGAGTATAGGAACTGGAGAATAGATAGGATGAATGCGTGGCTGCAGGGATGGTGTAGGAGGGAGGGATTTAGATTCCTGGGATATTGGGACTGGTTCTGGGGAAGGTGGGACATGTACAAGCGGGACGGGTTACATCCGAGCAGGACTGGGACCAATTTCCTTGTGGGGCTGTTTGCTAGTGCTGTTGGGGAAGGTTTAAACTAGAGTGGCAGGGGGATGGGAACCTGAGCGGGGAGTCAGAAGAGAATAAAGTTGAGAACAGCAAGAGAGGGGAAGACCCAGGGGAAATTTACAATACAAATAGTACAAACAGTTGTTCAAGAACAAGTGAAAGGGAAAAGTGTAGAGCAGCGGAAAGAAAGTGTACTTTAGGCACGACAGATAGAATAAAAACTAGAAGGCGTTAGGCGATTAACCCAGCATCAAAGCTGAAGGTCAGGCTCGGGTGTGTGGCCCAACTAAGAGTTCGATATACAAATGCACGGAGTATAAGGAATAAATTAAATGAACTACAGGTTCAAATTCAAATTGGAGGGTATGACATGATAGCTATTACTGAGACATGGCTGCAGGATGGTCAGGATTGGGAACTAAATATACCGGGTTATTAAGGTCTACAGGAGAGATAGGGAAAATGGAAGAGGGGGAGGAGTAGCCTTAATGATTAGAGATGAAATCACTTCAATGATAAAGGGGGATATAACGAGAGGTAAGCAGCCAATAGAGACCTTATGGATTGAACTGAGAAATAGGAAAGGATCTAAGACTGTAGTGGGAGTTGTATATAGGAGCCCTGGCAGCAGCTCTGAAGTGCTAGATTGTATAAATGCAGAGATTAGACAAGCGTGTAACAAAGGCATAGTGGATACTAAGGAGCTTTTTCCCTTCATTGAGGGTTCAATAACAAGGGGACATAGATTCAAGGTAAAAGGCGGGAGGTTTAGAGGGGATTTGAGAAAGAACTTTTTCACCCAGAGGGTGGTTGGAGTCTGGAACTCACTGCCTGAAAGGGTTGTGGAGGCAGGAACCCTCACAACATTCAAGAAGCATTTGGATCAGCACTTGAAATGCCATAGCATACAAGGCTACGGACCAAATGCTGGAATATGGGATTAGATTAGACAGGGCTTGATGGCCGGCGCGGACACGATGGGCCGAAGGGCCTCTATCCGTGCTGTATAACTCTATGACTCTATGGTCTTAATGGGGGACTTTAACCTTCACATAGATTGGGAAAAGCAGACTAGCAACTGTCAGAAAGGTAGTGAATTTCTTGAGTGTGTCCGGTATAGTTTTCTGCAGCAGTATGTCCTACAGGCAACAAGGGGGCAAGCCATACTAGATTTAGTAATGAGTAATGAACCAGATTTAGTTAACGGCTTAACTGTGCGTGAACATCTATCCAATAGTGATCATAACATGATCGAGTTCAATGTAGTGTTTGAAAGGGAACAAAGTGAATCAGCTGCTAAGATTCTAGACTTTGGCAAGGCCGACTTCAATGGGATGAGACAGAGACTGTCCACAGTAAACTGGGCAAATCTGTTAATGGGTAAAACGACTGATCATCAGTGGGAAATGTTTAAAGAAACATTTAACGTGATACAGAATCGGTTTATACCTCTGAAGGGCAAGAACTCTGCTTGCCAAAAAAAACAGCCATGGACAACTAAAGAGGTAAGGGACAGTATAAGACATAAGGAAAGGGCATACAAAAAGGCAAAAAAATGGCACAGATCCTGGCGAATGGGAAAGATACAAAGATCAACAAAGGGTCACAAAACAGATAGCAAGGGCTACAAAAAGAGAGTATGAAAAGAAACGCGCAAGGGATATCAAAACCAATACGAAGAACTTTTATCGTTATATTAGGAAAAAGAGGGTGGTCAGGAGCAGTGTTGGCCCCTTAAAAACTGAAAGTGGGGATATTGTCATTGACAATGGGGAAATGGCGGACATGTTGAACAATTACTTTGCGTCAGTATTTACAGTCGAAAAAGAGGATAGCATGCCGGAAATCCTAAGAAAACTTATATTGAATCGGGGACAGGGACTCGATAAAATTAACATAAGTAAAGCAACAGTAATGAAGAAAATAATAGCACTAAAGAGTGACAAATCCCCAGGACCAGATGGTTTCCATCCCAGGGTTTTAAAGGAAGTAGGTGAGCACATTGCGGATGCCCTAACTATAATCTTTCAAAGTTCTCTAGATTCAGGAACTGTCCCTCTAGATTGGAAAATTGCACATGTCACTCCACTTTTTAAGAAAGGAGGGAGAGGGAAACCGGGAAATTATAGACCAGTTAGCCTAACATCTGTTGTGGGGAAAATGCTGGAGTCTATAATTAAGGATAGGGTGACTGAACACCTCGAGAATTTTCAGTTTATCAGAGAGAGCCAGCATGGATTTGTGAAAGGTAGGTCGTGCCTGACAAACCTGATTGAATTTTTTGAAGAGGTGACTGAAGTAGTGGACAGGGGAATGTCAATGCATGTTATTTATATGGACTTCCAGAAGGCATTTGATAAGGTCCCACATAAGAGAATGTTAGCTAAGATAGAAGTCCATGGAATCGAGGGAAAAGTACAGACTTGGTTAGGAAGTTGGCTGAGCAAAAGGCGACAGAGAGTAGGGATAATGGGAAGGTACTCACATTGGCAGGATGTGGAGTCCCGCAGGGATCTGTCTTGGGGCCTCAATTATTCACAATATTTATTAATGATTTAGATGAAGGCATAAAAAGTCTCATATCTAAGTTTGCCGATGACACAAAGATTGGTGGCATTGTAGGCAGTGTGGATGAAAACATAAAATTATAAAGCGATATTGATAGATTAGGTGAATGGGTAAAACTGTGGCAAATGGAATTCAATGTAGGCAAATGTGAGGTCATCCACTTTGGATCAAAAAAGGATAGAACAGGGTACTTTCTAAATGGTAAAAAGTTAAAAACAGTGGATGTCCAAAGGGACTTAGGGGTTCAGATACATAGATCATTGAAGGGTCACGAGCAGGTGCAGAAAATAACCAAGACGGCTAATGGAATGCTGGCCTTTATATCTAGAGGACTAGAGTACAAGGGGGCAGAAGTTATGCTGCAGCTATACAAAACCCTGGTTAGACCGCACCTGGAGTACTGTGAGCAGTTCTGAACACCGCACCTTCGGAAGGACATATTGGCCTTGGAGGGAGTGCAGCGTAGGTTTACTAGAATGATACCCGGACTTCAAGGCTTCAGTTACGAGGAGAGATTACACAAATTGGGGTTGTGTTCTCTAGAGTTTCGAAGGTTAAGGGGTGATCTGATAGAAGTTTATAAGATATTAAGGGGAACGGATAGGGTGGATAGAAAGAAACTATTTCCGCTGGTTGGGGATTTTAGGAGTAGGGGGCACAGTCTAAAAATTAGAGCCAGACCTTTCAGGAGCGAGATTAGAAAACATTTCTACACACAAAGGGTGGTAGAAGTTTGGAACTCCCGCAAACAGCAATTGATCCTAGCTCAATTGCTAAATTTAAATGTGAGATAGATAGCTTTTTGGCAACCAAAGGTATCAAGGGATATGGGCCAAAGGTCGGTACATGGAGCTAGATCACAGATCAGCCATGATCTTATCAAATGGTGGAGCAGGCACGAGGGGCTGAATGGCCTACTCCTGTTCCTATGTTCCTAATAAGCTTTTGGCCACCTGGCCTAATATCTCCTTATGTGGCTCGGTGTCAAATTTGTTTGATAATCACTCCTGTGAAGCATCTTGGGACACTTTATTACATTAAAGGTGCTATATAAATGCAAGTTGTTGATGTATGGACAAAACGGATGCCGTGTTCACCTTCTTAATAACAGCGACTGAACATACAACTAATTCATATTATGTGAAGTGCTTTCGAATGTTTTTGAGATGCATGAGAAGGCGCTATAAAGAATCATAAGCATTCTCACAATGTCAACTTTGTAGGTGCTACAAGTGAGAAATTACAGAAATATTCCCTGAATCGGACTTCAAAGCATTAAATGGAGATTAACCGGTAAAACAGCTCAGCCTGATGTATGTAAATATCATATGGTTCAGCGAAGGTGGAAAACGGGTTCATCGAAATAAGATGTGGACAAAACAGGAGGCTACAAAAGGCCCTGTACAGTAAAAGGCAACTTGTGCTACCTCACTCTGCGACAAAGAGAGCAATAAATCAATTCTGCTTTCATTCTGTTGGAATCCTTCCCAAGAAATACAACTGTCCAATGGTACAGCAGTCATGTCAAAGTTCTCAACAGACAAGTGACAACAAACACATGGACCAGCAGGGTTTATCAGGGTTTATCAGCAATGTATTGGCATTGTACTTCTTACCCTCCTCAGACTAAGGAAGTTACTGCTGAAAAAAACAATTCCCCCAATGTTAAAGTGAGCTGTGATTGATAGGAAATGTGATCCAAATTTCCTAATGATAAAAAGTCTATGTATTTAATATCCTTGCACAGGAGTCTGGTTGTTACTTCCAATGTTCGATACTGCGAGCTTCTTCCTCAAGCTGCAGAGAATACATATTCGGGTCTGGAATGCAAAATACTACTTCAAAGACATCATGTCCAAGAAGCATTGCTTGATCCCTATCTGTTTCGGTATCCCTCGATTCAATTTGGTCAGCTTGACACCGTGGTCCCTTACAGACAGACAGATACACCAACATGGGGGCAAGTGTTTTCCATCTTGTGACTGGCTCACCAACTAATGTAGTTATGAGAGCTAGATTTTTATTGTCCTTTATTTTAGTGTTTGGATAGTATATCTGGTAGTTACAGTCAGCAGTCCTTTTTTTACATTGGTCTGCCCCATCACTGTCAGACTCCATAATAGGAAGCAGCCACATAAGGAACTGTGTTTCAAGAGTCAGCTGAGCTCAGCATGGGAGAACTGCCTTTATCGATTTTGATATTCTGAGAATATTATGAGAGGCATAATTAGGAACATAGGAATGGGAGTCGGCTGCTCAGCCCTTCGAGCCTGTTCCACCATTCAATTAGATCATGGCTGATCCGTGTCGCAACTCCATTTACCCGCTTTGGTTCCGTAAGGGTTCCATAACCCTTAATGCCCTTATCTAACAAAAATCTATCAATCTCAGTTTTTACATTTTTAATTGATCCCCAACCTCAACAGGAAGAGAGTTCCAGATTTCCACTCCCCTTTGTGTGAAGAAGGGTTTCCTGACATCACCCCTAAACAGCCTAGGTCTAATTATAAGGTTAGAGCCCCTTGTTCTGGACTCTCCCACCAGAGGAAATAGTTTCTATCTACCCTATCAACTCCTTTGATCATCTTAAACACCTCAATCATTGTAAATCTACTGGATGTTATTTAATATTTTTCATTTATCTGTTTACTGTTCAATAAATCTGACTAGTAGTTTATAGCCTAAACAAGAGGTGATTGTCATATATCCAGTAAACCTTAGTGCCCAATATCTAAGGCTCGAATTTGTCAAGAGTAGAAAAAATGTACTTTTTACCATGTATTAAATTGCTGATTGGGATCCTTTATTATTTGCAACAGTGCATACAGAGTTCATTATTGCTTCTGTGGGCTGTTGCTCCAAGATACAGAGATAATGTGGAGAAATGTGAGATTATTCACTTTGGTAGAAAGAATAGAAAAAGTGTATTTTTTAAATGGTGAGAAACTATTCAACGTTGGTGTTCAGAGAGATTTGGGTGTACTTATACAAGAAACACAAAAAGTTAGCATGCAGGGACAGCAAGCATGTTAGCCTTTACTGCCAGGGAGTTGGACTACAAGAGTAAGGAAGTCTTGCTGCAATTGTACAGGGCTTTGGTGAGACCTCACCTGGAGTACTGTGCACAATGCATACAGAGTTCTTTGGAATTCTCTACCCCAGAGGGCTGTGGATGCTGAGTCATTGAGGCTGAGATTGATAGATTTTTGGACTCTTGGGGAATCAAAGGATATGGAGATTGGGTGGGAAAATGGAGTTGAGGTCAAAGTTCAGCCATGATCTTATTGAATGGTGGAGCAGGCTTGAGGTTACCGTATGGCCTGCGCCTGCTCCTATTTCTTATGTTCTTATACGTTTTCGCAGGCAGAGATCAATATGCATCTTGAGCTTAGGTTTCCCTCAAACAAAGGGAGATTAATATGCTAATATTGATTGAGTGCAGAGTCATCTGTATCAATCTGTTAACAACTGAATCATTATAGCAACAATTCAATCTAAGGAGCAGAATCCTGTGTGACTTTTTAAAGTACTAAATGGTTACAAGAAATCCTGTGCTATGGTCTTTTCTGATGTATATTCACAGATTCTCGAACATAAAGTTTCAAATCACCTGGCACCAATCGAAGAATTTGGCCAGCCTGGGCTGATTTTGATTGCCTGTGAGACTGAAGCTGCTGACGGGGGGAGGGGGGCGTTGGTTTGAAGATCCAGTCTACATTGAGAGGTAGCGTAGGCAGAAGCATCTTTATTATTTTGATAGCGTCAAGTGTGAAATCACTGTGCCATAAATATAGTGTTTGCATTGAGTACAGCTTACCTGTTCCAATCTTAAATAAATTTGTCTGCTGTTTTATAGCCTGAGCCTCAATCTTGTACAACTGTGTATTAAAGCTGCCTACTGAAGGCATCGAGAATCGTGTAGTACATTCCAGTAAACCAGTCTACCACAGCCAGGGCCCCTTCTTCGACCCTTGGATCTAGCTACCGTTTACCTAAATATCGGGCAGGTAAAAACACACTCGATCGATCATAGAGGACACGGGCTCTGCTTATGGGGGTAGTTGGAGAATTTACAATCATAGAATCATACAACACAGAAAGAGGCCATTTGGCCCATTGTGTCTGTGCCAGCTCTTTGAAAGACCTATCTGATTAGTCCCATTCCACTGCTCTTGTCCCATAGCCCTGCAATTTTTTTCCATTTCAAGTATTTATCCAATTCCCTTTTGAAAGTTAATATTGAATCTGCTTCAACCGCCCTTTCAGGCAGTGCTTTCGGATCATAACGTGTCGATTAAAAAAATTTCTCCTCATTTCCCCTCTGGTTCTTTTGCCACTTACCTTAAATCTGCATCATCTGGTTACCGACCCTCCTGCCAGTGGAAACAGTTTCTTCCTATGTACTCTATCAAAACCCCTCAGAATTTTGAACACCTCTATTAAATTTCCCCTTAACCTTCTCTGCTCTAAGGAGAACAATCCCAGCTTCTCTAATCTCTCCACATAACTCAAGTATTGACAACTTTGAACCTGAATATCTAATGCAAAACACGCCAACAAGTAAAGGCGCACTCCATGACGTGCAAAGCACGGGCTTGTTTACAGGACTGAAGAAAACATCTAAAGTAAAGATCCAAAATGTAACAGCGGCACCAAGCGAGAGTCCTCCTGTATTACTTGTACTTGTTCAATGTACGGAATCTTACACGACCAGGTTATAGTCCAACAGTTTTATTTGAAAATCACAAGCTTTCGGAGGCTTTCTCCTTCGTCATTTTCAAATAAAACTGTTGGACTATAACCTGGTGTTGTAAGATTCCTTACATTTATCCACCCCCAGTCCATCACCGGCATCTCCACATCATTGTACTTGTTAAGACGACCATACGGTGACTTTTCTGACTAAAACTCCTCAAAAAAAAGATTTCTTGTCTGTACAAATGTGTTCTGTCCTCCCCCTTCAGTTTCTTTTGGCTTCAGTCATTTTCAGTTGTTTTGACTCATTTTTAACTTTTTTCAATATTTAGCAAATCAATTACATCCTCCACCCTCAACTGAAAGAAGCAAACATCAAAGATCGCACCTGCAGGAATTCCAGCCCGAATGTGGTATCTGATTACAGGATGCCAACTGGTGTGCAATACGTCAACTCAAAGGCTTAGTGAGTGCAAATTATTAACGAGCTGAGGCATTACATAGAAAAGTCTCATTTTAGTTCAAAGCTGGGTTAAACCAGCCACCATGTCCATGCACGTCACTGGAGCTGAACGGAAAACAAATCCTTAAAGTAGTACATTACTGGAATAACACTCCAAGCCTCTGATAAGCATGTAGCATTGAACAGAATCACTATCAAGCCAGTTTTGGTGATGGCAACAAGCTAATGTGCCATCAGTTGTCAATCAGAGAGCTCGTCAGTGATTCTTCACATTGTGACGACAACAAAAATGGAGCATTTTGTATCACATTATTGGCTTCTTTCTGCCATGGTATGTACAGAGTTCATAAACCAGATTCACTCAGAAAATAGTTCAGCTTGTTTTGAAAGACAATAGCCTATGCGCAGGTGTTATGTCCAAACCAAATATTGGAGGGAGGAGACAAGCCACTGAATTCAAGTACAAGTATTCTGAGGATTTTCTTTTTTGATACATGCTTGACTGGCAGCTCTGTTTGAGGTCAAGCGATATTTTTAAATTTCCTTTGTCCCAGTCCAATTCTGAAGGCATATTTCAGCCTGCTTTGCTTGAAGAGTAGTCTGTCTGAAGCCAACGGCATAGAAAGGCCAGACAGTCAGCAGCGAAACACCACACCAGGTTAATATTCAGGGACTGTGTGTTAGGGCAACTCGCTTTGAAATATAACACTTGTTATTTTCTACCACTGCAAGGTGGAATAGTTAATTACTGTAAATCTATAGTGTGTCATTGCTACTGTTCACTTATCCATTCACTGTTCAACAAATCTGTTTGGTAGTTTATAGCCTAAGCCATGGTTTAATAGTGTTTTTTTCTATTGCCCTTTAAAGTCAAAGGAGATCACTTATGGGCACATAATTATCTTCTCATTATTGCTCTATTAAAAACGTATAACTTAGTTATTTCTTATTTCTGACTTTTGAGCATAAATGTGTCCTTTTATAAAGTTGCAGTGAAAGTTGATTAGGCAGTTGGAGTTTGGTTAATGGACAACCAGCAATTCATTTGCATTTTCAGTATGCTGATCACATGATGGGTCAAACACCTGCCCCCATACTCAACTTAAAATGAAACACAAGTCAGCTATTTTAAAAAGTAATCATTTTAACTATGCTTTAATCATCTGCTTGAAAATGCTAATGTGCCACATGATTTGAACTGCACGAGCTGTTTCTTTTTAATGGGAGTAGAGTAGTAGCAAAGTCCCATATGTATTTTCAGAGTCTGCACTGTGTATATTCACATAGCCCGCTGCTGTGTTCCAAGTCAGTGACGTATAAAGGGGTTGAGATGATGAACAAGAGTAAACATTTTAGCAGTGTCATCCCAATCCGGAGATATCTCACTGCCTTGGAACATGCCCCAGTGTGCTAGTCCGTACAATACATTCACACTTTGCACTGTTTAACATTATTCACCAGGATGGCCAACTCCCACAATCAGGTCACTCGGCTTGAACTGAATTGGCAGCATGATGTACAATTTGAAGAGCAGTAAAATTCACCGCAGTCTGCTTCTCCACTACTCCAAAAGACAAAACTGAATACAGACCAGTGTGGTCAGGCAGCAACAGCAACAGCCCAGTTGAATTTAGAGTTGTCAGGCATCGATTGGAGAGCGATAGATTGAGGACACAGTACGCTAGATAGTTAAGCTCTGCAGAACAGCACATCACTCAAGGGCGATGCAGTCTTTCAAAAAGGTGTCAGCTACATTTAGCACTCTGATGGATGGCTTTCTGTTAGCTACCAGATACGGGAGATGTAGTGGGGAATGTGCCAAAAACAATTAGAATACGCAATTATAATTTTATTGGTAACATATTATCAACAGTCTATTATTTCACACTGGACAATACACACATTTTTTTTGAAGTCTTTATTTATGTAGCACCTTATCAGCTCCTTCACAAGCATCTTATAGCACTTCATGTACCGTAAGTTACAGTGCAGAGCAGTTGTTACATTAGTGAATTCAGCATTTTGTGCACAGCAAGGTGCCACAAACAGCAATGAGACCCAACGACCAGTTAATCTGTTAGTTGAGGGAAACTGGGAGAACTCGCTGCTCTTCTTGAAATAGTGTCATAGGATATTTTACATTTACCCGAACTATCAGCAGTGGCAGATGGGGCCTTAGTTTAATGTTTCATCCAAAGGACAGCACTTCTGAGAATGCATCACTCTCTCCTCAATAAGGAGAATCTAGATGATGCGCTCAAATTCTGGAGCAAACCAAGAATAACATCAATTCAGCCAAGTTGACACTCTCCCTACACTGTTATCCTGTACAGAAAGAACTTGAATTTATATGGCGCCTTTCATGACCTCGGGATGTCCCAAAACATTTTACAACCACTTAAGTACAGTGAACAGTTGCAATGTAGGAAATGCGGCAGCCAATCTGTGCACAGCAAAGTCCCACAAACAGCAGTGATCATGACCAGATCAGGTGTTTCTTTTTTAAAGTGATGGCGATTGAGGGATAAATATCAGCCAGGACACTGGGGAGAACTCCCCTGCTCTTCTCCGAAATAGTGCCATGGGATCTTTTACGTCCACCTAAGAGGGCAGATGGGGCCTTGGTTTAACATCTCATCCGAAAGACGGCACCTCCGACAGTGCAACACACCCTCAGTACTGCACTGGAGTGTCAGTCTAGATTTTGCGCTCAAGTTTCTGGAGTGGGATCTTCTGACTCACAGGCGAGAATGCTATCAACTGAGCCATGGCTGACATACGCATGAACATGAACATATTACTGAAACCAGATTGAGATGGAACTCGCTGCATGGATTGTCAGCAGCTACAAGCCAAGGCCCATCTGCTCAGTTGCTTACTTGCAATTCAACCATCATTATCAACTGCCAATTACTGCCCTGCTGAGATCTTGGAAACTCCAGAAATTCAAGAGTACTGCTTCTCAAGTCCTCTGCAGAATATCTAACTGTCCTTATCGCTCCTGTTTGCTTTTACTGTGCACACAGTGACCAGGAAATGAGCTGAATTCTCCCTCACTCCTCCCCAAAGCAAAACCACCCCGATCCATGTTCTTGCTGGGCTTATCCAGTGTATTGCCACCAATAAACAATGGGAATAAAAAGCACAACACACTTGAACGTTGTGCCAATTTTTTGGTGCTCTTCATTGTTCCAAAGTGCTCCCATCACCAATGATCAGTCTATAACCACCAGAATTTCACCCTCATGTTAAATAAGTCAAAATGCTCGCTCTCAACATAACCCAGGTGTTTTGCATAATTCAGTGCACGTAAGAAAATTCCACACACCCACCAATACACTGAAATTCTCATCACAACATTGCTCAGACATATTCTGAAGAAGCCTGAATGGTAGCAGTGCTCACTTTAGATCTAACACGACATAAGTGCTATAAGAGTCACAACAATACATCAGAGACAAACACAACATCGTAATACTCTACATAAAGTGCATGCCCAAAGGGCTGTCTACAAACGGCAGGGCAAAAAAAAGGCTGAAAATAACAACTGCCAATATAAGCAGACGAACAATTAATGGTGGGGGAATCAAGAACGGGGACATAATCTTAAATCAGGAAGCATTTTTTCACACAAAGGGTAGTAGAACCCTCTCCCCCAAAAAGGTTGGGACAATTGGAGCTTTCAGACAGACTTTTTTTTTAAAAAAGAAAGCGTATCAAGGGATATGGAGCTACGGCAGATAAATGGAGTTGAGGTGCAGATCAGCCATGATCTAATTGAATGGCGGAGCTGGCTCGAGGGGCTGAATGGCCTACTCCGGTTCCTATATGCTCCTATGACAGTCCTCTGCATGCTTCTTTAACGGATGCATTAACCCACTTATTTTCCGATAAATTAGCAGCAAGTGGAGTGTCAGTGGGACATATTGAACACTCATCTCTAATATTACTGAGAGTAACTTCTAGGCTTAAAAGTAGCAAATGTCAGAAATTGTCTGAGAAAAGGGACTTGGTTTTTCACTTCCGTGAGCTGGTGATCCACTTTTGGGAACTGGAAAGCGATGTTCCAGGGGGAGAACACAGCCTGTTCGTGAAAAACCAAAGCTGCAACTGTGGGTTTGTGGGAGTTGAAACAGAAAGTTAGAACACTATGATGCACTTCACATTATTTCACTCGGTGGCACCTTTAGGACCAGTCTGCGGGGAGCTCATCTCTCCTGACCCTCTGCTGGGAGACCAAACCAAGTCCAATACAAAATGGGTTTACAAACTGTACTGGATGCTGCGAAACACTGGACATGTATATATCTCTCTCACACACACACACACACACACACACACACTTTAGAACATGCTGACCTTGAGCATATCGACGACCCAACGCGGTATTTACTTCTGGCTTCTTTCACGTTTCCAGTCAGCCACTCTCACCATCTATAGTAGTCAACAAGAACAGTCCCCGCCCCCTTCTCCTATTTTAAGCCGGCCTGTTATGTTCACTGATTCAAACTCCTGCAAGCAACAAAAATTAAACAGTTTGCAGCAATGGGAAAACCACTCAGCCAGCCAGAGGAACGAGGATGGAAATAGAACTCCTCTTCCTGTTTACATCCCATAAAATCCAATGTGCGTTGACAGCAGGAAAAGGACACTCCATTTTCACCAGGAAAATAATGGAAAACTACAGCAAAGCACAAGGGACCAGAGAGAAGTGCTACTAAAGAATCTGTTCCTTAAATTCTTCAAATAGCTGAAAAATATCTGTACTTATATGGTAAAACAAGAGGCATGGATTTGAAAGGAGGGTGTTTTTGTTCTTGCAACAGTTTTAGCAAAAGAGCACTTGTACAAAGTGTACTTTCTCATTTTATTGTGCCCAAACCAGGGCACTGGGAATTCACATTGCATGACCCAGAGACTGCAAATATGTCTTAAAGACACAATCTTACTTCAGAAACAAGCCCCAATTGCAGAGGTTTGTGTTAATATTAAATGTTAAAGAAAAGCTCACCATGAGGTAGTGAACCTCCCACTTGAGGCTCAATCTGTCATCGAGGCTAGATACTGACACAAATTACTTCCCTCAGCCTCAGCAGTGACCCTATTCCCCACTAATCTACACGAAAGCATCGAGTACTAGGAGTAAGGCCAAGCCCAAAGAAAAAAGCAAGCTTTTGTGCTACCCTCAGAAACACAGTACCTACCTCCATGTGAGTATATAAACACTCAGTCATCTATAAAAGAATACAAGTTGAATTTATATAGAACTTTAATGTAGAAAAATACCCCCAAGTGCTTCACAGAGTCATCATCAAAAATGGACACTGTGCCGAAGGAGGATATATTAGAAAGGATGACCAAAAGCTTGGTCAATGAGATGGGTTTTAAGAGGGGTCTTAAGAGGAGAGGGAGGTGGAGAGGCATGTGTTATCCAATAAAAAGCATTCCTTGCAACAGACTAGGTACAAGTTAATTGTGCATTACTTATCAATTTAAAACTTATTTGCCATTTAGCCTCAGTTAGATTAACATCCGATGGACATTACACAGGACTGGAAATAATTAGCACTAACTGCACACTCAAGGAGCCAGAGAGGTAGTAATAGGAACATTGAAACATTAGGAACAGGAGTAGGCCATTTAGCCCCTCGGGCTTGCTCCGCCATTCAATTAGATCCTGGCTGATTTGCTCATGTAAATAAGGTCAAGTGCAGCTCAGCATGATATTAGAATTACAATCGCTCGACTGACAAATTCAAACCCTGTTTTTTTTTATTCTCGAGAAACCAAGGTTAAGGGTCAAGGCCCAAAGTGCTGGAAGTCACCAAGGCTTAAAAAAACAGAAGGCAACGTCAATCAGGAAGTAGCGATTAGGTTAAACTTTGGATTTTAAAAACATAGATAGACTGGGAAGGGTTGGGTAAGGTGTTCCACAGATGGGATTCTAGGGAAGAAAGAATGAGTTGCAATCTAAGGCAATGATTTCAACACAGTGAGACTATAGAATCATAGCATAGAAGGAGGTCAACTGGAGTTATCTATTCTAATCCCAGTTTCCCATTTCCTTTAATGTTCTTCCTTTTCAAATTCTTATCCAGATCCTTTTAAATGACATTAAATAATCTCTGCCTGAATTGGCACTTGTGATAAAGCATTCCATGTGGCAATAACCCATTGTGTATAAAACAAACATTTTCTAACTTCCTGCTTTGCCCTTCTGGTAATAATCCTGAGTCTGTGCCCCTATGATACCAATTCACCAACCAGTGCACCCAACCTTTCACTGTTTGCCCCCTCAAAACCATGCACAATTCTGTAAACCTCTATTGGATCCCTTTTAACCCTTCTCTTTTCCAATTTTTCATGCCTTTCTTCATAATAACCTCTCATTCTTGGGTCAATTCCAGTGAACCTTCACTGTACCCTTTCTGTGGATAGGTGGAAGAACACGTGGGGTAGTATATTTACAGCTGGGAATGAAAAAGATGAAAGTTCAAGAGAAGAATGGTAACCATCATATCATCAATAAAATGGAGAAATACAAGAACAGTTGCGGTGGAGAAAGGTTGGAGGAACTGGTTAGCAGTCAACAAGCTTTCCTGTACGCTGACCGAGAGTGTGAGGGAGGTTGTGGTGGAGCTTCCCCAGATATGGAAGCAGAATTCCTTTAATAAGATCTCTGGAATGTAGGGGCAACAAAACAATACTGAGCAAAAAATTTCCACCTACAGGTGTGCGGTCTAAGAAAGGGAAAGAAATGACTTGCATTTATATAGTGCCTTTCACAACCCCAGGGTGTCCTAAAGCACTTCACAGCCAATGAAGTACTTTTTGAAGTGTACTCACTGTTGTAATATGGCAACCATTTTGCACACAGCAAGGTCCCACAAATAGCATGAAATAAATGACCAGATAATCTGTTTTTAAGTGATGTTGGTTGAAGGATATATATTGGCCCAGGACACCAGGACAACTTCCCTGCTCTACTTCGAGTAGTGCTATGGGATCTTTTACATCCACCCGAGATGGCAGATGAGGCTTCGGTTTAAAGTCTCATCCAAAAGACAGCACCTCAGAGCGCAGCACTCCCTCAGTGGGAAGGGAAGAGAGGAAAGAAGAAGGGAAGAGAGAAGGGAAGAGTGGGGAGAAAGAAGGGTGGGAAAGGGGAGGAAGAAAGTAGGTGAAGAGAGATGGGAGGAATGGAGGGAGGGGGAAGAAAGAGAGGACTAAAGCAAGGGAGGGATGACAGGGAAGAGAAAGAATGGAGGGAAGGTGAGTGAGGAGAAAAGGGAGGGAAGTTAAGAGGGAAAGCATGAGGGGGAGGGATGGGAGGGGGAGCAAAGGGAAGGGGAAGAGGTAAGACGAGAAAGAAAGGAGAGAGAAGGGGGAGGGAGAGTGGGGGAAGGAGCGAGAGAGAGAGAGAAAATGAGGAGAGAGACAAAGTGAGGAAGATTTTTGTACAGAATAGTACTGTACTATTAGTGGATATTCTACTTATTTGATGAATGATTCTGCAGGCTGATGTACATTTCCAAATTGGACTGCTCTGTGCAGTTCTTTGCTCAAGCTGTTGGTTTAGATTTCATTGCAGTGACGTGACTGCTCACAGACTTGGAATGAGAACCTCTGGAGTGGTTTATATATCAGAGAAGGTCGCAGCAAAACATTCTGTTACCATGTGTTGTTTACTAGGCGGCATTAATAATTTTTTAAGCAAAACATCAGCTAGGAATGCTCTGGTGAGATTTATAAAAATGTCAGGGAAGTTTCTGAATGAAATTAAAGCTGGTTATAGACCTGAAATATTCCTGGAAATTATTTTCCAAGATGCACAATTATTCCATGCCAGTAAAAATATAGTGTTTTCCTATGCAAGTGTAATTGCTCAATGTTTTTCCATGCGATCCACTAAATAGAATCACAGATTGGTTACAGCACAGGAGGCCGCAATTCAGCCCATCGAGCCCATGCCGGCTCTTTGTAAGAGCAATCCAGTTAGTCACATTCCCCCGCTCTTTCCCTGTATCCCTGCATGACAAGTCAGACGCACAAGTGTAAGGAGTTGAGGTTGGGAAAGTGGGGAGATATTGGGAACAATTCTAGGATTTAAAGCAAGGAGAAGAGAGGGGACATTACCCATCCAATAAAATTAAGGGCAGGGAAGTGAAGAGGCACAAGTTTCTTGTAGCCCCCCGCCCCCTCAGAAGTTGTGACTTTGACCCAAGTGTGTGTGAGATGCTGGGAAAGTCCCAATGCATTTTATTACAAGCCTAATTTGGCAGCAAAGTATTACTGGCAGGTTTGGGGCTACAATGACCGAGGCTCTGAACTGTGGATTCTTTAATCAAAAAGCCACTCCACTCATAAAATCTTGGGCCACAGGTCGGGTTGTTTTTCTGATAAAATTCTTGATCGAACCCACAGCTTAAAGTACACAGGCGACGTGGTGTCCAAAAAAACTGGAATTTCCTGAAAATCATCTTTAATAACAGTACTTCTAGATAGGAGTTTCAAAACGCCTCCTAGAAGGCAAGTGCAGGTTGAAAGAGGAGCTCAGGATAAGAGGGCCTCAATACAGAGGTATTGCAAAGCTGCCCCTAGTTGCTAAACATGCTTTTAACTGATTAGCCAGTCGCTAGACCGATACAAACTCTCTGCAAACGTACCTCACACAACACTTAATGTGATTGCACTAAATCATATGAAGTCAAAAGTCTCTCCATTAACCAAATTCAGTTTTTTCTTTTGAAGTGGCTGCTTGTCACTCATTGCCTTTAATGCTACAAGCAAAATTCAGCATTCCCATCAGTTACAGTCACTGCAGCAAAACCTGACGGGCCAGTGCTTAAATCCATCATGGTGCATTAACAAAACAAACGCTATAGGAAGGTCCTTGGTTCAATCTATCTCACTCTGAGATGGTGGGACACGAGTTGGGGAGGGGGGAAATCACAACTAGTCTTTGTGTCCCTGGGTTTGGCAGAAAAAAATTCCTGATCACGACCCAACAATCCTTTCTGGACATGTGTATGCATGAGCACAGGATCACTTGTGGCTATGACAGCCATCAGAAATCGTCAATGTCCAGGCTGACTTGGGGGACAGGCTGGAACTGCAATATCTTGTGTCTTCACTTATACTGATCTGTGATCCAAAACGTTGCACTTGCAAGGGCAGAAACTAGTCTGGGCCATTTGTACAATGTGTAGTAGACTGTGCAAGTTTCTGAAAATCTGGAGGATGATTAAAGAAACATTGCAGCGTACTGCTGAAAGATTTGAAAATCAAGTACTAGCAGTGACCTACATTAAAAATCTTTTCCCAATGGAAACTCAAACTTGACAGCATCGCTGGATCCTCTCTCTCTCTGCTGTGTCAGCCTGTTTAGTAGGCGTTTTCTAACAGACACAGCTTTGTTTTGATCCATAACCACTGCACAGTTAAACTTCAATTGCTAGTTTTTATAAGTTGAAACGGCTAGGTAAATATGGACTACATTTCCTGGAGGTTAAGAGGCTATCTGTTTGAGGTTCTTAAAATAATTGAGGGAATTGACCAGGCAGCTAGGGAATGACTCTTCTTTCAAGTAGGAGAATATAGAACAAGGGAACAGAATCTTAGTAGAACTAAGCCAGTTACAAGTGAATCCAGAAAAAGTTTCTTTACACAAAAGGTTACGAGAAGGTGAAATGTACTGCCCCAGAAGGACATAGTTACTGGATCAATTCATGCATTTAAAAGGGTGGTAGATACTTACTTTTGGAAAGATATTAAGGGATAGGGAGAGAGGGCAGGGAATTAGGATTAAAAAGATAGAGCTGACATGGCAAAAAAAATGGCAGAGCAAGCTAGATAGGTTGAACTGTCTAATCCTTCTCTGATTTTCCCAAAAGGCTTCAGCTATATCAAAGCCACTTAACAAATGATTAGTGATCACTGCTACAGTCCAAGTCCAAAGCCCCTCACTATTTTTCAGGAACATTTTTTGAATTTGCTGTGCAGTGACATTGTCATGAATGGCAATGGCAGGCTAGAGGGTGAGTGCTGGAGAAGGTACAAAAGTACAAACTGGATCACTTCAAACCCGACTCAGTGAAAAAAACTAATGGGATTTAAAAAAGGAACTTTTTCTTTTTGCTGCCTTATTATGTGAAAAAGGTTAATGTCAGTGATGAAACATTGTGGAGTCCTGCTTCTAACAGCTTTGAATGAATTATTACTTTGCCACACCCTTATGAGACAAACTGCATCCATTCCTTTGGGGAAAATACCAATAGGTACCTGCAAGATCCAAAAACACACGTTCAGGAAGGGATCCTCGGACATGTGAAACTCGAAGCTGATTAGCAGTTTGCAAAACCTGCTATGGGTGCCCACAGGAGACATTTATAAGCTGGAAAATGCTGATCGACAAAGATCGATATACAAATTCACAAATACTAGCAGCTATTCCAAACAGCCACTGTGCTGGTCCCTCCTATAACACATCTACAGGGCATGGGTTCAAAGTAAATTTGTTCGTCCCTCACTCAAAGTATGGCACAGAGGGTTACGGTTTTCAAAAAAGGTAACAAAATGCCGCACCTCTTTGTCTGGCCCACACATTTGCTTTCCCTTTTCAGTATAGTCAGTGCTATGGCTGACCACACACTAAAAGCTGAGTTAACGTTCGCCTCCACAAAACAACACCTGTTCAAGTGGTTAAGCTTCTCTTAATTTCCGACCTCAAATAGGCTGACAGTAAGCGTGATGCTACCAGGCTACGTATCCCTGGGTTTTGAGGGGTGGAGGCGACGTGGGGGAAAATCGACCAGGGTCACCACTGCTAGTATCTGCTATCCAGCTAGCCCTGCAGCAAGTGAGGGCAACTTTAGGCTCGGCTGCAATGGCCCGCCTAAGATCCAATAACCTGCAGATATTATCAGACCTCACGTGAATAATGGCCATTTGGACGAGTCACCAAGAGAATGATCGATGCTCGTGTAATTTAACCAGCAACATGCTTTTGGGAAAGGATGGCTGAAAAGAGGCAGGAAAAGAAAACAAAACATTTTCTTTTAATTGATTTTTTTTAAGTCGTGTATTTAGTTGGCTATTGCCCACAGGTTTAAATATAGGGCACAGTAAAATCTTGTGCTTGATAAGGCAGGACTGTTCAGCCTCAAACCTTCCGTTTGCGACTTTGTGCCGGCTCAGTGATTTGTGATCTCCCCTCACAATCACAACACTGGACAGTGCAACCAGCTTAGAATCATAGAATCATAGAAGTTACAACATGGAAACAGGCCCTTCGGCCCAACATGTCCATGTCGCCCAGTTTATACCACTAAGCTAGTCCCAATTTCCTGCACTTGGCCCATATCCCTCTATACCCATCTTACCCATGTAACTGTCCAAATGCTTTTTAAAAGACAAAATTGTACCCGCCTCTACTACTGCCTCTGGCAGCTCGTTCCAGACACTCACCACCCTTTGAGTGAAAAAATTGCCCCTCTGGACCCTTTTGTATCTCTCCCCTCTCACCTTAAATCCGTGCCCCCTCGTTATAGACTCCCCTACCTTTGGGAAAAGATTTTGACTATCGACCTTATCTATGCCCCTCATTATTTTATAGACTTCTATAAGATCACCCCTTAACCTCCTACTCTCCAGGGAAAAAAGTCCCAGTCTGTCTAACCTCTCCCTGTAAGTCAAACCATCAAGTCCCGGTAGCATCCTAGTAAATCTTTTCTGCACTCTTTCTAGTTTAATAATATCCTTTCTATAATAGGGTGACCAGAACTGTACACAGTACTCCAAGTGTGGCCTCACCAATGCCCTGTACAACTTCAACAAGACATCCCAACTCCTGCATTCAATGTTCTGACCAATGAAACCAAGCATGCTGAATGCCTTCTTCACCACCCTATCCACCTGTGACTCCACTTTCAAGGAGCTATGAATCTGTACTCCCAGATCTCTTTGTTCTATAACTCTCCCCAACGCCCTACCATTAACGGAGTAGGTCCTGGCCCGATTTGATCCACCAAAATGCATCACCTCACATTTATCTAAATTAAACTCCATCTGCCATTCATCGGCCCACTGGCCCAATTTATCAAGATCCCGTTGCAATCCTAGATAACCTTCTTCACTGTCCACAATGCCACCAATCTTGGTGTCATCTGCAAACTTACTAACCATGCCTCCTAAATTCTCATCCAAATCATTAATATAAATAACAAATAACAGCGGACCCAGCACCGATCCCTGAGGCACACCACTGGACACAGGCATCCAGTTTGAAAAACAACCCTCTACAACCACCCTCTGTCTTCTGTCGTCAAGCCAATTTTGTATCCAATTGGCTACCTCACCTTGGATCCCATGAGATTTAACCTTATGTAACAACCTACCATGCGGTACCTTGTCAAATGCTTTGCTGAAGTCCATGTAGACCACGTCTACTGCACAGCCCTCATCTATCTTCTTGGTTACCCCTTCAAAAAACTCAATCAAATTCGTGAGACATGATTTTCCTCTCACAAAACCATGCTGACTGTTCCTAATTAGTCCCTGCCTCTCCAAATGCCTGAAGATCCTGTCCCTCAGAATACCCTCGAACAACTTACCCACTACAGATGTCAGGCTCACTGGTCTGTAGTTCCCAGGCTTTTCCCTGCCGCCCTTCTTAAACAAAGGCACAACATTTGCTACCCTCCAATCTTCAGGCACCTCACCTGTAGCGGTGGATGATTCAAATATCTCTGCTAGGGGACCCGCAATTTCCTCCCTAACCTCCCATAACGTCCTGGGATACATTTCATCAGGTCCCGGAGATTTATCTACCTTGATGCGCATTAAGACTTCCAGCACCTCCCTCTCTGTAATATGTACACTCCTCAAGACATCACTATTTATTTCCTCAAGTTCCCTAACATCCATGCCTTTCTCAACCGTAAATACCGATGTGAAATATTCATTCAGGATCTCACCCATCTCTTGTGGTTCCGCACATAGATGACCTTGTTGATCCTTAAGAGGCCCTACTCTCTCCCAAGTTACCCTTTTGCCCTTTATGTATTTGTAGAAGCTCTTTGGATTCACCTTTGCCTGATCTGCCAAAGCAATCTCATATCCCCTTTTTGCCCTCCTGATTTCTCTCTTAACTCTACTCCGGCAATCTCTATACTCTTCAAGGGATCCACTTGATCCCAGCTGCCTATGCATGTCATATGCCTCCTTCTTCTTTTTGACTAGTGCCTCAATCTCCCGAGTCATCCAAGGTTCCCGACTTCTACCAGCCTTGCCCTTCACTTTATAAGGAATGTGCTTACCCTGAACCCTGGTTAACACACTTTTGAAAGCCTCCCACTTACCAGACGTCCCTTTGCCTGCCAACAGACTCTCCCAATCAACTTCTGAAAGTTCCTGTCTAATACCATCAAAATTGGCCTTTCCCCAATTTAGAATTTTAACTTTTGGGCCAGACCTATCCTTCTCCATAGCTATCTTAAAACTAATGGAATTATGATCACTGGTCCCAAAGTGATCCCTCACTAACACTTCTGTCACCTGCCCTTCCTTATTTCCCAAGAGGAGGTCAAGTTTTGCCCCCTCTCTAGTCGGGCCATCCACATACTGAATGAGAAATTCCTCCTGAATACACTCAACAAATTTCTCTCCATCCAAGCCCCTAATGCTATGGCTGTCCCAGTCAATGTTGGGAAAGTTAAAGTCCCCTACTATTACCACCCTATTTTTCTTGCAGCTGTCTGTAATCTCCTTACATATTTGCTCCTCAATTTCCCGTTGACTATTTGGGGGTCTGTAGTACAATCCTATCAAAGTGATCTCTCCCTTCTTATTTTTCAGTTCTACCCATATGGACTCAGTGGGCGAACCCTCGGATATATCCTCTCTCACTACTGCCGTGATGTTCTCCCTATAGTGGAATAGATCCCTTTTTAATAAAAACAGACTGGTTTGTCTAGCCCTTTATGTTCTATGCTCTTATTTCTCTTACTTCATTTAGGGACCATCCACAAACAGCAGGTTCAGAAGAGTAGGCAAGGAGTTAATGTCATCAGCATAAGTAAAAATGCTTAATTTTTCATTCCTATGGAAAGTATTTTAAAGGGAAGCAACACAGTACTTTTAGGACTCCTGGGGAAAAGTGCCAATTAGGGGGTGGCCTGTTATCATGTACCTGCATCAAATACAAATAGCTTGCATGTTACTGTGAATTTATTGTTAGTTTACAGTGCAAACTGAACGTGGATTTTGACTGTTTGCCTCACAAAGGATTGAAAGCTGGAAAAGATCGAACACAAACACAGCAAACTGGACTACCATACCTCGGTAATGGGACCTGGAGGCCGACTGGGCAACCTTTTACATAAAACACAAATACCTTTGAGCTGCCTTAAATAACAAGGTGTTTACGCTTATACAACGTGGCTCTTGGTTTATGAGCAGCTTTGATCAGCGAGTCCCTGAAACCCTGACACAAGGATAGTTTGTGACAGGACTTCGTGACAAAGGACAGAATCTACAATACTGACGAGCTTAAATCTCTATCAGGCCCCTTCAATACTGTGGTGTTCAAATTTTAACTTTTTAATCCTTGTGCCACGTGTGTTTTCCTGAATCCTGGCAATTCTGCCCACGAAGCCCAAACAACTCAGTCGTTTTTGCACTTGTATTTCTTAATTACTGGTTTGAATTTTGTGGGCCTTGAGGTTTGGAGAGGGCTGCTCTAATCATTGGTGAATAAATCCATATCAGTAGACCCCGAGCTGTTAGCACAAGAAACTCGAGATACACGCAAATTGAAGGGAATGTTGATTTAAACTTTAAGTGTGGCCCCTCAGGCTCCATAATATCCTAAGCAACCTACAAAGACTAACAGCTTGGACTCTCCTGGTCTGATAAATATGAGATGAGACACCATGACGAGCTTCTAAAAGAACATTTGTTTTAAAAAAAATTAAAATACAAGCTGGCAGCATTCTGTATCCACCTCCTCCTCCTCGGGCTGTTGGCTGAACACACAATTACAAATCACTCTACTGTATAGGAACTGGTATTGTTTATTTCTCAACACAGGACGGATAGACTGCCTTCAGTGGATAGAGAGGCATGTTGTGTTATTGTTAGATGATGTAAGAGCATACAAACTTCACTGCATGAGTCACTTGACACCTACGTAACCTCTTTTCTGATCTTCAAAAGGAAAGTTAATGCGTCCAGCAATCATTATAGGACGGCTCACATGTTTGGGAGCATGTCAACCCTCCAATCCATCCAGTGAAGATTCAAATGCATGTGACACTCAGTCTGGACAAGGGTAGCCTTTCCACTCCACTGCTAAATGTGACATTGTACAACATACACTGGGACACATTGGTAGAAAATGAGCAGCTAATCTGATCGCACACCAGGAGTTATCCAACCGTTCCAGCACTATTTGCTTATCGAGCTCTTCCGACATTGTGTGGAAAATAGAACAATTCCGGATGACACCATTAAACTAAAACCATGGATTCCAGATAGGAGTCAGCCTAATGGGAGTGCTGCAACGTCGGATGAGACATTAAACTGAGGCCCCATCTGCCCTCTCCAATCGACGTAAAAGGTCCCATGGCATTTTTTCAAAGAAAATCAGGGGAGTTCTGCCTGGTCTCCTAGCCAACTTTTATCCATCAACCAACAACGCTAAAGACAGGTTATCCGGTCATTCTCTCATTGCTGTTTGAGAGATTTTGCTGTGCGCAAATTGGCTGCTGCATTGCTTACATTACAACATAAGATAGTGACTAATAAATCCAATAAGAAATTCAGGAGAAACTTCTTTACTCAGAGTGACAAGAATGTGGAACTCATTACCACATGGAGTGGTTGAGGCGAATAGCATAGATGCATTTAAGGGGAAGCTAGATAAGTACATAAGGGAGAAAGGAATAGAAGGATATGTTGATAGGGTGAGATGGGGGGAGGCTCGTGTGGAGCATAAATACCAGCATAGACCAGTTGGACCGAATGGCCTGTTTCTGTACTGTAAATTCTATGTAATATGTAAAGGAAGAAAACAGAGATTGTCAACTTGCTCATTTTAGTAATCTATATATTCAACACCTTTATTTATCTTTTTGGACATTAGGGATTATAAACATGTTATCACAAAAACAGAGAGAATTCTCTATGCCCAAGGAGGGAAAAGCATTGTTAAATCTCCTGTTCCATTGTCACCATTTCCAGTGACAGTCATGGGAAGTGTACACAACATAGGAACAGGAGTAGGCCATTCAGCCCCTCGAGCCCACTCCACCATTTGATAAGATCATGGCTGATCTGTGATCTAACTCCATATACCTGCCTTTGGCCCATTTCCCTTAATACCTGCCTTTGGCCCTTATCCCTAACACAAGACTCAAAAGGAAACACTAGGATTTGTAAAGCTCCTTCTCATGCCTCTCAGACACATCTCAAAGTGCTTCACGTACAATAAATTACTTTTGACTGTCATGGGCAAATGTGGAGCCAGTTTGTGCACGGCAAGATTCCACAAACAGTAAATGGGATGAATGACCCATTTTTCTTGGTTTCTTGAGGTACCAACAAGATTCACTAAAGAGAAAGCAAAGCCTAGTGCACTAAGAGCCAGTCAGAAGCTTCTCTTTAGGCTCTCCCCTAACCCAAAAAAAACCTATCTTCCCAGTTCTCTACATCCATGTACATTTTGCCTCACACTGTACGGAACAGGCAACCCTGAGGTCTCACTTAAAACCAAAGCACTGGACTCAATCCAACCCTTCCGCCACTGCGATGAGCAACCGTCAGCTTGCTAGATGCAAATTATTGCAAAAAACAAAGAACAGCCTTGTGCAAGAGTACAAATGGCAAACTATACAAACACTGCTAAGAATATTCACAATTCTAAAATATTGCAACTTTCCATGGCATTGCTCACAGCTAGTAAGAAAAGGTGCTGTTTAATAAGATCGGCATTATGATACAATGTAACGCACAACACAGCACTTTGCTGAGGTGGAGCTGTGTGTAGACTAGCTTGTCTCTTTAAGGACATATGATCTAATTGCGGCAAACAGGCAAATCCTGACGTCAAGCAGAGACCCATCGCTTCTCTAGAGATTGGCGGCTGCTTGTAAATCCTTGGCTTCTCCCCAAAGTCAGAAGCAACTAAGCGGGAAATGACTGGCTTTCTTTCTTTTCTCAGTTACCTTTTTATGTTAAGTGCAGAAATGTTCATGTGCGATGCCTAAAATTTGCTGGACTAGTCTCCAAATTGATGAGAGATAAAATAGATGGGTCGATAGATGGACAAAATGCTCGGTTCTCTAAATATAACCATTTGACATTGAGAGGTTAGCTGGCACAGTTGATGGGGTGTTGTGTAACTGTTTTCCAGGATTATTTTTTTTTTAAAACTTCCACATCAGTGCCAAGAACACCATAGCACTGTGAGGAATCGTCAACTCCTGGGAATCTCTCCACAAAGCAGAAGCCTGTAGCTTCATCCCATACCATGAAATGCTGGCACTCAAAACCATCCTTCCCTCCTCCCCCCCAATAATATAAAAAAAATATTATTCCCTTCTTGTTGTTTAACCTCAGTGAAACAGAGGGAAATGTGGAACGGATCCCTTTGTGCTGATCCATTTCTGCTGCGTTTTTGTGACAGGTTTGTCCTGGACAACAGTGGGCAGAGGTTCATCAGAAAACCACAATTTGAAAGTAAGCACGCGTGAGCTTGCTCCGAGACCCTAGTGAACAGTTCTGGTTGCTGGTCCAGCATCGCCATTCCTTCCAATATTCAAACTAGTCAGCTTGATGCAGCAAGAGAGGCGCATAAACCCCCTCAAAGGGAATGAGAACTGGTGACTCTAGCTGGTTCAGGTTCAATTTTTTTCCCTTTCTCTAACCCAGGGTGCTGAGGCCAATTGTATCTGACCTAAACGCTACCTGCTTAAAATCAGCTCATTTAGTACAGACCGGGAAGCAAACCTGGGGCCTTCTGGTCTGTGAGATGCTAATACGCATCCTTCTCAACAGAACTACATCAGAGAACCACTAAAATTTCACATTCGCCCATTGTGGAGGAAAAACACAATCCATAGCAAGAAGCCGAGTACCAGGGATTCTTCAGCCACAACTGCATTCACCATCATGAAATTCAAATTTAGCATCCTTAAATACAGGGAAAAAATATGTAATGCTTCCAATCTGCTCGCTGCAGGAGTATGCAAGAAAAAGGGCACAACTCTGAAAACTAAATCTCCATTGAAAGCTCAGTACAAACCGCACACAAAAATTCTCCACAAACAGTGCAGCACACCATTTGGTCATCCATTTTTTTTCTCTTGGAACCATGCAGTAGATTTTAATCATCTGCAAGTTTCGACCTCTAACGTGTTCGATTCCTAACGGGAAAAAAAAATGTTTCTACACCCTACTCCTCGTTCGACAGCTGCGGCTCCAAATGGACATATGCACTCACCTGTAGTACCTCGACTGCAAGTACGTTGAACACACGGCTTTGGAGACATGGCTAGCAGACCCAAAGTCTATTACTTTCACCCTGTACGGCTGCCGAATGGGATCGACCAGCATGATATTCTCGGGCTTGAGGTCCGCATGGATTAAACCAAGGCTCTTCAGTTTATTCAGTGCAGTGGCCACTTGCTGCAGGATTGGCCTGATTACTTTTAGGGGCAATGGACTAAACTTGTTCTGCTTTAGAAAGTCGTATAAATTCTGTTCCAACATCTCAAACACCAAACACGTATGATTCCGGTGCTGAAAGCACTCATAGGCACGCACAAAGTTACACTCGTCCGCGTTTTCGTTGCTCAGCCGCGCCAAGATACTGACTTCAATCTGCCCCTGCCGTGCGTACGAGGGGTGGTTCTTTAAGATTTTTATGGCCACGATCTCATTCGTTCCCCTCTTCCAACATTTCACCACCTGGCCAAAGGTCCCACGTCCAAGGAAGTCGAGGACCTCGTAGGTATTCTTCATCGAACACAGCACTTCATGCTGCATCAGATGGTAATCCCCGTCACCACTCGCGCTGTTCTGCTTCGAGGCAGTGGTCACCACAGTGACCGGGTTCCCAACGTTGGTCTGCAGCATTGCCGGCATTATAGACAGTTCATCGACAATCTGCATGGTGCTACCTCTGTTATCTAGCTCCTCACTCTTCCTCTTCAATCCGCATCGCTGGTAGCTTTCCAGTGAGGTTAGACTGCCTCCCGGCCTCTCGCCCTGAGGTGCCACCGCCAGAGGTTGCTGCTGCGCCCGCGCTGCTGTGACCCCGGCGGCACAAGATGGGTTCAATGCAACGGCACTCGCTGCCACCAAAATGTTCTGTCCACGAGGTCTCCCAATTGAGTTCTTCAGCTGAAAGGAAGAGCTAACCACGTTAGACGGGTGGGCAACTCCGAGGTTCCTGCCGTTCACGTAAGTCCGCGGATAAGTTCTCTCATGGTACACGCAACTACTTGGCTCGACTTTCAGTTTCTTCACACTACAAAAGGCACTTGTCTGAGTTTGATAAATGTGTGGTGGGCAGACCAAAACTTGTGAGGCCATACCTGTATGGGAAAAGAAAGAAAGAGATTAATGAACAGGCAGAGCGCACAAACTGTACCCTTCCAAACACAAACTTGTGCTCACACACAAAACTCAAGAACAGATATATCAGACTCACAATGGGGCCCACTCTGTAGCGTGTGGCAATCCCCACTCAAATCCCAACCAGGCAGCCAAGGATCCGAGTCTATGGGGGCCTGAGTTGGAAAAGCTTCAGCAGGCTACTGTTAAATAAAATGCCACGTGGAAGGCAGGAGGACATGGTCCAAATTGGCCCCTTGGAATAAAATGTGCCGCCTGTCAATCAAACGAGTCATGGGGGCATTGCCAGCTAAGTCCAACCCCCCCCCCCCCCCACAACAATTCGGATGGAGGTGAGTAACAAGTGGCCTGTAACAAGAGTGAGGAGGAGAGAACCCACACATTTCAGTAAGGCGCTCTATGTACAGTTAAACTATTTATTGAAACTTTACAAATCTACATCATTAACCTAGTAATGCAGAGACCAACGCCAAACAATGAAGTACATAGAAATGCACTCCGTAATAACCTTGCTTGGGGTGGGCTTTAGGCTATTAACACAGGTTCAAAGTGCCATTCCTTTACAGCTGGGACTGAGATGAACCAGCTCCCAATTGATTCACCAAACACCTTAACTACTTGGACTATTCAGCAGACACTGGCCCATCTGCACTCTGGGTACTTCCAAAATAAAAATTATATATGTATACAACTAAGATCAGCATTACCATACAGTATACAATGGTCGCATAAAGACAACTGTCTTTTTCCTAAAATGCAACAGATAATGGATAAACATGTAACAGCAATTTAGATCACAGTTAAATCATCTGAGAGGGTGCCATTCAGAAGTTTTCAGGCTATACAAACTAGAATCATAGAAGTTTACAACATGGAAACAGGCCCTTCAGCCCAACATGTCCAGAGATATAAATAGGTACTACATACTGCACGCAACATACCCTACTTATCTTTAATTTTTCTGAAGATGACCCAGCCCTAAACCAATTTTATCACCAATAAGATCCCTTTCTTCATCTACAAGCTCTGTTTACATAGTGCCTTTCATTTCTTTGGGATGTCTGAAAAGAGCTTCATGGCCAATTAACTACTTTTAAAGTAATGACAATTTGCGCAGAGCAAAGTCCCACAAACAGCAATGCAATAAATAACCAGTTAATCTGTTTTAGTGATGTTGGTTGAGGGAAAAGATTTGGCCAACACACAGGGAGAATTCCCCTGTTCTTCAATGAGATGTTTTATATCTACCTGAACAGGTAGTTGGGGCCTATGTTTAACATCTCAGCCAAAAAAACGCCAACAATGCAGCACTCCCTCGGTACTGCACCGAATTGCCAGCCTAGGTCATATGCTCAAGTTTTGGAGTGGGACTTCAACTCACGACCTTCAAACTCAGAGGCGAGAGGGCTACTACCACAGACCCAAACTGACACTTTAACGCAGAAAAATGTCCCGCGCCACTTCCTAGTGCCGTCAGAAAAACAGCCAAGATTAGGAGGGGTGACTAAAAGCTTGGTCAAAGAGGAGAGGGCGATGGAGAGATGGAAGGGATTGGAAGGGGGGAAATTTCAGGGTAGATAGGCAGCTGAAGGCAAAGCCACAAAGTTCACCTGCTAACTTGTGCCAAGCCCTGTATACGGAAACCCGTCAAACGGCAGAGATAGGTTAACTGAAAAGATGACATTTCACCAGCAGCAGTTTGATGGTAAGTAAAATTATTCTGAGAAACGTTCAAAGACAGACAACCAGGAATGAAAAATGCCTGCCTCTGTGCACATTTCTACACTCCAGGAACTTCAAGAGACTGTCAATACCAAATTTTAAAATTGTCAAAACTTTTAATTTACAATATTCATGTGCAGAAATATCCTGCAGTCCAGCACATACATGTCCTTTAGAATATCATAGTATCATCGTAGGTACAGCATAGGAGGAGGCCATTCAGCCCGTCGTGTCTGTGCCGGCTCTTTGAAAGAGCTATTCAATTCTGGAACTCCCTACCTAACAGCACTGTGGGAGTACCCTCACCGCACGGACTGCAGTGGTTCAAGGCGGCGGCTCACCACCACCTTCTCAAAGGCAATTAGGAATGAGCAATAAAAATACTGGCTTTGCTAGCGACGCCCACATCCCATGAATGAATTTTTTTTTTTTTTTTTAAAGTCCCATTCCCCTGCTCTTTCCCCATAGTATCGAGTATTTATCCAATTCCCTTTTGAAAGTTGCTATTGAATCTGCTTCCACCACCCTTCAGGCAGTGCATTCCAGATTATTACAACTCGCTGTGTAATATATTTGTATTTAGTGGAACGCTGGAGCCGGTGGCAAACCCAATGTAACTGTGCTAGATTTGCTAAGGCTGGTGGCTGGGAGAACTTAGGGAAAATGGACATTAAAGAACCCAAGGCACTATTCGAAGAAACGTAGGCTCTTGTCTTGGCCAACATTCCTTACTCAACCAACACCAACAAAAACGGATTAACGGGCCATTCATCTATTTGTTATTTCTAGGATCCTGCTGTGCTTAAATGTTTTTCATGTTTGCTGACATAACAGTGACTGCTCTCCAAATTCATTATGCAAGCATTTTTGTTGATGTTCATGACGGGTAAAAGGCGCTAGAGATGCAAATCTTTCTTTTACTACAGCTTTGTTCTACACAGAATTAAACCATTTCCTAGAGGTGTAAACTTCGTGTGCATCACTGACCATCAACACCGCCACCGCCCCCCCCCCCCCACCAAAATAACTATTTTAACTCACCTCTCAAGAAAGTAGCTGCACTATACCCAACCGATAGCAACCAACAAGGCCAATCTAACTCCAGGCTTCACACTATATTTTAAACGCATTCTGATAGGCCCTCCAAAATAAATACCAGAAGTTCATTCTCTATATTGTACACTGTGACCTTTCAAGTTCTGCAGTTTATTACTCAGGTTTCATGTCACCTAATATCCAATATTTATAGAAAATAATTTCTGAAGAGGGCAAGTCAGACAGTTGGTAAAATATGTTTGGGCAAGTAAATGAAAAGAATTGCTCATCCTACTGGGCAACTAGATGATGGAAGTTAATGTCGAGCCAAGGGGTGATAGATACAGCGCAGGTGGCGTTACACAACTGAAGCTGACCATAGCAGTAAAGTAGGAAAATTGTCCTGTGTCACTCGGCACTCTACATCCTCCAATAAAAACGCAGCAACGGTATCACCTGGTACCAAGAGCTGACTGCATCACAGTGTGGTGTCACAAAGGGAGCTCTGATCATCACGTGAAGAGTGAGTGAGTGTGTGTGGGAGGGAGCGTGTGAGTGAGTGAGAGCGTGTTTATTTTACTCTGATATCTTACCCAAGTAGCCATTATTTGTTCGTGTATGTCGTATCACTATCTGCCTGCCCTCAACCAATGCCCACACTTGCACAGTTTGAGTTGGGGGGTTATCTGGACAGTAAGCAGGAGCGGGTTAACACCCCTACCAATGTCTAGGCTGAGTTCCGCTAAATCAGCACAGACTGGGGCATGGAACCTGACATCTACCTGGTCTGCATGGCTCAGCTGCTCACTGGATAAA
Source organism: Heptranchias perlo (assembly GCF_035084215.1). NCBI lineage: Eukaryota > Metazoa > Chordata > Chondrichthyes > Hexanchiformes > Hexanchidae > Heptranchias > Heptranchias perlo. Next base: position 61,588,551 of record NC_090336.1, on the reverse strand, counting down.
GGTCGCTGAGCCATTGGGGACATGTGCTGAGATAAGCCACTTTACTGTTGTGCATCCCAATGACTGCCAAGGGGCTGAACGATAGTATAGAGCACGCACAAGTAATCACAATTTTCAGCTGTAGTAATGAAAATGTTTCGGCAGCAGGTACAAAAGGTCATTATTAACAACTTTAAATGATGAGCTTTTAACTTCCATGTTTCTTCTGAGAAAGTCAATGTGATAAAACAACGATAAGTTCAGGAATACCAGCAAGCAAGGATAGTCGCCTGTGGATCAGCACACAGCTTAACCCATTTCCGCAGTGCTCACTCAATGTGTAGGAGTCGTTCAGTACCAAGAATGCCAAGGTTCCAATGTTTAATCATTTTCATATATTAACGGAAAAATGCTACCATCATCAGTAATTTTGCTAAAAATAAAATCAAATTATGGCAAATAATCAGACTTAACTTGAAATATCCATTTATTTCTATCTTACTGTTGATTAAGGAGAAAAGATTACTTACCTGATTGGGCATTGCTCATTCTTCAAATAAAGACAAAAGTCATTCTCCACACACTGCGCTCCCATTCCCTCAAACCCTTGCTCAGGGTGGGATATTTCTCCTGTCTGTATGCCTCCTCTTTGGTACACAAGTCACAAAAGCAGGAACAGTCTCGTGTTCAAAGGGACTTTACTCTGTGTGAGGATTCTCCATTTTGAACAGCAACAGCGTGACTTTCATTGGGTCGAGCATTTGCAGAAGAAAGTGGCTAGGAACTGATAATGAAGTTCGAAAATGAAGGAGGGCCCATCAAATCAGGGTGTGTCACAAAGTGTGCTACTTCAAGTTTGTGTGTTAAATCAGTTTCCTCATAAGGTCGGTCTCAATAACCCCTCCCAGACATCAACCCCAGCCATCTCTGCAGCACTGAGTTCAAAGACACCAAAAATAATTTGTTGCGACAGTTTTCATTTACAAAAAGGGGTAAATGGGGAACAGCATAGATTATCAGACCTCCATAGTGTTGTCACAAGACTCACCCTTCAATTGTTCCCCATATGCTCAGCGAGAAGAACCAAGTAAAAACCCAGCTACTTTCCATTTTGTTTTTAAAACCACAGGAAGAACGGCACAAAATAAAAAAAGACTCAAGTTATTTGGTGAAAACCCAAGCTCCTTCTTTTGGTCACTGCTGTTCTCTGTAAAAGCAGAAGTACTGCTGAAACTTTTCAATTATATGACACAGGCTTTAATATGGAGGCTCACCAAGAGATCACATTACATGTATATACGACTGAAAATTCCACACAGTCACACAAGATTGCGCTAAAATACAATCCAAAATAGTGTAATGTAGGTGTAGCAACCTTACCCTTGCTTTTGCTGGTGCTCCTGCCATTTGCTGTTTCGAGTCACCTTGAACCAAAACATGCTAAGCTCTAGGTAACGGGAATGAGAGGAAGCTACCCAGGCATTGTTACAACACTTCCTGTTCAACAATGACTATCCAGGCTTCATTGTTTGTGATGAGTCTTTCAGGAGAGCAGCAGAGACCCCTGGAAAGTCCAGGCCAGCCCCAAACTCTGGCACGTGGAAGCTGCAGCCATCAGCACAAAGAATTTCACTATCGCTTTCCTTTATACTGCAGGGCTGCCTCCGACTACAAGAACACCTATGGCAGAAACCGTGCAGAATGGATGGCCCGACACTCTTGCTGACAGAGACAGCGAAACCCTCCTGAGAGCAGGGTTCTCACTGAAGACCTCAGACTGTATTTTCCAGTCATGGCATCTTCAAGCAGCATGTGGAGGAGTATAGGTATGACTATGGCCGGCTCTAAAATTTAAAAGAGGCATCTTGGACCAAGGGGAACTGAGGAAGTGGTTATGGAAAAAAAAATTCAGACCAGTGCCTCCCTAAATGGAACATTTGAGCAACTTCTACCTTGTTTTTAGCTGATAAATGCCTCAGTAATTTTGTGTGGCATGTACTTGAAGGAATTCAATGAATTGGCATCCACCACACGAGCCGGTGGCCTGTTCCAGAGGTCCACTATTCTCTGGGAAAAGAACCATCTTCTGACATCTAACCTAGATCTGGCCTTATACAACTTAAAATTGTGACCTCTGGTTCTCCTTAACCTATTTAATTGGAACAAATGTCAACTTGAACATAATCTATTCCCTTCATCATCTTATAAACCTCAATCAGATCACCCCTAAGTCTACGTTTCTCTAAAGTGTACAGTTCCAGCTCTTTTAGCCTATCTTGATAACTAAGATGCTTTAAGCAGGGAAGTAGTTTAGTGGCCCTCCTCTGCACCCTTTCCAACGGCTCAATATCACTCACCATGTGAGACAACCAAAACAGGACACAGTATTCCAACTGAGGCTTGACCAAGATCTTGTACAAGGTCAACATGGTATGCTTTGTCTTATAATCGATTGTCCTATAAATGCACCCCAACACCCTATTCACTCTATCGCTTCACAGCATTGCTCATGAACCGTTAGAGATCTGTGCACTAGAAAGCCCAGGTCTCTTTCTTTCTCCACCTTCGTTAATGGCTTTTCCTGAAGGGATTGAGCATTTGCCCTGTCCACAAGCATGACATTGCGCTTTCCCAAATTAAACATCATTTGCCAGTCCTGAGCCCAATCCCCCAACACATCAAGATCCACCTGAAGCAGTCGAGCATCGGTTACAGTCCTAACACACACACAGATCTTAGTATCATTTACAAATTTGCAGATCGTGCTCCAAACACCTATATCTAGATCATTAATAAAAAGTCAAAAGCAAGGGTCCCAGCACCGATCCCTGCAGGACACCACTGGTGACTGGTCTCCAAACATCCAAATCCATCTACAACTACTTTCTGCCTACGGTCTTCCAGCCAGTTCTCAATCCAGCTCAATATATTACCACTAATACCAGAGGCTTCGAGCTTGTAGAGAAAGAAGCCTCTTGTGCGGTACCTTATCAAAAAGCTTTTTGGTAGTGTAAGTAAACAACATCTACTGGGCTTCCCTCATCCACCATCTTGGTGACTTCTTTGAAAAACAATCAAATTTGTAAGACATGACCTAATGGTAATACCACTTAAATTTCTGCCCGCTTCCATTATTTCTTTAAGATATTTGGGTGATGTATTTTAAGGAACATTTCGAAGCTGGCAACTCTCGCCACCACTCATCCACTGAAAGATTAACTGGTGTATTGATTTATGAAAACATATCATATTATGACATTGTAACTGAGTGAATGTTGTCACATGATTTAGGGTACAAGGTCCAAAACTGGTATCTAACCGTGCTAGTTTCAAACAATTCAGAGAATGTCACAAATCAAGGCACTTTTTAAAAAATTCATTCATGGGATGCGGGCGTCACTGGCGAGGCCAGCATTTCTTGCCCATCCCTAATTGCCCTCGAGAAGGTGGTGGTGAGCCGCCTTCTTGAACCGCTGCAGTCCGTGTGGTGACGGTTCTCCCACAGTGCTGTTAGGAAGGGAGTTCCAGGATTTTGACCCAGCGATGATGAAGGAACGGCGATATATTTCCAAGTCGGGATGGCGTGTGACTTGGAGGGGAACTTGCAGGTGGTGTTGTTCCTATGTGCCTGCTGCCCTTGTCCTTCTAGGTGGTAGAGGTCGCAGGTTTGGGAGGTGCTGTCGAAGAAGCCTTGGCGAGTTGCTGCAGTGCATCCTGTGGATGGTGCACACTGCAGCCACAGTGCGCCAGTGGTAAAGGGAGTGAATGTTTAGGGTGGTGGATGGGGTGCCAATCAAGCGGGCTGCTTTGTCCTGGATGGTGTCAAGCTTCTTGAGTGTTGTTGGAGCTGCACTCATCCAGGCAAGTGGAGATTATTCCATCACACTCCTGACTTGTGCCTTTCAGATGGTCGAAAGGCTTTGGAGAGTCAGGAGGTGAGTCACTCGCTTCTGACCTGCTCTTGTAGCCACAGTATGTGTGTGGCTGGTCCAGTTAAGTTTCTGATCAATGGTGACCCCCAGGATGTTGATGGTGGGGGATTCGGTGATGATAATCCCGTTGAATGTCAAGGGGAGGTGGTTAGATTCTCTCTTGTTGGAGGTGGTCATTGCCTGGCACTTGTTTGGTGCAAATGTTACTTGCCGCTTATCAGCCCAAGCCTGGATGTTATCCAGGTCTTGCTGCGTGCGGGCATGGACTGCTTCATTATCTGAGGGGTTGCGAATGCAACTGAACACTGTAGTGAACACTTTGTGAACACTTTAGTTCGTCCATCAAACTGGACAACTTTTAACTCAATGTCTACCATGTGCTGAGGCCTGCTAGCACCCTTGAAACCATAGTCCAACATATCAGCAACTATGGGAGAAGGGAAAAGGGATCACAAAAAAGGACAAAGTGTGGTTTCTATTCTCACTTGTCAAAACTGTCTCCATCCCCACCTGAGACTTTGTCACTCACGAATTATTGGGAAAACCTCACATGTGAGAATATGAACAGCTTGCCATGATTTCCCATAAATCTGTTCAATTCTCTGGTTGTGGTCTACAGTTATGCATTTTACTGTTTTGGTCTGTAATTTGGGCTTTTTCTTCCCTCTCCTTGTGACTTGACTGTTCTGCTTTAGAAAAATAAGCAACAGGAAAAAAAAACATGTTTCTCAGAAGTTGGTTGATCTTTAAAGAATTAAGTTTATGGAAAAATGGTCCTAATCCATGCAACGTGGCTTGGATTCTCAGTAGAAAGGAATTTTTGGGAAATTATATCATCCAAGGAAAATAATCAGAGTGTGGAAAGATGGGGCAGAGTGATGGGGGAAATAAAAAAAGTTATTCAACTTTTCTGTTCTCTGCTTTAAAGAAATTAACCAATGCAGACCTTGAAATGACAGGTGTTACACCAATGGCAGATGTCAGGCGCTGATGGGTGCTATCTTATTACTGGGTGGTGTCACTCTGTACCTATCATCCCATCTCTACTTTTTTGCAATTTGTTTCAAAGCACCAGACAAGTTTGCCTACTTTATGCCTACTATTCTTAAAAAAATGTTTGCGACGCAGGGAGATTTGCAGAGACGGAGTTCCTTTTTCTTTTTAAAAAAAAGCTGCACATCAACAATAAAAAGAACGAACTTGCATTTATATAGCGCCTTTCACGACCTCAGGATGTCCCAAAGCACTTCACAGCTAATGAAGTACTTTTTTGAAGCCTAGTCATTGTTGAAATTTAGGAAATGCGGCAGTCAATTTGCACACAAGGTCCCACAAACAGCAAAGTGATAATGACCAGATAATCTTTTTAGGTGTTGTTTGACGGATAAATATTGGCCAGGACATCGGGGAGAACTCCCCTGCTCTTCTTTGAAATAGTACCGTGGGTTCTTTTGCATCCACTTGGCACCTCTGATAGTGCAGCATTCCTTCAGTATACTGCACTAGGAGCGTTAGCCTGGTTTATGTGATTAAGTCTCTGGGGTGGGACTTGAACCCATAACCTTCTGACTCGGAGAGATTGCTCCCACTGAGCCACAGCTGACACCTAAAATCAACTTCAAGGTAGACAGAAGCAGCAGTGGGTTTTTCTACTTAAGAGCTGCCTGCCGCCTACTCCAGTGTTCTACAATTCTGCAGCAAAACAAAAAGACAAATTCCATTGGAAGAGCAAGGATTCCAAAAGGCAGCATTTTCTATGCCTATGCCACCAAGGCTAGAAACCATTGAGAAAAGAGTCCCAGACCCTTTGAGATCACTAGCTCCGACTGAGCATGTCAGACTTCAAACACCAACAACACAGCTACATAGAGTAGTCTAACAGAATGCCAATTGTCGCCTTTCTGGATCATTAATGATTTAAATGTTCAGAACAGATTCAACAAGAGAGCATGACAACAACATTTTAAATGAAACAATGATGCACACACCCAGTACTTTCCTTAGGGTTTCCCCTGCTCCCCCAGAAGGCTTAATTTGACAACGTCTACCAACTTCACATCAAGAAATCAAAGGAAACTCCAGAGAGATACAGCAAAACCACATCAACAGGAAACAGGAAAAAAAAATCACTAGCCACAGATGCCCCTCAAAATTTTGCTTGAGTAAATAGGGAGAAACTTGGGGAGTGGCAGGAGGGTCGGCAACCAGAGGACACAATTTTAAGATAATTGGCAAAAAAGTGAGGGGGGAGATTAGGCAAAATTTTTTTCCTCAGCAATGATCTGGAATGCAGTAGTTTAGGGACTGCTACCGTGATGGCTGGATTTTAACTATTGTACCCTGTAGTGACACTAACGATGCACCCGCTCTGTAACTGTGGCAAGACGCACCTGGATGCTCCAGTTGTGGTGTAAATGCAGTCCAATTCTGATAGTGCTCAACCTGCCACCAGAACCAAATGAAGTGAGACTCCCTGGAGGATGTAGTCTTGCTCCACTTTGCCTTGGAGCCAATCAGGGCAAGGCACCCGGATTCGTCAGGAAGTCGGCCAGATATTGGACCATTCTAATCTGCTACTATTGCCAGTTATGGAATATACACGGTTCAGTTAACGACGTGAACCTATCTTCCAATGACGGATGGACCTTCCGCAGCCGCTGGCTGACTGGCTGGCTGCTAGATCGTTTTCCTGCTGGGGAGTTAAAATTCCCACCTCTGCATCAAAACTCATGTCTTATGGTGCATTCACACCACAAAGTTCAGCTTCGGTGCGGAGCAGATTCAATAGTAATGTTCAAAAGGGAATTGGATATATACTTAATATGGAAAAAAGATTGCAGCACTATCAGGAAAGAGCAGGGGAGTAGGACTAATTGGATAGCTCTTTCAGAGAGCCAGCACAGGCATGATGGGCCAAATGACCCCCTCTGTGCTCTATGATTCCATGAAAAGAGTATTTAGAATCATAGATAGGTTACAGCACGGGAGGCGGCCATTCGGCCCATTGGGTACATGCCAGCTCTACGCAAGAGCACTCCAGCTGGTCCCACTCCCCTCCCTATCATCGTAGCCCTGCAAATTTTTTCCTTTCAATTACTTATCCAGTTCCCTTTTGAAAGCCATGATTGAATCTGACTCCACCACCCCCTCTGGCCGTGCATTGCAGATCCTAGCCGCTCGCTGTGTGAAAAAGTTTTTCCTCAAGTCACATAAGAACATAAGAAATAGGAGCAGGAGTAGACTATACGGCCACTCGAGCCTGCTCCGCCATTCAATCAGATCATGGCTCATCTTTAACCTCAACTTCTTGCCCGATCCCCATATCCCTTGATTCCCCTAGAGTCCAAAAATCACCTTTGGTTCTTTTATCAATCACCTTAAATCTATGTCCTCTGGTTCTTGACCCTTCCGCCAATGGGAACAGTTTCTCTCTATCTACTCTGTCTGGACCCTACATGATTTTGAATACCTCTATCAAATCTCCTCTCAACCTTCTCTGTTCCAAGGAAAACAACCCAGCTGCTCCAGTCTATCCACATAACTGAAGTCCCTCATTCCTGCAATCATTCTAGTAAATCTCTTCTGCACCCTCTCCATGGCCTTCACATCTTTCCTAAAGTGTGGTGCCCTGAACTGAGCATCTTGAAGCTGCCAGTGACAAGTTGCCACTATCTGCCTGTTGCAGATCAATTTGGTTCAGAATCTCAACTTAGTTGGGATGCCAGTTTTGCCCAGTTTAATGCCAAATGCTTTGGTCACTTCTGCCAAGTCTGATGAATAGCATAGGATTTGGTTGCGGAAAAGCGAGATTCAAACCTAGAGATAACTACAACAAGGATTCAGCATCAAGACAGAGGACTGAATTTTAAAAAAAAAATATGGCCAATGGGTTTCACACTATGAAAGTTTTCACACTACGTGCTTGCACCCCCTGCAAATATTGGCACACTACCTTCTGAAAAGCAGTGTCATCTACCCAAAGGAAAATAGTGCTATCGTTGCAGAAATCGTGTTTTATATAGCAACAGACATAGAAAGCTAGTAAATCAACAAAAGAGGAGGTCACAATCTGATGACCTTGCGGTCCTCTTCGATTTCCCTTGGAGACCTCCTGCAGCCCAGTGAACCCCAGTTTGTAAACATATGATCTAATACCGGATTGATGTAAATTGTGAGGGCAGATGGTTTTTAAAGAAAATCATATTTAGAAACAATTTTGCTGCTGGCTTTTAAGCAACATTTAGGGAGAACAGATACGAGGAGTTGCTTGTGTGACAATAAACATCTCTGAGAAAGATATTGGCCCATTCTAATCTGGCATCACTGCCAGTAATGGAATATACATGGCTCAGTTAATGACATGAACTTAACTTCCACAGTAACCCACAACTGCCCAGCAAGGAGGAAAATTGAGGCCAAAGAAATTTGAGAAAGCTCACACCAAAAAATTTGCCATTTTCACCAAACATTTTAATATTTCCATCCGTTTCAACAGGATGAACTGGAATGGCTTTTACACACGTGACATTACTTTCTACAATAAGAAAATCGACTCCGCAAAGGGAATTTTAATTCCCAAACCAGGTGGGGAAGCAGTTAAAATGGAGCAGATGAAATGCCCACTCCATTCCCGCTCGGTTCAATTTTAAAATGCCTGATTTTTGAGGCGTATAAGGTGCCTGTTGAAGTCAGATGGGAGCCTTGTACACTTATACAAATCGGGTCCTATTACGTTAATAGGATACCGACGCAATCTCTACCCGGGGGCACCCACTGCAGCAGCCCCGACAGCTGAAACCAGGACAGCCGACCGAAGAGGCCTTTCCAGGTAAATTTTAAACTTTCCATTGTTGGACCAGGGGCGGGAGAGCTCCTCCGGGCCCCACAAGGAAAGTATTGGCCTCCCCGCATTTTCCTTGGGCCCGATGGACATGCTGCAGGCCCCTTGACTTCCAGCCATTTAGGTCAGGAAGTCGGCCAGATATTGGACCATTCTAATCTGCTACTATTGCCAGTTATGGAATATACACGGTTCAGTTAACGACGTGAACCTATCTTCCAATGACGGATGGACCTTCCGCAGCCGCTGGCTGACTGGCTGGCTGCTAGATCGTTTTCCTGCTGGGGAGTTAAAATTCCCACCTCTGCATCAAAACTCATGTCTTATGGTGCATTCACACCACAAAGTTCAGCTTCGGTGCGGAGCTGAAACTGCTTTGCACCTAATACTAAACTCAATGCGAATCCGGGTGCCTTGCCCTGATTGGCTCCAAGGCAAAGTGGAGCAAGACTACATCCTCCAGGGAGTCTCACTTCATTTGGTTCTGGTGGCAGGTTGAGCACTATCAGAATTGGACTGCATTTACACCACAACTGGAGCATCCAGGTGCGTCTTGCCACAGTTACAGAGCGGGTGCATTGTTAGTGTCACTACAGGGTACAATAGTTAAAATCCAGCCATCACGGTAGCAGTCCCTAAAAGATCCTGGTCCATGACACCATTTGCTGCTCTAACAGTGAGCTACTCTACAGCAGCTAATTCCTTGTGAAGTTCGAGGTCATTATTGAGCATACTACAAAACAGTGCAACAATTCTCAGTATAATACTTCATATCTAGTCTTTACCAGGTAATAACCCTCAGAGTTAAATATTAAGCAAGCATTTTAAAACTTATGAAAGTTCACACACTCTCGATTAAGATCAAAAGTGTCTGGACTTTGTAATCACAGATTGTTTTGTTCTGTATTTTTTTTGGGGGGGGAACCCATATTTAAGTCATTACTGCCTGGTCTACCTCAATGGACCTTCAATGCTACTTAAGTATAGACGGATAAACTGCTAAGTTTTACTTACCTGGACTGATTCAAGCTGTCCAAATTGCAACATGCAGACTGTGCTGTAGTTTATGGCATTTCCAAATGGGCCCACTAAGGTTGAGGCTGAACTTCGCTCGAGGCCAAAGCAAAGATATGACACAAAGACAGCTCCCCTTGAGCACTGAGTGACATGGGCACGAGGTGGAAAACAAAGCGTATGTCAGAAGATGGATGGCCGGACATGTGTCAGGAGTTGTGCAAGGTTACAATCTCAGGGCTCCGAGTCCATCATAAACAATGAGGGCAGTTCAGCTGTGTCACAATGTTGAAATAAACTCATTGATCCTGAAACTGCACCACAAACAATGCATTTGTCTGCAATTGCTTTTGGTGCTATTTTAGTGGATGAGTTAATCCAATCTGTTATATTGAAAATAGCGACTGACTTGAAACATTCCATTGATATTCTACCTGCAGGTGGCATTGAGAGAATAACATTATGTGACCCATTAAGTACAGTGGATTCAACTATTGTTAACAGTACTAAATCTTTCCCTACAAGCCAGAAACAACTAGTAATTACGGTGCAAAATTTCTGGATTTAAAATTAAATTACTACTTAAAATAACTGCAACATAGTCCTCTGGCTCAAATACAAAGGATAGCAACAGGTCAAATGTTAAAATACCTGCTGGTTTTGTCTGGCAGTAGCAGGATCGAGCATGAGTATGTCTCTTCCAGATCGTAACAAGAACCCCACAAGATTCGGCCATTCAGGTGAGAAAAACATCTGTTAAGAATTGCATCAAAACCCATCCCGTCACCAAAATGAAGCCTCAATTAAAAGGGCTGTAAATAAGAACCTGCCAGCGAAACACTGGAGGGGGCCACAGTCGGCAGCCATTGAAGTTCACCAACTCAACTGCAACATACACAGAACGTTCCTTGGTAGCAAAAGAATGTTAAATCATGATATCCCACCCCAGACAATACAATCAGACAGAGTTAACTTCTGAGCCCAGTGCATTAAGTATATTGTAATGCTGCACTTCCAAAGAATAAGAAAGCTCTGTGGTTTATATCCATAGTAACAGAACGATGTCAATATAGAATTACCTTTACAGAAACATATGCATTGTACCCTCAAAAGTTCGCAACCACAAGGCTAAAATCCCTTTGCTAATTTTATCAAAAAAATAGCTGTGACTGTAAAGTGGTATTCCACTAAAATTAGCAAACAGGAATTTCGGCCCCATATTTTATTTGCTAAGCAATTTGACAATCTCCAATATTTTGTCATATACAATAAGTGTGCCCAAGCATTTGGTCTTCAAAGGTCACTAAGTACATACTGTGGAGCTGACGCCACATACAAGGTTTAAATCCATGTTCCCATTAATATGTCTAAACCTCAAATTGCTGATACCAACTGATCTCGCTATTTTTATGCACCAATGACTCAACAATACTAAGAGCAGCCCATTCCAAACCTCCAAGGGCCCACAAGATTCAAACAGGACAAACCAACAAATAAGGTTTGACTGGCCTGGGTGTGGAGGGCTGGAGTGAGTTGAATGGACTCTAGCAGTTGGATACCTGAGCTGGGGAAGACGCATCAGCGCTGGGGAAGATGTTTGACAAAGTGCCACATAATAAGCTGGTCAGCAAAATTGAAGCCCATGGAATAAAAGGGACAGTGGCACCATGGATATGAAATTGGCGAAGTGACAGGAAACAGAATAGTGGTGAACGGTTGTTTTTAGGACTGGAGGAAGGTGCCTGAACTTGGGTGTACAGGGCACAATTTCAAAATTTGCAGATGACACAAAACTTGGACATCTAGTAAACAGTGAGGAGGATAGTAATAGACTTCAAGAGGACATAGACAAGGTGGTAGAATGGGCGGACACACGGCAGATGAAATTTAACGCAGAGAAGTGCGAAGGGATACATTTTGGCAGGAAGAACGAGGAGAGGCAATATAAACTAAATGGTACAATTCCAAAGGGGGTGCAGGAACAGAGAGAGCTAGGGGTATATGTACATAAATCTTTGAAGGTGGCAGGACAGGTTAAGAAAGCGGTTAAAAAAGCATATGGGATTCTGGGCTTAATAAATAGAGGCATAGTACAAAAGCAAGGAAGTTATGTTGAACCTTTACAACATACTGGTTCGGCCACAACTGGAGTATTGTGTCTAATTCTGGGCATCACACTTTAGGAAGGATGTGAAGGCCTTAGAGAAGGTACAGTAGAGATTTGCTAGAATGGTTCCAGGGATGAGGGACTTCAGTTACGTGGATAGACTAGAGAAGCTGGGGTTGTTCTCCTTAGAGCAGAGAAGGTTGAGAGGAGATTTGATAGAAGTGTTCAAAATCATGACTGATTTAGATAAAGTAAATAAAGAGAAACTGTTCACATTGGTAGAAGGGTCGATAAGCAGAAGACACAGATTTAAGGTGATTGGCAAAAGAACCAAAGGCGACACGAGGAAAAACTTTTTTTTTTACTGAGCTAGTAGTTATGATCTGGGATGCGCTGCCTGAAAGGGCCGTGGAAGCAGATTCAATTGTGGCTTTCAAAAAGGAATTGGATAAATATTTGAAGAGAAAAAATTTGCAGGGCTACGGGGAAAGAGCGGGGGAATGGGACTAACTGGATTGCTCTTACAAAGAGCCGGCATCGGCTTGATGGGCCGAATGGACTCCTTCTGTGCTGTAATGATTCTATGATCAGTTTGGACTGTCCCGATTTAAGGAATATTAAAAACGTGGCCAATTAATGACATGCGGAAATAATTGTGATTGAGATTGTAACTTCTAGGTTTTAAAAGTACTGCTTTCTCTTTCAATTCTTTCAAGTTTCCTTAAACATTGCCCCCTATAACCTGGAACATGTACTTTTAATCTAATCAATAACTTAGAGTTAACAATTACCCTCCTTTGCAGTAATCAGTACTGAATTAACCATAGTCTTACACTGCCATTTACACACTGCATATTGGTGGAATATTAAATAGATGAGAGCTTTTATTTATTCATTTTCTAAATAACAGATTAATTTAATTAGCAATTATTTATTAATACTTGGAACATAAACAAATTAGCATATTAGAACAGTATAATAATCAAGAATTGTGAGTCAGCTTGGCTCAGTCGTCGCACTAGAGTCAGAAGGTTGTGGGTTCAAGCCCTACTGCAGCATTGAGCACATAATCTAGGCTGATACTTCGGTGCAGTACTGAGGGAGTGCTGCACTGTCAGAAATGCCATCTTTCAGACAACACATTAAACCAAGGCCCCAACTGCATGTTCAAGTGGCACTATTCAAAGAGCAGGGGAGCTCTCCTGGTGGCCTGGCTAACATTCATTTCTCAAATCAACACCAACAAAAGCAAATTAACTGGTCTCATTTGCCTCTCTAACAGTGACTGCATTGCTGAAGTTCTTCATGGGCTCAAGAAGCACTATGGGATGTCCTGAGGATGGGAGAGTCACTATACAAATGCAGGTTCTTCCTTTCCTTTAAATGTAATGACTACATTTTATAAGGGGATCTAACCCCTTTTCAATAACTTTAGCAATTCAGAGAAATTACTTTAAAAACTGGAGTCTCTGGTTGGGCATATGCTAACCAGCTTTGCCCTCTCCCTTGTGACCAACAGAATTTGAAACAGGATGTAGACCACACCAGCTTGTGTGTTATGGCTTTCCTTCTCTCGTTTTGACCTCGGAATTTAAAATCAATTGAAGAATTGCAACAAAACTCGTACGTGTGTATCCTTTTAAAAGTTATTTCACTTCAGGATTTACAGATTCACTTAAAGTTGCATTTCAAAGATACAATAAACAACAGAAGACATTGAACAATAACTATCCTTCCAAATCTTTACTTGACAAAGTTAAGTATGAATAAAAATGTGAGTATGCAACTTGACAATTATGTACTTCCCACAATAAAGTACCTTACGGTCTTTGTAGCTCAAATATCCGTATTTCCAGACAAATTACTTTATTAGCTACGTGTCACAAGCAATTCCCAATCACGCCATCAATTATTGAAATGACTTATTTTGAACTTAGGATCAAGTGTCGTTTTCATCTCTCAGATTCAAAAGCCACTATCTAAGCTTCGAATTGAAAATAACACGAGCAAACCCATGTACTTTGATGGGGAAGCATTTTATACCAATGTGTTTGTCTCAGTGCTTAAAATTTTGGACATTCTCCATTGATGACCAAATAAAACCCAGCGCAGTTATTCTAGTGTGGTCACACCAGTAGAGTAAATAATATAGGTGCAACGTTTTGGGGCTGTAATCCAATGTCTCTTGACATGGCAGTATGACAGTGAAGTTGCTGCAGCATGGGCCTGGCTGGCCCGCAGCACAAGGAAAGCAGGAGAGCCACGTATCCTGGAATTATCTCTCAATGACGTCAATACGAACATAAAGCAAAATGGGTGAAGACAGAAGGATAATCAAAGGTGACCGACCGATCTGAAGGACAGAGAAGAAAATGCAATAGGAGGAATCTGAACAGAGTCTGAAATTCCTACAGTTTACACGCTCATAAGTGTGGAAATAATCTGTGCAGCATATTAAAAGAAAAACTACTTATCCTGGCAGTCCTGGGGGAGAAGCTGCTTATATATATGTGTGTGTGCGCGCGCGGAAAGGGATTAATAATGGAGTACACATTGGAGTACAACAACTTGCATTTATATAGCGCCTTTAATGTAGTGAAACATCCCAGGGTGCTTGACAGGAGTGTTATCAAACAAAATGTGACACTGAGCTACATACACCGACCTTATGGGTTGAATTAAGAAATAGGAAAGGATCGAAGACAATAGTGGGAGTTGTGTATAGGACCCCTGGCAGCAGCTCTGAAGTGCTGTATAAATGCAGAGATTAGACAAGCGTGTAACTAAGGCATAGTGGTCTTAATGAGGGACTTTAACTTTCACGTAGATTGGGAAAAGCAGACTAGCAACTGTCAGAAAGGTAATGAATTTCTTGAGTGTGTCCGGGATAGTTTTCTACAGCAGTATGTCCTAGAGACAACAAGGGGGCAAGCCATACTAGATTTAGTAATGAGTAATGAACCAGATTTAGTTAACAGCTTAACTGTGCGTGAACATCTATCCAACAGCGACCATAACATGATCGAGTTCAAGGTATTGTTTGAAAGGGAAAAAAGTGAATCAGCTGCTAAGATTCTAGACTTGGGTACGGCGAACTTCAATGGGATCACAGAATCATAGAAGTTACAACATGGAAACAGGCCCTTTGGCCCAACATGTCCATGTCGCCCAGTTTATACCACTAAGCTAGTCCCAATTGCCTGCACTTGGCCCATATCCCTCTATACCCATCTTACCCATGTAACTGTCCAAATGCTTTTTAAAAGACAAAATTGTACCCGCCTCTACTACTGCCTCTGGCAGCTCGTTCCAGACACTCACCACCCTTTGAGTGAAAAAATTGCCCCTCTGGACCCTTTTGTATCTCTCCCCTCTCACCTTAAATCTATGCCCCCTCATTATAGACTCCCCTACCTTTGGGAAAAGATTTTGACTATCTACCTTATCTATGCCCCTCATTATTTTATAGACTTCTATAAAATCACCCCTTAACCTCCTACTCTCCAGGGAAAAAAGTCCCAGTCTATCCAACCTCTCCCTATAAGTCAAACCATCAAGTCCCGGTAGCATCCTAGTAAATCTTTTCTGCACTCTTTCTAGTTTAATAATATCCTTTCTATAATAGGGTGACCAGAACTGTACACAGTATTCCAAGTGTGGCCTTACTAATGTCTTGTACAACTTCAACAAGACATCCCAACTCCTGTATTCAATGTTCTGACCAATGAAACCAAGCATGCGAAATGCCTTCTTCACCACCCTACCCACCTATGACTCCACTTTCAAGGAGCTATGAACCTGTACTCCTAGATCTCTTTGTTCTATAACTCTCCCCAACGCCCTACCATTAACGGAGTAGGTCCTGGCCCGATTTGATCCACCAAAATGCATCACCTCACATTTATCTAAATTAAACTCCATCTGCCATTCATCGGCCCACTGGCCCAATTTATCACAATGCCATCAATCTTGGTGTCATCTGCAAACTTACTAACCATGCCTCCTAAATTCTCATCCAAATCATTAATATAAATAACAAATAACAGCGGACCCAGCACCGATCCCTGAGGCACACTGCTGGACACAGGCCTCCAGTTTGAAAAACAACCCTCTACAACCACCCTCTGTCTTCTGTCGTCAAGCCAATATTGTATCCAATTGGCTACCTCACCTTGGATCCTATGAGATTTAACCTTATGTAACAACCTACCATGCAGTACCTTGTCAAAGTCTTTGCTAAAGTCCATGTAGACCACGTCTACTGCACAGCCCTCATCTATCTTCTTGGTTACCCCTTCAAAAAACTCAATCAAATTCGTGAGACATGATTTTCCTCTCACAAAACCATGCTGACTGTTCCTAATCAGTCCCTGCCTCTCCAAATGCCTGTCGATCCTGTCTCTCAGAATACCCTCTAACAACTTAGATTTAGTTAACGGCTTAACTGTGCGTGAACATCTATCCAATAGTGATCATAACATGATCGAGTTCAATGTAGTGTTTGAAAGGGAACAAAGTGAATCAGCTGCTAAGATTCTAGACTTTGGCAAGGCCGACTTCAATGGGATGAGACAGAGACTGTCCACAGTAAACTGGGCAAATCTGTTAAAGGGTAAAACGACTGATCATCAGTGGGAAATGTTTGAAAGAAACATTTAACGTGATACAGAACCGGTTTATACCCGAGGGGCAAGAACTCTACTTGCCAAAAAAAACAGCCATGGACAACTAAAGAGGTAAGGGACAGTATAAGCCATTTTTTTAAAAATTCGGTCATGGGATGTGGGAGTCACTGGCGAGGCCGGCATTTAATGCCCATCCCGAATTGCCCTTGAGAAGGTGGTGGTGAGCCGCCTTCATGAACCACTGCAGTCTGTGTGGTGATGGTTCTCCCACAGTGCTGTTAGGAAGGGAGATCCAGGATTTTGACACAGCGACGATGAAGGAACGGCGATATATTTCCAAGTCGGGACGGTGTGTGACTTGGAGGGGAACGTGCAGGTGGTATTCTTCCCACAAGCCTGCTGCCCTTGTCCTTCTAGGTGGTAGAGGTCGCGGGTTTGGGAGGTGCTGTCGAAGCAGCCTTGGCGAGTTGCTGCAGTGCATCCTGTGGATGGTACACACTGCAGCCACAGTGCGCCGGTAGTGAAGGGAGTGAATGTTTAGGGTGGTAGATGGGGTGCCAATCAAGCAGGCTGGATGGTGTTGAGCTTCTTGAGTGTTAGAGCTGCACTCATCCAGGCAAGTGGAGAGTATTCCATCACACTCCTGACTTGTGCCTTGTAGATGGTGGAAAGGCTTTGGGGAGTCAGGAGGTGAGTCACTCGCCGCAGAATACCCAGCCTCTGACCTGCTCTTGTAGCCACAGTATTTATGTGGCTGGTCCAGTCAAGTTTCTGGTCAATGGTGACCCTCAGGATGTTGATTGTGGGGGATTCAGCGATGGTAATGCCGTTGAATGTCAAGGGGTGGTGGTTAGATTCTCTCTTGTTGGAGATGGTCATTGCCTGGCACGAATGTTACTTGCCACTTATCAGCCCAAACCTGGATGTTGTCCAGGTCTTGCTGCATGCGGGCACGGACTGCTTCATTATCTGAGGGGTTGCGAATGGAACTGAATACTGTGCAATCATCAGCGAACATCCCCACTTCTGTCCTTATGATGGAGTGAAGGTCATTGATGAAGCAGCTGAAGATGGTTGAGCCTAGGACACTGCCTTGAGGAACACCTGCAGCAATGTCCTGGGGCTGAGATGATTGGCCTCCAACAACCACTACCATCTTCCTTTGCACTAGGTACGACTCCAGCCACTGGAGAGTTTTCCCCGATTCCATGACATAAGGAAAGGGCATTCAAAAAGGCAAAAAAATGGCACAGATCCTGGCGAATGGGAAAGATACAAAGATCAACAAAGCGTCACAAAACAGATAGCGAGAGCTACAAAAAGAGAGTATGAAAAGAAACTCGCAAGGGATATCAAAACCAATAAGAAGAACTTTTATAGTTATATTAGGAAAAAGAGGGTGGTCAGGAGCAGTGTTGGCCCCTTAAAAACTGAAAGTGGGGATATTGTCATTGACAATGGGGAAATGGCGGACATGTTGAATAATTACTTCGGTCAGTATTTGCAGTAGAAAAACAGGGTAGCATGCCGTAAATCCCAAAAAAACTAATATTGAATCGGGGACAGGGACTCGATAAAATTAACATAAGTAAAGCAACAGTAATGAAGAAAATAATAGCACTAAAGAGTGACAAATCCCCAGGACCAGATGGTTTCCATCCCAGGGTTTTAAAGGAAGTAGGTGAGCACATTGAAAGATTATAGTTAGGGCATCTGCAAAGTTCTCTGGATTCAGGAACCATTCCTCTGGATTGGAAAATTGCACGTCACTCCGCTTTTTAAGAAAGGAGTGAAAGGAAAACCATGGAATTATAGACCAGTTAGCCTAACATCTGTTGTGGGGAAAATGCTGGAGTCTATAATTAAGGATAGGGTGACTGAACACCTCGAGAATTTTCAGTTAATCAGAGAGAGCCAGCATGGATTTGTGAAAGGTAGCTCGTGCCTGACAAACCTGATTGAATTTTTTGAAGAGGTGACTAAAGTAGTGGTCAGGGGAATGTCAATGGATGTTATTTATATGGACTTCCAGAAGGCATTTGATAAAGTCCCACATCAGAGACTGTTAGCTAAGATGGAAGCCCATGGAATCGAAGGAAAAGTATGGACTTGGTTAGAAAGTTGGCTGAGCGAAAGGCGACAGAGAGTAGGGATAATGGGTAAGCATTCACATTGGCAGGATGTGACTAGTGGAGTCCCGCAGGGATCTGTCTTGGGGCCTCAATTATTCACAATATTTATTAAGACTTAGATGAAGGCACAGACAGTCTCATATCTAAGTTTGCCGATGACACAAAGATTGGTGGCATTGTAAGCAGTGTAGATGAAAACATAAAATTACAAAGCGATATTGATAGATTCGGTGAATGGGCAAAACTGTGGCAAATGGAATTCAATGTGGACAAATGTGAGGTCATCCACTTTGGATCAAAAAAGGATAGAACAAGTTACTTTCTAAATGGTAAAAAGTTAAAAACAGTGGATGTCCAAAGGGACTTAGGGGTTCAGGTACATAGATCAGTGAAGTGTCATGAACAGATGCAGAAAATAATCAAGAAGGCTAATGGAATGCTGGCCTTTATATCTAGAGGACTGGAGTACAAGGGGGCAGAGGTTATGCTGCAGCTATACAAAACCCTGGTTAGACCGCACCTGGAGTACTGTGAGCAGCTCTGGGCACCGCACCTTCGGATGGACATATTGGCCTTGGAGGGAGTGCAGTGTAGGTTTACTAGAATGATACCCGGACTTCAAGGGTTAAGTTACGAGGAGAGATTTCACAAATTGGGGTTGTATTCTCTAGAGTTTCGAAGGTTAAGGGGTGATCTGATCAAAGTTTATAAAGATATTAAGGGGAACAGGTAGGGTGGATAGAGAGAAACTATTTCCGCTGGTTGGGGATTCTCGGAGTAGGGGGCACCGTCTAAAAATTAGAGCCAGACCTTTCAGGAGTGAGATTAGAAAATACTTCTACACACAAAGGGTGGTAGAAGTTTGGAACTCTCTTCCGCAAACGGCAATTGATGCTCGCTCAATTGCTAATTTTAAATCTGAGATAGATAGGTTTTTACCAACCAAAGGTATTAAGGGATATGGGCCAAAGGCAGATATATGGAGTTAGATCACAGATCAGCCATGATCTTATCAAATGGTGGAGCAGGCACGAGGGGCTGAATGGCCTAATCCTGTTCCTATATTCCTATGTTCCTATAAGGAGATAGCAGAACAGGTGACCAAAAGCTTGGTAAGAGAGGTAGGTTTTAAGGAGCATCTTAAAGGAGGAGACACAGGTAGAGAAGGGGAGATTTAGGGAGGGAGTTCCAGAGCTTACGGCCTAGGCAGTTGAAGGCACGGCCGCCAATGGTGGAGCGATGAAAATCGGGGATGCGCATGAGGCCAGAATTGGAGGAGCACAAAGTTCTCAGAGGGTTGTAGGGCTGGAGAAGGTTACAGAAACAGGGAGGGGCGAGGCCATGGAGGGATTTGAAAACAAGGATGAGCATTTTAAAATCGAGGCATTGCCGGAACGGGAGCCAATGTAGGTCAGCGAGTACAGCGCTGATGGGTGAATGGGACTTGGTATGAGTTAGGGTATGAGTTAGGATATGGGCAGCAGAGTTACAGTATCATTCGGCAAACAAAACATGCAACTCACACAAGATGCCAAAACGAGGCCACTAAGGCAGACACAGCACGTCACATTTCACCGTATCGACAAACACACTTTCACTGCGTTTACATTTGGCGTGGTGCGGTGCGGTTTACGCTTCTCACTGATGCTGCAGCTGAGGTCTAATAGCACAGTTCGGGACCGACCTGGAACCGGAGCTAAAACGAATGAGACTGCCTCTTCCAGGGAACTTCGCGCTACTTAGCACCGCAGTCAGGTCGAACCCAGAGTCCAGATTTACACTACAAAAACTACTGCAAACCACTTTGCAACAATATTAAGGTCACACTGTTGGATAACCCCAAACTGACTGAGGAGTTTTAACTGCTTTTTAAAAAAATTAAATTGATGCATTATTTTAGAGTCATCGAGTCATAGAGTTATACAGCACGGATAGAGGCCCTTCGGCCCATCGTGTCCGCGCCGGCCATCAGCCCTGTCTACTCTAATCCCATATTCCAGCATTTGGTCCGTAGCCTTTTATGCTATGGCATTTCAAGTGCTCATCCAAATGCTTCTTGAATGTTGTGAGGGTTCCTGCCTCCACAACCCTTTCAGGCAGTGAGTTCCAGACTCCAACCACCCTCTGGGTGAAAAAGTTCTTTCTCAAATCCCCTCTAAACCTCCCGCCTTTTACCTTGAATCTATGTCCCCTTGTTATAGAACCCTCAACGAAGGGAAAAAGCTCCTTAGTATCCATCCTAGAGAATTCTTTTTTATATAAGAAGTCTTCCAGGAGATTTGACAAGTATATCACGCTGGGATTTTACAGGTTATCATTTTAATAAAAATCCTGAAAATTGTACACTGCTCTCATCTATATCTATGAATAAAAAGAGGCATGAAGGTTTGACTTGTGCACCAGACTTACAGAATGGAATTTCAGTGAAACTGACTTATCAAGGCTGGGGAAAACTTTTGTGAATTTCATAATCCACGAAACAGCCCACGACTGACAACACAGCTGTGGACCACCTCGGTTTGAACCAACTGCCTGCCAGGATCTATTACCCCTCAAAGTCACCACTGTAGTTCAGTACTGGTCTCCATATTATTAAAAGGATATTGAGGCACTGGAGAAGGTGCAAAGAAGATTTACTCGGATGATACCAGAACTGAGAGGAAAGAACTATCAAGAAAGACTGAATAGGCTGGGCACTTTTCTCTAGAAGAGGCTGAAGGGTGACCGAAAAGAGGCTGAGGGTTGAACAAATAGAGGCCTTTAAGAATACGAAAGCGTTTGATAGGGCATACATAGAGAAGGTGCTTCCATTTGTGGGAGAGTGGTTAAAATGTGGAATTTGCTACCACAAGGAGTAGTTGAGGCAAATAGCATAGATGCATTTAAGGGGAAGCTAGATAAGTACGAGGGAGATGGGAATGGAAGGTAATGCTTGAAGGGTGAGATGAAGAGGGGAGGAAGGAGGCTCATGTGCAGCATAAACACTTGCATGAAGCAGTTGGTCCAAATGGCCTGTTTCTGTAGTGTACATTTCATGTAATTCTATTTAAAATCCCCACACTAGTTAGAATATGAAAATATAACTACTTGAAAGCACTGCCCTGCTTTGGCACGAGATCGACACCCACACCTCACCTGCGCTGCACAAGCTTCTATTTTTTGTGCAAATCCAATTGAAGTAATCTCATTCCTAGTCACGTAATGCTTTGTTTTCATCAGCTGTCAGTGACTAACATTGCTGCAATTGGACAGAGGCGGGACTTCTGGTAAACTGATGTTCAATGTTCCAGGAAAATAAACAAAGGATCAGTTTTAGCAGGGGAATTTCACAGGTTGAGTTGTAAATGGGGGACGGTGGGAAATATAAAGTGAGAGGGATTATAGTTCTCTTCTGGACAAACGTGGAATTTTTTCACCAGTCCTTAGGATGTAATGTTACTGCAATTGGACAGAGGCTAGGAGAGACGGGACTTTCAGGTAAACTCCAGGATAATACACAAAGAAGGATCACTTAACAGGCTGACACTGCAGTGCAGTACAAAGGGAGCGCTGCATCACCAGAGGTGCTGTCTTTGGGATGACATTTTCTATCAAAACCCTGTCTACCCTCTCAGGTGAGCATAAAATATTCCAGGGTGCTATCTGAAGAGGAGCCAGGGATTGCTCACAGCATCCTGGCCAACGTTTATTCCTCAGCCAACATCACCATAAACTGATTATCCGGTCATGCTGTTTGTAGGATTTTGCAGTGCACAAGCTGGCTGCCATATTTATCCACAGAACAGTAACTACGCTTCAAAAGTACTTAATTGGCCGTAAAGCATTTTGGGACATCCTACGGGTGTGAAAGGCGCTATATAAATGCAAGTGCATTCTTGGTTCTATTGTGGCCTGTTGTTCGAGTGCCATGCAGCTAACAGCAATTCCAAAATAAACCTCCCAGATTTCCTCAGGACGGCTGCTGGGAATACCTAGTTTAAAAAAAATCCTCCCAGGATCTCACTTAGTGAGTCCGACTAGGTTGCTCTGGGGTGGCCGCTGACTACATGAAACCAGTGCATCAAAAGTCAGGAGCATCATCAGAAGCATCACTACACCCAATATAAAGGGAGGTTCATAGCAACTATGAAATGCATAATAATCTGCAACAACCACACATCCCCACACACCAGTACTTGAGTAGGTTCTTCAGAACAATTGGCTGCCATCGTTGCCCATATAACAATAGTGACTGCACTTCAAAAGTAATCCATCAGTTGTGAAGCAGTCAACGATGTCCTGAGGCTACAATAAGGAGCTTTATAAATGCAACTTCTCAAGCAGTTGCCAGGTGATGCCTTTAGGTCCCTGGCTCACCAGTCATCCTTCCTTCCCACCCTTTCAAGCAGCACTTCGACTTCACTGAGTGCCTTTTCAGGTGGCCCAACTGAGAGTTTAATTTAGCTGCAAATGTTTTATCGCGGCCAGTGG
Source organism: Heptranchias perlo (assembly GCF_035084215.1). Lineage (NCBI taxonomy): Eukaryota > Metazoa > Chordata > Chondrichthyes > Hexanchiformes > Hexanchidae > Heptranchias > Heptranchias perlo. The sequence continues at coordinate 61,565,452 of NC_090336.1, read as the reverse complement.
GGTGGAGATGAGAGAGGTATTCCATGAAATCCATACGACGGGGGAGTGTTTGCACAAACACACATGGATCATAAATAAACCTCATTGAATGATGGGGACTCCATCTGGCAGGACTTAAATTTGGTCTGCAAGAGTTGAATGAAACTAAAGCCAAGCGTTTGACACCAGTTACCTCAACTCGGAACTACTACTGAATAATGAAGGGTTATGTGATGTGCCTCGTCAGATTAGCAACCACAGGGGTTGTACTCAGGAAGCCCAAATTGGAATGCAACCCAGAGTAGGAAGGCTGAGAGATGCTCATTATATCGCCCTAATGATAAGAAATTGTTCCGTGTGTACATTTGTCCTTGTACAGTTCGGTCTTTGTATCCATGTTAAGGCTTCTGCCCTTTTTATCATGAGCCTATCCACAGACATCTGGATTTATCAGGCCAGCTCGTCAGTGCTGTGCCAGAGGATGAAAAAAGAAACGAAAGAACTTGCATTTGTGTCGGTCTTTCCCGACCTCAGGACATCCCAAAGCACTTCACAGCCAATGAAGTACTTTTGAAGTGTAGCCCCTGTTGTAACGTAGGAGAAAGTACTGTATTTTGATTTTCACCAATTTACATTGATGCACAGCATCGAGAAAAACTAGATTTTTGATTTTAAAAACACGTTTTATGAAAAAGAATATTAATATCTGAGATTCATTTGGATCCAGGGTCGATTTCCCGATTGGTGATGTACCCATACAAGCTTGCACTAGGTTCTTCTGCATATTTATTTAAAACTAAGGCATTAATCTTGATGTGAGGATAGCATTTACAGGATCCATGATAATCATGGTTGCCATTAACCTGTGCTCAAAAATGGGCTGCACTGCATTACCAAATGTAAACTCTGGCAAACACAGTGTGCAAACAATGTGCAAGGCACCGAGAACAGCTTTGCAAAAAAAACTGGCTGATGTTTTACCCTTTGACCTACTAGAACCTCCTCCCCCCCCCCCCCCCCCCCGACCACCTCCATCTTACAACCCCAAAATCTTTACAATCCCCTACTGAAGACATAGGAGTGGGAAATACTATGTGTTCTGTGTTTAACACAAGGCTTCCAATTTTAAAACTGCCTTCAAATTATAAGTGTCTCCAAAATAAGATCACTGCATTTGCAGAACAAACAACCCTGTGATTCTTCAACTGCTCGGTGCTATTGTGAGGATTGTGAGGTTGGCATTCCTGTTAAATCATTTCAAGTCATAACAGTCCCTAGCTGCTGGCTTCAATTGAACACGACTTTTTTTTCTTCTTCCCTCCTCAACTTTTCTCAGTCACAGTTCTAAGTCTTAAATTTGTTCCATAATTATAATTTTAAAAAACACTGTAAAGTTTGCATTAATCTTTCCCACAATTACGATTCATTCTTAGTGACCGCAACACTTCAAAGCATCCAGCTTCAGCCCATGGGCCAAGCTCCATCAATCCAGCCTATAAAATGCAGGCAATTCAGTTCTATGGTGTCAGCCATAGCTCGGTGGTCACACTGTCGCCTCTTAGCCAGAAGGTTGTGGGCTCAAGTCCCACTCCAGAGATCTGAGCACAAAATCTGGGCTGACACTCCCAGTGCAGTACTGTCAGAGATGCTGTCTTTCAGATGAGATGTTAAACCAAGAAAGGTGGATGTAAAAGATCCCACTGCTCTATTTGAAGAAGAGCTGGGGAGTTCTCCCCAATATCTTGGCCAATATTTATCCCTCAACTGACATCACAAACAGATTATCTGGTCATTTATCTCATTGCTGTGCGTGGGACCTTGCAGTGTGCAAATTGGCTGCCGGGTTTCCTACATTAAAACAATGACTGCACTTCAAAAGTACTTGATTGGTGAGGTGGAGTATATGTGGGGAAATGTGAGGTTCTTCACTTTGGTCGGAACAACAGAAAAACAGAATATTTTTTAAATGGTGAGAAACTATTAAATCGTTGGTATTCAGAGAGACTTGGGTGTCCTTATACACAAAACACAAAAAGTTAACATGCAGGTACAGCAAGCAATTAGGAAGTCAAATGGTATGTTGGCCTTTATTGCAAGGGGGTTGGTGTAAGGAAGTCTTGCTGCAACTGTACAGGGCTTTGGTGAGGTCACACCTGGAGTACCATGTACAGTTTTGGTCTCCTTATCCAAGGAAGGATATACTTGCCTTCGAGGCGGTGCAACGAAGGTTCACTAGATTGATTCCTGGGATGAGAGGGTTGCCCTATGAAGAGAGATTGAGTGGAATGGGCCTATACTCTCTGGAGGTTAGAAGAATGACAGGTGATCTCATTGAAACATAAAAGATTCTGAGAGCACTTAACGGGGTAGATGCTGAGAGGTTGTTTCCCCTGGTTGGAGTGTCTAGAACTAGGCGGCATAGTCTCAGGATAAGGGGTCAGCCATTTAGGACTAAGATGAGGAGGAATTTCTTCACTCACCACCACCTTCTCAAGGGCAATTAGGGATGGGCAATAAATGCTGGCCTCACCAGCGACGCCCACATCCCATGAATGAATTTTTAAAAATCAGAGGGTTGTGAATCTTTGGAGTTCTCTACCCCAAAGGGCTGTGAATGTTCAGTTGTTGAGTATATTCAAGACTGAGATCGATAGATTTTTGGACTCTAAGGGAATCAAGGATTATGGGGATCGGGTGGGAAAATGGAGTTGAGGTCGAAGATCAGCCATGATCTTATTGAAAGGCGGAGCAGGCTCGAGGGGCCGTATGGCCTACTCCTGCTCCTATTTCTTATGAAAGGTGCTATCTAAATGCAACTTCTTTCTTTTCTTTCTATTTTTGCTTATCCACTGGCTTGCATGTTTGAATTTCATGGACCTGTGAGTTTGGAAAGGGCTGTCCTTAGTGATGTTGCCTCATTGGTGGATAAATCCTAAATCAGAAAACCAAGATCTGTGAGTATCCACAGTTTTAAGATAGATGCAAATTAACGGGAGCGTAGATTTAAACTTTACATGTGGTCCTCGTGGCACCCGCTCTGGCAGCCCTCGAAGACAAGGGAATGTACGGAACCATCTGGGTGTTCTCCGTGTCTAGGAAATATCTAATCCCACGACGCCTCTCACTCCCCTCTACGTATCCAACTCTCTCTTGGATTTCTTCACACAGTCAGGCTCCACTACTAAGATCAATCCATACATTCATCCCACTAAAGCAGTTACATCTCAACTGTCTTTTCACCCTCCCTCTTCAAAGTTTGAGGGTATGCCCTTTTGATGTAGAATCTGTGACTAAGTTAAACATAGGCAAAAAGCTTGGGGTGCTCCGGCTTTCAAGGTTGGACACAGTATAACTCAGACTATGATTTATAGGTACAGATTAGGGCTGGAAAGCACTTGCTAACGAGGCCAAGGTGAGTTTATCTCCAGCTCCAGGGATGCAGAAAAACAAAGCAACTCACCAGTTTGCAAGCGAGATCAGTCTCCCTTACCCATCCATCTCCAATCCTTCTCACTCTCTCCACTTTCTTACTGCATCCAAAACTCGGCCTAATCTGTTGCTGTCAAGCTCCTGTCTCCTAAAAGGTCGAACGCTTTTTTTTAGGATTCATTTCTTCAGCTTAAGTCTCTGCTGTGTGAAGAGTTAGCTGCAGATTCAGAAACAAACTCAATCTCAGCAAATAACTAGGGCTGAGTTACTGTACAGTTCTGGTGAACTGAAAAAGCATAGCAACTTGCCAGGTTGTAACAACCGTGTATGCATACCTTCACTGCCAATCTTCCATTGTTTTAACATCTACAACTTTCAAGCACTGCCTGATGTACAGCCCATACATATCAGACCCACTTGTGTTTATAGAGACAGAAAAAAACCCCTGCAAATCAGGACGAAGAAAACATGCTGCAACAACAGGCTTGAAAGAAGCGAGCCCTTTTAGAAAGGTTTATTAACTGCTCTACTCTTTCGATAATTACACCTGGCTTATGGTTTCCTCTGAACAAGACAAGTTTCGACCCGTATGAGGGGTGTTTCCAGCTTACAGGGTGTCAGTATGCATGCGACAACCACTATTACATGTAACTGAGCCGTCCAAGTAGGCCCGATTTGTCAAACGGTAGCCAGCCACAGTTTGAGTGCTAGCTTTTGTACAACGACACTTTGTCAAAGCGGCATCCAAAATGCATTCCAGTTTAGGGTTAGAGAAATTCCAGCGTTCCTAGATCCGAAGTGCATTTGCTCTGCCTCACAGAACTCTCGTGCTTCACATGGTTGGACAGGATTCTTCATTTACTCTGTACAAATGCAAATGGAACCTTTCTGCTATCAACTACAATGTGTGTATTGTTTGTCTGGTTGGGATGCAGGGCCATATATTAGTTGGAAAGCCTGCATAAACAACGCTCCTAAAGTAAAGGTTACTTTTGTTACATAAGAGGTTAAAATATTTTGCATAACTAATCAGGTTCACTGCATCATGCTGTGCAGTAATTTGGCAAGCACATCAGCTTTGGTACCACATGGTATCTGTGGTGAAAGAAATAAAACAGAAGTATTTCTGACATTGGGTCAGGCAAGGAGTTAGGAGTCCAGTGGAGCACAAAATTGTGTGGATTAAGGTGCATTTACACGACAAGTTTAGTGTCGGCGTGAAGCAGATTCTGCTTCAAAACACTAATTGTTTGTAGTGTAAATAAGGAGTCAGGGCCCAACTCGATTACATAGTTACATCGAATTTACAGCACAGAAACAGGCCATTTGGCCCAACAGGTCTATGCCGGTGTTTATGCTCCCACCCTACTTCATCTAACCCTATCAGAATATCCTTCTACTCCTTTCTCCCTCATGTACATATCCAGCTTCCCCATAAATGCATCTATGGTAGTTACCTCAACTACTCCATGTGGTAGCAAGTTCCACATTCTAACCACTCTCTGGGTAAAGAAGTTTCTCCTGAATTCCTTATTGGATTTATTAATGACTATCTTAAATTGATGGTCCCTAGTTTTGGACTCCCAACATTTTCTCTACATCTACCTTATCAAACCCCCTCATAATTTCTATCAGGTCACCTCACGGTCTTCTCTTTTCTAGAGAAAAGAGATTCCGGAATGGAGGGAAGGAAGACTGGCCCCCCTCCAGGGAGGTCAGGCCCAGTCTACGAATTTAGGCTGCGTTAATGCTATCACTGTTGAGAGTCAGTGCATAGTTGACACTCTACAGTGATAGCATAACAGTGCTATAACTACAGATGTAGAGTCAATTTACCCTTATACCGATGAGGAGAGGAACCAGATGAGCAACACTTCATTTCGATGTGGTCTGCACACAAGCTAAGAGCTAGGAGGAGAGAGAGGTTGAAACAAAGATGCGTGAATAAATTCACCTACTATCTCCAGCATAACAGAAGGGAGAACCTTGTCAGCCTGTGAAGCGGGACCGCATCCCCAAATGGAGATCCACTTCAGGATTCTCATCAAGGGCACCAACCCTCTCATTCCTAATGCGCACATACTTGGCAGATATTTAGTCCTGATCCCCATACAGTGACATATGTCCACAGCAAGCAGGATGCTCACAGTAAGGAACACAACTTGTTATGGTCGGTGCTCACTTCCACCATCTGTTAATATGTTCCCCGTCTTCTGAGACTTCACCACACGACCTGGGATCGTTAAATTAATAATGAAGAAAAATGTGTGTGTGTATGGGGGAGGGGATGAATATTATTGTCTATTTGAACTCAAGGTGAAGCCGACTTGCTAACACTGCTCATGAACACTCAACTGTTTCCTATTGCCTAATTTTAAACCCCACCCCATGAAAATAAAGTTACAACTATAGAGCAAAACAGAATTTAATCTTCGAATGACAGTTGCACTAGCACCGGGCAAAACCTTTACAATGTTCTGAATATATCTGGGGTTTGACTGGTCTCTGAACACTGCATATTGATTCCGTGATAACCTAATACAAAGTAATGGATACCTGGAAGTGATTGCAAGGCAGTAATCCAAACCCAAGGGTTCATGTGACATCAAAGCTTAAATGGCTTCTAACAGTCACTCTAATATTGGTCACTTTCCTGCGTCGCTGTGCTCCACAATACAAATGTGTACCAAAATTGACCAATTATAATGATCGTGGAGCCTTGAATTCTCCAATTGGCATTCCTTTAACGCTGGCGACAATCCATTTAGATTTTAAGTTAAAATAAGACCAACTGGATCATCCAGACTCTCTATTCCTCAATTATCAACCAAGATTTTTTAAAGTATTAACAGCAGATTTGCATGTCACATACGTAAAAATATTCCGTCTAGTAATCCAGCAATAGTTCTGCCATTAAGACCACCCTTAAAACCCATCTCTTTGACCAGGTTTGCTCACCCCCCTCTCCGCTAATATCCCTTATTTGGCTAACCAACCATAATAGTCTGATTACGCATCCATGGAGCATCGAGACATTTTTCTATGTAAAAGGCACTATATAAATGCAGGTAGTTCTTTGTTACTATATCCAGACATTGGCATTTTTGCTTCGCCCTCCCCTTCACTTTTTCTATAAAGCCCAAGATGGGAATAGCCAATCAGGACAAAATATTTGGCCAGTGCAGTCGCAAACAAATTCCCCACAGAATCATGCTCAACGTCAAGCTGCTGCATATCCAGTTTATAATGTGGAATTCTAATTTCTGAGCAGAGGGGTCTCCATTGCTTCTCCTTCCTGCAGTACATCCTGCATACAAGGTTTCAGTCCACTGCTTCTCCTTCCTGCAGAACATCCTGCATACAACGCTGTAGTCCATTGTTTCTCCTTCTTGCATACAAGGTTGTCGTACACTGCTTCTCCTTCCTGCAGTACATCAAGCATACAAAACTGCAATCCACTGCTTCTCCTTCCCGCAGTACATCAAGCATACACAGTTGCATTCTGCTGCTTCTCCATCCTGCATTCTTGCATCAGTCCACATCTTGAGATGCACAAACCCCGACATTCCCATTACCCTATCCTCTTCAAGCTCTCGCTCTTTGTACCTCAGAGATCAATTCCAAGCCACTTCAAAATTCTTCCTCTCAAATCCCTCAAAAGCCTCACCTTGCCCCACCCTCCTGGTCTCCCCCTGCCTTAAGGTGCCCAACTTGCACCTTTCACTCCTTTAACATTGGCCTCCCACTCCCAAAATTGATGGCCACTCATTCAGCCACTATGCAACTTGTCCTCTTGATTTCCCAGTCTGCTTCCCTCCACAATCCAACCTCCATTCCTGCTTTTGAAAACTTCCCCAAAACATTTCTCCTCTTCCACCGTATCTTTGGTTGATCACCACCCCCACCCACCCCCCACCCCTCCCGAACCCTCTCGTTTTTTCCTTTTCCCCTCCTACTTGACATCCACTATTCTTTCCACCTAATGCAAATATTTTGAGATGTCTTCCGGCACATGAATAACACTATTGAAATGAAAGCTCTTGCACGTTCTGGACAGAATAATCTCTCAGTGGCTCTTTAGTTGTTTTACTTTGGACTTTGACAGAATTTTGCCTTCAGAATTATTTCCCAAATTGGGTCCTATCCAGGATGCAGTGCAGGGAGAATAAAAAAGTTGTGTCTCATCCTTCACCGCCCGTGGAGAACTGCATTTAGTACATCTACAATCGAACCCAATGGTTTTCAGCTTACCCTCACCTCCACATTAAAGCAAATACACTATCAAACTCCAGCTGGCCGTGTTAAACATTGCAGAAAAATAAGGGCAACACTTGAGTGCACAAGCAAATAAGAACAGGTGGAGAGAAATAAACCACCATAATATATGTTTAGAAACAGAAAACCAAAAGAAACGGGATACCCTCTCCCGCTAGTCTATCACAAACTCAACTACCTCAAAATTCTCCTGGTCCGCGTGTTTAAGAGTTTGGTTGCCTCAGTCTTCGAACCTAGTCTTGATGGCCAGTACTACAAAGCCTGCTCAGTGTGTGGAGTGAAGACTAGCTCATTTCTTTACCACATGGAGATCCAAGGATGTTCCTGATGCAATCAGCACTGTCGTGAGATAGAAGCCACACAGACCAAACACATCGGCTCTCTTGTCAAGGACTTTCGATGAGATCATAAAATACTTTTGTTTCTTAAATCCAAAGTAAATACTGCCCTTCAACTGCTGCTGCTTTCCCCACAGCTAGATGATCAGTCAATCCTATAATCAGAACTAGGCTCGGAGACGCTCACTGAGGGCCTCAGCCACCATTCCCATTACAGTTGGCAGCGAGGCATTATTGGCATGCTATGAAAGCCCTTTGTATAGGAAACATGCGAGAACCTATAAATCAGGCACATTCCGATTCCACAGTTAAAGCTCCGCCAGCCCATAGCAGAGATAGTATAGTAAAACTGGATCCTTTTACATCTCAAGGAAGGATAAAGACACAGAATTCTATACATTGTACAGATTGTCCCCGGGACACATTTCTGGAGGAGGAAAGTGGTAGAAGAACACAAAATTGCCAGACTTGAACAGAACAGAAATGATTTGACTGAATTGGCTGTAATTAGAGGTCTTCGACGTGCACAACTGAGATAGAGAAGTCGTCTCGCTCCAAACGTAAATGTCCTTCCAGCGCTGTTTGTTGAGGTTTCAAGTTTTGTGAACTGGGAGGAAAAGTTTGTTTTTAACAGCCCAGTTCCTTTACTTCCTACCTGCACTTCAACAGCACTTCAGTAGACCTGACTGTGGGGTCTGGCAGTATAAAGCAGAGAAGATAAAACCGGATACAGTTGTAGACTTCTCTATACGAATGCAGCCATGATGGTTTACTGAACTGACAAATGCATTTCCAAGTGAGGTCCTGAGGAAAAAGTAGCAGGCACAGCTTTCAGGACAAGTCTGCAGCAGACAGGAGGAGCATGCTGCAGAGATCAGATATCAGTTAGGATTGAACTGTGGCCTACTGCAGAGCAACTGGCTAAAAGGGAACAGTAACCCCCTCTCCTCCTCAACAGGATTGTGCCGACACCTTCACCTGTACTAACATTTAAGGAAATTACCACAGGATTTTTGTTTTGAGGGCTGGGGAGGAGATGCTGAGTCAGCGAAATTCGTCCTTTTCGTAAGTCAGGAATGTACATCAAAGCTGCTTTTAAAATCTTTGGGATTTTTTCCTGGGATTCACCCTTCCGCTGCTGAATAACCAAACATTCCATTGAGAAGCACTTCAAGGATTAAAAAAAACTCCTCTCCTGCAGTGGGAAAAATTCAAAGGGTGAATTTGGCACTGGCCTCCACGCTCGATTCTCCAATCTGCACACGCCTGTCATGCAAAGATTGTTGCCGGGAGCACAGCCCCGCAAAACCTGCCCTCAAATGCCTAAGTCAGAAGGTCGTGGGTTCAAGCCCCACTCCAGAGACTCAAGCACAAAATGTGGGCTAGTACTCTCAGTGCAGTACTGAGGGAACACTGTACTGTTGGAGGTGCCGCCTTTCGGCTGAGACATTGAACTGAGGCCCCCATCTGCCCTCTCAGGTGGCACTATTTTGAAGAAGAGTAAGGGAATTCTCCCCTGGTGTTCTGGCCAATATTAATCCCTCAACCAACACCACAAAACAGATTGTCTGGTCATTATCTCATTGCTGTTTGTGGGATCTTGCTGTGCTCTAATTGGCTGTCGTGTTTCCTACATTACAACAGTGCCTACACTTCAAAAATACTTCATTGGCTGTAAAGCGTTTTGGGACGTCCTGAGGTCATGAAAGGCGCTGTGCAAATGCAAGTTCTACCTTTATTTAACTGATGCATTTACTCACCTACATTGGAAATGCAAGAGGGTTTTCATCACTGGCATGAACAATTAGTGCTCATATCGCAGACGAATAATACCGCAAGGGGGCACTGAAGTGTCATCAGCAGCTCCCTCAGCTACACCAGCAACAGACTAACTCACCGTGAGCACAGCCACAGGAGATCGAGCAGTATATTAAAAAAAACATTTAACAAGACAACAATCTTTGCTCATCTGAATTTGGGCTGTGGACAACACAGGCAGGGCAGCATTTATTGCCCATCCTTACTGGCCCTGAGGCCATTAAGAGTGAACCGCGTGTAGTCGTGTGTCGGCTAGATTGAGTTGGCGTGGCTGGTTCCCAACAACTCGCCTGGTCACTGTTTCTGGTACTAGCTTGCAAATTATCATATGTTTTTCTAATTCAATTTTACAACTTGCCACGAACTAGGATGCTGATCCAGTACCATGACTGCCGTACTCCTCCCTGAATTCTCTCAGTGTTGAAATCAAGACTGATTACACCAGCTACTACTCTTTCTCCTTACTTCCCTCCCTTCCACAATCTACAGACTATTAGAATCCAAGCTTGATGTTGCCTGATCACTCTCCCTCGATTTACCTCACCTTCTATCCTAGTCATTTCAAACAGTGTGCATGCAGCCCTGCAAAATGGCCCCGTGGCCCTTCATTCTAGATATATAAAAAAACTATCAAAAACAGCTGCAAGCACATTTGATAATATACCGGTAAGCTATAAGCATTATAACTCATCTCTACTCCAAACATAAAATCGTTCTTTTTCCTCTTCCCTAATCCACGAGACAATCCTAGGCCTGCCCTGGAGACCGGCTACCTCAGCACAGACGAGAGATCAAAACTAGTATCCTCCTAGTCTGTAGGACTCAGATGGAGACTTTACCTCTCAGCCACCAGGACAGAACTGTAACATTTTATAAGCCCTCTTGCAGCCCGCCTTGCACTCCCGACCGAAAGTAAACGACAAGCAGAAAGATGCTCAGAGTCTGCTTTTCCGCATATCTGCATATCGCAAGCAGCCGGCGACACCGTGATTCTCTGAGGACAGATCCTACCATCGGCACTGCTTTACTAAAGTGCAGCCTGGTGGGAACCTGAGCCTGTAGCAACAGTTCAGCCGGCTGCGAAAGAGCAGGAGCAGCTAAAAATCAAACGGCAATCAACTGCATCTGAAATAAAGCTCAAATGATTTTCCAACCCCCGGCAACAAGGCAATTTTGGAATTTTACTATTTTCAACCTCTTCCTGCCTAGTCTGTAGCTACTGCCACAATGTCATGGCTGCAAACAGGTGTGCAACAGTAGCCCAGTGTGAATCTCACTTCTATTTTAACATTCGTTTTCTTGGGAAACACCTGGCCTCGACACATTAGCCTTGCCTGCCCAGCCCTGCCCGCCCCCCCCCCCACACCTCATCAACAGCACAGTAGTGAGATGGGAGAGCAACGCAGGGCACAGGCCCTTATCCCACTATTAAGCGATACACTGGAGCCCTCAAACATGGCTTTATTTGTGTAACTAGCCATCAGGAGCCAAGGTAGTCACTCTGTGGCCTACTGCTGTTCGAATGCAGTTGGGCTTGATAATTAACTGTTAATAATCACACACACCTGTAACTAACTGGCTGGAGACACTGACCCAACTGAAACCCTCTGACCAATCTTCAAGAAAAGGAGCTTTACATCAGCTGGCCTTTCGAACAGTTTGGATATAAGTTTAAACATTTAGATGCTTATATGCCCTGAAAATAAACAAATAAAACAGCTGCCTTCAGCAATCTGCACACTAAAAAGTTTTTCACAAGCTTCAGAGGGAAAACTAAACCAAATACTAGTTGCCGATCAGGTTTATTATCCATTGGTTTCAGTTCATTGGTGCAGAAGAACGTCCGCAACTGTTTAATAAATATTCCAATCACTTCTCAAAATGTCTGAACTAAGGTTTCATTTACACTCCAACTGCAGGGTCAGTGTGCAATCATTTCACTTCACACTGGCATTTAGTTGCAGTGTAAATCTGGAGTCAGGAGCTGATCTGACTCAATCTGAGCCAAGTGAGGGCAGAGTCCCAGGAGCAGTCAGGTTGGGCCTTGACTCCAGATTCACAGTGCAACAGCTTAGCATTAGAAGTGAAACCACTTCACCTGCTACAGTTGTGGCATAAAAGCGGCCTCATTGCTCCTCGCTTTACAGTATAACTCCCGTCACAGTGCTCATGAAAGAGGATAATATGAAGACAAACTGATTTTAAAAAACAGCAAAAACCATAGGACTTTCTAAAACTTCCCACCATGCTCAGCGGGTTGACAACAAACAGACTGGCCGGCTATATGCATGGGGAAAGAGTTACAATCACATTTAACTCTGCAAAATATTACATATGGGAAAGGGAACTTGCATTTGGATAGAATTACATAGAATTTACAGCACAGAAACAGGCCATTAGGCCCAAATGGTCTATGCTGGTATTTTAGCAAGTTCCACATTCTAACCACTCTCTGGGTAAAGAAGTTTCTCCTGAATTCCTTATCGGAATGTGGAACTTACTGGCACATAGAATAGTTGAGGCGAATAGCATTGATGCATTTAAGGGGAAGCTAGAAAAGCACATGAGGGAGAAAGGAATAGAAGGATGCTGACAGGGTTAGATGAGGTAGAGTGGGAGGACACTGGCATGAACCTGTTTCTGTGCTGTAAATTCTATGTAATTAACTCTGCAAAATATTATGTTGGGGCAAGAAATGGAACTTGCATTTATAAAGCAGCTTAGCACTTCCTCAGGACTTTCTAAAGCATTTAAAATTAACAGATTGTCTTCAATACGGCAGTCGTTGCTGGTATGTAGGGAACAGGATATGGGAGTGTAGTGGTTATGGTACTGGACTAGCAACCTAGAAATTGTAAGTTGAATTCCTACCTTGATCAAGTTGTGAAGTTGAATTCAATAAATCTGGTCATTTGTGGGCTTGTGCAAGCTGGATTGTTGGGGAAAAAAAATCCAGGAAGAGAACTTGGTGTTTCTACACGTGACTAAATGTGGCCTTACCAGCATTGCCCACATTCTGAGAATTAAACCAAACCTTCAGTTTGCGCACAGCAAGGTCCAACTTTCTTTTTTGGGGTGGCATTGGTTTGCTCAAGTCCTGCGACTTGAACCCACAACCTGACTTGGAGCAAGAGTGCTACCACTGAGTCAAGCTACCACTCAATCTGTTGAGAGATTTGATTGGATCTAACTTAATGTTACATTGTCACTAATTAAATCACAGGTTAATTACTTGAAAGTGGCTGTTTCAAGCGAAGTAGAGCAGGGGGTTGCTCATTGGGAATGGGACAAAATTCAGGATGTCAAACATTTCATTGGAACTCAATGTCAGAGGATTGTAGGTAAGAATCAGTAATAAAGAAAAAAGAACCTGCATTTACATGGCACCTTTCTCGACCTCAGGACTTCCCAAAGCGCTTTGCAGCCAATGAAGTACTTCTGAAGTATAGTCACTGTTGTAATGTAGGAAATGTGGCAGCTAATTTGCGTACAGGAAGGTCCCACATTGGCACTGGAGTGGCACTTGACCCCACAACTTTCTGACGCAGAGATAGGAGTGCTACCACTGAGCTACGGCTGACAACATACACTTTATGGGGCGTTTTCACACCATATTTTCTGAGAGGCAATCTTCAAATTGATGGAAGAACAAGATTTTTAATTATTAAATGAAAATTCACAATGGGATTAATTTATTTTTCTCAATTTCCCATAATCTTTTCTGCGCCTTTAAGCCCATTGGAACAACAACAACTTGCATTTATATAGCGCATTTAATGTAGTGAAATGTCCCACGGCGCTTCACAGCGGATATGGGGTCTGGAACTCATCTCAGGATCAAATAGGATGCCAAGGTTGTAAATGGTCTGGTTCAGCCTCAGACAGCAATAAAACCTCAAAACAGTTGTAAAGGGAGGAAAAAAGCACCATAACAACTTTAGCAGAAAGGTTAACTTAATTTTTCTACAGAATGAAACTTGATGAGACACATCAGTTTTCCCTGACTTTGTAAATACAGGGCCTCACACCATTTTGGTTGTATTGGAGAAGTATCAAGGATGCACACGGGATCAAAGAAAATCCTAACCTCCCTCTAAATCACGGCAAATATCCGAGAGGGTTAAATAAAATGCCCACATGGAGGGATTAGCCACGTATTCCACTGACAATGGATGTTTCTTTTATGTTCTACTAAAACATATTACATTCATGTACTGATCTCTCAATGAGGAACTCTAGAAGCAAAGGATAATCAGCGAACACTTCAACACTCGATAGCAGATGCAGAATAAATAGATTTCAGTGAGTGCGGCAAAGTGGCCAACAGCTTGCAGACAATAATTCGAATATTCCCACCAGTATTTCCATTTTATAGGCATGTTAGTCCAGGCAAGGATGAGCAGAGCTCATCTGTGCATTCCAGCCTGTCTGCAGCCCGATTGTGCTTTAACCAGAAACACAAGGTACGGCAACAGGCACGTAGGTTGGCCATCCAGTTGTCACTCAAGCTAACCAAACGTTATCGAGTGTAGGGAGATGAAATAGGCTGCAGTAGGAAATCTAGGGGCATATTTTCCAACTTTTTTTTTATTCGTTCACGGGATGTGGGCGTCGCTGGCGAGGCCGGCATTTATTGCCCATCCCTAATTGCCCTCGAGAAGGTGGTGGTGAGCCGCCTTCTTGAACCGCTGCAGTCCGTGTGGTGACGGTTCTCCCACAGTGCTGTTAGGAAGGGAGTTCCAGGATTTTGACCCAGCGACAATGAAGGAACGGCGATATATTTCCAAGTCGGGATGGTGTGTGACTTGGAGGGGAACGTGCAGGTGGTGTTGTTCCCATGTGCCTGCTGCTCTTGTCCTTCTAGGTGGTAGAGGTCGCGGGTTTGGGAGGTGCTGTCGAAGAAGCCTTGGCGAGTTGCTGCAGTGCATCCTGTGGATGGTGCACACTGCAGCCACAGTGCGCCGGTGGTGAAGGGAGTGAATGTTTAGGGTGGTGGATGGGGTGCCAATCAAGCGGGCTGCTTTATCTTGGATGGTGTCGAGCTTCTTGAGTGTTGTTGGAGCTGCACTCATCCAGGCAAGTGGAGAGTATTCCATCACACTCCTGACTTGTGCCTTGTAGATGGTGGAAAGGCTTTGGGGAGTCAGGAGGTGAGTCACTCGCCGCAGAATACCCAGCCTCTGACCTGCTCTCGTAGCCACAGTATTTATGTGGCTGGTCCAGTTAAGTTTCTGGTCAATGGTGACCCCCAGGATGTTGATGGTGGGGGATTCGGCGATGGTAATGCCGTTGAATGTCAAGGGGAGGTGGTTAGACTCTCTCTTGTTGGAGATGGTCATTGCCTGGCACTTATCTGGCGCGAATGTTACTTGCCACTTATGAGCCCAAGCCTGGATGTTGTCCAGGTCTTGCTGCATGCAGGCTCGGACTGCTTCATTATCTGAGGGGTTGCGAATGGCACAGGTCGCATACGCCTGTTTAATGCAGTCCCATCTGGACGTTGTTTTAATGATGCCATTAGTCCTTTCAGAGCCTACATTATAAAAGCGAGGAAGAGGGATTTCGTTCAAGTATGTTATGAACCCAAACAAAGCAGCTCCAGTTCAAAAATATATCCCCCAATGTCAAGTTCTTCCAATATAAAATAAATAATACGTTTTCAAAAAAAAATCAGGATGCTTTGTGCTAGTTGCCATGCAATTTGAGGTAATTAGAAAGCTGTGCACATGATTGACTTATACACTAGCATAGACGCATTTAAGGGGAAGCTAGATAAACAGAAGAGGGAGAAAGGAAAAGAAGGTTATACTGATGGGGTTAGATGAAGTAGAGAGAGAGGAGACTCGTGTGGAGCATGGACCTGTTGGGCAGAATGGCCTGTTCCTATGCTGTACATTCTATGTTATATATACACACACATACATACACACACTGTGACAATGTACTTCCAAAAGATAAACCAAATGTTAAGTAGGCTCATAAAGTTAGTGATCAAACTGAGAATCAGAAAGGGTCCAGAGACACCATTTTACACACTGACATAATAAAAGAACATGCTTAATAACCATTCATCTTTTCTTAAAAACAGAAAACACTGGAAATGCTCAGCAGGTCAGGTAGCACCTGTGAAGAAAGAAACAGAGTTAATGTTTCAGGTCGATGACCTTTCGTCAGAACTGGAGGAAGTTTGAGATTTAAAAGTTTTTAAGCATTTACAGAGCCAGAAAGGGGGGTGGGGGTGGAAAGAACAAAAGGGAAGATCTGTGATAAGGTGGAGGGCAGGAGTGATTAAATGACAAAAGGGACGATGGTGCAAGGCAAGGAGGGTGGTAATCGGACAAGTTAAGAAACAAAAGATGGGTCCAGACGAGCTGTAAATGGCATCAGAACCTTAGCAGCACCTGCTGTCTGAAAAAATAGCAGCAGTGGTTATGATCTGAAGTTATTGAAATCTATGTTGAGTCTGGAAGGTTGTAACGTACCTAACTGAAAGATGAGGTGCTGTTCCTCGAGCTTATGCTGAGCTTCATTAGAACAGTGTAAGAGGCCAAGGACAGAGGGGTCAGAGTAGGAGTGAGACGGGAATTAAAACGGCAAGCAGCGATCAACCAATCTTCGTTTGGCCTCCCCAGTGTAGAGGAGACCGCATTATATGCAGTATACTAAATTGAAAGAAGTACAAGTAAATTGCTGTTTCATCTGGAAGGAGTGTTTGGGGCCTTGGACAGTGGGAAGGGAGGATGGTGAAAAGCGGGTGTTGCATCGCCTGCACTCGCACAAGAAGGTGCCTTGGCAAGGACAGTGGGTGTTGGGGGGTGATGGAGGAGTGCATCAGGGTGTCACAGAGGGAATGGTCCCTTCAGAATGCCGAAAGGGGAGAAGATGCGTTTGGTAGTGGCATTGCGCTGGAGATGGCGGAAATGGCGGAGGGTGATACATTGAATGTGGAGGCTGGTGTGGTGTAAGGTGGGAGCGGGATCCTATCATTCTTCTGGGAGGGTGGGGAAGGGGTGTGGGCAGAAGTTCAGGAAATAGGACAGACACGGTCAAGGGCCCTGTCAACCACAGCGGAGGGGAATCCTCGGATGAGGAAAACGGAACACATATAAGAGGCACTGGTATTGTGGTATCATCACAACAGATCCGACGGAGACGGAGAAACTGGGAGGATGGAATAGAGGCCTTACAGGAAGTGAGGTGGCATGAAATCTAATCAAGGTAGCTGTGGGAGTCGGTGGGCTTATAGTAGGTATTGGTTGACAGCCTATCCCCAGAAATGGAGATAGAGAAGTCGAGGAAGGGAAGGGAAGAGTCGGAGATGGACCATGTGAAGGAGAGGAAGGGGTGGAAATTGGAAGCAAAGTTGATGAGATTTTCCAATTTTCATCTTTCGATTAGGCACTTTACAACCTTCCGGACTCAACATTGATTTGAATAACTTCAGATAATAACCACTGCTCCCATTTTTTCCAGACAACAGGTGCTGGTAATGGTTCTGCTGCTGCCATTCACAGCTCCTCTAACACATCTTTTGTTTCTTTACTTGTCCCAATACCACCTCCTTTTGCCTTGCACCATCATCCCTTTTTTCATTTAATAACTCCTGGCCTCCACCCGATTTTGTTCTTCCCCTCACCCCTTTCCCTGGCGCTGTACTTGCTTAAAAACTGATAAATCTCAAACTTCCTCCAGTTCTGACGAAGGGTCATCGACCTGAAACGTTAACTCTGTCTCTCTCCACAGATGCTGCCTGACCTGCTGAGTATTTCCAGCATTTTCTGTTTTTATTTCAGATTTCCAGTATCCGCAGTATTTTGCTTTTCAATCATTTTTTCTTTCCTGGATTCCTAAATTTCACACTGATGAGACATTTTCTGTCTGCGCACTGATCTCATAACGTTCCTGCTCTCTACTTGGGAAAGGAGTGTGACCAGGACACAAACTGCCTGTTAAACTGACCTCTATCCCTGGAACAAGTGCCAATGCAAACACCGCAAAAAAAAGCACCACTCCAAAATAAATTATGTCTGTCCCAGATACTTCGCATCTCAAAAAAAACCCCATTCAATCGCCCACCTCACAGCCCCAAACCACCAGGACATTCAAATCAGCTTTCTTTTGCCCACTCGCTAATTCACACAGTTACCCACATTCAGGGTCCCCTATGCAGAATATCCAAACCATTCATTCACAAATCCCAGCACTTTGAAGGCACCATGTTAAAGGGCCGTTGTGACAAGATGAAAGGAACAGGCACAACACTGACTGGTTAGTCAAGCATGCAGTATCGCCTTGTCATTTAGTAAATTTGGGTGCTTTCCCATCTTTACTACTCTATTGTACAAAAGACAGACTTTGAACCAACCATAGGCAGGCAAGCTCAGTCTACCGACTTTAACACTGCCCCTACCGTTCTATGAAATGCAAGTACTTTAATGGGAAGCTAGATGAGTACATGGCGGAGAAAGGAATAGGTTATGCTTACATAGAATTATATAGAATGTACAGCACAGAAACAGGTCATTCGACCCAATAGGTCCATGCCGGTGTTTATGCTCCACATGAGCCTCCTCCCTCCCTACTTCATCTAACTCTATCAAGGTACCCTTCTATTCCTTTCTCCCTCATGTGCTTATCAAGCTTCCCCTTAAATGTATCTATGCTAGTCGGCTCAACAACTACTTGTGGTAGCGAATTCTACATTCTGACCACTCTCTGGGTAAAGATATTTCTCCGGAGATCCCTATTGGATTTATTAGTGACTATCTTATATTCATGGCCCCCATTTCTGGTCTCCCCCGCAAGTGGAAACATCTTCTCCACATCTACCCTATCAAACCCTTTTATAATCTTAAAGACCTCTGTCAGGTCACCCCTCACTTTTCTTTTCTAGAGAAAAGAGTACCAGCCTGCTCAATCAGTTATGGTATCATCCTAATAATTTTTTTTGCACTTTCTCCAATGCCTCTATATCCTTTCTATAATATGGAGACCAGAACTTTTCACAGTACTCCAAAGTGTGGTCGAACCAAGGTTCCATACAAGTTTAACATAACTTCTCTGCTTTTAAATTATATCCCTCCAGAAATAAACCCCAGTGCTTGGTTTGCTTTTTTTTTTAAATAGCCTTATTAACCTGCATCCCTATTTTTAGTGATTTGAGTATCTGTACCCCAGATCCCTCTGCTCCTGTACCCCATTTAGACTCTTATTGTCCAAGCAGTATGTCGCCTCCTTATTCTTCCGACCAAAAAGTAATCCTTACACTCATCTATATTGAAATTCATTTGCCAATTACACACCCATTCTGCAATTTATTAATATCTTCCTGTATTTTGTCGCAGTCCTCCTTGGTATTAACTATATAGCCCAATTTGGTATCGTCCGCAAATTTTCAAATTGAACTTCCGATTCCCGAGTCCAAATCGTTTAAGTAAATGGTGAACAACAGTGGTCCCAGCACCAATCCTTGTAGAACACCAATCCCACTTTTTGCCAGTCTGAGTAACTACCTTTAACCCCTAATCTCTGTTTTCTGTTTTGTAACCAGCTTGCTATCCATTCTGCTACTTATCCCCTAACTCCACATGCTCTGACCTTAAGTCATGAGTCCACTACGCGGTACCTTATCGAGGGCCTTTTCAAAATCCAAATATATTACATCTACAATATTTATTTTTATTCGCTCACTGGATGTGGGGGTCGCTGGCGAGGCCGGCAATTATTGCCCATCCCTAATTGCCCTCGAGAAGGTGGTGGTGAGCCACCTTCTTGAACCACTGCAGTTCGTGTGGTGAAGATTCTCTCACAGTGCTGTTAGGAAGGGAGTTCCAGGATTTGGACCCAGCGACGATGAAGGAACGGCGATATATTTCCAAGTCGGGATGGTGTGTGACTTGGAGGGGAACGTGCAGGTGGTGTTGTTCCCATGCGCCTGCTGCTCTTGTCCTTCTAGGTGGTAGAGGTCGTGGGTTTGGGAGGTGCTGTCGAAGAAGCCTTGGCGAGTTGCTGCAGTGCATCCTGTGGATGGTACACACTGCAGCCACAGTGCGCCGGTGGTGAAGGGAGTGAATGTTTGTGGTGGTGGATGGGGTGCCAATCAAGCGGGCTGCTTTGTCCTGGATGGTGTCGAGCTTCTTGAGTGTTATTGGAGTTGCACTCATCCAGGCAAGTGGTGAGTATTCCATCACACTCCTGACTTGTGCCTTGTAGATGGTGGAAAGACTTTGGGGAGTCAGGAGGTGAGTCACTCGCCGCAGAAAACCCAGCCTCTGACCTGCTCTTGTAGCCACAGTATTTATATGGCTGGTCCAGTTAAGTTTCTGGTCAAGGTGACCCCCAGGATGTTGATGGTGGGGGATTCGGTGATGGTAATGCCGTTGAATGTCAAGGGGAGGTGGTTAGACTCTCTCTTGTTGGAGATGGTCATTGCCTGGCACTCGTCTGGCACGAATGTTACTTGCCACTTATGCGCCCAAGCCTGGATGTTGTCCAGGTCTTGCTGCATGCGGGCTCGGACTAGTTCATTATCTGAGGAGTTGCGAATGGAACAGAACACTGTGCAATCATCAACGAACATCCAACAACCACTACCATCTTCCTTTGTGCTAGGTATGACTCCAGCCACTGGAGAGTTTTCCCCCTGATTCCCATTGACTTCAATTTTACTAGGGCTCCTTGGTGCCACACTCGGTCAAATGCTGCCTTGATGTCAAGGGCAGTCACTCTCACCTCACCTCTGGAATTCAGCTCTTTTGTCCATGTCCTGGTGGAACCCAAACTGAGCATCGGTGAGCAGGTTATTGGTAAGTGACGCTTGAAAGCACTGTCGACGACACCTTCCATCACTTTGCGGATGATTGAGAGTAGACTGATGGGGCGGTAATTGGCCGGATTGGATTTGTCCTGCTTTTTGTGGACAGGACATACCTGGGCAATTTTCCACATTGTCGGGTAGATGCCAGTGTTGTAGCTGGACTGGAACAACTTGGCTCGAGGCGCAGCTAGTTCTGGAGCAGAAGTCTTCAGCACTACAGCCGGGATGTTGTCGGGGCCCATAGCCTTTGCTGTATCCAGTGCATTCAGCCGTTTCTTGATATCATGTGGAGTGAATCGAATTGGCTGAAGACTGGCTTCTGTGATGGTGGGGATATCGGAAGGAGGCCGAGATGGATCATCTATTCGGCACTTCTGGCTGAAGATGGATGCAAACGCTTCAGCCTTGTCTTTTGCACTCACGTGCTGGACTCCACCATCATTGAGGATGGGGATGTTTGCAGAGCCTCCTCCTCCCGTTAGGTGTTTAATTGTCCACCACCATTCACGACTGGATGTGGCAGGGCTGCAGAGCTTTGATCTGATCTGTTGGTTGTGGAATCGCTTAGCTCTGTCTATAGCATATTGCATCCGCTGTTTAGCATGCATGTAGTCCTGAGTTGTAGCTTCACCAGGTTGGCACCTCATTTTTAGGTATGCCTGGTGCTGCTCCTGGCGTGCTCTTCTACACTCCTCATTGAACCAGGGTTGATCCCCTGGCTTGTTGGTAATGGTAGAGTGAGGAATATGCCAGGCCATGAGGTTACAGAAAGGGTACGGTAGCATAGCGGTTATGTTACTGGACAAGTAATCCAGAGGCCTGGATTAATAATCCAGAGTCATGAATTCAAATCCCGCCACGGCAGTTGGGGAATTTAAATTCAATTAATTAAATTCATTAAATAAAATCTGGAATTAAAATACTAGTATTAGTAATGGTGGCCATGAAACTACCGGATTGTCGTAAAAACAAATCTGGTTCACTAATGTCCTTTAGGGAAGGAAACCTGCCGTCCTTACCCGGTCTGGCCTATATGTGACTCCAGACCCACAGCAATGTGGTTGATTCTTAATTGCCCTCTAAAATGGCCTAGCAAGCCACTCAGTTGTAAAATCTCGCTAAAAAAAGTCACAATAAGAATAAAACCAGACGGACCACCCGGCATCGGACACGACAAAGGCAAACCAAGCCCAGTCGACCCTGCAAAGTCCTCCTCACTAACATCTGGGGACTGTGCCAAAATTGGGAGAGCTGTCCCACAGATTAGTCAAGCAACAGCCTGACATAGCCATACTCACAGAATCATACCTTTCAGCCAACGTCCCAGGCTCTTCCATCACCATTCCTGGGTATGTCCTGTCCCACCGGCAAGACAGACCAACCAGAGGTGGCGGTACAGTGATATACAGTCAGGAGGGAGTCGCCCTGGGAGTAATCAACATTGACTCCGGACCCCATGAAATCTCATGGCATCAGGTCAAACATGGGCAAGGAAACCTCCTGCTGATTACCACCTACCGCCCTCCCTCAGCTGATGAATCAGTCCTCCTCCATATTGAACACCACTTGGAGGAAGCACTGAGGGTAGCAAGGGCACAGAATGTACTCTGGGTGGGGGACTTCAATGTCCATCACCAAGAGTGGCTCTGTAGCACCACTACTGACCGAGCTGGCCGAATCCTGAAGGACATAGCTGCCAGACTGGGCCTGCGGCAGGTGGTGAGCGAACCAACACGAGGGAACAACTTACTTGACCTCGTCCTCACCAACCTGTCGCAAATGCATCTGTCCATGACAGTATTGGTAGGAGTGACCACCGCACAGTCTTCATGGGGACGAAGTCCCGTCTTCGCACTGAGGACACCATCCAACGTGTTGTGTGGCACTACCACCGTGCTGTGTGGCACTACCACCGTGCTGTGTGGCACTACCACCGTGCTGTGTGGCACTACCACCGTGCTGTGTGGCACTACCACCGTGCTAAATGGGATAGATTCAGAACAGATCTAGCAGCTCAAAACTGAGCATCCATGAGGCGCTGTGGGCCATCAGCAGCAGCAGAATTGTATTCCAGCACAATCTTGTCTACCCTTTCTGTTACTTCTTCAAAGAATTTGGTACGGTTCAAGGATGATCTTCCCTTTTGAAATCCGTGCTAACTATTCTTTATTATATTTTCGGTTTCCAGATGTTTTTCTATTACATTTTTGAGTAAGGCTTCCATTATCTTTCCTACCACATATGTTAAGCTAATTGGTCTATAGTTCCCTGGACTGCCTATCTCCCTTTTTAAATATAGGAATCACATTAACTGATCAGGTTAGATGAAGTAGGGTGGGAGGAGGCAGGTATGAACCATAAACGCCAGCATAGACCAGTTGGGCCGAATGGCCTGTTTCTGTGCTGTACATTCTTTGTAGTTCTATGTAAAACACAGACTCGATTAAAGTGCGGATCCAGTATGCAGACATACACATTATCTGTCCCAAATGAAAGAAGGTGCTACACGACACGGGACCCTGACACCCGCTTATAGCATTTCTCAAATAGGCTGGTATTTTCACATGCAAACAAACAAATGGTGCTACGGAAAGAGGCTCCTTCTTTTAAAGCAAGTTTCAGCATCAGAATCTTTTGTCAAAGTCAAACAACGACAAAACAAAGTCATCAAAAACCTGATTAATGCAAGGAATGCCAATAAGAAACAAACCCAGAGGCTGCAGCGGTCTGGGCACTTCAGCCATGTTAATCAGCTCCTTAGTTGGAAACGTGCAAAAAGGGCAAGAAAAGGCGAGCACATCACCCTATCTGTTAAAGCTTGCAACTTCGAGCACCACCTTTCCCAATCGTTAGCAATGCCAACTCTATGGAAGGGAAAAACACCATAACAAAAAAAGCATGTGGCCAATTTCAGGAAAAACTCTGGGAAATTCCTCCCCAATTTCCTAAAGCAATCGTGGAGATTATGGCCATCACTAGAAATACCTAACCTCCCCTCCCCCCTTCCCCAATATCCTGAGGAACAAAGTCCTGTACAAGGGCATCCATCGAGCCAGTTCCAAACATCACAGACTTCATATCCCATTTTACAGCTCACGCTCTTCAAGAGTACTATCTTCCAAAAGTCAACCCATCACCTTCCTGAAATTTATACCATCCTCAGCTTACACACAGTTTAAGTGGGGCAGATGGAGAATAAAAAGAAAAAAAATCTGCAAATGCTGGAAATCTGAAATAAAATTGGTAAAATGCTGGAAATATACAGGTCAATCAGCATCTGCAAAGAGAAAAGACGGGTTAACATTTCGAACATGTACACTTAAATGAAGGGCCCACACCCAAAACGTTAACCTGTCTTTTCTCTTGACTGGCCTGCTGTGTATTTCGAGCAATGTCTGATTCTATTACAGACAGGTGGCATATAGTTTGTTCCGTGGCATTAATTCAATGTACAAATGAATGTCGCTATTCCATATTAGCTGGGATTGAAGAAAGTTCGGACTACCAATTTACTGTGTATATATTCAATCAGCATTCATCACATAACAGCCTTGTGCTGCATTTGTTTTTCTAAAACAATGAAATTTGCTTGTACAGTACTATAAGTTTAATGTTCTTTTTCACTGCTCATGCAATAAGAACTGTTCAACTACAGCAAAAGACTTGCTTCTATGTACCACCTCATCACATATCTCAGGAGCGTCTGAAAGTGCTTCACTTACAACAAATTACTTTGACGTGTTGGTCGCTGTTGTTAAGTAGCCAAACTTGGCACACAAGAGCATGCAAAACAGCAACAAGGGGAACTGCCAGTTAATCTGTTTTTGGTGGGATTGGTTGAGGGAGGGAGGAATAGTGGCATGGGATCTTGAACACTCGCCTGAATCAGCAGAACGTCTCAAAGTCTCACCTGAAGGGCAGCACCTGCGGCAATGTGGCACACCCTCAGTGCTGCACTGGATTGTCAGCCAACATTACGTGATCAAGTCAGGGCAGCAAAAGCTCTGCCCTGTTCAGCTGCTGCATGACAAGTTTCTCTCATAACCTATTTCAGTCATCGTATCCTGTTCCAGTGCACCTACTAGCAACAAACTAAAATCTTTTTCAGTTATAAATACTACACTATAGTCAGTAAAACAAAAAAAACTCAACAGTGTTTATGATAACGGGTACAAACAGCAATACTCAGACTGGTAACTGCTTCAGATTTTCAGTTGATTTTCGATGTTGGATTGCTGCTCCCTGGATAGGGAGATTAAGACTCTTGGGAGGTTCACCACCCTTGACAGTTGAAGTCAACATTCCAGGCCAAGATCTGAGCGTAATCTATCCAAGCAGCTGGCACACAACAGTACAAAAGAGTAGAATCTCCCACACGAGGACTGCATCAGATTACAAAATTTCACCCCCACATCAGTTAATAAAAATAGACTGCATCGTTCAAGTAAGTGACAAGAAACCTTTACGTTTGAACTAAGTTATTAGCATCACCCCTTCCTCATCACTTGGTACAAGTCGTTATGACACTCAGAACAGGGAAAGGCTCCTTCTCGTTCTGCCCCGCCCCCCAAATATAACACATTCACAGCTCCTGAGCGCACTGTAGGATCTAGTCAGGAGTCCGCGACAAAGCGCCAGAGCACCTCAAAAGTCAGTGCAACTACTTTACAATAACTGGAGTTTAGCAGCCTTTCTGTTCACCAAGTCAATAACTGGTGTGTTAAGCTACTTTTAGATTTGGTTTAATGGGTGCTCAGGTAGAAAATGGCAACTTTTCTTTAGGGGCTGCTACAGTCAGCGTGCGAGAGCCATGTGTCGAAAGCCGGCAGCCCTAGCTCCCTACTTAGTCTAAAAAAAGCAGCTTAAGTTTCGCACAGCAAAAGAGCTGAACGAGATCTCTCTTCCTGCCTTCCCTTCCACCCTATACCTGCAGCAGTGTAACCGGGTCACCATACTTCTCTCCCCCCACCTTAGCCGCCGCTCTCCTAGCTAGCTGTGGGACATTTTCATGGCCGCCCTTCAAACCATTTCACGCTCAGCTACGGGTCAGTGAGGTAGGACTCATCCAGTCAGCTTTTTCCTCTTTCAATGAATTCAATCTACTCCATCCAATAGCCTGGCTGACAAATGATGAAAGGGCTCAAAATTCCAAATCCCACTCGAGTGGAATTTTATTTTTTTCCCTCAAATGATTATTAGAACCATAGAAATTTACAGTAGAGAAGGAAGCCCATTGTGTCTGTGCCAGATCTTTGCTAGAACAATCCAAAACTAAACCCACTGTTGTGCGCTTCCGCCCCCACCCCCACTTCCTCTGCTTCAAATGCTTATCCATTTTTCTCTCTCAAAAGATTTAATTGCATACTTTTAATTTTAGATCGTTCCTGACAGATCACTTTTTTACCCATGTGAAAGAGCGGTCACGATGGGGTTAACTGTGCAAATTTGTCTATTATCAGCATGTTACGTCTTTTGGTAACACTCTTGTTAAGGGTGACTCCACCTTACCCAAGAGAAGTACCTTGGCCTAGTATCATAGTCTTGTCGACTCCCTGTACCCAACACAAAGCTAGATAGCAAAAACTTATGGCAGATCAACAAGAAAAAGACTGAAGACCAGCAAATGAAGGATAGCAGGGAGCTGTGCTGAGAGGTCACCATACTCTCAGGTTCCAAAGTCAGTAATAAACTGCTCAAATTTTGGTTGTGCAGCTCATCGCCTTCACACTCCAAACTGCCCATCATTCTGCGCATAACAGGAACCAAGCAGATGCATAGCAGGGACAGGAGCTCCTTGGACAGTACATCGCAAAACCCACAAAACATTGTAGGAAAAAAATAAGTCAGAAAGAAGGAATAACACAGCTGAAAGCATCTCAACACTGAACAAAACATGTCACACTCGACTGATCAGTCAAACTTCACCCAGCATGAAAACAAAAGGTTTTCGTGCTCAGAACACAATCACTTTCACCCTTGACACTTGACAATGCTCATTCACAATTTGCAGTGTCCCCTACCAAAGTGGTCCATTCGGATAAACATGGTTTATCTAGCGCTCCCAGTGTCTCACTAGTACTCTTTTGGCTACGATTAACAAGTGGTTCCTCAGAGCTCTGAAGAGAAAGAAAAAAACAAACATATTGAAAAGATCATCTAAGATGGCCTGCAAATTATCTGGAATTGTCTATCATGCATTGCTGAATTGAAACAGCAAATGTCCATCCTCTTATTACAGCTTTAACACAGTGTTAACTTGTGTCAAATGGTTATATTGGTAATCAAATACAGCATTATCCACACCCCGAAATGATAGGGTCGCAGTGGAGTTTTTTTTCTGCTCACTGAATTGAAAAGCCCTTCTTTTTTCAAACAATACTCTCGCAAAAAGTCTATTTTTGGCAGCTTAATCATAACTTGGATCGATTGCATTGATAAACACGCTTTTCGAGCACTCCGTGAATATATCAGCTGACTCAACAGCATAAAAACACAAACAGACGCAGCTCTTAAAGGACAGCAGCATTTGACCAAAACATGACAGTGAGCCACGACAGATTGTGGGGACACACGGGAATGTTTTTGAAACAATAAACTGCTGGTTCAATGTTTTATAGACTCTTAAAGTAGGTCTACAAGGGGATAAAAGGCCGGGGGGGTGTCGGCAAAATCCTAAGACTTCTGTCCGTCTTTATCTATATTTTGCTGCCTTTGTTGACTTACTGCACTATTTCTTGGAAGGGGGGGGGGGGGGGGGGGGGGCGTTCCCAAACACACAGAAGTTTGAAAACAAGTGCAATATTTGGATCAATTAAACAGTATAGCAGATTAGGTCACAACTCGATGGAAATTTAGCGAAACAACTGTCATTCCAATCGCCTGGGATGCTAATAGCAACTTGATTAGGAACATAGGAACAGGAGTAGGCCATTCAGCCCCTCATGCCTGCTCCGCCATTTGATAAGATCATGGCTGATCTGTGATCTAACTCCATATACCTGCCTTTGGCCCACATCCCTTAATACCTTTGGTTGCCAAAAAGCTATCTATCTCAGATTTAAATTTAGCAATTGAGCTAGCATCAATTGCCGTTTGCAGAAGAGAGTTCCAAACTTCTACCACCCTTTGTGAGTAGAAATGTTTTCTAATCTCACTCCTGAAAGGTCTGGCTCTAATTTTTAAGACTGTGCTCCCTACTCCTAGAATCCCCAACCAGCTGAAATAGTTTCTATCTATCCACCCTATCTGTTCCCCTTAATATCTTATAAACTTTGATCAGATCACCCCTTAACCTTCGAAACTCCAGAGAATACAACCCCAATTTGTGCAATCTCTCCTCGTAATTTAACCTTTGAAGTCCGGGTATCATTCCAGTAAACCTACGCTGCACTCCCTCCAAGGCCAATATGTCCATCCGAAGGTGCGGTGCCCAGAACTGCTCACAGTACTCCAGGTGCGATCTAACCAGGATTTTGTATAGCTGCAGCATAACTTCTGCCCCCTTGTACTCCAGTCCTCTAGATATAAAGGCCAGCATTCCATTAGCCTTCTTGATTATTTTCTGCACCTGTTCATGACACTTCAATGATCTATGTACCTGAACCCCTCGGTCCCTTTGGACATCCACTGTTTTTAACTTTTTACCATTTAGAAAGTACCCTGTTCTATCCTTTTTTGATCCAAAGTGGATGACTTCACATTTGCCTACATTGAATTTCATTTGCCACAGTTTTGCCCATTCACCTAATCTATCAATATCGCTTTGTAATTTTATGTTTTCATCCACACTGCTTAAAATGCCACCAATCTTTGTGTCATCGGCAAACTTAGATATGAGACATTCTATGCCGCCTTCTAAGTCGTTAATAAATATTGTGAATAATTGTGACAGATCCCTGCGGGACTCCACTAGTCACATCCTGCCAATGTGAGTACCTACCAGTTATCCCTACTCTCTGTCGCCTTTCGCTCAGCCAACTTCCAAACCAAGTCCATACTTTTCCCTCAATTCCATGGGCTTCTATCTTAGCTAACGGTCTCTTATGTGGGACTTTATCAAATGCCTCAAGTTATGCTCAAATTTTGCACATCTGAGTCGGGTCATGGGGAAACGGGGGGGGGGGAAGAAAGTGAGCTTTTCCAGAAAGGGGAGATCGGAAGTCTCTTCCCGCAGCACTCAAGTGAGTTTCCTGGAATTGGGATCAGAAAGATCACATCTCACAAACCAAAAGCAGGAGCATACTTCAGCGTTTTGTTTATAGCATTCCTCTCTATATCCAATTGCACTGGGTCATGTAACAGACTCTCATACACATCTAACATGGTACCATCACCACACTGGCAGTAATTAATTACCATTTACAGTTTTAATTGCTTAATGAGCACAGCCATTAGTGAAAGATGTATGCTTTTTTTTTGAACAAATGCTTCACAGTAGCAATCTAATAGGACTTTTGTTGTCATGAGGGATTCCCAAATTTATCACACTGCAATTCTATTTACATCTGCAAGAGAAGTTATTAAATGGATGTTTGGATGCCAGTATAATGCATGGGCTACCTATTTATAACCAGAGTATGTCCTAAGGCAGCTTGAAATTTAAAATATACCAAAACACTGTACAGCTACATGTTGGTTTACAAAACATGTGAAATGCTCTCCCTTCCCAATCTACAGATTATATGATAAATACCACACCAGTCTGCCTCACAAAGCACATCACCCCTCTACCCAAACACACCACAAAAAGGACCAGCTCTCTCCCTAACATATGAACATACAACATTGATGGACAGGAAAAGGACCAGCTGGTCCATCAAGCCTGCCTCACATCATGATGACCAGAGCATCATAGCTAAACACTTCTTCCCAACACCTCCGCTGCTGCCATGTAATCTCCTGGGAGAGGCAAAAAACCCTGGCCAATAGTGGGGGAAAACACTCTGGAAAATTCCTCTCCGGCCCCCTCAGGCAATGGAAATCAGTCCAGAAGATCATATGGACAAGTGTTATTTATAAAGACACTTACGTTCTATACGATGCGATCTCTGCCCAGTCATGAACCAGTCCTGCTCCCTCTTAAAGGCAGAGCGTCAGCACCCACCACACCAGCCAACAATGTATTCCAGAGGCTCACAATTCTCTGGGTAAAGAAGAACTGCCTCGAGTCTACTCCTACTCTTACATAGTTTAAACTTGTGTCCCCGGTCCTCCCCAATCTGTTAAACTGGAATAACCTACCAATGGGGATGCTATCCAGCCCTTTAATTATTTTATAGACCTCTATCAGCTCACCTCTAAGTTGACACTGCTCTAAAGTAAATAGACCGAAGGTCCTTGAGCCTATCTGAGTAACTGAGGTGCTTTAAGCTTCCACTCTTCCACACCACCCAGGGACCGCCCCTCTCCCCTCCACACCACCCAGGGACCGCCCTCTCCCCTCCACACCGCCCAGGGACCGCCCCTCTCCCTCCACACCGCCCAGGGACCGCCCCTCTCCCCTCCACACCGCCCAGGGACCGCCCCCTCTCCCCTCCACACCACCCAGGGACCGCCCTTCTCCCTCCACACCACCCAGGGACCACCCTTCTCCCCTCCACACCACCCAGGGACCGCCCCTCTCCCCTCCACACCACCCAGGGACCGCCCCTCTCCCCTCCACACCACCCAGGGACCGCCCTTCTCCCCTCCACACCACCCAGGGACCACCCTTCTCCCCTCCACACCACCCAGGGACCGCCCTTCTCCCCCTCCACACCACCCAGGGACCGCCCTTCTCCCCCTCCACACCACCCAGGGACCACCCCTTCTCCCCTCCACACCACCCAGGGACCGCCCTTCTCCCCTCCCACACCACCCAGGGACCGCCCTCTCCCCTCCACACCACCCAGGGACCGCCCCTCTCCCTCCACACCACCCAGGGACCGCCCTTCTCCCCTCCACACCACCCAGGGACCACCCTTCTCCCCTCCACACCACCCAGGGACCCGCCCCTCTCCCCTCCACACCACCCAGGGACCCGCCCTTCTCCCCTCCACACCACCCAGGGACCGCCCTTCTCCCCTCCACACCACCCAGGGACCGCCCCTCTCCCCTCCACACACCCAGGGACCGCCCTTCTCCCCTCCACACCACCCAGGGACCGCCCCTCTCCCCTCCACACCACCCAGGGACCACCCCTCTCCCGTCCACACCACCCAGGGACCAGGTGGACGTAAAAGATCGCACGACACTAATCGAAGAGCAAGAAAGTTCTCCGTGGCGTCCTAGTCAATATTATTCCTCAAACAACATTGCTAAAACAGATTATCTAGTCAATATTTAACTGCTGTTTGTGGGACCTTGCTGTGCGCAAATTTGGCTGCTGTGTTTCTCTACAATTACAACAGTGACTACACTTAAAGATATTTCATTGGCTGTGAAGCAATTTGGAAAGTCCTGAGGTTGTGAAAAGCGCTATATAAATTCAGGATCTTTCTTTTCTTCCTTCTACGCCAACACACCACCCAGGGTCCAGACTCTGTCCAAACACTCACGAAGCACCCAGTATCAGTCCTTCCCAAGCACATCGTTCCACGTTTCCTACATTACAACTGTGACTACACTTCAAAAGTACTTCATTGGCTGTAAAGCGCTTTGGGATGTCCTGAGGTCATGAAAGGCACTCTATAAATCCATGTCTTGTTTTCTTTTTCTTTCTTTCTTCCACCCACCCCTTACCCCTGTACAAGTCACTACTCTGCCTCTTTGCCATTATATCAAAGAGAGGCTCCAAGTAGAGACCAGATGATTCACCACAGGGACAGAGGAACTGTTCCCTGCCCACCCCCATCCACCCAGTAGCCGGCTGGTTTCAGGGAATGCAGCCCGACTCAGGGACACCAGTATGAGAGAAGTGGCAATATCCGCACTGTGGGGCAAGGAAAAGTAAAAGTATACACCTCTGCTCTAGATGCCAATGAGAAACAGCAACTACAAACCTGAACTCTTGCTTATTAATCCCACGTTCTAGTGGCATCCCCACAGCTTACAGGCCTAGTTTATTCCGACCTCCTGTTCCGCTGCACCTCTAGCATTGCTCATTCAGCCGTAGCCTAGCTGCAGCAATGGAAAATCAATAGACTGATACCGTATACCACACGCATCCTTGTTATGCAACAAAAATATAAAGCAAGAGACCCGCACATCCAAGACCTGACTCACAAAGCCCTTTCGAACAACAGTGTTCATACTCTTCCCTCAAAACAAGCAGAACTTGCAAAACTATGCAAGAAACACTTCGTCCCCGTATTTACGGGGAGGGGCGCGGCGGGAGGCCGAAAACTGCCGAAGAACCCAATAGGGCTGGGGACGAAAAGGTCCCACCGCACTTAACGGTGGATTTAATTATCCTGCTCAGCAGATGGCCAATTTGACACCCTGGCCAGTGGCCGGGAGGGAAGTCCAGCAGCAGGAGGGCGCAGGCCAGGAACCCTTATGGACAGTCCCCAACTATCTGGGGGGCGCCGGCGCCGGGGGGCGGGGGGGGGGGGGGCCGGCGCCGGGGGGGCGGGGGGGGGGGGGGGCGGCGCCGGGGGGCGGGGGGGGGGGCGGCGCCGGGTGGCGGGGGGGGGGGGGCCGGCGCCGGGGGGCGGGGGGGGGGGGGGCCGGCGCCGGGGGGCGGGGGGGGGGGCCGGCGCCGGGGGGGGGGGGCCGGCGCCCGGGGGCGGGCCGGCGCGGGGGGCGGGGGGCGCCGGGCCCGGGGGGCGGGGGGGGCGCCGGGCCCGGGGGGGCGCCGGGCCCGGGGGGCGGGGGGGCGCCGGGCCCGGGGGGGCGGGGGGGCGCCGGGGGCGGGGGGGGCGGCGGCGCCGGGGGGCGGGGGGGCGCCGGGCCCGGAGGGCGGGGGGGGCGCCGGGCCCGGAGGGCGGGGGGGCGGGGGCGCCGGGCCCGGAGGGCGGGGGGGGCGCCGGGCCCCGGAGGGCGGGGGGGCGCCGGGCCCGGGGGGGCGCCGGGCCCGGAGGGCGGGGGGGGCGCCGGGCCCGGGGGGGCGCCGGGCCCGGGGGGGCGCCGGGCCCGGAGGGCGGGGGGGCGCCGGGCCCGGAGGGCGGGGGGGGCGCCGGGCCCGGAGGGCGGGGGGGGCGCCGGGCCCGGAGGGCGGGGGGGCGCCGGGCCCGGAGGGCGGGGGGGCGCCGGGCCCGGAGGGCGGGGGGGCGCCGGGCCCGGAGGGCGGGGGGGCGCCGGGCCCGGAGGGCGGGGGGGGCGCCGGGCCCGGAGGGCGGGGGGGGCGCCGGGCCGGAGGGCGGGGGGGGCGCCGGGCCCGGAGGGCGGGGGGGGCGCCGGGCCCGGAGGGCGGGGGGGGCGCCGGGCCCGGAGGGCGGGGGGGGCGCCGGGCCGGAGGGCGGGGGGGGCGCCGGGCCCGGAGGGCGGGGGGGCGCCGGGCCCGGAGGGCGGGGGGGGCGCCGGGCCCGGAGGGCGGGGGGGCGCCGGGCCCGGAGGGCGGGGGGGGCGCCGGGCCCGGAGGGCGGGGGGGGCGCCGGGCCCGGAGGGCGGGGGGGCGCCGGGCCCGGAGGGCGGGGGGGGCGCCGGGCCCGGAGGGCGGGGGGGCGCCGGGCCCGGAGGGCGGGGGGGCGCCGGGCCCGGAGGGCGGGGGGGCGCCGGGCCCGGAGGGCGGGGGGGCGCCGGGCCCGGAGGGCGGGGGGGCGCCGGGCCCGGAGGGCGGGGGGGCGCCGGGCCCGGAGGGCGGGGGGGCGCCGGGCCCGGAGGGCGGGGGGGGGGGGCGCCGGGCCCGGAGGGCGGGGGGGGCGCCGGGCCCGGAGGGCGGGGGGGCGCCGGGCCCGGAGGGCGGGGGGGCGCCGGGCCCGGAGGGCGGGGGGGGGCGCCGGGCCGGAGGGCGGGGGGGCGCCGGGCCCGGAGGGCGGGGGGGCGCCGGGCCCGGAGGGCGGGGGGGCGCCGGGCCCGGAGGGCGGGGGGGCGCCGGGCCCGGAGGGCGGGGGGCGCCGGGCCCGGAGGGCGGGGGGGCGCCGGGCCCGGAGGGCGGGGGGGCGCCGGGCCCGGAGGGCGGGGGGGCGCCGGGCCCGGAGGGCGGGGGGGCGCCGGGCCCGGAGGGCGGGGGGCGCCGGGCCCGAGGGCGGGGGGGCGCCGGGCCCGGAGGGCGGGGGGGCGCCGGGCCCGGAGGGCGGGGGGGGCGCCGGGCCCGGAGGGCGGGGGGGCGCCGGGCCCGGAGGGCGGGGGGGCGCCGGGCCCGGAGGGCGGGGGGGCGCCGGGCCCGGAGGGCGGGGGGGCGCCGGGCCCGGAGGGCGGGGGGGGCCGGGCCCGGAGGGCGGGGGGGCGCCGGGCCCGGAGGGCGGGGGGGCGCCGGGCCCGGAGGGCGGGGGGGCGCGGGCCCGGAGGGCGGGGGGGCGCCGGGCCCGGAGGGCGGGGGGGCGCCGGGCCCGGAGGGCGGGGGGGGGCGCCGGGCCCGGAGGGCGGGGGGGCGCCGGGCCCGGAGGGCGGGGGGGCGCCGGGCCCGGAGGGCGGGGGGGCGCCGGGCCCGGAGGGCGGGGGGGCGCCGGGCCCGGAGGGCGGGGGGGGGCCGGGCCCGGAGGGCGGGGGGGGGCGCCGGGCCCGGAGGGCGGGGGGGGCGCCGGGCCGGAGGGCGGGGGGGGGCGCCGGGCCCGGAGGGCGGGGGGGGCGCCGGGCCCGGAGGGCGGGGGGGCGCCGGGGCCCGGAGGGCGGGGGGGCGCCGGGCCCGGAGGGCGGGGGGGCGCCGGGCCCGGAGGGCGGGGGGGCGCCGGGCCCGGAGGGGCGGGGGGGCGCCGGGCCCGGAGGGCGGGGGGGCGCCGGGCCCGGAGGGCGCCGGGCCCGGAGGGCGGGGGGACGGGGGGCGCCGGGGGCTGGGGGAGAAGGGGGAGGGGATGGAGATGGCGCCGGAGGGTGGGCGCCGGGGCCGGGGGAAGGGAGGGGCCACCGGCCTCCTGGCCCACAAGTGCAGGGAAAGGCACTTCCCAATATCCACCCCCGTAAAAAAACAGCGGGCACATGCGCAGTGTGTTGGGGACGCGTTCCCATATTTAAGTCTTTAAACCCCCCCCACCCCACCCCCAGACCCTCTCCCGCCCATCGTGAGGGGGTTAATATCAAGGCCCCTGTACCCACTGTTGCCATCTCCATGCACTTGAGAGGAGATTGCTGCTGCTCAGTCAGGGAAATGGTGCATGGCTTAGGGAGAACCAGAATCAACACGTAATTCTCAAAAACAAACTGCAGTAATCCTGACTAAAACTGGATCAGATTGCACATGCTATCTGTTCTAGTTATTAACCATACATTCAGAGCAAAGTATGCAAAAAGAATGAGAACCCACGCAATGTACAAGAAAATGTAATGCAAACAAAATCCTTAGCATAGCCAAGGGTTGCTAACTCCCTCACGGATACAAGCAGTACTCCGCGTTCAAAGTTGCTAAGACAAAAAGCAATGA